>NC_138582.1:151220217-152615523 GCF_964289735.1 Phaethon aethereus
GCCAAAGCAGGTCAGTGGAGCAGGAGATGTGTCTGTGGCCACCTGCCCTCCGAACGGCTGAGGGAGACGAGGAAGAGCCCTCCACACGCCGTAGCTCTGGCAGGTACAGGAACAATCCTGCCCTAGTATTTTGCTGAAGCTTTATGTTGAAGAATGCAGTTCGTTCAAACACAAGAGCTAAAAAACGGCAAGGTTTTCTGCTTAGAAGTTTAACTGTGGTTTTTTGGTCTCGGTTTTGATTTTGAATGATTTTTATTTATCCCTTGGGGACAATGTGACCGTTAGCGTTGTCTGGTTTCCCGGGAGTATTAAAAAATGTAACCTAGGCCTTTCTGCAATTAAAAGCCAGCTAACTTGCCACAGCTGCGCCCCGTGTTCAGGCCCAGCAGCAGCCCCTCCACTCTCCACACTGCTTTTCCTGTTCCACTGGGCACAGGACTAAAATTCACCAAAATGGTGGTATTTCCATAATGACGGTGCTGCACCAAAATCCCGTCACCTTTATGGTCTTTTTAGAGTACAGGAATATTGAAAACAAAACTGATCTGAAAGAGGCATGGGTGTAGCAAATTGGTCCCTCCTGAGCTGGAATTTCTGTGTGTCTTTGTAGAAAATTTTAAATACTGTTGTAGTCAGCTTTCTAAAATTTCACCCCATGGCTCACTGCTGAAGATAATAACCTGTTAATTTACATTAAAGAGTGTATCTGCCTCATGGAAAAGAATATTCAGAGAAGTTTTTGCAATAGTATGTACAGGACAACTAGACACACCATCTCCTCCCTATTAAGAACTGTACAAAATAGCAATGGCAGTCAAGGTAAACTGTAAATGGCGGTCATGATACCCTTCTGGCTATCATTTAAATACACCTTGGTTTTCGTATGGTTGATTCTGTCACTCTCTTGCCCGCATTTTTGAAGGCTGTCTCCTGAAACTGCATCTCACTCCAGAAAATCTTGGATACACCGTCAATCTACATGCCGGTTAATAGAGTGATCTCGACCTAAAAGGAAAGAAATCAAACTGGTCAGTTTAAATTTCTAAATTGCCTTTAGTCATCAGCGCTCTCAGCCAGAGAGCTGTAATTACCATGAAATACCCAGGGAGGCACTTACCATTGTTGCTTTCTTTTTGTTCTTCTCTGTTATATTTGGAGTTATGACAGATTACACTACAGTTACTATAAAGTAATATTTCCCAAGTGAAAAAACTCTTCACAAACTATTGTCTTTCTTCCTGTTTTCATTTTTGCCGGCAAGTCACCAAAACATTTGTTAGAAGGAGAGAGAAGCAGCATAAAGTTTTATTTTGGAAAACAGATTTTGCAGCTGAGGAATGAGCAAATTGGATCTTATTGTTTTCTGGTTACATTTTGCCTTTTTCCTGAACAATAAGTGAAACAAAATGGTGGTTTCTCAGCTACAAAGATTTTAGAAATACAGTATTCAATTAAATCTTTTTTATAGCAAAGTATTGTACCTGTACTCTTTGTGTTTCTTGTAGGTCTGAGGCTTGCCAAGTTTCACTCAATTAGAAGGAGATCAGTCATTCCAGTACTGAAAGCAGTTTTCTGGAATATCTCCATAAAAAACAACATTCAATAACTTAACTGAATGTAAGAACTTCTAAATAGTGAGGCATTACAAGCCAATTTTAACCCTGGTCTTTTAAATTTGGTGCGTAAATACACCATTTCATTTCTTCCTCATTCAACTTCAGAGACAGTTTTAAGTACATAACACCTATGAACATTACATAACACTCATGGTAAAAGGCACTTTAAGAAGCACTCTGGTTTGAAGTAGTTCTTGGTGCTATCCACCCGATGGAGTAGGACAGGCAGATCTTTCCCCAGTGGAAGTTTCTCTTTAGTTACAAAAATGATTTATTGTACTTCTAAATCCTGATTTGGAGTTCTGTTTCATTGTCGCCTCAGAAGACAATGTAGTACCAGCCACAGAATAGATAGATACACAAGCAGAAGAAAAGATAGAAAGTAAAGGATATCTTAGAGAAACCAGTAACAACTACACTATGTCTCTTAACTTTTCAGAAATACACTAGAAAACTGAAGCAAAGCAGAGCAAGAATTTTTTCTCTTCCCTAGAAGATTAAAAAGTGGCCTGAAAAATACTGCTGATCAGGTGTGCCAGATTAGACAAATAGCCTACATGCAGGTGAGAAACAAGAAGACAGCTGTTACACAGCACTAAAGAAATTAAGAGTATTCTTCAATTACAGGAAGGAAAAGTTGAAGAGGTATCCGTTTCCTATAAGAAATCAAAAAGGAAATGTGTGATGCTTTATATGTACTGAACTGTAAATCCATAAAGAGATGCAATAGCAAAATGAAACTGAAGACTCTTTAGAAAAGTCCACAAAATACAATCAGAGTGGATTTGCAAGAAGTCACATAAAAGATTGCACGAAGGTTTGAAATAAAATATAGGCCTTTGGGCAAATCCGTTATGTTTGTAAGAAGTAAAACAATTCTGCAAAAGTCTGCAGATCAGAGCTGAAGAGAAGCAAAGAGCTAGAAAGAATAAATCATAGCAGAAATTTTGCAAGAGACTGCTACGTGCAAAGACTGGATTATCAGTTTGAATATGAAAAGACTGCATACTATTTACAGTTGGATACAACACACAAGTAATACTATATTTGAAGTTACAGCAAGACTTTTGAAATTAAAATCTAATTGTGTTCAATACAAACAAAAAATGCTCACAGTTGTTCTGTGGTGAATGTGAACTGCAAACCAAGGCAAGAAAAAATTCAGAAAACTTAACATTTGCAGCTATTTCAAAATTGAAGCACTGTGTCTTTTTAAGGACTGGAAATGTCAGATACTAGATGATAAAGCAAATGCTGAAGAAAAACACAAGTCTAGAAAGCAAAAATGTAAAGAGAAAGCAGAACATAAAGAAATGGATAATTGAATAGAGAAGTAACATAGGAAAGGTAGCTTATCTGTAACTCTTTTTCTTTGAGATGTGTGGTTGAATGTCACTCATACTGTCAGCATAATTATATCGAAGCACAGTTAGCCAGATAATTTTTGTCTTGGTGCAAGAGACACAATATCAAAGATATGCCAGACAGCTCAGTCCTGGAAGCATGTAGCTTAGGAACAGCTGATAGAAGTCTAAGAGAGACTTCCCAACTAAGAGAGAATTCTGACACTACTGAGGAGGATATTTAGGATGAGTATAAAGGGTAAACTCTAAAAGAGGTAGTATACAGGAGCTTGTTTATAAAGGTTACCATCTTTTACTCTCCTGACTGAAATAACTGCAAGGCTGATTTCACTGAGAAATGAAGAATAGAACAAGATTTGGAAAGTGTCCTACCAAAGATATAAAGACAAGCTTACAAGGCAATGAGGAGCAAGCCCCTGGTGGGTAGAAGCTTTGTGGAGCTTCAAAAACATTCAGCAAACCCCAGTGGAAAACCCTGCACTTTGTTGACGCAATGACTGTCAGGGGCATTTCAAACACGCTGATCAAAAAGTCCTGTCCAATAAATCATTATCATACACCAGCACACTTGCTGCATGTCCCCACTGAAATCTTCACTGTTGTTTATCAGGGTACCACCAACCAGGGTAAGCAGGTAAACTGTAATCCAGAGAACCATTGCCTACTGCTGACTGGAGGCAAGCTCAGTACGAAGAGGTCTTGGCACTGAAAAGCAGTCTGTTAGGGAACTGTACCAAAAGCTTAGGAGTACTGGAGAAAAAAACTGCCTTAGGCCATGGAAGAATCACTACAGTCATATATTGTCTTACCTACTGGATGACTATGGCCATGAAAGAAATTTCTGGGAAGGCATATTCCTCTAACTGAAAAATCAAGAAACCACCTAACAAGCACTATAGAGACCAACCAGTTCTAGGGCAGAAAGACTGGTACTACCTGTGGACATCAAAGGCACAGGGGACAACTGCTGGCTAGCAGTAGAAGATATTCACCAAATTGATTCAGTGGACTTCTTTAAAGGGACATAAAGTATCCTAATTAATCAAAGGAAGACTTTTAAATTAATGATGGATTGAAGAGGCTTGGTCTATACAAAGAACAAGTCAATCTAAGTCCGCATAGAATTCCTCTGGCCACATTAGGGTGGAGGAGTAGTGGGTGGAGGAGTAGTGGGATAACACAGCTCCCTAATTGTAAAAATGAGTGAGAGACTTTCAGTCTGCTCTTGTGTCTTGAAGAACACTGTGGAAGCAGAACCCACTGAAAAAAGCTCCTTCTTTTATTCTGTCATGTTTGTAAAGGACAGGTCAGTGTATAAGGAGCCGATGATCTTTGCCTTGTGTTTTCACTTATGGAGTTAGCGGTTCCTCCGGGAATAGTTAACAAAAGAGAGGAAAGCCTTCTTGACCCCCAGGGAAGGTGAGGAAGAGCTCATCAGTTGAGTCCTCTGATTTCTTTTCTGAAGGACTTTCAGAATAAAGCAATGCTCAAGTTATAAAGGTTAATTCTGTCAAATAACAGCCAAGTCACTTAATGATACAAAGGAAGCTGGTAAACCCTATGACACAAACAGAAGCTATTTGAAGAGACAGTCAATATCGCGTACAATGAATGAGTCTGGAAGGAATAAAGTGAGTACCATTGTGGATCTCAACTACATGAGAGTCAGAGCTGTTCTGGAGAGTCTCATGAGTTGCTGTTCCAAGCCAGGAGGTCTCAGAAGATGTGATCTGAGCTAAAGGTGAAATGCCAACCTTCGTAGACCTACATCTGACCAAACCACATCTTAAGCGCCATCAGTCTCTTTGTCAAAAGCTGGCTTCTTCTTTCTGCTTGTAGAAACATGAACCAACCCAAGAACTATCAGCTGGACAGTTTGTTGTCCAGGCTGTTTAACTTTCTAGAACGCACTGATTTCCCCATTAAGTGTTCTCAGTGATAACACCAGTGATCCCCACATATCCAGGACTTGAATCCAACTTTGAACTTCTTGCCAGGGATGTGCACTTCCCTCGGGCAGTTAAGACAACAGCAGCCATCAGAAGTGGAAAAACAGGTTCCCCAGGGGAAAGTCCAGCAGCCCATGCCAACTAAGGGAAGCAGGTAACAGCTGGTGAAGTTCTGGGCAAAAAGCAGCTGAAAATTGGGCAAAATTTGTATCTATATATATTTATATTGATAGTGAATGTAAAAACCTATACTTCATCTATTTACATATGCATTATGCATACATAAATATATATACATCCTTGCATATATATGCTATAGAGGAACTAAATTAATAAATAATTATACATGTACAGAACTGTATTGGGTTTGCGTGGGGGGGTGTGGGTTGCAGCGATGGTTTCTGTGAGAAGGTGCCAGAAGCTTCCCCTGTGTCAGATAGAGCCAACGCCAGCCGGCTCCAACAGACTCGCCGCGGGCCAAGGCCAAGCCCATCAGCAACGGTGGCAGCGCCTCTCAGATAACATAGTTAAAAAGGGGGGAAAAAAACCTGCTGTGCAACTGCAGCGGACAAGAGGAGACAGAGTATGTGAGAGAAACAGCCCTGCAGACCCCAGGTCAGAGCAGCAGGAGGGGCAGGAGGGGCTCCAGGCGCCGGAGCAGAGGTTCCCCGGCAGCCCCTGGGGAAGCCCACGGTGAGGCCGGCTGTGCCCCTGCGGCCATGGAGCTCCACGGGGGAGCAGATCTGCACCTGCACCCGGGGAGGGCCCCACGCCGGAGCAGGGGGATGCCCGAAAGAGGCCATGACCCCATGGGAAGCCCACGCTGGAGCAGGCTCCTGGCAGGACCTGTGGCCCCGTGGAGAGAGGAGCCCCGGCTGGAGCAGGTTTGCTGGCAGGACTTGTGACCCTGTGGGGGACCCAGGCTGGAGCAGCCTGTTCCTGAGGGACGGCACCCGTGGGGGGACCCAGGCTGGAGCAGCCTGTTCCTGAAGGACAGCACCCCATGGAAGGGACCCAGGCTGGAGCAGTTCGTGAAGAACCGCAGCCCGTGGGAAGGACTCACATTGGAGAAGTGCATGGAGGACGGTCTCCCGTGGGAGGGACCCCACGCTGGAGCAGGGGCAGAGTGTGAGGAGTCCTCCCCCTGAGGAGGAAGGAGCGGCAGAGACAACGTGTGATGAACTGACCACAACCCCCATTCCCCGTCCCCCTGCACCGCTCAGGGGGAGGAGGTAGAGAATTCGGGAGTGAAGTTGAGCCTGGGAAGAAGTGAGGGGTGGGGGGAAGGTGTTTTAAGATTTGTTCTTATTTCTCATTATCCTACTCTGATTTGATTGGCAATAAATTAAACTAATTTCCCCAAGTCAAGTCTGTTTTGCCCATGACAGTAATGGGTGAGTGATCTCTCCCTGTCCTTACCTCGACCCATGAGCCTTTCATTACATTTTCTCTCCCCTGTCCAGCTGAGGAGGGGAGAGACAGAGCAGCTTTGGTGGGCATCCGGCATCTAGCCAGGGTCAACCCATCACAAGAACTTTAAACAAGGATCTGGGGTATTGCTCCAAATCAGGTGGGCTACTAAGACAGGGCCACAAAATCCCTCAACACTGAATGCCTGGAATGAGGATGGGGCTGGGTTTGTGCATCTCCCACCTGGATAATTATGCTTCCTCATCAGTACATGTTGTGGTTTAACCCAGCAGGTAGCTAAAAGAAGCCGTTCATTTACCCTCCCCCCTGCAGCAGGATAGGGGAGAGAATCAGAAAAAAAAAAAGGTAGAACTCATGGTTTGAGAAAAAGACTTAGTTTAGTAGGACAGAAAAAAAGAGAACAATAATAATGATAATAATAATGGTAGAAGATACAAAACAAGTGATGCACAGCACAATAGCTCACCACCCGCTGACAGATGCCAAGGTAGTTCCCGAGCCCCAGCACCTCCCTGGCCAACCCCCCAGTTTATATACCGAGCATGACGCCATACGGTATGGAACATCCCTCTGGCCAGCCGGGGTCAGCTGTCCCGGCTGTGCCCCCCCCAGCTCCCCGTGCACCCCCCCCGCACGCTGGCAGGGCACAGCACGGCATGGGAACCTGGACAGTCCTTGACTGCTCAGCAACAACTAAAGACATCGGTGCGTTATTAACATTATTTTCATTCCAAATCCAAAACACAGCACTGTACCACCTATCAGGAAGAAAGTTAACTCTATCCCAGCTGAAACCAGGATAGTACCTGGCAGTGTAAAGACATATGTAGATAGGTACTCAGAAGAGAAAGCCAAATTCACAGCAAATTGACAAAAAACATAGATACAATAAGATCATAAAAATACTGGTAAAGTATGACAAAGAAAAAGAAAAGGAAAGACCAGAACCTGATGCTGTAGACCAAAACGCTGAGCATAGCATTTTCACATTGGAATTGACATTGATTAGAAAATTGTATCAAAATTTTTGAAAGGTGATTTAAAAAAATCCTTGGAGCTGCAACCTCTGTTTAGCTCAACTAAATTACAGTGCCAAATTCTTCAAACTGAGATTATCATCTTCTGAAATATCTAATAGAAACCAATAGGACTACCTGGTTACGTAAACATCTCTGTTAAAACCTGTGAAAATGTGAGTTCTTCATAAATATCATAAAATCACTATGGTAAAGTATATTTAAGCAACCACAAGACAGCATGTTTTTTTAATATGTGTATATAAATGCATAACAGCAAAGTAGCGGCTCAAAAGGCAATATTGTCTCATAGAGATGGTCTTTGTCACACACAGGGTAGGAGATATCCACAGCTTCTGACAGAAAAGAGGGAAAATGAATAAGATCTGAATTTACAAATTCCAAAGCAGAAGAGACTGTAAAGGAGCCAAAGGATGATCAAGTAATATGAGGAGAAGACTATGCGCAGAACAACACACCAAGTAAAACCCAATGGATGCTTGCTTGCTCTACAAGAATTCAAGTGCAGACTCCGCAAGACAGAGAAGACCAAACTGACATTGACTGAGAACTTTTGAAATACACATTCTTCTTTCAGAGGGGAAAGACATACAGATGGCTGGCCTTATAAAGCTTTCAGCATCCTGCTTTCAAACAACCCCTGTTAGGGTCACTAATCAGGCTACCTGACAGAATGGGAGTCTTTCTCCCTTGCAAATTCCCCCCCCGCTTAATGTGATAGTTTAATTTGTTACTTGCAGTAAGAAGTAACGATAACTTGCAGTTATTCTCTCTTTCACTAGCACATAAGAATATGGATTAAGTTGCAAAATTTAATACACCCAAAAGATTAAATGTTAGTCTTCACTTTCATATTTCTTTTTTCTTAGCTGTAAAATGGGGACAGTAAATTTAACAATACAGCTCACATGAGTTATTAGGCTTCATTAAGATTTCCATAGATTGTATTTTTTAGCTACCAAGTGTTATTATTTTTATCTCTTCCCCTCTGATGAAGAGATTCAGAATGTCTTTCAACGTATTTCTTATTGCATTTGCCTTTTTTTTTACAACTCAGACATTCAGAGTCCTCTTTCTTGAAAGTTCTGTATAATATCTAGGTTGATAACACAGCTTGGGACTCTTCTAAGATAGCCCCAAGTGTTTTATGCATACACTAAAATTAACATTCTTTGGTTTAAATTACAATAAAACCCAAAATCCTACCTCCTCAGCTGAGAACCACAACTGTGTGCACTTGTTCTTGTGATCTGGAGGAGGCAGCGATTTATGAGTCTGACCATCTAAATTCACACTATGCAAAAAGTTTTATTTAAAGAACATTATTAAGGTTGCAAAGACAAATATTCAAAAGCTAAATACCAGAATTAGGGCCAATTCCAGAATAACTTACTACCCATTCATTTGACATGAATTTCTAGATGCAAAAGTAGGAGTTCTGCACTAGGCACTTAAAAGTTGCTTTACAAGACTTGCTCACCTGAATATTGCTGAACCTTCATGCGTCAGCACAATTTTTTCAGTTCTTTGTGAACCACACTTCTGCATAATTCAACACACACACACACCAGTTCATGACTGCCGTGTCAAGCCCACTGTACTCCCTACACATGCCTTTTCTCAAGTAACTGAGTTTATTATTTTGATACCAAAATGAAAAGGTACTATGGAATTTATGCAGTGTAGTTTTCTTTTGTGCACAATAACATTCTAGACTATGCTGACAATTTTAGGGCTTTAAATCACCAGAAGAACAACTAACAGCTCTTTATGATACCACAAAATGGCTGTATTGTATTCTGACTCTAAAAGCCTGATATGAAAATGATAGCTGAGGCTTTACCTCTGGGGTTTTACCTCTGGGTTTTTTTTTCATTTCATTTGTCTGTTTTCAGGCTACTTACAGATGGATTTTCGCTGCGACATAACAAGCAGTGGCAGCGGTTGAACAGAACCTTTCTTTACAATGAACGTTAACATCCTTCAGCTTTGGCTAATTTTGAACTCAAGGAAGTTCCTCAGCAAAATAAAAGTCACGAAGTTGTTTATTAAAGCAAGTTTAAAAATTATAAATAAAAATCTTATTAAATATTTTGAGTTCCTCTTTCCTGCTAGCACTGTTTTCTTTGCAGATTTTAATCTAGTGAAAGCTTGTATGAAGGAAGCCCTAGTAGTTTATGGGGATAAAATATTTCTCCTACTTACTGGTTTCCCACTCAGCACTAGGCTACATCAGCAGTCACAGCTTCTGTTCCATCACATTTTTTTAATCCTAAAATTTTCCCAGTACAGAGCACCCAGTAATGCTCTACGAACCACTCATATTCACAGTTAAGCTCTTCTTTACATACCTTAGTGGGTCTTAAATGATACACAGATCCTAGCTTGACCTTTGTCCATCATGCAGGTGTGGGAGCACTGGGTGGATGGATTGTTAAAAAAATCACAAGGCCCCACAGTACAGAGACTCTGCTTCACTCTCCAGCCCTGGCAGGAGGACCCTGAGCAAGCTCCTTGTATACTGCCTTGGCAGCCTACCAAAGGCATGAGGAATGGGAAAGTAAAGACTTATCAAATGGCTGTAAAAACATGATTCAAGATGAAAGTTGGAAGCTAACATTCAGATCTATACGCCATTTTATTTTATCGGGGCAGGGGGAGAAGTCAGATTGCCCACATCTGGATTGCTGAGTAAAAGCACCTTTTTGGATCTTGAATTTACATGAGATTTTTTCAAAATGCTGTTTTCCATCCCTAAATCTATGGGGCAAACTAGATACTTCATTTAGATGAGCAGCTTTTGGGCATGAATGACAACAACTGTTCATATGGATTTTTATTATGCAGATTAAATACTCTCTAATTACACATAGTGGAATACTTCATAACAGTCTGCTGTGTTATGTCAATAATCCATTACGATATGAATAGATGCTTGGTAAAACTTCTGCTGAAAGCAAATGAGCACTTATAATTTTGTTGGAGAAAGCACAACAATCCTCTTGACAAGAGCCCGATGGGATTGCAGAGATACAGTCTCATGAACCGCTCTTGAAATCCAGAGAAAGGTCCTGTGACACTAAGGAAACATAAATACTAACAAAAGCACAGAACTTCAAAACTAAACTTCGCTTTTCTCCAGATTAACTCCTCGTGTCAGTAGGAGCAGCTCCACTAAGCCCTGTGGTGCTTTATCCCCTCTTCCCACAAATAGGTTTGGACCTAATTTTCAGTGTTTTTTCAGACCTAGAACAAGGGCAGTTTGAGAGGAGAACTAATTCTGGAAGAGATCAGAGGGTATCGAAAGATATCCATGTTCTCTTCCACTATTTGCTGTCTCCAGCGCCTGCTGTTGCCACCACTCGGGCACTGAGACAAGCAGGCAGGGACATCAGTTAAAAAGGGACAGAAAGACAGAAAGGATGGAGGATGTTCAAAAATCACGATAAGCAGAAACAGACATTTTAGAACATTGCCCTGACCTGAATACTAACCACATACAAAACAAGTTTAAATCAAGTATAAAGTTATTTGCAGTTTATATTGGCTGACCCAAGATCAGCAAGAGGTATTAACTTAAGACAGTAAAACTCATCAGCTGCTAATATAACTACCCTGTCATTACGGAGGCACGGCAAAGTCACTCTACTGCACACTTTTCAGTGCCTCCCCACTACCCTCTTTGTCCATCCAAAAAGGACAATGCCTTGGGAAAAATTTCACAGAGTACCTTAGTGTGCTGCAGGGTTAAGGATCATGGGATATATCCCAAGAAATCTTATTGCCATAAGTAGGTCTCTTGGTACTGGCGTAGACGCAGCACTCTGGGTGAATTCTTATTCATAATCCACTTATCCATCTTATTCACAATCTTATTCACAATCTTATTCACAATCTTATTCATTATCTTATTCATAAGCCACTGTCACTTGAGTTAGCACAACCTGGGATAAGAAGCTTCAGTATTGAAATCTGAGTGAACTATGTTGTGAAAGGTTGTGACTACAGCCCATGGTGGTCTTGAACCAGATCATTTCCATGAGGCAGCTCACAGGATGGCCCTGTAAGGAGCTGTATCAGCCCACTGTGGGGGCAGTGAATTCATGCCTTGGCAGGAATAGACGCCTGGGGATGAAGAAGCAGAGGGAACAGTCAGGGCAGGAGGACCTTCTTAGGGCAGCTTTGTTTAGGTTTTCACGTATGTTTGCATTTCATGAAACTCTACATCTAGAATTGAATGGATGTCCAAAACCCAGTCATTCACTTTGCTAACAGAGTATGCTTCTTCTGGCTCCTGCATGACTACAGCAGCCATGTGCCATCCCCCCCATGCTGCAAAGTTTTCTCCTTTGCTTCCAGAGGCCTGTGTGACTGTACTGTGCACCTGCTGTCCCTGGAACATCTAAGCATGCTTTTTCCAACCAATACATGTGGGTGACATTGTACTTTCCCAGCAATAATTGCTCTGAGCAGGTAGAGAGAAACAGCAGCATGACATTTCTGTTTGCAGTGGCTTGCTTTGATTTCACACAAGGTGCCAGAGGAAGGAGCCGCTTGAATCAAAGCAGAGAGAGACTGGTGAATCTGGGACCAGCCAGGCAAGAAACCTGGGAGCAGAGAGTGATTACAAAATGGAGAGGTGAAGGCAGGAGAGACAGGATTTAGAGACTAGTTGGCTTTAACCTGTGGGGAACACGCTGATACTTGATGAAGAGCTACCTGAAGAGGAGTGACTAAGTACTGCATCTGGTTGTTCAGTAAAAAAAATAACATATAGCACTGCTTAAAGACAGTATCAGTAATACTTGTGGAGTGAGATTTGCAGTCACAGGTAGTATCTTTTATGAAATCAAATTATATTGGTTGGAGAAAAAGGTTTTGGACAAATGCTTCTTTAGCTCTTAAATAGACCAATCTTCAACATTAGGTGCAAGTGCTTAAAGCTGGACATGAGCCGGCAATGCGCACTTGCAGCCCAGAAGGCCAGCCGTATCCTGGGGCTGCATCCAAAGCAGCGTGGCCAGCAGGTCGAGGGAGGGAATTCTGCCCCTCTACTCTGCGCTGGTGAGACCCCACCTGGAGTCCTGCATCCAGCTCTGGAGCCCTCAGCACAGGAAAGACATGGACCTGTTGGAGCGGGTCCAGAGGAGGCCACAAAAATGATCAGAGGGATGAAACACCTCTCCTGTGAGGACAGGCTGAGAGAGTTGGGGTTGTTCAGCCTGGAGAAGAGAAGGCTCCAGGGAGACCTTGTTGTAGCCTTCCAGTACATAAAGGGGGCTTATAAGAAAGGTGGGGACAGACTTCTTAGCAACGGCTGTTGTGACAGGACAAGGGGTAATGGTTTTAAACAAAGAGAAGGTAGTTTTAGGCTAGATCTAAGGAAGAAATTTTTGACAATGAGGCTGGTGAAACCCTGGCACAGGTTGCCCAGAGAGAGGTGGTAGAAGCCCCATTCCTGGCAACATTCCAGGTCAGGTTGGATGGGGCTCTGAGGAACCTGCTCTAGTTGAAGGTGTCCCTGCTCATTGCAGGGGGGTTGGACTAGATGACCTTTAAAGGTCACTTCCAACCCAAACTATTCTATGATTCTATGTTAGTCAAAACTTAGATACAAGCTCATAAAAAACTGGAGTTACACAAAACCTCAGCTGTGGCACTTCCTAATTTTGGAGTGCTTGATTCTGCAACCTCAGTAATGCTGTCATTATTTATGACAGAACTGATCAGAGCAGATGTTGAAAGGTTACCCCAAAGTTTCAAAGGAGTAAACTTGTTGTAATGCTTGGAAAAAAACTTCTTATTCTTTGATAAAGTCACTGACTATATGATACAAAAATAAGAGGGGAAAAAAGGTGATTTGTCTGTCGGTCCATCATTTATTGGGTTCCTTACGCACAGCTGGTAATGCATGTTGATCATATTTTATTACGCTGGAAACACACAGCAGTTGGGTGGATCTTTTCACTGGCATTAAGGTAGATTACATTTTTGCTTTTACCTCATTAACCTTTATTGCTAGTGCTTTAGTTTAGTGAGATAGTTTGTCACTCTGCAATCCTGTGTTAAATTAAATAGAATGCTCTGTAGGTCTCATTTCACTGTATTTCCCTCTTTAACTCAGTATTGTAGGTTGTTACTCATTTTTAATAAAGCAGTCTCCAGATGAAACATATAAAGTTTCTTTACAGTCTAATAGCAATAAAAGTCTACATAGACAAAAATGTACAGGTTGCTTTTATTTGTCTTTTGATTTCTAAGTCTTTAGAGCATACATGAACATGTATTGTAGCGTTGTTCTGCAGACAGGGACTTACTTCAATTTAATTAAAGTTGGAATTCCCACTGTAACCATATGAATGTAAGAGTTGGGGCTTTAAAAAATACAGTAAATATTCTCAGACTCTCAGCTGAATCATGAGTTATCAACATTCAACTGCAGAGCTGCATGATTTACCCTGAAATTGACTTTATCACATGGTTCCACAATGCATCCTATGGGGTTTTTTCAGTTTTTTCCATGCATTTTTAATACATTGCCTCCTCTTTGGGTACAAATTCCTTTTCCTTCAGCAAATTCTAACTTTCTAAACACCTGAGCAGTTTCAACCACCTGATATTTAGTTTTAACCAGCCTTCCAGGGAAATATTTTTTTCCTCCTAAATGTGGATAGTTTTCTGCCAGAAGTATGTGCTTCTGAGGTACTATTCAATCTCAAAATATGAGTAGTTGAAGGGCTAAAAATTACATCTCAATCATCATAAAAAAGAAAATTATATAGTTTGCTTGTAGGACTCAATGCTTGCTTCTGTCACAGGTAAGTCGGTAACAGGAATCCACCATTTAAATGTTCACGATTTCATTGATAGAAGAACCACCCAAAGTTATTTTAGAAGTGCCTTCAAGTCCTGCAGCTCAAACCCAATCAGAGATCTTAAGTGCATCTTTGTGCAGTTCTGGGCCGCACAATTTAAGAAGGATGTGAAGGTCCTTGAATGTGTCCAGAGGAGGGCAACAAAGCTGGTGAACGGGCTGGAAGGCATGTCCTGTGGGGAGAAGGTAAGGACTCTAGGTTTGTCTAATTTGGAGCAAAGGAGTCTGAAGGGTGACCTCGTTGCTCCCTACAGCTTCCTAAGGAGGGCCAGTGGAGAGGGAGATGCTGAGTTCTTCTCTCTTGTATCCAGTGTTGGGATATGGTGGGAATGGTTCAAAGCTGCACCAAGAGAGGTTTAGACTGGATATTAGGAAGCATTTCTGTACCGAGAAGATGGTCAAACACTGGAACAAGCTTCCTAAAGAGGTGATCGATGGCTCCAAGCCTGTCAGTGTTTAAAAGGCATTTCGACAATGCCCTTAACAACATGCCTTAACTGTTGGTCAGCCCTGAACTGGTCAATCAGGTGGACTAAATGATCATTGTAGGTCCTTTCCAACTGAAATATTCTATTCCATTCCATTCCATTCCATCTTTTCAGGCACATTAATTCTATTGACACCAGTGTAATGCCATGCTGTAACAAGCTTAAATATTTTGCAGAATCATGGTGCTACAAACATGGCCAGATAGGTGGAGAATCTCAAAACATCTTAATTCTAATATAGCTAAATTTTATTTAAAGAAAAAAAAGTAAAAGTGATTCCAGATGTGTGTGTGTGTGTGTGTGTATATATATAAAAATCATATGACAGAGAAATTTTTATTGTTACTTGCTTGGAAGGATATATACATATATATATATATCCTTGGAAGGATATGTATGCACGCAACTAGCTGAGTTTTATAGAGGCTGTATCTATTGTCCAACCATACAGTTGCCAAAACACAACTGTTTTTCAATGAGCAGAACAACCACACTCCCTCTTTACTTGGATAATTGGCTAAATGACATAATTCAGCTTCATATTTTAAAAAATGAGGGGTCTATATTAAATAATTTGAGATAAATCATGGACCGCTTGAAGGACTGTAAACAATTAATAATGATAAATAGGCTGCAATTTGTTGAAATAGATGCAAAGAGGTATCTAGGGAGATGCTGAAGAAGTCAGTGTTGAAATAAATTTACTATAATCATAAATGTTCTAAAAGGGGCAGTTGATTAAATGAGTATATAATACTTTTTAAAATTTCAAATGTAAGCAAAGAGAGAGGGGAAAAAGAACCATGGTAATCAAAAGAAAGTAGCAACATGAGGTTACTTTAACTGAAATATAAGATAATAATGTGAGAAAGAGTAATTACAATCATAATTATCTTCCCTTCACACAATTACCTTCAGATATAGTTATGGTTCAAAATACATTCAAGAACTTAAGACACTGTTGGCATCAGGAGTCTGAAACACATTAAAATGAAAGGGAGCATTTCCCTTAATGTTGGCAAGTTTGGATCCAGTCTTACAAGAATTTCTGGGTTTGGGATGGAGTTAATGTAGAGAGTAATAGATGTTAAGGAACACAGAATAAGGATATGGTAATCAAATAATGGTAAATTCTCACTGTAGTGACACAATAACAGTATAATTATAATTCAGTCACACCAGTATTTCTGGACACAGGTTAAGGTGAAATGCTTAAAGTAACATTATATTGCTTAGTCTTTTTCTTCCGTCATAGCATGAGTGTGCACAGATCAGTGACAGTCCTGGGATTATTATTTAACGTGCAGACTTCAGAAAACAAAGTAATTTGTTTTCTATGGATTTTCTTCATGTTGGAGGACCAGGCTATAGGAAGTCAAACACTGAGGAGAGTTCTATGTTAAAATATCAACGTATGAAATTTAATTTTCAAATAATATAATCTTTCTGAGTCTGATGTGCTAAGCATAATAAATGAACAAGCACACAGTACTTTATGCATAAGCGACAATAAATCAGTGTAAAGTCCTTGTAATTCATCTGGTCAAGAAGACTTATTAGACAAGGTCAAATTATATGGAAATCAATCTTCATAGATTGAATCTGATTTGCATTAATAGACAAATGTTTACCATAATTCCAAATCAAGAACAAGACTATACAGTAATTCCTTCATCCACGCTTGTGGTCCATCATACCTAAGGTCGTACCATTACTTATGTAGGCTTTGCTTGTGCTTGGCTTAGCTAAGGGGAGCTGCGCAGAAATGCTGCTCTAAGCAGAGATATGTAAAACTTTTTTGCCTAGCTTTGGAAAAAAAAGCTGTCCTGAGTTAACCTGAAACTATTTTTTAAATCGATTAAAAATAAGGCTAACAAAATATTTGGCTTTCCTTTACATTCTCTTGTATCTCCAGCAGGGAGGAGAGCTGCCCTCCAATCCTTATTCCTACCTGACCAGATGAGGAATTCGACCCGATCTCCCATTTCAGAGGATTATCCTGGACATGGACTTCAGCTTGCAAGTAGTTTGTCACCCTGCAACAGACATCCTCTTCCTCAGTTATGTGAGCTGCACTCAGGTGTGCCTATGAATCTAGTCTGAAAAAGTAAAACATTTGGTTTAAGAAATGCCAAACTGATCTATTTCTTTTTTTTTGTAATTTGTTTTCTTTTTTTTTTTTTTTTTTTAATCCAAAGCTATTTGTCAAACCCAGCTCATGCTTCCAAATAACTTTGGTTCCCCAGATTTCTTTTGGTGGATGAATGAATCATTGAAAATCCTGAATCCCAATCTTAGTTCTAAACCTTTTCTTTCTTTTTCCTCCCCTTCAGTCCCGGCCCAGGTAAAGGCCAAAACAGCCTCTAGTGTAATTTAGAGCATGCTAAGATCCCTCAAGCCTCAGGTGCTCTAATTTATGCCGCGGCAGGAGGCTGCAGTGTTTCAAGTGTTAATTTGCGATTCACTGAGAGGTAGAAAAGCGTTTGGTGAGAGATACTCACATGAGGAAATCCTTAGGCAATTTTTAAGGCAGCTTCGGCACCCAAAGCAGCCAGCCACCACATCCGTAACACAACTGCCACATTTCGAGTGGAACTTGAATAAGACTTAAGGCTTCTTTACACTTGCTGGTAAGGTTTTTCACATCGGCCCCGATTCTGATTTTTCCTGTGGTGGCTTTACACTGATGTAACTCTGCCGGTGGGAATTGGAGTTGCTCTGGATTTCTCCCGGCATCAGGCCTCTCTGAATTCGATGCTCTGTCAACAGCCGTAACGTCACCCTGGGTCACAGGCAGGGCTGGAGGATGCGCATCACCCTCCGGGGGTGAGAGCGGCGGGCTGCCGCAAGCACCCACCTGCTCAACACCCACCTTCCGAGCCCCGGCTGGATTCAGCAGTAATAGCTACACTGAATTCTCTGTCATAACCTTTTACTAATTAAAAAGCTTTAAAACCTGAATTGTGACTCCGTGTTCCTCAATTAAATTCAAATAGCAGGGCTTTTCCACGTTCGGGGCAAACTCTAATGCAAGGTGTCTGGCTGTGACACGAAGGGTGGACCCGTGCCGGTGGAAGGCGGTGTGCGTCGTGCTGCAGTCCGAGCAGTCTTCCTGGGAGGCTGGAAAAGCCTGGAACCGCTGTCTTGATTTAATTTGCTTACTCTTTCCAGAGTTTTTATAGCACCACCACCACTTTCCGATCTACCAAAAACATGATAAATAATTAGAACCTGCTTTAAAAATTAACCAAAAGTTGCAACACCGTTTTAGAGATGCTGGCAAACTGAGGCTGGAGAGTGCAGCCCGCTGCAGGAGTGCAGATGTTGACCTGATCAGTGCTTCCTTGCCACCTTTCCCCTTTTTTCCTCCTCTTCTCCTCTCTCTCCCTCCCTCTTTACTGTTTTCTTCTCTGTGCTAAAAAAAAAGTAAAGACTTGCTAACCTGACTAGCACATGTGACTCGCCTCCCAGTCTTGCTCCCTCCCAGAGCAGTCTCCACATAGACCCTGGGGCGGGCTGGCCACTGAACAGAGCCACCTTCTCGTGGTCTGGGGAGGACTTCATCTCCATCTCCATCTCCATCTCCATCTCCATCTCCATCTCCATCTCTGACTGACACTCCATAGGATACTGTTAGATTAGAGGTTTGTAATTAACGGAGCTAGAAATCGCTTGAGGAAAGAGAGGTCTCGCCTACACCCTGCAGAGTACACCCTATAGAACTACCTCTTTGTAATTAACAGCCTCCTTTGTTAGTCGCCTAAAAGACGTTTCCCAAAGCAGAGAAATCAATACACCTCACCTGTAAAAACAAGCACCTCGTGAAGAAGAGGAGGTCTGGCATGGAAGCTTAAGAATATGGGGCATCTATGCTGTTTTGCCAACAGTTCCTGCGCCTCCTCTTCCCCATCCCATAGGAAAGAACTGGGATGGGCAGCGTCAGAGCGGAAGAGGGAAAAAAGCCATCGGTGGGGCTGATGATGGTGACCCACCCACTTTGTGCTGAATACAGTCATCTTGGCTACATCCACAGTGCTTAGTAACCGAAGTTGTGGTCAGGCTTAGGTGTGCTGAGCCAAATGGCAAAGATCAGGTGCCCGCAAACCATCGCCTCAAGTTGTCTTTGCTTACTCAGGTTGTATCCATGCTGTATTTCGGCAGGAACAAACCTGGGTTTAGCAGTCCATGCACTTTTGTATCACCTCTGGCGCTCACACCATTTTGAAAGCATTGCCAAAGCTGCTCTGGGGTGGCTAGAGAAGGCAGAACTCTGCCAGCCATCTCTTTAAACAGTAAACCAGCAGAAGATGGGATATGGCTTAACAGCTGATCTCCATAAAATCCTCACAACATAGAATACACTCCTTGTACTCCAAGAGGACTATTTCAGATCCTGGGCAACCTCGGAGACCAATTTAGGTTTTTTTGATTTCCACCAGCCAGACAAACTTTGAAGACCGTATCTGCCATGAACTATGAAATTTCATGGGTTTGTTCACATAGAGAATTTATCCTGTAAAGAACCTTCCAGGCAGTGACAGAGACTTTCATCTCCTCCATTCTCCAGATTCCCACCTTCTGGGCAGCCAGCATAGCGCCCAGAGGTAAGCTCCGGAAAAGAGAGAGAGGAGATGCAATCCACCAGCCGGTGGACTGAGTAGTGAGATGCTGAGGGCAGGGCAGGTCTGGTAGGTGGGTACTGAGACCGAGTACAAGAGTGTTAAGGATGTATCCGAAGCCCAGCACCAGGGTGGCCAAGGTGACTGCAAACCAGGATCCAGGCACCATGTCAGTGCAACTCGCTGTATTTTAGGTGTTCTTCTTCCAGATCCTCAGTTTCTTCACAAAATATTGGAATAAATAAGAGCTGAGAGGATCCAGTACCTTACAGCCCTTAAATTAAATCATTAAGCAGTTCTTTAACTACTCCAGCCAGATAAAAGCAGATCAGATCTCCTAACGCTGCCAATGGCACTTCTTTCCTCACCCCCCACCACTGCTTTCCAGTTAATTTATGTGGGAGGGAAGACCCTTGGGAACTGGCCTTTAATACCGCAGCTGTAATCTGCTCTGAGGCCAGGACAGAGAATCCTACTTGGGGATTTGAGGGGCTGCAGAGCTGTGTGGGATTCCTGGCTGGTTCTGTACTGTCTTTATGTTTTTTTAATTGTTTTATATTGTCTTTCTCTTATCATTAAAAAAATTTAAAATAGGGAAGTGTTTTTTTCAAATAAAGAATAAAAATTACATATAGATAATTATTTGACTACATAAGAGTCCATTACAAATTAATAATCAAATTTCTGATGCATATTAGAAAAAAAGAGAGGATGATTCATTTGCTTTAAACTAGAAGACAGGAGGGTTAATGACAAATTAAAAACTGGAATTGATTATTTCCTCCTGTTCCTAAGGTATCAGAGCACGGGAAGAAATCAAGGAATTCTTCCAAGACTTAAACATTTGAAAGACTGGAGTTGCATCGCTGAAACATTTGCTGTTCAGCCCCACTGCTTCTGCTCTATAGCGCGGAGAATGAGCCCACCATTAAATGTTTGAGACAGAAATACTTTATCTTTTCCTTTTTTTATTTCTTTTTTAACTAATCAGGATTATTCTGGTTGAAACCCCACGTACCTCTCTAACAGTAGAAGTTCTGTTCAGATGTCTTGAGCTTCTGCCATCTCCTCCAGACTTTCTGCATGGCTTGAGTGGTGGTCTGTATATCCAAACCATGTACAACAATATTTCTTACAGATGTCAAACACATGCAGTGGGAAAATGAACTGTACAGCAGGCTTAGTGACTGAGTAAAAGTGACTTTTGTGTAAAGTAACTTTTCTGCTAAAGGAATTCCCTTTTTACAGGGAATAGAAAGGGCTAGTAAAGGACTTGGAGCTACAGAAAACAGTACTGTCCCTTGCTGTCACACTGCTGCTGTGTTCAGGGATCGAGACTGCCTGTGCACAGTCTTTGAAAAGAATCATAACGGCATCAAAGAATTACCTGATTCCATCAGCTATTTCTTATTACAACAAAATACTCCTGCAAGGCTGATTTTTGGTTAACCGCTCAGGTCAAGCACATGAGTAACTCTTTTTTAGCACTTATTAGATGCCAAAATGTGTTACCTAATTGTTCCTTTTGACCACAAGTAAGGGCTTTTTTCTTTCCTTCCTTTGGTGATAAACAGGCGTGATTACATTTCTTCACATTCACAAGAGATGAGGGTAAGACTGGAAGCAGTTGGCTGGGGAGGCAAGGCATGCTTTTACCTCTGATGGCTGCGAAGCTCATGGCCTCATGTCCTTCTTGAGACATGGGAACAGTGACCTTGGCCAGACGCTCCCCTGAACCCTCATGCTTCTTGGAACAACCTGTCAGAGTGTTAACTCCAAAAAAGACAGCCAGTGCCATCCAGGCTTTTGAGAGTAACTGCAGCAACTTTAAACCAAACCTTGTGGTTTAAGAGGTGGAGCAGAGCAGAGCAAATCAGCGTGATGTGTTTCCATCAGTAGATAAAGGTATTGCTAATGTTTTTTCCATAGATTCTGAGTGAAGGTAGCTCACTCTTTCTGTCTTTGAACCTTGTGTGTGGTCCAGCTTTTGTTGGCCGTTCAAGTTAATCCTCAGTTTTCTACAGGCACCTTAGAATGTAGTATGAATTATGTGCCTTGCTTTATAAAGGTCTCTTCTTGCTCCGATTTTGGCCCTTGTAATAAAGGCACTTTGTAATAAAGAAAGGGTCTGTATTCAGCCTTGCAGTTTACTACTATGTTTCCAAACTGTGCACAGCTTTCACACCGTACAATGGAATTTCCTTGCCAATTCCTGGCCCATTAGTATTTTTTAAACAATCAATTCAAAGAGAAATAGTAACATAATTTTTGCAATATAATATAATTTGTCCGCATACATGTATTACTTGACCCTATTGCATGTCTTCCATGTGCTAACGTGAAGACTAGCTCAACCATGGTCTTATTCTCACAAGAAAGCAAATGCACAATTGAGCGCTACGTATTTGTGTATTTCTCTAATAAGCGATTGCCTACAGCATATGACTGACACCTATTTCATTCACACTGACTCGTAATTAATACCCCACTGCCTGTTTATTCTGAAAGCGTGTCTGCTGAAGATTCATTTTAGAAGATTCCACCTGAAAATGTGGTGTCTGCCCTGCCAGGAAGGGCAGCGCTGCTGGCATTTACGCTCCTGCCCTAAGTGTCTCAATTCTCATTCAGCCAAGGAACAGAAACAAAGCCTTAATCGCAAGACCCTACGCGATCGCACCTAATCAAGATGACACAACTCCCAAGCACGGATTATGGAATATTTACAGCGAACTCTCAAGTCACTTCGTAGCGATTACACGAGTTACGCAAATGCAGGGGAAAACGAGACATTTATCAACGTGTGTGAAAAAAATGGCGCAGCTCTCGTGAGTGCAATGAAAAGGCCAGATCAAAGCAGCAGCTCGTGAGTCAGAGCGGGTTGCCAGGACTGTGTCAGCTGGCGTATTACCTCACCGAGCACCTCCACATGCCCAAACACTTACTCTGTAAATTGTCAGCCCACCTGTGTCGGAGGAGAACCCTGCTCTGAGGGAGCTCCAGAGATGGGCTTACAGAGGTGCCCCAATGCTGACATGTGGCCCACACCACTGAAAAGGCTAAGCCAGCCTAGGCTGGACTTTTATAAATGACTGGCTTACCTTCTGCACCTCTTTGTCACCTCCAAACCAAGAATTACCATAATCTTTAAAGATTATTTATTATTAGTGCAACCAGAACTGCTGCTTAGAGACCAAAGCCACCTGGCACTAACACAGAACAAAAGACCCAACTCCAAAAGTCCCAACTCCAAAAGTTTACGAGCTAAGCATATTCCCTGGAAACGGGCTGCTAACTGAACGAATATCAACAAGCTAACTTGCCTTTCTCCATGTAAATCCCACGCTCCAAAGAGAAGAAAAAGGGACCCATAAGTGACCTGTATTTTGCTGTCTGTCAGTGGTGGCATTCTGCAACCTGCAATGCGGCGGTGAGCAGAGTCAGACCTGCTGCAAGGCCGTTGTACTTAGGGAAGAACTACGAAATATTAAAAATGCACAACCTGGCCAACATTTTTTGCATATTTATACCTTCAGATTTTTATTTCTCTGAGGCCACATATGGTGAATCGACATAAAATTTATCTCTTTATGTGCAAACCATTCATTTTTTATTTCCTTTTGCCAATTTAGTTGGAGCAGCATGTTTTATATAGTCACAGCTGATAGCAAGTGAGTCAGTTTGGTCTGATGCTTGTAAATCTGTCAGAATCTCACTAACACTTATATATTTTACCCCAGCATTATCCTTGGACAAATAACAGTTATGCATTTTATTTTTCCCAACCTCTTTTCCTCTCTCCTCTGACCCCATTCCCACTCTACTAGCTACTGAAGTCTACAGTGAGCTGCTCTTTCCTCCTCTTTTCAACTTAGTCCTGACATCCTCTTCTATCGAGTCTTCTTTCTCAGTTTCTTTCTCTTGTGGGGTGCCCTCCTCATTCTCCTTAAAAGTGTGAGAGTTCTCAGACAGCAACTGAGCTGACAGGGATGCTTTCATAACTTGCTATCAATATGAAATATACCTTTGCTTTTTGGATTCTAACGAGATACAGGTAAAGAAGGTATTTGCATTATTTTATCTCAGGGCTCAGGCTTTTCTGAAGTTTTTATTGCCTAACAATTATTCTTTCAGTATGCTATGAACAGAAAGCTATTACTGTGACATTACCTGTACATCAGTAGACTCTATGACTCCAGCACCAAACAATGGAGACTATGGTGGTAGTGTTAAGTTAAAATAAATTGCAAATGAGACTGACAGATTTCAAATATATGTCTGGTTTTATATTTTTATCCTGTTGTCCAATGGCTCATAGCACTGAAAAAAGCAGAAATACTCCATGCAATTGTATGAATTTATTTCCATCCTTCAGCTGGATATCCTAACACCTCCTATTGCAAACACTTCACATTCCACTTTCTCCAGAAATAATGCTTAAATTAAAGGTCTTAAATTTGGTTGTAGACAGTTATAAAGCAAAAAAGTTGTTCAAATGGAAAAATCATTTCAGCTTTGAAGAGTTATCTCTGATTCTAAACATTATGTCTTAAGTTTCTGTGTTTTATCTGAAATTCAGCTTCATCTCAAGTTCTAAAGGTGCAAAACTGTCCCCATAGCCAAATGAATATTCAGTTATTTGTATTCTTCATACAGTAATTCAATGATCATGAATCAGGCCATGCAATTCAGTACAGAACAGATGTGCTGCAGGGGATGCCCTCAGGAAGAACTGCTGCTGACCTGGCATATCTTCTCCATAGTCTACCTCAAGGGAGCAAGAACTCTACCAGCCTAACCAGGAAAATAAGCAATATAATCAATACAGGAAAGATCTGCATTTTCTAAATATGAAATTAAATGGTTATATCTACATTTTCAATTTCCAACATGCCAATGTATACTGGCAATGGAAAACAGCATCAGAATTTAACAGGGTGGAAGCTGGAAGTCATCTTTTGAACTGGAGGTCATTGTTATGACAGAGAAAGGACTGATAGGCAACTACATCTAGTAAAAGCTCATGGTTTGAATGTTTTGCTAAAATGCTCAGGTACTGAAATAGTTAATGCAAATGCAGCTGTCATAATTAAGTTTCAGATTTTAGCATTCTGCTGAGATGAAAGGTCCCTATTTTCACACCATCTGCAGACTCAGGAAGGCAGCGCAGCAACTCTCTACTTACTGTCTGCCGGTGTTTTGACGGTTTCCTTCCCAAGAGCATGAAGATAACATCCAGCTCTCTGTAGCTGCACCACGAGCGACAACAGCACCGTCACAAGGCTTGGTTGAAATCTGTTGAATGTTCATCGGTGAAAAGCCGCCAGTGAGAGACTGTGACAGGCATCACGCTGGTAGGCAGAGAAAAATACTTGGGAAGTTTGCGACCATACCTCAGGCTCCTCTGATTAACATGCTGCCATTAGCCGTCAGGCTGCAGCTAGCAGGGCTCCTGTACTCCTTCTTGAAGCTGTACCAGGAATGGATTTAGAGCAGGGAGAAAAAGTGATAATTAAGAGAGCCTCAATTCCTTCAGGAGCCTCAATCCCTTCTATTACGGCGCTGGAGCTGCTTGTGATGCTGTAGCAGGAACGAGCGCTACCTGCTGCCATCTCTTTCTCTCCAAGACAGACCATCTCTGCCCCATGTCCCTATATGCAATGATGCTCAGGACAGGGCTGGTGCTCTGCCGCCGGGGTAACCCCACAGCGGCCAGCATGGAGCTAAGGGTCAGGGCTGCGCTCCCTGGGAGGAGAGGGAGAGACGTGCCGCTTGTGCTAGGTGGGTTGCAAAGTGCACGGACAGAAACAGCGGTCGTGGTATAATAACACAAATTGAGCAAAGGGGACTACAAACTACAGGGTTTTTTTCTTACATGAGAGTTCAAAAGATGAAGCAAAGTTCTGTAACATGATCGGATTCTGCAGGCAGCGTCCCTGAATACTGAGGAAATGTTTAATATAGTCGCTGCCTAACAAAGTCCTGAGTGACAACGAAGATACCGCTTGCCCACCTGTAAAGAAAGACTCCTCCACTGTGTGTAATCCTCTTCCCAAGCAGACACATGAACTGCACCGCTGCACGTGCAGGGAGGCTGCCAGCAAACGGCCTCATTTACGGAGGCAAAGTCCCCCTCTCCCGCCAGGCTGCGCGCCAGGGACCGCGGCTCAGCCTTTGCCGGGCAGCTGGCGCTTGCTCAAACCTTCCTAACGAGACGGGAGAGGCCGAGCAAATCTATGAAATGAAAACTATGCCAATTTTGCCCCGTAGCTTTTCAGAGTACCTTGCCCTGTAGTATCAGCACGTGCATCCTGTGCTCACAATCTCTGATTTAAAGCTTCCTTGGCCAGAAGAGTCCCTCCAGCCCTGACCTTCTTTCTTTCTCCCCTCCAAGCCCTCTTTTCTCTCTCGGTCCAGTTGAAGGACCCCATTCCTCAGTGTTTGTCATCAGGCTCCATCCTGTATGCCTTCAGGGTGTCTTCTTTTTTCTCCGTTCCAATAGCTCCAAGGTCATTCACTGCTCCTAAGGGAACCTGGCTTTTTTCTTCAATCCCCAGACATCAGACATCTCTGGAACCCTCTGTCTATTCCTCTGTCTATCTTCCTTCATGGTTCTCTCTTTCAATTTGCAAAACCTTCACTCCATCAAGTTTTAAGCAACAATATTTCAAGGGAATGGACAGGAAATTCCCATGCCCATAATTAAATTTCACATGTAGGGCTGTGCTTGCCTTAGTGCCCACACTGACAAATACTTCTCATAATGAGCCACAGCTAGTACAAATCAAGTGACACAAAACCTGAAACGATTGGAAAGAAAAGAATGTGACTCAAATACGTAGGACCTTTCTTTTAGCACAGAGAGCTTTTCATTGTTAAAAATATGCTTGAATACAGCATTCAAAACCTGAACAAACTGATTAACCAGGGACCAAGTCAGTAAAGGAGCGGCGGCACTCTGTGTTATCATGTGAGAGGCCCCGGGTTGGGAATGACAGAGCTGATGATAAATGGCTGCATCATGGCCACGATGCCACAAGCCTCTGTGGAACAATACGGGCTCCGCTGCCCTTACTTGACAGCTGCACTCAAACCTCTGCAAACAAGAATTACTCCAGAAGGCCGTTTGCTCTTCTTCTGTGGAAAAAGTTGTCTGGGGAATACACACGGTCACTAGCCATGCAGATACACCGAAGGGAGCTCTGGTGCACGGCTTCACTCTATGTTCCTGTCCCCTTCCGGTGTGCTTATGGACCTCTGAACCAGGGAACAGGGTGCAGAGACATTACTTTGCCACTGGAAAATGTGTCTACCAGGTAATTTAGAAAGCGGCCAATTTCATTGTGCCAGCAAAGGCAATGCATCTCCTAATACCTCCCCTCAAGAAAAGGAAAGGTCATGATGATCAGCTACAGTGTTGGAAGTGAAAGGGCAAAATATTACTGAGACCAATGAAGTTTTCCATTTTATATTCCTCTAAGTAATATTCTGTGTTTGAGTTCTTTGTGAGCGGAGACAAGAGAAGAAGACAGAGTAAGTGCTTGAAGTCCACAGACATCCATGTGCCATGAATTCCAACCTATGGAGCTGGCTAGAAATGATGCCTTATTGAAAAAAGAAATAATTGAGTTACAAAAGTTTCTGTTTTCAAGTTCTAAGAAGTTTTCTCTTTTCTCCCCCTCCCCTGCCCTTGTCGTAAATAAAAGAAGATTATTTTATAAAAGAAAAGGAATTTTAGATGAGTCCTGGACCCTCCAGTGTCTCAGCGGAGGTGCGTTGTGGAACCAACCACTGGCTTTGCTCCCTTCGCAGACTAACATGCTTGGGACCAGCTCTCCGTCCCAGCCCCTGTATTATCAATTGACAGCCTCAACTACACCTTAATAAGAATATATTTTCCACTCTTTTAAGTTAAATTCTTTAAGTTACATCTTGAGAAGTACACGGTGCCCTATATAGGGATTAAATTGGGTTTTTTAGACATAGCCAGTGATTAAGGTGGGCATTTATGACCTTCTCACTGGCAGGAGCCAATCTGTGGGGAAGCAATCTGCAGCACTAGCCCTACGGAGAAGGCAAGGCACGATGCTGTAAACCAAACCCCATTCTGTTGGTGTGTTATTCAAGGAGCCCCATCAAATTATTACCATTATTTATACCCTAATAAAATGTAGAGGTCTCATTCAGGTTTCAGGTTCCAAGGTGCCTGATTCCCTCCACACACACAATGAAACACTGCTCTAAAGCTGATGGTAAAATGAAAACAGTTGGGAGAATTTAACAGAATTGGTAATGAATTTTTTTCAGGCATACACGTGTTTTACATGTTTTCTCATAGCTGCTAGTATAGCAGAAAAAAAGACACGAAACCAACCTGGAATTTCGTTGTCTTTAAGTAAACGACATGACACAAATCCAATTTTGATAATCCCAGGTTACAGTGATGGCGGTAGCACCGGTCTCACCCCAGACCATCGCTCCCAGTCCCAAGCTGGAGACAAGACACCTCTTTCCTCCAGCAAAACAGGATGAGGGATGGATGTCCCAACTACAGCACCGGCCCTGTGTGCCCGAAGGGTTCACACATATGGCAACACTTTGTACAGGTGCTTGTAAACATGATACAAGTTATTACTGTTTCTCCTTCCCAGTAAAACAGAATCAGAACTCCCATTTTCAGACAAAACTCCTTTTTCTTCCTAACAGCTGCAACACTTAAAAAATTTAACTGTAAGCTTTTTTCTTCTGATTTCCAGAGCTGAAATGATTCCCAAAAGTAAAGACATGCACTCCTCTGTTCATACACTTATGTTTATGTATATATACCTAACCACCTATTCTGATACCTGGTTTTACTGAAGAATATACTAGGAATCTCCTGTGTTGAACAGCAGCTTTATCTTAACAAAGAAATAAAGACTTCTCCCAAAATTCTTATAGGCACTGGAGTTATGTAAGTATTGACAATTAAACAACATAATTTTATGATGTTTACAATCTGGATGAAGAATAAGCAGGAAGATAAATCGTATTAAAAAAATCCCACAAATATCACAAACACAGTTAATATCTTTTTCAGGCACCATGGGGAAAAAAATACAGTCCTTACTTTTTTTCCTTTCCCGTGTTATTTTAAATGATTAATGGTAAATCTCTATCTACAATTAATGCTGACTTAATAGGCAGGCTACAAAAATATATTCAGGGCTTTAGCCTGATTTTGGAATACGAACAAAATTTAAGGAAAGCATAGGGAAAATATTTCAAAATACGAGGGAGTGGGTCAGATAGATAGAGGTAGCTCCAGGGTCCACATTGCACTCTCTGGTTGATACAGCTCTCCAACAGTATCCCAAGAGGTCTTGAATCTTTGCACAGTGTGACACATCCTCCAGCCATTTTAGGATTTAATTGAGACACCATGAATGGAGGGTGAGATACAAAAGATGTTATTGAGACTGTTATCAGAAAAGAAGGCTAGCAAGGCAGAGAACCACATTCGGATCATCTGCCCTCATGTTGGGTCTGACGGGCACAGTGCAGAGCCGGAACTTAGACAGCAAAGGACCACAGAGTCCTGGTCCCCAAACTTGGGAACCGCACGTCTCCCTGGGCGCTGCTGCCAGGTGGTCCAGCAGCAGCAGAAAGCCACAGCGTAGCAGCATGGCTTTTTCTGGCTACTGCAGAAGGAGAGGAGATGGGGTAAATTTTTAAAATTAAATCGAAAGTATATAAGGGCCTAAGCTTCAAATCTTGAAGCTGTTCATCATATATGTTCCTCCTATGCTGACCTGCACTCTACCTTCAGGCACAGATACACCAAGTTCTTGTTCATGGATTTGAGATCAGGGCTCCACATAGCCCGGAGACCGGGCTCCATCTCAGGCTCATCGGTAAGCAATCGATATAAAGGTTCATCGAAGGGCCGTACCATCACCTATACTTACAAAAAGCCACTCCTGGCACCACCTGAAGGGAACGCTGGCACAGTGTGGAAGCCCAGTTTCTGTGAATGTCTTGATTTGGGCTCACTCTTTGGAAGAGTAAAAGAGAACGTGATGCAGATACAATTTGCAAGCGATAGACCCGCAGGAGAGTGCAGGAGGTGAGCTGAAGCTTTCTGGTTTTGATGCAGAACACTACCTTGACACTCACAGTCTTCTCTGCACTCTGCCTGTCCAGGGGAATAACCCAGTTCCTTAGACAGCTCTTCAGACCACGCGTTTCCAGTGCAGGGACCTCGCTGGCCTAGGTTTATGAAGAGAAACTAGTTTCTCAAGAATACACCTGGGAAACAGCTAAGTAAACAAACAAAAACATAATACATTGCTGCCTGAAAATACACTACAGATAATGCTTGCACAGGAAAATTCTTACATGCAGCAAATATTTTAGGACTTTCTGATTACCTCCACTTGCTGTGGCAGTTGTATCCTCCTGGTGTTGCATCACCCTGCTGTTGGGATATTACCGGCAGTGGTAGCGTGCGCTGGAGTTTTATACCCTTCCTCTGAGCCAGTCCTTTCATCTTTCTTTTATTTTTTTTTTTCACTCTGAAGGTTATTTATGCAAGTGTGACATGCAGTTACAGTAAAGTTCCTTGCAATGAATGGAGTGCAGGGCAGTGGTAAATTCCATTCTAAAATCATTTTGAATTCTAAAGGCTCCATTTAAGGGATAATGATGGGAGCAAAGGGCATTTCTCCAGGATTAATCACTGGCTGGGTGAGATGATAGCCCAAGGCAAAGCCACGGGCCATTAACCTCTGCAGGTCACCTTATCCCTACAGGAAATGCACTGGGTCAAGTTCACTGTTGCTATTATAAACTCTTATTGGAGAAAGAGGTTATACTTCTATGTTTATATATGTCTTCCATTCCCATGTTTGTAATGACAGTGGATAGCTTTTGGCAATGCCTCTATATTGTACCATGGAGAGATGTAAAAACAAGTTCCATTGTTATATTTGATGCCAAAGACACAAGTGGATTTTTAATGTTTACAGGGAAGCATTTAAGATTCTTGGTAGAAGAATGAAAAATGAAATGATGGAAAAATAGCACATAAAAAAGACCCAAGGAAATGACATTAGAAAAAGGGACCCTCTCTTTAGCTGGTATAAATCATCCCATCTCGTCTAAAGCCAAAGGAACTACATGAATCCACACCGGCTGAAGAACTTAGCCACAAGTCGAGGCTGAAAGAGATTTAAGTATAAATTTTAGGCTTATATCATATGCCATCACATTGGGAACATCACATAAAGTAGCAGTTTGGCAAAAATACTGCTAAATGGGATTTATGTGCTCATGAAACCAGCATTTTAAAATGGTGCCCAAATCCTCTACTATTTAAATAGCTCCCAGTCCCAGAAACTTTAGTCAGGTCCAATAGTTTCTAGCCCGGACACTATGCAAAGGTTTTCCAAGCAACCCACTGCAAGGGAAAAGCCTCCAGTGTAGCTATGTGGGGTGGGAGCAGCACAGCTTTGCTCACTGTAAAGTTTTTCTTGTGCTGACATGAACGGTAGCCCCAGAGTTCAAACTTGGATCCAGAATGACACTGTGCAAAAGCTTCAGGATATATAAATTTGAAGATCCTCATGAACAAAAAGAAAGGGAGAAGAGTGAAGGTCAAACCAGAGCTGGGTTTGTGTGCTTCGTGCCTGCCTTCCAAGTCTCTCTCAAAATGTAGAAAAGAATTTCAACTTTCATTAAAGAGCAAACAGCCCTCTGCTAGAGAAGGACACTGAGGACATGAGCAGTTCTTCAGTCCCACTGCGTGTGGTGGCTGCTCGCTTCCCTCGGGGCTGCAGTGAGTACTTGTACCCATTTGGGATGCACAGCCTGAAACTCTCTCTACCTCCAGCCTCTCCTTCCAGAGGTGGAGCTGGGATCACTGGTTTTACGATGCCCTTGCATTTAGCAGCAGTAATCCCTGCTATAAAATCGTTTCCTGACTGAGGACTTGCACAGGAACGGCAGATTTAGGCTACTTCTCCGTAGACTGAAGGGAGTTCAGTTGCTCTTCGCTCGCATCTACAGGGCAAATCTGTCTGGGGACATTTAACCGCTTCATTCTGAAGGCGTGCTGAAGTTCAGCAAAGTGAAGATCCGCTGAGCCACAGAAAGTGGCCAAGAGCGCAGCTGCGTACCTAGCAGTGGAGGTGATGCCCGAGATGGGGAGCCCTCCGGTCCGGTGGCTGCTCCTCCCACAGTTCCTACATTTATCCAGTGATGATCATCCGCACGGTGCATAAGCAGCCTTGCAGCAGCCGGGGTGTTATACTCTCCCTGAAGTAAACAGAAATTTCACTGCAGTCCGGAGCCGCAGAGTTCTCCCCGTTAATACGCCTTTCTCTCAGAGACTCTCCCGACGTCTCCCTCCCCTGGGAAGGCAGCGTAGATCAGCAGAGCTGCTTATCGCAGGCGGCAGGTCCCACGCACGCGACGGGAGCTCCTTCCTGACCGCAGTCGGGTGCTTCGCTTCTGGAGAGACCTCAAATTTCAGGTGGAGCCCCGTCTCTCGCACTCACAATTTATGAGCGTAGGTGGCTCCCAGACCATCACGTGTGGGCTTGTTTCTACCCCATCTGGAGGTGCCTGCTTCTCCTCACGTGCTGTATACAGAGTCCAGCCAGCTACCACGCAGTTCTGGTATCCCTAAAGAGTTTTAAAGTTGCACAGGAAAAGGTACTTCCATCATTTCCTAATTTCAGGATACTACACTTTGCAGCTTTAATGTTCTTTTAATTAAGTTTTTAGGTGTAATACAAACATACAAACATTTTAAACATATGGTAATATACTGCAAAGTAAATATAATTACAGTAGCTCTGACCAAATTGAAAGCTTTTTATTTTACTGTTAATTGACTAAAGGATTTGCAAATTCTGAAAAGAAAACTTCAGCATCAATGCTTAATAAAATAAAGCAGTAAGATACGAATCATCTTATGGGATCAAGTAGCTAGGTTTTAGATCACAGAATCACAGAATCACAGAATCACTAGGTTGGAAAGGACCTTCAAGATCATCAAGTCCAACCATTAATCCAGCGCCACCATGTTCCCTAAACCATGTCCTGAAGCGACACATCCACACGTTTTTTGAACACTTCCAGAGATGGCGACTCCACCACCTCCCTGGGCAGCCTGTTCCAATGCCTGACCACCCTCTCAGTGAAGAAATTTTTCCTAATATCCAATCTAAACCTCCACTGGGGCAACTTGAGGCCATTTCCTCTCGTCCTATTGCTGGTTACTTGGGAGAAGAGACCAACACCCTCGTCGCCACAACCCCCTTTCAGGTAGTTGTAGAGAGCGATAAGGTCTCCTCTCAGCTGCCTCTTCTCCAGACTGAACAACCCCAGTTCCCTCAGCCGCTCCTCATAAGACTTGTGCTCCAGACCCCTCACCAGCTTCGTTGCCCTTCTCTGGACACGCTCCAGCACCTCAACGTCCTTCTTGTAGTGAGGGGCCCAAAACTGAACACAGGATTCGAGATGCGGCCTCAGCAGTGCCGAGTACAGGGGCACGATCACTTCCCTGCTCCTGCTGGCCACACTATTGCTGATACAGGCAATATGGTATATGATCAAGTGTACAACTGCTGATGCCAATTTCTCTCTAATTAAAACCTAAGCCAACATTAAAATAACATACAAGTTATGGGTTAGATCAGAAAGAAAAGCCGTTATCTCCATTTGCTTTCTTTACACGTTATCGTAAGGAAAGACCCATTTTGCAAGTGCAGAGCAATTGTTCCCCACGGCCCTGACCCCTGTGAAGATGGAGACGGGTGTAAGGCAGGCTTCAAAAGGAAAACCCCGGCAATCTCCTTAGCCGGGCCAGCCAGGAGGAGCAGTGTAGGGCTGCCTGCTACCTGCGCATGCCGGGGCAGGCAGCGGGCACGGAGAGTCTTCCACCGCTTGTCCTCCCACAGGGAATGCGCTGTCATTTCACGGCACCAATCCCTCCAAAGCGGGTAGAAATGAAGCAACTGAGGTACCAGACGTGATCCCTCCTCCTTCTCTCACCTTCCCACTTGCTTAGGGAGGCCATGGGAAAATTCTTGCAGAACAGGAACGGAAAACAGCCATCACGGCTGAACCTGGGCCACCTCCAGCACGTGATCCAGTGAAGGAGAGGAAGCAGCGGAAGGACCGGGCAGGTCCCTCACTCCCAGCGCTGCTCGCAGGTACCACAGCTAGCATCAGGCCCGGGGGATTTTAAAATGCTGCCACGTCATGTGTCCGTTCAACTCCCCACTCAACGATGGCCAGGTAGTGGTCAAACCTCACCCTCCACAGTTGCACGTACAGTAAGTGGTCTTCCCTGCTAGTTGTGTGCACCTGTGCCCTCTCCAATATTCTCATATTTGCCAGCTTTCTGGAAGAGATTGTCTTTTTGTTATAAGGAAACGGTAGCTCTCGACTTCCAATCACTAGTGCCTCAGTGCTGCTGCAGTACACAACAATCATTTTAGTAACAGAAACCATCATGCCTGGAAGATGAAAAAGAGGCTGGGAAAAAATACTTCTAGTCTTAAACACTATAAAGTTAGTACAAAAAAATTGAGATAAGTAGAATACAGTTTGTTGTATATTTGGATGGCCAATACTTGGAATGTTTACTCCAATTACTCATCTCCTGTAGAGTTTTCAACCTTTTTTTTTAATATACATATATATTGCTAGCAGTTTTTCATGTGACTGTTTAAAATCTGTAATGATCACACTTTTCATTTTAAATACAACCTTCTACTGAAAAAAAGGTCTGGTGGGCAATTTTCTTTCACACCTGTGATGGGAGATGTATTCTGTATTTGAAGTTTGAGCCAGGGTTTTCTCTTGCTATTTTTTTGCTCAGAAGAGCCAGCAAGTAAGAATGGTTCATTTTACTCTCTGCAGTTTTAAAAAAAAAATGAACTGGGTTGGACCGTCATGAAAAGTGAATAGTTTGACCTTTCTGGGCTTTGGCTAGGTATTGCTACAGCGAGAGGAACTCAGACCTCCCCACAAGCAGTGCTCTAATGATATCCACCACAGCCTAGCCCCAGTGGCAGGCGAGCTCTACTTCGGCCCTTCCTCACATGTTTAATCCAGGCTATAATTCTTTCAGGAATAAGATTAGAAGCTATGCAAGTCTGAATCTCTGCCCCGTTGCACCAGCTTTATACTGATTTAACTGTATTAACTTACATATGCTGCATCACACTAGAGGGATGGGGGGTCAGGATCAATGCTTTTTTTTGGCTGCCTCCATTTCGTGCTATGTTTGTTTAGCCTGCAAGTCCAGGCCACATTCAGAAAGCCAGTTCATAATATCCATCGTATTTTCGGTTTTATTGATCAACGATTTTCATTTGCAATGAACACAATAACGAATGTCATCTATGTATCCAAGCACCAAAGGAAAAACTCTGTGAAAAAGAGTCATCACCAGTTATAGCACATAGAGTAGCTTTGGACACTTGAACCAGAAGGAATTTCCTCCCCTCTCTTCTAGGACTTCCAAAGCCTTCATTAAAGCGTTTGGGCCCCATTCTCCACTCACGTACGTCGGTACAACCTCATGAAGGTCAGTGGAAGTCAGGCCAATTTAAACCAGCCCAGAATCTGGAAATGAGATATGGTTTCCTTTTATACTATGAACAATAGTTTAGACACAAAACCTGTAGATAACCATTTACACAAAATGCTAGACTAAAAAAAATATCCCCTTAAATGAAATGCTTGTGTGTTGCTTGTTACATTACTTATTACATTGTCAGATGATGTCAAACTAAAATAGCTCCAAATATATTTGTTTGGTAAATATTTTCTGTCCTTCTTTTATGACATCTTATTCTCAAACAAGTAATGTGCTTGTTTTACGCAAATAAGTAGCGTGATAGATCTGACACAAGAAAATATTATAGTACATGGCAAAGGAATTCTGCTGCTCCTCAATGATGCTCCTAGGTGATCAGTAGCTTTGCCTTCGAAATGCTCAAGAAAAAAAGCCAGCAGTGATAAAGAATCACATTTACATCGCTGCATTTAGGTTTATATTCCTATTCACAAACAAGGGGGACTTTGTATCTTAAAACAGTAACACACTTTATGATGTGAGCCAAATATATACTTTACCTAGAGTTACTACATAGAGATGTTGTAGATCATCCAACAAAATGAGAAAACGTCACCGCATTCATTTGAAATAGCTATTTGTGAAATGTGCGTTACCGTATTTTGCTTGGGGCAATATATTTCCGTGCTTTATGAAATTATTAATTCTCATTAAATTCTAATGACCCTGTCTGAAAAGAGCAGAACTAATTAACTGCTCCATTAAAGTTATTACTTACTCCTGATGAGGCCTTTAAATGTTTCTACTTTGTTAGGCTAGTGAAAGTTTTCTGAACTGCAACTCCCAGCATTACAAGGAAATTTCCCCCCTTCGCAGCTTATTCCGTACCGGTGCAATCACCAGATCCTAACAACGCCCACGCAGCCTTTGAGACTTAAGCCTTACGCCCTGAAACAAGTATTCTCCTCCTTTTGCAAAGAAAAAAATAAAAATAAAAATAAAAAGAAGCTCGTGCTGCTGGGAGGGATCTGCAGAACCTGCATCAGACGCTTCCCCGCCGAGGGCAGCTCATGCGCCGGTTCCCCCCAGGTTAGCGGGGAGGGGGTTTGTAGGGTCCCACACAAGCTTTGGGGGGGTGCCTGGGTCATGGCTTACAGCTGGCCGTGTACCAAGGACCCACACCGGGGCTGGACCAGCGTTTTGGCAGCTGTGTGGGGCCTGACAGACCAGGATTCAGCTTCCTACTTATGCCTACCTGGAAACGAGTTACTTAAATCTCTTGGAGGACGCGGGCGGCAGTGGCTCTGCGCCTCTGCTGTCACATGTACAAGTGAAAGGGCTTTGCTACCTCACCAGAAGGCTGCGACAAACGGCGGCAGCTGCGAGGTACTCGCACGCTGCGTTTGTCGGGGTTCCATCCACGTGCCCCCGGGCGGATGGCAGAGCCGCCGGCAATGGCCGCGCCGGCACCGCAGCATCTTCCCCAGCCCCTAAGCGCACTGGGCTTAAGGGTTCGGCACAAGCTGATACAGGTTATACAGTCGCCTCCGTAATCAGAAACGGCATCTGCTTGAAGACCATCACATCTGCAGGAAGCCAGTTCCCTGACGTGCGCTAATGACAGGTAAAAGAGCTTCGGCAGCTCTCGGTACCGGGGGGGTCAAGATCACCGAGACTCAGAGAGATACCGGCTCATCCCCAGTGAAGATGAACGAGGAAAAGTGTTGATCACAACGGCTCAAGAGAAGCTCGCTGACCTAAACAGCAAGCAAAACGTGACAGCTGCGTTGGCAACCCAGGAGCGCTCAACAAATAATGTACAAACATCCGTACGTGAGCAAGATTTTAAATCTACACATGTAAAAAACTCCCATGATATGCCTGTACGCTCACCTGACCACAGACCTGGAACAGAGGTTATTATTGCTACTGCAACGCTGACCAAGAGCTACTCAAGACAAGTATCAAACGTTTTAATCTGTCAGATAATGATTAAAATATTATATAAGAGATATTAAAGAAATCAAAAAATCTATTACTTTTGTGAGCTATCACAGTTATTACATTATTTACATATATTGAATAAATTATTTTTAAAGTAATTTGCTCAGTCTTATTATTAAAACATTTTTCAAAGCCTAACTGTTTGGTTTTGGTTTTTTTCCAGGGTTTGCTTTTTTCTATATAAGGGCTGAATTTTTTGAGAGAAATTAAATACTTCTTAATAACGCTTTCATGATAGTAAACACAACATTTTTAAACATCTAACTCCTATTAGTCCCCAAGAAACACCTCAGTTTGCATCGGCTTCTGCCACAAAAACATTTTGTATATTGGCCATTGATAAGTTGGAAAGGATCAGAAGACAGATTTGCAGCCTAAATTGGCAAATATACACCGTATTTCTACTCATTGTTTGCCAATCTCTGCCATTTAAGCACTGAGAATTGGCTGAGAGTTTTGGATGCTTCTCTATAATAAACTAACACAATCTGAAATACTGAGTGCTCTGGAAATACCAACACTTTTTCTTTTCCTACGTCATCCCCTTCAGTCGCAGCTAATAACTGGAGATCAGTTCTTAAAATTAGCCCCTTGTTCCAGCCCTTTGGAAAAGATTTTGCCAAACGGCTGCAGTTGCAACAATTGATAGCAGGGGCTCCCTCAAACACCTCAACCTTCTCCGCTTTCTCCTGGTCTCCACGCGCAGCCGGCACCCCTAGGAATGCAGCCAACGCATTGGGACGAGACAACCCCCCAGGTTAACGGCCAAATGCACTTCGTTCAACGATGTGCAGGAGGGATGGTCCACACTGAGGTCAGTAATGCTGTCCTGGGCCCCGAGGAGACTGCGCAAGGAAGTGTCTCTACGTGAGGAAACACCAAATTATTTGAGTTTTCTCAGCAGCAGAAGCAGAATAGGAGCTAAAACACGCTCACGTCCATCACGTTGCGCTCCTCTGTGCAGGCGAGCACCAGGCACAGTCCCGGGCTCAGCTGCTTCCCGGTAGAGGCATCGTCCTTCCCGGGGTGGACCTGGCTCCATCACCCACGCCAGCGCGGCGTTTCCACCACCCGCATACTCTCTGGAGAGCTGTGCCACTTGCCGAGAGCTTCCAAAATAGCAATTTCCCAACCCATAACGTTAAAAATTTTTGAAAACATTTGCAACCATTTTATAGTTAATTAAACCCAGATTTGCTCTATTCAGTCATTTGTTCTATAGCTTTTAAATCTTTTTTTCTTTTACAGTGTAGGGTTTTTTCCTAAGTCATGTATATGCTTTAACTGTAAATAGGTTAATTGTAGCTCTGATCCTCCTCCAGCATCTGCCAGTAAAGACAAACAATTTTCAAACACCGAGGCCTAACGTGGATCACAACATTTCAAGGTGGGACCAGTCCCTTGGTGCTGCCAGCGGAGAACCCCATGCCAAATTATACAGCTAGTAAATAGTATGGCATCAATGCCTCAAAAATTTCCATAGCAAGAGTTTTAGGAAAAGATCCAAATACCCCATCAGTAAATCTTGCAGAGTAGGTGATACATTTACAGCCACCACATATTTCAAATGGCCTTTCTCTCACATACGGTTACGCTCTACAAATCCAAAAGGTGCATAAACTAGATATGCCACAAAGTTTGAAGCTGTCCTTTCTCCTCTGTTCAGCACAAATGTAGAAAAATTGTCTGACACAAAATCATCACTCATTTTTTCTCAACAAGACAAGAAATTATGCCTCATGCTTTTCTTTAAAAAGTAAGTTGGCATAAGAAAAACTCTCTAGCTTGAGTTTCAAGCCAGGCTTCTTCTAACTTTGGAGCACAGTCTTCCCAACAACGTCCACTTCCCTGGTTCCCAAGCAGCACCTCTTACAGCCCTTACCTTGAGCATGCAAACAAGGAAATCTCAGTTAAAATTAAGCTCCTGCTCACCAGGGACCAACTGTTGATTTTCTTCCTTCCTTTACCCTATGAATAGAACAGATGGGATTTCAAAAACATTTGGGGGAAAAAAAAAAAGACCTGTTAAAAACAGCTACAATGAACTGTAAATATCAACACCAAAAAGATAGCCACATCTTGCCTCTATTTCTGGTGACTGCTATAATTTTGTTGAGAAATGAGTGGTCTACATTCATTGAATAAGGTCACAGAAACACCCCTGTGCCTTGAAGAACAGCTGGGATCACAGACGTCCTTGGCAACTGCAGGTATCTACACTCAGCACTAGCACTGGGTGAATAAATTCATCCTACAAAACCAGAGGTAACCAACTGCATAACATGCTGGTATGTCCCAGAGACAGGCAGCAGATGCTACAGCAGCTATGGGCTGTCCTTTGCAGAAAATGATGGCCATTTTACCTAAAATGAGACTTTAAAACCCCACTATATCAACCTGTGAGGTGTGAACTTACGCCCAGTAAAATGAAAAAACATCATGTGAACACCAAGTTAATTGTCTGCCTAGTCTTGAAAGCAAGCAGTGATTCATTTATTACTCCAACAGATACCAGCAAAACCTGTTTATGCATTAGAATTATCTCAGCGCCTTAAACTGACTTTCAGAAAAGCTTTCCTAGGTAGCACACGGTAAAGTGAACTGTTGGAAATTTCATGTCTGACATACAGAAAATGTGCTGGTCTCTAGTACCTTCAATTTTTTATTAAAGATTATTATAATTCTTAAAAAAAACCTACTCTGCAATTTCTTGAAACGGTGATACTGGCGGCGTTTAGCATCATCAGCTTCTGCTGGTGGGACACCATGTGTAGGTAGCGCGGATGCCGATGAGCGGCTGGCTCAGAGGCCAAAGCACAATCCGTACAGTCCTGCCTGTAACAACAACCAGGATGAGATTTCCCAGACCACGTCCAAGCACTCGGGATCAGAGATCGCTTGTCAGTCATTACACACATTGGAGAAAAAGCCTGCTCTCCGAGAGCACTGTTTAAACCCCAGTTTAAAAAAAAAACACGTGAAGGAAACCTGCAGATCTTGTATCCAGAATAAATATGTTATGCCATTCTCATAACTATTCACTTTTTGAACCAGTTCCAAAATTCACCAGAACTCAAACTATTTTTTTCTTGCGTTTAGGCACTGTGTTTAAAGGCTTGTAAAATAGTTACCCAAGGAGTTTAGTAAAAGCCCGTTGTTTTAAATGGTAAAGCTAGATCTGAGTAGTCACTGGAATCTGACTGCAACCCTTTTAACCTAGCATTAAACGTTGAAAGCAAAGCCAGTGGGCATTTAACATATATTATTTCTCTCCTTCCTACAAGGACAAGCCACAGCACACCCGCCAGTCCAGCACCCACCACCTCCAGCAGAATCGCTCCTTCCCCAGGTGCCCTTCCTGTGTGGGACACTCCTGGTGCAAGCAGTTGACCATCTCCCGCCCGCAGTTGACTTTCAAGGCTGGCTGCTTTCTGCATCAGTGAGATTCATGACCTCACATATGGCCACTTTCCTCTCTGACATTTTGACATCATCACTTAAAGGCTGGTGTTATTGTGGGAGGTTTTTTAAAGCTGGAACAAAGAAACAGTACGGTTTTACTTCTTAGGAAGAACATTTACTGAACATCCTGCAATCGGTCAACCTCTAATCTGTGGAAACCTATGGGGAAGGTAAAGGATCTGTGGCCAGTTACTGCACAAATCAAGGAGAAGGAAAAAGCATATAGAGCTTGTCAGTGAAACGGGCAATGGCTGCAATTAAAGGTGAATGAAAGCAGTGATACAAATCGAGAATCACCAAAGAATGGAGTAGCAGGTAAATGGAGCGGTAAAATGCAACATTTTTTTAAAGAGAAAAACAAAATATTCATATTGCATTCAGCCCTCAAGCTGCTGACCAAGATGCCACCCTACACAAAGTTTATATATTACTGAAACCAATAGAGTGGAAAACACAAATCTTTAAAAATAGATACCACACAGGCAAAGTCAGGCAAGCTCCATTACGCGTCTACCCACCTACAAATAGACCAAGTAATCAAGATCGATCACCTCTTTGCTTCAGCTATCACATACAGAAGAAGTAGCCTGTAGCCCCACCACAGCTCACACAAGCTCCAAAGACACAGCTGTGAACGTTTTGGAAGGTGGACAGCATCCACAGTCTCCAAATGAAGGCCTGGGAGGACACCACTGCCGCCTTCCAAGCATGGACCTCCCAAACCCTCTTCTGGCTTCACAGGAACCTGAAGGGAGGCAGTTGGCTCCTGAATTCAGGACAAAACACAGCAGCAACAGCTATTTCCAGTCAAAAACTGGGATGAGGTGCCCCTCATGGAATAACCCTAAAATTTTCAGAGTTCCTCATTTTTTTGCTGGACTCCAGCCACAGCAGCAGCACCAGAAAGTAGAGGAGGTAAATTCAGATGGTACTGCCAGTCTCAGGGAATTCAAACCAGCTTCCCAGGAGAACACCCTAATCGCTGCCTGTACATTGATCTCGAGGGGTTTGTTCTTGCATGAAGCCTTTAAAGCACCTAAAGAGCTTTCAGGAGCAGCAAAACCAGCGGAGGTGCGCTCAGGAGCTGCGGCTCATCTGTGAACCACGAACCCAAGTCCATGGATCTGGACTTGAGGCTTCATGTCTTCAGTAACAATTCCGTCTTTAATTAGCATCTGCTGGAGTTCACTGGTTGAGTCCGATAGTTAGTGGCTAAAAAACATAAAGGAGGATGCAAAACCTTTTTTTAACTTGTTTTAATTCCTGTTCCATGAATAAGAATTCTACCATTCTGCAAACACAGCTTTAGTCTCTGAGTCTTTCTTCTATATTATTTTGGAGTCTATTTTTAATCAATGAAATAAATTATTATATTTTTTTAAATTACTAACAGTTTTAATGGGGCATGCAGCATAAGGTACTGTTTCCTGTTAATCCAGACTATTTTTTTCAGTCTCATTTTTTTCAAAATATTAAGAATTAACATGCAGGACTCGAGTTGCTGAACTAATTTTTAAAAAAATATTTTAAAATTATGCAATTTACCTTTCTATAAATCTGATTTGCCAGGAAAACGTGATAAAAGAAGATTTTCTACAAAGTGTCTCCAGGAATCATTCTGTGACTTTCAGGTGCATTTTTAGTGCTAATAAGTGTAAGGTATTATGGCCTAACTGAAATTTAACCATTGCTTGGTAGAATTAACATTGAGAGTTCTTATGAAAACATCAATTTTAATTTCTAAAAAAAATGTGGTTTTAAATTTCAAAGTTACATATGAAAGCACAAGAAATCCCAACTGTAGACAGCATGCAAAGCCATATCCATTCATGAATGTTATTTCTAACGAGAAAGGGTAGCATAATTCTATAGTTGTATTTTGAGGTTATCTTTTAGCAAGCATCCCCGCCCTTAAGACCAAAACTGTGTCTGCAAAAACTTATCACTAATTTACATTAACGTTAGTAATTAAAACATTTTCATAGAAACGCTGGTATTTGTCACGTTGTTTCCGGGCGCTGAGGCCAAAAAAAAGAATAAAAGCCAGTGAAAATGACTGCTTATTCTATTGCTCTTCAGTATGTTTAACGACCGCATTTCTGTCACATCGCTAGACATACAGGAGCTCTGAAATGCACTTACAATTTATTGCCTATAATTAATTATACTCACAACCGTTTACAAGGAAAAAATTGTACCAATAAAATGGAGACCTTTTAAAAAGAACTGCGTACGACTTCAAAATCACGGACTTCTCTAGCAGCTTCACTACTGCACTTTGGCTAAAAAGTTTCTTGTTCAGACAGTGAATTCTCCGCCTGGGCCCGTCCCAGCTCTCCTCGGAGCTCGCACCGCAGGCTTGCTGCGAACGCCGCATTCTTCAGCAGCCGCATGTTAGCGACACCCAGGATTTTGTTGCAAGTCTCGGTATAGCTGTGGTCATGGGTTTGTCTGTTGGTTTTTTTTTTTAAAACCTTCAAAGCTCAGAAAGAACAGATTCCATGAAAAATTCAGCTTCCTTTTAAGAAAATTAATTTCCAGCTTCACTGGAGAAAAGGTTGAAAAATTATTTTGGTAAAATCCTAGGGATGCAAAAGGCAAATAAAACCAAGGTTTTTTACAGTAGAGATTTTCTAGGCTGATATGCTGGGTTTGTGTCCTCATATGTTGTGTTTCATATTTTTAATGCCCAACATTGATGATATTAATAGTGGGATTTTATATAAAATGTTAAACGGTGCAGAAGAGCAGTCACCTGTCAGAACCAGGAGAACCTTTAGAGGTGAGGAGAGCCGAGTTCCTCCTGCATCCCTGTTACTAACCGGCTACAAAATCCATCGCGTGTATAAATCGTTGTGAAACAGGGAGGGGATTAAATATAGTGAGGGCTTTGTTTCGGTGGACTTTGGAAAACAAAATGGTAGTTAGTATCAAACCCACTTATTCAAGAGAGTGAATTGGGACAAGAGAAAACCCCCAAAGCAGGAAATGTGTTTCCCAAAGGATTTTTGCTTTGTTTATTATTATTATTCTAAGGTTATAATTTATTTTAAAATGTGATTCCTAACCTCCCTAGTGCAAACCCTGGGCGATGCCAACCCCTCACTGTTGTCCTCTTGAGTCTGTAAACAGACGGAATTAAACAATAGCATCGCTAAGTGCGAACTTTCTCCATTCATCTTAATGGACTGTTAATTATGACCACTTAAATGCCCACAGCGTTAACCCTTTCACCGCTGACTGCATTTCACCCAAAAAGGCAGTTTATAGATGTTGACTTATCCACAGGCAGGTAGATGTAAAACTCACAATCGACATACTGTTAAGTGGACTAAACGATTAATAAAGTTGTGAATATAGATTATGCAGACAGCCGAAAAATCTAATAATCATCTCCTGAAGTTTATTCTTTTCAAGGATTCGAACACAATGATGCTTTCAGTGTCAACACTGCAGTGTTATTGTTTGAGGGTTGTAGAGATTCAGATAGGATGGTGCTGGTTTTGATGTTGGTGGCTGGTAAAGTGTAGTTAACTGATGGACATTGCACATCTTAAGTGATGTGGCAATAGGTAGTGCCAGGATATAATAAGGCTAGTTGACATTTTTTTTTAAGGTCAGAAATTTCTACGAAGCTATACAAAAAATGAAACAAGTACTTTTAAAAAGCCAGGTAAATCTTGGAAAAATGTGTCACAGATTTTATCTGTTGCTGCCCATAAGCTGATACTATTAATGGAATCAACAGATACTACAAATTAAATCAATTTTTGGACATAAATATTATAGACACATTTGGAGGAGAGGGGCAAAAATCACAGTGGATTTGAAGAATTTAGCAGAACAGAACAATATTTGGAGTACAGTCCTGACAGGAATTACACTTTTAATATTGTATGTACTGCATAAATAATTTCCACAAGTATTTGAATCAAATTAATTTTGCATTACCAATTTAAGCTCTTCAAAAGTTCTAAGGCTAGTTTTTTCTCTCTCGAGCAAATGGATCTGGTATCATATAGACAGCCTTAGATTTCATCAAGTACCCCTGGTTCCCCACATTCCCTCTGGCATCCCTGGCTATTTGAGGAAAGCTTTATAGCCAAAGAGGACCGTGTCCTTCTCTCCTGTCCACACCACAGGTTTTTCAGTGGTTCCTTCCATCAGATCCTATGGCTGTTTCATGCGTGCACAAATCCCAAACTGTGGGCAAGTAGATATATTTTCAACCCAACGCTTGCCTACAATTTTGTTTTCAATACCTGCACTATGGCAGCCACCCAGGTAGCCAGAGTTCACAACACTCACAAACCCCTCTTACGTACTTTCTCAGCCTGTGCTGGTGGTTACAACCACTACCACGGCACTGCCAGGGGCCACCCTTGCAATGTGGATACTCATTTTTGCAGCGTAACTCTTGTTTCCAGATTGAAACAGCCAACACACCACTCCAAGACGGCTAGAAAACAACAACGGATTTGCCAAGTAAAGCAGCTCTGAACACAGAAACCACTTTCCAAAACCCTGAGAACCCAACGACTACTTGTGCTCAAGCATGCGGTCCGTTTTCCCTGGTTAAGCACTTTCAGGTATCAATTTTTAAAAAAAAATATGAAGTAGTTGTAAATGAGCAGTCGGGCTCATGCGGTCGGCACGTAACGCTGGCAAGAACAACAGTACATGGGCCAGTGCATTGGGTCTACCACCACTCCCGAGACCCCCCTGATAGTTACCATAGAGATAGTAGGAGCCACAAAGAGCTTCGATCACATTACTGGCTGGGAGGGGGTCAATTTGTATGCGCGAGCCCTGCTGGGATTGAAAGAATGCAGAGGAGGACAAGAAAGATAATAGAGAGAAAAATAAGTGAAGGGAGAATACAAGGAACGAGCAAAATGAAAGCAAGGAAAGGGGGGAGAGAAAGATGGGGGAGGCAAAGGGAGCGAGGGATCTCCGAAGCAAAAAAGCCAGCAGAGAGACCAAGGGGAAATGAAGAGAGAAGAAGGAGAGAGGAAGTGAGTGAGAAAATTCATCTCGCACAGACAGCGCTCGTGTCGCTGCCCGACAGGAACTGCTGCTCCAGAGGAGCTCGCGCAGCGGCACGGCCAGCCACGGGGGCGGCGGGGAGGGAGGCAGGGATGGATGGATGGACGGATGAATGGGTGGGTGGATGGGTGGATGGATGGATGGGTGGATGGGTGGGTGGATGGGTGGATGGATGGATGGGTGGATGGGTGGGTGGATGGGTGGGTGGGTGGGTGGATGGGTGGGTGGGTGGATGGATGGGTGGGTGGGTGGATGGATGGATGGATGGATGCCTGCAGCACCTGACCAACGCCATGAAGATTGCTCCAAACACACAATGGAGCAAGGAGAGGGGATCACAGAGGGAAGAGGGGGATTTGCTTTCATATGCCCATGGGTTAGCAGCCCAAACGTGGTGCTGGCTGTGAGCGAGCACCACAGAAGCCAACAGCTTACTTTCTTCTTTGGACTCCTCAGCACAGGGCACTGAGGGCTCGAGGTTGAACAGGTTTTGCCTCCGAGAGCTGTGACTGCCTGGGGCTGGTGGGGCTGGAGCTTTGGCAGCTGCTCTGTGTCTCCAGGAGCCGTGGTCCCAGCTGCTGCATGATCACCTGTACTTACCCTGTCATATTGCTGTACATGCCTCCAAAGACACTGGCAGACCTTTCTAAACTGAGATGGCACCTAGGCCCATACCCCAGAAGGGCTGAGGAGAACACTTTGAATGACTATCTGAATCAACAGAGCATCCAAAATATCAAACCCCGGAAACAATCCCTTATGGATGTCTAAGTGACCGATGTATTGTTGCAAAAATCTGTTGTTCCTCTGCAGATTAATAATGGCACGGCCAAAACCTGCTTGTCTGTCAAGAGAAATCCTAGCAAAGTCAGAGAGAGAGACATAATAGGATTCGGCGCATAACCAATAATAGTTAAAGAAAAAAAGTATTATTTGGTGGCACGTTCATTGGCCCTGGACCTCCCAAAAGGTAAGGTCTAACAACGAATGCCCTGCTTTGGCAGTCTCATCAACGCCATAACGTCACTTCGTGTCACAGCAGCTCGCCTTGCAGGTCTTCCCAGGGCACGCACAGCTCCGTAGCCTGGCGCTGGTACCTCCGCTTGCACACTGGGATTTCAGTACGTCGGCAGAGGAATGCCCCAAAGGCCGGCAGAGCAGCAGGCTGCCGTACCGTGCCGTCGCCTCACGGCCGAGCGACAGAAGCATTTTCGCTGGGGAGAATGACAATCTGCTGAGATTTCTAAAATACACCTTTTGCTCCTAGCGGGAGCATCACAGTGCTCCTCACCTTCAGGGCCAGCCCATTCAGCCCCATGAGACTAAGACAACATCCCCTGCATTTTCTTACAGAGAAACAGATTTAAACGTGTTCCGTGAAAATCAGCATGGATTTCAGAGGGCAAGACAATCCTCATTTGCCAATAGCTCCCGCTGGCCTGACCGCAGCATCATGTACATAGAACAGACTAGAACTGATTATGAAGGGGGAGGGTTAATTAATTAATATTATTTTTGCAACATTCCACTTTTCAAGCCAACTGTCAAACTGACCATAAATTAGATTTCTCCCTCGCATATTGCCACCAAAGTCGAGTTACCCCTGAGATCAACGGCATCGCCTTTGAGTTAAAAGCACACAGATGTCTGCGTAACAGTAAAATTACTGAAGTATGTAAAAGCCTCTAGAAATACCGTAAAGCAGCTTTTCCATATATAGCAATATCACCATTTTAAGTCAAATACATTGTGATTTTAGCTTTAAAAGCCCTCCAAAGCAACACAAACTAAATTGAAAACACTTTCGGTTCAGAGGAATATACTCTTTACATAAAGCTGTAAACTATTGCATGAAAATGGCACGTATAAAATTGTAAAGTGCCTTTGTAGGAAAACCCAGAATGTTTTATGCACAATTCAAGCTCTCAGACTGTCCCGTGCACTAGAATTACTGGCTTTTTTTCCATGCAATTTATTATACAGAATAATTTTTAAGAGATGGTGTCAACCCAGCCGCAGATATACTCAAAGGTTTCAAAGCCCGCTTCCAACCCTTCCCCTTCACTCATGCCCACCCCACTGGTGGGGAGGGGATCCTCCAGTAAGCCAGTCCAGTAGTTTCCATCCAAGCCCAGCCCAGCCCCAACAGCCTCATCTCGGACTGCTGAAGTCATTAAGATTTTTATGAACATCTACTAGCCTGATGAGTCCTCATTTCCAGATCCCTTACCATTTTTTCCACTACAAGAAAACTTTCCAAAAGCTGGGTAATAGGCCCCAAACAGTTCTTTTGGCACTATTATGAACTGGAAACTAAAAAAACCCATCCAGCAGGTAATTTTGTACAAGTCTCTTAAATCTTGAAAATGAGGCTATTCATTTTCTAATAATAAGTCTTTACTGCAGCTAATCTTATCTTCTTTCCACAATAAACTCCTAATTATTACCTTCCCAGCCAGCATATCTGTGATTTTAAAAGTGTGTGACAGCAGTAAAAGCAAGTGCTGGATCTCAGGACTGAAAAAAGGAAATACTTAGGTTATGCATAAAGAAGATCCTTGTTTTTTAAGCTCTGAACAACGTGATCTAACGGAACAAGTTACAAACTGGGAGCAAACTATTCATATTAGAGAAGTCAAGGACAGTCACGGCTGCTCCTGCGCCTGAGGGCTCTGGGGAAGCTCCCACCTTCTCGATGAGACCTGCCCTGCCCAAACAAAAACGAAAGAGGAGAAGTATCTTTTTTTTTTCCTTTCATTTTAACTTAAACCAGTCAAACCCAGAATCCATTACTAAATACTAAAGGCAAATGAATAAAACATTTTTGCAAATATTTGTCTAAACTCAGGACTTCGCACATCATTAATTATGAGTTTTATCTCTCATTTATACTGAAACTACCTCAGGGCCAGCAACCCTGTGAGGCCCAACAGTACCAAGCACAGTGTGTGTAACGGCACAGACCTTTTCTGTATCCCTTTCACTCTGTTGAGGCTAAGCAAATTACAGAGGGTATTCGTGAAGCCGATTTTTGCGTTTCAGAATATTTCTATCACCGAAGAAAAAAAACAATGTCAGATAAACTATGTCCTCAAATAAAACTCAAGGTCTGCATTTTGAATAGCAGCTACCTGTCACTGCCTACTCTCAATCAAGCTATAGAAGAAGAAATACGGAGAAGTGATCTGAACAACACATCTGTCTGAGAAAACCAGAAATGTTTGCAGGGAATCTGTAAAAAGAAAAAGAGACCAAAACTGATCACTCCATTTTTCTGCCATTTTACTGCATCACTTTACAACCACCTTTTAAGCAGTACAACGGATTTAACTGCACCAATTTTTAAACAGTTGTATTTACAAACAGCACCCAGCTTGTTAAACCAATTATTCCTTACCAATATATGCACTACTCTAATAAGCACTTAATAGTTGTTTGCAGAGCCTGGTGTGGCAATGACCCAACAAGAAAACAAAATAACCAGAATATCCTGTCCATTCAGAGTCAAATATCAAATCATCAGTCGCCTTGGTCTCAGTTATTTGGAAGCTGCCAGATATTCCTTGCCCTTCTCGAAGGTGTGGAGAGAAGTATTCCCACACCCTCCCCTGCCTGCTTACCTATTAAGGTGCAATCTAGCTCTCAGGTTTTGTCACCAAAGCTATGACGATGATAAAGGCATATAATACATAACAGAAAAAAAAGTCTGAGACCATCTCATGTAACAATGCTTTGGGTATATTAGGGCAAATGAACTTTACGAATAAAAGCTTTATTCTTCACAAAAGCATGACACCATTGATTCTCTTTTCCTGTGAATACATTTCTTTCAGGCAAAATGCATATTTTGAGTCATCATTAAAAAGACATTTTTAACTTACATGCTTTGGCAAGCAGGTAAGTTTAATTAATTTATTTCTTCTATTTATTTCTACAAAATGTTTTTGTCCTTCACATTTGACAGACAAAATACAGGGGTATATCTCCTTAGTCCTCCTTCGCACCCTGTTTCCTCCCTGGAACCCTACATACCTTTCCCACATAAATCAGAGTTTCATGACATTTAAGTGCAGTTCCTTAAGCTTTCAACAAATTTGATACAGGGCCCTATAGCAGTCCCCAAATTCCCAGTATTATTCAATTTAGTTGAAATCTTCCCGTTTCTTAGATAAGACTAAAAATTGGAGCTGAGTGTTGCTTTCCCTTTTAGAACAAGACCTGTCCATTAAAGAAGCCAGCGCCTGCTTTTCTAGGTTATTGTTTCTAGTCTATGTGGGTTTTTTTCTCACAAACACAAGTTTGTAGTTTTAGCCTCTGATGGAGCTTGTCATTTGCATTTTAGTAATTTTGCTCACTCTACTTTTCACAAATACTATTCTTTTGAGATTCCTACGTGCTCCAATTGTAAAAAATGACTAGAAGGCTCCTTGACTTCATAGTGCCTTTTGATCCTAATAGTCTCAAGAAATGCTGTACAAACATGAGGATGCCTATGAAACAGATGCTAAATATATTTCAATGTATCAATCCACGGGGGAAGGTATGTCACTGAGAAATTAAAGCAAAAATGTTCAGATACAGAAAGTAAAGCTGTAGCAAGGTACTGAAATAATCAGGAACTCCATATGCATTATCTCAAAATTTCCTCAAAAAATTAGAAGCTTTAATAAGAACAATACAGTTCTCAGCAGGAACCTTATCCTTAGCAATGAGGATTAGAAATGCTGCCCAAATTGACGTTAAAGAAATCAGTTAAGTGAATAAAATCAAGCAGTTCTGCCTTGCAATCCTGTTCTTGGATCTTCAGACAATGCTCTCCAGCCACCCTTGCATTATTTTTATTAGCTGTTTTTGTCTTTTTTAAGTGTGTTGTTTCTGCTGAGCTTATCTGTGAAGGAGTAGGTCCAAAGTAAGCAAACAGCAACGAGGAAATAAATAAATAAATAAATAAATAAATAATCCCAGGGAAGGCGCCTTTCTGAGCCTGTCTGTGTAGCTGAACCACTGACTTATTGTCTCTGCTCTCACCACACCCCCCCTTCAGCCAGTTTTTCCCTTTTTTTTTACAAAAAATAATTTATTTTTAAAATTTGGGAAGGCCTAACTAGCATTAATAGCCTTACAATGCTTAGTAAAAAAGGGAAAACTATTTTGCAGTTACGTGAAAACAAACAGCATCTGAAATCAGCATGTTGTATTTGTTTTCACCATCAGTTTGAGGGGGAAAAAAAAAGGAAAGAAAAAATAAAGACAGCTGTTAATCCATATTACTAAAAGTGGAAAAAATCCTGGGGACTTTCTAAGCCTAATTTCAGCCTAGAGTGATTTTTATGGCCAAACAATGAATCCTTAGAATAATTGGTTCATATCATGAATACACAACAAACTCTGAACCCAGGGCCTGAATTGGGTAATCAGGTAATCGGGAGGAATACCTCCTTTGACTTCGGTGCCAGTAACAACGTACAGCATCATTAAAAATAAAAAAAAAATCTTTACAAATGCGTTCCGGACCAATTGTTTGTTTGTGTTGCATGAGCTCTGAAAGTGTTTTTGCAGTATTACATGTGACTTGTATCGATGCAAACAAATCAATATAAACCGTGGGCAAAAAAAGCACCATCACTTAGAGAGGTTCTAAATTTCCAGAGCACAGGGCGCAGAGGATGATTATTTATTGCCATTGTACGTAGATGAAAGGCTGTGGCGTTCCTTCCAGCTTCATCGCGTCGTGCCAGCTGAATGCTGCGAGAGGGATGGTGTTAAAAATGGAAGGCTACAGTAATGTTAACTATGCTGTTTCCCTCCAACATCCATTTTGTTCCAAAGAAACACTTGCCAGAGATTAAAATATTCAAGATGGCTGTTTTCTGCACCCTTTCTGCGAGCTCTACGGTTTTCCACGTTTCAAATATTCCGCGTCCCCGTCTTCCTCAGGACTACGAATATTTCGCTCCCCACCGCATCTGCCTCCCAAGTCACTCCGTACTGGCGAGACTTCAAAGGGGGTCGCTTAAAAACCGCCGCAGCTCCAGCCCGGCCGCCGCCCGCCCGCCCGCTTCTCCGGGGCCGCGGCTCGCCGGGCGCAGCCGGCGGCGGAGCGGGCGGCCCCCGCGGCGGGACAGGCCGCCGTTCGCGCGGCGCCGCCCGCCGCCGTCGCCGGGGGAGGCCGGGCCGGGCCGGGGGCAGCGCTCGGGAGTGCGGCGGCCCCGCGCGGGCTGCGGGGCCCGCGCCCCACACCTGGACTTCCGCGCCGGCCCCGCCGGCCTCTCCCGGGCTGCGGGGAGCAGCTGTGGGGCGGGGTGGCCGGCGGCAGCGCGGCTGGGGGGGGGGGTGGGGTGGTCCCGTCTCCGCGCGGCCCCGGGGGCGGCACTAACACCCCGCCCCCGGCTCCCACGCACAGCAGGCCTCTCCGCTGGGGTTTCCCGTGGCGGGGGCACAGCATTCTTTTGTCCCCGCGTGTCCGTCCCCGCCTCGGGCCGGGGGCGCCGGCAGTGCGGGCAGCCCTGTCCTCCCCTCCCCCCCTCCGCTGGAGGGGGCCCTGCACCCACGGGCAGCGCCGGGCTCCCACGAGCCTCCTACCCCGCCGGGCCCACGGCGGCTGCGGCTCCCGACCCCCCAACCCCCCGAGGTGCGGAGCCCCCGGACGCTGCCCGCAGGGGCGGACAGGGCGGCGGAGCCGCGCCCTCTGCCCCCAGCCCCACCGGCGCGGCCCCGGCCGGAGCACCGGGCTGGTCTCCGCCCCACGTCCCGTCCCGTCGCCGCCCGAACAAAGAGCCGCGGCGCGGGTCGCCGGGGCTCATCCCGGCGTCCGCGGCGCCGGGCGCGGGAATGCCGGGCTGTCTTCGGGTGGCGGTCACTGGCCCCGAGCTCTCCCGGACTCTTCGACGGCGACTTTTCCCCAGCTGCATTAGAAATTGGCTGGAGTATTGGTTGGAAATATTAACGCTGGAACTTAACTCGGTATTTGTTAAGAGGTCACTTCGAGGATGTTTCTTTCCTAAAAGCAGCAGATGATGGAGTCCCGCATTATGCTGAGAACAGCGTTTATCCTAAACTGCGTATAGATAAATGGACCAACGTAAGAAGCGGGTGGTTTATCTGGGTACATTAAATAGCTACGAGATGCTTTTCTTTCATGGCTGGGAAGTGAAAGCTTCACTGACCTCTAAAACAATTTTACTTCATACAAAGAAAGCTTCAATTCCCCTGTCTTCTCCCCAAAACGTATCAGGTTTCCCGTTTTCCACAACCTTAATTGTAATTAGTTAGGGAGCAGATGGGACGAGGCACCTTCCGTGCACGAGCTTTCCACTTCCACAAAATGAGTTTATCAAGCGCTGCCTAAACGTCGCTTTGTATTACCGAGCCCATGATGTGCATTTGAAAGAGCCTCCCCCCGCACGCGTACCTCACTGCGGATCGCCTCACACCGCCTCTGTTTTAACGGGTTTGATGGTGGCCATTCGCAGACCAACGTGCGAGGACTGGAAGGAGCGTTAACAAACCTCGTGGTCAGCAATAATCAGCTCTATAAAACGCATCTGTGACTCGCTAAGGAAAGCAAGACTCGCGTTATGAGAGCAGAACCGCTTGTCTTTCCTCCTGAAGTACCGGTTTGGTACATTTTAGCTCCTAAATTGTAACTGCCTTTCCAGCCATTGCTGCTTTACGCTGACGTGCTTAATTTTCTTGCTGTTGTTGTTGATTCCGGTAAGCTCTTGCCTGGCAGCCAGGCAATCCAAGCACAGACAAATGCAGATTTTAGAATTCCTGTCCCCTGTGAGGCTCCGCTGGCTGCAGCGAGTGCAGCGCTACCGGGCTGAATGCATCATGCCGCTGCGAGCAGCATGGAAATGCCAAGGAGGGGATTTATCTAAATGACTCTAGTTAGAATAAAATTCTACTGATCAGTGAGGAAATATTTATGGGTTAGGCGTTGCTAACCATAACAGCTGGGTGCTGCGGCGCGCTACACCTACGCTGATGCTCGGCACACGGCTGCCAGTTGTCCAAAACGTTTTACCAAAATGTAAAAGATGCGGGTAACAGGCAGAAATACGCCAGCGAACTGCTGCGGGTGCAGCACGTCAACGATTTAAGGTTTGTTACTTTCGAAAGATTCTTCGGTGTTTCTAAATACCGGTATCTCAGCTAGCGAGGGCCGTATCTTGTCATCAGCGGTAAATCAGTGGCACAGCCTGACCTTTCAGAGGGCTATATCCTTTATTCGAAACAGGCGAGTTGAAAAGGAAGATCTGTGAAAAACAACGTCACTGGGGAAGGGGGCATTTTTAATACGAATTCTGTCTTCTGGAAGCTGTAAACAGACCCCGGCAGAGTTCGCCGAAGCCGGTCTGGAAGGCAGCCGTTATTTCGCTCGTTGGGCTCAGCTCACGGGCTCGGATACGGCGAAGGTGCCAACTTCTAATTGATACGTTTAGGCGAAGCTCCCGACGTAATTGCTTTTAACATTCATGTATGCAAAGCGGCTTCGCGCGGGCAGGGCGAGCCCGGAGAGGCAGCGCTGCCTGCGTGCCAGCGGGAGACGGGCCTGGAAATACCCTCCCGCTGCGGCCCGGGGGGAGCCCGGCTCTGCGGCGGGGCTGCGCAGGCTGGGGACCCGCGCTGCCTTCGCCGAGAGACGGGGCTGCGGCGTGTGCGCAGTGGCTTGTGCGCTCCTGAGCGCGGGCGACAACCGGACGCGAGTGTAATTGTAGCCATCGCTGCTGGCAAATGGCATCGCCCCCCCCCCACCGGCTGGGGTGCCGGGGCGCCGGCCCGCCCCGGACCATCGTCGTACGGCTCCCCCACCTCACTTCTCTCCTGCGCCCTCCGTCGCGGGGTGAGGAAGCTCGCAGAGACCCTTCTCCCGCCGGCGACGGCGCTCGGAGGAGGCGGGGAGCGCCGCGGAGAAGCGCTCGGGGGCAGCGGGCAGGACGCGGAGGCGCAGGCCGGGAGCCATCGCCCCGCAGGCGCAGCCACGCCGTTGGCTGCCGCGAGGGAGCTGGGGCCGCCGCGCTGCGCTCCCCGCCGCGGGCCCCCCTGCCCAGAGGCAGGCGGCGCCTGCCGGGCCGCCGGCGCTAATCTCACATCCTCCCCGGCGCACACGCACAAAACGACGGCGAGCTGCGGGGCAGAGGGCCGGCCAAAAGGGGAACCACGTCCCTGGGTGGGCTCGAACCACCAACCTTTCGGTTAACAGCCGAACGCGCTAACCGATTGCGCCACAGAGACTCCCACTAGGAGCCGCCTCCGCGGCGCGGCTGATGTGCGGCGCCGCCGCTGCACCCCTGCCCGGGTCCCGGCGCCCACATCGTGAGCCTCGCGGGTCCGCTGAGAGGGCTGAGGAAGCAGTGGAAACAGCGGCGTTTCTTCTTCTGGCCAGCATGACAGACTAATCCCCAAAATCATTGTTCACAGCAGTGTTCTTTTTGTGAGGGATAAATTTACGAATCAGACTTAAAACAGCCTCTTCTTGGCCGCTGCTAATTCAGCCATTACACATGCAAGCCAAAATGTAATTCCCAAATATCATTGCAAAAGCGCCCTATTAATATATTTGAAAGGTAATTTTAAATGGCTGCAGGGAACAGTTAGGCTGCTTAAAACAGCGGCATTCCTCTGCACGCATGTTGGTAAATTATCTTTCTCAATGACTGAAAACAGCAGTAAAGAAAAGCTATCGTTCCTATTATTTTATCAAAATCTGCTTCCTACCTTATCTTACAGTAAATCTATACCTATGGCTCCGCCAAGTACAAAGTTTTCACACCCAAACCTTAGCAAATGTTGTCCCCTTTTCTTTCACAGACAGATACTGTTTGAATCTCTTTGAAGTCTGACATCAGTTGCTTCATGTTGTCCCTGTGGCTCCATGAAGCTCTGCCCGATGGCTCTTCTGTCCGCTGAAAGCCCTCGGCGCCGAGCGGGCACACGACGCCCACTACACAAGGACGGGTGCTGACTCCTTTCCAAGCAGGTGCTGGTTATCGCCTCGTCTCTGCCCACCCAAGGCCAAGAAGTCCCAGCTCACTCCTGAAACCAGAGAGTCTTCAGCAGCAGCAGCAAGAGCGCGTTACTCCAGCTCTCACATTTTGTACGATACCTTGCTCTCCAACACTGTACGATTTTGCTCCTCAGCCCAGTGAGTGACTTTACGCTCACCATTTGCTGTCCACAGCTCAGCCTTTCCAGTGTTTCCAGTACTTTGAGAAGAGCTACATAAATGTCAGTATTTTCACTGTACTGCTCAATTTTTTTATTGCGTATTGTTGGTACCTTACCGACCAACATCTTTTAAAACCCAGAGGAGAAAGACAAGATATGCAAGCCCTCCCTCAACAGTAGTTAAAATAATTATTTCAGAGAGTGCTTTTTGGGGTGTCATGTCCACTGTGGCACTCTGTCCTGCCCAGACCTCTGTTATTCTCAGCATCAAAAGACTCAGTTCACAGGCTGGATCACTTCTGTTTTCTCTGTGTAGGAGGACAAGCAAACAGTCCTGTGATTTTATGCACAAGGAAATGGGTATTTAGGAATATGCACATTAGGAAATGGAAATAGCAAGATTCCAGTCTGAACAAAGGCCTAACCCCTAGACCAGTACTGATCAACTTTTGGGCATGGATTTGGGGTCCTGAAACATTTTACTTTTTACACATGAATATTCCCACTAGTTTTAATGAATGTAAACTTGACTATCTTCAAAACATGTGTCTAGAGGCCAGATCTAAAAAGGGACTTTGCTATGCTGATACTGAGCACAGGCTCTAACTTTGAGGTGTCTGAGAGGAACACAGGACCTGGCATTAGACATCCGAGGCTGCCAAGTCAATGCATCGGGACAGTGAGAGTGCGGCAGGTGAGGCTATGGTGTCACTTGGCACCTTTCTTCTCAGCATGCTTCCTCACTGAATCTCGGAGGCTTTAATTTAAAGTCTTACAAGGTAAAAAAGAAAATAAAAAGAACATACACAACAGCAAATATTACCTCTTCAGCTGGAAACCCACAGAGCAGCAAAAGACCTGAACATGGACGACTTTCGCTGACTGCCGAAGCAGTGAGCCATCATACCAGAGAGCAACATTTTCTGTCCCTGCTCTGTAAATGGAAAAGATTAGCTATCTACCCTTAGGAGAAGGTTTCTGACTGTATCTTCAGAAGAAAGAAGGAGGCCAAGTGCTGTTTAAGGCATTCAGAAACCAGAAAGGGATGCTACTTCAGATTAATCGTCCTTGCTATCAGTGTTTTGTTTTTTACTTCTGGACAGTGCTCTTCCTTGATAGGCTGTTTCGTGTGGATCGTATCTGGAGTTGCTTAATTTTTTCCAATATCTAGCATATATAATTTAAATAGCATTACTGGATTCACTAATTATGCATATGACTATATTTAAAATTCTGCTATGTAATATAAAAATGTATAATATTTAAATATTTTATAACATTATTTTATTGCTATTGTGGGATCCATGAACTTAAATGTTCATTGCTATGACATCCCTGACCTTCTTCAGATACAGGCTTTGGTTTCTGAATGTCAGGGAAAGGTAATAAGAAGGCAGAGGGGGAAACTGGGTATTGTTTATGTGTTTTATAAATATACCATATATTCATCCTCTGTTCAGAAAAGTGAGTTTAGTTATTCACCCAGAACTCTTCCTAAAATCAGTTCAGGAGGATATAACAGAAACAAAAGAACCTTCCCACTTATATCACAAAATTACTTATTAACTACTCTGTTGCTACAGTTTCTCACAGGAAAGGACCATTTACTCCCCAACAAGCACATGCGTCTACATTTTTACTATTCTATATGTCATTTTTGGTCAACTATTTGTCAGCTCTTGAGTTACAACTCAGCCCAAACTGCAAAAATTCACAGTCACAAAAAATTTCAGAACAGCTACTAAGTTTCTGCCGAAATATATTTCTGTTTGTAACAGAAGCCTGTAAGTGCACAGCTTACCAGCCGAAGATTTCTTGTGTTTTCCTCTGAAACATATGATTCTAGTCCCTACCAGAATCAGGACATTAAAATAAATGGACAACTAATATAATTCAAGATTGCTATTAAAATTATTAAAAGCAGAGAGTAAGGTTTCCATGACAAAAGTTTTTTTCTTTATGGAGCTGCAAGCGTCAAAACATGGAAAGTAGTATTCCTGAAGAAGGATTCAAAAGGTTGGAAGAAGCAGGTATAGACACTTTTTCTTGTTTAGTTGCAAGAGTTCTGTTCTTTTCATTCTTTAAACAAAATGCATTTGGAGGTTTTTTAATTCATTTTTTTGTATACAGATTCACTATTTTTCAGGTACAAAGGTGGCTTACCATATTTTTTTTAAGACTTTATTAACTAAACTCTTCTATTCTTGTGTTTGTTAATAAAATCAGGAAAGTGTTATAATTGAAAGGACATCCCTGCAAATAGGATCAACTTACCTTAAAAGCAAAGAACAAGACTGAACAGTAGTATTTTACTGACCTCTCCAGTTCACTTAGCTCTGGCTTCTCTTATAATGCAAGTCACACAAAAGAAGGCTGTACCTAGATGAGAAAATCCAGAAATCTTGGGGTGTTGCTAATTGCAGACTGTTGGGTGACCTAAAAGTCAACCGTTCTCCCAACCTCCGTAACCATGTTTACCAAAAGGAAATGGCGTAGGCTGTCTAGTGCTGGATCATAAAACATACAGTTGCACTTATCTTATGTTCAGGAGTGATAAAAAGTTGCTTTGGTGTGACTTGCAACAAAATTATAAAATAGCCATCGCTATTGTCACTAATTTGGAATATAGCCTGCAGCTGTGGCAAAAAAAAGAAACTCAAACCAAAAAGAGAGGGCTATGTTCGGAATTGACCTTCAGCTCTCACCTGATACACTGTAAGGGGAACCTTGCATTGCAATTCCCCGCAATCTATCTGTTCTGGATGACTACTGAAAAGAATTCAATCATTATGGCAGTCAGTTTAATAGCTTCCACCAAAAAAAAAAAAAAATCTTAAGATACTGCTTCAAAAAAGCGAAAAGAAGAAAATTTTACTGGTGTAAGAAGTGAGCATAACACCGAGGAGAGTAACAATGATGCTTCTTACATAGCACTTACTTCTCTCAGGCACTTCTTATTATCATGGTAAGAAAATGAGAAATTTCCTGTCTTTGCAGGTTTTTTGAACTGCACCCACTAAGAATCCTTAAGAGTTCTTAAAATAATAGTGAATATCACGAAAATAAGAATGGGTCTTATGCAACTGAACTTTAATGTTGTCTCTACAGAACACACAGGAAAGCAGAGGAATTGCCAGCCTGTGTTTTCGGGAGCAGCCACTATTTTAGCACTTTCTGAAGCCCAGGATTCAGATTTAAGTTCTCAACATAGGCCTCAGTTCAGGAAAGCAACTGTATTCAGAGAAATATGAAAGCATGTGTTAACTTCAAATACGGTCAGATTACTAGCATGGTATAAACATATTGTCTCATATGTGTAAAGGTTACATTTAAATAAAAAAGTAAAGGGCAAATTTTAGAGCAGACTCAAAACCACTGTTTGTTAAAAGATGAGAAGAACACAAATTCTGTATCCTTGCAATGCTTAGGAAAACACATCTCCCTGAAATATTCTCCCCAGAGAACATCTACCTCAGTTCTAAAAGTTATTTTGCAGGTATTAAAATAATAATAACTAATAATAATAAGTAATATCATGCTAATACTAAGTAATAATAAGTAATATCACGCTATTCAGCTTTACATCTGTCCAAGTGCTGTAACTCAGCCAGAACACAAATGTTTGAAGGGAAGTGAGGAAGGGGAACGCAGGTGAGCTTTGTGGATCCACTCCAGATATTTCCAAGCAGGAACCTGACATGTTCAGCTGGGCAGCAGTCTTATGAAACCGGCAGTCTTATGAACCTGACATGTTCAGCTGGGCAGCAGTCTTATGAAACCTCTGGAGAGGCCTTTTCTTAATCAGACTGTTTCAAAGAGATCAGGCATCAGATTCAGGGATCAGTGCTCTTCAGGATACATTTACAGGCTCAAAATGTTCTTGAATGGCCTTCTAGAAGAGCTCTGTCTGAAAGATGACATGGGGGTCCAAAGAACCATGGAGAAACCATTATATTTTAGTTCCTCCAGCTACATTTATTACCAGCTATCAAAAGATTAGCAGAGGTTTCTAATCCTAGAACTCTATTGCCAAAATCAAAAGAGGTTATGATATCCCATCATGAAAACAAACTTGAAATCCTATGGTTATGATTAGCTCCAGCAGAATTCTAACTCTCAAACCCCTCTGGTACAAGGAAGCTTCCTCCATTGCTGTTCCCTAGCTGCCCCTTGCGCTGTGAGCAGCTTCCTGCAGGACCCCAGGATACCAAACATGTTGGTGGCCTGAACCTGCAATAAAACCCTCTTTCTTGGAGTTGTAACAGGAATGGCATACAAGAGATTTGTCTTGTTCCTTACAAGGATTATGTAAGAGATATTCGGAATATTCTTGGTAATACACAGCAGAGAGAAACTAAAGGCTACATCTCTCACTCAATTATAACCAATCCCTTTTCTTCATATGGTCTCAAACAGTACAGTAATGGGGCCTAGATGAAAAACTAAAAGCAAAACTAAAACTAGATCTCACTCTCCTACAATTGAGTGGGAGAGAAAAATTGAGGTTTATACTAACCTCTGTTGAAATAAGGGACAATGTATTTCGACTGTTCTGTGGAACTTTACAATCACTTACAATAGCCAGGGATTCTTGTGAGCACTGGAATATTTAAAGAATCATTTAAAAAAAAAAAAGAACCTTTAAGCCTGCAAATTAAATATACCTATACTAATGCCAAGTCTTGAAAAGTATGAGGTAGAGGAAGAGAGTATGGAGAGTAGAGAGGACAGATTAGAGAGAAAAAAGAGAACAAAGAGGAGTGGGAGGGAAACAAAAAGATAAAAAATCGGAAAAGTGAAAGGAAGTCTGAATTAGCTCATTTTTCAGATGGGCCATACTCCTGCTGCTTTCAGAGATTTTACAGTGGAAAGGAACCAACATATTTTTGCAGTTTCAACAGCTTGCAGTGAGAATGAAGGCAAAAGGAGACTGCGGAGGGAACTGACCTCTCACCAGTTGCTCCTGTCCTAATGGATGGTATAATCTCCACTACAGCAAAGGAACAGAGAAGGCACTTAGTGAGTTACTCACAGCTCCCTGTCCCCTCCTCCTCCTCCTCCTGGCCCCCAGCTTCTCAGATCTTTCTATTAAACTTTTAATAGTGGGGACCCCCTCACTCAGGGCAGCACTGCAGTCATTCATTAGTGTCCACCTAGGGAACAAATAACTCTTTAGCTGCACTGTAGGTGTCCAGCTTGCTTTGTGCCTGGAGGGGGATTTGTAATCGAAACAGGGAAGTGCAGGAGCAAAGAGAAAAAATGGGCAATAATAACCCGTGAACTCGCCTTTCATTCAGGTAACACACAAGACACATGTTAATGATTTCAGCTTAAGTACCAGGCAGAGAACTAACTGTACCCTAACCAGGCAGAAACCACCTGCATGTGCCAATGTAGCCAAGCAGGGACTTTTTGGAGAAGGAACAGCGCGAAGTAACTTGCTGATTTTGCAGGGAATTATTTTATGTACTTTACTGTTCTTCATCTGCAAGATCCCTTTTCAAATTTCACTTGAATGGACCAACAAGCTGAAATTTTTCTCTCAGGTTTTGTGGTTTAGCCTGTCTGCGCAGAGTATTCTTATAACTAGATTAGGAGAACCCATGAATATCGAGACAGAATGCGCTGGGACGTCAGCAGCTATGGTGTCTAATGGGACTAGAATATCAACCAGTTATGTGCTGTCTTTGGCCAGACTGTTTCAGACCTCATGGCCTAGATTGCCTGGATCATTAAGGTAATTTTTAAATACAAATTAATTAAAACATAGGCAAATAGGAAATGGGCTTTGCTTCCTATAATTTCTGTCAAAATGCATGTGTGTGCAAAACCACTCAAGCAGTCTTTATCTAAGCGCTCTCCTTCATTTGCCTCTTCTGGCTTCTTGGTGACCACCAGCCCCAGCAGGGTGAGGCAGCCATTTGCCCATCTTGCCCGTACTCTCAGATGAACACATCAGCCTGCAGTATATAATAGGTGCAAGACAGAGAGAGAAATACAGGAGAAGAAAGATCTTTTTAACAGAGAGGACTCCAAATACCTTTGAGGACAATGTTTCCTTTTTCATCCCTAAATATTTGCAATCAAAACAGCTTCAGTATTTCACAAGCTAATCAATAATGCAGAGACAGTGAAAGAGATATGAGGGTCTTTTTAGTGGCTACAAACTGGCAATGGTGCTTTGATGGCTCCTACCGAGGACTGGTAATTTCTTGCATAATCTCCTGCAGAACACTGTGGGGCCCGAGAGTTTAATATACAATATGAATAGAGGAAGGAAACTGGACAGATGACTGCACTTTATCTTAATTCCCTATAGCATCATGTGCTAAGGAAATCAAAGGTAAACAAAAGCATGATACATGTATAAAAGTATGAATACAGTGTACAAAGACTGTTGTTTGGACATTTAATAAAGTTAAGCTGGTCCATAAATGTAACACAGGGCAACGGTGTTATGAGGAGCCACAATCCTGCTTTGCTATTGTCCTTGTCATGAGGGACTTCAGAGGGACTTTATTATTAACTATTATTACTAGGCTGTATTATAAACTATTTCAGAAACACCCACAAGTTAAATCTCTCTCCCTTTCCACATGCATGCAATTCACTAACTGTGAATAAAATGAGAACAACTTGCCCCTAAGTAATCACATGCAGTACTTAATAAACAGGCACAGAAGAGGTCACATTTCCCAAGTTTAATGCATTTTAGTCACAATGCAGACCTCAGCCCCTGGCTCAAGTGACCAGAACATTTACTGAGATGTGCCACTCCTGGGGGGAGGGATCTTCCATTCAGACTTCTCTACTGCTACGCACGACACTGCCGCTCACACACAGCATAATTCTCCCAGGAAAAGGAAACACAGGCTGTCCGCAGCAGTGTATTCTGACGATACCAAAATCCTCCTCCTTCTCCTTGAGGTCGTGATGTAGGGCCCTAATAATAAGTCCAAGAGCAGTCAGACAACATGTAAAATCTTCTCATTTACCTTCTCAGGAACTCTCTAGGCCCGAAAGGACTAAAACTATTCCTTTTACCTTTTCCTTTCTCACTTTTCTCTCATTTTTCGTAAAAGCCTTTCTAGATTTCCTCTAGTTTGCGTTGCAATTTTTCACTACCTCCAAATAATTATTATACGTATATGAAATTCTACTGGAGGGAAAAAAGGTGTATTAATAAATACACACTGCAACATATCCCAATTGCTACTGAAGATGCTCCTGATCATCCTGCTTTACATGTTACAACTATGTATTCTTCAAAAGAACATGATCCAGCATTTTCAGTTTTTCCTACAGCCAAGCAGTAATTCTGCTTTCATTAGCTTTTTCAATTTTATCACCCTACATGTTAATACACTGCACATCTACTCAATTTCCACAAGCAGCTGCCTAAGTGTAAATACAAAATAGGAAAAACATACGATCATGTACAGCATATTTTTAAATCTTATAGGCCTTCCTAGTCTTGCCATTACAACATTAACTAGCTTTTAAAATACTTTGTTAACACTCAGATGAATTTAACAATTGATATTTCCAGATTCTCAGAGATTTAAGCTTTTCTCCTTCACAGTTTATAGAAAAAACAAAACAAAACAAAAGGTGTGCATGAGTCTATGGGAATTTTCAGTCTTTTTTAAAAATTAAGATAATCAGCATGATCGTACTGTTAAAATCAATTCATTCTCAGTTAAATTGTCAGGCAACCTTAAGATAGCTTGTTTGCTGAAATTCTTACATTTGTTTTTAACTTATGATTTTTTAAAGCTTGTTAAAATATTATGCCAAAAGCAACAAGCTACAGTATGTCAAAATGAATGACAACATTAACAACAAAGATTGTATTTATGGTCTTTTACAAATCACAGTATCTGTTTTCAATGACACACATGCAGATTTATAATAAAACTAGTCTCACAAGCCTACAGAACCCTTTAAAAGCAACATTTCTGCCATCTTCAACAGGCATTTGCAGCTTGGTAGGTAGAGGTAATTTGTATTTCGTACAGCCAATGGTCATTAAAGACCCCCCCATATTTCTCTTAAATTGCATAAATTGGAAAATTGTTCATTTCCTCTTCCTCCAGCTCTGTTTTCATGTATGATGAATTTAGGGATGCTTTGCTGAAAATGGGCAAGAGATTATGCCACATACAGATATGCCTGCTGAAAACAATTCAATGAATTAAAAATAACTGCGGACTGCAATTGACCTTTCGTATAAACCATATATCCCTATATTTTTGACATGCCTTAATGATTATTAGAGTTTGGCTCAATGAAAGTGACTGAAGAGTACAATATTTAGCATTTGTTTTATATTATTTACAATTTCAGTGTTCTATTTACAGCGGTTTATGATCTCCATCCTGGAAATCTTACTCAGATGAATAATCCAATCTCGTGTAAGTATTCTGAATGAGAGCTGCACGACTGGCTCTTTCATTCTCATATAAACACAGGATAAACGGGTAGAGAAGCTATATAGAGCAACTTAGGTAGTGGATGCCTCATTACTGGAGACAATGTGTCTGCTATCTGTACAGGGTTTATAGGCAGAATAACGCAGCAATATTGAATCCAGTGCTGACAAGCTCCAAGAGCTCTGCAGTACTTCTGATGGAAACATATTATGATCGGCTCTACACTGCATGTACCCATTCCTCCCCCAAGATAAAAAGTTCACTGTCTCCAGCACCACTATGTGCATAAACACATTTTCCAATATTATGCCTCAAGTGTTATTTCTAGTCAATACAAAGATCACAGCCTAGAATACATTAAATATGGGGTGACTGCTATGAGGAGAAGGGATGTATACAACATCATCTCCACCCAAAATGCAGTTTTTCACTAAAATTACCATGGAAATGTATGTTTTGTTCATTTTGATATTGAATAAATGGAGAAACACAACTGTGAAAAATACTTCTGTGGCTAGCAACTTTCTTAATTTTGAAAATTAAATTCTGTAAATACATATCAATATATATTATTCATAAGGATTTTTGAATAACAAATCCTAACAACACATGGAATAAGTATACATATTAAAAATGTGTTAGAAATTATACACATTTCTAGTTCAGAGCAGATGAAACTATTGCTGTCATCTTTCTCATTAGTATTTTTTCAAATGCCTAAGGGTTTGTGTACAAGGTTTGTGCACATGGATTTTTGGACGTTTTCAGGATCTGGGCCTACAAACGCTCAGGTAACTTTCTCCAGAGGTATGGTCCAACTCTGCTCCAAAGCTTCTCCTCTTAGTCAAGCTGCTTACACATTTGCAGAATGAAGCCCTCTGTACAGAGCCAGATGCACGTGGCTAAATGAGATTTGGCTACCAATTTCACGATGTGGCACTCTGTATCAGACAAAGCAACAAAGGAAAGGTGACTTCTATGTGAGCTGTAAATACCAACCATCGCACCACTTAATAGGTTTATTTTATTAATAGCATATATTTAAATTCTTCAATACAAGTTTCTTTTGAATGATGAAAGGCTGGTAAAATCGTAAAAGATAATAATCAGCAGTGCAGCACGTCTTTGATGGTCTGTAATTACCCAACTGTCCACTATTTGAATGACAGCAGCAAACTACCACTCACCGTTAGTTTATTTTTATTTATAACTTGTACTTTAGGTAAGAATCCATTAATTACAAGCAAAACAAATTGCTTACTTGAAAAACTTCCTACAGAGGCTTATTTTTGACATGCATTAATCTAGCTGAGATATACATGACATTTTAAATGGAGGTTAAACTGATGTAAATAAATGTGATTATTTGAAAGCAAACAGGATTCAGTCACATTTATTTCTGCATGGGATTGCCATACGTTTTCCCCTGGCATATATTGTGAACAAACACTGAACCACAGGAATTCCAGAAGGCTGTGGATTTTAAAACTTCCTACTGACGTGAAATTTGACGATACAGCACTGTACTCTTTCTTTCAATTTTATATGATTTGCCCGAGGTAACATCTTGTGTAATTGTTCTTAAGATAATTACACATAGAACCGCTTAAGCTGGAGGGATGGCAAAAGGTTTGAATTTCACAGACTTTTTTGCTTTGCTAATAAAAAGCTACAGATGAACCCCACACATGCCTGAGTCCCACACACAGGAGCAGTGACGAACCTGACACAGTGGCGGGGCCATGTCAACCTTCTCGTGTGGGACTGTGCCCCGGTGGCCACCATCTTGGGCCTCCCCTGGGGGAAATGCTTTCCCGCTGTACCCCGGACGGCCTGCGGTGCTCACCGGCACCCATTCCACTGGGCCCTCACCCCCTTCTAGCGAACGCAGCCCCAGGAGCCTGCCGTGGCCCTCGGCTGCCTCAATGGCTGCCACAGCAGCAGCACTCCTTCCCGCTCTTCTCCACAGGCACCGTGAAGCGCCGCCCGTCCCACCATTGCCCTTCCCTGCCTCACACCCCACTCCTGCCTCAAGGCCAGCTGCTCTCCAGCCCCATTGTCTATTTTCTCCTACTTCTTTCCACAAAGTGTCACCTCCACCTGTGAAAACTCCCTCGGCCTCCCCTCCAGCACCTCACAGCTGCCATGTTGCTGCGGCTCCTCCACCTCGAGGCCCTCCAGGAGACGCAGTGGCAGACAGCCGCTTCCTCACCCGCCTCTTCTTTGCCAGCCCCTCCTGCCGAGCAGCGGCGTCTCGCAGCAGCCCCCTCCCACCATCACAGTCCCCAGCGGATGGGGGGGCCTTGGGCCGCCATGGTGGGGAAATGGCAGCTGCTGCCTGGAGACTCCAAGAGACACGGCGAGTCCTGCTGCCGCAGCCCCAGAACCACCAGCTCGTAACGTGAAAGTAAGTATTGTGTACAGGTGAATATGCATATATACACACTACATCTGTGCAATACTGTTTCTTTGTATAGTTCTTACAAAAATTTATCAATTTATGGGTAAGCAAAACCTGCCTGTCGCTGAGTAACACAAAACAAAGTTATCCTGATCTAAGGCCAGAGCCACTTCAAAAGCAATTATTAACCGAAAGGACATGCCAACATTAATAGCTGTAATCTCCCAACCTTTTATAAAGGATTTAAATTTCAAAAGTGAAAGTTATTTGTAAAGTTTTTGTATGTTTTTCTCATGCTCAGCACTGCTTTAGTTTTACTATTTGCTGTTTTACTGCAAAGCAGTTCTTTGAAATAAAGAAGAGTGAAAAATCACCATACACCAGGAGCAACGCTGAGGAGCTGACAAATTTCTGTGCTGCAGGCATTGGGCAGCCCCGTCCTGCTTCTGCCAAAGATAAAAAGGGTTTTGCTATCAACGTCACTGGCAGCAAGATCAAGCTGCCTGCAGCAGCAAGGTTTCGCTAACCAGCTAGGTGGTATGATAAAGACTCGGGGACACAGTAATCTTACTGTACTCAGCAGGGACAAAAAACCCACCCAATTTAATGCACCAAACCATTTCAGCCACTATTTTTGCCTTTTGCTGTCACACGGCTCTTCTGGAAATTATTTAGAATAATTTATAAATATTAAATACAAAATGTGAATTTTACAACCTGCTGATTTCAGCTAAAGTTCTAGGTAAAGAACAAAAAAGAACATCATAAAACGTAATAAATAATATCAAAATACACAGCCAACTAATTAACCTTCTGTGTGCTGACCAGTAGCCTTGACAATGGTTGTTTCAAGCAACATAAATTCAGAGTAATCCCGAAAGGAACAAACTTTCCATAATCAAAGCAATGTAGGGCCGTTGTTGGCTTACAGCACCTTTAGGGAGGCATGGATTGTTCTTCCTATTTTTGTATATATGTGGAGACATAAGCATGATCCTGTCTTATTTTTGCTCCGCTGGAGAGGTTACCCAGAGGGTAACCCAGAGAGTGCTGGGCTCCCAGAAGCAGTTTCCTATGAGACCGGGTCTCACATGCATTTGCAGTGGCGTTACTGTGTAAGGGCTAGTCACAGTCACAGTCTGGCCCATATAATCCGTTAACCCAACCAGAAATCAATTCCTGGGAGAAGTCTATCCCATTTTTTAAGAATGACTTTGTCGCCAGCATTGTAAATCTAGCAATAAACTGTTGCGAAACTCTATCCTCTCTCACATTTAAAAGAGCTTTGCAGAGAATGGGTCTTAGGGGATAGGGAGACACAGGGACATCTGTCTCCAAATCGTTCAAAGAGGAGCTTTTCTACCTGGGACTAAACCCACTTTTTTGTATTTTTTAATATTTATGTAACTTACACATTTTTAGAATGTTATTTTTACCATTATTTCAATAAACCATAGCTTTGGATGGTCACTTCCAAAAAATATAGGCAAGAATATCTTTATCATAGTTACATATTATCATCAGACATACATATTTATAACTCTTCATTTCCTTGAATGCTCCACAAATAGATGCTCCATGCTTGTCATGTTACACGTCTTGCAGATAGTAAGAACAAAAGAAAAACAACAAAGAAACAATACCAAAAATAATTTTTAAAAATCTAAGCTGTAAACATAAAAGATAAATATTCAGGCATTCACCGCTAACAACCACAAATTTGAAAGCAGTGAGACTGAGTTATGTTTTGCTTTCCTCATGCCTATGAATGCAATGTGATAGATGTCATGTGAATGGGGAGAAATTTATTTACATCTAATATTATTTGTGTAAGTGTATTCTATTTTGATAGGCTAATTAAAAAACAGTCACCTTTACCTTTATAATACAGTTCTAGCATGCAGGAACACTAGTGAGAGGCTAACCTTAATTTCTTCGCTCCAGTTACACGAACCTGGTCAGGGTCACAAACAGTTATATATACCCTGTCATATGGCACAAGGGTCAGTATCTACTAATTCCAGTGGCTACTGTTACAATATTCAACCACCAAAAGTTTCAGATCAGAAGTTAAAAGTTTGAGACATTTATGAGTGAGAACAGAGGCTCCTAATTTAAAACGTGTGTGACCTTAATATAGCATTTGGGGGTTCAAAATGTTCTTATGTACTTTGCCTAATATTGCAGTTTTACAATACTCCCTCACTTCCAGTCGTAAAACTATGTATTGATTTACCTTATCTATTATGAAGAATAGATCTCTGATAAAAGCAAATTTCCATGACTATTTGAACCAGTAACAGGCAAAATAGTTTTCCTTAATGCAAAAACAGAATAAAAAGAACGTGTCTAACCCTTAATTCCAGACGTAAGTTAGCATTTTTCACAGATGTGTGTAGATTTCAGAAAGTACTATAAATCAGAATCATTCTGTACTTGTCAATGATAACTCTGTTTATGTAAAATAATCTTATAATGGAACACCAGAATAATCTATCTTAATCAAAGACAGATTTATACCCATACAGTCCAGTTATTCACACACTGTAACAAAACATATAAAAATGTAGATATGACATCACTGTAAGTCTTGCATACACAACTGCCTCTTTCATGTGTGATATAACAATGAAAAACTATCATCTACACCTGCTCCCACGGAAATCAGGGATGCATTCCCATTTACATCACTAGCAATTAGGTGAGAAATCAAAACTAGTGTGCAGCTTTTGAAAACGCCTTAAATACAAGTATCATATGTATTTGACTAACTCTGATTGTTCCACAACCTATTGGAAGTATCACTTTTTGCTTCATAATTAGCCCAAGGAATTAAAACAAAACTTGGAAAACTATGGACATGCACAGTATTTTCCATAGTTTCCATAATTCCATCCATTAGTTTTTCCATAGTTTCCATAATTCCATCCGTTAGTTTTTCCATAATTACAGCTTAGAGTACAAGAATCCAACTCAGAAACCTGGCGCATCTAACAATTTTCATTAGGAAATTGCTTAATAATGGCAGTATGAAATAAAAATGGAAGACCTGTATGCTGTGATATCTCTCATTTTCTCTAGTAGGAATTAGTATGTTACTGATGAGCGATATTTGGAGCAAAAGCTCTATTTAATCGTGTGTGCTATTTCTGAGATGTAGGTGCACAAAACTCAGTGCACCTACAATAATGTAACTACAGAAACTGTGTGATCAAATATAACCAAACCTTCAGCCCTTATATAGCCAAAATATCCATTATTTACATGATGATTTTGCCTAAGATTCTCACTCACGTCTCATCAAGTTTTTTGATAGAAGCAATATTAATAAATGAACTGACAATTAAATCATTAAAGAAACAAAGTAACATATTTTTAATAGCCTGCAAAAGTTTAACAGATGCAGATGGTAACTTAGTTACCTAGTCATGTTTTTGTATCAATGTCAATGAAATTTCAGAATAGTAAGGTAAAGTCAAGAGCAACCTGAATTCTCTATATGGCTTCTGCTTCAGATAGAAACAGTCACATTTTATTGAAAGTCTAAAAAACAATAAAGTTTTAGTGAGACAAAACAGTGCAATAACTCAAGAAAATGAATGCCATGAGCAGTTTTTCCTCTATTTTTGACTGCAATGGTCAACAGAATAAATGAAGAACAACAAGAGAGAATCAATGCAAAGGCCTAGAGAGTAACTCCCATTTTTTAAACTATTAATTTTGTGCTCAGTGTCAAAGGCAATGACAGTAAGCACTGAATAAATACAAAACTTCTTTGGGATTGCTATTTTTTTCAAGATGAAAAATGCACTGGCTTGGAATGTTTATTTGAACCAGCTGTATAGTATTACTATAGAGAGTCAGGAAGTTAATATATTCTTTGGAAGTCCAGTATCATAATAAGTTATTCTAGCAGCCATAGTAAATGAACAGAGGACATATAATGTGATTTGGCAGCCCAAGTGCAGACACTGCATATGCTCCTAAATTCAGGCTACACGGCAGCTATAAGTTACCAGCACTGGGGTTTTGCTCATAATTAGAAGAGCGACTGGTAAGAAGGAGGCAGAATCAGAATTAATAAATATCAACATTTCCTAGTACACATGATGGGACTGATCATCTCTGAAATTAACAGAATTAAATCTTCTGACTGGGATCTTGCACATGACAGGATCAGGCTCATCACGTACTACACCACTTTTGTTCATTATAGTATTTTATTCTGGGCATTTGTCTCCCATGATTTATGCAACCATGTCCTCATTGCTACAGTGCTGGCGATACAGCAACATGTTGTGATATGAAGTACTGGAAAATCTAAGAAATCTCTATTTGGACAGAAATTTCCATGGCAAGCTGATGTGCATGGGTTGCAGGGAAGGGAGGGTATATATTCAGATATTCCGATTAAGAACAGCCATGAAATCTGTTTATATTCTGAATCTCTCTCATAAAACTATTAATGGCGAAATCCTTCATACCACTACAATCAATCTCTCTGTAACTATTTAATAGCTATGCTGAGGCAAATCAAATTATTCTCATAATCAGGGATAAAATACAACACATTTTGCAATCTATCAAGTAGAAGATCACTTACTTGTACTATTAGTGTCTAAAGATGAACTGCCATGCTTCAGTAATATTAATTTTATTATATGAAGTTTAAAGCAAATTAATTAAAAGTTAGTGCTGAACTTCAAGGCGAGATGTGTGTTTTTATGGCAAGACAATGCAGGGATGTAAGTTATGACACTGCAACATCTAGAAATAATAGGATAAGTTAAAGTTACCATAACAGATGTTTTGATTTTCAGTCTGCATTCCCTTACTCTGGCTAATGTTGTCACAATCTTCTGGTTGCCTAAATATGGATTGTTGTTATCAGCCATATCCCGTCATCCTTAGGCCACTCTCCCAGAAAGGGAAAGGGGAATTTTCTTTGAGTGACAGATGCAGAATAGTGACAGATGCAGAACTCAACATTTTTGTCCTCTGTCTGCCATGTGAAATACAATATGAACCAGTTCTATGGTGGTGAACCTCTTCTATGCAGACATGGACAAAAGCCTCTTCCAAAAAATACTACCTTTACCTAAACTTTTTGCCTTCATTGAACAATATAGATGTTAAAAATGAGCTGAAATCTTGGACCATGTAAAGAATTTGTCTGAATTTATTTCTGTTTTAAAATTATTTCTGTTTTAAGCTACCATATTGTCATTTTCTTTAAACTACATAAGCAGTTTCTTTTCCAAAATATGAACAGAGGCATATCGTAATTTAGTTACTTTAAGTAGTCTGTCCATTAAATATATAAAAATACAAAACTAAGCTATTCGCTGGTGTAATTGGCACAGCTACATAGATCCCAACAGAGGTTTACCAGCTTGTGCTTGAAGATACTTTGGCCCATATTATTAACCTGATACATTGTCCTGTAAATACCAGATTAAATGAACAAGTATTCTTGTATGTGCTTATATTTTAAAACACTTATTATCTACCTGATATGACAATTCTTTTCAAGTTAATTGGGTATTTTACTACACTCACAGACTATTTAAAAACTGGACTAGATAATACGCTTTTGGGTCCAGTACAGGATATTCTAAATTCTGCCATTTTATTTTTTCCAGAGGACTGTAACGTAATGATAATATATACTATGGCAACTAAATAATTAAATTAGATTACTGCCATAAAATGCATGCTTGACTCCATTTCTATATGCAGAATCCTCATGGCATTTTTCCAGCAGGATGTGGCACTGTGATCCTAGTGATGTGGGTGGATGGTGGGAAGCACAAAGCAGGACTCTACCTCCAAGCCTGAGCAGCGTGACTTGCCTAGCCTAATCAGCTCCATAACTTCCATGGTATGAACAGCTTTCAGCATCAGGAAGCTCCAACACTAGCAAAACGAACAGGTTGCTCAACCCCAGCATTGTTCCTTTCTCCTCTGACTCCTGTCCTTCAGAGCCACATTCTAGAAATCTTGGACTTTGTGCCAAAGTGGTGGTCTCCAGTTTTACTCTGCCCCATGAGATGCAGGGGAAATCAGACCAATCCTAATATTAACTGGGGGGCTTTTTGTACTTAGAGTCAGGCCAGTGGCTGGGAAATGAAGGTCACAGTGAAACAGGGCAGAGGGAAAAGGTTTGTGACAGTTTTCCCTGACACTGGGAGAACAGAATGCACTCTTTTGAGTCTCATCATACAGCACAAGAGAGAAAATCCTACCATAGAACCTCCCAGGGTTTCCAGCCTCTCAGATGGGCTTTGCCTGAGAGAGGATGCCTTGACAGGAACAGATGTGATAACAAATAACCTTTAGAATTGCACCCTGAGAGCTGTTGACCGTTTCCTGAAAGCTGTTCATCCTCCTGAGCTCCTGGCTTTAGTCTGGAAACCTTAAGATCCTGGCATACAACTAAAAAGGGTCAACAACAAGAAAAAGGAAAACAGAGCATAAGACTTAGAACCAAAAGAAAGAGGGGGCAAAAAACAGAGTACATACAGGTTTTAAGAGTCTTCCTTTGCTTGTAAAGATAAAAATCATAAATATAAATGCAATGCCAAAACTCAGTATTATCTTCATCCTGAAATCAAGGAAAAAACTCTGAAGTGAACAGAAGTCTATCAAGTGATAATACAATAAAACTCTGGTTCAAAGCTATTTAATTTTTATTACAATCCAAATTACACCAAATGTATAATGTGTATAATATAATATAATATAATTATATCAGTATATAATGTATAATATTAGATAACATAATACTTGTATATTCCTGTGCATGTGCTCAGATTTTCTGTGCAGCATACAAAACCGTAGAGTGTCTTTCCCAGTGACAGCTTGCAAGGTAAGTGGTGCACGTGGAAAGCAGTGCACCTAGGGAAGCCCGGAGGAGAAGCTGTGGATGCAGATGTGTGTCCACAGGCGTGAGAGAGGAAGAGAGGAAGATTGTTTATTTGTTCCTCTTGGACTTCACCAACTACAGTGAAAATTTTCTCCGTGCTGACTTCTTGTAAAGCTCCTTGAAATCAAGACTATGACCATATCCCACAACTAGCATAGAGCAAAAGTCACATTTCACCCATATGCTCACTTAGGTTTAGGTTGATGACTTCAGGCTGTCTCAACTAAGTCTTTTCAGGAAAAAAGGTCTGAAAGAATAATAACATACTCACTGGCATTCCAATTTTAAGGCAAGTTTGGGGAAAAAACCTGTCCCTGCTAATACAATGATATGCTAACATCTCATTCATTGCCTGTGGGAGGCAGAGAAGAGAAAAAGGGGAGGGGAGGGAAGCAGGAGACGGAATGAGACAGAAAGCAGAAGCAGAAACAAAGATGCAGTATCTGGAGACAAAACGAAAGGAGGGATGACATCGGGGAATACGCAGACCATGCCTCTTCCTACATTTGTTAAAACTAAACATGCACACAAACTATAAAGCTGAAATGAAAAGCACAAGCAGGCTTATTCAGTTTTATCCTTTCAAGCAGTGAAATTATTTTCTCTATGATGTTTCCCTGTCAATTCCTGTCCTTTCCTTGCAATGCCTTCTCCTTTCTCACTTGTCTTTTCTCCTTTTTTTTCAATGCCATCTTGCTTTGTTCCTTTTTCATTGCTTCTGCCTGCTTCTTTCTTCCTCTTCCTTTCTTCTCTTGCTCTCCCTTGTCTTTTTTGTCTTGTTCTTGCTCTCCCATGTGTTCCCTGAGCACATGAGGAACATGAGCACAAATAGTGGAAAAGCATTTTTTTCCCTGATGCTCCTTTCCTATCCCCATGTGGTTTTGACTGCTGTAGCTCTGTTAGGTTTTAAATACACATGGGGAAGCCACTTGTACTCCCATGTGTTTTAGAACTATCTACAGTAGCACACTGCAGGAAAAACATGTGGGAAGGGAATGTGTCGGAAAAGTTGCTTGTACTCCCTCCAACACGTGGGCCACATTTAACAAGGTCAAGGGACAAGTGTGGCTCACAGGCATTAGTTTGACCAGTACTATAAAAAGGATGGTGCATTCTCCTTTTACCTGCACGCACTTCGCAGTTAATCACTCACCAAAATACAGCTTATGGAGTTTCAATTGATCTACTTTTATTTTTAGGCTAGATGTTCAGCTTAACGTATTTTAGGAACAGATTATCATATCTTTTTTCCTGATTTGACGGTTCCAAGATAATGAAGGATATAAATGTAACAAGAGGAAACCTTTTTTCTTTCCCCTTTTTCTTCCCTCCTGCATGAGAGCACCATGCATGCTGTGACTGAGAAGACAAGGGTATGCCTGTTAATCTGGCTGGCTGTTCCTAAGGCAGATACTTTCTGCCAAGGGTCTCTTCTGAACTTTCCTGCTGCAAGACCAAATTCACACAAAATGTCTGTGAACTGTTGGTTCATGTTATGCACATTTTGACACCTTTCAGCTGGTTTTCACAGATTCTCAAAGCACCTGTTCCAAGACAACCTGTCTTTTTGGCAGCAACCAGCACCAGCAAGCCCCTGAATTTCTTCCCTCCTTCACTCAATCATTTCTAACAATGTGCATGTCAAAAAATAAAATTAAGTGAAAGGAGGCAAATGCTGTGCAGCGCTCCTAGATATCAGGCCACTCTTCCCGCAGGAAAAAAATGGTTCACATTGTTGCACAAACGAAACTGTTCTTGCCTGTCGCTCATTTCTGAGGGGAAAGGTCCAGCTAACTTGTAAGTGGGCTGTTTGCCATGTGAACAGATGGGCACGGGGTTTGACAGCCAAGAAATGATAGGTCAAATTTTGAAATTTGTTGCTCACTCTCCACTTCAGTAATTCCTAATTGGCCTCAATGGAACTTTATCGCTGTAAAAATGGTATAATGGCAACACCATTTGAGGGAACAAATACTCATCCCATTGAGGTGCTGCAAGCAGGCTTCCTGGCTGACAAAATCAGAATGACGCCGTCAGTGAAGGTCTGTTACCAGCTTGCATAACTCTCTAAGATGAATGCGTTCCTGTGTGAGCGTACAGTGGAATTGAAGGGGAGTATTTAATTATTTCGAATGGTAGTCTAAGACAATGTCTTTTCTCTGAAAGATCCTTTTAATAAATATAACCATTTAAGCAAAGAATGGATTCACTTACAATATGCATAAGGCAAGAGGAGGTAAGAGTTTTTTCAATGATGCACTGTTTATAACATATTGTCTAAAACTGTTGTCACCTATGTAACAAGTATTATTCAGGTTTTAACACAGCAAATTGCCCAAAATTAAATTATATTTGACTGGTACTAATAGATTAAGAAAATAAACATTCTTTCAGAAGAAAATCATTTCCCAGCTTTCTAAGTGCTGTTATGGCAGTATACATTCACCTCAAATTCCTGTGTGCTCAGTGAAATCATAGGATGTGAAAATGATGCAGATTTATCTTTGCATCTCATTGATGCACTTACATAGCTCTGGGTTTGTATCATCAGCAATTTAAATTATTACTGAAGAAAAAGTATCCACTTTACCTGAAAAATAGAGACTTCCTACACTTCTTCATATTGGTTGTACATAGCTTTGTAATTTTAACTCTGTCTTTCTGTTATCATTTTGACTGTATCAACATTGTATTATGTTAACTAATACCAGCAGTTGCAAGCCAGGATCTTAACTTTTTTTATACTGTAATAGGAATTCCTTGACTTGTGCCTCTTGTACACATTTTGACAGGTTACTGATGCATTTGGAAAAATTATTGAAGAGTTCTATGAGTGCACTGATAAGAAGTGATGAGGATCATAACTAGTGTTACCTTTAGAAATATGATGTATTTTTAATAAAATTGCACATATAGTAAAAGTAGATACAATATTTTGATAACCATCTACCCAACACATTTCATTAATTATCTCAGTGAAAAAAATGCAATTTCCCAGGGTCTTTTCCAATTTTTCTCTACCACCTCAGGCCCAGTGCTATTTGGTACGGGCAAATTAGGGTTGCTGATGATTCCTATTGATTTAAATGTCGTGCTAGGAAGCCTAAATCCCCAAGAGCAATAGAATCTCCCCTATCACTATCCTACTGCTTATTGACCTAATTCACTAACCAACCATCAGGGTTTTCTCTCACAACAAATAAATCTTGCATGAAACAGACGGTACACAGACACTCATAGTTTTCAGTGGTGTTGCCAATATAACAAACTTGGGGTCACCAAAGCATTCCTCTGTTTTCTCAGGTTGGCCATAATGTCATTTGCGGTTTAAGAATGGGCAGAAACCACAACTGTATTTTTAATATCAAAACAGTATTTCTACAATCTGAAATAAATTTGGTGTCATATAAATGATGCAGACAATTCAGTAAAATTCCATGTATTTCAATGCTTTGATTTGCCTGTAAGTTATTCTTGGAACAAGTCCTTGCTGAACAGGACTAAATGGTTGCAGCATTATAACCACTAATTGAGATACTACTTAGAGCTGGTGTTTACTGCTCAAAATTCTGATACTTTGTAAGCTTCCTCTTTCATTAATTGAGACAAAAAAATGAAGAATGAGCCAGGGTTTGTTATGTTATTCTGAGTCTCACAGGGTAGTCTTTTAAACTAAAACTTCTAACTTGGTCTGTGCGGATGCCTGCTTCTGAACTTCACTCTCGGTGATTTTACTGGGTTGCATAACATGCTTGTTTATATGTAAAAGCCAGGAGTCTAAACTTCATGGCTCTGTAAAATGTGGTCGTCACTAGATATGAAATATGTTCACCAAAAGAGAACACAAAAAATACACTTTATCAAAAAAAAAACCCCTAAACAAACTTCATACTACTTTGATAGGCAGATCTGTTTCAGAGAAGAGGCCTAATTCTGCTCCCAGTAAAGGTAATTAGAGCAACAGCAAGGTCCTAAATTACTCATCCTCTCATCAATATCAAGTTAAGCTTTTATCAATGTAATTTTAAGCAGTATTAAAAGCGATAAGTGCTAATTTATAATTGTTGATATTATCAAAGCAAGATCATTTGCAACCATACTTAACTGTGCCAGATTTTTATCACGTTATAAAGGTTAACATAAGTGTTACAAGAAACATCAATGAGCTACGAACACTACGTTTGCTTTTGGTTAGATAAGTATGCTTTGTAGTAGCTGATATTCCCTCTAGATAATGGATATGGGCCAGATTCTCTGCTGACACAAAGCAATAGAAGTAATTTGAAGGCAGATATGCTGATTTACACTAGCTGCAGATCTAGCCCTAATATCTTCAGATGCAATAAACCAACTTAAATAAGTCCATTTCCTAACTATCACTCAGCCATTCCTCACTATTGCTGGAAGGGAACTGTGAATGCCAAGGTCTGCAGGATTTTATTTATCAAAGCTTCTTTTAAGGCATCTATCATTTTGGCATGCAAGCCTTGCTTTATTAACAGAATCAAACATTTTCATGAAACAGCAGGATTAATTCTAGCAAAAGATGCCACGTAGTGCTCCTTCTTGCTGTAATATCTGTTCCATCTCATTTTTTTTAAGAAAACAGCACATTACATTAGTAGATTTAAATACTTTTGCTGCTTCGTACTGCTGAACTGTACAAATAGAATTAAAAATAATATACCATGCATCTCTTTTAATACTGGTTATACCATGCATCTCTTTAAACACTGGGTTACTGATAACTCACTGTATTTTTGTATTTATCAACCTTGATAAGAAGCCAACTAAGTGCAGAGCTAGGCAAATCACATTTCTGTTTGTTATATAAATACAAAATTATTTTACCAATTAGGTGCTATGCTAAATAACATTTTAGTGTCCTGACATTAAACATCTGGAGTCAAACAGTACCTAAAACATACAGCCTAATTTTCCTTTGAGGTTTATCTATTTTTACTTACATTTGCTGGATGTCAGCTTATAATAATTACTCTTCTGTACACATCTCTAGCACTAATGCGACAGACTGTGAATGCTTCTTGACAATGGAGCATAGTAACCCCCTTGCAGGCTTCCAACAGGAAGGCTACAATTGAGTGTATAAACATATAAAAAAGCTCACTTTAAAACACTGACAACTTTCAAAGGTATTTGGTTTACTGTTTAAAAGCACATACAGATTCAACACTTCTCAATAAAGCTAAAAAATGAGGCTAAATATAAAGGACTTTGGGTACTAGGTGTGACGTCTGTATCTGAGTGCTGCCTGAGTAGTAGGTACAACTTCGAAGTATCTGTAAATGACGTCTGGTCATTTGAAAAGTAGCACAAATTTCCATTGAAAAGCTACCTATAAAAGTTGCTTACAAAGAGAGAATATCAATGTAATGACTAAAAAACATTTTCTAGCATTTTTGTGAATGTGACAAACTGTGTTCATCTGTGACACAGGACTAGACATGGATTACAGTAGTAGTCCCGCCCAAGCAGCAGGAATCTTTGTATTTCTTCATCCGACATTAAAGGCAGCATATTTTATGTAGGCCTCATTTATAAATCTCCAGGAATTTAGTCAAAGGCACTGGAGCTTTATCTTAAGAGCGAGCCAACACATTATGAACTACATAGCTTTGTTTCTCTGTGAGAGAAAGAGAATAACTGAAAATTCAGTAAATACAGGACTTTCACTTAACTAGAGGGACTCTAAAATACGTTAAAACACACAAAAAGGCAAAGCTGCTATCCCGGAGGATGTACTGTCTAGCATATCACAGTGATGCTTGCTCATGTGCCTCAATGCTTACCTCATTTTATTACTCAGTTTTTTGTGTGGCCTTAGACATAAAGTGTATAAATTCTTCCTGTGATTCTTTTCTTATTTTACAAGAAGTAATAAAAAAGAAATTCAAATAATTTTTTAGAGTTTTGATCTCATATGCATTTTAGTAAAATAAGGGGGAAATGGAACTTTTATAATATATAAGATTTTCCTGAATTTTTAGAAATCAGAGGAGCAATGATATTTTAAACAAGTGGTACTTCTCTGGTTGCCTCTATTCCTGAGTACTGAGAGAAGGACTGAAATATTAATAGCTTAAAAGTGTATAATTTAAATGTGAAAACTCTAAGCTTTTATAAAATTTTTTAAATAAATTTTTTACAGCCTAAGAATACATGGCTCTTTTCATGAGGGGAAAATCAGAAGATTTTAAGTTTTGACAAATAGAAGATAAAAACAACTCATAACAAAGCTAATCAAAAGGTAAATAGATAGCTCCTTCTTTTTTTACTAAATTAATGTCACCTAATTCCAAAAATACCATCTAGCAGCAAAAATGTTTTTCAGGTTAAACTTAGAAAAAGAAATATTAAATACCTGATCAAAAATGTATTCAGCTACCATAGGTTTTCTCTTACTGAAATAAATCAAGCGCTTTCACATGTTTAATTAAAAAGTTGATTTCATGAACTATTAGTCAGAACTATATGTGAGCAAACAAAGTATGTTTTATTCAACAGCCCTTGTCTGTAGCCAAACAATGCATTTATTGAAATTAATACACACCAAAAAATTCTAGAAGTGTAAAACATTTGTTAAAATGTGTTACAAGTATGGCACTTTCACCAGATATGAGGAGTGTCTACAGCAGCTGTACCAAATAAATAACCCACATAACGGCTTGGTTCAAGGCAGTATTTTATTTATTGTATTGCACTTTTGTGCCTGGGACATGACAGAAATTTTCCTGGGCCGTTTGGGGTGTGCAGACTCCTTTCATTTGATGCTATAACTATCGTGTCAGTGACTGATACGAGTATCACATTTTTTTCTTCAGATATGAATCCAGCAATAAATAAATTTTCTAGAAAATAGTTACTTATTTTTTACTGTTCTAATCTGCTTCAAACATTTTATTCAGTAAAATACCTTTCATAATAAAGAAGACTGGATACTGACTTAAAAGAAAGGTTCTAAGGGTATTCCTTTAATGTGTGGATGAAACTCTTGAAGTCAGTAATAATTTTGCAGAAAATTGACACTAGAATATCACCTTAAATTACTATCTTTTAAATCCATGAAGAGCAATGCATAGAAGAAAAAATGCTAAACTGAGACTTTTCAGAAATACTTATGCCAACTCTTAAATTTTAAGAATTAGTCCTCTTGGACACACTAAGTGATTTCCCTTCATTTTGAACAGTTGCATTATTTTGTTTTGACTAACAAAGTGCAAGCTGCAAAAAAATACTAGCCTGCATGTACTGAGGCAGTTTGTTTCCTCGATTAGTTAATATTCAAGTAGTAATGCATTTCTTTCAGCATTCCTTTATTCAATATACAGTTTAGCTTCTTCTTGGAAATTGTAATGAACAGGGTTTTAAAACCTGTATGCAGGATGCACAAGTAGTAAAATCCGATAGCAATCTAACAGTCTGAATCCATCTCATGTCCTTTTTGGAGGGAAAAAGAAATAAAAGAAGTCAGGCAGAGAGGTTGGGTAGGGGAATTGAAAATATAAATTTTATTATAAAAATTAGTTAAACTTACATGTACTACATAATCTTGCAATGAATCTTTAGCAGCTGTTCTGTCTTTAAAGCTAGATTTTAATTTCTATATTTCAATATGCTATAAACAATAAGAGGATGTTGAAGAATAAATTGCTGTAACATGCAATCATGCCATGGGTGTACATTTCTAACTTTCAGGGGGTGACTACTCTTTTCTAGAGCTTTGGTCTCTTTTCCGTTGTAATTCTACAGCTCAGAGCTTTGTCCTCTCCTCCATCTTATGGGTTTTCTTCGCCTCCATTTTATGCTGTCTTTTCTTAGGTATCCTGTCTATATGTGAAGACCATACCAAAAGGTAGAGAAAGTCCTTTGTCAACCCAGCCATCTGCTGCCATGCATTTCTTGTTTCTGGCAAAATAAAAATTACCAGGACTTCTGTCAGCCAGAGCTCTGAAGCTCAGAGTTCATCAGTTCAGTGGTATTAATCTTTATGCCAAAGTATCGCGCCAGTGATATTGCTTCAGATCACGCACCAAAACTCTAAGCATTCGTTCTTCATGGTGTCATGAGGCCTAATATCATACATGCACACACAGTGTGTTAGAATTAAGGTCCCAATCCTGCAGTCGGTATGATTTTCCTTTTGACATCAGCTTGGGCATAATCGAGACCTGAGTATACAAGCGCATGTTTTTACAACACAGTGACCAGACAAGCCAGTGCGGGCAAGCTGAGAAGGTAGAATCACCCGATGGCCCACCCTCTGCGTCCGTACTGAAGGAGAGGCGCACGCTGCCAGGTGGGCAGCTGGGCTTGGCTAAAGGAACAGGAAAAAAAAAAATCCAGCGATGATCTCAAATGTAGTGTGGTTCAAAAAAACATAAAATGTGATGCAGTGAGATGTGGTAAAGTCTAATCTTACCATTCTTACTGTGACAAAACTTGAACTGGCTTCCAAAGCCGGACTGAGCTCTTAGATGACTGAGAGTAATTAGTGAGAGCTGTGGATACGGATACAAAATTCCTAGCAGCTTCTTGATTAAATCAGCTACCAGCCAGTTACCGTGAATAGTTCTGATGACGAAATGAACCATGTTTGTTCAAAGCTCTTGCCTAGCAAGAAGTCCAGTCCTCCGGCGGCACCGTCAACCTGCAAATGGGTTGCAGCACAGGTCAGCAGATGACCGAAGGAGCAGGCTATACTCACTATGTTAAACTAAGTTACTCTGGAATATTATACTTTATATCTACTGCTATCTGACCTGCGCTTATTAGGCAACATTGTTTGAGACAAATTACGTTAAAAATTTAGAGGTAAAATGCTTTGCTCTGTTCTTCAATTATTTTACATATTTGGCAATCATTTGCAAAGTCGGCTGGTTTTGCACTTTGAGTTGTCTGATGTCTACCTGTTGCAGAAGCAGCAGCACTCTCTTTTTGACATTATATCGATGTTATTTTAACATCATGAATCTGGCAGCAGCTATTAGCTTCTACTCAGGTTTTTTTTTAGGCTGAGGATCTTTCAACATTGAATTTCCCTGTAAGAAATGTTCGGTGGAAACATTTGTTCAGTAAAGGAAGGCCAGATCACACGGTAATGTTCTTGTCCATTCAGAATAGCCGTGCACAAGAAAAACAGTGATACCTAAAATATTTTGCATACTTCAACTCCAAAGGCTGTCTACATCATAATTCATGTGACATAAGAAAGGCCTTTGCTTATGTTTTATTAGTTGTGTCCTAATTTGGTAATTAGCTGAAATAGAAACACGCGCCATTTCATTGTTTACTTGTAAAATACTAAGTTTGGGGGGGGACTCTGGCAATGTTTCAACATGTAAAAAACAAAATGTTAACGCAACAGGTTAATGGCCCACATTAGGAACTTAACTCGCTTAACATGGAGGTGTTTTTAGATCACATTTGTAGGTCTTTGCTAAGTCACCAGTGAAGGCTGCATTGTCTGTCTGTCACTACTTCATGGATGTCAAAATGCGCAAAGCCTTTCCCAAAATGCGCAAAATCTTTCCCAAAATGCTACAGCGATCTTAGTTACAAAATTATTTTGATTCTAAGCTCATGTTTCAGCCAGCCATAACCATAGGGGAAAAAAAACGTGGTTTGATATGCAGATCGATAACCCCAGGGGGGAAAAGAAACCCAAAACCTTGTGATACGTGTACCTAAGGTAAAGATTCCAGAAGTAAAATGACCTATAGGGAAAAGGGATAGGGCTCAGTTGGTGACGTTTTAAGTTAGCGGGTCTGCAAAAATGTATAGCTTGAATTTCTGGACTTTAAAGCTTCATCCCAAGAGATGCACTTGGAGCAGCACTTTTAAGATCGATGAAGAGATAAAAGCACTGACGAGCTCCACGCGCCCCCCTAAACCCCTCCTGCGCCAAGCGCCGCACCCTTTCTCAAATTCGCTCAGAAACGGCATCGTCACCCACTGCAAACCCCAAGGACGGAGAAGGCGGGGGGGGGTGCATGCCGCCACCCGCGCACAAGATACGCGTGGGCAGGACAGTGACCGGGGCGGGGGGGGGGAGGCGGGGGGAGGCGACACTCGCCTCGCCCCCACCCCCCGCCCCGCCCGCCCCACGGCGGCGGCTCCGCCTCGTCGCGGCGATCAGCTGCGCGCGCGTCACGTGGGCGCGTGTCGAAGGTCACGGCGCCCACAATGGAGCTGTCGGCGTACGCGCAGGGCGGGTGGCGGTTGCTGGGTGACCCCCGTCGTTTTCCCCGCCGTCCTTACGCCGCTCTCCTCCGCGCCGCTTTCCGCAGCCTCCTCCATCAACCCCAAACCGGGTTGGGTAAGCGCGTGGGGTGAAGCGGCGTGGGCGTGGGGTGATGCGGCGGGGGGGCGGGGGGGGCGGGGCCGCGGTGATTCGCGGAGGGCGCAAGCGGGCGCCGCGCTACTTCTTCCAGCGGCGCCCCGCGCGTCTCCGCATGTTAGACACGCGTGTCCGTGCGGCGTTGGCCGGCGTCCACTCTACCCCCCCTTTACACCCCAACACCGGGCGGCTCCCACGCCGAGCGTCACCTGTGGACGGCACCAGGGTGCCGCTGCGCGGGGTGTCATCGCTAGTGCGCGCCTGCTTCATTAAACCTTAAACCCCCGGAAAATAGGGGCGGGGGGGGCGCGGCCCGGGACAGGGTCCCCCACGCGTTCGTGTCCGCGTGGCAGGGCAAGCAGGCGTGTTTCCTGTGCCGCTCCGCTGCGACTGTGGGTTGTTTGGTGTGGGGTTTTTTTCGCGCGTGGCCACTCCTTACGGCAACCCCGGCCGTGGAATTCATCTTGTGGTATTACGGGCCCCGCCGCCGCCTCCGCTCGCGCAGGGAGCGCCGGTGCCGGGGGCCCCCGGCGGCTCCGGCTCCGCTCCTCGCCTTTGGCGACTGGTTCCTTGAGGAGCGCGGACGGGGCGTGGAGAGGAGATTACGGTGGTTTGGTTCTTTTTTTTCCTTATATTTTTCCTCCTTTTTTTAACGGGAGGGCGATGGGGAGGCGGCGGGGCGCCGAGCAGCCCCGCCTGGTACGGCTTGCACCGGCCAGCGCTTCAGCCCCTCTCCTCCTCCTCACATCTTGCCTGCTTGCTCCGTCCTTTCGCTCTAGAACATCAAAATGTCCTTCATTTTGAAGTTTGGGGGGTTTTTGCGGGAAAGGTACCGTTTAGAGCTCTTGGCACCGTGTGCTGGAATTTGGAAAATAAATGTGTCATCAGTAATTCATTTATTTTAGACGATCCAGACCTGAAAGATATTGATCCCACGGTATTAAAACATTGCCATGCTGCGGCTGCAACATGTATTCTGGAGGCAGGAAAGCAGAAAGCCGACATATCTGCTATCAGGTACTAACATTCGGAAGCTGCTCCAATTCTCTAGCGGTTGTTACTTTAAAATGTACTGCTGAGTTAATGTTAACAGAAAACTAATAAACTCTTTTTTTTCCCTGTAGCACATGTCTAGAAGACTGTAAACTGGATAAAGAGAGAATAGAACAGTTTTGCACCGAATATCAGGTTCTTGAACAAATTTTAACATATTCATGTTTTCTTTCTCTCACAGGAATTTATTGAATCTAGCAAATTCTTACCCCCCCCCCCTTTTTTTTTTTCTTTCTCCAGAAAAACAAGGATGCATTGGAAATCCTGTTGGGAAGGTAGGTCTGCCAGTCAGCACAGATACATAGTTTCAATTACAACTACTTTGAAACTGTCCTGGAAAACACCTATGCATAAGTGATTAAAGTAGGAAATAGAGTTCCATTAAAAAAAAAAAAATGTACTTTTTAAACAAAATTTAGAAAACAGCTGTTGAAACTTTTCCTCCTCCTTTCGGAATTCTACTCTTAAGAAACTTTCTGAACTCTTCAAGAAGCATTACAAGGATCAGGAAAAAGTTCTTTATTGATGGACAGCTTTAGAAAATGACATTTTCTTTAGTGTAGGGAACTTGTAACTGTTGTTTCTTTCAGCATAGGCAGATCTCCTCTCCATATCACTGATGTGTCTTGGCGCTTGGAATATCAGATCAAGGTAATTTTAACACATCAAGGTGTTTCTTCACTCTGTTTCAGTGCTGAGACCTGACTTTTTTCTGTGCCTTTTGTTTTTAATTTAGAGCAATCAACTTCATAAAACTTACCAGCCTTCCTACTTGGTGACCTTAAACGTAGAGGTACGGTACTCTCAGTACCCTCAAAGTAAAAAAAATGCATTTCACAACTTTTTTTTTTTTATAAAATGGGCATTGTTGTTTGGTTTTTTGGTTTTTTTTCTTCAGAACAGTGATTCGGGATCACACCCAGATGTTAGTTTTAGTTGCACGATGGAGCAATTACAGGTACTTCTTTCCTTCATAATTTTTTCTATGTTTGGATCCAGTTGTGGATATAAATATTTTTAAGAATTTGTCAATCAAAATGCAATCAGATTTACTATTATTAAATAGATAGAGATATCTCTCTCTCTCTCTCCAGGACTGGGAGGGTAAGGAAGAATCTTCTATAAAAATTATCCAAGTGTAGTTTTCCTGTCTTCTCAAATAAAGTTGCAAAGTTGCTGATTTTAGTTGCTTGGGGAGTGTTTTACATACATGCATAACTCTTTTGTCTGATTTCATAACTGTAAGTTATCTATATGGGAGGAAATACATCATTTTTCTGAAACTCTTGATTTCCCATGCTTTAGAGAAATGATTAAAGAAACTGGTTCAGTGGTTTAAATGTGTCATGATTAAAAATAGAGAACGAACTGAGGTCTCTTCAGTGGTGTTAATGACATGTAAGAAATGTACTGAAACAAACGTTGATCTTTGTTTAGCGATTTAAATGTGTAACTGAACAATAGCAGTATTGTAATGCTTGTGAGTGACCAAACTGGAGGATTGGGAAGAGGGGTTGGGGAAAGAAAAAAAGAAGATATTAAAACTTCAGGTTTACACCTCTCCCTTTTTAATGTGCATCTCAAAAGTTGTCCTTTTCTTACTAATGAGTGTTTTTAATCGGTTTGCTGACTTAGTTAAATCTGATGTGCTTTGTCTGGATGAATGGTCCTAATACAAAATTGCACTTAACATATTTTCAGTATTTTAGAAACGTCTATAGTACTTAAAAGCCTAGAGCAAATGTCAGCGTTAGCCATCATAACGATACCGATGAAATCTAGGTGTTAAGAGCAGTGATCTGTTTCAGTCAATAATCTATGTTAAAAGGCATTTTCCTTCAGTTCCTACTTTTCTTACTATGTTGTAAAATGGGAAGCTATTTAATTACTTGCTGGCATTGTTCATCAGTTGCAACATTTCTTTGTGGTATAAGGTGCTGGTTTCCCTTGCCTCTCTGTATAAAAAAATCTTATGTTCCTCTAGCTGACCTTTTAAAAAATACGTTTATCCTAAGACGGTATTTCATCTCTTAGGATTTAGTCGGAAAACTAAAAGATGCTGCAAAAAGTCTAGAAAGAGCAACTCAGATGTGATTGAAGGAAGGTGTCAGCCTGCCGAGCTGAAGAACTCCGATTCCTGAGAGTGTCTTCTCAATGACAAATGTCTTTCATCTCTTGACGCAAACTGTTCTTTTTTTTTTTTTTTTAAGTCCTTGGGGGGGAATTAAGGGAAATAACTGGTTTTTATGACCACACTTGGTATTCCTCGATCCTGTCTTTTTTTTTTTTTAATTAACTCTTGTTAAACATTTGGCTAACTGTCGTTGTCTTCAAAGCATTCCTTCTATTTTCTCTTGTGTATTTTTAGAATTGTCACTGATTATTTTTCTGGGGGATCTAATAAAGTTTATTCGCTCCCGTTCTGCAATTTCTCTGGGTGAATTACCTGCGCCTCAAAGGGAGATGCTAAACCTGAGCCCCGCTCCGTGAGGCGAGAGCCCCTGCCTTCCGCGCCGCGGCCGCCCCGCCCGCGCTCCGTTCCCCACCGCGCTTTGTCGTTTCGCTCCGACTGATCTTGCACCCTCCGTGGGGGTAGAGGCCGGTCCCCGGCGCGGCGGCCGCGGGGGATTTAATTTCATTTTATTGTTTCATTCCATTCCGCGAGGCCGGGCCGCTTCACGGGAAGCCGGAGCCCGCGGGGCCAGGCGGCGGCTGCGGCTCGACGGCGTCTCCCCCCATCGCGGGGTCGCGGCTGCTCCGCGCCCGGCGGCGGGGCCGGCGGGGCCGCTGCCCTCCTCTCTCGCCCGCCCCGGCGCCGGGGGCCGCCGCGGAGCCCGCCCGCACCTGCCGGCGGGCGCGGGGGATGGGGTGGCGGGCCCGCGGAGGAAGCGCGGCGGCGGACTGGCCCTCTCCGCGGCGGCAGGCGTGGAGCCGGGTTCTGTCTCCGCCGCTCGTCCGCGCCCGGGCTGCGGGCGGCGTCGTGTCCGCGGCGGCGGGCGCCCGCGAGGGCTTCCCCGCTTCCCTCCCGCCTGCTCCGGCGGCGCCCGGCGCTGCCCGTCCCCTCCGCGGGTGGGGGGCACCGCGGATCCCCGCGACACCCGTCGCCGCCGCTCGGGGGTGCGCCGGGGCGGGCCGGGGCCGGGGGCCGCCGCTCTGGGTGGGAAGGCGTCGGCGCGGCCCCCGAGGGGACGGGCGGCCCCGACGGTGCGAGAGGTGCGTCCCGCGGCCGCGAGGGCAGCGGGCGCGAGGCCGCGGGGTGGTCGTTCCCCCCCCCGCGTGGAGCGGAGGGGGGGGCTCTCGCGCCGTGGCGGGACGGGGCGGCCGCGGGTGGGAGCGCGCAACAAGTGCGCGGAGGGAGGCGAGGGCCGCCGGGCGAAGGCGGCCGGGCGGCGTGTGGGGCCGGCGGGCGTGCGGGCGGGGGGCGGCGGCGTGGGGATGGAGAGGGCAGGGCGGGGGGCGCAGGGTGCTCGGGGGCGGGCGGAGGGGAGGCAGCCGAGGGGCGGGCGGGCGGCAGCTCGGCGGGGGGCGGGGGCGGGGGGGCCGGAGGAGAGCGGCGGCGGCGGCGGCGGGCGGGAGCCGCGGGCGCGGAGCGGGAGCGGGGCCGGGGCCGGGGCGGGCGGCGAGGAAAAGGAGGCATCGGCGGCGCGCGGGCGAGCGCGTGCAGGGCCGGGGGGAGGGGAGGGAGTGAGAGAGGGGAGGGGGCGGCGGGAGGGGGAGGGGAGGCGGGGGCGGAGGGGGAGGAGGAGGAGGAGGAGGAGGAGGCGGCCGGGTTGCGGGATTGGGTCACGGGGAGGCTGCCGGGCCCCGGCGGCAGCGCCGCTAATTCCCAGGCCGCCCTTAAGGAATGAGGCGCCCCACGTGACGCTGGCGGGGCGGGCGAACTCCGAGCCATTTTGGGGACGGTGTCAGTTTCCACCGTGTGCCTTCAGCGTTGCATTCTTCCCTCCTCCGCCCTCCTCCCGCCCGCCCGCCCGCCCGCCCTCCTTCCCTCCCCGGGTCCCCGCCACCAACTATGAAATAACAACAACAATAATACTCGTGATCGTCACCGTAATTAACAATAATAATAAAAAGAGGAGCGCGAGCGAGGCCGCGAGGCGGAGCGGGGGGCAGAGGGAGAGACAATGGGCTGGTGGAGAGAGGACCCATCCGGACCGGGGAGACTTTGCGCTCCCAGCGCCTGAGCCGCCCGGGCGGCCAACTCGGAGGGAGAGCGAGGGAGCGAGAAGGGCCGGTGGACGAGCGGCGGAAACCCGGGTGTTTTGTAACTAAAATGCGCGGAGCGCAGCGGCGGCGGCGGCAATAAGCTTATTGCAATTGACAGCGTCTGCAGTTCATTTCAAGATGGCCGCTTGGCTCACATTCATTTTCTGCTGAACGACTTTTAACTTTCATTGTCTTTTTTGGCCGCTCCGATCATCACCCACCGGCTCCGTTTTCCGGGTACGTATGAAGCGAGGTGTCGCCTTACCAAGGGCGGGGGGCGAAGGGGGCTCGGCGGCGGTTTTCGGCCGGTTTGGGGGCTGCAAATGGGAGCCTAGGTGTCCCCCGAGCTCTCCGTATGGGAAAAGCGCTGACAGGCTGCTCCAGCCACACACACACACATATAGGCACGCAGCAGCAGCAGCAGCAGCCTGTGCACTCGCTCGCGTTACGCACCCACATTTGCAAATTTTAGTTCTTTTCTGTCTCCAGTCGCTCCCTAAAACCTTTCTGTGCACATGGCCCCCGAGGAGAATATTTATATTTCCAGACCCTGCTGCCAGCCCGGCCTGAGCGCCCTTTGTTTAAAGGCAGATTTTGATTAAACAGGGACGTTCGTGAAATCTGGAGCTGCCTGGGTCAAGTGATTTCAGTCCTCCCCGAAAGAAATGTGTCTGGGGGAGGTTAAAATGTCAGATAACGCACCCATTTTATAGAGATAGAGCCAGCGGGGGGTAGCGATCCTCCCGGAGGGGTTGTTAGGCGCCGGGGCACCCAGCAGAAAATGTTATTAACTTAAGTTGGACAAGTACTTGTGTGAAATTGGATGGGTTGTAAGATGGCGGTTCCCAGTTGTTCCCAATGTCTCTTCTTACATTTCTGCTCTAAATGCTCAGGTTTGGGGGTTTGTGCCTGCTGGGAGAGGAAAGGGGTGGCCAACACCGAGAAATAACTTTTTTGGGGGGGGAGGGGGTGAGGACAGCAGTTTGGCTGCGATCTTGGGGAGCTGGGGCGTGCGGTTTGCTGGAGTCTTTGGAGCAAAGGTGATGCGTCTGTGGGACGCAGGGGGGTTTTTGAATTTCTTTTCTCTGATTAGTTGTATTTTGGTTTTGGGTTTTTTTTCCCTCCTGAGCCCGGGAATTGTAAATTTACATGAAATCCTTTGTCAGATCTTAAAGACGTCAGGAGTGGGCTCCTCGTGCTGCTGATGGGCAGCACTGGGAAGTTGCTGGTGTATGTTTCTGTAATTGTATGGCCTTGGCAATATTTAACGCGGGATGTTTCTCTGTGTTTACTGTAAATATTTGCAAATAATCAGTTAAAAATAAGCAGAAAAATCGCATTTCTGTAAAAGCGAGATAGTCACTTTTCAGCCTCTAGAAACTTTGATTCACTCCTCCACTCTCCAGAAAAGTTGAGGAAAAACCTGGGGCGTGTGTGCCCATCTGCAAGTTTGGCGTTAAAAGGATTTTTTTTTTTTTTTTTTTTTTTTGCGTAGTCTGCAGTGGTCAGAGCAACTTATTTTATGGGACTGTCCCAAAGACCAGGGGGATTCTGGAAATGCAGTCCAGTAAAACTACTTTGAGTGAGTCTGTGCAGTGCGTCCTGGAAGCTGAGACAGACTTGTGTTGCAGTTTGCCAGAGACGCGGAGGCTTGACCTGCCTGATCGCTTAGGTAGTAGAAAATTAACATTTTAGTGTATTTTTTAAGCTGAGAGATCGTGTCCTCCACCTAGTTCCAGGGAGGCGATTTCAGGGATTGGGGTCCCTTTGCGCTCAATTGCCAATATTCAGGTCTTTCCCCCGCTGCAGTGAGCTGGGCAGAGATATTTGAGCTCCGTGTGTCCTCTCTGAAAGGAGCACCGTCCCCTCCTTTAAAACATATGTGGCCATTCTTAAGCGAAAGAGTAATAACAAGCTGGATAGTAAAAGTGGCTCTGACTGATAATGGGTGAAGATGTGGAATGACGGCTGCTTTATTCCTGATGAGAGAGTTTTCCGAGAGGAGAGATGGGTGCAAAGTACACAAACCTACCCGAGCGATGCTTCTGGTGTTTATGTATCTACGTTCTGTTAGAGACCTGTCGAGCAAGGTTTGATAGCTTATTGCCTTTATAGATTTTTAATAATGTAGCTGATTTTTAGCAGGAGAATGCGCTTCTGTTTTTCTTCATTTTGACATAACCCGTTTAAGGCCTCTAAATAATCAGTTGGCTGGCAGTGTTTACTTCTAGCGAGTATTATCTCCTTATATTTTACGTTTAGTTGTTCCGTGTGTCAGTGTGTAAATATATATATTGTCCTGGTTAAAAGGCTGTTTGTATTGACTGTGTGAAGTGTTGGTATTCGCCGAGCTATCAGCACGAGCAGAAAAAAAAAACTGTAAGAGTTTCCCTCGTACCAAAATATTAAGCTCAGGGTGCTGTAGTTAAATGTGCTGCCTTCGTGTTACATACCCGCAGGCAGAGACACGCGTGTGCGTGTGCCAGTACGGGTGGCTTTTGGGGAGAAGGTAGGTGTCTGGTTCAGCTCGCTGGAGAAAAATCACTGCTTTCAAAGATAGCTCATAGCACGTTGAAAATGTGCTAACTTTGGGCAATAAATAATCCGCGTTTAGGGGTTGCTTCGACAAAACAGGTTTCACGGTTGAATTTAATCCCCCTCCATTTAGGAAGGGGCTACGCCTGCGTGAAATAAACGCGTTAATGTCTTGAAAGGTTTGTCCCAGTCTGTCAAGGCTGGGAAGGAATTCTCGGTCAGCCGACTTGCGTGACCTCGGTCACTGCTGGGGTGGTTTTTTTTTGGTTCAGATATTTATGAATTATAAGGCAGTGACTTGAACAAATAAAACACAGAACCGTGAAAGCAGCCTGTCCGTGTTGAAGTACCCAAAGGGACCTCAGAGTCGCCGGCTGCAGGGCTCTGGGCTCTTCAGAGGGGAGAGCAGCAGCCCGTGCTCAGCCTTTTCTGGGAACAGCAAACCCCCGGTATCAGTTTAAAAGGAAGAAGCGGAGGGTCAGGAACCCTGGAAGCGACATTTAAACCGCGGTGCAATGCAGCGGGGGTCTTGCTTTGCCGTCCGGGGCTAGGAACAGCTTTGGGGACCAGGGCTGTCTCGGTGCTTCCTGCACTTCACTTTTCTGCGTGCTGGCCGGCTGCGGTTTGGTGCTGGGGAGTTTTATCTGCTGCTCGCTCGAGGGTTCTCCTGCAGCAGCAAGAGAAGTTTCCTGGCTAGGGTCGCTCGTTGGCGCTGTGCAACACTTCTCTGGGAATATTGTACCCCTGTCCTGGGTAGTTTGGCCGAAATTCAAAGCTTTTAGAAAGCTTGGTGTGTTGTCTTTTTTCTTTTTTTTTTTTTTTTTCGCTGCCTAACATTGAAGTTTGCGAGTGGCTGGGGAGTACCTCGCATCTTGAGACTTCTCCATCTCGCAGGGTGCTGCAGTGAGAGGTGGCTCGCAAGCTTTGCCTCGGGAAGAGTGGGGACCAAGGACAGGAGCTGGTGTGCTGGGGGCACTGATATGGGGAAATGAGTGGCTTGCATGGGAGCAACGTTGTTATGTTACATTTTTCAGGATCTGGCTGACAGAAAATAATTTACTCGGGAACTGACGTGGCTGACAGGGTTTTTTTTTTTGCCCCGCTGGACTTTCCCCTGTACCTCTTATTCCCTCTCATTTTAAATAGTATGCGTGCATCTAACGTTGGTACCAGTGCATCCGACGGGGGTTTATGGGTTTCAGACTGTGAAAATGACATTTGTTTTTCACTCTTGTCGCTGCATTGTGATGACAAGGTGTTGATTTAGCTTTAGGAATGATCTGGTCACATGGTCCTTCGCATGTTGTCACTGATGTACCGTTTAAAGTCAGTTTGGGTGTCGTGTCGTCTCCCCCCGGCCCCTCGGTGTGCTTTATGGCTGAAAAGGGGGTTTGTTTAAGGATCCCGAGACTTGTTTTCTCTCGTCCAAACACCTTGCCCTGGTGCCGAGAATCTCTTTCCACCTCTTGCAAAACTTTGCACCGCGCTCGCTCCGTCCGCAGGAGGCTTTTCAAACAAGAGTCAAAAGAGGGAGGGAGGGGAAGGAGAGAAAGAGAGGGAGCAAGGCGGGGGGAGGAAGGAAGGAGGGAGAAAAAGGAGGAGAAGGGAGAAGGGGGCAGGGGGGGATGCCGGCGGCGCGGAGCGGGAGCCGGGGCTCGCACCCCGCCGGCGGTGCGGGTGATTCGCTCCCCGGGAGCGCGGCGCGGCGGAGGGAGGGAGCGGAGGGGGAGAGGAGCGGTCTCAGCCCAGCTCCTCGCACCGAGTCGACGTGGAGAGAGGCCCCTGAGAGGATCCGAAATGGCCGAGGCTCGGGAGGAGCCTCTGCCGCTCGCCTCCGCCGGGCTGAGACCCCAAAGCCCGGCTCGGCCCCGCGCCCGCCCCCGCCGCCCCGCAGCGCGCCCCGGCACCCCCCAGGCTGCAGCACCCCGACCCCGCCCGGCCCCCCCTCCCCCCGGCCTCCCCCTCCCCACCGGGCTCCCAGACCCCCGCGGGCTCGTCGGCCTCTCCACACCCCCCCCGCCCCCGCCGGGCCCCGCGTCCCACCCCCCCGGCCCGGCCCGGCCCGGCCCCCCCGCCCCTGGCCGCCCCCCCGCCCGGCTCTCGTGTGTTCCCAGCGGTGGCAGGATGCCAAGTGTAAGTGTAAGTTGCTATAGCAACCCCCTCGGAGCGCGGAGCAGATCCGGATCGGCACCGAGCAGCAGCGGCGGCTCCCGCCCGGACCCCCCTCGCGGGCCGGCCCCGGTGCGCGGCCCCGCTCCGAGGTGCGTGTGCGTGCGCCCCCCCCCCCCCGCCCCGTCCCTCCCCCGCCGCCCCTCCCCGCGCTCCGGAAATGCCGGGGCAGCCGCACCGGGAGGCGCCGGTTCCCCTTTGTGCTGCTCGCCGGCAGCCCGGTGCCCAGCCGCCCCACCGCGCCACTGGCCGAGCAGCCCGAGCCGGCCGGTGCCCCGCCGCGCCGCGACGCGGGGAGAGCCCGTGTCCGCCGGGGGAGCGGCGCGGTGGGTGCCGCGGAGCGACCGCGCCTCCGCGAGGCTGCGCCCGGACCGGCGCGGGGCGGTGCGGGGACGCCCCGCCGGGCTCGGGACCGGCCCCCGCCGCCGCGGCCGCCTCCCGCGCTTGCCTTGCCGCCGCGGCGGGGCCGCGCCCGCCGGGGGAAGGGGCCGCGCCGGATCCGGCACCTGGGACGCCGCCGCGCTCGTCCCCGCTGAGCGGCCCCTCTGTGTGTGTCTTTCAGAGCCGCCCCTCGCCACGCCGAAATGCACCGAACAACCAGAATCAAAATAACCGAGCTAAACCCCCATCTCATGTGCGTGCTCTGCGGCGGGTACTTCATTGATGCAACAACCATCATAGAGTGCCTCCACTCCTGTAAGTACGACCCGGCGCTCCGCGTCCTTCCCCCGCTGCTTCCCACCTTTCCCTGCATCCCGGGAACACACACACAAAAAAACCCCGACCCACCCCTCCCCTCCCCCGAGGTGCCCGGGACCGCCGCCTCCCCGGCGGGCTGGGAAATAGGTGGCCCGTCCGCGGTGCAGTTTTTCTGACGACGGCCCTACGGTCTTTGTTAAAGTAATAATATATGTGCTCTAAGCGTCTCCTTTTCATGGTAATTGCAGCTTATTTGGGTATTTGTTTAGCTTAAGCAGCGCGCTGCTGACAATGGCTTGCATAGTTTAGAAAATCGCACCTCGGTCTGTGCATAGCTGAGCGTCACCTACCAGCATCACTAAAATGCTGCCGTGGTTGCCTTCCAGTCTGTAAGACCTGTATCGTGCGCTACTTGGAGACCAGCAAGTATTGTCCTATCTGTGATGTCCAAGTTCACAAAACTCGACCGCTTTTGAATATAAGGTAGGAGAAAGACGCGACGCGCACCCTGCGCCTCTTATTTTACTCTCCACGGGGAGAGCAGCAGTAGTAGCCTCGATGTTATCTCCTCGTCTGCGATTTAAATCTGAAAGGACTTGCCAATTTACAAGCTAACGCGTGTGTATGCTCTTTCTTTGGAGTTTTGTCATTGATTGAAATGGAAGATTTCTCTGGATGCGAGACAGAAAGTTTTTGTTGGGTGTTTTGTTGGGGTTTTTTTGCATACGCGGCAACGCCTCTTCCCTCTCTCCCACCCTCATGTCCACCAGCCCGACAGTTTTTACCTCTGCTCTCTGTTCCTCCCAGGCATGCTTCACACCAGCCATAGCTCCTAGTCAGGAAAACTCTTGCTGCAACTTTCCAAGCCGAAAGGCAAAAGCCTTTAAAGCATGCTCCTCCTTTCAGAAATACTCTTCTTGTCAGTCTTACTTTTTGCTCCCTTTATATTATAGGGGGGACATGTAGTTTTGCAGGCCTGCCTTCTGTCCGAGGAGATTATTTTTCAGTTGTGGTAGCGCAGATGAGTTTTGTTTCACAGCGGTGCTTAGAGCAGTGTTGGTTTGATTACAGGGTCTCCTCAGTTAACTTTTTATGACTAGCCTCCCACTTTGTAGAAGATGCCTCATTGTTGTGAAAGATTATAAATGAGGAGCTGCTGCTTGGATTAAAATATCGCTTCACCTGCTTAATTTTATGTTTTGGGGTTGTTCTTTCTGCAGGTCAGATAAAACTCTCCAAGATATTGTATACAAGCTAGTACCAGGCCTTTTCAAAAGTAAGTAGTTAAATCGGGTTTTTTCTTAAGAGCAGAAAAACAAAACCAGAGCTGCTATCCTATATCAATACCAGGAGGTACAGAGTAAATACTAAAAGAAAAATATATGCTTTTCCATCTAGATGAAATGAAAAGAAGAAGGGATTTTTATGCTGCTCACCCGTCGGCTGATGGTAAAAGCTTCTCGTTCGCAACTTTAATAAATGTAGCATTGACCTAGCTGCATTGCTGTTTCCTTTTTGGCTTATGAATTACATATTACCATGACAGAATTTTAATTCAACATAATAAAAGTTTATTGTTTTAACAGTTAGGTACCTTTAATTCATAATCTTGCAATGGAGATTTTTTTTTTTTCTTGTTACTGAGAATTGCCATTCTTCCTGATTTGAATTTCAAAATGTAAATTATTGTGGAAATTTCTGCGCAGCTGCCAATGGCTCTAATGAAGACAGGGGAGAAGTGGCTGATGAAGACAAAAGAATTATAACAGACGACGAGATAATAAGCTTATCCATTGAATTCTTTGACCAGAATAGGCAAGTTCCAGAATGGCAATATTTTATGTTTACCTGGCTGATAGCAGCTACATTTATTATTTGCTGTAATTGTTTCATTTCTTCTCACAGACTGGAACGAAAAGGAAGTAAGGAGAAAGAAAAATCAAAGGAGGAGGTAAATAACTTTTCCTTACTCTAGAGGAAACATAACACACACAAACATCTTGGGGGCAGATTTGTAGCTGAAAAAAATACATGGGTATGTGTATCTGGAACCAAAGAAGCGTATTTCCTACTAGCACACTAGGTAGAGGTCAAGCATCTTCATATAGCTGTATATGTAAAAAATTTTTTAACATAAAAAAAATACCTGCAGTGTCACTTTTAAAGTGGAATATGATTTTTTGGCAGATTCTGCAATAAATTATTTATTAATTAATTTTAAACGTCAGTATGTAATACATATATATTCTAAAAAGGGGTTTACTGTGAGGTAAAAATCTTTAGTTGCATTTTTATTACTTATTCTGGAACTGTAATTTACCGCTTATTTCTGTTGCTCCTTGTAAGGCAGCAGAAATTGTTGTATTATAATTCATCATTTAATAAAGTGCGTTTTGTGAAAAAATTAACACAAAATGTTAGAACGCAACTTTGGTGGAAGTAATTGCTTGCTCTCAGTAGACTGATTTTCTTTACTATGCCATCAGGTGAATGACAAAAGATACTTACGCTGCCCAGCAGCGATGACAGTGATGCATCTGAGAAAGTTCCTGCGGAGTAAAATGGACATACCTAACACTTTCCAGGTACCTAAGGGGAAAGAGTAATTTTTTTTTTAATTGTTTTTTTGTTAAAATCAGTCTCGCTGTTCTAAGCCAATGCTGGTTGGCGCTCATTTTCTCATCACAGCCAGTTCCAGCAAGTACTAATTACCAGGTGTATCTGGGGTGTGCAATATGTTGATGGGAGTATGAACATTATTTTAAAAGTATCTATTCGGAGAGTTTGGTGACACTGTAATTTTTTTGATGCTGTTACTATCGAGGTATAAAGAAATTGCTCCTTAATGTATTCAAAACATATCTAATAGATCTGAAAATTCCCTATTCCCTGCTAATTTGGGTATAGGGTTGGGGTTTTTTTTCAGTTTTCTGGTCTATATGGCAGCAGGGCTACTTTCACCTCAGAGCAAACATACACTGGGGGTAAATGCCTGGATGCTCCTTAATGCAAGATTCCTATCTTGAACAGATTGATGTGATGTATGAAGAGGAGCCCCTGAAGGACTACTACACCCTGATGGATATTGCCTACATCTATACCTGGAGGCGGGTGGGTATGGCCAGCCTCTGGCCAGCGTATGGCCAGCGTGCTTCCCCCGGGGGAGTGAGGGTCGTGGCCGGGGGCGGGCACTGACCAGGGTCTCCCCTTTGCCTTGCAGAACGGGCCTCTCCCCCTGAAATACCGGGTCCGACCTACTTGCAAGAGGATGAAGATCAGTCACCAGAGGGAAGGCTTGAATAACAGCGGGGAGCTGGAAAGTGACTCTGGGAGCGACAAGGCCAGCAGCCCGGCGGGAGGCATCCCCTCCACCTCCTCCTGTTTGCCCAGCCCCAGCACGCCGGTCCAGTCTCCTCACCCCCAGTTCCCGCACATCTCCAGCACCATGAACGGCACCAGCAGCAGCCCCAGCAGTAACCACCAGTCCTCCTTTACCAACAGAGCGCGGAAAACGTCGATAAATGGCTCCTCGGCCACTTCATCTGGTTGACGTGCCAACCAGGCTACCGCCATCCCCCCCGCGCCCCCCCCCCTTCTTTATATAGATCTCTCCATGCCATTAAAGCTTTATAGATGCTAATCCATGTGACTATCGTCCAAATTGCTTTCTTTTGTAGTGACACTGAACTTGGCTATAAAAGGCGGACTAGGTGACATTCAGGATGGACGTTAATGGAAACGCAAGATTGAAATGTAAATTGTTTTCAGAGGACTGGGAAGCAAACAAAAGTTACACCTTCACCTGTTTCTGAGTGATGCGGAGTTGTTTCCGTCCCCATCATCTGGACTCGGGAGTCTCCAGAAGTGGATACAAATCCCGGGAAGTAGTTTGTTAATCCAGACTTAATGCCTCCATTGCGTTCTCTTCAATTGTTATTGTTCTTATGCTGTTTTGTGAACCTGTAGAAAGCAAGTGCTTTTTCATCTTGAAATCCAACAAAACGGAAAGAATATGCATAGAATAATGCATATATGTAGCCATGTCACTGTGAATAACAATTTTTGCGTATTAGCCATTTTGATTCTTATGTTGCATCTTTTACTTCTCTGTTGCTGCGCAGAACCGATCAAAAGAAAAGTAAACTTCAGTTTTACAATCTGTATGCCTAAAAGCGGGTATTACCGTTTTATTTACTGACTTGTTTAAATGATTCGCTTTTGTAAGAATCAGATGGCATTATGCTTATTGTACAATGCCATATTGGTATATGACATAACAGGAAACAGTATTGTATGATATATTTATAAATACTATAAAGAAAATATTGTGTTTCATGCACTCATGATATGGTTGTTAAATTTCTAAACTGGTTCGACCCTTGCAGATGCCGCCTGTTTGAGCTTTGCTCATACTGCAAGAAACACTTTGCGTGTGAGAGCTACAGTATTGGGGAAGCACATTCAAGTCTCTGATAACCTGGAGGCAATTGGCAATCTTAAAAGGATTTTACTGGCTTTGTCTTTTTTTTTATTTCCAAGTGATATATTTTTACTTTACCAAATGTTGAAGTGATGCAGTGAAGAAAAAAAAAAAAAAGTTAAGGGACATAGAAGTCTTTGACTTGTTTGATTACCTTTTTATTATTTGATGTGGTGGGATTGTGTTTTTAAAAGCACATGGAATCATTATAGAAGCCATAAACTATTTGGTATAAATTTTAAGGAACCAGCAAGTCGCTGGATGAAGGCATTTTATCTAAATTTGTTTTAATATATATGTATATGGTACAGTACTAACTTCATTAAAATTTAACAGGTACTTTAATATTTCCAATAAATTGTGGAGAATGCCTCCTCTTTAATGGCCTGCAAATAGGTGCATTTTATTAGAGGCTTCTAAGAGTATTATTTTTTTCAGTAGAAGGAACTTTTCCACCGTAAAATATGAACAGCCCGGAACACTTTTCAGTTTGTGCTTTGCTTTGGTCGAACTTCGTGTGTGTTCATCACCCATCAGTTATACATTTGTGAGGGTGTTTATTCTATATGGATATTGTTTCATGTTTGTACGGGAAAATTGTAGTTAAACATTTCATTGTCTCCAGTCTGCAAAAGAAGCACAATTCTATTGCTTTGTCTTGCTTATAGTCATTAAATCATTACTTTTGCATATAAATTGCTGTTATTTGTCCTGCTTGTTTTTATAGACCAGGTGACTGCAAATCCTCCACAAGGTTATTGCTTATTGATGTATAATGTCTTGTTAAACAAGAGTTGATATTTTTTTCCTGTAGTAAACATGTACAGTTCAATTTCAACAGTAAAAACTTCAGTTTTATATACACGAATAACTTTCATTTATAGCTGATCAAATAAATAAACAAATAAAAGGGATAATTCATTGCAAAATAGCAAATGACCTCTGTTGATAATGTGATGTTCAAAGACAAACATCTTGTTCTCATTGGCAGTCTTTCTGGGTGTTCGAGAGATTTTAGTGAACAGAACGGTAGAGTACTAAAAAAACAGGAGAAAAAAAAAAAAAGCCTAGAAATCGCCACGATTTGTTTTGGTTGCCTGCCTCGAAAACATTTGCTGTTCTTTCTTTGACCCCGAATTATTCTTGAAAATAAGCAAATGGTGTATTCTCACATCCCAGTCGGGCACGGGTCTTACCTCCTCTCTTTTTAAACTTAGCCCACGTTAAACTGCAGTGGCTGGGAAGGGGAGAACGGGATTTTTGTGGTGGCGAGTGCCAGGTTCCGCCTATGCTGCTCCCGATTACTTTTTAAAGCCTCAATGGAACTAAATAGGTTTTAATGCAAAGGTGTCTCTCCATGCGACCGAGTGTCTCTCGTGGCACGGTTCCCTCAGCTGTATGAGTTACGCTGTCCTGCATGAATTAATTCACCCAAAGACCAGGGCTGAGCCTGCAGCAGAGGGTTGTACATTAGCACACTGATCAAATTGCGCTTATTTATACTGGAAGTAGCTGATAATGACAACTTTCAGCAGCAAAACGCAACTATTCTCGGTCTTTGTAGAGTGTCGGTGAAGCATAAAGCAATGAAACAGGAGCTGGATAATTCCCTTCGAGGTTTATTAAGCTCTTACAGCACTTGCGACATCTCCCAACTTGACATCTCCCGTCTGCAAAGGAGCAAACGCTTTCAGGAGCTCTCTCGCCGAGCTGCAGAAGCTGCCGAGGATGTTTGTGCTGCCATGTGAAACTTTTGTTTTGCGGCTGGCCCTGGGCAGATGGCACTGCGATGTGCCTGTAGTGCCGAGCACAACTGGGAGGACGATCAGAGATAGCATCTTGGTGTTCTACTTGCGAAGCTGCTGTGTCAGCCTCCCCGGTTTCACAATATTTTTCTTTGCAGCTACGTAGCGAACGGGTTTCCTTACCCCATGTACGTAAACCCTCCCTATTTGGAAAGAAATCTCAGCTCAGTGCGGGTAAGAAGAATCTTTTCATTATCCGACGTTGCGTTGATGTAGATGGAGGGATACAGGCGAAGTTTGCTGCGTTTGCCTGAGCTTGTCCAGCCGGCAGCCTGATTAGGGGCAGGGGCGAGCTGCGCCCGCTGGAAAATGATGGTTTTTTTCTGTCTTCGTCTGGCCAAATTTTCCGCCCGGGTTCTGCTTTGCCTGCGGCTCCAGGCAGCTTGTGCCCGGCCGGGCTGGGGGACAGGCGGCAGCGACCCAGCCCCGGGGCGAGCGAAGGAGGGGAGCAGAGGAGCCCCACGGGCGCCGGGAGAAGGCGGGCGGGTACGGGGGGAAGGAGTGCAGAAACGGGCGGGAGGGGAAAGAGCAAGAGCCGGACGAGCGTGCTAAAGCCGCGCGGCGTGTCCTGCAGCACCCAGCGTTGCTCAGAACAAGCCGCGCCGCCGCTTTCGGCGGGCCGATGCGGGCGGGCGGGCACAGCCGGGGAGCTCCCGGGAGCCGGTCGCGTCCCAGGGTCAGGAGCGGAGCTGCCGCCGCGGCGCCGGGGCCCGAGCAGCGCCGGGGCCAGCTGCGGGCAGCCCCGCTCGGAGGCGGCGTTCTCCGGTTTTCCGGCAGGGAAGGGGGCAGCGTAACGGAAAGGCGGAGGCAAAGCAATTCTGGAGCGGTGGTCCCGCCGGGGACGGACGGCTTGTCGCCGCCGCACAGCTGCCCGAGGGCTCACCCGTTTCGCTGGGGATTTTCAAAGGGCGGCCAAAAGCAAGCTTTCCCGGGGCCGGTACCGGGACGAAGCCTTCCCCCACGCCGTCCCTTGCGCCTCTTCGCCGCCGTGGCCCCAGATCCGCCCGTCCCTTCGCCCCGGCGGTCGGCGAGCTGCGCTCCTGCCTTCCCAACATCGCTGCTGGACTCTTCATCTCTCGCCGCGCAGGAACTCCTGCAGTTCCGAGCTTTGCCACCAAACCGGTTCACGAGGAGGATCGGGTCGTCTCGCCGTGCCCGGCTGCGGTTCCCAGCCCCGGCACGGGGCAAGCGGCGGCCGCGGGCTCCGCCGCCAGGTACGGCAGAGGCGGGAGAGCGGCCGCGGCCCTGGCGAGCACCTTGTGCTCTCCCAATTTTAATACGGTGAGATTCTGAGGCAATGTTTACTCAGATAAGTGTTTCCTGTTTCCGCTGTTAATTTTTAACGTTCTTGCTTCTACTCCGGGTACTTGAAACGGATTTCCTTTATTTTACTACTAACAGTTTCTTTTTCACGTTTTCTGCCCGTCTCCTACCAAGAGGACGCCCTGAGAAGAGTCTGCTTTCCCCGCCGGAGGGCTGCGGGTCTCCGCTTTCTCCAGTTCAAAGTCGTTGCCCCGCTCCGAGAACTCCAAGCCACGCTTGCTTTGTGCTTTATTAATTCAAGAATTGCAAGGATTCTGGCAGCAAAGGGTTGGGTTGTTTTTGGTTTTTTTTTCCAGCTCTGGCTCCTTCACTCCCTTTCCCCACGACTAACGGAGGAGGAGTCCCACCACGACAAGGGAAAAGCTGCTGAAGCCCGCTGGGGACCGGGGCAACTTTCGGTCTCACCATCTTTGGGGATGGGATGTTAGTATTTATTTAACAGTGGTGATGTGGGCTAAAAAAAAAAAAAAAAAAAAGTCGATAACGGGTAAAACACGACGGCGACACAATTCCCGTGGCAAACGGAGGTTTTCCCTGCCGGGGGTGGGCAGAGAGAGCGACTTCCATCCCCGGCCGCTGCCGCGGAGCCGCGGGCGCGCCGGGCGGGACAACGGCGGCCGCGGAAAGGCCGCGAGCGGCGGTGCCGGGGGCGGGCTCTGCCTCAGTGCTGCGGAGAGCCCGCGGGTCCTCCGGCCGCCCCGCCGCCGGGGCGTGCGGCCGCCGCCTCCCCCAGGCCGCGGAAAGCCGGCGGGGGGCGGCGGAACGGCCGCGCTGCGCTGCGCGCCGCCTCCGCCGGCGGGGACGCGGCTCTCCCGCGGGCTGGCGCGGAAAGGTGGGCGCTCAGCCCCGCCGGAGCCGCGGACAAGGCCGGGCCCCCGCCGCCTGCCACCGCCGGCTGCTCCGGCACCGGGCGGGCCGGGCCAGCTCCGCGCCCCTCGCCGCCGCCCGGGCAGAGGCCATCTTGCGCCTGCGCAGCTCTCCCGCCTCGCGCCCGCGGAACTTCCCCCGCGCGCCGCCAGATTCGAACGGTGCGCGCGGGGGGCGGTGCGCGGGAACCCCCCCGGGGGGCTCCGCGCTGCACCGCGTAACGCAGTGCCGCCCGGCGTCCCCGCGGAGCGCCGCCCGCTGGGCCTCCGCCGGCGCTGGCGGCCGCGGCGGGATGCGGTGCTCCGCTTCGCCGCCGGGCCGGGGCAGGCGGGCGCGCCCGGCCGCAGCCTCCCTCCGCCGAGTCGGTGCAGCCGCCGCTCCCGCACCGCCCTGCGGCCCCGCCTGCCCAGCCCCTCCGTCCTGCCCCTCCGTCCTGCCCTTTAGGGTCCTCCAGCGAGCCCGCATATTCCCCGCGTGCAGGGAAGGAGGCACGGGGACGTGGCTTTCCGGCATCCCCGGGACGGCTGCGGGGCGCCGCGGTCCCGTGGCCCCGTCCGCCCTGCCGCAGGGACCCGTCCTCCCTGCGAGGCCGGCCGGCCCCAGCCCTCCCCAGGGCACGGCGGAGCCCCGGGGCGCCCCGACCTCCCCCAGAGAGGGGAGGGGGCCGCGGCAGCCATTTGGCGCCTGTATTTTCATGGCACGCAACTGAATATCGCACCTCGTCTACAGAGACAAAGGGCTGTTTGCTCCCCGTCGCCAGGCAAAGTCTGCCTTTCCCCGCTCCCCGCGCCGATGCTCTCAACGGAGCGGCGGGGGATATTCCCCAGGGAGCGGCCGGGCGGGATCTCCCTGGTGGCAGGGCGGCCCTTTTCCAGTAGCAGAGGCAGCCAGCGGCCCTGCCCCCTCCGCACCCGCCGCCGGGCTCCGCGCCGCCGGTGTCTCCCGCACGCCGCATTCCCGGTGGCGGAGACCGAGGCCGGGAGGCGCCGCTCCGCATCCTAAGGCCTCCGCTGAGTGCGGACCGGACGGGCCCCTCTGCCAGCACCGGCATTTCTCATTCCTCCCTCTGCATGTGCTGGGGATGCTCGAGAAGTGCCGCCTCGACGAGGCACTTTCCGATCTGTGAGACAGCGTCCTGCCAAAGACCCTGTGGCTGTTGGAGGCCTCCGAAACGGGCTGAGCCTAAAAAAAAAAAAAAAATAAAAGAAGAAAACACAAACCTCCCACCCAGCCCAACACAGCTCCGCATACCCAGTTCCAAAAACTTTAAATGGGAAATGGGAAGAAAAAAACACACCACCCCAACAAACCAATAACCAAAGCCAAAAAACGCAAAAAGCAACGCGAAATCGGTGATGGAAGGGAAGGTGTTGGCACGGCCAAGGTGTAGGGGTGCCATGTAAGTGACGCCTCTGCGAGGCAACTGTCGCTGCGCGGGGTGCGGAACCTGCGCACACCCTCCGTGGGTTGCCGGCGCCGGCAGCACACGAGCCGGGGCCGGGCTGCGCGGGGCGCGGAGCCACGGCTCCCGCACGGCCGCCTGGTGCTCCTGTGCAGCTGGTCGGGACGCGTCCCACCCGGCGCGGTGGGAGTTTGGTTTGCGGGCTGGGCGGGCCAGCTGCGGGGGGCTAAGGGCTGCGGAGGCGAGGGGCTGCGGCTGGAGGCCCGGGGGACACTGCGCTTGCTGCCCCCCGAGCTGGGGCGTTCCCCCCGGGCACCGAGGAGCTGGCAGCAGGGGACAGCGGTGGAGGAGGCTGTGGCGCTCAGCGCCGAGAGGGATGCCTACAAGCAGCGAGCTGCCATTTTGTCTCTTTTAAGTGGGTTGCCTTTCCCGTCTCCTGGGGCGCGGCGGTGGCTCCCCTTGCCCTGCCCCTCCTCGGCCGCCCTCCGGGGAGGCCGCCGGCGCCGCACAGCCGGTCCCCTGGAAAAAGCGCCTACCAGCCCCCGGCTCCCCGGCCCTGGCGTTTTCCTTGCCACCTCCGCCCTAGGTGCTCGGGGTTTGCAGGCTGTTCAGCTGATTTGTTGCTAATAGCAACCACACGACAGCGATTTGCAGCCTTTTCTGCTGCTGGTGCCTCTCGTTACACCTTCTTCTGCAGACCGGGATGTCGTCGTCTGGCTGCTGCGTGTCCCCACCCCTCTAACCACAGCAGCCGGGGACAATGACGGGGCAAGGAGGACGGGGCGGCGGCGGGGCAAGCGGCGGACGCTGCCGGGCAGCGCGCAAATTTGGTCCTTCCAGATCCAGAGCTAAATGCTGGCCAGCCCCGCCGCAGCCGCGCAGGCTCCGCGTATTTGGCATTGTCTGGCAGCATTGCTGCGAGCTGCCAGCGCCCGTAATCCTACCGGCATGGGGGGGGGGAGAAGCGCTGCTGGGTTTACATATGTAGATGCAGGCAGCGTTCAGCGTCAAGCCGACACACACCCTCCCCCGGAGCAACAGACACAAAGGAAGACCTCGTTCCTTTCAAGTCCCCAGAATAAATTAAGCTCCGGCTTTCGGTTTTGGAACGTCCCAAAAATATTTGTCTATTTTTTTTTAATGGCACTGCACAAGCGCTGACGGTTCCGCAGGAAACCAGAGGTGTAACCATATGCACGTGGTAAAATGGGCTCAGCCCTAGCAGCTAAGATTTCCTGGTCCCATCGTGCAAGTCAACCTAAAATCTTTTGCCCTTTTCCAGTTTATTTATCCCTTCCCATTTTTTGTTCAGTCTTTGCCTAGCGCAATGGCGACGCACACATCTCCACTATCCAAATCCATACCGCTTACAGGTTTATGGTTACAAATGCCTACTCAAATGCCAGCATCGTCCTCTTCGTTGAAGAAAAAGAAGTCCTCTTTCCAGGGCGTTTGAAGTGCCTCAACGTTTCTGTCTTCGCCTCACAGAACTAATTTACTCTATAGGAAGGTCTCACAAATTAAAGTCAGTACCGAAAATCCGGAGAGGGGACCCCAGAATATTGTGAGTTGCTGGAGCCCCGAGCCAAAGCTCAGGGGAAAAAGAGAGGGGACTCTCCACTGCTATGGTCCCTCTGATAGAGTTTTTGCTGAAATTGGGTAATGGCAAAACCCAAATTAATTTTGCAAATTAAATTATTCAGTCCAAGAATTCAAACATATATTTTAGTAGAGGCTATACGCGGAGTTGGAGACCACTCACTCAGCACACTCTCTTCGAGACAGCTCTTCAGTTCCCTACATCCCATTCACTCCCATTAACCTTTCCACGCTTAACCTCCCCGCTTTCAAAAGCCCCGCGCTTTAAACTCCGGTCCGCGGGAGCGAGCGGAATTTGCGCGTTGCTCTTCCCACCAAACGTGCTCAGTCGTCCGAGCACGGAATTAAAAAAAAACCCTCATGTTCGCAGACCTGTAAATATCTGCTCAAAGCCTTCAGCAGCAGGGATGAACAATTTGCCCGGCGTGTGGCAAGCGGAGGAGACCCCTCCAGAGGTGGAGCGGGAGACCCAGCGCGGTGCCGGGGGGCGCGGGGGGCAGCCGGGGGGCGGCTCGGGCCCAGTCGCCCCGGAGTCCCGGCGGGCTGGCCTGGGGGACTGGCCCGGGGGGCATCCCGCAGCTGGTGGGGAAGGTGCTACCCCAAGACGCGGGGAGACCTCACCTTTTAATGAGAGTCGCGCAGTTTCAAGCCGTAGAGGAGCCGCCACGGCTTGGCCAGCCGCGGCACCGCCGGGACGAGCCGTCGAGGGGCACCGAACCTGGTCCCGGCCCTGCCACCCCACGCCCTTCCAGCCGGGGGGCACCCGTCTACCCCCGTGCGGGGGCTGAGCCGCCTGTTGCCTCCCACCCGCGGGTCGGGACCAAGCCGGGAAAACCCGTGGGAAGCCCCCCCGGGACGTCTCACCCCCCAAAAAAACTCCGGGAGTAACTTCGCCCTTCACCGGCTCGGGGGAAATGAGGCTTCCCCGCCCGGTTACGGGCATATTTCCGAGTGAATCAAAGGCTGAGATTAAAGAACAGCCACCAGAAAGCGAATGCACGTTATTAATTTGGGTAGTTGTTGACTGTTCCCCTGGTCTCCGGTTTATCTTTTAAGCTGACGTGTGCAGCAACGCACTCGTTACTAACACCACCCGCCTAAGGACACAGGTTTCCTACTAATGAGCACCCCAGCAGCAGGCAATGAAGTCTCACAACTACGTCATTTCCATAAATGATTTTCCGTCTTCAGTACTTTTGCGAGAACCGGTGACATTTCCGTAGACCGCAATTGCATGCTGTTTATTCCTCATTATTATTATTAACCATGTGAACAGACTCTCAGTATCAAGCAACGAAATGTAACAGCAAGTTTTGGGGGTACTCAGGGTGCGTTTTCTTGTTCCACTTAGCCGAACATTAGACTTAATTAGACAGATAAATCAATTTATCTGTAACCAACACATCTGCTCTTTAAAAAAAAACCTCTGGAAGTAATTCATCACCGTTTGTTTATTTTTCTTATTTAGCTTAAGAACAGAAATAAGTATAAAGAAATGTGTTTAACAGCTGTTCCCTTCTCAAGTACACATGGTGATAATTTCCCAAAATATTTTCTGTGGCAAACGACCTTCTCACCAATCTGATTTAATTTGTCTCATTTATTTGTAAAGAACAGCACCTCGCCTCTTTTGTTTGTTTGCTTAAAGAGATTTTTTTTCGCATTAAATAGTCCTGGAAACACGTGGCTCATTTTAGACCACGATACTGTTTACGTATAGCCCACCTCTTTTCAGCTGAGCAAACCCAGAGGTGGTTTATTAAAATTAGATGTCCTGCTTAGACTTTTTCAAACTTTCAAAATGCGGCTGAAGTAAATTCAGCCTTTCAACTTTAAGAGGCGAGACAAAACTTTATACTACCTATCAAATAATACGTCTGTATAGTGTCAGTCATCTCATTTTGTACCTTTAGAGCTTTGCAGAACAAAACACCAGCCCATGAAAGCCTGAAGTCACTGTGCGTTAGAGGGTGGCTACAGAAAGGGGCATTTTATATGGAATGGTAACTCTGGTTTTCTGCTGTGGATCACAATTTCACTTGGAGTAGCCCGACCGAAAGCAGAGCTAACTAGTAACTTCGTTCACAAATATCCCCCGTCTTAGGAATCGCCCTTAAAACATACCAGAGGAGATGCAGAGTCTAATTCCATCCAAATCCTGATAACCCTGATTTCATTTCGCAGTCCCACCGTTTACACTAATTGCTGTAAAGACCTCCAAGGCTGTGTTTACTCATAGATGCAACCATGCCTTGGCCGACAGGTTAGCAAGAGAATTATTCGTAAATAGTCCCTACAGCCGAAAACACCAAGGTGGGAAAAGTGGAAGGCAGTCACCAGGGTATCTGCCAGAACGACACGCTGCTGAAAAAAAAAAAAATTAAAAATACTGTTATGGGGCACAGGAATAACTAGTACCCGTGCTTGCAAGGTCGGAGAGTTGCTGCCGGACCGTGCCCCCAGTGCCCCTCCCTGTGCTGCGCACCCCTGCGCGGAGGGCGCAAAAGCTGCCCCCAAGCCGCCTGCATCCGAGCTGCGCAGATGGGTGCGCTCGGGCTTATCATTAACTCCGCGCAGGTGGACGGAGTGAGCAAAGCCTTCCTCTCCACCGAGGACAGCGCTTCTCCCGCGGCACGACACGCGTGGCTCCCGGCAGAGGCGGTGGCTGTAGCCCATGGGCTCGCCCCTGCACCGCCCCACAGTTGTGAGTGGGCGGGGGCTCCGCAGCCCTGCGCGGGGCGAGTTTATTCCCCGTGCAGCGCGAAAAACCCCGGCGTGGGCCGGGGCGGCGGTGTAAGGCAATAGCGGAGATCCCCGAGGAGGAATCGCAGCGGTGGCAAGAAAGAAAAAAAAAAAAGAAAAAAATTAAAATCAAAGGCCCACCCCCCCCGAGGAACAGAGACGCGGTGGGGGCAGCTCCCGGAGCGCTGCAGCCACCCTTAGTTTTCTTTTTTCTCCCTTTTTACCCCCTCCCCGCCCCGGAAGCGGTGCGGGGCAGGGTAACCCCGCGGGAGCTGCCGGGCAACGCGTGGGGCTCGGCCGGGGCGGCGGGGCTCTCCCTCCCTGCCCGCCGGTCCTCGGCAAGTTTCGCAGCCCCGAAGCGGGACGAGGCAGCTCTCCGCCTGCGGAGCACCGGCGGGGCGGCCGCAGCGCCGCTCCCAAATGTCAGCGGGGGTGGGCAGGGCCCGGCCCGGCCGCCCGCCACCGCAACGGCAGCCTCCGCGCCCGAGCCCGCCTGCGCCGCGGTGCGCGGGACGCGGAGGGACGGCAGCGGCAACCCGCGGGGGAGCAGCCACCGCTGTGTGCCGGGCAGGTCCCTGCGCTGAGCCCGGCACCGTCCTGCGGACTCTGCCCGTCCCCTGCCCGTTCCCACCCTTCCCGGACGCTCCCGAGGACAGCAGCTCTCCGTATAGCGCTGAGCTTATGCAGCTGCCTATATACGTTCTTATGTAACTTCGTCTTCATATACACCCATAGATACATCTCCGTGCCGCTGCGTATGTATCTGCGGTATAGGTGTGGTGTAGAGGCGCGAAGTCCTTTCTCCGCAGTCCTATAGGTCCGTTCGCCCCCGCGCGCCTCCATTGGGTGCCTATACCCACACCTGTACCTACACCCACGTTTAACACACGCGTGCAACACGCCGCCACCCGGACACAGCCCGCCGGGGCTCGGCCTCTTCCCCACTCGCCCACAGCCCCGCGCGGGGACACACCGCCGGACCCCGCGTGGCCAGGAACTGCGCGGAGTTGAGCCAAGGGCTGCGCGGGATGGCGCGCGGCGGGCGGGCGCGCTGACGTCACGGGCGGTGTTGGCGCGGCCCCGCCCCGCCGCGGCGCGGCTTCCGCCCCGTTGCCGGGGCGACGAGTACACAGTGCGGCCCTGCGCGGGCGCGCAGCCTGCCGCGCCGCCGCCATGAGCCAGCGGCAGGTTCTGCAAGGTAGGCCGGGGGTGGGGGGCCGGGCCCGGGGGCGGCGGGGCGGCCGCTAACCCGGTGCGCCGGCCGCTAACTCGGTGCCCCGGCACTGCCTCCCGCAGTTTTCGAGCAGTACCAGCGCGCCCGGACGCAGTTCGTGCAGGCGGTGGCCGAGCTGGCCACCCGGCCGCAGAACATCGAGACCCTCCAAAACGCAGGTACGCACCCACAGCCCTTCCGCCACGCCAGAGCCGGCGGGGCCGGGCCGGGCGCGGCTGCGGGGCCTTCCGCGCCCCCGTTGCTGCCGCACTTGACTCCCGGCGGCGGGGAAGGGGGAGCGCGGCGGGGGCCGGGGGCCGGCGGAGCTGCCGGGGCGCTTCCCTGTTCCCTCTCCCCACTCCCGCTGGCCACTTAGTTCCTAAGGATTTTTTTTCCCCAGCAGGATTTGGCCCGGCCCCGCGGTGCGAGGACGGGCCTGCCGAGCCCTCCGCGGCGCGGAGGGAGAGCTAATGACGCTGGTCAGCTGCGTGCGCGGGGTGCTCTGCCTGTGCGCGGGTGGTTATGTGCTTGTTCTGAGGTGGATGTCTCCGGCTATGATCTCATAACTGATTTTTATTTCAGGGAAAATTTCTCGGTATAACCCACTTCATTTACTTCCTCGTGCTTCCGATATAGCTTTATGTAAAGTATAGAGAAAACGGAATTCCCGGTGGAGCCAGCACTGACTTGCCAAGGAAAACCTACTTTAGAAGTAACTATTTTTATACCAGCTTTACAAGTTGTTCCTAAATTCTTCAGTGCTTTTCGCCAGCAGATTGGCTCAGTTTAGGAGGGATTCGCCTCTGTTATATTGCTGTCATGGGATGTCGTGAACCAAATTGAGCATTTTTAGAAACAGGAGCTGTGGGAGTGCTTCTACCAGCTGTTGTGCTGCTGGCATCTGGCAGAGCCACTCTGCTTGTCCAGAGCTCCTGAGCTGAAAAGAGGAAGAAGAGGAAGTGCTCAGTAATTGATTACCTGAAAGGCAGATTGAAAAAGTGCTATAAATGCGTAGTTGGTTTACCATATGGTATTTGTGAATCGATTACATTTTGGTTTGTCTTGTTTTGTTTTTAATACTTGCTTCCCAAATCTAGTAAATCTGTCAGTTTTTTCTGACATACAATGGGAACAAACAAACAAAAAAAGAAAATAAATCACGTAAATACTTTCACTTTTCAGTTGTTCTAGTTACAACTGTCTACTAGAACGGTTTTGCTGAAAATCACTGAATTTCTTGTTAAAGAAACATTTGCTTTGATTATGGGAGTGACACATTGACACCAGGGCTTTTGTATTGCTTTGCCATGCCTCTTGATTTTTTTTGGTTTTTTTTCCTTCCATCTTGCAGTGAGTTAATGCCATTGCCTTAGATTATACAAATGATCTCCATTTACCAAAGGGACGTCTTGGCCATAGGAATAATTTATGTCTTATTTGAAAGAAGAGGTCCCTCTGTGTCCATTTACAGTTCTGGTTTTAGCAGCTCGCAGAGAGAGATCCCATTTAGACAGGCTTCTTACAGTTCAGTGTTTTTAAAAATGTGGAAAGTGTCCATTTTAAGAAAGCAAACTCAGTGCCAAGCTAACTTCAATTACATTGTATTTCTTCTTAAAATAGTTATTTGAGGTAATCTGGTTGGTAGCTTTACCTCAGACCTGATTTGTTGCTTGTGCAGAAGAGATAATCAGTTCAGAGGCCTGAAACTTCTGCACACAGATGGCGTTGAGATGAAGGTTAACTTTACAAGGATCAGGCTCTGGGGTAGTAATGCGGAAATGTGCGTTTGTCTAGGTTATCATCCTTCTTGGCTCGTTCTGGTCCCAAATTGCTTTTCCATAGGCTTTAGTTTTTCAGATGCTAGAAAAGAGGGGAATATCTGCAAATACAATGTTTCCTATTACATTTTATTTGAATGGCTCAGGCCAACAAATATTTTACCCGCTTCTCCAGCCTTTAAAACTAACTCACAGTTATAGAATTAAAATGATAGCTGTTAGTTTTGACCTTTTCTGGATGTGTGAGATACAGGTTTTAAAACCTTCTTTTAAATGAAATGCGATTAAGTGTTTTTTGAAACCTTTCGTCCCCAGTAAAATGTGATTTGGTCCTTTTTTAAAGCACTTAGACAAATATTTTGAGACCTAGCCGTCTAGCAGATAACTGGCGTACCTTTTACGGTCTTGATCTACTGAGCTCTGGAGCAACGATTTGAGAAAGATAGATGTCTGTCTATACATGTATCTCTGTATAAATCCATATATAAAAAGATTGGGGGCTTCTTTCTTATTCTGGTAAAGGAAGTTAGTGATCCCTTAGGGAGACCACTGTTTTAAGAAGATGCGGAAAGTCTTTGCCTGCTGTCATTTTCCATTTGCTTTAGGAGTCGGGGCACCTTGTGTGGTTCTTCAGTTGGATCTCAAAGATTGTCAGGGTTTAGTCTTTTTCCGGCTGAAGCAGAAAGCAAGATGTGGACTGTGACAGTGACTGGAATTTGAAGAAAATTGAGCCCTTAGAATGTACTGTAGCGTACTCTTGTATTATTGATCTCAGTTTATATTCCTGGAACATCCAAAATTCAGGCTGGCAGCAGTGAAAGATCAGTGCTCAAGGAATAAAATGTTTGGTCCCATTTTTAGAAGTCCTTTTGATAACTGCTTAATATTTTATAAGGAAAACAAAGACTAGTTTGAGACCTTGTTCTTTGTGGCAGTGTCTCTGGATACCATGCTAACATCATGAAAGATGGCAGTGTGTTGACTACACTATAAGCCTTGCTTCTGTGGTGTTAAACCAGGTACAAGCAGTGGTATTGTTACAGATTAAGAGATGGCAGACTGCCGCACGGAGAGGAGCCAGTGGCCAGGGTCAGGGGTGGGAGTTTCTTACTCTGGCTTGGCTGTCGAGAAACCTTAAGGTACCATTACTGTGAAGCCTCCTATATATATATACACACACATATATATATTTCCTATATAAGGAAAACTGGTGGGAACTGGCAAGCTGGAAAGAAGATCAGAGAGGGCCAACAGGAACCCCACCTTTTCCCAGAGCATCTCTCTCTTGAGGTTTCTATATCTCATCAAGCTCTGGAGCTGCCTTTCCCACTGAGCAGAAATCCCAAAATCGGTGGTAACTGGGGAACTGGAATCTGGCCCTGGACTTTGACACATTTACACGACACTGGCTCTCTCGTGGTCAGGAATGTCCTGGGACTTTAGTGTGTGGGAGCTCAGCAGCTTTCTGGTGGTGGGAAAGTGCAAGGTATGATCAGAGAAATTCCTTTGTCAGAGCTCATTCCTGTGTGTTTTCCACCTCTGTGGTTGGCTTTGATAAGGTTGTTCCTTATGATTAGATACTACCATGAATAATAATTGCAGGATTTGTCCTTTGAATACTTAATTAATGGATACTTGGAACAAATTCTCCTCCAAAACTCCTAAACTTTTTTCTGTTTTGTAAGGATATACTTGAAACAATGACAGGTAATTAATTTATCAAATCTGATTTCTGGAGGGCTGCTGACTAATGGAAGAAGCTACTTTGATAGTAATGGTTTAAAATATATTCTTTAACAATAAATCTATTCATGTGGCAGCTACAACTCATGAAGTTTGGTACTGGAATGCATTATTGAGCCCCACACCCCCTCGTCCTTCCCAAATTTTAAATCCTAGAAATAGACTATTTTCAATTATAACAGCAGATGAACTTGAGTTCTTTTTCTTGCACTGAGATTTAGGTAGCTTTCTGTCTTTTAGAAACTAGGAGTGGATCTGAACTGGTTCTAGTATGTTTCTAAGAGTGGTGGTCACTGAGGGTCTAATTCTTCTTTCTTCATCTGGCTTGTGAAGTGCAGCACCCTGTAAATAAATAGTCCCTTTGCAATAGCATTTTGTTTAAATTTTTTTTAAGGGAGGCATTTACAATTCAGCATTAATATATGTATCAGAATAAGACTTGAATTACTTCTGGGTATTCATTTTTGTATTCTCTCATAGTAAGAATTAAATTTTTCTTTCTTTTGCATTAGAGCTTGTGGTGATGGGATTGTTGCTTTTGATTTGTAACTTATTTAAGGATATCATTTGGATTAAGAAACATTTAGCCTAGCAATTTAGCCTTTGACTTTAAAGATATTACAAGATCAGCTCTTTAACCTGTTTCTTGGGGCTGATTGCTTTCTTAAGCATAATGGCTGTGGAAGTCATAGAGAAAGCTGAGTCTGGAACCTGGAAAAATACATTTGAAGCTGCGTGATCTAGCAGCCTGTGTGTTGCCATGGGACTCTGTGCTGGGACCCTGGACACCTGGGTTCCCTTCTTGCTGCTGGGGGTTTTTTATCATCTTGGGCAGATAACTTCAACTCCTGTTGCTCTGCCTTATCTATTTGCTGGCCAGTCTGCAGGGTTCCAGGAACCAAGTTCCAAACTTCCAGTGTAAAAGAAGACCCTTGCCCATCCTCCCACTCCACTGGTGGTAGACAACTCCCCATCCCAAACCCAGGTCCCTGCCTTCTGTCTCCTGTCCATTCTGCCTGATATCAAGCTACTCTGAGTTTCTGAGTCCTTGCAATCCAGCATACAAGCTATCCTCACCACCAGGACCAAGTCCTCTCCTCTGTTACCTCTGGGCATCTTCTCCTGTATCTGTTCCTCACAATGCTGTTGGCAAGAGGCTGTAGCTTGGGGGCAGGGCTTGCCTGCCTCTGACTAGGGCTCCATCACAAACCCTTGTGGCATGGCAGATTTTTGCCTGCTTTGTGGTCTGTTATTATGTAGGTAAAGGATGATGTCATGAGCACTAGTTCTCTCCCGGCTCCAGAGCTATTCCACTAGCCACAGGTTTTAAAAGCTATATTCCCAAATCTTTGGAGTGGTTTTAGGAGTCTTTATTTTTGAGAAAAAGGCTTTTCAAAGTCATCCAATTACATTAGGTCTTTTTGCCTGTGCTTTTCTCAACTTCTCTTCCTAGTGTACGTATTATAAATATACCTATTTTAAATGCAACAGTTGGACACTTGACCCTGTGTAAGGAGAATCAGACTCTGGGAAGGGATTTCAGGATGCAGTTCCACATTTCAAATCATGTTAAAGAACGTGCTCAGGTGTCACAGTGCTTTGTAAAAAGCCTGATGAGAGTGTAGGGTGTGTGGGAGTGATGGCTGTCAAGGGAGCAGCTCTTTTCCTGTACAGCTGACTCAAAGTATCTGTGTTCTCACCCTATCTGGATCTTGCACATGTATATGCATGGACAGAGTCCAGTGCCCCCGTGTAGCCAGTTTCAATATTTGGATTTATGCACCCTTTCTCTCTCTTTTTTTTAAAAAATATTTTGAGCTAAAAGCTTTGCTGAGCTTTAGTGGGAGAAGTGGGAGAGAACTATGCAATGTGGCATGAAAGGCAAAAGGTTATCTTTTGGAGTTGTACCAGATAAGTGTGAGGAGAGTGGCTTTCCTCGAGACCTGAAAATGTGGTGGCGCCTGATGAAGGGAAGAAGGAGGCTGTGTGTTAAGGAAAGTACCAGAGAGATGATAGAGAAGGAGAAAGTAAATGTAGCTGAAGCTGGAGGACTGTCTTTTTCTGTAACTCAACCAACTGAAAGCTCAGCTGCTCCAGGATTCCTTGTCAGCCTCCTGACCTGTTTGGAAGAGACTTGTAAGTAAGAATTTCAAACGCAGAATTTGTTGGGAACTTTGTCTCATCTTCGTGAGTGGCCATTAAAAAGAAGCAGCTCCTTGTGACCACCTTGGATTTTGTGAAAGATTGTGTGATGGCCACTAACTAGCCCCATGAGGGTCATTTTCAGAAATTCAGTCCTTTTGGAACAGAATTAGTTCTGCTCCGTTAATGCAGAAAGAGGGTCTGGAAAATGATCAGTCAGATCAGCTTTTGAGGAGGAGAAACTTACTGCTCCTCGATCCTTCAGAAATCTCCAGCCCTGCTGTCAAACTGAATCTGCATTATGTCCCACACCATCTGGTAATTGCTGTACGAATTACTTGATTACCCAGAGTCTCTGTTACCAAACTGTATTTATGTTCCCTTTGATATTTGAAGGATTGTAGTTGTGTTGTGCATGGAACTGTCACAGTGAGGAGTCCTTTCCTGGGGTGAGTCACACTTGAGGAGTATGTACTTGAGACGTGTGTACCATGTTGTCTCTGGAAGAGGCTGTGTCAAGACGAGTGTGAAAGCTCTCTCTAACTGTTCTGGGAAATTTGTTTTAAGTCTTCTTTACTCTTCTAGGAAAGGGTAGTTGAAGATAGGGAGCTATGGTGAGGCAGAAATAAATTTCTATTTTATTTCCTTGTTAAATCAGTTGAATTTGACATCAGAAGCCCTGAAAAATCAAGGTGTTATGATGGATGTTTGAGTGCTAATGTTAGCTTGGTGAATATTCTTAGTGTAACAGGTAGCACACAAAAATGAGAAGACAACATTGCATTTGATCCAAAGCATAAATTAGGACAGCATCTTGAAGAGAAGAGTGTGTCCAGAGACAACACTAGCATAGAGTGACTTTTTTCCACATTTACATTTTAAAATGGAAATAAATTTTGTTTTTGAGGAAGGAGAAGAAGGAGAATAGGGTAGGAGTGGTCATCTTCGGGTGCAGAAATGGAGAGAATTTGAAACGTAGAGTGATGTTTCTCTGACTTGTGCTTATTGAAGTTTCACAAGGGTTTGATGGGGGTGGGAGGAGAGTAGAGGGATTCTGCATGACTTCGATGTGGTTTTCCCCAAGAAATCAGAATGACCAAATGAAGATTGCTACCTCCAGAATAGTGAGTGTTTGTTTGGCAACAGAAACTTGGAATGAAAAAACTTGGAACCTGCTGCTGCCCTGAGTAGGGTTTTTTCCCAGATAGGCAGCAGCCAGCACTTGCTAAAAGAAAGTGCATCAGGCCTACGCGCAGCACTCCACTTGAGAAGTGTGTGTTAAGGGTGATTCAGCTTCTAAAGTGTGTCGTTCTTTGCAACAAATCTGAGTGGCAAACTGAGGATGGAAAGGGGAATCGTTCCTTGCCCAAGGTCAGTCAAGGTTCCATGATGCAAGAGAGAATATTTGACGGTAATCCTTTCTTACCCTGTTTCTGAGTTGCTAGTGGGAACTCTTCCAAAACAAATCCAGTCCAATGGTCTAAATGCCTTATTTTGTAGTTTACTTTGTATTGCTGCCTTTGAATTAGAGTGAATGAATTTCCTACTTCTGTCACAAGAGACTTATTTAGAAGACCACCAAAGAGTTCTCCTGAAGTTTTCAGCAGCAAGACACTGCTACTCCCTGCTCTGTATGGTGCTGTTCACTTGAGTGAATGGTAGAGGTAAAAGGAAGTTGTTGGAAGGTTCTTACCTATTTTCCTGCCTTAAGATAACGTTAAAGAAATTTGAGTGTAACTCAAAATACTGATAGGAATCCTGGCTTGGACCTCTTTGGAGAAGAAGGGTAGACTTTGCTGTAGATGTGACAGTCAAAGGAAGCTAAGAGATCAAATAGAGGAGCTCACCAAATACACTTACCTCTGGGAGAAAAAGCTAGGTTGGACAGGAAAGCCCTCCTCCTGTGTCTGGCACATCTGTCCTTCCCAGCACTATCTTCAAAAGTCATAGACGGAAAGGTGAACACCTTGGTTTTCCTACAGATGTTTTAGTGAAGACTGCATAATCTCTATGTAGGTGTTTTCTGTTTTCGCACTCTCGGAATTAATTGCTCGTTTCTTCGAAGTGCTGTAGAGAGAGAAATACTGTTTGCTGAAGATGTAAAAATAATGACAACCGTGTCATCAAGCAGTTGGGTCTTGCAGAGGAGTTAGAGATGATGGATAGCATCTCGATGCAGAGAAAGAAACTGGTTTTAGAGAAGGTGGGAAGTAGAGGTAGCAGCATTTAATTATGTTCAATGCACAAGCATAATCTAGGCCTATACACTTCTCTCAACACTCAGTTAATCTGATGTCAATATAAGGCTTGTACAGCAACAGGAATTGATTTTTCTTTTTCTTGTCCATCAAAGCTCTTGTCATGGTAATTATTTGTTCACTGTCTTTTCTCACATGCAGACATCACTTTGGGAAAATATATTTTCCTTGAGGATCAGCACAGGTGCTATTATTTCTAAAGTTTTCCATCCATTCACTGTTTTTTAAAACCTGTTTTAGCATCTTCTGTCTTTTATTCAAACAGTAACTCTCATTTAACTTTTGATCTCTTTCCTCACCTTCAGTTTCATCAACTAAAATAATTTGCAGTAGAACGTTTTGTGCTGACACTTGAATGTCATCACCAAACTTTACATGGTTTATACTACAGTGAAATGGTATTGGTCATGGGGCGGCACGCTCCTTGGAAGCATTTTCAGGCTCAAGACTTCCTAGCCTGTTCTAAAAGTGAAATCTGTATCAGCTAATCTTGCTGATAAAAATGATATAAATCTCATATTTGTGACAACTCAAAGCATATGTATAGGTAAACTTTCTTAAATCAGAACGCGGTTTTACATTTTGCGGTGTCTAGGTATGTCATGCAGACCAGAAAGGTGTCACATGGTCTCTATCTAGCTCATGGGTTCCTCCCGGGTAAAGTAATTCTAGCCTGTTTAAATTTCACTGGATTTTGAGACCATCACCAGAATTGAACTGTCTGCCACATCCTGCTTGAATGTCCTGCCCATCAGGCTTTTGCCGCTTCTAGGGTAAGGACACCACACATGGAGGCGCTCCTTTTTTCCCTCCAACCACTTCTAACAGTATCTTTTATGTGAATAAAAACTCTTAAAAAATTTTTTTTTCTTGTTTCTCTTTATTAAATCTTGTTTTCATATTGTCTTAACTTAAGGGCTCAAATGTAGTATCTGTACACTAAATACAAGTGTACTGCTTCTGACTGTTCCTGCTTTACTGCAATGTAGAGAGTCAGAAGAACATGAGATTCCCTTAGGAATTTCAGCAGCTGTTTGACCATGTAACTTATGTTAGAGGGAAGGACAAGAAAATGCTCTCCGTAGAGGATGCAGGTGACTTGCTAGAGATAGTGCCAACCCTGTATATCCTCTACAGTGAGCTAACTCACATGTTTTTTTATTTTTACTTTTGTCCTATAAAGTACTTAGTGCATTTTGATATGAAGCATAACTTACTAATGAGGCTATACCTGCTGTTTGGGAGAGTTTGTGAGAAGATGTCAATATGATGACCACATTCTGAAATAGTGATTTTTGCAAAGTGCTAAATGAATTCATATTGATCTTACAATACTGGAGGATCTAGCTTTTGTCTAGTGGTACACAGGAGGCCTCTTTCAGCTCCCAATGGCTTTGGCAGTAGCGCGGGCAGGCCCCAGCTATACTACAGACCTATTTCTGTAGGTTCTACGTGTACATGTTCAATTAATGCATCTTACAGAGCCATTTTTGGTGCTTCTGTAGTGCTATTCAGACATCACAATTTCATTTCACTTTTCTGCTTTTACTGCGTTGCCCCCCTGAGACCTATGTTATTTTGACTTGTGAACATCCTGGGAGGCCGTACCTCTCATGGACGTACAGCTTCTGTCTGGAGTATTGACCTTCCCAGAACAGATTCATTAGTGGTCAGCATGACCTCCATGGTTAGTTTTACCCCCCTGCCACCCTTCCAGAGTCATCTATAGATTATTAGGCTATTTTCTTCTTGCTGGGTGCAATGTGGTTTTAATTTAAAATAAATGTTCACTGTGAGAATTACACTGCTGCTCAACTTTTTTTTCTTTTCAGAGTGCCTTTCTGTACAGAAGTATGCTCTGGGTGTAACTTGTTATAGCCTGCATCCCTTTGGACTATTTCTTGCTGTAAGGCCCTCAGCTTTTCCTTGTCATGGTGTGCCTGTTCAACACCTGGGTGTCATCTGCCATGAGGCACTGATCCCACTGCTGTGGGACTGTCGCACCAGAAGACCTTTGTTCAGTGCTTATAGCTGCATGAGCCGTTGAGAAGGGAAGTCTTGCTTTCTTCCACAGCCACCCACCTAAATCTTCATCTTTGTTAGCAAAAAAATGTAGTGGAAAGAACTGGGACAGCTGATAGGGAGATTTCTGGCTGTAGCTACGAGTATTTGGTGTTCTGTTATAGCACTGTGTCATCTTCAGAGGGCATTGCTTTTTGGCTGAGGTATAAAGCTCATGCAACTGGCTGGTACAGGAACAACACTTCTGAAGAATCGTAATACAAGTAATTTTCCCTTCCCAGACCTTATAAGCCATATTTTTTTATGTAACCATGTGGATCTTTTATATCCCTATTGAAGCATCTTAGTTTAACTGTAGGAAGAGCTTCTACATATAGAGTTGTCATCTTTGCTGCCTTTCACACAACCTTTTCCAGTTCTGTTCTAGGGGAGGGTATTACATGCAGGGTAGATTTATACAATAGCATAGCGATGGTCTTTGCTTTGGCCTCTCTTCCTTTCCAAATAATCCTGAGCACTCTGTATACTTCTGTGGGTAAAATTTATTTTCTGCTACTGAGCGATGAGCTGGTATCTCCATGGAGCTGTCTCCTCTAACATCGAGATCCTTCTCCTGGGCGGTAGTGATCTGTTTGGGGTCCATCAGTGCATATGCGAGGTTGGCATTGGCTTCCCCACATGTGCTCTGTTTCACTTCCCATTTTGTTATCCAGTCATTCAGTCTTTAGTTCTCTACAGTTTCCCTCACTGGTACTACGTTGAGTAGCTTTGAGTCACCAGCAAAGTCTCATCTCACAGTTCATGCTGTTCCAGATGATAGATGAATACTGAATGGCACATGTCCCAGCACGGAGACCTGCAGAACTGCACTGTGACCTCCTGCCTCCTATTGCAAGAATGGAAAGTTTCTTCTTCCCATTTCCTATTTTTAGCCAGATGTTTATCCATGTGAGGACTTTCTTAGGCCGTAACTGCTAATGATTCATGTCATGGCTGCTTACCTCACCTATAATTTCGAGTACGTATTGTAAGACCACCTTAGAGAATGGACTTTCATATTCTTTCATGTTTAACTGATACATTGTGGACTCATCAGTGAAAACACATCATAAACAATAACATGATAAGAAAATCTTCAACTCTCCTATCTGGAGTGCAATATATTATGGATATTGGTCCCCAAAGCAATCATTGCTTATAAGATGAAATGTAATTTGGTGTAATTCAATGTAGAGGTTCTGCTGGCAGGCTGAATGAGTGACATGCCAACATCAGCTCACCAGGACCTCCAGATGGAGTTTCCTGCACATGCTTTAATACATGCATTTAATATATATTTGAATATACCTTATTTTCATGTGTATACTTTAACACATGTATTTTATAGATGTTTGAATATAGCTTATTTCTACATGTGACTTTTTTCTTATATTTCAGAAGTGTTTTGTACCTATGAAAAATGGGCAGAAATATTGTTATCCATCACCAATGCTGTCCAAGTGCCAACTTCATTTCAGTGGAACACCTGGATTTCCTACAAATTCCTATTACCTGGAAGAGTAATTTAATAGGTTTTTATGAATAAAGGCAAATGTTTAGAAAAATTTCTGCTTACCAAGTGGGCTTTTCTCTCTTCCTGGTGTAACTCAGGTGTAATGTCATTGCTGAGACCTCTTTTGCTGGATGTCGTCCCAACTATTCAACACACTGCTGCTTTGGCTCTTGGGAGACTTGCCAATTATAACGATGACCTGGCAGAGGCAGTCGTGAAGGGAGATATTCTTCCACAGCTCGTGTGTTCATTGTCTGAGCAGAATGTAAGGCATCATTGTTTTCTTAAGTAATCTTTTTTTTTAACTATTGCACAGGGAAAGGGAAATCTTTCTATATCAGCTGTCTGCTGTTATTTCAATAGAGCAATAAATGTATTGAAGCTAGAGACAGTACATATATTTGAACTCCTGAGAGATCAATGTGTACTGTTTGACTTTAAATAAGTTTAACTTTAAAATATCATCTTACCTTCTAGTGCACTGTAAAAAATATCTATTTGTGACACTGCTATGTTTTTGAAATGTTGAGTGAAGCTTTATAAAAGGTCCCTCTTTAAAAATGAGACAGTTTGAAAGCTGTAGTGATGATTGACTAGGATTTGTCAATAATACCAAACACTTGTAAAAGACATAAAAACCTGAACTTCTGTAATGAAGTATTAAATATCTCCAAACATAGCCTTTTGGAAATCTGTAGCATGAGAAATATCAAACCACTGACACAGGAAAATACACTGAAAGATTTTCATCTTCATATGTGTAAAAAAACAAAACAAAAAAAGCAACCAAACCAAAACCAACAAAAATTGTCATCACAAATGCAATGCAAATAAATCTGGTGGTCTCTTTTTCTCCCTTCTTGCCATTTTTCGTCAGGTTTTGCATATATTCCAGCTTTGATTTGCCAGCGATCCTAACCTAGATTAACAGAAATACTTTCAAATAAGGTTCCTAATAATTGGAAAAAGAAAGAGATAGCTGGGAGTTAAGTGCATTGATATCATGGCCATACTTACATTGCAGTTTTGATTTATTAGATGTAGGATAAGTAGGATTTCAATGGAAATATAATTTGGAAAACTATATATATTAATTTCCAGTCTTTTAGGAAAACATAAATGTAAGTACTCATTGCATATTTTTTGTGTGTATCTGGTCATTGCCTATACAATTAATCTGGAAAAAAAAAAGGTCAAAGAAAAACCTTGATGTCAAGATACTGTTATAGTATGGTAAGAAAGTTAAGGTTTTAGTTAGACAAATTTATAACCATTTTGGTTATTTTATTCCTATTTTTAAGGGAAGAAGGGGAACAAAAATCTTCATCCTCTATTTCTGAGTTGGAAACCACGCCCTTGCTACAACTCAAAGCTCACACTAAAATAGCTTGAGTACCCTGATTTATCTCTTCCATGTTACTGCCCATGCTGTCCTTACATCAAGATGGCTGTAATTCAGCTGCTGGGGCAGCAGCAAGATCAGTGTGAGGTCATGGAAAGCCTACTCTGCCTTGGTGACTGAGGGCAAGTGAAGGAAACTCATTATCCAGTTCACGCAGAGTTTAGCAATGCATGCAGTTTGTTACTTCCCATAGGCAAAAAACCCCCAACCCAGATAAGTTTCCATTCCACTCTCTCTTCGTGTATCAACATCTATATTTAAGAAGGAGATTCTTTGAGCACATAAAAAATACTGATTCTACTGATTTATGGAGAACAGCTACAGGGCCACATCCCAGATCAATGTTTTGTCAATTAAACTGAGCAAAATACAATTTTACAGCATGTTCTGACTGTGCCTGTGAATACGGGTTGTTTGTAATTAAATGTGTTTCGAATAACAAACAAAGAAGTGTTTTTCTTTGCCAGGACCATAATTACTTAACGGAAATAACATACCCGTATTTGCCCGTAGACTGGTGTAAACAACTGTAGCTGCATTGAGTTCAGCAAAACTTACACTAACTTACATTAACTTACATTAGCTAGGGATTTGGCCATTTGTCTGTACTGCTTCCCTTAACTTCTGTTCCCTCTAAATGATGTTTAATGCTTTGCTTGTAAATTATGTTTAATGTACCTGCTTGTTGGCCTTAGCTTAGAAGACTGGATTTTTGGCATTAAGGGATTATGTCAGTACAGGTAAACTAAGGAGAGTCAGGGCATGTGTTTGAGCACTGGAAGATGACTCTGCTCTTTAATTGTTAACGTGCTCCCTGATGTGGTTTTAGCCAATGCCAACCATCAAATTGCTCGGCAATGCTTGGACATGGTTTAGGGGATAGGACGAAGCTAATAGGGAGTTTCTAATAGTATAGATGAGGCTATTGTGCTTTGAGGGAAGAGGAGTTTAGGTGGATGGACATGGTGTGCTGTGTGACTTTCTCCTACCTGGGCCTGGGTCCGTTTTACTTCCTGCGGAGCCATTGCAGATACTTCTCTGCTGCCATACCTTAGTGCTTTAGATCAGATGTCCGAAGGTGTTTGGTGCACCTTACAGGGTGCACAGAAGCACTCATGTGATTATTTGTTTCTCTGGACTTGATCCAAAAGGGATGTGGGCTTTGCATTGTTTTAAGTTTTGGGTACCTTGACAGTAGGAATCTAGCACTGTAAAGTGCCCAGGCTACCTGAGCAGAGCAGGGGAGAATCAAGCACCTTGGAATGAGATTAAAGCCAGCTGGAACATGGGGAGAGAACCCTCTGGAGCTTGTACATAAGGATGATCTGTCAGCTGCCAGGCTGGAGAGCATACTCCAGGCACATGGACGTAGCAGTTGCATCCCAATGAATCTTGCACTCATTGCTGCACAGTGGCTTCACGAGGCAGGGGAACTGTCTATCTCACAACATTCTTGTCTCTGGCCAGAGTACTTTTAACTGGGCTCTGGATTTTGAAACTTTAAGGCAGGGGAAGAAATTTAATCTTCAACTTCCACATCCCAATAATAGTTACAAAACTGCAGGAGAAGACTGAAGTGTCTTCAGAAAAGAAGATTCTAAAGAAGATTTTAACTGTGCTTTGAGAAGAAACTACAACCACCACTGCAGTTTATGTGGAACCCCATGATGTGTGCAGCATCAGATGTTATATGTATGCTCAAAACATGTATTCGGTCCAGCACTGAGGGAGGTGGGTAGAACTGAGTCAAATGCTTGGATTTTGCTTGAACTTGTGACAGAGGTGCCAAGGTGCATAGTCCTGTCAAAAGTGAGCTGCTTCTGGACGCATGCAGGAGTAAAATTGCAGGTTGCCTGGTCAAAACCAAGGGTCATCCAGTGTTGGGTGTTCGGTGGGATAGGTCTTAGCTCCGGGCTTCGGCAATATTTAGGCATTCCAGGATTCAGGTCCTAAACCGTTTTGTTGGATCTAATTCACTGTATCTCAGTTTCCTGTTTGTAAATGTAACCGATATTTTCTTATAGAGGTGTTATGAGGGTATACACATTAGAAATTGTGAAACTTTGCAGGTGTCACAGATGGGTAGAATTATTTTAGGAGCTTGCCCTGAATAACCTGTGCAATCTGGTTAAATATGTTAAGAGCCATTGTTTTTGCAGCTCTTATGTTCACTACTCGCTTAAACAAACAGACTTATCTAGACTATTATCTTTTCCCCATATCCTCTTAGACCTCTCATTTTTTCTGTTTGTTTATGCACTTACTGCAAATTTTAGATCATGAGCTGTCTCAAAGAAGGACTATAGGTAGGTTGATTGTATAATGTCTAGTGGTCCTGATTTGGATCTGTATGAGATATTGCTGCTGCTAAAAAGTCTAATTTATGCACTTCTGTACTGTATTATGCTTTGAACTACTTAATGTTAATAAAAGGTTGGTTTTGTTTTTCTGATTTGTATAGCGATTCTACAAGAAAGCGGCTGCATTTGTGCTAAGAGCAGTTGGTAAACATTCTCCAGAGCTAGCTCAAGCAATAGTTCATTGTGGAGCACTAGAAATGCTTGTGATTTGCTTGGAAGATTTCGACCCTGGAGTCAAAGAAGCTGCATCTTGGGCACTTGGGTATATTGCACGACACAATTCAGGTAACAGGTTTCACATGTGCTATCTTTCAGTTTAATGTTATGTGTTACAGTAATTTGCATTATTGTAATGTTCATAAATAGAATAAGATCTTCTCTACTGCTATAAAATTTAAAATTTGGAATAAAAACCTATTCTAACTATAGCAATTCGACAATGATGTACCTTTTGTGGGAAACTGGCATGTCTGACATCAGCAGGGCCTGGTTATGATAAGTGCTCTAAGAGGAGATACACTGGGCCTGTGGCCAGGAAACAGCACTCTGCTTTATTCTCCTTTAAGAAGAAATTTCAGAATCTGTATGTATTGTGTAACTGTTGCTATGGAACAAAGTTTCTTTTGCTCGACGTTAGTTCTTATTTTATATATGTAGTAAAATGGAGAAGCCTAGGCAGTTTCATTCAGCTTACAGCAGTGCCCGCAGGATAAATACGCCAAATCCATTGCACTGACTGTATTACCATTAGCCAGTAGACCACACTCTTCTCCGAGAGTCAGGAATAGATCCTAGGAATCTGATATCGAGCAGTTCACTGCTGTCTCACAAGCAGTTGTATAACTCACTTGCAGTGTCATGTTCCTATTTAAAAGCTGATCCACGTGGTTGATAATTCTTTTAGTAGCTATTTATATAGTTCAAGTAAAAGTTTAGAGCTGTGAATCAAAGAACTGAGGGAAGAAACTGCTGGCTGGAATGAGTGGAAGAAATGGCTTCTGTTTGTATTGTTTAAAGTTAAAATTATTCTAGGATCACAATGTTAACTCATGCATTTATGTTTAGCTTTGGCTCTAAAATGTACATAGACAGAATTTGTGATTTTCTTCTTTCTTTTTTTTAATCAATATGGAGTTCTGGACTGCAGAAGGCATGGGGGCTTTCCCCTTCCCACTTAGAGAGAGTGTTACCGTACTGGGACAGAGTCCAAAGTTGTCAGCGCCTTCCTAACAGGCTGCTTTTTCTGGGGAACAAATTCCTTCCTGGGGCACCTCTGTGTGCTAAAGATTTTTATCTTTTGGTCATCGGGTCTGAATCCCACCCTTGCTGGAAAATAATTGTTGCTTCCATCTGCAAGGTATTTGTTTAAGTGTCATTTGAAAGTGTTCCTTTGTTATGAATATGTGTAGTGTAAGTGTGTGTCTATGTTACTCTTAACATAAACATTTCTGTAGTTTTGTTATGTCACTAAATCAATATTGACTCACCTCAATTGCCCTTCATGCTATTCATTGCATGAATGCTGGCTGATCTTTAGGGTGATCCAGTTCACTCTCAGATGGCATTGTCCGCAAAGATGGAGATGATGTGAGGGTATTGAAGACAACAAACTCCTTGTACAAATTTTTATTCCATAATTATGAATGATTTATTCACTGACAATGAATGAGTACATATCTTGTGTTGATTTATGCCAGCAATAAGAACAGCATTTTCAGAAATTAGGTTGAAATTGCAAGTTCTACCAGGCTGCAGGCATCAGGACATAGATCACTAGATGTAATCAGTTAATAAAAACCCCCACAAAATAAAACAAAACAACAAAAACCCTGACAAAAGTTGTTCTTCCCCTGCTCAGTTACAGCCAGTTTGGGGGATTTACCTTCCTCTATAACACAGTCACAGGAAGTCTCTAAAATGATTACTGAAAGTAGAGGAGTTATAAAGAAGAAAGATCACTCTGTGCATGGTCTGTTTCTTACACTCCTACAAGCATGCCTTTGCAACAGGATATTGTTGGAGATGGGATACAAAGATAGAGGGACCTGTTCTTATCAACATCTGGTGTTTGCTGTTCAAGAAACTCTGGATTACATTCACATGCTTGTGTTGATAAAATTTGGCAGTTATGATTTTCTGTCATTGACTGTATGTGGACACATATTGCAGCTTAAACTCTAAAAATAGAGTTGGGTATGAAATGGTTTTCCCCACCCACGAAAGGTTTTTCAGTTTCAAAAATTGTTTCGGTTCCAATCTGGGACAACATTAAGCAAGACTTTTTTTCTCTCCTGAAAAGACTGAGGGGTAGGGAGGCTTATTTGCCCCTGGCAAGAAAAGTTCAATAATTAGGGCATATGTCTGGGATGTATGTGGGAGACAGATTAAAGTCCTGATCTGTCTTAGGCAGGATGTGAACCTCTGTCTCCTTGAATACAAGCAAAAGCTCCCAGCCTTAGGCGATAACTGTTTGCAATGGGAGGGTCTCTCTGCTTTTAATCAGAAATTCCATCCATGACCTGGTAAAGCTGCTCTCTAGGAACTGCAGTGTATGTTCCCATGAAAAGACTTCAATTTTGAGAAATTGAGACTTCTTTTTTTTCCTGGAGAACATGTTTTCTGGGTAGCAAGTTCCCTACTGTCTTCATACAACAATGTCTTAAAATGCAGTTCTGTGAACAGATGTTTCCAGAAGGCTTGTGAGATTTTAGGTCAAGACAGATGTCTCATGAGATGTCAAGACACTAGAAATCTTGCCAGGTCAGATTCCAAAATTTAGGAACAGCTCTTGCAGTTCTGCTCTTCCTTGAAGATGCCTTTGAGCTGAATTTCAGACGCTGATCTTACTCCAAAGTATACTGATCGGTGTGCTGTAATTTTGCCATTCATTATTTCTACTGTATTATTTCTACTATTTGTGTTTGAAAAGTGTTTCAAATACCATCAAAATACCATCAAAACCATGAAAAGTATTTTGTAGGATTTTACTTACATCATATTCAGTTACCTTTAAAATGCAAAATTCTTATGTGTGAGATCTGCAGATAACTTAGTTTTCCATTTGCTTTGCCTACGTAAAAGCTGTGATTTGTTAATCGTCTCATACCTGCTTCAGCATATTGTAAATCGGTAGGAAAACAAAAATAAACAATGCTATTTATACTCAAGCATATTGCTGAGAATGGGGTTACATATGGTGGTACTCTTAGGATCATAGGATAGCTCAGCTTGGAAGGGACCTCAGGAGGTCTCTAGTCCAGCTTCCTGCTCAAAGCAGAGTCAGCTACAAGGTTAGACCAGCTTGCTCAGTTCCTCAGTGATTTGAGTCTAGTAGTAACTTTGTCTTTTTCTGGGATCTAACCTTGCCCCATAATTAATGACCTGCATCCTTCTGATGAAAGCTTTTCCCACAGGTTCCAGTGGAATCGTTAGCACTGTGGTTGTAGTGGTCTGCATAAACCTATGCTTTTGAAGTGGACTGCTTGTGGGGATTAGAGTCTTCCTATGTGGCCATTACATGATCACACAGTCCTTGAAAAAATACAGTATTGGTGGTTGTTTTGGTCAAAACCTGTTATTTCCTGTGGATACACCTGCCACCACAGCAGGGTCTATTTGAGAATCCTGGTCTGGAGTGAAACTTGCATTTGCTTCCAAGCAAAGAAGGTTTTGCTGCTGCCTTCCACTATGTGAATACACATTTGTTCCCAGCTGATTTTTCCTTCTCTGGGGACTACCTGCACATTCACATAACCTTCATCTTTTCTCCCTAATATATTTTTTTTTCTTTACTTCATATTATTATTGCTAATATATTAATGTAGTGTGTAATTTTTTTGGTAAAACTTTAGGCCACTTTAGATCAACGCTATAAAACTTCCCATTGATTTCAGTGGGTATGTAGTCAGGATCTTATTGACTTCTCTTTGTTCACTTTCCACTCTTTCTGATCAATAAATTCATGAATAGGCCTCAACTGATTTTGAATTAATTTCTTAGTCCCTGATGAGTACTTTTATATTGAGACAAATCAGTACAACTCTAATACAACTTCTAGATGAACTGGTGACATCTTAAACTCCAAAGTATTTCTTTATCAGTCTTTCTTATACCTCTGTGTCAGTCTGTGAGTCTGCAGTATCTCCCTCTGCTAAAATCTTCCTCATATTGTTCTGGACAAAAGCAACTAATTTATGGTGGATTTTGAGTCTAAGTTCTCTTGTTTCTGAGCATATGTAGAATAACATTTCCTACTTTCCCTCATGTAGGGAGAAGTCCTACTTTATCATCATGTAGTTGGACAGGTTCCTTGGTCCATGCCCCAAACTGAATTTCCAAGCCCAGGTTTTTCATAACTTTCTGTGGACTTAAATGGGGTTCATGAAGTATTTTTTCCTCTGATTTCTCCTCTTTAGCTAGTGATTTTGTCATTGCCCAGATAACACAGTCTTGGCAGGGTGTTCAGAAAAGTCTGTAATTTGTTCCATCTTTTTAAATTTCTTTGTCTGAATATTTTTATTTAAAAATTTTTTCTTGACAACTGTATTTTCTCCTTTAACTATTTCTCAGCCTTCGTTTTTTTCACTTCTGTCTGTGTTTTGTAACTGAATAGCAAAATTTCATTAATTCTTTGCTGTGTAGTCTGAATTAAAGACATTCTACGAAGTGGGAAGGTTAATTGAGCCTCCTTTTGAGAAAAAAGAATTGCAATTATCATAGAGTCGTTAATACTTAGAATCATGATTTTGGGCTGAGTTTGCAGGGGAATGTGATGGGAAGATCTGTATTTCCTTTTGTCCCTGCTTCAGTTTTCCTGTTTTTCTGACAAATCTGTTTACTGTTTGACACATGGTCCAGCCCTCCATGTGGTAAGTTATTAGCCATGAACCTTATAAACACTACTGGAAGAACAACCATTTAATTAACCATGACCAATAGTAACCATCAGTATTTACATGATAGCAGACTTCTAACAGCAAGAGCTGATCTAAATTGAGTCAGGTTTAGTTTGCTCTTTTAAAATAACTTCTATGGTTCCTTTTGCACGCCTGGGTGTAGCTGTGACCTTAAAGTATCGCTCTTTCTCTCCCTATTTGAACTTCATGATTTCAGCACATAAGGCATCAGAGAAACCCGTTCTTCTAGTATTATCCTGTCCCTCTTGACATGATTTTCCTGATATTAGCATCTCCTTGGCAGACTGTAGGCAATTGAGTTGGTTGCTCTGAAGTTGCTTCTGAGGAGAGTCAGAGTGCATTAATCTGGACCTTTGGTCAGTAGTTCATGGACACTTGGTCAGTGTACAGCATCGAAATACAATTTGAAGAAATGAAGTATGTTTTTTTTTCCCTTTTTTTCACTTAAATTGATTAGCTAGTTTTCAGGTTTGTTTTCAGATGCGTTTCAGGTACGTTTCATTTCCAATTTGTAAAACTGAAGATACAGCATTTGGGTTTTGTTGGAATCTTATGATTTGTGTGTATTTGGAAGGTGCACACTCTACATTTTCAGGCAAATAGTAATTTGAAAAGAGAGTCCTGAAGGGTTAATTTTGTATTAGTTTAAAAATTGCTGCATTATTTATTATAATTTTGTGAGGTAATATTTATGCATTGTTTAAAATATTATATCATAAAATAACATACCGTGTAAATATTTGACTTATTACATTTATTGGAGTCTGTGTGGCTATAACTCACTAATTGAAAGCAAATCTGGTCAGGAACATTATTTAGATATTAACAATGTAATGATGACATGACTTACAGATTTCATGAAAAACTATATTAGTCTATGTATATTTAATGAAGTATGCTATATTTTTCTTAGTATGAAAATCTCTTTATGGGTGGACTATAAATCAAAAGCTAAGTTAGAGTCTTGAAATACAACAGCCATATGTTGCCATGGTACTGCAAGTCAAGATAAATGTTAAAGATAATAATGGATATGCATAATAAGGTGTAGCAAAACTGTACGAAGAACCTAATAGATTATTGAATCCCCCATGATTTTTACCACTTTTTCAATACTATTTTAAAATAGGGCAGCGTGGTTATAGTATAAATTTCGCTTGTGATGTTCAGTAATTCTTACTTTAGGACTGCGATTAATGCTGCATACACAGAGAGAGCTAATGAATTTCTAATAGTGTAATTTCTGTCCATGTCAGCTAATCATATGCTCAGATTTTTTCTTTTCTTCTTTATTTAAGGTGCAGTTAGTTAAGGATATTGTACTAATCTCAGACACACAATATGCCACTGATGATATTTCTCATTTGTCTAATTGTGTATGATAACGTTTTCATGTCATTGAAGTATAAATTCTGTCTTGTCCCATGTATGGTAGCAAAGCCTAGTTTTGATCGGCAACTTCCATTTTTCCAATCTTTTATGTAAGATAAATCTTTTATGTATGTTTTTTGTGTTTCTGTTTTTGGCATTTGATCTATGCTAATATCTGCTTATCATTTAAAGAGGGTAAAATGCTCTCTAATTAGGTGGTTGGTAAAATTTTGGTACTTTGGCTTTCTGTGTTGTTGTTAGCCATGCATAAAATGCTTTCCTATTGATCAGTGTAGAATAGCCAGGGTTTAAACAGCTGACATCTGCTTACTTTAAAAAAAGAAAAAGAAAACAGAATAACAAACCATTTCAGCCTAATCTACCTCAAATGTGTGCATGTAAATGGGGGTCCATCTATTGACCTGCATTCTTTTCAGTTGTGGATTGGTCCACACGGTTTATGAAACCAGGAGGGCTGATTTGAAATGCAGATGTCGAGACAGTGAACTGCACCCTCCCCTTTTTCCTTTGCTGTATCTGTCAGGGTGAAAAATGGCTTGCACAAGGGTCAGTCACCCATACTCACTTAATTACTTTCCTTGGACCTACAGAACTGTCACAAGCTGTGGTGGATGCAGGAGCTGTTCCTCTTTTAGTGCTCTGTATCCAGGAGCCAGAAATTGCTTTGAAAAGGATTGCTGCTTCAACTCTCAGTGATATTTCAAAGCATTCTCCAGAGTTAGCACAGACAGTAGTGGATGCAGGAGCTATCGCTCACTTAGCTCAGATGATCCTGAACCCTGATGCTAAACTGAAGGTACATTTAAAAATTATTATTTTTTAATCTCCATAATACCAGTCATTACTTGATATTGACGCAAAGACGCTGATGTGCGTATTTATTTAGGAAGCTCTTGTTTTGGGCGTTAACAAAATGTAACTACATAGTTAGTGACAAAGAGTTCTGAGCATATTCACAGATTTAGCTACTGGATAAAAGCTACTGCTCTGTGAGGAGGCTAAACTAATCTTTAAAGTTAATAGGATGTGTTTTTTTTAGAATTTAGTATATGAAGAATGCAACAGATATTTTTAATAGATAAAATTTTCACAATTCAGTTACAAAAAAGGTTTTGCTTTTGCTTAATACTTAAGATTATACTATAAACCAGTTAATATTAAAGGTATTATTGTATTTTAGAATGTACTATCTCATGTGAATAGCTGTTGTCGAAGGTTTCATCACTAGAGTTTAGTTGACAAAAAAATTTTCTTAATATAATTTTTCTGTCTAACAGAAACAGAAGACAACATAAAAATGCCATTTCAAACAAATACATAAAAATTCTTTAATATAAGGTCTGACATACCAAACTTATGCAAATAAAGATACTTTCTACAGATTTAATTAAATTTTAAATTATTGTTTTAAATGGTATTTTTATTTTCTTTTTTAATACATAGCCAGCTTGAACGGTATAAAACAAAAGAGAAACTTTCATTCAGAAACCAGCGAATGTTCTGTGCCATTATATTCGTGCATGAATTGACTCAGTGAATTGTAAAATAGCTGTAATTGTTTTCCCTATCCTGCTTTGTTTTCCTTGATGCAATAGATTTTTGTGTGCAGGAGGAGTGTGTGTTGTGGGATGTTTGCATACTATTGATTTTATAACAATTTTTATTTACTAGCGTCAGGTGCTGTCAGCTCTAAGCCAAATAGCAAAGCATTCAGTGGATCTTGCAGAGTTGGTGGTTGAAGCAGAAATTTTCCCAGTTGTGCTCACATGCCTGAAGGACTCAGATGAATATGTCAAGAAGAATGGTGCAACTTTAATTAGAGAAATAGCAAAGCATACGCCTGAGGTAAAACCTTGAAAATGCAAATACAAGGTCATATCATTAGATTTTACACTTTAAATAAAATAGAGGATTATTCTGTCATTTGCTTTTCGAAAGGGAGGGCAAATAGCTCTTTGGCATGTTCATTGGAAAAATATGGAAATGCTTGCTGATATTATGAGATGTGTATTGAATATGAATTGGGTTAGGAAACTGGGAATCCTATAATGTATACCTATCTACTTCATTGCGTAAGATATCTGTGCAGAGAGGGAGTTTTAGGCTGGCAGTATTGTCAGTCCTAGATATTAAAAATACCATGAGAAAAGCCTCTCAGAAGTCATGATACCAGCTAATAAATGACAAGAACATCCTATAACAGTAATAGATGGTGTGTGTCTTTGTTAAAAATCTTCTGGGGTACTGGGATCACATTTTAATTATTTTTCCAATGACAATGAAGGTGAAAAATTCTCTTATTTATTATTAAACCGATGGTACTTTCTTTTATTAGCTTGAGTTTGTAATTTGAGTCTCAGCATTTGCAGTGTTTTTGACAGCAATTGATACAGGAAGGTGGGGATGTTTGGCAAACCCAATACAAAAAAAAAAAAAAAAGAAACCCAAATAATTTTAACTATGTTAATCTGTCAAACCATAGAGATAATTAAAAGGCTCCAGATATGACTCTGGAATGAAAAACAAGCAATGTATTTGTGGAACACACTAATGCTTGAGCGCAGCCATTTCAAAATCATGATACTTGCTTAACAACTGAGAAGTGTTTAAAGATGAACATAGTGCTGTTTCTTCAGCCTGCTAGTCCTTAAGCTGCTGGTGATTGAAGGTTGAATTTTTGTCATATTTCCTGCTTTCCTTCTGCACCTCAAGAGCAATGTGACTTCACTTTCTCAAAAAAGTGAAGAAATTATCATTATCAGAGGCAGGCACTAGAGTTGGAAGCCGGAGGCCAAACTCACAGGACTGCAGGTAAAGTCAGAAGAGCTGCTAGCATAGGATCATCCATGCAAGGGGAACTGGCCGGTCTAGCAGCTCTCCAAAGGAGCTGTAGGAACCATCTTGGTGACTCCCAGTGGGAAGTCACAATCCATGTTCAACTTCAGAGTGACAGTGAGCTCTGTCGTCTCTGAGCAACTCTATTGAAGCAACACATGTTGCAGCAGGGACAGACTGGCAAACAATATTTCTAGAGAAGCTGGCTGTGTCAGTCATGTGAGCATTGTGGCTTTTGGATCTCGGCTCTTGATCTGCATATGCAGTAAAATTCATGTGAAGGTCAGGATCTGGGGGACTTGCAGCGGAGCCAGAGGGTCACAGCACCGGGGAGTGTGTCTGTGCATCCAAGTGCACGTGGCTGTGCCCAGACGGAGGACTTAGTCATCACTGGTGGCAGTTCACAATGATGTGAACAGTTTTTCCTAAGTAACAGCTTTAAATTTCATCTAGCTATTTAATGAATAAAATAATCCCCTCTTAAAGGCTCTGAGGCAAAGGTGGATTTTGTGTTTATAGAAATCACCCGGATTGGCAATCCACATGCCTCAGTTTTGTTCATTTAATTTTCGCTTTAAAGAGCATGTTTCTTTTGCTTTGGAATCTTCAGAAAAAATGGGATATATCTAACAAGATAGAAGAAAATAATCATAATATGAAATTATTTTAATTTCTATGCATTGTTGATGTCATGATGATGACATACTCTACTGTTGTCCCTCAAGTGATTTGGAAAGAAACATGTTGCATAGCTTGATTATAACTTACAAGCAAGGCTATATAATTTGGCATTCTGGGGCAAACTCCATTGCCCATCCAGCATGTTCCCAGTGCACACACTTCCTTCAGAGTACCTTAAAATGGCAGAATGGTTAGTCCAAGTCAGTTTTGCACACCCATGACAGTTGTCTTTGGCTTCATGCCTCAGTGGGCGGCATCCACAAAGGGTTTTATGCCACAGAGGTTATCTAGAATGCAGGTGAGAGGAGTGGGCCTTTCCCTCTGTCCCTGCACAGAACATATGATGTTGGCCTTGGAATGAGTGGGCACTAGTATGAAGGAGTATCTGGCTCAGTAGATGCATCTTCAAGGGCATTAATGTATTAGGCTGTCATTTGCACAATTCTTTGGTGTATACTAGTGGAGTTGAAAATATGTCATTCCATGCTGTACAGCGTCAAGAATTGAAAGTCCTGATTTCCTTGCAGTAAAGTCAATCAAAAACAGAGTAGCAAAACAGCTTCATTTCTGAGAACTTCATGCTGCGCTTGGTGCCTGGACAGCCTGTATGATGCATCACTCTTACTCCAGCTTTATTTTGTAAATCAGGAGCAATACATTTAAAGACTCTTCTAATGTAGTTCTTTATGCCTGTTGATACTTCAGAGTATCTAATCTCTTCCATTTATCTTTACAGCTTTCGCAGCTTATAGTAAATGCAGGTGGAGTTGCTGCTGTGATTGATTGTATTGGCGGCTGCAGAGGGACTGTCAGACTGCCTGGCATCATGATGCTTGGTTACGTAGCAGCTCATTCGGAGAATCTGTCAATGGCAGTGATTGTCTCCAAGGTTAGCTATCACTTTGTCATCTTCCTATAATTCTTCAGAATATTCTGAGAAAGAAACACAAATTAACATAGGCAGAGAATGTATTTTGTGACAGAATTATATATGTGTCGAATGCGCTTCCTCCTAATATTGCTGCTTGCTGTGGCTGAAATTATGTGGTAACCTGATCAAAATGTATTTTTATGAAGTTGAACCTTTTATAAAATGTCCTGGATTAGTTTGTGAACATCCATTCACAATTCCACACAACATTCCATTACAGTACATGATTTTTCTGTGTTGCAATTGCATGGGTACAGAAAATAAGTCAGTCAAAATTTCTATGGTCTGTTTCCTCTTAAAATGAATATTTGTGGCTACATCAAAACCCTTTTTGAAACAAGAATGTTTAATGGCATGTTCTTCGCTGCACTAGCATGACTGCTAGTACTGCTAGAACAGCCTTGCAACAGAAATCTTCAGACTTGAAAAGACCTCAGTTTCTAATTCAGTATGATTGGATTCAATTTTGCAAGTGATATTTTGAATGAGATATACATTTTCAGGTTTAAATAAATTCTGCTGGGCAATGTTATAGAAGGGAGAGAATTTGCAATAATCGTAATAGGTGAAATTACTGCCTGACATAATATTCTAATGTGAATAATGCTAACTAATGACAGGAGGAAGGAAGTAATTTCACTGAGCAATTTTTACACTATGTTAGTCATTTAAAATATACTGTATGAGTGGAAACAACGAAACAATAACAAATGAGGGGCAGAAATGTCTTTCAGTAGGAATGCAAGTTAAAAAATGGAAATTGCTACAACATAACATCAATAAGTATGCAGGGAAGGTAGGAGTGATTAAAAAAATGCCTTTCTGCATTTGAAAACAGAAGAAACAGACACTTTTGGCTTGCCCTCTGCAGAGGCCCTTCTTCTCTGCATGTGTCCATGTCTCCACTTTCAGGGATGCCTAGAGCAAAGATGCTCCTGCTGTTGAGTGTTTGACGTTAAGTGGGATGAATCCAGGATTAAGTTTATGGGGAAGCATCTGAATTTTTGAAGAGTAATAATGGTTGCTACCATAACTGAATGGGAGTGCAGTGAGAGACTTTGTAGGGATCTGTGCAAACTGTCATGAAATTAAATATTTTAATGAATGATCCACAAAAGAAACCTGAATAAACCCAAAATTAATTCAAAAAAAATTTGCTTCAGGGGAAACTAAGCTTTGTGGAGTGGCTCATAGTGCTGAGGGCATGGCTTGGTAAACTGGGACCATTTGAAAGAAATGCATTGTGGCATAACGACATGCAGTTACACATCTAAGATGTTATGATGTAAAGTTACAGATCTATACTGTAGGACTGTGTCCTGGAGAGGATGAATTTTTAAAAATTACTTTTGGGGTCATACTAGACACTTCATTGTGGTCTTCTGCTGCAGTGCAGTGGCAAAAAAAAAAGACAATTCAGTCCTTTGTGGTATTAAAGAGTAAAAGATGAAGCATTATTGGAAAAGAGAAGTTAATCTGTCTGTAGTACTAGTGCATATAGTTCTGTTGTCTGTATTTGAAAAGGATCTTGAAAAAACCTGAAGAGGGTGTAGAAAAGACTAAAAAATGATCCATAGGATGGAAAAAAAAGTCTTCTAGTTACGGATTAACTCTAGTTAACTAGAGTTAGAGTTAACTAAAGTAGCATGAAATGATTCCTATTGAAGTATCCTGGCATAAAATACCAGCTACTGGATGGCTCCAAAATCCTGTGCAGAGAGGATAAAGATGTGAGTGACGTATTCTCCATCTCCTGATGTCTTCAAATCAAGAGTTGAAACCTTTCTGGAAGTGATTGGATGAGTCAAACATGAAGTACTGGACTCAAGAAGAATTGAAATTTAGTGCTGTACATAAAAAAACAAGACTTAATGATTGAGCCCTTCTGGTCTTCAGCTGCTTTCATAGATTCATAAGCACTCGAATTCTTTTATTTTCAGTCTGACAGAATGCAAGCCTCTACTCTTAGAACAGCCTGAATTGTGTCATGTATTCCTTTTATCCCTTAAATTTGTGTGTGAGCTCCAACTGCCTAATGACTTAGAATATTGAATCGTTTCTCTCTTTCTTTAACTAGATTTATTAAGATTAATTCAAAATTCTTGCTAGTCACGATGTTGTGTAAATATGACACCACTAGCATGCGTTCTCTTGTAGCTTATTTTAGAAGGAGAGTGTAAATAGAGATACATTTTCTAACAATCTGTATCAGTTTCAAGTTGTCCATCCCTGGTGTAGATTTGTAAAGGTTGTGCTTTTGATTAATGCTACAGGGAATACCACCACTGTGTGCCTGCTTGGTAGAAGAACATGAAGATCATATTAAGGCAGCAGCTGCTTGGGCCTTGGGACAGATTGGAAGACATACTCCGGGGCATGCACGTGCTGTTGCAGTAGCAAATGTGCTACCCACACTGCTTGCGATGTATATGGACACACACAGTTCAGAAGATCTTCAAATGAAAGCAAGTATATTTGTAGTACCTACCGTATGAGATCTTTATTGTAATCAACAGGTGTAAGTGCTTAAAAACTACTAAATGGTAGGTGCTTTTATTGATGTTCATTGAGTCACAGACTTCCTGGGTGGGGGGTGTCCAAAAGCTGTGTGTCATTTATTAGGATTGACTGGTCCTATTGGGTGTGCAAATGGTGCATATCAAATCATATGGTACAGCCACAGCAGACTAGTGACTGTACCTCTCTTTCTTTTTCTTCTTTTCTTCCCTCTTTTTTTTCCCAGTTTAGATCAGAGCTGCATACACCCATAAATGCTATAACTTCTTGTGAGTGACTAATTATTAATTATATATATATTTTTTTTGAAGTATAGGCTCTTGTACAAAATATGATAGTGCTTGTAGTAGACTTGTTTAATTTTTTTACTATTATAATATATATGATACAAATATATAATAAAACTGTAGCAAATACTCAAAGCTCTGCTCTTGAAAACATGCAAGTGTTCATGTTTAGGGCCTTCCTTGCATGGGAGCTAGTAGAGATGCTGTGTGGTAAACTGTATTTTTTGAGCGAGAGTAAGTGAACTGACTGAAGAGTATAATATGGCAGGATATGGTCCCCCATGTTGTACTATACCTCTTTACATTCCATTGGAACTTAACAAATTGCATATCTGTAAAATAACTTTTGTATAGTCGTTTTCAGTGCTCACCAAAATACCGAGGCCAAGTTAGCTGTACCTATAATCCTACCCAACGAGGTCATTTTTGCTTGTAGCAGCCAGCATTGAGGATGTTTTCAGAAACTAAGCACTGATGTACAACTGTTCACTCTCTCTTTCCCTCCCTGCCTGGATGGCAGTGCACTTTGCTATCCCAGACCAGCAGACTCTCTAGTAAGCCACTCCTAAAATACAATCTTTTAAAATGTGTTTTGACTTAGCTTTCTTATTATATTACAGTGCTTCAATTCACTTAAAGGGTCTACTCCTGATTCCATTGTAGTCAAAGGAAAATTGCCATTACTTTGACTGTAGATAACAGTGGAGGTTTTGAGGTTTAATAAATCTAAGTACACAATTGATTCTCCATTAAGTGACCTGATATCATAGTTTTTATTCAGAAAATGTTCTTTGAGAATACCGATCAGTTTGCTTTTTTGATCAGTCTTCAATGATATATAACATGAATTTTTGTTGTTTTCATTGATGTCTTACTATAGAAATTTTATTTTGCGTTTTAATAGACTAAAAAAGCCTTAAAGAACATTCTTCAGAAATGCACGTATCTTCCAGCACTTGAACCATTGCTGCATGATGCCCCTCCCAATATTATGAAACATATTGTTGGGCAGTTTAGTAAGGTAAGAAAAGACTCTGCTTGGTGAGTAATACGTTAATTGTTTTCCATTTAGCAAGGAAGGTATCTTTCCAAAGATGAAGTCTTTCTAAAGGTCTCAGTTGTTTTCTCAGGTTCCTCAAGCATCTCCTGCAGTTTGGAGTATCCCATTCTTACAAGCTGAATACTGTTTCACCTGGAACCTGCCATAATTCATTCTAAGACTGGGAAAACAGTTGGTTATAAGCAAGGTGTTTTTTTCTTCCTTGCCTCTTGAGATTAAGTGGAGTATTAACTGACATGCAAATATTTTCACTGAGGCAATGTATCACATAAATCCCAGTGGCATCTGTTTTAGATAAAGTACAAGCTGTCTGTACAGGAGTGACTTAAGTCAGGTATTTTAATATTATCTAGAGTATAAAGACTTCACCATTTCTGTCCTTGTTAATTTTCAGTCTCAATTAAATAAATGTAAAAATCCCAAATCTTTTCTCATCCCTCTCAAAATTTGAAGGTGTTTGTTGTTAATTACATTGTTGATTTGAGCGCAGCATGTAAAAAGTGATACAATTCCATCAAAATATTTCAAATTATTTAAGTAATTGCTAACTAATCATCAGATTTCCAGTGTCTGCAACGTTCACCAGCTGCTGGGAATCCTGCTCAACTACAGACCTTTCTTTTGTGCAATATTCTGCAGTGTAATCTGTTAGCAGGGGGTACCAGGTTCTCTTGGAGAGGTGTTCTTTCTGGAAATGGCCAAGTAAAACACTTTTGGTGATATTCATCTCTGATGATCACAGATCTGGAAGCACTACTGTTTATGGTGCAGATTCCTCATTACATTGCCACACTCGGGTTTGTCCTGTCTTCTTGCTAAGTCTGTACAAAGACTGGAGATTTGCACAGAATCCAGTGCCTTTTGCTTCTGTGTGCTGACTAGAGCTACTAAAGAGCTGAGTGCATAGTAGTTGGTTACACAGTGTATAAATTTGAATGTTGTTTGCTCTTGCAGTGGTTTTGTACCCTTCATATCAGCTGATGTTTTGTTTTGTTTTTCTTCTTCTCCTACATTGTATTAAACAAACTATACTTGTCTGGCATTTGCTCTTCTGAAGTATACATTTAAAAGTAAGTTCTTTGCAGTAGAAGCATTTTTCTCTGCTGTACCCCAGCTTGGCAATTTCCTATTCTTAGAGCCGTGGTGCATTACTTCTGGGGGCTTATTTATAGCACAGTAAAAGCCTTATTTCCGAGCTGTGCTTCAGAGTGGGATGCTATTCGTTCCTGGTGCTGGACTGTGTCACTTTAGCATTGTCCTTTTCAGGGTCTGTGCAATTCTGTGCTGTCTCAGTTTGGACTGGGGGAAGGGACTGTGTCTCAGAGGTGCTGTCTGTCTTTAGGGCCTCTTCCAAGAGAGTTTTCTGCTGTCTTGCCCAGCCTGCGAGTCGCAGTGTGGAGGAGGAAGGCAGGGGAAGGGCCATATCCTGGCTCCTTGCTAGTTCCTCCTTGGCAGTTCTTGTTGTGGGAGATAGGTGGAAACAGCCGTCTTTTCAGTTCCCAGAATGAAACGAGCACCGTTGTTCCTGACACTTCTGTGAAGCGTATAGTAGGGAGAAGTCTCTATGCTCCTGTTTTTTCTTTACCTGTCTGTTGATTTTGTACAGCTTAGAGGGACCAGAGAAATGAAGGCTGTTTGCCTACATGCATGACAGAAATCTCATCCTTTATCTTTTTAGGCAATCCTTTCCTCCCATCAAGGCTTTTGTTTTACACTGAGATACAGTCAAATTTATGGCTTGATTTGTCTGACCAATGTGAAGGCTTACAAAATGCTTTTGCCCCCATAGTATGTAACGCTCAGAGTTGGTTTTAAACCCATCTGGTTTTGTTGTAGGTGCAGCTGACATCTTGCATGATCTCTCTCTCTCCTGCCCCCACCCCCCTTTTTTTTTTTTTAATATTATTGCAGCCCTGTGGGCCTATGGACTACATGCTGTCATCCTCCCTCGCCTGGCCCAGCCCCCACCTCCCTCGCTCCCTCCCTCCCTCGCTCCCTCCCTCCCTCGCTCCCTCCCTCCCTCCCTCCTTCCCGTCCTCTGGACAGAGCCGCATATTGGCATCGCTCAGGGAGCGCGGAATGTATTGTCTGATCATTTCTGCCTCTCATCCCCTTTGGCTGCAGGAACTTCACATTTTTGCTTTGTGTGTGTTTGTAACAGGCTTCCATGGCTACACAGTGTGTTGTAGGATTTTAATATCTAGGAATCTAATAGTAGCATGTAATGCTTCAAGGCTGCATTGTTCACTTGCAACAATTCTCAGTATTGTTTTCATGCACTAATCTATACTAGATCATTATAATGATATAAAATTCGCTCTACAATTAAACTGTGGGAATTGACATAAAAGACCTGAATAACTTGGTATAAGTGGAACAGATGCTGTTGTTATTCCATGTTAGTGTTCTGGTTTTATTATCTATTTAATCTCTGCAATCATATTGTCTCTGTAGGAATAATTCAAGAAATATTATTTACATAAAGATAAATATTCAGTTCAGTATTTTTATATATGTTATGTATTAAAGTACGTGCTAAATTGTGTTATAACCATAAAGAGCTGGTTTATGATTTTTTCCCTGTACAACTGGGTGTTAAAATGCAGTAGTCATTACAGATGTTGTACCTCTGATGTGTTCCATTTTATCTGTCCTCTGAATTAAAACCAGATAAGCAATAGCTGAACCTAGTAGCATAGAGATTCCTTTAAAAGAAAATGTTCTTTTTCTTTTTTATGTACTTTTCTGTGTGTAGGTGTTACCACATGACAGTAAAGCACGTCGTCTCTTTGTAACAACTGGTGGACTTAAAAAGGTTCAAGAAATAAAAGCAGAACCTGGGTCACTTCTTCAGGAATATATCAACACTATTAACAATTGCTATCCAGAGGAAATAGTAAGGTAGGGAAAATGAAACTTAAAAAATTAATACATATAACGTTGTTAGATGTTTTTTACAGGAACAACACAAAGCAAGGATTTAAAATATTAATTTAACTGGTACATGAATTTTGTTTTTAATAAAACAGCATAACATTTGGTTAACTGCCCCAGTGGCAACACAACTGTTAAACACATACTTTTGAACACTTTCTTTTTTCTGATTGTTTTTGGGATGAAATTTCTTTGTCTGTAAACAAAGGCCAAATAATCAGGCTCTTGCAGGAAACTGGGGAAAAAGAGTCAGTCCTGCACTACCCAGGCAAACTCTGAGGCTTCAGCACAACTACTCTCATATTAATGAATGTCTGTGGGAAGTTCAGTTTATCTTGGTAACTTATTTATGGGTTATTCAGGCTCCAAACTACAGGTATTGGTGAGTCTTTGCTTGCATCCTTGACTTCCCTAAGAGCCAGAGGCTCCTTTGAAACTTCCTCTGATGTACAGAGGGTCCAGAGGCTCTCCTGCACAGTTGCTCTGCCCACAGCTGCCCTTCCTCCCCCAGCTTCATCATAAGGCTTAAGTGTTATATAAAAGGACCATACACCAGCTGTCTGCACCAAGTTGAACTTTGCCCTTAATGAATACAGAAACACTATTAAATAGCTTACAGTCAAAATGTCACCATCCTAAATTGTAATAATGAGAGAAATGCCCTCCTAGATTCTAGATATCCATTTACCAGTCCTTCACTCCATCAACACATCAAAAGGATGCTGTACTCGTGCACTCCCTCTACAGGCTCTGAAAATCTGCATCATCAATTTTAATTATAGCAACAGAGTTCTTCAGCTAATAGTAGCTACAAACTAAGTCATGCAAAGTGAAGCCCTGTTTGTCTCCCCAAGGAAAATCCAGTGACTGTCAAAAGGGTAAAGCAAAATCATAAAGAAACTTTATTTGCAGCTACAAACACTGATACTTCAGAGGGAAAGAGGACATTTGTGTACACTTTTCTGAATATAATTAATGTTTCTTTGTTATAGCTGGTTTTTTTTTTTTCCCCTGTAAGTGAAACAAGGTTACTTATGTAGGCTGGGATCTAATAAAGAAAAGGGCCCCTTCGAGCATCTCCTGCTTGCCTCTTTGTGCTACTGCCTGATGTTGGTTCTGCTGCCTGAGGCACAGCTGCTATAATAGACTCCAGGTCTGGGTTTGTCCTGGAGACCTGTTATTTTAGGCTGTTTGCAGACTGAATATAATAATGCATTAAAAAGTTAGCTTTACAATCAGAGAACTAATATGAGTTTTAAAAAGACTTACATTATACAGAAATCATCCAGAAAATGGAAATGAACAAGGTAAATGGATCTTCCTTCAGTATGAAAACATTGGGGATTTCTATATTTTAGGCATGCATTACATGGAAGTGTGTTTCTCTCTCTTTATAGTTAACGCTTCCAGGGCTCTGAGATGACAATTTACATGCCTGCAAAACCAGAAATGTACTGATATGTATGTTTTTAGAATAACACAGTAGTAAATGTCAGATACTCTTAACCTGGAAAACAAGAACTAAATGCAGCTTTGGTGGTGCTTGTATATTGGAAGCATGTAGTTGGTCCATTGTGGAAAACCAACTGAATGACAGCAGGACAATAATGGCACCATAGAGTCCTACTCTAATGAAAACCTATTGGATAATCTCTGTCCTTGAGTTGGATTAAAGACAGAAGGTCATTGTGATAAATTTTTTTGTTCCTGAATCAATGTCTCTCACATTGATGTAGACTTCACATTAGCTTTGGGGTGTGTGCTTATGTTTGATGAACAGCAGTAGACTATTGTCGTCTGGCAGCCTATGGTTCTGTGTAAACTCATGCTTTTTTATTAAAGGCCATAATTTCAAAAGAAGTTAACATCTACATTTTGCAGTAAAGACAATGCTTACAGCTGCTGAACCTATCTAAAAACTAGCCACTTAACTACATGCTCTGAAAGAAGCTAAATGTATTTTTGAAAGCCTGACTTCCAAGTATAAATGATAATGTAAGTTGAAAAGCAAGCTCTTAAAACATTGTAGGGGAATAACTGTAGAATTCCTTGGCCAGTGTTTAATGCTAGGATTTTTTCCTGATCAATAGAAATACAAATAGTGTTTTATTACTTAGCACAGAACATGCCTTGTAGTCTAATGCACAAACAAAATGTTTCTCTTTCAGGTATTATTCCCCTGGATATTCTGAGATACTTCTGGAAAGGGTGGAAAATTACCATCCAGTTCTATAAACTTCATTTTTTTTATTAGAGCTGTATTTCACATTTATGCCTTTATGACTGTAATACAAATATAGCTGTTGAAACTCTTGTTTGATTCTGAAATCTTCTTCTACTGTTTGAACTATGAAAGAGCTCAGCAATTCCAGCAAGCTATATTTTGTTCTTTATAAACTTGTTTGTTGCTAAGTTTTTGTTCCTTTTTGTTTTTCTCTAACATTACTACCAGATATTGCAGCATATATGAATGGAATTTCATGCAGGGGTGATGATTTATCACAGGAGCTTTTTTAGAATCACTCGTTTCCTTTTCCTTCCACAAGAAAGGTTTGTTATTATCTCATTCAAATTTTAGCCTTCTCAGTACTGTAACCATTTTCCCCTTTTGCCTTTGTATATTGTTTAGAGCTTCCCAAACTTGATGAGGGGGGAAAAAAGCTGGCCCCTTCACTTTTTCTAATTATGGAATCCATTCTTCACTGAGGTATTTCCTACTTCTGCCTTTCAGAACGTTGTGATGTGATTTTGCATCTCCAAACATGTTAGTAGCTGCTAAATAAAGAAATAATCAGATATGATGGTGATAAAATGGCTGAATTCTGCACGATATGATAGTATGGTGGTCCTGGCATGGTAGATAATACATCTTCTGCAGAAGTCCTCCTAATTAAGGCAGGAGTCGCTGTGGAGGGACAGAGCAATACACTGCTTGGTGTATGCATGATTGTTCCTCTTGGAAAGGACAGAGTGAAATCAGAACTTCCACGGGCACACAGGGAAGGGCCCTGGGAGGTTTAGCTCCATGTGGGTCAGCAGCAAATTTGTGCAGCTCAGAAGAGAGGAAAATTGCTTGGCTGCAGGAGCATTGAAAGTTCTGAGCACATCGAGAGGAAACCTTGAGGATACTTGAGTCCCACTGATTTGAGTGATGGGACTAAGGCTGCTCAGTACTTATTCTTCAAGAGCTGAAATGGCTGCAGAATTGAGTTGAAACGCACTGAGAACTTAGTCTTGAAGTTGCAGGTCACATCGACGTGGAGGTTATTGGAGGTATGAGCTCTTGCCTGTCTGTAGAACATCCTGGAAATATTTTGGCACCTTATGTAGAGTGAAAAGACGTACATTCTGCCTACTCTTCTGGTATACTGTAGCAGCAGGGAGCAGCATACACCTGTTATTATTCCCTAACAAATACATAACTGTCATTTACCAATTTTTGTTCTTCTAGCCATTTTTCTTTTCCTCATATGCACCATTTTTTTTCTTTTTTTTTCACAAAGAGTAATAAACAGCGTTTCTGGAATGGGATGTTGAAATACTGGCAGCCACAAGGAAAGACAATATTTGAAAACCCCTGCAGGAGGGAAACTTGTCTACTTTCTTAAACATATTAACTGAATGAGTTTATAAAACAGGGAGAGTCTCTTCTATTACTCATAAAACAGGGGCAAAGACTTATTGCAGTTGGAAAAGATTTAGAGTGGCTTTTCTCTGCCAAATTCCAAATGACTATTTTCTTTTATACTTGTCAGCATATTTTTCAACAGTTCACAAAAACATTGATGGGCTATCTTGTGTTAAGGTTTAATTCTACAGAGGGCTGTGGTCCTTCTGTGAGGTACTTGGTGCTCTCAGACTCTTCTCTTCAGGAGGAACAGAAGATGCACAGTACCTTGCTGTATGGAGCCTAACTGAGATGGAAGCTGGTGGTGTCATGAATGCTGGTATAGAAACCACACCAGCTGGGTTCTTTCCTTAGCCCACATCAGAGTGAAAAGTCTTGGAACTGACTAGCTTCTACCAAATGCCTTTTCATTTTTGGTGTTTCTATTCTGACATTATTAATGCTAGGACTACTACTGGAAAAACATTAGGTCTCTTAAAAAGATTGTTGTAATACCCAATAATGTTCTCACATGCATTATGCATATTTAAAAATCAAATCTTGTACAATCTCTAAAAGAAAATGTAATGGAAGGGCTTCCAGACAGTCTTGATGTATCTGAAGCCTTTATTTTCCCTAACGGAACAGAAATGGTGTAGAATGGGTTGAATGCAGTGGCAGTGCGGATGGGAGGCAGGGTAGGCATGGAGCTGCGTACCCATAGCTGCGTCATGTGCTTGGCAGCACACCCACACCACACAATGCTAATGTATATGTTTTGTGCGGAGAGAGCAAAGAGGCTTCAGTCCCCTGACAAATGTGCTCCTGCTGTGTCACACTGTGCTACACTGTAAGGATTCCACAGGGTTAAATTTCAATGCCCAAACAATTTGTTCACAGTCTTTTCACAGTCTTTTTCTCATTCCTGACAAAGGAAATGATTGCACAAGGCAAACCTTCAAAGCGATCTGATTGTGCAGTACACAATCCAAATCAGACCTGGCATAAATACATCTTTACACCAGCTAGGCAGCTCTGTCCTAGGCCAGTGGAATTGTTTGGCCTCTTGTCGCAGGACTCTCCTGGATGATGCCACATCCCGTTAGGCTGTGGCAGTGCAAAGTCCACTCCTACATACTCAGAGCCCCCCCTCAGCTCTCCTTTGCTGACGGGCTGCTTCCCCGCGTTGCATATACACCTTGTGGCTGGAGGTTCCCCTGGAGCTACACGTCTGCACAAGGCAGATCTAGCCCTTTATTTGTATTTTAGCCTTACATTACTAGGGCAAGAACTGCTTTTTTTGCTGTAGTGTTTCACAAGCTCTGATGTACAGCGTTTCTATTCCATCCTCTCATTTGGCTTAAGTCATCATCTAAAACTATATTAATGTTTGTAATTGCTACTCTGGCAAGCTTCAAGTGAGTATCATTTGTCTCAATTTCATAGAATAAAATGTAGATTTGCATTTTAATTCATTGTGTAAATGCTGTTTTCGTGCTAGTTTGTGACTGGGATGCTAGAGAAGATGAAGCAGCAGCTCATTTTGCAGCTTGAGCCTGACACCACCTTTGGAAGTTTGTGTCAGCTTACCACTCAACAGTGCCTACTTCTGAGCTTGGGATGTACAAGCATTTCAAGTAAGAGTTCCTCTCACAGAGGTGGCTTATTAAGACACACAAAGAAAATGAAGCCAGTGCTTTGGCAGAAATAAATGTAAGTGGAGACAACACTTAAATCATTTTGCCAGTTCCTTTGACTGCAGCACTGGGATTTTTGAACCCATGTCTTTAAAGATCTTCTCTGGGGGCCGAGCCATGATTTTTGTCTACATTACTACAGCTATTATTACATCTACAGATGTAAACCAGGGCCTTGAAAGAACATGTGTATGTGTAAAACTTCACCATATTTCATTCAGTGGATGGATTAACTGGCCTACAAAAGCTCCATTCTTTATCTGAATGACTGGAAACCAAGAGGATCTGAAAAGGGGAAATTCAAGGACTTCAACTCTTGTGCATATAATATGTTCTGCATTTCCAAAGGGATTTACCGAGGGATTGTTTTGTCTCATCTGAAGTGATCAATCTGCTGGAGATCTGCATCTTAACAAACAAATGAACAAAATGTTGAAGGAGCTGAATGGAACTGGTGAAGGAAGAAATGAATCTCCTTTTGTGAAGTAAAGCATAAAGTTACTGTAATTAGGAAGTGGATGGAGTGTGGGTAGATCCTCAGTGTTCTTGATTTGGTCTAGGGGGTTGTGAATTAGCTTGGCCAAAAGGGAGTTTTAGGCATGGAGGATGCCGTGGGATAGCCTTCAGCTTCTGGTGTCAATTGGAGTCCTCTGATTTCTGGGCATGTAGGGGTGGCTGACTATTGTCCCTTCGGGTGAGGAATCTCTGAAAGCATGCTTGCCTCCTTATCTTCCTTAATGGCTGCTTGGTGTCCAGTATCTTGGTTGTTAGAGTTTTAGGTCTCATTCTGTTATGAGGGTAGGAAGGAAATATTGAGTAGCACTAGATTGCAAAGAACAGTGGTTCTGCTTCTTGCGCTGACATAGGATTGCTTTTATGGTCTTGGATAGTTACGACAAATCCCTATGTATCATCATCTTCAGCTGTGAAGTATCTGTTAGAGTCCTTTGTTAACTTGCAGAAGTGCTGGGAAAATTAAATTCATATGAGATGTCGATGCAGCAGAACTTAAGTTCTTTGTAACTAATACCATATTCAGAAAGGAATATTGTTCAAGGACCTACAAAAATTTATGTAAGAAATCTTCAAGATGCTGATTTTTAGAATTTCAGTTGAACTAAAAGCCAGTGGATTTGGTGAGTTTCCTCATCTGACACAATTTGAAGGGATCTTGGAGAAGAGGAAATTACAATGTCTCTCATGACTATACTAAAACTATTGATGTCATTTTCGTATAATACTTAACTGTTAATATTGAGGCTACTATGCTGTATTCTGCAGTCAGCTCTATAATTTAGCTTGTGAAAATACTAATTACATTATTACTGCTGTACTGTATTTCTAGATGCTGCACAAAAGATTGAATTAGAAAATACGTATAAGCAATACTAAAGCATATTTTGATAATGAGAGTGCCTTTTAAACCAGGAAATGGTATTGTGCTGCCTTTAACAAGAAGGTACTCTTACTTGGGTTAAACACATTTCTTGTTTGTGTTCCCTCCCACCCAGAGGTCCGATCACAAGGCTAGCTGAGAGCTCGGTGAAGTGCTGAGGACCATAAGGTCTACTGTCTGTAGCAGAAACCAGTTGTGTTCAGTATGATGCCTCAGCAAGCTATGGAGAGTAGTAATGTGAGTGTAGTAATGTCATCATCTTAACAGTTTTCCACAGAGATGTTGAAGGCTTGCCATTTCTTCATAAACGTATGCTTGCTCCTACTAGTTCCTACCTCCAAACTGAGTTAAACAATAGGTACCCAGATTAACTTTAGCTATTCTGTATTTTGTTCCTTTTATAACAAAAATTAGATTTTGAGAGGGGGAAAGTGTGTTAATGTCTGTCTTTAAAACAAAACTCTTGGTTATTTTTTATGTCAAAATCAGCAACAAAACTCTTGGTAATTTTGTGGCAAGACCTGTGCCCTTTGCTCTCAAGGAAAGTTTTGTCTTCACTGCTACAGACTAGTGATGTGTTTTATCCTTGTTGTCCTATTTATAATTAGATCTGATGTCCTTTGTACATGCTCACCTTTCAATATTAGGTCAATGTTAAAGCCATTATCAACCTAAAAGGTTGGATTACTACCAAGATTCAGCCTTCGTTGCCCCACAGTGCTATAAATTATACTACAATCTATTGTTAAAAATTAATAATATGCAACACAGAGGTCTGATTGAATCATGTTAATGAGAACACTGAAGCTTTATTGACTTGCAATATCATTAGAGCTCTGAGACAGGTTTATAGCCTTGTGCAAAGTATATTTGCGTTGGTTTAGACTCAGTATTTATTTGGTCACACCCAGCCAAATGTTTCCTTACTAAATTAAAATAAATGCTGGTTAGTTCAATGAGCTACAAAGATATATAGTGTAATTTCAGCTTCTTAAGTCACAGAAAATAAGCCCCAACAATGGAAAGCAGTAGAGGATCAAAAATGGTGGATATACTAGAGTGAATATGAACAAAGAGGAAAGGGAGTTTACAGAGTTCGGCAAAGTTAATTTTTCATGACTCAAGCAACATATAAAATTTGGAAAGAACAGCTCCCGTTTGTAGTCTGCTCTGATCTTTCTGTAGCCCCTCCCAGTATACACATACATACACCCCCCCACTTGCAAGCATGGCCAACCAAAAAGTAATTGTAATGATTTCTGTCTTTGCTTTACAAGACTTGCCGCTGTAAAGCATCTTTAATGGCTAGAGGAGAGCAGGTCATTGGCAGGTCCTCTGCTCACTAATGCCAGCTTTATGGTACTGATTTCCATTAAGGTCCGCAGCACCCACCTGATTTCCATTGCAGTGAGAATTGGGCACAGGATCTGCATCACCTGTACACTTTTGTGCTCTGAACAGCTCTGCTCCTTGCTGGAAACAAAGCCGAAGCGATAAAATGACTTTCCTTTTTCTTCCCCAACAGGGTTTCAAATGAGGGAACGGTAGGAAAATCTTTCTAGAGCTTTTGGGGAATGGCTCATGCTCTGTGGTGGAGACTGAATCCCCAGCCGTGCAGAGCATGAGATAGAAATGGAGATTAGAAAAATCAGTAACATACTGGTGTTGCAGCTGTTACCTGCTTTGGGAAATGAGTAAGTAAGGAAGCTTCAAGTTTTTGACCTCCTTTCATGAATAATACCTCCTTGCTGTCGCCACCTCTGAGTTTGGTCATGGGCCTTTTTGTCTCTGCCTCCTGCTTTGGGGCTAGGCAGCCGCACCAGTCAGTGACACGGTGGCAGTGCCGCTCATGCCAGCGTAGAGACGGCTCGTGACTCTGGCAGAGGTTTTTGTTTTATGGGACCAGAAAGGAGGATAACTCCAGCGATTTTATAAGCAGTTTAACAATATGAAACTTCCTTGCTTTCCGTCAGTCCAAAGCAAACCCTATGCCGGCTTATCTGTGAAGACTACAAGGGCTTGGAGCACACCAGAGACAGGGAAATTTGGCAGTGGGAGGCTGGGCAGGGTTCAAGGAGACCAGGCGTTGTGCCTGTGCTGTTTGTATGCTATCATGGCCAGAGAGACGGAGCTGAAATCAGTCTGTCCTTAATTGCACAGGTTAAGACTCCACCCTGCCCTGGAAAAGGCAGAGTACAGCATATACCCATAGGGCTGAGGGGAATTACAGCTTCCTCTTCCTGCCTCCACCCCATGTCCATTTGGCAGCGGTGCACCAACCCTACCTGGTTGGGTCTGGCACAGGGAGGACTTCCACCTCCTCTGCGTGTCCCAGGGGTGCTGTTCATTAGCGCTTTGAAGTCGAAAACTGCTGTGAGTGCTAAGTGTTATTACTGTTTACTGATGTGATCAATGCGTAACCATTTTCTTGTGGTAATTCCTTGGCTGAAGTGGAGAAAATGAACCGTTTTGATGACAGTGTTTTAAGAAGCTGCCGTTTCAGAAGCTGTAGCTATGCCTGTGATGCATCGCCCTGTCCGACAGCAAGGGTGTGCAACTTGGCTTTCTCTCGGAGGTGTGGAGCTGCAGTTTGGACCATCTCCCCATATTAATGTATCTTTCTATATCAGACATGACCTACCAGTAACAAAATCTGTTAAAAGTTTTGCCATTGACTTGAATTATCATGAGGTCATGAATCATTATTTTAGGCCTGCCCTTTCCCCCTCCAAGTGTTTTTTTTAAAAAAAAGTGTTTATGCTAGTGCAGTCGTGCAATGGGAATGTTTGGTAAAATTGCTGTTTAATTTACAATAGAAGAAGGCTTTAGCAGCTGTTTCATAGCAGTTTAACTACTCTGAACTAAATGACTGTTCTAAGAGATTAAAAACTAATTGAGAAGGTGAAAAAGTCCAGGACTGTCCTCTCTTTTTTTGCAATTTATGTGTTTCTTTTTGAAAACATCTTTGAAACTGCTTTATAAACAACTTGAGTTCCTCTGCATAATATAGATGAGAGAGGAAAGAATGCCAGTTTACTGGGACTTTTCTCTGACCACCTGAGAAAAATGAGTTTTTCATCCTCTTGAACATCATCTGGAGTTATAATAAAATGCACTCTCAGCTGGATTCCTTCTGTGTGAAAATAGACAGAGCTACATCACTGCACACCTAAAGGAGGGACACAGAACTATAAAAGCAATCTGAAATCTGGATTTTTTTCTGCTCCTCAGAGACCACAAGTAATTTTCTGTAATCTGAATAAAAAATATTTGAATCTTGAAGGAGGGATATACCTCTCCCTTCCCCGCAACCTGAGCAGTCCAGAGGACACAAGAGCTAGAGGTCCTTTTATACACGGCTAAGTTGCCTGACAGGATCATAGTGTGAAAATCCCTGGCAATAGCTACCGAAGGAACTGAAAAAAATCCACAAAACTAAAAGGAACTTTGGAAAAATACACGAGTAAGCTAATAGAACTTCAGCTGAATGTTCATTCCAATCTGTTGCAGATGACCGAAATGTGGTGCTGGTGTGTTGGAATCCTGGGGTGATAGACACGTGAAGAATACATAAAAGATGGATGTTAGTTAAGTAGTGCTGCAGACAGGCCGTCCTACTTGTCTGGGGTCCTACAATCCCTCAGCCAGGCAAAAGCTTTTGTTGATTTGAGGGTGACTGTGCACTGAAGGAAGGTTCCCGGGCATATGGCAGTCAGATGACGGCGGCGCGGCTCCCGTGATGTGTTCTGGACTGGTGGAACGGTTAGATGACAAAACTGTGCAACTTCACACAAGTGCGCTGTAATTTGAAGCCGTTTTGCAGGGAAACTGTAGGCAGCAAGTACAATTTCTAAGCCTGAAATAAATTCCATCCTGTCTAACTTCCATCAGTTCTACTGCTGCAGATTAGCAAACCAAGTGAAAGAACAAAGCAACGGAGAGATTTGATCTTGCTTCATAATGCAGTTGAAAAACTCCTCATTAGAAGAACATTTTCCATAGCCCCAGAAGCACAGTACTGAGGTCTTTGCTGTCTTCTATTGCCATATCGTTGTGCTCTGAGTAGGCAGCTGGTCCTTTTGCTTCTTTCCCTTTCTCCTGCTGAACGAAATAGTGGTTCAGTCACTTTTTTCGGGATTTCTGTCATTTTGTTTCTCTTTCTGTTTTTTTTTTTTTTTTAATTAGTTCATTTGCTTTAACTCAAATTCATTGATGCACTTATCTCCTACATAACTTGATCTGTGGGAGAGATGCAGAAATCTCTGCTTTAAGTGCCTTCTCGATGCTTTTCCAGACCTCAGATAGTCCATCTGTTCCTTGCTTCCAGGCTGTGATGCATTTAAATAACTTGTCCCATGTTTTTGTTTATTTGGCTTCTTAGCCAAATCTTCTTTAGCCCTTCTCCATTACCACTCCACACATTGCTTGTCATAGTTCACACTCCTTTTGTTTGACTTTGCTTTTTCCAAGGCTAGTTAGTGAGTCTTGGAAGAATTGTTATAGCATCTCACAAACAGCTGGGTTTTGCTGTGACAATAGGCTGATGTATGCCTTGAAAGCGAACACACAGGCCTGCTTATTAAATACGTACATTGTCGTGACAACTGCAACCAATTTTTTTAAAATCCTTTAAAAAAAAATTAAGGTGGGAATTAAAAATAGGAAATAATTGAAGAGAAATGTTCCCAAACTGAGGAGTAGTATCAGTATCAGCTGTGTGGAAAATCTCAAAGCAGGTCTCTTGCAGTGAAAGACTTCAAGAGGAGAGGAAAACACCAAGGGGCCCATGAAGTCCTGCTCGTAGGAAATGTAGCGTGTGGGTGCCTGCACAATTTCTGCTGGTTTGTATCCCAGTAAAGGGGTGACAGAGCAAATGCAGCTCCACTTACCCAGCATGACAGGGTGTTCCTATTTACAGAATTCATTTATTGCTTCAAATAAATAAACTGTTTTATCAGACATCTTCATCACAATTGCTCTGAGCATGTATTTTAATGACTGCTTTGTTTTAAAGCTGTGTGGAGTAAGCAAGTGCTTTCATCTTTCTCTGTTCTCTATCTTTCCTCCACCTTCCCATTACTTTTCCCCATTAGTGTTCGATGCACGCTGTAAGGTACGTCTGTTGGTGGGTATTACTTTCACCAGCTTTTCCTTGTAGTAGTATGTCTCTAAACGGCAGACAGCATCATTCCTAATTACATGTTGCCCCCAGATGCTCCATGGGTGATGCTGATGGATTGCTGTGTGGGTGGTGGTGGAGGGGCTGGGGGAGGGGGAGCTGGATGCAGCTCCTCTAAGTGGTAGCAGAGGTCTCGCTTTGGGCTGGGTTCATGCGTCCTCCCTCAGCACAGTGAGCCCAGGAGCCTCCGAGGTCGTGCAGCTGGGCACGGGCAATGGGGCCGTAACGCAGGAAAGGCTTTTGGATGCAACCCACACAAACGGGGAAGCGGGAGGAGCTGGGAGGGACAGGGAATTTACCCTTTACCTCTCCCTCCAGAAGCCACACAGCACGGAGGGCTGACAGATTACACAAGTGGCTAAATCATGCTTTCTTGTTTTCGGTCGGCCCCCAGCCCTTGACCCTGTGCTGGGCGGCGTCGGTGCCGCCGGGCAGAGCCCAACCGCGGCAGGCTGCGGCAGTTGGAGGGCGGCTGCCCCGCCGGCCGCAGGGGCTCAGCTTCATTTCATTAATGGTCTTTCTGACGGTGACCTTCTGCGTGGATAAGATATCCTTGTCATGGTCGAGGGCAGGCTGTGCTTTGGAACTGAATCAGGCCATTTTTGGCTACCAAAAGTGTGGCTGTGGAGCTGGCAGACTGAGCCACTGACTTCTCCCAGTCGCCCGTTCCGAGGCCGGGTCTGCAGAGGACATGGGTAGAAGAGAGGAAGGAACGAGCATCAGCAGACCTTGCCTTTAAAAGGGACAGGCCTTCCTGCAGCACAGGGATGGACATGCCTGCACCAGCAGGCTGAAGAGGAAGAATGGAAAGCTGAGTGATCCAGCACCTTGAAAGGATGCTCTCCAAACCCCAGAGAAATCCAAGGAAAGGTGAGGAGGTAAAAGCAGGGATTTCCAATCATGTGTTTGTCATTTTTGCACTAGACCTTTACTCTTCAAGGGCTGCTAATGGAGAAAGAGGAACTGAGAGAGTGCATGTGTGCAAAAGCGCATCTGCAAAGTCTGTTTCCTTCTCTCTCTAACTGTCCTGTGGTGCTTGAAGGGTTTCATATTTAGCGTGCCTAGCAGGTCAGCCTGCCAGCGGGTCAGCTACTAGAAAGACATGGAGGGAGACAGGCAGTGCTGGCTTTGGGAACCAAAGCAATTGGACTCCATCTGAGTGTCTACTGAAACTGTTAGGTGTCGTGGGATGGTGTGCCAAAGCACATTTAAGGACATAAGATGTTAACTGCTGCATTAGACCAATGATCCATCTAGCCCTGAGTCTGTCTCCAACAGCGGCAGGAGGCAGTGCTTCCTACAGAGATCAGGTGAGCCTGGTCACTTCCCACAGCCCATCCTCTCTATACTCCCCCAGCATCCCCAACTGTTGGATTTGGATGTCATTGTCACTGCCTAACCCTTTTAGTATCTGCTTATGGATCCATTGCCCACTCACTCAATTTTATGAAGTCCTTCTAGGGTTACTTAGCTGCAAGAGCTTAGTGTCATGTACAAACCTGGGGTTTTCACTGTATGCTCCCATCTTCAGGTACTCATTGAAAATGTTGAGTAAACCCAATCCCACCATCAACCCCAGAGTAGGGACACCCTTCTGATGTCCATTCTCCACCCTAAAATGTGACTATTAAGCCTTATCTTTTGCTTCCTGACCTGCCTCCACTTTTCTACTTGTAAGACTCCTTCCTCCCACCCTGTGGCAAGTTAGTTTCTTTGATAACTTTTGGTGTGGAACCTCGTCAAAACCTTTTTCAAAATTGGACTGTTCTGTGTCTGCTGGACATGCTCTCCGTCTTTACTGATGCACTCTGAGGACTGTGGTGGGTTGGTAAGGCAGGGTTTCTCTTCGCAGAAGCCATGCTGCCTCATTCCCAACAGACCGTGTTTATCCCTCTCTACAGTGACTTTATTTTTTTAGACTCTACTGCCGTTAGCAAGGATGGATGGCAAACTTCCTGGCCTGCAATTCCCAGGACCCCTTCTAAAGCCCTTTTCGTGGCTGGGAGTTGCAATGAGTGGCAGATTGCCAGCCCTCTGGCAGCCTGGCTGCTTGCGATGCTGGGTTACCCTCCTCGTCCCGCACAGCCTGAGGCTGAGGGGTGAGGGTGAATGGTAGTCCAGGACAGAGTCAGGAAACTTTACTCAAGAGTGGAAACCACTATCCAGAGAAATGGCAGTTACCCTTTTTTTTTAACTCCAAAACACATTATCTCAACTACTGAAGTGAGTACTTAGGTACCAGTTATTCTTTCCCACTCTCCCCTCCACAGGGACACGGCATTTTACATGGATGGCTTCTCATACAATGGTCTGCAAAATACAGAGAATATGTATAGAGATTAGGTGATAATACAATTTCTGTCATAGGTCTCATACCTGTTATTGATATGTAATTGGTATCTGATTGATATGAATCAATATAATATATATCAATATGTAATATCTATTGATTCTTATCAATCAGATATGATATTGATTGGTATCATCATACTGTATCCCCTACAGTGTGATGGGAATATCTGCATTGGCAGTTTATTGGAGTAAAGGGGGAGAGACTGTAACTCTACACTGGAATTATATAGATTAGGATTTAACAGAAGAAATGAGCATAAAACTGAAGAACAGAGCTAAATACAGACCCTCTGAGCTAAAGAAACACCACAATAAAAAGTTTTTGGCCCAACTATTAAATATAGATATTTCTTACATGACATCTGATGAGGGACAGATGCTGCTACGGAGAATCTGAGAGGGTCCAGCTTGGGAAAGGCTGGAAGGCAGCAAAGTCTTTTCTTCTGCCCGCTCACAGGCAATGCACTATTGCAGGTAATGCTCTCGACTGATCATCACCAAGATGGGGACAAAGGAAAATACAAAAGCAAAAAAGAAATAGTGAGTAGTAAATAAAAACACAGGAGGCAGCAGTAAAAGATGTCAGTTTTTTGTTGGGCTCGAAGCAACTGCCGAGGAGCTTTGTTCCAGGAAAAGAAAGTGCCGCAGCAGGACGGGAACGTTTGGCTTGGGCGGGCTGTCATATCTGTCATCATTATAAGCATGGACAGATGATGATGATCTCTCCATTCTGTTTCTGGTTTTTCTCAGTCTCCAGAGATGTTCATCCAGCTGTTTTCACCACAAAATATATTCAGCTAATTTGTCCACTTTCCTTTCTCATTTTCTTACAGTGCTTCTTACCTTCATCAAGCTGGGAGTCATCTTCTCTGTGCCCACTGCTACTTTCAGCCTTCCCTGTTCCTGGAGATGCAGAGATACTTTCCAGTGCCCGGTGGTGTGTTACTGTCTTCCTCCCGCACTGCTTTTCAGCTCCTCTTTCCTGCACAACGAGGCATCCCAAGCCGTGCGAGGCGGGGGGAGAAAAGCAGGCAGCAACTGGGGGCTCTTTGAGCGGGTCATTTCTCATAGACACAGGCTCCTTCCTCTCCTCTATGGCTCCCTCTCTGCACCCATCCCCTGGGTACTGACCCCACGTTTATTTTCTAGCCTGCAGCAGCATTGTGTCTAAAACCAGGCAGCTGACAGCACAGCTCATTCAACTGCTGCTGTGAGATTTTGGTGACAAGTAAGTTTCACAAGGCTGCAGCTGAAGAGAAAGAATTTCTACAAGCCAGTTCGTCTCTGGAGTTTTTGGAGAAGATGCGTGTATGATCATCGATGCTCTTCAGTGTTGGGTTTTGGCAAGTGAGTTAAAGAAAGGTACTCTAAGTCCCTCCCCGCCCTCGCAAATGGGAACTGGGATATAAAGCAATCATACCTACTTATGTAGGTCTCTGCACCCTGAGCTCGTCACAGCCTGTGTCTGAGGAGGACTGCAAATCTAAATAAATGAGATTTATTTGTGGGCCTTTGGTGTAATTTGAAACAGACTGGAGCTCAGTGTCAGGGCATTTCATGACATGTAGAGCCTTAAAATCGTGATAGAAGTAATCTGGGGAGCCGCATCGACAGAGCACAACCCTTCTCGCTGGAGTTGTTCCTACCTGCTTACCGCAGCCTGCGAAACAAACAGCCACCCATGCAATCGCAGCGCGGGGAAAACGCCGCCGTGATGGATGGTGTCCAGGTGTGACCTTTCACCTGCTACGGTAGCCAAAAACCTTTGCGGGAAGAGTGCGTGATGGAAGATTATGGGATAATAATAATAAAAAAAGGATCAATCAGGCAAAGGATTCTGTTGTTGAGAAAGCAGTAACTATTTTTTAAATACACAACCCCCTGACAGGCCAGGCCACACCTAAAAGGGCTGAGGATAAAGCCACGGTTGGCCGCAATGGTTCAGGCTGTGTTGGTGGCGAATGCAGAGCGTATCTTCAGTAAGCTGCTACAACGGATGCAAGAAACTGAGCACACCATCTATTACCAAGCGCACGGTGGAAACGCGACATTTCAGCAATGTAATACACTTGTTTTTCCAGCGGCGTGAGACTGATATACTCCTTTTCTGTGCTTGACGCAGCGTCATTCACATCTCAGCAAAATAAACAGGAAAGAAGACGATCTTGGTGTCTGTTCTTGGCATTGCTAATTTTAGCACCACTAAGGAGAGGGATTTCTTCCTTTTTTTTTTTTTTAAAAGAAAATGTAACAAAGCACGTGAGGCTTAGAATAAAAATAACTGAAGGGCAACATCGTGGCTGTTCCTTTGGTACTGGCACTTCGATGGCTGCTGTACATCCCTTATGCTGTCTGGAACAAAAACCAGCCATCCAACTCTGACGCAGCGGTGTCATGAAATCTTTCCAGCTCCTGTGAACCCCCAAAGCAAACCAGGGTTTGTGTAGCTGAAATAAATATAGACTGACCATGAATGAAATCGTCTTAATTCAGCCCCATCAGTACAAAAGATTACTTCTCTAGTCTAATTTCTATGCCTCATGCAAGAGGTTTTGAATCCAAATTTTGGAATCAGTCACCTGTTTTCCTTTTGTAACATCTCCTTTTACTGTTGTGGTAGTTCGTAACGTACAGATCCATGTATCAAAGAAAAATGGTGGAGAAAGGGTTGTACTCGTGATTGGTTTTGCTTCCAGTCCTACCTTATCTGAACTGCATTCAGACATATTTTTTTCCCCTATGATATAGCTCCTATTATGTGCTTTGCACCTTTAAATGTGCGAAGCATCGTGTCTGCCTGGCAGGACCCTGAGATTAAAGATGGAAGAGAGACAGGCTTTGTTTTCTCTCTCATGGAGATTTTGCATTCAGTCTTCCTTTAACATCATGTTGGCTTGCGGAGAGGGTTAGTAAACAAGCCCATCCTGTTTCCCAGTTTCTTTATATTTTCTGTACACAAAAAGCAAACTGCACATTTTCCCCCTGCACAGGGAAATGTCAGGAAAGGAAAACGTACAAAACCTCAGCGCGGGGAAGCAGCGTCTCCTCCGCTGCAGAGCCTTCTCGCAGCAGACAGGCAGGCTGAGCGCTCGCATTTGAAACCGCAAAACAAAGAAAATAAACTAGCAGGCACACATTCTTGAGTGCCTAAGGACTGTTTCTGTTCCTCACCAACCTGCTCGCGGCCAGCACAATAGCAAAGGCACGCTGCTGGCTGGAGGCCGCATACATACCACTGCGTTTTGCAGATGAGGCATTTGCCATTGCATTTTCAGGTTGTTTCATTTTTCTACCTGGTTCATCCATATTGTAGAGTACAAGAAAGAAAGAAGCCTATGAAGGTCATTCTTCATCTGTGGTAGGTTACTGGTTAAATTGGTTAAGCAATGATCTGATTTTATAGCTTGTTCCACATAAGCAAGCGAAGGGGCTGCAGCCAGCAGGGAGCGAGGCTGGGCTGTGTCCGATGGGGGTGGCTTTCCTGTGGGGTGACGAGTTTGGAGCCCTGAGTTTTTCAAGGATAAGTTTCCTTGTCCCCACTCTCACACGGGCTTCAGAAGCTGTACGGTGGCTGCTTTCTGCGAGGAGGTGAGTCTAAGGCAAGCCAAAGTGAGTGAAGCCACGTTAGTGTGCGGGCTGGTTTGTATGGTCAGAGGCTGACCCATGCTGTCAGCTCTGATGAGTTCATGAAGAAGTTATGGCAATTTGTGGGGAGGCCTCCAGGCTTTCGGATGAGTTGTGGACTGACTGTGGTTGGAGCTGCGTTCTTTTTTTCCCCCATACAAGTGACCTCCTTGGAAAAGAAAAACCAAGACTTATGTCAGAACAGTACTCTGCATTCATTGAACAGAGATGCAGCTGCCCTGTGTGTAGATGTGTGTGTACATGGAATAGCAGTGTTCGTACCAACATCCTCCCTCAAGAATCCTGTTGAGGGAGGACAGTTATAAATAACTCTTTGGCCACTATAATTGTTCTGCCAGTACAAGCTGCCAGAGAAATACATTGACTCAGCACATGCCTGAACAAGATCCTTTCCCAGGCAGCACCCCCCACCATATAAACGTCCCCACAAAGTTGTGTAGGTGCCTGGTGGGGCAGCGAGCCCCATCTGGCTGCTGCTGCAAGCTGGCATAAGCCAGGGCTGAATCAAAATTAATGTTTGCAATATATACTGAAGATAAAAAAAGCACTGCTTAGGCACTAGTTAATATTTTTTCAGTACCCCCAGTTCTAATTCTAACTCTTGTTGCAAGAACTGCAAGTGCCTTTCCTTGCAGTGGTACTCTGGGTGTTTTTTGTGGAGAAATGGGTGTTCTTCTGCCCCTCGCACAGAGCCATGCTGGTCTTTACTGATGCAAGTAAGATGATCTTGTATGTGTTCAGTGACAAGTGGAACAAAATTGTCCCTTGTGCTAATGTTCTTAATGTCTGCTGCTACAGTAGTTCTTACATCGCTGCTGCCTGCCACAGTCTTACCGAAGAAAACTCCCTGGCCCTGTACCAGGTAGGAGGCTACAGTCCAATTTTTTGCTGCTGTTCCTGAAATGTTATTAATTGTTTTTGTAATTAAATGGGAGATTCTTTTTCTTCTTTTAAAAATTGCCTTAAAAATATTAATTAGGAAGCTGTCATTATCCTCTTTGCGAAGGAGGTTCTACATGGAATAAAGAACCTAGAGATGTGCCTTGCTTTTTATCATCTGGAGCACCAAAATGGCTATAAACGAATTAAAATGTAATTTTCTTGAGAAAATAATTCCTCTGTTATACAGACCCTATTTGCTATACTTCTCAGGGCCTGTTTTACCTGTGTAATTTGAAATTATTCAGAAAAAAGTCTGCCTTTTTTATTTGTGCAATTCTCAGTTAATTTGCCGCTGAGATTGCTTTTTTTACTATTATGAATTCCTGCAAGTAATTGTAAAAGACTTACATCTTCAGAATATCACTCTCTACTTTTCCAAGAACCTATCTGAACATAAATAGTGTTTTCCCTTAACTACATGGCTCTATTTAAACCAGTACAATTGCTTGGTAGATATGTAGGTACACTGGTGTGCTACTCCTACATTGTTGTATCTTTTTCCTGAAATGGTGATGGCATAACATCGACCTATGCATCATACATGCATATGCAGTACATGTTTTACCAGTATAACTACTCTGACAAAAAAAAATTATACCCCTGCCTAATTATAATGAAAGAAAACTAGGGTGTAGACCAAGACTCACCGGTTAATTCTTTATTACAGTATGTTTCCAGCTGCAACAGAATTTAAATACCACATTTTCCCTTGTGGGTTATTTTAATTTTTTTCTGCAGTGTCACGGATTTATTATTTCTAAATGCAATAACAACATCAGTTACAACAGGAACTTTTTTATCTCTGCCCTATGTTCTGTAGAGACAAACCTCTAGAAACCAAACAGTGAGCTTTCAAAAATGAGCTTATCTCTGAGGTTAAACAAGGTGTGGCAACCCTGACATGGGTCTCCAGCATCAAGAAAATGTTGTTTTTCCAGCCCATAGTAGTGGTCCTCATTCTGTAATGTGAAGATAGTTTTATGGCTGTGTATTTACGTATTTTTAGCACCGTCATATACTTTGTATTTAATGGGGATGCTATATTTAGAAGTTTCTTAAAATGTGGAGCATGTGTTAAGTTTCTTTTGCGTAATCCGTCAAGACTAAGTTGATTTGAGACCAGTGCCTTCCCCCCCCCATCTGTTTGGAAAAGTGCAGTTGTAGAGACATCAGTCATGTAACACTTTCTGTGAAACAGCTTTACTGACAGTTGGGAGTTGTCAGTAACCATGTGGATTTCAAGCTCTCAGTCTGGCTACGATGAGAAAAACCCTCTGACACATAATTTCCACAGAGCCACAGAATTTAAGGCCGGAAAGACCCAGCGTGATCATCTAGCTGACCTCCCGCCTAGCCAACCCAGGGATAAGTCATGTTCCAAGCCTAATAGCTGCAGAAAAGACCAGCTTTTGGGACAAACATACACTCAATTTAATAGCATTTTCTTCCCAGTCACCAGGAATTTATTTCAATAGTTAATGACCATTATTTAGTTCGTATATATGTTGTGTACATAACTGTGGCTTGTTTCCTGTTTCAGCTGATCTAGCTTCAACTGCCAACCTTTGGGAAATCTTTAAGAGCTGCTGAATCTGTGTTCCTTGACTAAATACGCGGGGACCAAAGCCCATGTTGGGTGAGAGTAGAACAGGCAGATGACCCAGGAAGAAGCAAAACAGATCTGCAAGAGGGAAAACAATGTCCCTGCTGCCCATGCCCGCTCCACCGGCGCTGGGGCAGAGGCAGGAGCACGGTCTTGCAGGGCTCGGCACAGGCTTGCAGGGCTTTCTGGCTCTGCTTATGTGCAGGAGGTGGAGGAAAACATACCAAAGTGCCCATAAAAGCTCTTTTCTTTTCAACTAGAACGCAGCAAAACTCAGTTTTGCCCCTATGCAGCTGAGAAATGTGGGATCGTCTCTCTTTGAACCAGTGCAGAAATCTCCATTATGTTCACCTTTGAAAAGCTACCATACTGCAATGTTTCAGACTCTCACCACAAGACATTTTGTACCCTCTAGGACTCCCTCCTGTTCATTTGTATTCTGCTCAGGAGGTGGCCAGCAGAACAGCCCACGAGGGCCAATGTCAGAGGTGACGTAAACTACCGTGTCATTCTTGGCGTTTCCTTTTATCTGTGTTGGTGTGCACCGATCTTTGCATATTAGCTCCTTTTGTGACAGCAATATGCTCTGCAAATTCAAATTCATTTACTGTGCTCTCCTAGTCTTTTCCCCTAACCTCTGCTGATCAGCATGGCATCTCTTCTCCTGTAAATCTTTCGTCCTTGTAAATGTCTGAGCTTGCTTTTGGCTGCATTGGAAAGCTTATGGTTTCAGTGTGCCCATGCAAATGATCAAGTTGACTCTTTGGGTTACAGCCTCTTTTCCTTGTTATTTACTGTTTCCCTGATCTTGGAATTTTTCAAATGATACTCAGGAATCACTGTATAGTTTCTTCTAGTGCAGTGCAAAAACATGAAATAGTGCGTATTCAGCTATGTTCTTCTTGCAAATTGGAAATGAACCCACTAAATCTTATTTATAATCATATTTTGTTATAATTTCATACAGTTGTTGTTTCAATTAGTTAATCATAGAATCAAGGGACCACTGGACTTCATCTAGTCCAACACCCTGCTTGAAATGGGGCTGTCACCAACAATGGACGAGGTCAGCCATGGTCCAGCTACATCTTGAAACATCTCCAGAAGCAGAAGTTCCACAACTTCTCTGGGCAACCTGTCTCAGGGTTTGCACTGCCCTCCTGGTGAACATGTCTTCTCATGTCCAGACCTCAGCTTGTGGACACTGGCCCCTCTTACAGCCTCTGCCACTAAGAAAAGTTTGGCTCTTGTCTGTGTAACCACCCTTCAAAGAGCTGTGGGCAGCTATTCCAGCAGCCCTTAGCCTCCCCTTGATCAGACTAAACTAGCACAGCTTCCTCAGCCCCTCTCACATTGCTCCAGGCCTCTGATCATCTCAGTAAACCTCCACTGGACCCTTTCCAGTTTCTCTATGCCCCTCTTGCACTGCTGGACCCCAAAATTGGGTGCAAAGCTGAATAAAGGGAGATAATAATTTCCCTCAGTTTTCTGGCCACTGTCCTCCTGATGTAGTCCAGGATGTGACCTGCCCTGTTCAGATGAGAGCACGCTGGTGACTCACATTTGGCGCTGTGCCCTCTGTGGTCCCCAGCTCCTTTTCACCAGCATGACTCTTCATCGAGGTGCTTCCCAGACTGTAACGATCATGTTTCCTTGTTGAACATCATGAGGTGTCCGTCGGCCCAGATCTCAAGTTTATAAAGGAGCCTCTGCATTGAAGCTTTACTGTTGGTCAGTTGAGACACTTTAAATCATCAACAAATCTGACTGTGTCACCATCAAGGCTGCTGATGAAGATACTGAACAATGTGGGCCTCAGTACTGACCCTTTGGATGCTCCTCTGGTTGCTGGTGACCTGCCAGACATGACCTGTCAGTTTTCAGCCCCTCTCACAGCCTGTCTTTCTAGCCCACACCCTCTGAGCTTCCAAATGATGATGCTGTGTGAGATGGTGTCAAAACCTTACTAATGTCAGGGTAGGTTACACCCAGCACTTTCATCTTCTTCACACATCCAGTGATTTCATCTTGGAAAGCTGTCTGATTGGTCAAATTCAGTTTGCTATCAGTAAATCTGTACTAACTGTTCCCAAACACCTTCTTGTCCTTTATGGCCTTGGAAGTGGATCCCAACAGGGACACACTCCCTGATCTTCTAGTGATCGAGATGCTGCTGATTAGCAGGTAGTTCCCCAGTTTCCTTTTTTGCTGTTTTAAAGACAAATAAAGTGTTAGACTTTTTCCAGCCATTGGGGACTTCCCCAGTCACTGCAGCTGTCACAGTAGACAGCAGTCTCACAATCACATTGGCCACTTCTTTCACGAAATGGGTGCTGTCCCTCGCGTCCATCTCTTGTATGCTCCCTTTTTGCTTTCAGTTTCATCAAGAAGATGCTCCTGTAGCCAATCAGGTCTTCTGCTGAATTCCATCTTCCTGCACAACAGGATTGTTTTTCGCTGAGCTCTCTTTGAAAGACAGTAAGATCCCTTTAAAAATTTTTCAGATTTTCTGGGCACATTTCCACTGCATGGTTGCATCCCACGGGATTTTATTTAGCAACTCCCTGAGTAAACTGAAGTTTCTTCCTCTGAAATAAAGGGTCATAACTCTGCAGCTTACCTTCCCAAGCCTTATTCTAGATCCTGAATTCAATTACGGTGACGGAAGATAAGCCCAGGCTGATACTGTGACTACATTCACCACTGGCAAGTCAAGTAGAACGTAATCCCTGGCTGGCCACTCCAGCATTCACATGATGAAATTATCACTAGCGCAGTGTAAGAAGCTCCTGGATTGCCTGCTCAATGCTATGTTGCCCTTCCAGTAGATGCCTGGATGGTTGAAATCCTCCATAAGGATCAGGGCTCGTAAGAAGGACACTTCTGCCAGCTGTCTGGAGAAAGTCCCGCTCATGGGCTGGTTCACACGTGGTTGGGTGTGCTGTGAGAGGCTGCCCCATCTCCAGCAGGACTGTTCCCTCTGCTCCTCACCCAGAGATTCTCTCAGTCTCGGCTGTCCTGCTGGAGCTTGGTACAGTCTGGGAGCTCCTTAACACAGAGCACAACTCATATCGTTCACGTTTGATTCACTGTGATTCACATCATCTTGATTCATTTTGAATCTCTTGATTCCTAATCAAGATGTTGCTGATCTCTAACCATACAGTCAAAACAGTCAAAGATAAGAAATCTAATTCCTCTTCTTATTATCTGGGCTTGACATAGAACTGTAATAACAATAATTACATATATTTTTTTATCCTGAAGCTTTTTGAACCTGACCTGCACAGAATTTAGTGTTCTCCAAGAAGATGTCAAGACATTTGCACATGATGACATCAGAAGGTGACGCTGTATTTGCCATAGAGCACTGCATTTGCACCCTAGCACGCTGCGGCTGTGGAAGGTGGAAGGTATCAGAGGGGGATGTGAGCAAATCTTTGCACTAATGAAAGTACCACACCAACATTAACATCGGGCTGAACATGCAGAATTTTTTTCTATGTTGGTTAACCCCCCAAAACCCCAAACAATCATGCAAAGAATAGACTCTTTTGAATGAAAGTCACACATTAGCTTTATGTTTGTATTTTGCTTCCACTCCAGTTGAGTGGTTTTTTTTTCCTTCTCCCACTCATTCATTTGACCAAGATATATATATATATTTTTTTTTTTTTTTTAGCAGAAAGCTTGATGCAGAACTTGTGCTGTTCCCGTTGCCAGAAGGTGAAGCAGCCTGGCTGCATGGTGACTCATGGCCCTGTGCCACATTGCAAATAATGCTCTTATTAATCTCTCCAGGCTTTGTTCTGGCCCCCCTCCTAGCGGTGTCTGATTTCATGGTGCGGCGTAGCCAAAGGTCAGATAAACTACATGATGGCCAGAGTTGCTACTGAAGAAGGAAATCGGAAACGCGTCTCCCAGCAGTTTCAGCAACAAGAATGGAAAGAAGAATAATTAACATTACTATTAACCTGCCTGATGTGTCATCTCATTGTTTCAGTAGAGGGAAGCTGTGGTGCAGCAGTAATGCAGGGAAGCAGCCAAGCCCAGGTCTGTTGTAAACGCTTCTGGGTCTGCCCGTCTCAGTACATTTTTCAGCAAAAACGTTCTTTCTTTATGTGTTTGATCATCTGCAACAAACGACAGTCCCAAGCTAAAAAAGATGCTGAGCCTTGTCTCTAACTGAGCTGATGTCATTGACTGATTCAATAATTACCCACCTTTCCCCAGATTTGATTCAACATACTATTCACAAAGAGATAACTAGTGGCAAATTAGTCAAGCTGAAGCTTGATGAGCTTGGCTACAGAGCCATTTTTTTGTTACCAGTTTCAGATGAGCGATTACTTCTGTGAAACTAAGCAAGTGCTTCTTGCAAGTTGTTTCTTTTCCTCCATGGCTACCCGAAGCGTTTTTATTCAAATGAAACGGAGCCCATACGCCCTGGGATGGGGTGCTTTGTAAGCAGCTAGCATGGCCAGACCAAATAAGTATGCTTACTGTAAAAGTTGCATGTTTTTCCTTGCCCTCCTTTGAACCAAGCTATCTTGTGGTTTCTGGTGACTGCTGCCTCTGTGCTATAGGCGCCGGGTAACGCTGACACATATAGGACTTACCTGGAAAAAGAGAGGGGAGCAGAAAACAACATCACTTCCTACACACGGTTCTGTCCTTTTCTATCAAAGGTCAAGACCTCATCAAAGCTCCTTTCACGAGAAGCTCCCTGGGTTGTGTTTGAATGATTCTGGGGGCGAGGGAACCTGCCTTTGGCTAGACAAATGCAGAAGAGCAGCAAGTTCATTCTTCAAAGGCTTCATAATTTCATGGACAGGCATTGCAATTCCAGCCTCGTATTATAACCTTCAGAATCACATTTGGGCAAGTCTGCAGCGTGTGGGGCTGCGTTCTTGCTCTGTCACGCAGAGACGCATCGGCCTTGCTCTCCATCGCTGCGTGGGGACTTTCTCCTGCAGCAGGGCTCCTGCCACCCACGTGGGCACAGGGCCGCTGTCGGCTGGATCCAGCAGTCGTTTCTTCCCACCTGGAGCAGATGCCAGTAATTGCAGAAAGCACAGAAGAGGGGAGAGACCGACTCGAACGGTCTGCATTAAACCTGGCCTCTGCGACAGCCGGGGCCAGGCCAGGCTTTGCAGTGAGCAGATTTGGGGCTTGTCAGTCTGTTGGCTGCTTTCGAGGGGAACGGCCCCCAGCTCACTGCTCCATTTTCCAGCTTGCCAGCAGCTGCCTTGGAGCGACGTTCTGCGGGACCCCCGACCCGGAGCTCGCCCCCCCTGAAACCTGCACGTCAGCTCACTCGCTGCACCACGGGCCACGGCAGGGACTGAGTGGCAAATTGTGTGGGAGCCCTGCCTCGCTTACCCAGGGGGTTTACTCGGCGGAGAGGGGTTATTGCTGGTCTGCTTTTGTTCTTTCTCATCAGTCCTGCCTTATTTTTATGTGGATTAACTGTTAATAACAATGCAAAGCGTTAAGCTTTGGCAACCAGCTGAGCTCTGGACAAATCCGAGGACAACGCGGCCACTGGTGCAAGGCTGCTCGCCGCCATGGCAGGCGGCCAGACGTGCCGGCCACTCGGTTGGGCGGCCGGCACGAGCGGCTGCTTCTCGCCAAGGCAGGAGGGGAGGTGGGAAGGGCAGCCCAGCACACGCCAGCGCAGGGGTCAGCGCCGGCCCGGCTCCCCTTCGGCCCCAGGCTTCTCCCAGCGCTGCCCTTTGGGGCTCCTTCCAGCTCTCCCTGGCTCCTTGTCATCCCTCAGGACAGCGGCGGGAGGAGGGAGGAGCGGAGGGATGAGAGCTGACTTTACTCACAGATGCTGCTGTGGAGAGAGGCACCGCCACGGGAATGTAGACGGACAGGCAGAGGTGATTAATAGTGAAACGTATTATTTTAATTGAATCATGTTTGGCCTCTCGCTTTTGTCAGCACTTGATTTTTTGCTATTGTTATGGTGTGAATTTGGAATTAATGTAAAATATAATAAGAATCCCTCAGCTGGCAAACGCAGGCAAGACTGAAAATTAAAATGCTATGTAAATCTCACAAGATTAGGGCATAAACTGCAGCAGGCGGTGGAATGGCTGAAGCTTGAAGATGCTGGAAAAGCCTCTCTCCACATTATTCCTGATAATACAAAATCAATTTACATTGAATGCATTTTTCCCAAATAACCATCCACCACATGCTATTTGATATTACTAATGAATGCAGCAATTGGATCTTAATACATTCCAGGGAAATATTCTGCAGAGGTTTTATTAGTTCTGAAAATACTTTGTGGCATGGCAGTACTTTGTCATTAAAATTGCCAGGTTTTGCGATACAGATATTGTGGAATTGCAATTAAAATGCTGCGGTGCTGGTAGCGTCAGCATTTTGTTTTGAAACCCCAGGTCCTTTCCAAGGGCTTCCCAACCACCGTTTATGAGACCCTGCCTCCCTCCCGCCTTCACCCCTGCTGAGAACTACAGGCAGCAGCCGGCTGTAAGGCAGGACGGTGATGGTGCGCAGGAGCAAGGGAGGTGTCAGCCAGACTCAGGGACAGCACTGAGCTGGTACACACCAGCTCTTCCTCGGGGCTACCCCGTCCTTCCCTCACGCCCCTGAAGAAAAGGCAACAACAAGCGCTTAAACGCGTTTCTCCCACTTTGGAGGCAGAGCCGCCCCAGGGCTGTGAGCTCGCAGGGTCCCAGGCATGGCAGAAGCCGTTCCCCTCCTGCTCTGGGGGGCTGCTTCTCCCAGAAATCCCATCGGAACGAAGGCATCTAGCACGTGGAGGGTGAGAAATCCCAACGGGCCTGACGAGGAGATAAGACCGCAAGCCCTGCAGCACGCCCTCGGCTCACCGTCCCTCTGACAACCTAGATGGCTGCGGGGATTAAAACGCGCTGGCAGCGCGGCTGGATTGCACGGAGGCTGGGGAAACGCTACAGAGCCCTCTGCTTGTAGGTCACCAGCTTAAATCTGCCTCCAGTTATGAGGCGGTGGTAGTCCCCGCGCTTTTGACAGTTGCTTGGAGCTCCATCTGCAGCACTGTTGGGGAAAATATCATTTCTCCGCCGCCGAAGCCAGCCCCGAGCCATTAATTCCCGGCGGCGGGAGAGCGACTCGGCGCGTCGCAGCATCCGACCCGGAGCGCGGCCAGAGAGACGGGCCTGGGGCTCCCAGCGGCTCCGTGCCGAGCAAGCGCCATTTCCGAGGTGCCGAAAGGCGCTTCTTATCTCTGCAGGTCAAAGCCAGCCTGAGCGCGGGGCTCCCCTGGCAGTAGGCCTCGCTGCACGGTCCTAGGCGGTCGGGCAGCCCCCTCCCCTCCTCTCCCGTGACTCAGCTTCCTCATCGCGGGAATTAGGATAATAATATCTGCCCGTGGGAGCTTCGTCGGTTATAGCCAGTGGCTAAAACTGTCAAACCAAGTGAGAGAAAAGGGCCACGTATTGCGAGATTTTCCATCGGGATTCTGCTGCTTCTGCTTTCTAGCAATAAAAAACTAAGTGAACTGAAAATAAGGCACCTGGAAGAGAAATAAAACCAAACCAGCGGATCTAAATAACTCTGTGCGAAGCTTCCTACTGCCTTTAACTGTTTTGTTGTCCACACAGGCAAGCAACCCAGCCCTGGCCCAGAGGAAGGTTAAGACCCCCAAAATGACGGCTACCAGAGGCAAAGTGAAGAGATGAATTACAACAGCAGCATTAATATTTTTTCCAAATCCTCTTCACCCGTGGTTACAGCTCCCATTTATTCTGCCACTGATTAATTTTATCAAACATTGTGAACAAATAATTTGTATTAAAAAATCATGCAAGTTCCACCCTTCATGTAGTTGGCTTTAGGCAGGTATTTATTGGATAACATAGTCTCAGACTAGTGAATGTTGACATTTAATTAATATGGAAGCTTAGCATTGGGAATATGAAGAACAGAAAAAGGCCCAAGAAAATCCTGTGATAATGAAAGGAGATGACAACTAGGTTCTGGTAGTCAGACATTTCTGTTGACATTGAAGGGTCAAATGTAGATATCTGGTGGAGGGCTGCAAATAACACACTGCAGGTCAGGGTTTGCATGTACAAATAGCTCTGTACAACGCCTGACTTATACCTGCTTGAGCTGCTTGCACTTACACTGACAGCGCTACGGTGGATATTTTTGTCGTGCCTATACTGGGAAGATGCCACCAAAATAGGGCGAGTGGTATAACGTATCGGTAAAGCGCTGTGGCTGTGAGTGCGTACCAAACAGCTACAGGATTGCCTTCCAGGGACTACACTGGTAAAAAAAAAAAGGCAAAATTAGGCTAGTAAAGCTGTGTCTGTATTAGCCATCGTGACTTACACACCTATGCCAGCAGAATCCTGTAGTAGCTCGTAAGCACTTGTGTCCTGTCTAATTTGTGACAGGTAACATCCATCCCCACAAAAAGCAAACAAACAGAACAAACAGAAAGAACTTTATTGTAATAAAAGGAAAGCATTTTATGATAGAAATCTATCTGTTTCTCGTCATACATAAATCAGGAGCATGAGGTTGCCTGAATTTTCCATTCCATTAACTCCGTAGTTCTTGAGTTCAGATGAAAATAGTTGCGGAGAAAGGAGACAGAAAGAGCTTCTCTGTGCTGTACACTGAGGATACCACAAGACATGTTAAATTGTCCAGTCGCTTAGTTGGACATAAACCTACCACTAACTTCTGTTTGTTCTGTAGTTTACCTTACAAAACTAATTGTGTTTCAGAATCTAGTTTATTGCATGTACAGGAAGGATACTATTTTTTCATTACATTATTGGGCTTTATAACTAAACCCCTATACTTTCATCTTCTTCATGCTGAAATTTGACAGAAAAAGAGGTGAGAGTCTGTCTTTTTCTCTGTTTCATGTTGAGATTCAACAGAGAAGTTTCTACTGAGTGGAAACAGATATTCCATTAAAAGTCCACTGCTGCTGTATAATTTAAATGCTTTTTCAACACCACAAACTACCTCAAGCCAAACAGCTGGTGTTGACTAAGAACAGTATTTCAGCCTGTTACATGCTGTGATTATTACTTCCCAAACAAGAGTTTATACTTCATTTTCAGTGAAGATTAAATTAATTAGGGTGGCAATCCGATATGGGAATAAGGAGGCAAGTGAAATTAACAGTTTTCACCTACTCTGAGGTTTGTTTAATTAACTATTTCCATTTGGAAGTGTTCTTCTGGGACTGTATTTTAGCAGTAATACTTCTTTTTGAGCAAATATTACACTTTGCAGGTCACGGACAAAACCACACGCTCATCAGAAAGAGATACTTCCATTTTGACTATGCATGACATAAGGGAAAAAAATCACGTTGAACAGACTTAAAAACTCTATCGTTTCATAGCACATATTGAAAATTAGTAGTATCCTCCCAATAAGATGAAGAAATTGTATTCTGCTCCTTTATGAGATTTGATGAAATTTCTTTCTCATGTTGCAGGAAAATCGTCACACTAGAGAAAGCTACTAATTCCTGTTTTCCCTATTAAAATGTAGTGAACATTCTCCTAAATCGTCAGTATTGTTGCAATGCTTCTTTCTCTGCAGATTAGGGATTATTTCTCCATCGTCAATAATAAAGTTTAATGTTTAAAAGCATAGCTCTGCATTCATAATGCACTGCTGATATAAAAAATCTTCACTATCGTTACAGCTGTCTCATTATTTCATAAGTCATTTACAAATGAAATAAAAATGAAAAACATCTGCTTTAGAGAATAACCCCTAAGAATCTGATTCTACAAAAATGCTGGTTGCCCTTGCATGCCCTTAATGACCACTTATCGGCAGTAACATAACTTAAGGTTTTAACTGATGCTTTAGCCAGGCTTTTGACTTCACAATAGTATTTGCAAAGATTCTAATTATCATTATATAGTAGAAATTAGGAGGCAATTTGTAAATGTTTAGAACAGCATGATTAATACAGTAAAACTAGAGCAGCCTAAACGTGTATATAGCTTTAGCGACGGAAGCAGTCCACACTTAAGAGAACTACCTAAAAATAACCGCAGATTCAGGTCTTGAGAGAAAGCAGCGTCAGTCTGAATGGGTTTTCATTCCCACAGAAATGTGGTAGGTAGTACAACTTGTATTCCGTCAATCTCACAAGTATAATTTGTATTTCATCAATTATCTGAACAAAATTAATCTCTTTTCCTATTTCAGTGTTAACTGTGAATACATATTGAGGGATCTGAATATATTTGTTACTTAAAATCATAGAAACAAGTAAATCTTAGTGTACAGTTTCTTCACAAGAAGCTTCTGACGAGCATGTAGACATCTGAGTTATTTTGAATGGACCCCAAGGAATGTTTCTTTCCCTGAAACACAGCCCTGGAAACCTGAGTTTCCACCATGCACCGCAGTAAATTCCAGATTACCTTTCTGTGAGTATTTTTCTACTTTTGGTTAAAAATGACTGTATCAGTGATGGTCATACAAAAACTGGGCAATATTTTGTCCCTCTGAAGCACATTTGAAAACACTGGATACAAAAGGAATGCAAACAGAGTGAAAACAAATTAATTAAACAGCAGAACTGTTTTGTAGTGTCATTCTAAGGCATTCCCAGCCTTCTGCCTTAACATTCACCATTTAAAAAAGAACAATTTAGAGGTCGCATTTGCTATTCCGAACAAGTTAGAAAAGCTTTAACTGTGCATTACTTGCAGTTGTACACTTCCTCAAAGAAAAAAGTCACTTAACATTTCCTGACCATAGCATTTTCGCTCATCTGCCAAACTGTGCTCTTTGTACGCGAAAGCCAGCCACCACTGTTTAAACAGACTTTTTCACAGAATTCTTTTAAAAAGTAGTTTCCTTTTGTAATTTTGATACAACCTGAGGCACCTATATTTCATAGAGGCAGAGAGGACAGGAGCATTTTGTTTCTGGGCAGCACGGAGTACCTGTTTTGAGTTAGCTCTTGCTTGTCTGACTCCCCTGAATGATTCTATTGATTTCGAGGGGTCCACTTGCATGAGAAAAGTGAGCAGCAGAGACTGGATGCTCGTTTTATTGTTTCATCCAACACAGATTCATTTTCTAGGATCAGTTATTCTGTGTGATGAATGGGAAGTGCAACTAAAAAATTGAGCCTAGAAACCTAATGTTAGCAGAGAGCGTATGAAAGTCTGATTGTGAAATATGATCCAGAATGCATTTACTAACAGACAAAACTCGAGACTCATTTCTCACACAGGCAAGACTGTTAAAGTCAGTAATACTTTGCTTTTCCATTACAGCCAACAGGATTTCTGCTGCACAAAAGCTAAGCAAAGCAAAGACAGAAAGATCTGGTACTCAGAGCAGCAATACATTAATTTACTGAAACCTGCGTGCAGAAGGTGGAATAAATTTAATTGCAAATAAATGTCAAGAAATAAATTAATGAAATGGTACTAAATTTTGCAAAAAAATATATATTATGGGTAAGATATTATTTTGTTTCAGTCTTCTTAAAGAGAGGGAGACAAAGGAAAATGGGTAGGGGGAAAAAGGCTGTACTGAAAGCACATACAGAAATCAAACACAAGAAAACTGTTGGGGACTTAATAGTGCTAGAGGTAAATTGGCCACTATTCTTTCTATCAGAAAGAGACCAGAGTATTTGATTAAGTTAAACAGGAGCCATTTCTTTGTTCCTGATAATAGAGAAAGCGGCATTTCAACCAGACAACTGAGACACAGAACCCAGGGAAAAAAAAATCTATTAGAGAGATAACAAAAGAGAAAAGCACTTATACTAATTCTGTCAAAACTCACGAAGCATCCAGAGAGGTTTATAAAGGTGATATTCTTCTAAGGCACATAGAGACTAGGCTACAGTAGAATATTTGAGGTAGGTCCAAAGGGCTGGTGATTTCTTGGCATTTTTGCAAGTTAAAGGCCCAGTAACACCTATGAAATAAGCTAAACAGCTAAATCTACAAGGGCCAATAAAAGAGCACAGCTGTGTGGTTTTAAAATTAAATGTTAGAAAGACAAAAGCACTCAACCTCTATAGCACTGAAGCTATTTCAAGAGGGACTGGAGAAAGGCAGGCCAACAGATTTGATAAATATTTTAGCTGTTTTACCTAGAACAGACGGTTCTTGTGTTCTAATGAAGGGACTGGCACAAGTATTGCTATAAATAAGAAGGTGAAAAGCTGTGATTTCTTGATATTGGTCATGTTGAATCAGTATTCTTTGTTCTCCATAATAATGTATAATATTTACCAATCAGATTGTAAAATGAAACAAACCCCTCATCTGCACCTATATTCACTTAAATCACTGTTCACCTTCAAGCAAAAAACAATTCTAGCCATCTGCTGTTATTCTTTAGATTTTCATATGTGAAGAAATAATCAGTTATCCCTCCAAAAAAAGCCTAATTCTTATATTTCTGATAAATTCACACAGAATGTATTTTATAAGAGTTTGTATACTAAACGCATTTAGTGCAAATACCTTGATCTTTCTGGGACTAATTTAGGGTAGATAGTGATTTGTGAGCAAAATATGGCCCACCAGCTTCCATATTTAGGTTAATGCAAAGATTTATTAGTCCTCTAGGTAAACATTGACCTTGGCTTCACCTTGGTCAATATTTACTTCTCAGGTTAATAAATCTTTATATTAACTGCAATTGAAGTCACTCTCTGCTTAAGAGATAAAGACCGAACAGGACCTCATATGAAGACAGCATTCATCAGATAAACCCTCCAGCTTGATTTATTTTCTTGCCCACTTGTCTTAAAAAAATGGTAATCCACAGATGGAGAAAGATGTTTCTCTCTGGAGGGGAAGGTTTTTTTATACCTGCAGTTTTGTGCGCTTTACCTGCATTTTAACATAATGGCACAACTTTGTATCTCTTTCACTTAGGAATGGTTGGAGTTTCCGGGATATTTTTCTAAAGGAGGTTACATCCCTACACTGTCTACCTGTGGACAAGCTTGGAGACTATTTTACCCAGCAAATTCAACTCTCGGTCACAGAGTTGGTTGCTAGTTGGTTTGAACAAGGTGACAGGTTTGACTTTTTGGAATTCATAGTTATTTTGGAAAAAGGTGCTGACTGGGGGTGATGAGAATGACACTGCAATCAAACAGCAATAATAAATCAGCTACCATGTGAGGATCTTGGAGAAACAGGAAACACTGAACTTACCAGAAGAGAAAGAGACATCAAAGACTGGACTTAACCCAACTACTAGGAATGCGAATCTCCACTACTGTATAAGAAACTGTCTTGAGAAACATTTTGATAAGTAGAGGATGAAGCTACAGTTAGAGATTTCCTTGAAATTAACAGTGACAAGGAAAACAAGACAAGACAATCATTCCACAATTTCAAACCCTACTGCATCAAATAAAATCTCACCATGCCATTTTCTCCACGTTTAAGTAATGCTTTTAAAAAAACAAAACAAACAACATATGTTTTATCCATGGGTCTCTCTGATTGAGTCCAGACTAGATTGCACCATATTTCACTTTTAAGTGGATTATGAACAATATGAAATCTTTCTGCTTGACTGTTGCCCCAAAATTTGGGACCTATTGAGAGATAATTACTCAGATTACAGAGCAATTAAAAATCAAACTTTCTGAAAAACAGAATCAAAGCAGCATTAACCTGGGAAACTAAATGGGAAAGCTGTTTCATTTTTTAAAAACATATTTAAGATCTCACTTAAATAAACATCAACCACTTCACTCATGCAAGCATTCCCTTTGAAGTCAATGGGATTAGCCATGGATAGAATTCATCCTAAATTCTGTGTAGAAAGACAGGTACAAAGTCAGTGAATCATCTAAATGCCACAGATTCTCAGCATTAGGCTTAAAGGCTGCAGAGGTCTTTTGTTAGTCCTTTGGAGTGGAGTGTTTCATCATCTGGAAATCTGGGGGGCAGGATTTGTCCTCACTAGAAGGTACCTTAAGACTCTCCACCTACGTTCCTCTCTTCCATCGAGCTGCAGCTTCAGCATCCTATTGTTTTTCTCCATGCAGCGCTGATGAGTTTACAATGATGTTGTGATGCCTTTCTGCAGGCAGTGCAGGGAGGTGTCACGCAAACGCCATTAATAAATCATCCTATTGGCATAAAATATTTGAATGGCACAGCCAGCTCTGCTAGCAAGACAATATATTTGCATGGTTGTGTGTGTGTGTACAAATCTACACAAGTATATATACTCATCTTCCCAACCCCCAAAAGCTGATCTGCATCTTTTTTTTTTTCCCTTTGCTGAAAAGAGCAGCTTAGTCAGTAAATAACAAGGACACAAAAGGATACAAACTGTATAGAGCCAATGGCGACTGGTATAATATACCTCTGACTTTCATTGTAAATGACGTAACTATTCATAGCTGTACTTCTCTCTACACTGTCTTCCTTATTTCTGGTTCATGAAAATAAACCACAGATAATATTTCAACATGGTTACAAAATCAGCCAGGATTTTAAAAGAATTTTTTAAAGGCTAAACATAAATAAATAAAGATGGTTTTCTTTAATTTACTGGCATGTGAACCGAGGGTTGAGAATTTCCCTGTTTGAAGGCTATACTGCGTGTAAGTGGCAGTCGTGAGAGGGGGAAAACCAACCAAGTTACGGCTGCTGCCTCCCAATATTCTGCTTTAACTGGTGGGGGTTGTCTTAAGAGGAAGGTACATCAGCCTTTCCCGGCGGCAACGTCATATTGACAGCTGTAAATACAGGGGAGCATTTACGTATCCCAATCATTGACGTTATCTGCATCATACGTTTGTGCTAAAAGCTGGAGCGTGTGCCTCCGCGGGGGAGGTGTTAAACCCCTTTCGGTCCCCATTTCATCCCCTTCCCCACCCTAAATGTGGCTCCGTCCCCGACATACGGCGTGCCGAGGGAGCCGGACACGCAGGGTAGTCAAGGGCGCCTTTGTGTAATTAATAAAGTAAATGAAAGGGTTTTAAAAATTAATTCTGGTCATTTAGTCACCAATCTGTTAATGAGGCATGGAAAGCCCCCCGGGATCGATAGTCGGGAGTGAAAACGAAGTAGGTGAAGGAGGTGCCTGCTGAATGGTAAAAGGTTTATAGAGGAAGTATCCGTATCTCAGGCGATATAAATATATATAAAAGGATATGTATAAATCTTTCCCTGCTCTGGCGGGGTCTGGATCCCATCAGGGCGATGGAGGCAGCGGCGGTCTTCCTGCTTTATGGGGCTCCGAACTTTCCCTTCCCCAAAACCCCGGGGCTCCAGCCTCTGCCCTTCGCCCCCCCCAGCCACAGCAGCCCCTGCCTCGCACCATAAATATTAATACTCTGCGCTAGCGCGAGGCGTAATTATCTTCCCTTAATTGCAAATTCAACCAAAAATTGAGCCTGCTGTCATTCAGGCACCTCTAAATTATTGTAATGAGGGCTTCTTTTTTTTAATGTCAAGTGAAGCCCTGGGTTGAACGTGAGTCCTTGTGTGCGGCGGTGCAACATGTGCCGCGCCGCTGGGGAAACCCACCGCCGGGAGCCGCCCGCCCCCCGCTCGGCTCGCAGCCAGCGGCTGCGGGGATCAGGAGGAGCCGGCCAGCCCCGGGGAGCCCCGCTCCGCCGGGCCCGCTCCCGCGGCACGCCGCCCTGCGGGGCCTGGCGCCCGGCAGCGCAGGTGGTGCCCACCCGCGGCCGCTCCGCGCCGGTACCCGCAGCTGCCGTGGACCCATTTTGTCACCGGCCTCCCGTCCCCCGCGGCCACGGGGCAACCTCTCCTCGGAGAACCGACCCCCCGACCGAGCGCGGGCCGCGCCGTACCGCGCCATACCGCGCCGTTCCGCGCCGGGCCGCGCCGGTCGCCGGGGCAGGAAGGCCGGGGCAGCGGCGGCCGCGCGCGCCGGGCGGGGTTTGGCGGGGGCCGCCCCGGGGCCTTCGTTGGGGTCCGGAGGGGCGCCCCGGCCGCCCTGGGGCCCCGAAGAGCACGGGCTGGGGTATCGAACTAGGAGGACGGGCTGGGGGAGCGCCAGCTCCGCAGCTGGGCATTGAACCGGGGCCGGCTTCTAGCACCGGTGCTGGGGCCGCCGTCTGCAGGTGCTGCCCAAACTTGGTCTGTTCCCATCACCTTTTGGGAGTGAGAGAATGAGTCGATCTCCCACGTAAAACCCCTTGACTGGCTTGGCACTGTGTAGCTGAGCCTCACCTAAGGCTAGCAGAGAGCCCAGCGCAGCGCCGAGGTGTGCAAGGAAGTGTTGGAGTCATGCCTTTCTCCTCAACATGCCCCTGCGAAGTAGGCAGAGTGCGGCTCCCTGCGGCCTGCGGCTGGGGCAAGGAACCAGCACCTGGGCTCTAGGTCCTTCCTCAGGCTCATGAGATAAGCCCTGTCTTCCTCCCCAAGCTGGGGTAGCTGAGGGCATTATTCCTGCTGAAGGTCATGCATCCTTCTGGATGAAGCTAGGGTGCTGCGCAGAAGGGAATACCAGGTTTGTTGGGCCAGCAAGACAGCGAATAAGAAGGGAGCCCAAAGTCAGTGCTGAGGACTTTCTGCCAGAATGGAGAGAGCCTGGGACTCTGTCCCCTGTATGATTTGTGCACTTCATGCAGTGATTCTCATACAAAATACATAAGCAGCCTTTATGTCAGATATTAGAGCATGTCCAGTTGCATGTGCTTTGCTAGTGCTACTGTTTGCAAAGTCTTAAATCCAGTGTGCTGCCTTCCAGGCTGAAAAGGCAAGAACTAATATTTTGTATGGAAATGTAGCATCAAGCTTTCAGAAAACTGCTTAAAAACACAAGTTCGTAAATTATTGCTCAGGAAGCGATCTGCCACAGCACCAAGTACTAGAGTGGTGTGAGCGCACCACGTTATTAGCCGGAAAGGGGATGCCGCTGGCTCTGGTTGTGCTCTCACGTTTGGTGGTAAGGCTGTGTAAGGAGCTCTTCCCCTCTTATCTCCAGTTTATTCATTCCTGCCCTGTGTGGGAACAAACACAAGGCTGCTGTGCTATTTGTGTGGCCATGAGTGACGTGGACTGAAGAATTGTTATGGCTATTTTTTATTCCCCCCTCAAGCCTAATAACTCTACTACTAATAATTTCTACTGGGAAATTGTGCACCTCCCTTCCCTAGGCACACTCCTACAGTGTATCTTCATTAACACGAGTCACACAGCACTCATCTGCAGCTTCTGATGTCCCAAGCCAGGTGATGGAGTGTGGGATAGATAGAATTATAATCAATGAAAAGTTTATTTTTCATGATGCTTAGTGTTCTCAGTGGGAGTTGTTTTGTTTTTTTTTTTTCTTTTCTGAGCAGGAAATTCACAAAATAAAATACTATCAAAAGAATAAGTACATAAAATCAAGCACTCAAAAATTAGGAAATGACAGGATGAAACTTTTCCCTACAAGTTAACATGGCCTTACTGTAAAGGGCGTTTTGTCCATTTTGGTTTTGAGATTTTACATCATCTTTGCTGCAATATTCCCTCATTTAATGCAGAAGATAGATACCTCATGCCCTGCAAGTGAGACCGGGTTGTGTTTCAATCACCATCCCTCCCTCGCGTGGGCTGCGGCGCTGTGTGGGCAGCAGGAGCAGGCAGCGCGGGAGGGGAAAACCTGCAGGCATCTGTCACCTGGGCTCGTCCCTGTGACAAACTTTTCTGACATGGCCATTTTGCTCTGTTCTTATTTCTGGTCCTCAGAGAGCAGCTGAGACCCGAGCTGACGGGGATCTGATGTGGGAAAAGCTTCTGTTTAAGTTGTTGAGAGCTAGACTGAGAATCCATGAAGCAATACAGAACACAAAGTTTTAACAAGACCCAGCTCCCAGTATTTCCAGTTGGGAGATCCAAAACTGAGGGCACTAACAGGTCTTACTCTCCCTGCCCAGCCTCACCTGGAGCCTCCCCCACCCTGCCGACGGCCCAGGACCCCACGTCAGCCCAGCCCACGGCTGTCAGTCCCTGGCCTAGGGATGCTGTAGGATGTCGTAGCCGTAGCCGCTTCCCTGCCGGCCCTGAGGGAGCAGCCAGCCCTTGTTGCTCCCTGATGAAAATTATTTCAGAGATCTAACAACTCAGCTTTAAATTTTGTCTTTCAAGGTCTTGCATATACAACTAAGAGAATAATGCCACCTTGCCTTGCAGTGATGTAGTGCAAATAGTTTAGCATTTCTAACGAAACGAGCTAGTGAGGTGGGAAGACCAGAGGAAGCCCCACAGAGAACTTACCGGTACAGCGAGAGGCTGGAGAGCCCCCACTGGAACATGGAAACAGCAGATCCCATCTTAAAGCAACCATATGGCAGTGAAGAACAGGATGCTTCTTGTTTTACTCTTTGCTGTTGTCTTGAGCAGACAAATTGCTTAAAAACTAAAAGGTCCTTCAAAAGTCACCAGGCATGTTAGCTGTTCTGTAAAACTTAAAATAAATTACACTGTAATATTTTTCGGTGCATAGCCTATTACTCCCCTCCTCCTGAAATTTTACTTCTTGAAGGGGGATATGGTGGCAGAGATGACCCTATTCTGGCCCAGTTGAAGTCAATGGGAATTTTCCTCTAATTCATGAGAGTCCACATTTCACATGGGGCAAAAAGTTGCACACCTTTGCCTCCTTAAATTCAGCCAAGGCCGGTGTGGAATTGGTGAGCCCTAAGTATTACAGAAAGCTGTTTCCTTGAGCCTGCAGATACTGCCCCTGTTTTAGGTAAACCAAATTGTGTTTTTAATTCCAATTTCAGAAGCAAACACAGATGTGGTAATTACCACCTATCAGCAGGAAACTATGATTGTGTAAATGGGTCAACATGCTGCCTGGGCTTGAGCCAGAGAAGTGTTTTATTTATGTTACAGCAACCATAGTTTGTCCATAAGGGTAGTTTTAGATTAAATCCTAGTGTTTTAGGAATAGGTAGAGTCAGTGAAGCTTATGCTACCACTGTTTCTCAATCATTCTGCAGAGATCTCATCTGCTGTGTATTTTATTTGCTTTGTACATTATTTATAATAGTGTTAGTAACATTGTTTGCAATGTTAATAATTTAGGATTGCTGTGAACTTGTGCTTAACTCCGTGTGTGAAAATCATGTGGGATGGTACTTATACAGCCAGTAACATGCCATTTGTGAATATGCAGACGTTTTTTATTATCCAGTTTGGTGAGAAAGCCCCACCATGCAAGTATAATCGCCCTTGCCCTCAATTTGAGCTTTGCCCCCGCAGCAGCGTCCCACCCCGCCGGGCGGGTGGCCGAGCAGGAGGGATGCTCGAGGAGCGGTGCTGGCTCTGCGGGGTCCGGAGTTGGTCTGACAAGATGGAAATGGCGTGCAGGTGTCTCTGGCCCGCTTAAGAGGGGAGGAAGGAGTGAGGGTGAACTTCCAGAGAAAAGAGGACACTTTGCCAGGTAATACATTTTTGCGCTGATGAAGACTTTCCACTGAGTACCTTCACAGCGGTGTAAAGCGGTTAATGAGAAGCAGAGCTCCTCTTTGCCCAGACTCTCATGTTGTGCCCCTTGCGAGGATCCAACCCTTGCTAGCTGAGCTAGCGGAGTCTCAACCCGGAATTTCTTTGGGCTGAAAAAAAGCAATTTTGGTAAGCAAGCCCCGTGCCCCGCAGCCGAGAGGAGGGAGGCAGGAGAGGGACCGTATCCCGTGGAAACTGCAGGGGGCACAGTGTCATTACTAGAGGGCCGGGATAATTAGGTGCCGTTAACTTGCCTTCCCTAACGAGACACTAAGATGGGACATTTACTGGCAGAAAACCAAGTCCTGGCTTTGATGCCTTACCCGTATGCGGTGTGATGCTGGGTTGGTGCTTCAGCTCACTGCCAAGCGAGGAGCGATACCTGCCGGGATCTCTTTTTCGCCTGCTGTGGCAGCGGGCCGCTCGAGGAGCTCGGCGGCCCAGGCCGCCCTTGGGCCTCCCGGCGCGTAGCGCAAGGCGGCACGACTGGAAGCGCGCTAGCAGCTACCGTGCCGCGGCGAGCTGCCAAGCGTGGGCCAGCCGGCCCTCCCGTCAGCGGCCGAAGCCAGTGCTGAACCAAGAGGCAGCTCCACGGGCACCGATGCAGAGTGGCAGCGAGGCCTGTCAAGAAGCCCCATGTCACGTCAAGGGGGGTGTCACGACAGGGGCTGTCACGACGCAGCCCCTGTCGTCCCGCAACACAGCATTGGCTCCTGTCCTCATCAAAAGGGACACGGGGTGGGGGGATTTGCTGAACACCCAGCACTGAGGATCTGAGGGAACAGGTTTGCTTCACCTTTTCAAAATGTTAAAAAGCACTGAAAATAAAAGGATTATTGTTAGTAGAATACCTTCTGCTAATACATAATACTTTGAAATATATCAGTTTGGACGCTGAATGTATTCTATATGACTTTTGGTGTGTTTTTCTCACATGAAGCTGTGAGGAGCAGATCCTACTCACCTCTTCTGGGCTGACAGGATGAGGCATTTCCTTTCAAAGGGGGGACATAGATATGGCCATTCGAATGGTATCTTGTTTGTTTGTTTGTTTATTTGTTGTTGTTTTTTTCCTGCAGAATGCCTTGTACAGCTGACATTACCAGTTCAGCAATCTCCAGTGCTGAATAATCATAAACATGTTTGTCCTACTTATTCCCCTGGAGGATTTTTCCACTTAAAATATTTAAAGGAATATGTACTTGCTGTGACATAGGTCTATTTTAGAAATGCTGTCAGATTACACCAATGCTAAACTTCATAGATTTAGTAATGATTTTCCCACTATTAAAAATGAAAAGGTTTTGCCTGTAGATAAAGAATTCTTTACCGGCTGAAAGTGTTATAACTGTCTAAGCAAGAACATTTGGTTTTTTTATAGGAAATCATCCTCTGCTGTTAAACACGTATGTGTGAAGGGACTGTTTTGTGGTCTTAGAACTGACAAGTTAACTCTAGAAACATTTGTTTCTCAGGTGTGTCATCTCTGTGAAGTACAGCTAGGTAAATAAGGAGTTTGGTACTGCTTGAGTGCTTGCTTTTTCTATATACTTACGATGATAGTGTTAGATTTTGTAAACCTTTCACGTCTAATATTTGTCTGAAGGGATCAAAACAGAAAATACAGATTTTTTCAAACGATGTCAATGAAAACAAGAGTTGACAAGAGATATAAGGATTGCTTACTCTTGTGTAAGCTTAATATTATCCTTGGGAATCAAGAAGAAAAGAGAGAATGACTGGGGAAATGGTGTTTCTAGAGCTGCTAGGAAGCACTGTTAATATTTTAATAGAATATATTGTAATATTTGTTAGAGTTTCAACAAAAACATTAAGACAGAGTTAACTTCCTAGTTTTGTTTATATTTGGTACCAGTGTTTGCAGATTATCAGTCAAATAAAGTGTCATGATTTATTCAGATACTTGACTACAAAGCTAGTTCATTAAAGAAGTTTATTAAATATTACCTGAAAATTACTGTTCGTGACAGTACAGTGAGTTGGATCATATATTGTCCTGGTAAAAAAAAAAAAAAAGGATTTTTCCACGTATCTAGCACTTGTGTGTAAATTTTATGACAGAAACATACATTTCAGCTGGTAGAGATTTCACCTATGTTCAGGTAGGTGATACTGAACTATACAGTATGCATACCTACCTGCATTTTTAGGTAGTTAATGAGTCAGATGGAGAAGAATCTGCCAAGTACTCTTCATAGATGGAGTTACGTATAATCTGGTTTTCCACTCGGCAGGTTCCTGTGACAACAGGGTACTGGCCAGAGAAGATATGGGCTGGCGATTCCTGCAGGTGAAGCCTAGCTTGGCAGGTAGGGGAAGATGAACCCTTGCCATGGTCTCTACCCTCTGACTTGGCAGCAACACCTTGCCCTGACTCTGTCCCTGCGAGAGCCCTGCGCCAGGTAGAGCCCCGAGGGGCAGCTTTCTTCCCCTCCCTGCAGTTCTGGCCTCTCGGCACCTTTCTGCAGCTGGGGCCAAGCTCTGCTCTTTCTGAGGAGAACCAAACCAAATAGTTCTGTTAATCTGCCTTCACCCCTTCCAGCACTTTCTACAGATTTGTGTTTTGTGATTGATCTGAGCTCCGAGTGAAGCTTTGCTGTGAGTAGGATATTCATGTGGCATCTCATTTAGTGCCTATTATCTTGAGGAATTGTACTACCACTTTCCCCTGTGCAGGGTGCTTACAAAGTCCCCCTTTTCTACCTGAACTCCTGTTCCTATGAAAATGTGTAGGAACTTCGTAGCTCAAAGCAATCTGTACTCCTCTGTCAAATTTGGTTAAAGCTGGCCAGATGATTTGGACGATTACTGGGTCACACACACACAGAGACACATGGTGCCTGTGTGTCTCAGTTTCCTTAGGAAACGAAGTTAAAAATGGTATCCATATCTTTTCCTAAGATAAGAAGCCAAATTATTACGTCTGTGTTCATGGGGAAATCCTTCCTTTATGGCTCTTGTACTTAGTGGCAGCAAGCTTAAATGCAAAACTTGAAAAAAATAACAGCTGTCTTCATGGGAAGCTACAAAACTTATGGGCCTGGCCAGTGTCCATAAAAGAGCTGCATTGAAAACGAGTTCCAGGGTTGGGAAGGACAACAGCTATCCAGCCCAACCTAGCCATGCAGTTATTTCTTGGCTTTTACGACTTGTTTTCGAAATTTTTATCACTTTTGTATAACTGGCTGTAAGGAAGATGAGAGATTTGGAGAAGTGGGCACCAGGACTGCACATAGTAGTGATCTTGGGAGTGAATTGTACTGTAGCAAAATCAATTCCTTTCACTCAATATTTCCATTTGCACCTTATGCCACAAGCTTGTATTCTGGTGCTTATTTGAACGGAGTCTCCGGCTTCCCCCTGAGAAACCGATTTTCAAAGTATTCTTCTGTCCTTCCAGCATCACCTGCATTTCTGATTTCCATTTGACTTTTCTGAAACGTCCTGTAGGGCTGTGACCATTTAGCAGAGCTCGTAAGAATAGCATGTTCCCTTCACTACTTTCTGCAGCCCTTGATTTCAGTGCCCTGCACAAACTGTACTGACCAAGATCTTATGACATTGTGTAGACCGTCGATGAATAGATAAAAAGACTGAGAACTACTCCCAGAAGGTTCACCCAGGAAAGAGTCCCTTTCAAATATTTGCTCATTAAATGTCATCTTACATTTTGATATTCTTCAGTAAGGTTGTTTTTAATCTATACATGCCTTATTATCTTCACGCAGAGTAAATTTCACCTGTTGTGTTGTTCCAAGTCAGATGCCTGGGAGAGATCCATCCATACCGTACCGGTGCAGCGGTCTTCTGATTTCTACTCGGCTGTCTACTGATGTCAGGCCAAGTGGTCCACACCTTTTGAGTTATTTTTCTGTGTTTTAAGATGAGGAGGCACAATTTTCTGGTACTGCCCAGGGAACCAGGGCTGTCCAGGCAGAGTTTAGGGTGAGAAGCTTGTGGTGAGGCCAAGGGCTGTGAGTGGGCCTGAGACACTGTGTGGAGGATTCGGCAGGAAGGGGACAAGCTCGAGGAGAAAGACTGGAAGTCTGTGTTCGTTACATCATGGTCCTGTTCAAAGCAGGGATGGGATCTAGGGTTCCTAAATCTCACCCTTCTTTTGCAGTCACCAAATAGCTGAGAAATTTTCTGGTGAGTTGTACATTGTCTTCCCTTCCAGTGCTGGTCCATGCACATGTAACAACCTACTTCAGCTGCCAGTTGCTTTCTTACCTCAAGTTGGAGGTGTTTGTGGTGGATTTAAGAGTGTCAGCCCCAGTGACAAGCCCTGTGGTTCAGCATCAAAGTGATGCAATTTCTGGGTTTTTTTTGTATTTGCCTTCAGTAGCATTTCTTCATTTGTCATAGAGGTGGTATAACCATTGTTTAATGATTAAGGCAGATGAATGTTCTGGAGAACTGGATGTTCTGGAGAGCTGGAGCCTATCCTTGCCATTGCTACAGGGCTCTATATTTTCCTGGTTTGATTATTTAAGCCAAATCTTCTATAGGCAATTGCTGTTTTCATGTTTGTGAAATAAGACCTGTGGGAATGCTAGACACTCAAAGGTGGAGTTGACATGATGAGAGCTGTGCTTTGAATCTATGAAATCCTATGTAATGTCCAATGCTTTGAAAAAGCAGGCTCCTGGCATCTCAAATTACTATTTATTTTTTTCCCCTAATCTGTCTAGTTCAGTTCATGGTCTGTAAAATGGGAGTAATAATGGTGTCTCCCTTTTAGCCTAGGAGGATAACAATTTATAATAATAAAATTTAGTGAAGCATTTTGATACAGCAATGAATGTCCATAAGGAAATGAGCGATTCCTTTTGGATAGTAGAGTTTAAATAGCACGTAAAAATAAAGTCTTGGATTATATCTTGAATAACAGGAAGAAAAAAAAATGCTAGGCTCCTGCTCGTTAAAATAACACTGTCTTCTCAGCACCGAATACTGTAGAGATGTTGTGGCAGAACAGTATGCGATCATGTAATCAGAGATCATATATTAAAATCTGATAAACAGGTATGCATCTGGAGGCAAAGCACTCCCACAGATCTTTAGTTCTATTCTTTTCCCAAACCCAGTGTCAGTAATCCACTAATGTGCTAAATATTTAATTTAAAGAAACTGCCTGAAAGATTATTTGTCAGAAAAACAATATAAAGAGCATCACGAGCTGTTTTGTATGTCCATCTCCCCATACTCCCCTCCCTGCCTGTTGCCATATACATGTCGTAAATCCTCCACATTGTTGCTCTCTAAGGAACTGTGCAACTGGTTCATTGTTCGTATGTCAGTTTGCATATGCAAATGGCACGATGCCATACATTTCAGCAGCAGAAAAAGCTGTTTCTATAATCAGGAAAACTAGCAATTAATGAGGTGGGAGTAGAGGCAGATATTGCTATAGGCAGGAACAGCAGGCTTTTGTGCTGTTTCCCCATGACTTTCTGCGTCTCCGCTTGGGTTTTAGAACTGTTACGTAGCTGAGACGGCCCCTGGTTGTCGTCCTTCTGGTTTCTAAGGGCTCAGCACTGTTTAAACATGCAACTGAAAACTCATGGACTCTGAAAATGAATTTAAAGGTGAGGAGACTTGATTTGAAAAAAACTGTGTAACTAAATAGCAAGCTTTTAGAACTCTCGTTTCCTCAGCAGATGTGTCGCTCTCCAGGCTGCCTTACAGCTGAAGGTGGGAAAATAGGAAACAGCATCAAGCGAGGCAAATTTTCACCAGAGGCGAGCATGTGTAGGAGCTGGGAGATGCTGCCTTGGAGGGACCACAAACAGGAGATGCTGCCTGCTGGATGTTTGCTCTGCCATACTTTCTGCATATACTTACACATAACCCCTGTATTTATCTACTAGCACTCTACCCTGGTATAAACTAACGTATTTTACAAATGCTTTTGGATTGTAGCATGGTATTTAAAAGGAAACACAGATGTTAGAGAGCAATTCAGAGAGGAAATGAAAAGAGGAAGAGCATCTGGAGACTTGAGTCTGGACTGGAGCTCTGGTTGTTGGTTGATTTAGTACTCCTGGGTCTTTGCAATCAGATCTGGCCTTTCTGCTTTTGTGTAGGTGCCCCGAAGTGTTCCCCAGCACACCTGACTTTGCTCTCTGCATAGGGCTGTGCACCATGTGAGTTCGAGGTTCGAAGGACAGAGAGCTGAACTGCTTTGACGCTAACTCCAATTGCAACATTCACAGCCACGAATTTTAGATCCCTTTCAGTCCTTATCAACCTGCTGATAACGTTGGTGTCTGGCAACAGTTGTCTGTGTTAAGGGAAGTTTGCCAAAGGACGATCACCCAAAGAGAAGGGGGTCTGGGGACTCCTTTCTACCTAAGGGTTTTGTGTTTCAGTCACTGCTCTGACAGCAGGTAAAGCTGGTAAACCTGCTCCTTTTACGGGTTTAACAGACAAGCTTGTGAGCACCTGTGCGACAAACTGTTACACCACCTGTGGCGATGGTAAATATTTTATACTCTGCAGAATTCGTGTCTTAACAAAAACTCTTGGTTACCGTTACCTGCACGTTTCTGCAGTGTCTGTCGGCTGAGTGCTGAGTGTGTCTGTACATCTGAACAGGCTTGACAGAAAATTCCTGCGATATTCAGCTCCTCTCAGGCTGAGGACTACAGAGTTCGGGAGCAGCTTCATTCTGGAAATGAAGTAGTGCAACGTTATCGTAATTCCCTGGTATTTGTTGGGAGGGGTGTTTCCTTAACATCCCCCCACAGCCCTGTACTTGCTCTCCTTCAAGGTCTCTTTGTCCTCGGTGAAATGTGAGATTTAATGGACGCTAAGGCTTTCATACATAGTCAGTCTCTCTTCTGAGCTACATTTTATTATTTAAACAAACATTTTTATATTTTGCACCCTTCCATTGACTTTGTCAATACATAGTCCTGGAAATACTGAGTGAGTTATATTTTACTATCAGGGATGTAGTTTATGTCTCCTAACAAGTAATATAGGCGTTATCTGTGTTTAATGTAGAAATTTCTTCCTTTCTGTGAGCTTTGGTGGTGTATGTTATATGCTGTCTAGATCTAGTCAAACTTAAAAGCAACACAGAAGACATTTGATGGAGATCAGCCTTAAGGTCAGTTCTTTGTTGTCGTTGGAGTTTGCCGTGAATAGTTTGAAGGAAAGGGTAGATTCAGTGAGATGGGGAGGTGGAGGGATTTTTTTTCCAGACTTTTTTTAAAATTTATATTTAAAGTGATCCAAAAGCCTCTTTCATGTAAATTGTAAAGGCAGATTTTTTTTGGGGGGGGAGGGGGGGAAGTGGTGATTTCTTCCATTTTTTTTCTGTTAGAGGGACATTTTATTCTGCTTTGGGGTATTGACTGTTTTAATCCTCCAAACACACTATTCAAACCTCCTGGAGGTTTTTGCCAATACAGTTAATTCAGGCTGCTAGGACTGCAGAAAGAGAAAAATATGAGAATACATGCAACACTTGTGGAGGCCAAAGGTATTAAAGGGTTCAGGGAGGGGTAGGTCCACTGAGGGCTATTAAACGTAATGGTCCAGATGCAACTGTGGTGTTAGTGGAGATGTGGACTCTAAATGCAAACTGTTTGGTTAGATCAGGAGATTTTGAAGTATTATATATGTGGCTTTGGAGATGTTTTTATGCAGTATGTGGCTGTTTTCTAGATAAAATTATGTATGAGTGTTGCAAATATATGGGGTTTTTTATTTCTCAAAGACAGAAAAGAAAGCATACCCTTTATGAAGCTTCCTTTAAATAATATAACATATAGGAGAGTATAATAGTTTCAGATTCAGGCAAGCTAGACAATGCTCATTTTTGAGTGACTTGTTCTGTTCTTTTTGGAAATCCAGTAGAGTTTTACCACTACGAGTAGGATTGAGCCTTAAATGCTTAATAATTGGCAATGCTAAATACATGCAATTTAGGTAGCCACAAATTACGTACAGTAACAGAAGTGAACTGAGTAGCACTTGCAGAACACGTAAAGGAGTGTACATATGGGTTATGGTGAGCTTCAGCATTTAGAGGAAAAATGATGAAAAGAAAGAAGAAAAGCAAGCTGCTTATGGAAATCATTTTCCAGCTATCCTGGGTCATAAATAATTTGTGCCAAAACACGAAGCACTAAGAATATTTCTTCAACACAGGTTTGGCTGTTCTAGTATGTTCTAAGTTTGAACAACTGCTGTGTGCCTAGGTTGCATAATCCTTTTTAAAATTGTTAGCCCTTCAGGTGTAATGGAATATCTGTCAACTAGGACACAGAGACAAGTTTGCAGCCTTTAACATTTTGCAGAAGAAAAAAGAAACTGCATGCATACAAAAAAAAAATCTTAATTTCTTTATAAAACCAAATGACACCATTGTTGGCTCCATGTGAACAAGAACATGTGGGTTTTTTTACCCTGCATTCATTGTCTTTTAAAGACAATGCAAGTTTTGACGGTGCCTTTATGTGCCATCGTTCTCTTCATAATGTGAAAAATGCTTTCATGTTTCTGATAGGGAAATGATAATTTGCAATCTTGAAGAGGTTGTCACATAAAGGAGATTGCATGTACTGAACTGCATATGCTGCACAGATGAGGTAATGTCTGTGGTGCACACTTGAGATTAACCTGGTTGAAGCACAGAGTACCATTTTAATGATGAATTAAAAAAACAAAGGGAGGTGTGTGTGCGAACATATTACTTTGGGCAAAAAGGTGAAATCCTTCTCTAAGAAGGTTAAATGTGAGAGAAAAATGTTATGCTGCAGAAATGAGCTGGAGAATTAATGCATTGTCAGAGGGAGTTTGGAGAAAAAGAGGATCTTCCCAAGTTGACATATGACTTAATGAGGGGCTGAAGAAATGTAGTGGAGGTGTAGAGGGGAAATAGATAAAAATAATTCCAGTTTCCTCTTACCATCAGACTTCCAGGTGTTACGTGTTTTCTTTGCCTCTTGAGTCTAATAAAAGACTTGTGGGAGTCAATGAAAATATTTTTGTCTCTGTATTCTATTTTTCCCCAATAATAGAAATTTTGAGAAAAAAATGAAACACCATGGTAGTCCGAAAGGCATTTCTTTAGATGATGTAGATTGCAAATTATTTCCTTACAGGACAAGCAGTATAATCCTAGATCATAGTACAGCTTTTCAAACAGTTTTGATCTATTTTCACAAAAATAAGGCTTTAAGAAATGGAATTGCCAGACGGTTTCAAAATCTGCTTACTATTGCATGTGATAAGCTATGTTGAAACATACCCTTCCGAAAATAATTTAGATATGATCAGTGCATATACCGCCTGAAATAAACTGCTTTATATACAAAGTGGGGGAAAAGCATGTTTCATTGATTACTGCACTGAAGCTTTAGAAATGTGGCACAGTATTGAATATGTATATAATTTTTAGCAATTGCTGAGACTTTGTAGCCTAGTGATTGAGAGTTTTTACATTTTCCAGTTTTAGGAATTTCAGTCTCTGTTGTGCAAAGAAACTTTTCTTGCTTTAATTAATTATATTTATTTTAAACTGAAATCACGAGCTGCTTCACTAACATGCTCTATTTATCACGACAGCCTTAAGAGTGCACCTTCAAAAATACATTTTGTGTAACTGCAGAAGTGGAAAGGAAAGCTGAGAGGTATTTTATTAATTGAAGAAGGTGAATCTTGTATGGTGATCTTCTCGTGCAGATAATCACAAATCTGAGCAAAACCTCAATTGTCTGCTGATGTGCCATTTCCACTAGTTACAATGAAATACGTGATACTAACAGGATGAAGGTTTATATTAATATAAAGGTCCTTAGCTAAATGTTTATAATGATAGAATATAAGTCTTGATAAGCAAGTGGAAGAAACAGCTACAATTAAAAACTGTATATAATGTCAATAGTTCAATGCCAGCCAGTGAGAACCCTTTCCCCTAGGAAGGCAGCTAGAAATACCGACGGAAGCACAATTCAGTCAGTGGACCCTGACTCAAGGATTGCTGCTTGAAGTCACGCTGCAGCCGCCCGCGAAAAGTGGTTGCAGTTAATGCACCCTCCTGCACAGCATCTAGAGAAGTGAGTGGAGGGAGGTATTATTCCTGTGTCGGCTGCATATTACATTTCAGAATACGGGTGAGTCTCCGTATGCCTCCCAGGCCCGACACCATCAGCGATGCAGTTGCCATGACGTGTTTCATGTGAGCTGCCGCAGGAAGGTTACCACGCCGTTTGTCGTGTGCAGGGGATTTCCCTGACAGAAATTGCTATGCTTTTGCTGTGCGTAGCATGTGCAATGAGCCTGAAGCTTCTGGGAAGTGTTGGATTTACTGTAATCTGCAATAAATTTGGCACTCAGGGAGCGTTTTGGACTTGCTGTGAATGTGTGAATCAGCCATGCAGTATATTAATGGCAAATCTGAAGCTTCCAGGCAGCGTGTGAACGTACAGTGTTTATGGTGTGTGAATGTAGAGTTAGAATCACAGGTTGGTTTGGGTTGGAAGGGGCCTTTGGAGACCACCTAGTCCAACCGCCCCTACTGTGGGCAGGGACATGTTTCACTAGATCAGGTTGTTCAAAGCCCCGTCCAACCTGACCTTGAACACTTCCAATGATGGGGCATCCACTTGCTTCTCTGGGCAACCTGTTCCAGTGTCTCACCACCACCACCCTCATTGTACAAAATTTCTTCCTTATACCTAATCTAAATGTACCTTCTTCTAGTTTAAAGCCATTGCCCCTTGTCCTCTCACAGTTGATCTGGACAGGAACTTCAGAAACACACTGTGTTTCCAAGTGAGAAGTAGCTGGAAAAGGGGACATGTTTGGGGAGACCTGGGCTGGGGCAGCTCAGTGCAGATCATTGCAGAGCTGGTCAGTGCCTGCTGGCAACTGGGGAGGCTTCAGGCTTTGTCTTAGGTTTGTTGTTCCTTAAAGTAAAAATTGTGGTGTATTCAACTCCTGTAGAGAGTAGAGGACTCTAATGTCCTCTACTATTAGAGAACTGTATAAGGTAAAAAAAAATAGGTGCGTTTTTTCACTATGGCTTTGCATTATCTTCCCATAAGCTGTGTATGAGACAGTGATGGAGTGGAGAACATGGAGCTCCTTGAGAGGGAGGATTTGGGGGGAACAGCTATGGGTGTGAGTCCAGACTGGTTCTCTTCATGAAAGCAAAGTGTGCTGCTGCCTCACTGTACATGTGCTTTGCCTGCTTTAATAAATCAGCTAGAGAATAGATTTTTTTCTTTTTTTTATCTCATTTGGAATCATTTTGCTGCCTAGGCTTGAACCTGGAGGCTATTTTTAATTTTAAGAGGATTTCTCTCTTGATGAGGTGATAAACCTAAAATGGCACATGGGGATCTGATGCAGTGTGTTTTCATTCAGGGGCTCTGTTTTACAGTCAAGCCTAGTGATAGAAAAAGGAAGCTTGAAAAGAAATTGTTAACTTTATAGATCTAAAGATGTTCACTTTTCTGCACATGTGTATTTATGGTTTTGAACATTACACTACAACTTCTATGCCAAAGAAATGCTTGGATCACATGCAATCTTCCAATGGATTATACATTTCCAGAATCTTATTATATACGTAGAAATGCACATATTGCATAAAGAGCATCTCAGAGAAGCAGCTAGGGAAAGCTGCCCGGCAGAGGACGGGAGGGGATTTGAGGATGGATTCCTAACAAAACACTGAAGAAGACTGGCACTACTTACAAGGTTAAAGCCCAAACAAAAGCAAGAGGGCAGAAGGAATGTCGCCACGTTAGGAAATATGCACTGACAGCTCATACTGTTGCTGCGGATGGATGTTTTGGGCACAATAGTTGGTAGCTGTCCCAGGACCAGCACAATTGGTCCTTCTGCCCTACGAACAGCTGTTTGTGGGTGGTGAAATTGCTGCCTTAGAATCAACTCAGGCCACTGCCATCCTTTTTCTTTTCCCTTATTGTTTCTCTCTAGAATGACTGTAACTTCCAGGGGCATCTTTAATAATGTTTCCTTGGCATGTGCACCAAAGGTATCTCTAATTTTTTTCACTTTGTTTCCAGAACAGTTGCCTATTTCTTTCTGTTTGCAGCCCTCACCCTAACCCTGGGGACATGGTAGCAGGCTATGAGCTTCTGGAGTCGAGAATCAGCCCCTTAAATGCCATAAAAAGTAAAGAAAAAAAAAAAAATCCATCTCAGTGAGCTTTGGCATATTTTTCTAACTGATGTGAATGAGATGAAAGGGATAGCTGACTTCTGTGACCTCTGCAGGATAATCGTGTATCATGTGTTGCGTGAATAAAGGGGTATGCCATAGCTGCAAAAATGGGAATCGACACCATTCTGCTCTTTAACAACATCCATTGGCGCGTGTTGTCCAAGCACATGAACAGCTGTCACCCTTCATTTCTCTTCTGCTCACCTCCCACATACTTCATTCATTTGCATGATGCAACTTGGTGAGTTAAAAAGTTTGATGCTTAGAATTGTTAAGACTCTTGTTCCAACTTATTTTCTTAAATGCAAGTGTAATAGTCTGCTGGTACTCTTTCCATCTTTACCAGAGAAGGCAGCAGAACAGAGTCAGCAGAACACCTGGGCACGTTCTTCCATGTGTTGTTGTATTGGAACCTGTAGGACGAGCGCATTGACATAGAGGGACACTACAGATAAGATAGATACTTACCAAAGGAATAGGATCTTCAGTGGTGCAAACTGCTGTGTACATTGTTAGGACTGAGGTCTGCTCTCCAAAGTTTTCTTTCAATAAAATTTTTTTGAATTGATTTTGTGGTATTTATTTCTCAATCAAAAATGAGTAGTATTGAAAAGGCTTTGAGCAAAATTTACATTATACATTTGTGAAAGAGGTCTTATTCCCATATTTTCATTTCATTAAAGCTTTTGTGTCTGGCTGTAAACCAAGCTTCTGCCATGTCGTACTCCTCATGGAAGGTTTCGGAGCAATCCAAGCTGAAGTGCATCATCTTACTACATTGCTTCACAATTCCGAGTTGAAATGTTCATGCTTGTGTTTTAAATTATGTATTTAAGCGTCTTTCTGCTGGAGTTGAGAAGAAGGTCTAACGCAGACAGTATGGGCTTACTTTCCTTTCCCTTGGTTGGGATAGAGAGTTATCCTGTTGCACAGAGAAGCTGTATGGCACTAATTACGCTGCAGGAAAGCTAGCACATACTGTGTGTGTGTGTGCTGGAGCTCAGTTTGTTCTGCTCTCATCTGGGAATTTGACAGTTGAAGGCATGTTTAGGCTGGCTGTTAAAGTACTACGGGAGCATTAGACAAATGTGACTGAAGATACTGTTTGGGAGAAGGTCTGTCCAAACACCTGTCTTGCTAGCTAATTATACTTGATATAGTTATACTCAGTAAACCTTCTGATGAGAAGTTTGATTCTCCTTTTACAGCCACAGTTATGCTGTAAAGCTTTTAGTACAGGTACAGTCATACTTCTTCTTGTGCTGGTACAAAGCAGAATGTACTTCAATAAACATCCTAAATAACTATTGGAATATGGGCTAATAACATAAGTACTTTTATCATGTTATATCTAGATCCATGGTAAGAAAGACAGGAAATAGGAGTTTATGCTGGCACTGTTAAAACAGCAACACCTTTTAGTTTCACAGGGACTAATTTGTGTGAGTCACTGACGATGAAGAGGTTATGCTTGAAGAACCTGGTTCAATAACTATTGTATTTAGATGGAGACTTTCCTGGGCTTTGGATCAAATTTTAATTTCTAACTTAAGGTATTTGTGAGTTAGAAGACATTTAAAATGCTTCTGGATTTCTTTTGATGTGTTGAACGTGTTCCAAAGTGAATAATGGTTGGAAGGAATGGCTTGTACTTGACAGAGTGGACTTTAGAAGTAATACAACTTACTTTTACCACTGTAAATCTTTGCTATAGGGAAGTCATAGTTAAAGCTAAACCTGATTGTGACTGTAGGGAGGGCAATGCAAGAGAAGTAGGTGAGACCATTTTTCTACTACAGTGATTAAAAAACAGAGCGGTGCACTCTGGGCTGTGAATTAGTTTGGAAAGGTAACGTTTCAAATTGTGGAATAAGCAAGAAGAGGCTAAAGCACTTACTGTGAGCAGCTTGCTTAAACACAACATTAAGCTACATGGGGGGTCTGTTTAAATTCACTTTGTTTAGCAAAAAGGCAACAATTAGGACTAGAAACAGTTTGTCTGTTAACATCTAAAAATAATTTCCTGGCTGTGACTTCATGGCAATATCTGTATCATATGGACAACCTAAACCCAAACATTGGTCAAAAAATCTAGAAAATATCCAGAAGTGTATGTGATCCTTGTCTGGTTTCTTTGAACTATCTGAACATTTCCACCTTTCATTTTCAGGATAAGCTGAGAAATGTAACCCTCTGGTTATGCTTGGCTGTGAAATTGTGTTTTCTAGGAGCTGGCAAGACTCTCTTCTTTAGTTGCCTCATGTAATGAGAGAATGTATGTTTGGAAATATCCTAACAGGTTAAGTATGTTGGCTTTCCTTCCGACCACCCGTTCCTCCCAGACGTCTCCGATGCTGCTTGTAGGGTTTTGCTCTAGAGCACAGCCCCGGTCTTTATTGGGGCTGTGGCTACGCATGCCCTGGTGCTGACGAGGCTCAGTGAGCGTGATTCTCTTCTCTGCGCAGGGTTTCAGCAGGGTTCCTGTTTTGCTCACAGCTTGTGTGGAGTGCAGCAACTCATTTACTCCCTGACTTGAGTTCCCGTGATCCTATTATGTCCCAGTGGCATTCTTTACACTGGCTGCCTATAAAGCAGGGATTAATTTAAACTGGTAGTTTTGATTTTTAAAGCGCTTAATAGCATAAAGTTTGGCTATGTTTGAAGATCATCTTCAGCCTTCATCTTCTGGGCATCTGTTGTTGGCCATGGCTCACTGTCTAATGTTTCCCACCCTCTTGCTTTGAACTGGGATGTATATTCATCTTTACTAGGGTGCAACCTGCTTTGTTTCTCACCTTTTTGAAAAAGCTGCTTTTTATTTTTAGTGGTGTCCTGGTTTCGGCTGGGCTAGAGTTGGGTTTTCTTCCTGATGGCTGGTGTAGTGCCGTGTTTTGGATTTGGTATGAGAACAATGTTGATAACACACTGATGTTTTTCGTTGTGGCTAAGTAGTTATAGCGGTTATACTAAGTCAAAGACTTTTCAGCTTCCCATGCTCTGCCAGTGGGGAGGTGCACAAGATGCTGTGAGGGGGCACAGCCAGGACAGCCGACCCAGACCGGCGAAAGGGATATTCCCTACCACATGACGTCATGCCCAGCACATAAACTGGAGTTGGCTGGGGGGCAGGAATCGCTGCTTGGTGACAGGCTATCGATCACCGGGTGGTGAGCAATTGTTGCATTGTGTATCACTTGTTTCTGTATATTCCATTATTATTATTATCATTATTATTGTTGTTGTGGTTGTTTCCTCTTCTTTTGCTGTACTATTAAACTGTTTTTATCTCAGCCCACGAGGGTTTTTTTTCTGATTCTCTCCCCCACCCCACCTGAGGGGAGTGAGCGAGCGGCTGCATGGTGCTTAGCTGCTGGCTGGGGCTAAACCACGACAAGCGTGTAATGGAATTTGATTACTAACAGCAGCCCTGTACCTTCTTTCCCTCCTTCTTTGAAGCCATGTTTGACAGGAATCCAACAAATGCTGTTTTAGTAATCTTGCTAATAAACATGCAGTTGCTTGGTGGGAATGCAGAGCACTGTGCCTTTGGAGAGGGCCTGGATAATGAGCCCTGCTCACCAGCACGGGAATGTATGGGACAGCAGCTCTTCTCTGGAGGTTCATAATTATAGAAACCCATTTTGGGAGAGCATTTTGTGTTTAAAACATTTGTATTCTAATCTTCCAGAATAGCCACAACTTCAAAGCATGAGCCTGCAGCTGCAATATATACATGTCAGACTGGGTGACTTCTCGGACATCAGCTGTGATCTGCTCTTTCACTACAGCAGTGGCTGCATCTAACGGACTGGTGAGACAGCTGATGCACCTCCCCCAAGAAGGCCAGTTAGAGCTCTGTTTAATAACCTAAAGGCTGGACTGAGGGTCCTATCCTAACCCACAATGCTTGAGAAGGAAGAGGCTGCTTCATAGTGGACCTTAAGAGAATGACTGCCTTTTCACATCCATCTTCTCATCTGAAAAGCTTGTTTCTTTAGGGGTTAGTCCTCCCTCCCTGTCGTGGTTTAACCCCAGCTTGCACCTAAGCCCCACGCAGCCACTCACTCACCCCCGCCCCGGTGGGATGGGGAGAGAATTGGAAGAGTAAAAGTGAGAAAACTCGTGGGTCAAGATAAAGACAGTTTAATAGGGAAAGCAAAAGCCGCACACGCAAGCAGAGCAAAACAAGGAATTCATTCACCACTTCCCATGGGCAGGCAGCTGTTCAGCCATCTCCAGGGAAGCAGGGCTCCGTCACGCGTAATGGTTTCTTGGGAAGACAGACGCCATAACCCCAAACATCCCCCCTTTCCTTCTTCCCCCAGCTTTATATGCTGAGCATGACGTCAGATGGTATGGAATATTGTTTCGGTCAGTTGGGCTCAGCTGTCCCAGCTGTGTCCCCTCCCAGCTTCTTGTGCACCCCCCGCCCACTCGCTGGTGGGGTGGTGTGAGGAGCAGAAAAGGCCCTGACTGTGTGTAGGCAGTGCTCAGCAGTAATAAAAAACACCCCTGTGTTATCAGCACTGTTTCCAGCGCAAATCGAAAACACAGCCCCGTACTAGCTACCATGAAGAAAATTAACTCTATCCCAGCCAAAACCAGCACACTCCCCTTTGCCCAAATGTACCTGTGAAAAGAGTTATCTGTTTTAGGCCTGACAGTACTCTAAATGAAGCCAAAAGGTGTGTTTGTGGGGAGTGTGTCCAGTGAAGAGGCTGGGTTAAGAAGGTGGGAGATCAGCTGGCTACATAATGCATGAGGAAATGTTTCTGGGTCTGTCAGAAGAAAACCCCATCCAAATGAACAGTGTTTTCACAGACTGGTTTGGATCACACAAACAGCTTATTTTGATGATGAAAGTGTTCCATGTGGCCATCCTCCTGCTCAGAGTCTTTTCTGTATTAACATACTACCATATGACATGAGCCCAGCAGTTTCATTATGTTTTGCATGGGTATCTAACTCCTTGAAGCTTTTGTTGCATTGCTTTAAAGATGTTGGGTTCTTCCTACAGGGTGCTATCATTCTGCTTTCTAGGCTGATCAGTTCACTCTGCTTTGCTCTTCTTCTAATCTTACACCATAGCACCTTTCACATTATTTCAGGTGAGAAGGGGACTATTAGAAAATGCTTTTATGTGTTGTCAACATAGTGTGTTATGCCTTTTCTTCTGCATCATAATCTTTATGGTCTGAGATTTTTCTCTGCTTTTTAAGAGAAATCCCTATGGGACTGTCCTCCCTGACCCTAAAGCAGCTGCAGTTAATGCCAAACCCAGGCACGTGCAGCAGACACCCCTTGCTCAGGGGTCTTGTAGGGTATGTTCTCGGTATCTTCTCTGTATTTTGTTCCTCATTCTCAGCTTTATTCTTCTCCTGGCCCCAGTATTGTCTCATCCTTGCTGCTTCAGAAAACGTGTTATGCCCTCCCCTTACCCTAAACCCTTGTTACTGCAACCTGTGGTGCGAGTTTCTTTTTCTCCCTATAAGTAAATGAATCACTTCTCTCATCAGATTAGTCCTGCTTGATTAAGTCCTCTATCAAGGAAACTAGGTGCTCAAGGCTGGTCCTCCTGGGAAGGTGGGAAGGTGAGAAGGCGGAGCAGAGTGGTGGGACACTGCTCAGTGGCTTACTAGGTGTCAGATGCCATCGTTGGTGGAGGGCTTGTGCAGGCAGGCAGGCAACAGTGTTGGAGCAGTCTTCTGCCTGCCCTTTGTTTGTCCCCAGCTGCCAAGTTTTAGGTGGAGGAAGCAGTGTCTGTGTGTCCGTCCCCACTCCATCTTCCCTTGTGTCTTTTTTTCCCCCTCTTCTCTTCTTAAATTGAGTTGCCAGAGGACTAGACTGGGTGGCTTTATCCACTTTGTCCTGCAATTTGGTGGCAGACAAGACAGTTATATGTCTACCTGTGAAGTGGGTAAGTGAAGTGAAGAAGTGAAGTGAAGGTGGCAGGAACAATAAGCCACATGCACGTTTTCCTAAGAGTGGTCGTGGGGAGTGAGTCTCATGAGGAGACTGGTGTGGGAGATCAGCAGGCTACATAATGCATGAGAAAATGTTTAGAAAACATTTAAATAAACATCTATTTTCTTCCACTTGCTGACGCTGAGGGAGCTGCACTTGCCAGCAGCCCCAGGAGCCTTCTCATCCCCGTTACACACTTTGGTTGCCTGAGAGCAACACAGTCAGAGGGCAAGCAGGGAGCTGAGTTTGCTTTGTCAGGCTCGTGGCTGGCAGGGGAAGTGCCATGAGGAACGATACCGCAATTTTTAAGGACATTACTTAAATCCAAGAGGCAATTTCAACCATCACAATTCCTCAACACTAGATTGTACAGAGAGCACGTTTTTCTCTCTCCAGACTGGGGCCTCCAAAAGCACCATTGTACAGCTGGGTCCAGTTTTGAGGCTAGAAATGTTTTTCCCCTTCCGACAGACCCAGTGCCATCGCCCTCTCCTGCACCCTGGGGTGAAAGAGCAGCCCAGCACAGAGATGCCGCGGCTTGCGGCGTGTGGAACACAACTTGGAAACTTCCGCTCTAGAGCACTTCACAATGTAAACAGACCAAACACTCATTTTTTCCTTCCACAGAACTTTGCTACAACTGAAGCAGCAGAGCAGTATTAACTGCTAGCGTGCTCATCATTGTGCTTAACTAAAAGCAGATTCTTTCCATGGTACCCTGTAAAGAGATGACCATATTGCACAGTGCTATTTGATATTTTAACAGCCTCTCACCCCGAACACAAAGTCTTTGGTGCAGCCGATGTACAAATAAACTTCTTCTGTCTAAGACTGACTACTGAACTAAGTGGAAATACTTAAGAGCAAAGCCCTTCAAGGCAGAAAATATTTTGGTTTTGTTATGCAATTACACAGTGCGAAAAAGGATAGGGCCCTGACCCCGAGTGTGAAGTTCAATTTAGCATTATGCACCCAGTTAAAGTAGGCACTAATTAATCAGACCTACTCGGGTAGAAAGGATTCTTACGCATCCCTTGAATCCAAGCTGCTGGGATAAGCAGGCACATCTTGGGAACATGGGACTTTCTTTTAAGCAGCATCAAACACGACCCTGTTATCCTCAGGTGGTGGAAGAAAAACTAGAATTGTTGTCAGCCCCATAACTGCAGCTCGCCCGTGTATCTGCCAAAGACGCTGTGGACATTAGAGTGACCGAGATATTCTTGTAACAAAATATTTTTATGCATCCACTTGAAAAAGCATAAAATGGAAAGAGTGCTCTGGCCTTGGGCTTCCCACACACTGGCAAGGTGAAACAGCAGAAATGGAGAAACGTTATGAGTTAAATCACCTTCCAGGCTTGTATGCAAGTGCCAAACCTCTTCAAAACACAAGGTTCTCACAAACACCATCTATTCCAATAGGATACACATCGCTAAATAAAATGAGTCACTAAGAATGAATCAGATTGAGTGGGAACAAAGTAGGAGCTCTTTATAAACTCAAAGCATATTGGGCAATAACTGAAATGCCCACAAATATTCAGAGCACTAGGTAAGAATGAATTTATGCCAGCTCGCAAAGAAGTATTTTTTATATCTTAATCCTTATGACCAAATAATTATCTTATGTCATACCACTGATGAAGATGAGACTAGAAGCTGTGAGAAGGGAATATCATTAGGAAAGCTAAGAACATGATATTGTTTACTTTGGGAAAACAGAAAAGCAGTATTTTATTGCAGTTATAGCAACAACTACAGCTAAGCACTAGCTGTGTGCTCATTCTGAAACTGCATTTTGTTCAAACAGCAATTATTAAAATTTTTTTTTATTAGACGGTAAATGGATGACTAGGAAATTCTCAACATCTGTAAATCCATTTATAAAATGTGACTGACAATTAAGAAGCACCATCTTAACAGCTGATTTTTTAAAAAATTAGGCATTACAAAAAATGGAATCATAGAATCACAGAGTATTTTGGGTTGGAAGGGACCTTTAAAGGTCATCTAGTCCACCCCCCCTGCACTGAGCAGGGACATCTTCAACTAGATCAGGTTGCTCAGAGCCCCGTCCAACCTGACCCGGAATACGTCATTCTGTTTGGCTTACACCATTTTGATTATTTTGTTAAATAAGGAAAGGGAATATTAAATTTAATGTGTGCAAAAGCTAATATTTACATTGTTCAGTACATAGAGGCGGGATCACATTAAGAGAAACTGAAAGAGGAAGAGAATAAACTGTTCTCAGGGTCCACTGTAGACAGAACAAATATTAGTGGGCTTAAATTGTAGTAATGTAGAGTCCAGTAAGGTATTAGAAAAAATCTTTCCAATGATACAGCTAGCGAGGCACAGGAAGGGATAGCACAGGGGACTCATGGAACTACCCACCCTGGAAAAGATTAACCCAATTTCTGCCCATGTTTATCTACAGTCGAACTGCTCTGGGACAGATTGTAACTCTCTCTTCATGTCCTTTCCAGCCCTGTTTTCCAGCAGTTTTAATAAGGCTATTGTTAGCGATTTTAATCTCACACAAATTGCCTTTGCTACTTGAAGATGCTGCTGTCAAGCTCTTACTCAGTCACTTGTTCATGCACATTCCCTTGTTGTAGCACGAAAGTAGATCTCGGGTCAGTCTCGTGCAGGAGTAAACCACCGTCATTGTCCAGCTGAGATTAAAGACAGAGCCCACTGCCCTGCTTGTGCAGCCTCTGCTCTTTGCTACCACACTGCATCATAAAGGATATGCTGCCTTCCAGAAGCAACAAAGAAATCAGGACAGAAAGGGAGGTGAAACAGATTTCTCCTTTAAGTTAACTGCTCTCTATTTTTTATTTTCCTATTAAATACATGGGAGTCGGAAAGAAACCAAGTGGACAGCACACATAGAGCAGACACTGGATGAAGGTGGGGTATGAGACCATCAGAATGCGATGAACCCACTCGATGCAGGGACTTGCTAACTAGCATTACATTGGAAAAGAAGAGGTAAGCACAAGGGAGGGAGCTGGAAATTCAGATTATACCTTTAGATTATGTAGTTGACACAGAAAAAATATTGTTTCCAAGAATTTTTAATTTACACGTCTTTTGCTGCAGTCCTTGCATTAACAAGCCGGTTGGATCTCCTACCTTGAACATCATCACTGCCTTCAGGTTTTCTTCAGGTGAGAGGGAGAGAAAACATTTTATCAGAAAATGTATTATTTTCTTATGCATTGTCACATACACACTTCTATTAAGACAAGGTCCTTCAGCTGCTTATGTAGCTGTATGAAGACTCAGTGTCAGCTAGAGAACAGTGCTGTAGGGGCCTGCAGGAGTAGTAATTCCACTAAACCACTGCTTCAAAAGACAGGGCTGGCTTAAAACTTGAATATACTACACTTACTGGGATATTAGATCCCAGAATGTCCAGTAGTCTTAAGAAAAAAAGCGAGGAAAGCCTAACTAAGTAACACTTCAGCTGCTGAATAGTTTCTTGGAGCAGAACTGGAGCAGGTTTTTAGATCTGGCACGTTGTGCTGGCTTTGTATATTGGAAGCTTTCATGTTACGTTGCGAGGGAGGTGGCACTGAGAAACCAGCTACCAACAACCCATGCACATCTGTATTACAACAGCAGCGCAAGAGTTTGGCATGGTAGATGGTTCGAGTGGCAGGCACAGAGAACCAGCCAGGGAGCTTGCTGTCCACCGTGGCCAACGTGTCCACCTAACTTGAGCAGCATTCCTTGAGCACCACGTCCAGACTAAACCCTAAGCAGCTGGAGCAGCTGTGACACGTGCAGGCTTAGATTAATACTAGAGACATCATTAAGTGAGTAATTAAGAAGCTGAATCTCTCCCCTCCCTAGCACTTCACCTACTTTTAATAGAATGGCTCTTCAACCATCTTCCCTGTGGGGAATGCCTGCTTTCTCATTAATTCTGCCGTGTGTATTTTACAGGTAAAAATATTGCTGATAATATTAAAATTATTGAAAATACATCTGTGGAATAAATTGAAAGGAACTGAAAAGTGACAAATGTATTAAGAGAATTAAAAGTCAGTCAGATTAAAGACAAAAAGACACTTTTCTGCCATTTGCCCACGATGCGCAGCACAGGCTGTATCATGCACTGAAAGCCCTGACAATCAAACCCTTGAAATTCTAGAACAGAAGGCCCTCCCTCCTCCCCGTGAATTATTTGGGCTTATTCCCAAGTACTTTTTAAATAACTGGTTTAGCAGAAGATCTTACACACGTTAGCAAAGCTCTGCCAATCCTTCTATCAATTAACTATTGTGGATGATCTTCCTGTTTCTGTAGTAATATTAGGATTTAGTCCATAGAATCGTCAATCACAAACCTCAGTGTTTGCTCTCAGAGCACAGCCTAAGCCCCAAACCCCAAAGGCTAAATGTTTCAAGCCACTTAAAGTAAGCATGGAAGAAGCTGGGTAAAATCTAATGAAAAAGCTTTTAGTTTCTTATTTTTTCCTTTGCAATATAGACTACACATTCATTTTAACATCCAAAATTCATCTGTAAGAGATCAAAACCACAGTTGAAACACAAGAACAAAGGATTTACCTAGTGAGTCATCAAAGTGCTTTATTTTATAAAGCCTTGCTCATGTTTGGAGTGTAATCTAAGCACTAACATATACAATAATGAATCTTCCTTGCCCTGTCCAAATAAACAGTTTATCAACAAGAATGAGTGACAAAACTGCTACACAGACAAAAAGAATGCTTTGCTTTAAATGTCTAAAATTGTCTAAAAATGTACGCTCGTTGGCCGCAATCAAATATGTTACTCCAAGTATGTGTACCTCATTTTTACTTCAGGGTCTCCCTGTGGCCTCATACTTTAAGAAGCCACAGCACGCTTCAGAAAATGAAACTTGGGTGAGAATGCAGACAACTGGGGTATATAGGGAGGACAAAAAAAATATCAAGCCACAGTACCAACTTATTTAAATACATACAATACAAAAGTATACACATACATTACAGTGCTGCGGACATCACTAAGTCAAACGTAACAAAAAAACCTGTAGGGAAGGTGGGGGAAAGGAGAAAAAAATTAGTACAAAGCAACAGGGATAGTATTGCCTTTGGCCGCTGAAGAGAGTGTAATGGGTTGCTATCGTATAGGCTCCTCTGAAGTAAACCACTACATACGTTATGCACGGTTGCAGGCTGAACAGCACTGACGTTAGTTCTGGAGAAGGCATGCTGGCACTCCTGATGTGAGTTATAAATGATGACGGGGAGGGCTTGACTTCTCTTACGTTGCCTACAAAATCTAACAATTTCAATGAAGAAATTTTAAAGGCACAGCTTTAGCACAGTGTGTAAGTAGATAAACTTTTAAGCATATGTAAATTTGTCTCTTTCAAGCATGGAGTTTTTCAGGGAAAAATACAAGAAGAGAAGAAATACAATGTTTAAAAATTTTAAACAAGTTAAACACGATCAGCACAGTTTTAGGCAATGTACTATACAATCAAACTTGAGTAAATGGTAGGACAGGTCATTTTGATGCTAAAAGACTACCTTGGGAAAAAACCCTCTGAAATAACCTTTCTCATTTTGTTGTAAAAGAGTCCATCATGGAGGTGAGCGAGACATTCACTTTAGTATACTACTGCACATTACACCTTGGAAGATGACAAACATTACTTCATTTTGTACTGCAAAATAACTTTACATGTAAACTCAAAAGTCATATATTGTACACGGCTCTGAAATTCAGAAATATCCCTGCTTTCCTAATAATGTAAACAGTAAATATTCAGGGTTCATTTTTAGAGGGATAATCTATAATAAAATACCGCTGTTTCAACAGTACAACACAAGCATTTAAACTTCAAATTCCCAGTAAATTACAAGGGAATGGAATTTCTATCAGTGTGCACATCTTTCACAATGGGTGAAAGATGGAGCTACTATTGCCCAAAACTATGCGCTTCTTCAGGTAAACTTTTTTTACCACTTGTAACATTATTAGTTCCTATACTGCAAGAATAGAAAACAAATGAAAACTTCAGGTAAGAAAGCAAAATAAGCAAAGTTTTCCCTTAACATAAGTTTACTGTAGCAAAAATGTACATACAGCATGAATTACGTTAGCTCTTCGGAAGGTAAGAGACGCCGGCTCTCAGATGTCTGAGAGGCTGAACTTCCCGATGCAATGTGCTGAAAAGAAGACAAAAACGGGAGAAGGAGAAAAAAAAAAGGAAAAACCCAACTGCTAGGAACCGAATGGGAAAAGCCTCCGGCACCAAGGGCTGTTGCAGCTGCTTTTTTAAGGAGTGCCAGTGTGCAGGGTGTAAGTGTAACATTCGCAGTAAGGTTTTTATTATTATCATCGTTATCATACTGTCATGAAGAATACTGTCATGTATGTTTTTAGTTCAAAAAATAAACTGATCCACAGTTTACAATTTGATATCAATATTGTAGATTTAACATGCATTTACTCTTCCCCACCCCCACCCCACACTTCTTTGCTCACTTACTCCGTTTCAGCTGGTAGCATCAGAGTATTACTTTCACAGTGCACTCTGAATAAGCTGTTCTATTTATTTAATTTAATTTTTTTTTTTTTTTTTTTTTTGCACACACAAAAGAGTCAGAAATAGCTAGAACTATGCTGGGAATATCAGGCAGCTGTTAAAGCGAGTACTCCACCCCACTTCAGTCATCTTTGCCAGCAGATGTAAACAAAGGGGTTGCTTTCGGTAAGATGAGCGCTTCTCCGAGTTCCTTTTTTTCCCTACACTTGTAGCCACTGCTGCTGTCCCCAGGTCTCGTGTCTGTCCTGTGTAACACGATAGGTTACGTCAAGATGTTGGCAATAAAGTCCAAGAAGCGCTTTGAATACTGTTCAGGATTAACAGTTGAAATTTCTGCACCAGCCTATACAGAGAATTGGGGGGGGAGAGGAAAGAAGGAAGAACCAGTGTTACACCTGATGCTTTGTCACTGAGAGTCTTACTTACTCAATGGATTTCATTTGCAGTCTCAGAATCAGACACTAGAAATACAAACTGTAATGGCCCTCAAGCAAAATCTTACTGACACCTTTTTAGGTTTCACACAAGCACAGGGATACCCGGTGCCCACCACCGTAACTGCAGGATGCCCATCTTCCATTTCTGAAACGTATTCTCTTTACTTTCGTCATACTTCAGTCTCCTGTGGAATTTCTACCGTGTACTTAACCGTGCCACCCACTGCTTCATCAGCAGGTTCTGGTCTGCTGAGCAGCAGTGCCTTCGTACAGAGAAGACCGAATTATCATACTCGGATCTGGCGTGTCAATACTGCTGCGATGTATATTGCTATCTGAATGCTAAACAACCTGGTTCGGAATATATGGTAACGCTCAGTAACACTTTTTCAACATATATACATTTAAATCCGGGCTCACGGAATAAGCTGTAGAATTGCTATTTCAATGAAGTCACAATTTCATTCATATTTTTATTTGAGGTTTTCAGAGCCTTAGGTGCATTTTCATTTATATTTTTCCTGTTTTACAAAAGGAGAAAATTGCATGCATGCAACTAATGAACGAACTTCAGTGTCAGGCGGCTCATGATGGAGACAGCAAAATAAACAAAATGGTTGTATGAAAGTCATGTTCTGTAATAAGTTCTAATCACAGTCAGCTTTAATAATCTTAGTTGTTATTTACAACATATTTCCATCCCTTATTTAAGGCAGAAGTGTGAGTTTTTAAAGTCTGCTACATTCAAAGTTCATTACTAATTGCCAGATAATGGCTGCATATGGTCTGCATCAACTTTCAGCTGCTCTGAGAGCAGAGGCAGTAAATGAGAGCATTGTTTTAGCGAGACAAAAAATACCTTCTCCAGGCCTATGCAGGGATTATTGCTGAGCATTCCACATCACTCTCTACTGTAAACTAAAAAGCCTTGAGCCCTTTGCTTAACCCCCCACCCCAATGCCCTGATCCTTCAGATACTTAGAAGAGGGGTTTTAGCCTCATGAATGATTACGCTCTTTTTAAGACGTTTATGAAATTTGAACCTTAAATCACCATAGGAAAAATAATGGTAGATAAAAATCGTAGTTCTGGAAGACTGGGCTGCTTCACCATGGTTCCGTGGTGTCTGCCGCTAAGCAGCAATTTCAGTCAAAATAATGAAATTCATGGCAGTCAAACAGAAGCCTTCACTGAATGGTCTCTGAGTACTTAACATGTACATTTTATGCTTAATTTTTCAAATTGTACTTTCTTCTTTAAGAAGTCTTGTAAAGTGAGCCACATTAGTTGCTGAAGAATTAAACTTTCAACAGGCTGAACCAAATAATGAAACCATCATTAGGGCCCTGCATCCGAAATAAGATTCACAACAGCTTTCACAGTGCTGTATACTCATACAAGTGTCTGGTGAAGAGCTTTGTTTGCAAGAATAAGGTGCATCTCACAAATTTAGAACAAAGTCCTAAAAAGGCATCTCGCTAGAGCTCTTTATGGGTAAGAAAGCCATGCGTACAGCTGAAAAGGCAGTTCCACTCTCAGTATGTAATGTGTAGCAGCTACTCTACTTTTGTATTACAGATTAAACTAGAAAAAGAAACTGAAAAAATTCTGATCTATTTCCCCTTTCCCTAGATTTCCTGAACGGTGCTGTATCAGTGTACTAAACAACAAAAATGCAGCAGTATAAATGGAATCAGAGGAAAAAACCAACCCAGGTACTTACCCCGTGCTTTACCGTTTTTGCAGCATGGGCAGCTTTCTTTTTTGCATCATAATGAGTAAGAATGTCAATAATGGCCATAAAGTATACTTCCTTCCTAGGTGCATCTGCAAATGGCAAATACATGGCAGTAAGAATGACTTTTGAGACATCTTAATCACGAGTCCTCCTTCTAAGGAGACTTTATAAGGCTCGATTAGCAGCTAAGACAGGTTAATGTCAGTCGGAATCACAGCTCTGTGAAGACCACAGGCTCAAGCCGTTCTTAATTGAGAGTTTAACTGCACTCATATATAATGCAAAATTCCCCAAATGAGGGTAAAATAAAACACCAGCATACAGAAATAGGAATTATTGCTCACTTCAAGTAATGTGGATTTAATGTTCCTTTGTGGATAAACTAAGAAGTTTTATATGAAAGGTAATCCTTCTGTGTCAACAAACAAGATGACATTTTCTTTATGAGTAAAAACATGTATTTATCCATGTAAATGCTTATTAAAAAAAAAGAAGATAACTTTCCCATCTTGAACAGTCACAGATAACTAACACCAAACCCAGTTTCAGGCTTCTTACACACTCCTTACAACAACTTTCTTAGTTGGAACACAGAAATTGGGTACGAGTGCACAAATTTTCAAAGAGCAACCAGAAAAGTGAAATATAAATTGGAATGCTGTTTTTCTCATTCTTTCTAGGCGGTTTTTAACAGTATTATCTTATCTGCCAGGAAAAGAACAATTAGAAAAACTAGATTGCCTGAAAGGGATGAAAAAACCTGTAAATTAGCTGAGAACTGGTAAGCCAGTACATGATTTGATTGTGTCGTAGGTGAATTATTTGACTGCACGCCCACACATCACAATATTTAAGAAATATGTTCGTAACAATGCTGAGCATTATAGGCGTCTTCTGCTTTCCGCTGCACCAAAGAGCAACTCACTTCCTCTTCTACAGAGTTTATATTTTGCAGTTTAACTTTGCCTTTATATGGTTGTGAAGACTTCAAGATTCTGGTGCAAGAATCAAAACATCTTAACATAAAAGTATCTATTACTGCTTACTTTCATGGGATTTTATTCCATAAACATCAATAGCTGGATCAAATTCCCCCGGAGCCAAGGGCAGTGAGCTGTTCAGCGTGTTTCCTGGACTGTCTGGAGGGGTTCCAATGGGGTGGGTCCCATCACTTTCACCTTCCTCTTCCCCATCATTCTCTTCACACTCTACTTCTTCCTGTTCAGCTCTTTCAACATCATGAATTCCAACCAGCAAGCTGTAGTCCATGAGTTTTAACTGAGCAAGGAACTAGAAAGTGATAATAAGCAATTTATCAATATCACTGAAAAACGTAAGCTCCACTTACAAACAGGGAAAGTTACACAAAGATGTCATCAGTTGAGAGAAACAGGCACGTCCAAGAGGGAGCAAAAGGGAGGATTAAGTGCTAAAGCTACCAGAGAGAGACTTGAATTTATTAAGATGTAGTAACAGCACGCAGGTCACTCCCAACTTATTTTACAAAAGGCTGTAGCCCACTCTCCCAAAATCCTCAGGGAAAAATCATCTTTCCTGTAGTGAACACCGGTGCCTGTGCAAGCCAATGACTGTCACTCCCGTCTTGGGTCGATTAGGGCTATCCCGGCACTGCTCGACATCCGCAGCAGCCTCTGTGCTACCAGGCGCGCTACGATCTGGGGGCTAAACCCGCCCCCTCGCTCCCTTTTAAGCCTTATCAAAGAATCGTGAAAAAGTATTTAAATATTCTTGCAGTGGAAAGTAGTGAAGTTTTACATCATGAAGACAGGAAACGATGCTATATTCTCCTCACAGTGACAGGCTCACAATTTAAATCATGTGAGCAAAATGTGAACGAAAGGGTAGTTTTGAATGAAGACTGAGGGATTTGAAGGAGACTGAAAAATGAATGCACTTGATGTATAGACAGTTGAGGGGAACAGGATAAGGCAGAGAGCTAAGACAGGAGGACGGAAATAAGGAAGGTATAAAAGCAAGAAGATGGGATAAATAATTCAAGGGGTGAGGGGCAGGCAGGGCAGAGCTGTGCTGCAGCCTAAAAGCAATACTGACATTTTGAACTTGGGGAGCCACTGCTTATGATATGCATAGGAAGAGGCTGAAAACACCAGTTGCTTCAGTTTTTAGAGACTCTAAATGGCTATAAAAAGGAAGTCAGAGCAGACCAGAGAAGGGATTTAAGCCAGACTTTGAAATAATGATAGGGAAGAGAGAGATGAGTAAAAAATACTAGGAAATGAGAAACTATGGTTTGTCAAAACCCTGACTCTGAGAGAAGAGAGGAATCAGAGATAACAAGTGACTGTAAATTCAAGAACTAGAAGAAATATTGTGAGGTTGAGAAGAGGTTTTAAGAAGAAAGAAGAAATTGGTTTCTAACCATTTTAATATAATAAAGCAAAAGACTCTTCCCAAGTCTAAAAGACTGGAGAGATGGTGTACAACGATATACAAGAAGAACAGATGAGATTAGCCAAAGGCGATGGAGTGGAAAGACTCCATGAAAGGCACGTCATTAGGTATTTGATAAACACCAAGAGAGACAGGAGAAAAATTTACCAATAATCATACAAAAAAGCACAAAAGAGAACAGACCTCTGGGAAAAAGAGTGAACTGCAAATTAGAAGAGAATGGCTCTTGGGGAAAAAAGCGTGCTGCTGCTGAAAGCAAAAAGACTAAGGGAGATCAGCACAAGGAAAAAATAATCTGATTTAAAATGGAAAAAATATCCCTATGTGCTTTTTCTCAGGACATTTGCAATGGAATGAGGAGGCAGGAAAATGGACAAGAGGACATCAAAACAGCAGAAATAGATACTTGTTTGAACACAGGAAGGTGATATAAGACTCGATTATGACAGAAACATAGTAACAAAAATTACTTAATGACAAACAAGAGCAGATATAAAGTCATACAGTTTAGAATACTACTTCATAATATTTTTAACTATAAATACTAAATAAAATAATCATATATTATGTGCTGTGCATTTCTTTTCATTGGAGTGAAATCTGAGTGTTTACGCACTGGGCACAAACTGCATGCTATCAGATACCTAACGAGGGCAGAAGAACCCGTAAAAGAAAAACAAGGTTAAAGAACAGCTAAAACCAGGTGCCAGATCACTCCACACGAGTGGGTTACAGGGATATTTAACAATGCTCTGTATAAATTTCAAAACCGTAAAACATAGCCTCTCAAGACATGATCTGGAATCTGCCATTATATTTACAATCCAGTAAATGATGTAGAAGACCGCACACAATCCACTCTCTGGGGTAATAAAGCATCTTCCACGTTCACTGCACATACTTAAGATCTCATCCGCAAACCTACTTACTGTAAAAGTGTTAGTCAGCAACAACAGTGCATGTTAAAAGAGCACGGAACTTAAACCCAAATAAACTTCTCTCTTAGAGCTGTGACATCGGTAGAGGAGTTTTCCAGCACAATGTTTTAAATATAAAATAAACACACATTGATATTTCAGAAAATATTTATGTTTTCATAATTACAATCACCATAAATTTCTCAGTGATTATGATGGGAAATTAGGTTTCCCCAAAAGCAAATTATTGGGTAAATTCTAAAGTTACAGTATTTGGTTTTGTGCAACTACTGATATATAGATCTGAAGAACTAGACAGGTCAATTCAGAGAGCATTTTAATACGAACAGCTGAAAGTCTTTTTACATCACAGACACATTTTGCTATCAGGTCTCTTCCAACAAGGAAAACAGATTTTAGGCTCTAAGTATAGGGATTGCAAAATGTTGTATTTAGTGACAATATTTTCAGTTATGGAAACTAAAGTCAAGCTGTGTGAACTAGTTACTGCAATATTTATTTTCTCTTATTTGCCGAACTAAATCAGTTAAAATAAAATATTACATTAAATTCACATATTAACACTTTCCTATTAAGTATTGATGATATTCAGCCAATTACAAATTTATATGAGAAGACAACATTAAGATAATGAGTCCAACTGCTCTATACGCATTACGGAAGCACTCTACTTGTTGTGATACTACTGTCGTGATGATTTAAAACTGGATTACTAATATGAAACAAATAGAACATGCACGGCTGTGTATAGGGGATGCTACATTCTGTGTTAGGGACTACAAGTCCGTGGACGGCCTCAGCTCTGGTGTACCTCCACCTGTAAAATGCAACTCATAACTCTCACCTCTCTCTTGGGGCCATTTGGAAGTACTAGGCTTGTAAAGCGCTTAAGTACTAAGTAGTACCATCATTTTAACATCACATCGTCAAGGCAGGGACAATGTATGGCAACCAGCTATGGCAGCAAGCCATTTATCACAAGCAGTGATCAACTCCTGAAAGTTTAAGTTGTGTTTCATTTAAAAAAGTCAGCGCTTATAGTCTTACAAACAACAGCTTTCATTAATGAATTACAGGTACGATTTCCTGGGATATCTGCAATTTGCCACACATTTTAATCACGCGTAACTGAACAGGCACATTCTTACCTCGACATCCTTCTTGAGTTTCTCAAGGAACATCTTTTTGTTATTCTCATCAATATGAATCTTTTGGCCATCGTTAATAAAATCATTGTCTTTGAACGTCGGCAGCTCTTTGGCCTAAAATAAACCAAAACTCCTGTAAGAGCGGGATCGCAAAGAGGAATGCGGTGAAGCTGCTGGCCTGGCGTGGCTCCCCCGCTGGCAGCGGCACCTCTGGAGCTCCCCGGTGCCCGAGAGAGCGTCGCCGAGCTGCCGCGCCGGGGGAAGCAGAGGCACCTCCATCGCACGCAGCTCTCCGTAACTGCACCCACGGAGCCGTTCCCTTAGTTTATCCCTCCTGTAAGTGGCCTGGAAGGTATGCGTTTACGGAGCATGCAGCAAATGTAGCTAAGACAAAAATCTCTGACTCAATACTTGATTTGCATCGAACCTTGATTTGCATCGAGCTTCTTCCAAGATGTAATTTGTCAAAGTGACTGGCAATAAGTGAAGTTGAAACACAATCTATACCTCATAACAAAGTCCTTGCATCAGATCTTATAGATGAAGTCAGATCGGATGGCATTTTACATAGCTACTGTGAACGTTTATAAGTGCTTAATACCAAATAATTCTTTGAAAGCATCAACTGAACATGAATTATGAAACGCTGCTTAGAAGTGGCAAATGCCAGAGAAGATCAGTGCCTTTTAAATATGTAATTAAATATTCTCGATGTTGGAGAATTAGTTGATTATCTTCATCTTTAACTCTCCCATGAAGTGATTTGCAACAGCGTTAAGAAAAGCCAGACAGAGTAACCCCTGGATTCAGTACTAAGACCCCTCAGGCGGGCTCTGTTTTCAAAGGGCAGTGACTGGAACTTTGCTCAAAAAAACCCAGCAAGCCAACAAACAAAAGAGCAGTTCCTTCAGGGTATTTGGTCAAGCAAACTAGAAGTAATAGTAGCTTCTGCAATCAGAGCCTTTAACAAATTGGCTCACTAAAGAGCGATCAACAGCCTTTTTGCCTGCCCCCCCCCCCCCTTTAATCAATAGTAGGGAAGAACAGGTTTTCTTTACAAAAATGATGTTGCAGAACAACGGAGTGCTGCAACTCTCAGTGACCATGAACTAATGGGTGCTTTGAATAAAATAAATTTCCCCTTAATCTGAAAGTCCTTCTGCTAGGAATAAAAGGCAGCTAACATCAGCCTACTGAGATGTCTCCCCATAAGTGTAGCTAGTCAGACATGGCTTGTAACCTTACTGGAGATGGTATTTTTCATAAAACGTATTTTTTTTCCTACAACACAGTAAGGAAAAGAATTTCAGAAGTTCTTTTCTCTGCTCCAAAATGTACGTATTGGAAAGCACAGCATTAAAATGTAAGCATCACAGCAGATGATCATCACCCTAAATGCCCTTATAGATCTTCACAGTGGCCAAAAGTTCTTTTTGCGGATGGGCTGCGCACAGGAGTGGCTGAAATATTCAGCTTCCCAAACTGTCCAAATTTACTGTTTGGACCTGAGATTTGTGAATTGCTCAAGATCCCACAATGTGCCGCTTTTGTTTAGAAAAGTGACCCTTCTCTTCCAATAACTGCTCAAAACCACTTAAGCAACTAGCAACATTTTAGTAGGTATGAAACCATGTCAAATCCATTGCATCCCAACACCTATGAGCTCTGGAAACAAGTAAGATCCTACCCTGGCTGCTCTGAATTATTACTGTGTTGCATCTACAACATTCTGATATATTAAAATACCTTCTAATAGAGACCCTGTCTTTTAATTTAAAATAAAAGGGAAAAAACCCCAAGCAGCTGAGATGGAGCTATAGCCATCCATCTGTCCCAGACTCCTTCCATGGAGGACTCATCCCCCAGTGCTCTGTTGCTTGAAGACGACGTTAGGACACTTCTTGAAGCTCACAATGACTTGTTTACTACAACATGATGGCACAGCGTGCATCCGTTTTCTTTCTGGCCTACTCTGTAAGTGGTTTAGGATGAAAATGAGTAGGGGAAACATCAGAGAAGTATTCCAGACTAACAGCTGTAGCCATTATCATACACAATTGAGCAAACTGTCCCATGGACAAGGGCTAATTCTGCAGAGGCGGGACTGAGGATCCAGGGATGTTGCCAACACTGGAGGATGGAATCCAGTGCGTGGGATGCTTAAGAATGGAGAGGAGATTTGGATGAATTAAATTAAGATGAAACAATAATGAAAAGAATGCAGGAAACCAATCTCCCTTCATTTCTAGCTAAACCCCCCCCCCCCAGATTATCTTTCCACCTAGTATACCCAAGTTATTTATTAAACTATGCAAGAGGTTAAAGTGAAACAAACCTGTTATCACTGAAAAAAACCCTTATTAATGCTGTTTAAAGCTGGGGGGGGCGGGGAGGGAGTAAAGAGGAAGGATGTGCTTGTGGTTGAGACGCTGAGATGCAGGCTCATCTCTAGGCTCTGCCGCAGACTTCCTGCACAGCATGGCATCAGCCGGTCAGACCCGGCGGGCGGTGGGAGGGGGAAGCATGCCGTGCCACTGAAGACAGTCCTACGTTGAGTAAAAATAAACTTACGCTACAAGCAACGTTTTTTTGGAAGATGCCAGAGCTGGTAAGGCAGTCCTGCAGGTGCCATGCTCCGCTGCACCCTCGTCTCTATTTTTAATAAAAGTGAGCTGGCAAAGCTGACACAGCCGCACCTTCCCTGCCATCACGAGACCCAAGGGGTACACCCAAGGACGTTCAGGGCAGTGAATCAGTGCTTCCAAAAAGCCAGACTCTTCACTGCCTCTTGTGCAGCCTCCCCCAGTCCTCAATAATCCCCCTGAGGACTTTTATCTGAGGTCATTTTTCTTCACCCAAACACCCGCAGCTCTGAAGACTTGGCAAGTGCAGAACTGCGTAAATTAAAAGCCAGTGCTGAGGCGTGTGGAAGAAAAGGAAGAAGTAGAAGCAGTGGGTCGCATATAAGAAACTGAAGCTAAAAAGCTACGTGCTAGTGGCTGCCCTCCCCACATTATTTGTATGATGCTTCCCAGCCTATTCTCTTCCCTCTTTCTAGGTGTTACTAGACAAAGCTCTTTTTCCGTGTGCTGGGCAGTGTCATTCTCCCTATTTGTCTAATGCTAACAGCCCTAGGATACTGTTGCAGTCCTAAATATTACTAATGACAAACAGCACTAGTAGCAATTCTAGTAGTATTTGAACTGAAATTCATGTCTTAAAATTGATTTGTGAATTTAGGAATGAAAACCTATGAAATATGCAACTAGGAAGGGCTCTCGTAGTTATTTAAAATGAATAATACATGTATTCATGTTGAAAAATCCTAATATGTACATTTTCTTCTTATGCACCAAAATAAATACATACAAAGAAAACCACATTGTGGCAGTTTAAAACACTATCTAAATGAAAAAATTAAGACTTTGCTTTAATGAAATAACTGATACGGTTAATTTTTAATGAAGTCTCAAATATTTCCAATGAAGCAAAATCCTTGTTGGAAAAAGATTCTCCTAGAATGCAATTCATTATAATGAACATATTACTATCATTAAAGAACTAAATATTTTAAGAGCTGTGCAGGAGATGAACATCTAACTACTTCCACTAAATTAATAATAGATTTTCTTTCTGAACCATCTCCATCGTTTTTAATCCCCTACTTAAAGATACAAGAAAGGCACAACAGATTTTACAAATATGAAGTATTTATTTATTTAAAAAATTAAATTAAAACCATTAAATTAGAAAAAGGTAAACCTGCACACTTCAGGTTTGCATTCCAAAGTTTGCCACAGTCACAGAGAATTTTAATGGCAAGAATATTTCACTGCCTTTGAGAAGGCTGAAAAGCAGTAAAGATTTCTTTGACTAAGATGACAGAATGTGTAAAGCCTGATTCAAAAACTAAAATTATGGTGAAACAGCCCACTGACATTGTTTTTTTTAAAAAAAAACACAAACACAAATCCAACCCAAAATTCTTGAACGGCAAGAACCAGGTGAAGTTTTATTTCTATATAAAGATGGAAATAGTTTTTGCAGATTTCTTAACATATCTCAATTCAGCATCCTATCCTAATGTGTTGAAATGAATATTAGCAATTTTTTTTTTCCAAAGGCATTTTTGTGCATCATGACCAAAAATAATGATCATGGTTAACATTAATGCCAACATTTTGGAAGAAGCTTGCTAAAAAACAGCTGTAGGACAGTTAAGTTTCAAAATAAGTCTTGGATTGAAAAAAGGAAAAGCAAAAAAAAAAGTGTTCACAACCTGGCAGCAATTTCTCACCTAACAAAGGCAAGGATTAGGTTCTAGGAGAAAGGTTGCAGAGCAGTCTTATTGTTTGTTTGCAGCTAGCCACGGGTCATGTTATTCTCACAGCTAATCATGGCAAGATTTGGCTTACAGTTTATAGCTTTTGAAAAGAGTGAAGTTCCACACCCTGGGCCTCTTTTCACAGCCAATGGCTCACATGCACCCTTTTAACACAAAAATTAAGCTAGATGAACTTTAGACTGTGCTCAGCAGCACGTATGGAAGGCTGTGTTTTTTAAAAAAGGATATTATTATGCTAAATATAGTTTGCAATCAAGTGGCACAGGTGGTTTTGAACTGAATCAAAAGTCTGGAGTCACTAGATCTACAAGACGGAAGAATAACTAGAGCTCTCTTTGGAGGTTTGAAGACTGCAGCTTCTTCCCTCCAGTAGTTCTGGGAGCTGGGTCCAAACTTTTGTTGTGCAATTTGCCTTGTCCTAGACAGGGTTTCTAACCAAATGATGATCAGCAGCTGCACTTGCCATTGCAGCGACTGTAAATGGAGTAGAAATAGAGCTGTAACCACAAAGAGGGGTTTGAGAGGGAACTCCGGACTGGTTTTAGCCAGTATAACAGACATTTTTGGGCGGGGGGGGGGGAAGTGCAGGGCATTCTAGATGGGTTAGGAGTTTGAGCATGTACCAAAATAGTAACTATATGTCTTTTGAATGCTCAGGGAAATGCATCCGGAATTATCCCTAGGCTTAATGTCTTCCTGCTGCAAAATGAACATGCAATGTATAAAATGCAAGACACAGTTCTTTTATTTTTTCAAAAATCCTTTTAACATATGGAAAACAGACTTTTAAACAAGAAAAACCCCTAACAAACAAAGGCAAACTAGTGATTTGTTTTGAAAAACAATAATGGGGTTGGTGTCATGTGAAGGCTAAATACTGAAATAGGAATCTGAACTCTGAATGTCTATTCCTATCTTTGCAATGCATTGCAGCGTGATGTTTTGAAAGTTGTAATCTCTGTATATGCAACCTTGAGATTCACATTTCACAGAGAAATCTAAGACATGCTTCACATGTCTGATGTGTGAGACTGGCATGTGAAGCAGATGGAAATCACTAAAAGAAATAAGTAAAAAAAGGATGTCCTAAAATTAGCAATTTTAAAATAGCAGGAAAAAAACAGCTCAGATTTTGGGATGATCTAGTTTGAATGAAGTTTTACCTATTGACATCAAAAGCAAAAAGCTAATTCAAGACTGAGTAATCTTGTTGCTATGCTCCTATACTAAAATCCTTCTTCCTTTAGTTATAATTGTCCTCTCAGAAATCAGTTAATTACTGTATGTTGTAATATATAACGTAAAAGGTAAAGCTAAGAAGTAATTTGTTGCATCTAGCAGCATCTTCCAATCTAATTATCAGAGCTATGTATTTTGCATACAATTTAACTAAGACATAACATCATAACTGTCAACTGTGGCAATTTTTTCCCTAAAAGGAACCTGAACAGAAAATCCTTTGTTCAAATCTATTTATTTTTGTATGTAATTTTTATGCATTTATTCTTATTTATGAAACAACACATACCACAGAGGTGGCAATGCAACCAGTTTTAGATTAATTAAAAAATATAATAATCAATGAAATTGCTCAAGATGAAATATGGTAGGCTTCAAGCTCAGTTAGGTTTTATTTTTCTTCTTCAAATTTCCTTCTGAATTGCTCACTCACAAGAAACATGCTTAACTTCTTTATAAGTACAAGTACACTCAACTGTAACTGCTAATTTGATGTCATACTGCCCGTATAGCCTAATTGTGAGCAGGCAGACCACCAGGGGAGTTCTGCATTATCCTGGTTTCACTTAAGAGGGCAAAATTGTCCAAGGAATGAATAGAAAATGCCCACTATTAAAATAATTTAAAAAAAAAAAAAAAAAAAAGAACTAAAGCCTAAAACAAATAAAGGAGCAGCTGTCAGAATTTGACAACTGTTGAAACATACTGTTCTTTTTAAATTCAGGACATCTGTAAGTGCATGTTATGATACTTGTTGCCAATGAAGTGACGCTTTTATTGTTAAAAATATCACTTACAATGCAAATGAGAGGAACTGTGTATTAAGGTGAAATCTAAGGGATGGAGCTTGTCTCTGCATTGATTATCACAAAATATTGAAATGACAGTTTCAGAGCTTATCATCAATAATGTTAGGATATTAAACAGTTGAAAACAGTCAAATAGAAGATAAACTCAAAACAGGACAGAAAAGTAACATTCTAAAGTCGTTCCAGCCAGCTTTTCTTCCTAAAAAGTGATTAAAAATGTTTGAATACTAATATCTTTTTTAACACTATAAAACTAAAGTAGAAAAAGACTTTTTTTCCCTGATTTCCTATTTTATGGTCCATTAAATCTTCCTGCATAATTGACTGCCTCTTATTTATTAACCGAGTAAATAACAAAAGTGTAGCTTGATAGGAAAAAGATTCAAAACCATCATCAATCTAGCCAAGTTTGCCATTTCGAAGTAATTTACCTAAAATCTGCAGTCTCCATTAGAATGTGACTGATAGACTTGCTCTTCTGTTTTCTAGTTTCTGCAGCTTTAAAAGAAGCTAACATATTATGCTCAATATTCTGAAAACCATTTGATTACTTGAATATTGCCTTTTGAAATTAAATATGAATTACTTAAAAGCCCATTTAAAAACTACAGCATTACCAGACATTTTAGCCCTGTATTTTAGCACCAAAAGCTTCCTGTCTTTTATTACTTTTCTGTTTTTCAGACATGAATAGTAGTGGATACCTTTATAACAAGTAATTAAACAGTGCTGCCATTAATTGGAATTCTATTATTATTAATGTCATTTCAAGATGATATTAATAAATTGATGATTTAACTTGCCTCTGGCTAAAAATTAGCTAATAAGTTACTACATCAGCTAAGTATTTGAGATTGTCTGGTTTTGTTTAATTATTTAACATAGGAGATGCCAACATCTCTTCAGAGCATTTGCTAAAAATGCCCTTTTTTTCCTTTTCATGCTAAAATTTTCCAGGCATTTTAACATCTTTAAGATTGGCTTGAGATTCCCACTGAAGAAAACAAACCAGAAGTTTGAAATAATGACATCTACTGAAGAGAAAATGGAAGTAAAAAAACATGCTACAGGGCGCTCACTTGCCAGTTACGAACAACGGACCATTTTCATACTTACGTCCACACAGTCCTCAAGGCCCTGAAATTAGAGGGGGCAGAGATACATCTCATGATAGTATCTTTAGTCTTTAGAACTGCTCAGAGTTTCAAAAGCAAACTTTCCCTGTCTATTTGTACAAATACACAACCCCCCTTTTTTTTAAGCTTAAAAACTGTGCGTTAGAAACACTTGAGTAGTTTAGATGAGAAAACCACTGCAGTTCTACTGCCTATTGCAGGAGATTCAGATCACAGTGACGATGAATGTTCTGAACATCTACAATACAGACACGCGGTACTGTATTCTTATGACTCTTTCAAATCAAACAGCAGACTCCAAAACCCATGTAAAAAGCATAATACTGTTTTTCCCTTGCTCGAATCCCTAAGAGTCTTTCTTAAAGTGTTTGTAAAATGTTGTTCCCTCTATGAACTTAGAAGTCTACCCAGTTAATTCCCTTAGAAATGTTTGTCCTAAGCGTTAGCTTGTGGCTTCCCTGCTGCACTACATCAGCGTTTGAGGGGAACGAGGAGTAACAGAAGGCTGTTCTAACAGCTTCAGACTGTCTGCTTGCAACATCAATAAGCTTAGTGTAGTTCTGTCTCCAAGAAATCAAATTCCTTTGAGAAGACAATAATGCGTGAGATTTAAAATAGCAGAAGAATAATTTGGGAGAGCAGGTTTTTTTACATTTCTTTCATAGAAGTACTCAAAATGAAAGGGAAGGTTCTAGAGGTGTTGAAGTTGATAGGAATTTTTGTCATTGGCATTACTGAAGTTATGATTTCACATTAAATTTACAGAGTAATTGTTGTATACAGTTATACAAAACTATACAGCTTTGTTTCAACTTAGCCATAACCAAGTTCAATAGTAATTTTGCCACGAACTTACATGGGAACAAAATTAAGGCACTGTTTCTCAGAGGTTCTCCCTCAACATGTTAACTACAGTACATGCGTACTATTATTAATCTATTTACTATTACGAGACATACTCCTAAAACTGCACAAAACCACTGCACTAAATATCTGAATACTATCAACTCCTGTATAGCTGAATATACATAATATTATTAAATTTTACATTACTATTCCAAGCATTAACTTTGCAACCTGAAGTAGTCCCATCCAAATAACTTGCCCTCCACAGTTCTATCAGATTATTTTAGTACTACCAGCAGAGGTTTTCAATGACACTAGGTATCATTTGTAAGACACTGAAGGGTTAATCCCTCTGCTTTAAAAACACTAGAGTTGTGCTCTTAAACAATAACCAAAATAGATCACAAGAAAAGAATGGAGATCATTCAAGACATGATCTTGAAGGCCCGGTACAGCAAGAGAGTTAACGCTGACTATTTTAACTGCCATTGGCGTTTGGGACATGGTAGTTGCCTAATGCTGGAAGAAGAATTGTAAGTGCTCGGTCATAGAATAAAGTGGAAAAACCTGGCACAGAGTTTTTCATGCAGCGAGAACTGTAGGACTGACAGCTACTGTCCCTTACTCCTTAGTGCACTTGTGTGGTCTGTAGAAGACTCAGAGGCAGGTATAGTACAACTAATGCTTCAGAGAAAAACAAATGAGCTGAATGGAATTTGGGGATAATATAAAATGAAGTATTTTAAGTGAATTGCTGAATGATCTCATGCTAATTCAGAAGGAATGTGCTTAGAAAAATTAAGAAAACAAGTGTCATGGGCTCCTAGGCTTCACCCAAATTTGGAAATCTAAGAAGTCTTAGATGATGGAGACTATGTTCCACGTTCAATTATCCGTAGAATCTTAGACAAACCTCCCCCAAAGTGCCACCAGGCTATTTCACTAAAACCTTGGAGACATGTTGATTTCAAGAACATTAAATTTTCCAAATGAACTGAAGTTGGAGATGGAGAAAAACAAAGTGATCAATTTCCTTTTAGAGCAAAGTTTCAGCCCAGAATTTGAGGAACACCGTCTCTCATTATAGCTACACGTACATCTGTCAGTTGTTTGCTTGTTCATATAAGCTTTACATACCCAAAAGTTCTCACAATTCAAGGTTTGGTTCATCTTTGCATTCACTTTAGAAGTGGTGCCACATCACATCATTCCATTAACTCACATGGAGTATCCATAAATTTCAATATTAAAGAGCAAGAGAAAGAAGATGAAGCAGCAGGAGGGAAGACAAGAAAGTCCTGATGTTTTCCTACCACAGGGCAGGCCCTGAAGAAACTAAGAAGAGAAGAGAAAAAAGGAAAAGGAGGTAGAGGATTGGCTCACTTACCTCTGAAATCTCAACACCACTGCAAACCAATATTCAAAGGTCTGCAGAAAATAGAGGAAAGATAAAGGAGGGAATAAGGCAGAACTCAAGAGGGGAGACTATGACAGAAAACAAAGAAAAGGGGCAGAACAGCGCTGGTTATGTTTGTCCTGAGACTAGCTAGCAGGTTAGATAACTGAAAAAGCAACAGAAATGCACCGTACCTTTTCTTTGTCACTGGCTTCTCGAGCCACAGTAGAGCCCTGAAACAGAAAAAACGGATCTAAAAATGTGCATATGTCAGAAACTAATTTGAAAATGTTACAATAACAGGTCAAAAAGCGGATGAACTGCATCCTTCTGAACTTGAGAGCTGTTTTAAAGAAAAGTGACACAGTAGGTAGAATGCCCAGGGCTGCTGAACTGCTGCAATCACTTGAAGAAGATGTATCATGAGAGAAAAAAGATGAATTAAATGCTCAAATGCGCTACATCTATTGTCCTCCTGACTGCTGGAGCTTCTTCCTCATTGTCTTGTCCTCATTTTGAGACTATCACCCTGGAAGTTCAGTTTGCTTGGCAGACTTCTCATCTTTTTGTGCCAATTCAGCTGTATGGTTATGGAGTAGCCTATTCTATATAACTATTCGAACATATGCAATATACGTTTGAACAGGATGTCACACAACATAAAAACATAAAAATATTTAAAAGATCACAAAGTACAAACAAGAACAATGCACCTCACAGCAACATGAAGTCAAAAGAGGAGATGAGACCAACTGTGGATTCACAAGATTTACAGTGCTTGCCAAAGACATTTTTGAAATTTAGTTTTTTTTGAAAATTTATTTTTTAGCTTAAAACCAGTAGGCAATATGGTGCTTTCTGAATAAGCCAGGGGTGACAAAAAAATGGCTGTATATATTTCCTTGTAAATTTCTTGGAGCAGGACCACACCTTTAAGTACCCAGCATTTGTTTATCACATAATAGCACTGCAAGAAATAACAACTATAAACATGATACTTGGACATTGAAAGATGGGTAAATTAGCTCTATCGTTTGTTGGAAGGTGTGCGTTGTGTAAAGAAGTGCTGGAATGGAGTCATGCTAGTTTAAAGAACGTGCGGATTCCCAACCACATCTTTTTATACCATGTTTTATTCTGTTTGCAGAGAGAAACTTAGAAAACTTAGAAAGGATGGACAGAAGAGATAAACGGGACAGTACCTTTTAGGTTATTATGTATGGCCCAGCAAGCAAGGATTTAATTGCATTATACTGTTAAATGATAATAAAGCCCAGTAAAAGTCTGCCATTTTAGTTTATTGATGATACACCCTTTATGTTGTATTCTGTGCTCCAACAGACTGCTCCAAAAGACTATTGGGCCTGAAAAAAAAGATAATCTGAAAACCAAACCAGAGGAAAACAAGTGGATTTACAACAGTAAAAATTAGGGAGATTGCCAAATTTGACATTGAAGTAATTTTAATATAAATTTTTAATAAACCTCATTGGCCAGGAAAATACCTTTGAAATCCCGTGCTGATGTGTGGTCTCTTTTTCTTAGTATCTGCACAGGTGGAAACTTGTGCTACAAGTGAGCTCTAAGCTGGTGTCAAAAATATGCACATATGAAAAAGGACTCAACCTACAAATGCAGATGCTGTAGCAATGAAAATAAAGAAAAAGTGCTTTATAATATATGCAGTGTCACTATAAATCTGCTCAGTGAAGGGGTTTGTTTTGAAGAATAACATGATATTAATGTTAAGTTTAAATTGCAAGAAGAGTTTATCTTTAAAGCAATTCTGTCTAGCTGGACAAACTGAATATAGAGTACAGAAGCATTGACAGAGGTAAATAATAGCAAGAGCTGTTGACACCAATGCTGAGAATGTACTGTAGATATTTTTTTTTTTCTCTGTTGTGCTTTTGTTCCTTTTTAAAGGCATCTGGATATCATAATGCTCTAACACACATACAGTTCTCTCAAATAAAAAAATATCTTTCTCGGGTAAACTCTGCTCTCAATAATACTAAATACCAAAATGTCAATTGTTGACAATCTGGAAATCAGTTCTTATAAACTATGTTCAGTCAACCATCTAACCAATTGCTGGGTAGATACTTGACAGTAGGAAAGGATGGTGCAGTATGTAGCATTGCAAATCTCTTAATATAGAATGATGAATAAACATCTTAAAACAAGTTTGCAGAAGCAGTTAGTGGTTCAACACATAGAAAATAAATGTATTAGAAAGAAGTAGGTTTCCAAGGGGAGACTTTATGGAGGAAATTAAAATACAGTCCCCTAGGCAGAAAGACTAAGACTGTATTTTAGGCATTCATTGAAAGCACTGTATATTAACTATTGGCAAAATTACAATGAGCAGATAAACTTTGTGAAATAAAACTAAAACACACCTTATGATAAAAGCAACAGAAATTTTGTTTTTTAAAAACCTTCTCTTTTTTACTTGAATTAGTTTTAAAATATAGAATGAAATATGAAGTTTTTTTAGTAGTGATGTACTTTGTTAGTAGCATTTTATTGGTTTAAATGATGACGATATTTAGTGATTTCATAAAAGCCCTCTGCAGAATCAGCTGTGGCTTTCCATAATATTGATAAAAACCTAAGGAAGCAGAATTATTATTGTACTTGTGTGAAGGTTTTTACCTTTAACCATTAGTTACATTTAACAAACATACCCAGTTAAATTGCACCATTTAAAAATGCAAAATACAAATAAATTTGTACAATTTCTGTAAAACCATCCTTCAGTGTTGCTACACCTAGATGCAGAAGTAAACCAGATAATGCTGGTTCTTATATAACATGATTTTAAATTAATTAAAATTCTGAGCAATATTCAAGCATTGGGATAATCTAACATTTATAAGTAAAAATTTTCAGCTACTTTGTCAGTTATTTCATCGGCAGTTATTTCTCACCTTTAAATCATATTTTCTATAAACAGATAAACGATGGCTGAACACATTTCTCGTAACGATCATATATACTTCCACTCCATCAACAGTAAGCCGGTACATGCCCAAAAACTGGGGAAGAAGTGTATTCCCATGACACTCCACAATAAACTGCAGGAGCAAAAGAAAAAAAACAGAAATGAGGATGGATACATACTATAGAAATAGATATTTATACATTTTTAAAGATAAAGCAGCCAGAAATGACACATTAATTTACTGAATATGCATTTGTGTGGAGACAAACCTTCAAAAAAATCATGCCAAAAGAAAACCCCACATCAGGAGGTTATCTTGCTTTTAGGACAGTGTTTAAAAATTAAAATCTTGAACTGCTTAACTTATAACGTGTGACTTCTACAGACAATCTCATAGAAAAAGCAGGCTCCATTTGACAGACCTTTCCACTTTTATGGTCCAAAAATCATGCCTAGTGCAGATAACATATTTGGTACTGATGTCAAAAAACAGAAATATTTTTTTGAACATCACGCTGCTGTATTTTGTACTCTGTTGTCCCAGATTATATTTAATTTGTATGTTTCTCCATTCTCGATATTTGTTTATTATGATAAACATTTATGGTGCTGTCACCAGCAAGGAGTATTATTTATTATCACCAACTTTCTGCTAGTTCCCACGTGATGGCTGCATTTCAGGGTCAATAGAGTTGAGCAGTGAAGTGCAAGATCCCTGTATTTCTTTGTTTACGAATCATTATATTTCCTTAAGGTCACCGTATTCCATTATAAATGGGCTATTAACCTTGAAAAGATTTGCCACCTGCCCCTAAAACAGTTTTGTTTTTTTTTTTAAATCACTTGCCTTACAACTAATAGTTTGAAGTCCTATTGGAAAGACTACTGGAGGAAGCAGAAAAAGTACAGACCACATTGATGACGAGAACTATTGAAGAATGAGTATTTATTCTCAGAATAAAAATGTCCATACTGTATTAATCCTAAAACCAACTCAAACCAAACGCATCCAGTCACATTTTGTGGAACCAAGGAAAAGTTAAGCCACAATGATGCAAACCAGAAAAGGACTCACCAGCTTTCCTTGTTCTGTTATTACCAAGTCTCAAACAGAGGAACTTGGAGAAAATTTAAAAATTCAAGCTACAAATAGGGAACATGAAAATTAACCAACAGTCAGCTTTTAAAGCAGATCAGCTTTTAAATATTCATTAAATACTGAAGCTGCTATGTCTTTTGTGCCAGATTGACCTGGTTATTAGAAATACATTATTCTAACATACAGGAGACTTTAGAACAAGTTAACTGAATAAACAATTTGAATTGTTTAACAAAGGTAGTTAGTATTTGGTAACAAATAATATTACAAAGCTCTTGGAACCATGGAGATTTTGCAATTTTAGGCTCCTCTGTTAATTTTAAAGAATTTCTCTCACTAACTTAATACTGGAATCCGCTCATATCACATACAGACTTTCCTTTTCCAAATGGGAAAATAAAACGAGAAAGATTTAAGACTCCTGAAAACAATCCTGTCCAGCAAGAAACAAAGTGAATGAACAACAAAGACGGAAACTGTTGACTGTGAATTGAACAGAATTTTGACTAACAACTCTGACACACGAGCTCTGATGAATCTTGCTGGCACAATCTGGGCTGTAACACCCCTTTCTGTCTGCCCTGTAGCTGTTCTGGGGGACACAAGCCCTGAAGCAGAGAACATGTAGTTGTGCCACAGACGTGCTACTTCACAGCGTAGCATTTTTAAGCTCAAACTGCCTATTAATGGGCCAAACAGCTCAAGCTGCTGCAGAGGCTCAGTGAATGCAAATCAGAACCTTAGGAAGAAAATATGTTTTTATGCTCCAAAATACAAAGAAGCTTAACAGTAAAAGGCCATAAAAGCAATGTCAGTCCTAAGCAGTGCACAAAGATTGATCATCTTGCATCTGAGAAGCACTTCTGGTTTTAACAGACGCAGAATTGTAAGATGGAGTTCTTGAAGAATTTTCAATCATAGGGCCGTTACCAACCTTACAGAGCAGTTATAATGAGTTACAGGATACATAGCTCATTCTGATCATCAGTAATTTCTCTTAAAGATCTGATCATGAAGTGAAATGAGTACTATTAATGCTGAGGTTACAGAAAACTTGTTTAAAATACTAATCCCGATTATTCAAACTACATTGATTATTTTGTTATAACCATCAAGTACGTGGCACATAGCCTAAGGGTAAATACTTTTCCAATGCTTTAGGAGGTGGGAAGGGTTGTTGCCACAAAAACATTTACATTCTCTAGTGAGATGATTAATTTCTGCAATGATGATAAAAAGGAATTGAGCTTCCCAGAAGAGTTTAGTGCCACAGAATTTCAGGCCACTCAACTGTTAAACGGATCCATTCATTCCTAATCTTATGGCTCTTAACTAGAGAATTTGAATTCCTGTGCAGTGAAAGAAATACTATTTTTCCAGTTTTCCATATGGGGATCTGAGATGCAGATTTTATCAGAAATCATACAGAGTTTGTGCCACATGAAGGAACGGCAGCGAGGCTAATAATCCCCTGCCTTTCCTCTCAGCTGCTAGGGTACAGGCTTGACACTTAAACCATCTCTTCAACCCTAGCTACTGCTAACTCTCCAGTTTTAACCTTTCTCATCCCGAGTGTCCCCATCCGTAAAACAGCAGTGTCATTAACACAGAACATGTGCAACACACCCACTGCAATAACATAAAATAGATCCTTTGGTTAGCAGTATACAACCCCCACCCAAACTGTTCTCTATCATGTGACAAGGCAAAAACTGCAATTAATGAGAGTCGCTTAAGTCCTATTTGTAAGTTAGGGTCAGCCATTTGCTAACGCTGTTGTTTCATTTCAGTATTTTGCAAACAAGTCTTCTGGAAGGGCACTTGTTACTAGCATGCAACACAGGACATTAATAGCTCTGCTACTACGGCCCTTCACTTGATAAAAAGGGACTTGGCAGTGTTCTTGCAGACTTCTAAGAGACTTTCTCAAAGCAGCCCATGTACCACAACAGTTCCTTCCTACTTGCTGCTGACTGCAGATACTCATGCCACTGCAATGTAAAGAAAAGCCCCTAAAACGGTTTCAGTGCTTCCCATGACAGCATTTCTTATCCTGATGGGGAGACAAAGGAAAGAGGGAGGAATGCCACTTGCTTTCAGCATCTACAAGGTTGGTCTAGAACTTCCTACCTTTGAAACTATCAATCCCCCATATCTGCATCACAGAGGAGGCAAAACGTGTCATCTGTTTGGGTGGGAGTCCAGCAGGACTTGCACTGGTGACTGTGGTTGGCAGAGTTTCAATTTGTCCATCTTGATATAAATGAAGTAGCAATTTAGTCACCTCAAGGTGCTTTTTAGGAATGATTTCCTGAAGTTTCCCACTCACAGCTGGAATAAAAGTGAGCCTAGAAAATAAGCCGGTACATGCTTAACAGGACTGCTAAATTTCAGTGAAAGAAAAGACCTTCACTCCTTTATGTTAACTCTTTCTAAAAAGAACATTAAAACAATTCTATCAAGCAGCCTTGCTAAACAAATCTACAATACTTAGCTAACACATTTACAAGTCCTTATATGCAGTAACAAAAATAATCTTTTTTTAAAGAGTGTTATAATAAACACCCCATCATTTTTTGTTAATTCAGACAATTTTCAGTTTTCTGCACAGCATGAGGACAATATTACTGTTAACAAAATTAAGTATCATCAACATGTTGACACAGTTTATCAGCCGTGCAGCAGAGTTTTCAAATACATAATTTTCTGCGCTCTCTTGAACCCCGTGCTTAAAGCTCAAAATTAGTAAGAAATTCTTTATGACCCTATAATCTAACTATTTTTTTGTATAAATACAGCTTCAAGATTACTTAATAAGAACAGAACTTTTCCTATCTCATTTTACAGGAAAAATAAGATTCTTAGCTTCTCGCTTCCCCATGGCAATGCTACTAAGATATCAGGATGACTAAAAGATAACATAGTGCATATAATTTATTGGCAAATAAGTTATGCCATTTTGGGCTCTTTTTGGAAAAACACAGGGTAAAATCCCCCTTTCTGCTATTTATCTTCCTCCCTTTGATGATAATCTGTGGAATGATTTGATATCGGTGAAGACTAAATCCTGAGTTATATATATATCTCAGTTCTAGGTGAAACCTCAACATTCCTATTTCTCACAAGTAGCCACAGTCCTATTTCTTACAATTTTGCACGGATTAATTCAGAAATACACAACATGCTCATTCTCTGTTACCCTTTTATATATTTTTTCATTATTTTCTACATCGTGATTAAGGCAATCATGCTTGAACTACCAAACGCTTATGTGACAAATGATATAATTATTTTAAAACATTTGGGACATTGCGAAGGACAAAAAGTTCATACTCCTTTTTTGGGCCCAACTTTCAAATCCTCTTGCCTGCAATCAAAGATATCCTCCACCAATGTGTTGTGTGTGCATGTGTGTGGGCATGTGGAATCACTCCCCAGAGAAGCTGTCCAGAGTTAAGTCATGTTTCAGAATATTCCGATTACTGCTATTTTCTTGAGCCCTAGTAACATCACAGAAAATTATCCATTGGGTACTTATGTGACACATTGAAAGGATTAATTAGCTGAACTACAGCACGCAACAGAAAGTTACAGATTTTCAAGGCATATAAAGCTGTTTTCTTCTAGTAAGTCATGTAAGAAAGTAATTTCATTTAAGGAAGCGTTCAGTAAATATACAGGGTTTAAGATACAAGCCCCATGATTCACAGCCTTATGTTTCATGTTGTTTCACACTTGGGCCAGTGCTTCGTTTTACTTCAAAGTGCAATGTACTCTAAATGTCACCACCGCATGTGATCATCTAGGCTGCAGATCTGCTACCAGGAACGTTATACTTGGTACTGCTGCAATCAAATGAGTCACTGGGCCTGCTGATTTCTTCTGAAAGTGCTCTGCACAGCAACAATCGCTTATATATATAAAATACAATAAATATATAGAAAACATCTGCTGGTGAAACCCAGGCCTCAAGAAAGCCAGGGCAGCCAAGTCCATTCTGCCATTTTGCATAGCGAGACATTCACCTACGAAATTTCACGTCTTTCAGTGAAGTTTTCCGATGTGTTTTTGGATAACGGTTCCAGTCTATAGTATGTATGGCCCTTTTGCACAGGCTGAATTCCATCTAATACCCACACCAATGAGTTTCCTGTTTTCAGGGTCACCTCTCTAATAGGAACAGCGGGCCCATGGATGCAGGTGAAATGCAGTCTGTTTGGATGAGAATGTATATTCTCATCTCTACTTTTTCTGCTTCTCCTGGTTTTCCATATGAAAGCTGCTTCATAGGTCAGTTATCTTAGCAGAGCTAATGTGATAGCCACGTTACCCAGCCGCTCGATTCACAGCAGGAGCTGGCCGAGGGCTTTCCTCGGCTGCGTTTCTTTGCAAACCTCCCATAAATCTTCACCTCTTACTAGCTTAGGACATATAGAGAGTCGGGGTCACCGTTATATGATATACATCCTTCTTTATGAGCATTTGCATTTAAATAATAGTACAATATATTGCATTGCTTTGACTTTTTACCTACCTTTTCCTTTCTTTTTGTGGTATGTACAGATGTAACTCATGAAGAAATGGGGGGAAGAGCAGGGGGAAGCAAGCCATTAATCACCCGTGCAAGTAATGACGTGGAAGGAGGACGACACAGACTTAAATGTAGCTCTGCTTTTAGCAACCTACTGGCTTAATGTCAGCTTATCTCAGTGCAAACCTCCGGACACCTAGTCCCCACCTTTGTTTCTCGGGTATTCTCCAGCCTATGTCATCATCACTTCTGTGACAAAATTGCTTTTAGGCTACAGTAACGTTTTTCCATCTATTTATGATTTGAATGTTTTCTCCTACCTCCCGCTCAATAGCCTTGTGCTGTTCCTTGATTCCTGTGCAGCCCTGAACCCCGTTCTTGGTGCGATTTCCCCTTCTTTCACCTTATTGTCTGTTTTTTTTTCATTTGCCTTCCTGTTTCTTTCGTATTTTTTTCCTCTTCAGAAGCTCAGGTCATTTTTTCCCCCCCTGTTTTTGTTTTCTCCTCTATGCTGTCATCTCCCCTTTTTAGCTCGTTCTATTCTTTCCTTTCTTCCCATTCATTTCCCCATCACTCCGCTGTTTGCTGCCTCCGGTAAATGGGCAGTCCCTCTCCTTTACCACTATTCACTATTTCTGCTGGTTGCCAGGGAGACAAACAGGCAGCGCAATAGGTGTCAGTTCTGCATACAATTACCTGTGTAGGGAAGAGAACACGCAGTCAACAGGGACAGCCACCTACAGAAAACCTAAAGGGTACCTATACTCATGAGTAGTTTTATACTGGAAGGCTTGTACGCTAGCAATTCCCTCTAATTCACCTGCTTTGAGGTGGCTTCGCAGTTTCTTTTCTTTACTGAAGTCACCTGGGCATTAGCACTGCAGAATAATGAATCCCTTTTGAAGTCCATTTTAACGAAAAAGAAAAAAAAAAAGATGTGCAAAAGGTGTTGTTTTTTTCTGACTCACTCAAGTTGCTTTCATTTTATTTTTAAAAATTTCCATCCTGCCTGTCACCTATTCTCAAAGAGCACAGGATTCTACTTTTACATCAACTCACACCAATTTAAAGCAAGTTTAGCTCACTAGGAAGGACAGGGTGTCTTGATTCAGACATTTCAGAAACTAGAACATCTGCCTACAGAATTTTACTCAACTGTCACTGCTTTTTGCCCGTGAAAATCATATTTGTAGTTTATAAAATGTCTACATATACACGTTAGCATATTCTGTATTTTCCGTAAATTACCCAATACATTTTTTTTCATAGGAAAATACATCCAAAAGAAACATATAAACATAGCTTGACTATATGCAGAAATGAAAAGTCTTCCTTTAGGAAGAAGCAGGGTGTTACCTGTTCCTTAAACACAGGGTGAAATCCTGGCAACGCACTTATAATCACAGATGACTTTGCTGAGCTGTCCTTCAACAATGCCAAAGGGAGCGGTAGGTTTAACACCAGTTTTATGGTCCATGCTCATGGGGTCAGGAGCATAAGTTTAAAACAAAACAGCACTATCTTTGGAGATATTTCAAATGAATATTTGTTTTTGTCCTCAAATACTATTTAACATGAACATGCTTGATTAACCTACACAATGTTAAATGGTCAAACTATGTCTGAGAGCGGGTAAGCCCATATAGGAAAGACTTTTCTAATATTTCAAAGTCTAACCCTTTTGAGCATAACGATGGTTCTAGTGCCTTTGACAAGTAAATGATATTCAGCTGAAGTAACGCCTGAAGAGTAGCGAGAAGAGTTCTACTAACTGACAGTATAACGATAATACAAGCAGCCCAAATCAATTGCAAATTATCATTAAAAGTGACTCAAAACCAGCATTTTACACTATGTATCAGAAAATACTACCGTAGTTAAAAACTGGTTAGCACAGAAATTCACAGCATAAGAACCCAACATGTCATATATACTTGTATTTACCATAACACTTAGAAACCTAGCTGGTTCATGCTCTAGGCCATTTTCTCTTTAAATGTAAATGGAAACCTGGTCTATACACGATGGACTCTATAATCTAGTCATAAACAACAAGATGCTTTGCAACTTCAAGCACATGGAAAGACCTTATTCCCCTCTGTTTGTGTAGAAGTGGTGGGCTTAGTGTCGTTTTCTTTTTTTTAAAAAACTTTGAAAGAGAAAATAACGATCCCTAGTGTTCCTACTCAGTACTAAAAGCGTCAGACTCATCTGATGAGCTGACAGAAAGCGTCAGTGTTTAGACTGAAGCGTTCACCATCTGTCTGAGGTTGTAGGCCTGACTGCCACTGAAAAAAAAAAAAGGCATCACATCAGACAGGGTAAACGAATGAATGGAACTCATAATTTTGGATAGCAACTGTAATTTACAACTGTCAGGACTATTACTTACAATTCAACAGTTTTAATCTGGAATTGCTATACATACTTTATATATATATATATATATATATATATATATATATATGCGCTGTTTCTAGAGTAGCTTCTCCTGACACTCCTTCAAGCCTGGTTCACTTCTAGTTATTTACACATTTCTAGTATGTAGCCTTAGGCTTGCAATTTAATATTTTTGCTTTTACTCTTGATAATTTTTAAAAAAATTATTTTAAATAGTAGTAATACTACTGTAAATTGGGATACATCTGACTTGGTTACCTTTGAAAAGTGCCACGTGGTATTGCAATAGAACTCTACCCAGAAAGGAGACAGCTAACAACTCAGTCGAACTAACTTATTTTCACTCCTAACAAGTTACTAGCCACACTGTTTCCTGAAAATAACCTGATTTCTCTTACAGTCATGTCCATTATAACTTTAGTTAATTAAAAACCAGGCAATCTAGACTTGGTATTTTTAGGCTTACAAGTGTTTACAGGCTATGCACAATTCCTGCTCCTTTTGTAAATAACTGAGTATACAGACTGTGTAACTGTAACCTCAGTTCCTCACAGCTCCAAAGAACAGATGGGCTATTGCACCTTCAGACAGATGGAGAGAGGAAGGATGGAAAGAACTGGATGGATTTGTGGACTATACATCTCCATGACCTCCAGTTACTGATAAAATAACCTTTATTTCTACTTTCCAGTGGCAGTCTACATGTCTGTCTCTAACCTTTTGGTGGGTGCACAAAAAAATCATTGGTACGTGGAGCTGGATTTTGGAGGTGTTCATGGGAAAACTTCCCTGCTACATTTCTCTGCTGATCACACTAACTCCCAGATGCCTCATCGTAGCTTCGTAGCTCAAAATGGTGCAAGGAGAATGACAACTATTTTGCAAGTGCCAGCGATGAAGACTCTTTTGGTGAATGAAGAACATATCCAGTCTCTAACACTTTTGACTTGACACGGTGCCCTTCCCAGTATTCTTTCTTTAAAGATAGATATCCTCTTGCATTTATTGTTAAGTAGTTCAAGCAGTCTTGGAAAATGTCTGATAAGGCTTATTTGGTCCCTAAGCAAGGACAGGTACTTACTTCTGAGGTCTAGAATGATTCTATCATCTTGGAACTGTTAGCCTTAATAAGGAAATGGGTGAGTAAATATCACGGTTTAAATGAAACTCATTCAGAATTTCAACCTGTGGAAGAAACCTGGAATGAGTTTGTACGGCGGGGGCGGGGGGAAGCCTAAGAAAGAGAGAGGAAAGAGATGATCTATCATAAATGGCATGAATTTTACACACAATCATGTCAGAAGTAACTGGAAGATAATTACTGCCTTCTCGGGCAGGTGAAAGAGGGTGCAAGATACCAAGGGTTAAGTTACTATTCATAATGGATAGATGATCTAACTTCAGGTCCTTTGGGTGTACTAGATCTCTAACAAGGGAGAAAGAGTCTTCTAAAATCCACATGAATCACTTCCCTAGTCTTCATGCACCTGAGAAAGGTTACTCCTCTCAGGCTAATCCCTGCACTATATACCTGGGTCCAAATATGTCTGCACACTCCCTTCCTTGGAAGGCTGAACTCTTCACATACAGCTCTGCTCTAGAAGCAGCCTGGCACAGGCTATGATGGAAGGGTACGCCAGCAGATGTCCCAAACACAGTCACACCTGGGCTGTGAAGCACACTTAACTGGGACTGAAATTTTCACATATGTGGTGGGAGCTGCTCGTGATCAGTGAACCTAAACTTCCCCTAGAAACCCCATATTTGTGGTACATTTGTCTGTCATTACAGTTAGCTGCTTTAACTGTAGCAACAAATACAATTAAGGAAGACACTGGGCAGTAAGGTAAGTATGTACATCAATAGAGGAAACTTGATATTTATGCTACTGGCAGAAGAGACTGTGCCAAAATAAAACCAAACTCAAGAGAACTTGTGTTACTGACAACAATTTCCACAGGAGTACTAGTGCAGTACCTGAAAAGCCTTGTACTACTGCAACTAAGCCATCGGACAGAACCTTAAAGTTACATCCCTACTAGTGAATTAGAACCATAGAATCATAGAATAGTTTGGGTTGGAATGGAGTCCCAAAGTCCAACCCCCCTGCAATGAGCAGGGATGTTAGACGGGTCTTGGATTGTCCTCTGGCATCAGTTCTAGTTGGAATGGATAACTCACACCCAAATTATTAATCTGTCCTTTAAAACATGATAGTCATATTCAAACTCCTAAGTAGGAATAGTAACTGGGCCGAGTTAATACCTTGAGACTTGTCCAGAATTATGTGGGAGACTGCTAGCTGGTCCAAAGCAAAACTACAAAAAAACTATTAATGAGCTCAAACGCCCGTGGTTGTTATCTAGCATTGCACTGTTTCCTAGTATAAATGTAGTCTAAGGCCAATCTGTGTGGGATGACTCGGTCAAGAGAATTATTTAAAACTTTCCCACCAGGACAATGAGTGCTCTTGACTTAGTGTCTAGCAGGCTCAGAAAAGCTTCACTTGCCTGAAAAACGTCTAGAGAAATGGGAGGACAAGCTGCTGTACCTAATGATTCCAAGCATTCCATTTCCAGAAGCAACACACAGGACACAGTATCAGCTGTCACCAGAGTTAGTGGGACTTAATTTAGGTTTTCTTTAATTAATTTGAACAATTTTGTTCTTTTAACAGCACATTACTGAAGATACTGAAATTAATTAATTTTATTAGAAAGTCCAATTATTAAACTGTCTCTGTATTTGAGTTAGCATTTACTACACTTTGTAAAGTGCTCTCAAATTCTGAGACAATCTGAGACAAAACAAAACACGAGTCAGATCTTTATGAATCTTTTGGAGGCACCAGTGAAAGCTTTCAAACTCAAGCCTTTTAAGATACTGAAGGAGTAAGGCGTAAGATGTTACTAATAGTAAGTGCATGCTTGCATTCTTATGTGGATGTTTTTCCAGTATAAAGTGAAATCCGATGCCTGGTACAGATAACTTTCAGATCAGTACTCCTTGTAACCTAGCCTATTATGAACCCTGGTGTTTGAAAGCATTAATGAAAAAAGATTCCAAATGATTAAGTTCATTCATGTTAGCACTGTCTTCATTGATACCCTTGAAAGGAAATGACTGTTTTGAAAAGCCGTATGACTTTCCAGCTGGATTAAGTCTCAAAATCTGGATCATTAATACTAGCTTCTAACACCAAATATGAAACGGACTAAAACTTTAATTCTGTTGCACTGCTTCACAGATCAAAATCCTTTCAGATCAAAGCTAAACTGTAAGTTGGAAAGCTCTAATAAATAATATGACCAAATTACAATTAGTAATAATTTAAAATTTATCTTTGGTAAAATTGTAATTACAAGATGGTCTTATGACTATTTCTGATAGTGACAAAATTTATCGATGTTAAAACAAACACACGGTGGTCCTACATTTGATTTAAACAGAAGAACAACATGCAGAGAAGAGCATTCATATCTAACTCACTGAAGGCTTCCCAAGCTACTCTGGACTTGGAGGGAATTCAGAGATCTCCCTTCAACAAAGGAAGAGCAGAGATGGAGACAGCCAAGCAGCACCACAAAGATGGCTGGCAATACCTTCAATTCCAAGCACCCTGAAATTATGCTTTTGCCTCCCTTCCACCTCAAAAGATGGCTTTAAAACTGGTTTTACAAAAGTAACAGTATTAAAAAAAAAAAGTCAAGCCCAAGTGCTTTATATTCACCCAGTGTTGCTTTCAAACTGGAATTTGAGATTCCCGTTATATATTGGTTGAAACTGTCAGAAAATCACTAAACATTGCAAGACAAAAAAATAAAACCACCAAAAACAACAACAAAAAAACCTCCCAACCCTGAATAACCTGAAGTCTTTACCTGAAGGCCCAACGCATGGAAGTGAGCAGGAAGATGGAACGAAGGACAAAACCTCGCTCCTTTTGGGTATCATACTTTAGATGACTTTTAGAGGCTTTTCTGATTTCTGCAGCTTTAGAACTTATTCAAACAGATCTGGGGCTAAGAAAATGAGCACTGATTTTATAAAGGTTTCTCGTATTTCTCAAGTTCTGCTCCCCCTGTGCCATCCACACACATTGTACACTGGCACAGTATGACAGCTGTCAAGGCTGATTTGACAGATCTCCACTGTCCATTTTTGACTTTAATGTTGTTTATAGAAATTTGCATTGGAAAAACCTGTTTCTTTATCAGCAGGAATTTTACATTAATTATACTCAATTTTTCATTTCTCATACAATGCAACTTTTATTGTTTGGAATCTGTTGCTCGTGAAACACGGCACATTCAGTGATCAGACCAAGAAGAAAGAGGTCACCTGCACCATTCATATACACATGTACACAGACATCTCCAAGCTAGCCCAGAATAAAGTAGCTTCAAGCCTGGCACTAGCTGAAAGAAAGACCATCTTCCTAGCAAAGCAAAGGAGCTTATGGCCTCCAAGTTAGTATCTCTGTGTCATGTAGACGTATCATTTTACTTAAAGCTAGCTTAGATATTTAGAAGAGCGCAGCCTTGTGAATTGCAGACATACAATAAATTGCTCATGCAAAAGAGAAAAAGTCTGAAGTGACTCCTTTCCCATAATTGTTCATGTAAAACTTTTAACACTCTAAAAAAGACTGGCATTATAATACTTGAGATCCCGCACCCTGATAATAATTTGTGTATTACCTGATGGTATTTCTTCAGTATGTTGTGCATTTCTGCTACATCTTCACTTGTTATACTTTTGATGATATATCTTTTGTCATAAGATGTATGAAAGCGGGCACCACTGCGTGCTTGGGAATCATTGGCAAGGGGTGCACTTCTTGTCAATGAATTCTGTCAATTGATTTAAAACAAAAGAAAATCAAGTCAGACATAAATATGCAACTTTTAATTGGAACAAATATAAACCATTTAAATTTATTTTTTAATCTTTTTCAATACATCTGCACTGAGCTGAATTCTGCAAAGCATGTAATCACAGATTGCATTATCTTGACAAATCACTGCAAAAACTTTCTGAGGACAAAAGAACTTTGGAGGAAGGTATTGACCATCAATGGTTCAAAAGCCATACTCATGGTTTAACCTGGCAGGTAGCTAAAACAACCACACAGCCCTTCGCACACCCCCCGCTGCCCCAGTGGGATGGGGAAAGAATCAGGAAAAAAGGTAGAACTCATGGTTTGAGAAAAAAACTTAGTTTAGTAGGACAGAAAAAAAGAGAACAATAATAATGATAATAATAATGGTAGAAGATACAAAACAAGTGATGCACAGCACCATTGCTCACCACCCGCTGACAGATGCCAAGGTAGTTCCCGAGCCCCAGCGCCTCCCTGGCCAACCCCCCAGTTTATATACCGAGCATGACGCCATACGGTATGGAACATCCCTCTGGCCAGCCGGGGTCAGCTGTCCCGGCTGTGCCCCCTCCAGCTCCCCGTGCACCCCCCCCGCGCGCTGGCAGGGCACGGTACGGCATGGGAACCTGGACAGTCCTTGACTGCTCAGCAACAACTAAAAGCGTCAGCATGTTATTAGCATTATTTTCATCCCAAATCCAAAACACAGCTCTATACCAGCTATCAGGAAGAAAAGTAACTCTATCCCAGCCGAAACCAGGACAATGATGAATGAGAATTTATTGCGTTTTGTTACGTATTCATTATCAGCTTTTGCAAAGAAAACATACAGCAAATAAAAATCCAGAAGGAACACTGTTACACCACAATAACTATAAATAGAGGATTAATCCATAGTAACAGTATCCCTTTAAAACTGAGCAGGATTTGCTCAAGCCAGTGTGATCTGGTCCACAAACAAGATCACAGCTAGATTTCTGAGTTCTAGTACCAGAGCTATTCCAATGATTTCATATCTAGTATTAAGCAAGTAATATTATTGTACAGCACCTCCTTTTGTAACATAGACCTGCCTTCTTACAGACTCAAGAGGGGAAGATTAGTTGATGACTGTATAGCAGAATAAAAACTGCTAGAGATTAGTAACCATTTTTAGACTGAAGCTTGAGACTACTTGTGCTTCAAGACTAGATCTAAGGAAGGAATTTTTGACAATGAGGGCAGTGAAACACTGTCACAGGTTGCCCAGAGAGGTGGTAGATGCCCCATCCCTGGAAACATTCCAGGTCAGGTTGGACGGGGCTCTGAGCAACCTGATCTGGTTGAAGATGTCCCTGCTCATTGCAGGGAGGTTGGGCTAGATGACCTTTAAAGGTCTCTTCCAACCCAAACTATGCCATGATTCAACAATAGCAAAAGAGGGTTTCTGCTTTTTTCAGAAAAGTAGTAGTATTCAGATCAGTTTTCTTCACATTTAAGAACGGTAAAAATAAATTAGACTAATTATAACAACTTGCTTTTGGCTGGAAAAATCTTTCTTTAGCAGTAAGAGTTTATGCCAGTTGCTACATACGTGAATAGTAGTAAAAGCAGTAACACAGCCATGAGAAAACACAACAATGTTCTTGCACTCCATGAGCACTTCCATAAAAATGGACCATACCCCGAAAAGGTTAAAGACGTTAACTGCAGAATGCTGGAACACTTTTATGTTTATGAAGTAAACCTGTAGTACCCATTTGGTATATCCCTACTGGCAGTAGAAAATCCCAGCTCCTGCTATCGTTCCTCATTGTACCATACTGCACAAACAGCTGTTGCTAAATTGAAATATACTTTCCCCCTTCCACACTCACATAGCGTAATCTTCTCCCTGCTAGAAGAAAAGCCACTTTCACAGAAAGTTTTAATAAAATGTTATATATAAATGTAAGTGTTGCAGATTTATAAATAATAGAAGTTCAGCTCCAGAGTATGGACGTTTGTGTGGTTTGACAAGGCACTGTGAACTACATCACAAACCTGGGAGAACAATGATGCTCTCAGAAACTAGTTACAAATAGGCTCAGTCTACCACAACCAGGTACCAAACCCACAACATTTTATTTTTATAGGATCTATGTCTTATTTGGAAGTTTTACCATTGATAAATCTGTTCACAAGCTCTATGGACTTCAGCAGGAGCTGGACATGAAGATTCAACCCCACTGACAGAAGGTCCATAATTATTATAAATAACCTCAGGCAAGAGATGAGGGCAACTATAGCCCCAATTTAAGACGACACTTGAACGCGTACAACTGTCTCTCTATTTTGGAGACCCATTGACTTGAACAGGCCTTCAGCACAGTCAAATCTTATCCCAAATGTGGGATGCTTTCCGAAATCAGTTTAATATGAAATAAAAACATTTTCCCACAAGGTTACTTTGTTCAGCTGAAATACTCAGGTGTAGTAGGAACAACTTAAATCACCCAAAAGCATACAGCTCTACAAGGTCTTATTAGAATGAAAACCTTAATTATGACATGTAGGAGAAATAAATCTTTGCGCACTTCTCCCTGTGTATTTCTATGCTTGTGCAATGAACTGGAATCATTACTAATGTCTATGATAAAAAGTGATGTATTTCTCCATTATCCTCTCTATTCACTAAAGAAAGGAAGGATGTTGGTTGCTTCCCTAATGTTTATGAATAAACATTTTTTCTAGACTGATCAGAACAGATCAGTCTTTAGCGGCAACCATTGCAGATTCAGTTCCTTCTCTGCACTGGCTTTTGGACAGCCAATTTTAACAGATGTGAGTCCTGATACACCATCACTTCACGTGGTATTGAAGATACCAGAGAAAGGAATTTAAGTATTACTGCCGTTTTCTTTACCTGTTTTCAGATGTTTCCTATTCAAACTCATTTCCCACCATTGGAATGTTTTTATGTACAAGAAGAGTACATAAAATTCATTAAGTACATATATTCAAGAGAACGGGTATCATAAATGGATCAAATTTGCTTAATGCTACACCTGATAACACTACTCCATTAGTTTTCAAATTGAATTATAAATAGCGAGTAAGTCTTAAAAACCATCCTCTGTAGAAACCCTCTCTATTCTCGACTCAGGTCATGGCTTTATTGCCAGGATATATATTTAATAGTTTAAGATGAAGAACTGATAACAGAAGTTTAAAAAAAATTGTGAAAATTCAGTTACTTTCATCACAAACTAGAAAATATGATGCAATATAATAATTATTTTTCATTTTGAAAAAAGCTAAGGCATGGGTAATTTTTAGTGTACGTAGTGAATTAAACTACTGCTAAGTTATTAGGCTGTAATTCAGTTAGCAATAATAAAGGCTACTGGGTAATTATTTGTTATTGTTCCCAGCAGAAAAAGGTGCATTATTCTGAGGTTAACTATTGCAATAAAGCGGTAACCACAGTTTTTTGAATGTATTTTTCCTGGACAACCCTAGTCTTCAAACTGTTAAGCCATGTGGTATAAACCTTGAAAGCAATTAACCTGGAGGGAGTCTTAAGTTGTTTTGCTACAAAAAGCTGCAAAAATGTGTACTTGCTAGTCTGCCACTGGACCTCTGAAGGAGGAGGGGAAGAGGGAAGATGGTAAGGAGGACCTGAACTGGCATTATTCTCCAAAATTTCAAATATTCTTGAGGCACATTTTAACATTCTTCACCAAAAGATTTGTCAGATTTGAGTAAAATTCAGACCTGGGAGTAGTCAGTATGAATGAAACATCTTACTACCAATGTCTTGACTGAGATAAAACACATGAGAGATGCTGCTTCTCTGGACTTTTCAGTTGCTGAAGCTCAGTTACTAATTCCGTGGCCAGAAAGACAAAAATAACCACTTTTGACTTCAAACCTTCTAAATGCTATTCCTATAACCATTTGCTCTTAAATTTTGTCTCCTTTTGTCTTCATAAGAGCTCTTCCAAATGTCAGACATTAAAATAAAGTTCTTCCTGTTTACCAGGAACCTCCTTTCATCCCATCGTTAACCAGGAATACCTAGTATATAGGTATATTTATGCAGCAACCCATCAAAAGAAACATAAATTTATTCAAAAATTTTTTTCCCCCACATGATGGAATATGATACTTGATGCACTTAAAAATATGGACAGCATAAGCAATAAGAAATTCTGACTTAAAAAGAAATAACAGCTGTTACACTAAGAGAATGAATCAACTAGTACTCCTTTTATCACGTTTCTTTCATTACAATTCAGGCTAGACAGAAAAAAATATAGAAACTTGTCAGACTCAAACAGGAATTAATAAATTTAGACATATTTTAAATCAACTGAAGGAAACCTTGTAAAGTCATTGACTTTTTAGTGATTCTTGTTTATTCCAGCAGTAGCTTTTTTCTAATGGAAGTGAATTCTGCCCGATTGCTAACTATAATGACAAGTTAATTTGCAAATACAACTACCATACTGAAAATATATGAGAATATAATACATCTGTAGATAATTATTTAGCATACACTTTACTGTTTCTTAATGCTTTAATGGGTTAGAAATGGCAATGCATTTATTTTTTAGTAGATGGCTATTTTATTATTAATTATCTATATCAAGCTTAATTAAGAATGCAAACAGCTATCATTTTACCACATGCATATTGATTTGTTAGAATAAACCGACCAACTTTATGCTAAGCAGCACCTTTACATACACACGCAGGCAACCGACATGCCCTTATACAATACTCTAACTCTAGTAATAGAGTTTAAGAGCAGATGTTTACACATTAAACTTGTTTAAGATAAAAACAACCTCTAATTAAACAACCTCTTTGACACTTTATTTTTACTCTCTATTCCTGTGATAACTCCCTCAATATAATGCTCTCTTCAGATACACAATGTAGTTCCTTTGAAGTTTGAAAGAAGGTGGAACATGGAGGGTGGAACATGGAGGATATTGTTAATATTATTATTTGCTGTGCTTTATTTTGATACTTGCATAAGTTTATTAAAGAAGTATGGTTTAAAAATCTGAAAAAAATTAATTACATCATACTGTGCTCATTACTAGTAATTGCATTACTATTTTCTTGTGCTGATGGCTAAGTTACGTCTGTAGACAGTTTTATTTGTAATGATTAACTCTCTACTTCTGTGAACAGAGAAAAGTTCAAATCCCTTCTAAAGTAAAGCTTCTAGGTATGATGCAAAGTATCTTACCTCTCAGTTGTACTAGTTATATTTGTTTATAGTTAGAAATCGGTCTTCAATAAAATACATATGCTGTTGCCTGATCATGAGACAATGCATCTTGAAATAAAAAGACAACAAGAATTGGCCTGCACTGGTAAGTCATCATTAGCAAGTAAGATCAAGGAACAGCTTCACTGAAAGGATAAAACTAGAAGAGTTTAGGGACTTCAAAGGGGAAACAATACAGCTATTTAAAAATACGTAAAAACCACTAAGATCCTTTCCTTTTGATGTAGGTAAAGCCAACTTACCTGTCTGACCCAACAATGTTAAGTATAAATCAAAGCATTCTGTGCCCCATTCAATGCTGCCAAATACTGACAAATTAAGAGTACATATATTAGAAGTAAAGAGATTCTTTTTTGGAAAATGTTTCTTGTAAGTTAACACATGGAATGGCCAAATTGCACTCAAGCCTCTTTAAGCACAGGCCCTAATAAACCTATAACTGGTAAGAAATCTCAGACAAAAATATGAGTAATGTAATGTGTGACGTCCAATATGCACTTTACACGACAAAGACTGTTGAAAGTTTGTGGGGTTTTCTCTTTTAAAATTAGATTTTAGACATATCTATACAAGTAAAAGAGTTTAACTTATTCTGGGGTTATCTAACCCAAGTTTATAAGTCAACCATCTTTATCTTAATGCAGACAATAATAAGAAACATAGTAGTGCTCATCAGACAGGCTGAAAATGCACGTTTATTTGAATTGTACTGCTCTGTAGTTCAGACTGCTATCAGATGGGCTGTATAGACTTGTCTCCTACTGACAAATGCAGTTTTGTGAGACAGTACCTGGTAAAACACTCCTGTGATCCAGATGACTTTTGCCAGAACACATAGGTAAAGTGATGATTTGTACAAAAGTGAGTAAAACGAGGTGTACTATAGACCTCTGTGCACAAATGCCTTGGAAGAACAGCTGATTGAACCTGCCTAAAGAAAGCAGCGTAGGGCGCTCTGCTCTCTTGTTCAAGCAGTAAACTCAGCTAAGGGAGATCCACCACCATGCCCAGCTGCGGTGTCTCCTTAGGTGAGGCTTCTGTAGGGAACTGGGAAGGAAATAAAGAATGAAACTCAAGCATCTTCCTCTTCCAAAAGGAAAATATAAGCGAGGTTGAGGGAGGGGGAAAGGAGAGACAGAGATCGATAGATCATGGCAAATACCAGATTGAATTCCCTCTGGCTCTGCTTCTTAATTAGGGGAAGACTAAGCGGAATATGAACAGATGGGAAACGAGTCACTCCTCACTTAGCACAGATCTATGAGCCACAAAGCCAGAACAAGGAGGATATCCTTCAGATACAGACAAAAAAATGCCCAACTCTTATCTTCCAAAGATACCTGTTTGGTGATCTAACAACCCTTTTACCATCACTTACTGCTACTACACAGCACTTCCATACTGTGTCAGGAACCAGTGGAGCATATATCTAGCTGTACAACGTTGGAGGATTAGTCATAGTAAGTTAATAAAAATTACCTGCTTATAGAATAGCATTAGTAAGCACAAAACTCAAAGAAAAGAAGGTCACAGTGCCCTGTCCCCTTCAGATTTTCCCAGCCTTCTCCAGCTCCACCACGGTGTGCCTCGGTCCTCTGGCACAATTAAAACATCTGTCAGCCACACATACTCTGTTCCACTTAACAGCCTCACTTAGCAACTCACTGCAAGTCTCCTGCTCCGAGTGTGCGTGTTCTGCCAATTCCCCATTCGCTTCTCATTTGTGAAGTTTTAATCTTGTGCCTGCTGCTTTTTTTGGTCTCAGGAGAAAGAAAAGGTTTTGTACTTTTAAGGTGTGAATACTTTTATGAGGTCATTTAAAGACTACGCTAAATTACTTGTGTAATTACTTATACAATTGAAGACACATTTAACGTGCCAAGCTCATACTCATAGATACCTTTACTAGATAAATTTCTCTTTCACATACCTCCCTCTCTCCCCCAAAGAGCTTCCCTCTGAGAAATTACTGGCTGGAAGTCTCACTGCCCTTTCAGAAATCAATAATAAAAATATCACCTATATTGCACTGAGTAGCAGGCAACCAGAAATACTCATCTGGTCTTCTGTGCTGAGAGGCTACAAATCACACAGAATTTGTCCCATACCAGAGAATTAATTTCTGATAAAATAATAAAAATACAATTTTAAATATAAATGGGTAAAAGCTACACCACTTCCTAGTATTTCATTTCTCAGAGAGTTCTTGTTACAAAAAGTTAATCAGCACAGCTATATTACATGTCATCATTTCACCCAAGAACAGCGTATTTTCTTTGGCAGATTAACTGAGAGGTTATTTAGTTTTACTATAGACCCACTCTCTTCCCTCAGCATTTCTTTCCCAAACTCTCAGCAACCTGCGCAGAATTTTATTTACTACAGTAAAAATATATTAGGTAAGGAAAGCTTCTTTTTCCACAGGTGCTCTTAGGACCTGATTCACAATTCTTTGAAGTTCACAGGAGCTTTTCTGGAGCCTTCAAGAGAATTTCATAAACTAGAATGCAACACAACTGCTACCCATCAGAAGCCGTTGCTTTTCACCCAGCCATTCCTGGGTGAGAACTCCAGTCTCTGCTTTTGGTCAAGGTACAACTTCCAGAAAGGCAGTCTTGATTTTTCAAACTTCAAAAGACCAAGATTCACCACTGTAGTTTTCCTAGTATTTAATCATTTGTGTTGCTGAAAAGATGAGTCTAATTTTGAATTTGAATTATTTCCTTTTCTGGTCATTCCTATTCATTCTTTCCTAAAGTATCTAGTGTTGGTTTTCTGCAAGGATACTCACATACTACTTACTTCTCAATTCTAATTTTGTAACTGCAGCAGGTCAAACTCTGTCACTCCCACCACAAGGCATTCTCTATGTCCTTAAATTTCCTTTGATGCCATTTCTCTGTATTTTTCTATATCCAAATTTTCAACATTCTTTTTTTAAGATGACTAGCACCAAAAATATATATAGTATTAGCTTCAGGTATAAAATAAACAGATGTTAAAAAAAGTTAGAGCTCTTTCTGGTCTTATACCTTCCAATTTATCCACCCAAGGGTGCAGTTACTCCTAGTCAGGAGCTCATACTAGTGATAAATTCTTGTCCTCTTTGACCTCTTGTTCCTTCTCAGAGCTACTACCTCCCCAAACGCAGCCTTCCCCCCTCTGTAGATCTACACTCCTTTTTATCCATTCATGTGACCATATTAAAAGGCATCTCATTTGGACAGGCTCAGAATGCCAGGTGATCAAAGTGTATTTTGTACAAAATCCTTGTCTTTATCCCACTTTGCCATTTGGATGGAATTTGCATCTTCTGCAAGTTTTTACTACATGAAATGTCAGTTGCTCACTGTCAATTAAATTTTGATTATTGTCATTTAATAATCTATTATTTACATATTTTTAATTTTTTAATTATAAAGCTGCACAATAATTGGGATTTTAAAAATCAAAGTCACAAAATATCAAGCCAAATACTTGGTAAAAGGCATCCTCAAGAGTCCTCAGAAGCCAGGTAAAACACCACCTAACGCTTTAGCCTTTGGAAGTCTGTTTTTACCTTGCACATGGTCTATAAGAATAGCAGCCTATTGTAACCAAGTAACACTAATGATATTATTGATAATGCTAGTTATACCAACACCAGATATCAGAAAAAGTAAACTGATTTCCAGAGAGACTCTGGTTGTTTCTAAGAGCAACCAGTTAAGCTGTCTGGAGCTATTTTTTCCAATTGAAACCATTTTTGTGTGAAAACACATGGAGCAGAGCCACTAAAGTACAGGAAAAGCTTGTACTCCAGCTCCCTCCATAATGGCAAGCTATATTTATAACTGGCAAAATATTGCCCTCCTCTTCAAAGACGAACTGCTGGTGAGGCTCTTCCTCCTCTGCCCACTTTGCTTAAAATGTTCACAGCACGGATATTTATCTCCACAGTAGGAGGCCAAGGATTAGCCACAGCCTCCAAGAGGGTGGAGAGATTTAAAGGTCAATTTAATTAGTTCATTCTAATCTCTTGCACATCTAATGTAAATGTCGTTGTTTTCTAACTGCTACTTTAGCAGACAAGATTGTATTTTAGAAACTCTGGATATGTGAACTATGTGTTGGATGTAATACAAATACTTCACGTAACTAATCTAAAAAGGGAGCCTAATAAAAATTGTCATTGAGTCAGAGCTTTTCCTAAAAAAGAGAAAAAGGGCAATAGGAAAATTCTGGTGATAAAGCATGGAGAGCTCTAGAAGAACAGTAATCTTTCAAACTGACTGGCTTAAACAGCTTCTCATTGATTTAAATCTTTCCCATTTTGTGATGTCTGGACAAAGGCAAACAACAGTTTCTGGTACTGTGATCTCATCCGAAAGTCGTGGAACGCTAAAACGAGCTTCACAAGCCCAACGTACCCTAAAGACAAATCAGATCACATCCCAGGACATTTAAGAGTGCCTCTGGGCAAGCTTTGCATGAACGAATAGGCAAAAACAAGTGCACAGATGATGCTCTGTGATGACTGAAATCATAGGTCAGTGGAAAAGCCTGGCAGCGGTTCATCGCTGGGAGAATTACGCACACTCGGTCTGGCTATTCTTCTGTGGCAGCAGTTACAGTGGTGCTGCCTGGCCCATGCACAGCTTCTTATGAGGACAAGCTTGCAGCTCTCCCCAGCCTTTTTTTCCTTTTTACAAAGCCTCAGGAATGATGGATACGGACGAATTAGACCTGGATTACTGATGAAGAAGCATATCAGAGAGACACAGTGTCATACAACTGGACATAGATGCTCCAAAGTTTTTTTGCTGTAATTTGAAGCAAGCAGCTCACTTCTGGGATGCGCTCAGGACAGTGTTTTGCCAGTGACTTCTAGAGAGAACGAAATGCGAAATGCTGGTGTTTTAACGTAACAACAGAAGCACCAAACCAAGAGATGTCTGCTTTTGTCACACTGGGAAAGGTAGGGAAGACTTTTGGGTTTACTTTGTACGCGGCACCGCATATTCTACCATTGAGCATATTCATGTCTTGAAACACGATAAGGAAACACTGATCTCTGACACTGTTTAAGAATCACAGAATCATAGAACAGTTTGGATTGGAAGGGACCGTTAAAGTCATCTAGTTCAACCTCCCTGCAATGAGCAGGGACATCTTCAACTGGATCAGGTTGCTCAGAGCCCCATCCAACCTGACCTGGAATGTCTCCAGGGATGGGGAATTTACCACCTCTCTGGGCAACCTGTGCCAGTGGTTCACCACCCTCATCGTGGAAAACCTCTTCCTAAGATCTGGTCTCAGTCTATCCCCTTTTAGTTTAAAACCATTACCCCTTGTCCTATTGCAACAGCCATTGCTAAAAAGTCTGTCCCCATCTTTCTTATAAGCGCCTTTGAAGTACTGGAAGGCTACAACAACGTCTCCCCAGAGCCTTCTCTTCTCCAGGCTGAACAACCCCAACTCTCTCAGCCTGTCCTCATAGGAGGAGAGGTGTTCCATCCCTCTGATCATTTTTGTGGCCCTCCTCTGGACCTGCTCCAACAGGTCCATGTCTCTCCTGTGCTGAGGGCTCCAGAGCTGGACGCAGGACTCCAGGTGGGGTCTCACCAGAGCAGAGTGGAGGGGCAGAATCACCTCCCACAACCTGCTGGCCACGCTGCTTTTCATGCAGTCCAGGATACAGTTGGCCTTTTGGGCTGCGAGAGCACATTGCTGGCTCATGTCCAGCTTTTCATACACCAGTACCCCAAGCCCTTCTCTGCAGGGCAGCTCTCAATCCATTCATCCCCGAGCCTGTATTGATACTGGGGGTTGCCCCAACCCAGGTGGCAGGACCCTGCACTTGGCCGTGTTGAACCTCAGGAGGTTCACAGAGGCCCATTCCTCGAGCTTGTCCAGGTCCCTCTGGATGGCATCCCGTCCCTCAGGCATGTCAACCACATCACTCAGCTTGGTGTCATCTGCAAACTTCCCGAGGGTGCACTCAATCCCACTGTCTGTGTCACTGATGAGGATATTAAACAGTACTGGTCCCAATACAGACCCCTGAGGGACACCACTTGTCACCGATCTCCATCTGGACATTGGGCCATTGACCACTAAGAAGTCTGACATGTAGCAAAGCATACTTGACTGGGAACATACGCAACAAGCACATGCAGTGGTATGACCTCCCTTTGCCTTTGGCAGCTCTATGGTCAATACTGCACGATGATTTCTTGTCAGCTCAAAAGCAGGGCTCTCAAAAGGCTTATGGTGAATGTCATGGGCCCTCCAAAAGACAACAACAGATCACTACTGGTCCTGTGGTGCACCCATCAGAAATAGAGTCCCTTCTATGATCTCATTAAGGTGTGGCTGTACACACTCTGAGCACCCTGAATACAATTTGCTTATCAATGTTCATAAGAGTGATTACTGTAGTGAAAGACATCGGAAAAAGGAAGGCAAAACACCAACTGTTTCTTCTTTGCACTGAGCTGTCCTTCCAGGAGAAAGGTTATGGGTTCCTTGACTTGGTTGAATGAGAGTTTAATGAATAAAACATGTGATTCTTTCCTAAATCAAGTTATCCTATTGAGACTGTAGGTCTGGATTTGGAGCTGTCAGCTTAAGGCATGCACTTGCTTTGGAAAGAGTTAGGACTTTTTTTGTGGGAGCTTCTCTCCTTCAGACCTGCAAAGCTTGGCTTGATGCCTCACTTCCAATGGCTGTCTCCGTAAGCACTCACGGAGCGCCTATCAGCTCATTATTTTGACATTGCCAGCACACGCTAAATTATGTTTTTCTAGTTTGAATATACAGTTGTGAATGACACTTAGTTTAGGCAAGGAACTGCTGAAAGCAAGGCAAATTAAATGTTTTCTCTAGGGAAGACTAAGAGAAACTGGAGGTTAAAATTTCTGTTGCCGTAAATACTAAGGTTAAGTCCCACAGTCATTAAATTCTTATTTGGGCTCACACAGCACCAAATCCTAGAACATAATATTCAGATTGCAAACTTCATTTTTTACATGCTGGAAAGACCACAAATGCCACAGGTTTTGTTAGTACAGCTGGCTCAACACCTTACTACCGCTACTGCCTATGCCCATGTCAAACAAGACATCAGCAGTTCAGGACATCTTCGTGCCAACCTCCACTTGGGACCCACAAACCGTATACTCTCCTACAGGTACCTTATCTGACAGATGAACTCAAGAACTTTTCATGCACTGACAGACTTACCATGCTAAAATGACCAGCACAGGAATTTTCTTTTCAAGACAGTCCTTGCTTCCAGGACTTTTTATGCATTTTATTAAACATTCAATGAAAATGCCATGACTTAGGCAGAAGATCCAACTCCTAACATAGCTGTTGCTGATATACTTATTGCTGACCTTGTCTGTAGTTTGATGCTAGAGATGGCTTGTTCCTTCCCAAACCAAGGGCCAATAAATGGAGGCATGAACTTCAGTACAGAAACACCAGCAGAGATGATTAGTATTTGTTTGTCTGAAGAAACATACCATCTTAGATTGTAATATAGTTTTTGGGCTCTTAATATGATGTCTTAGGATTGTGCAAGTCACACAAAATGAGCAAAAATATTCATGGGTTGGCAAGAATTTTGGTGATCTGAAGTTTAGATACTTAAAAAGAAAATTATATTCAAGGCTGACTTCTGAAAAATGAACCTAGAATTTGCGTTATTTACTTGATGCCATATTAGAGCCTGGACTACAAATCCTTCTGTATAGAAAGCTGAGAGAGATATCAAAATGTTAGGAGACATCCGTATCAGAAGTAGTGAAAGATACTGAGTTCATATGGTTTGTTAATTAGGGAAATGGCTTAAAAGCAGGAATTCTCAATTTTAATTTTAGATTTCAATCTTTTATATGGAAAAATGCACACAGAGAAATAAAAAGCAACTCTAAATTAAAAAGAAATTATAGACCATCTGCTAAAAGTTCTTTATGAATTCTTTGTCCTGTACAGAGAACCTCTACAAACTGCTGCTGCAGACCGGCAAAGTCAGGTCTGAGCATGTCTCCTATTACACTGAGTACTAAAACTTCAAGGAAAATCAGTTGTACATCACTACCCATCCCCAGTAGAAGACTCGTTAGGTACACTGGGACATCGGTGCCCTCTGGTAAGAACAATTCTGTTTTATTAGGCAAGAACCCAGTCTCCCTCTTTTGCCTAGCAGAATCCAGATGTGGGATTCAGCAATAACTTTAAGGAAGAACAGATGTGTTGGAGCACAGTAAAGTAAGTTTCCCTTTCCAGAGCAACAGCAGCAGAAGCATTTGTAACAGTAGAAGATCCTATTTTTCTAGAGTTTGTTGGGGGGCGTTAAGCTAGCTGCTTGCCTGTTAATCTCTCATAATTTTGCAGTTTACAGAAACTATTCCTGTAATTCTTCTGACAGAATTGTACTCTTGGACTTTAAGAAGTGTATTGGGTCTGGCTGAGATGGAGTTAATTTCCCCCATAGCAGCCCTCATAGTGCTGTGGTTTGTATTGGTAGCTAGAAAAGTGTTGATAACCCATCAGTGTTTTGGCTACTGCTGAGCACAAGCATCAAGGCTGTCCCTCCAACATTCCCCCCCACCAGCAGGCTGAGGGTGGGCAAGATCTTGGGAGAGGACACAGCCAGGACAGCTGACTCAATATCCAAAGGGATATTCCATACCATATGACATCAGCTCAGCAATAAAAGCCAAGAGAAAGGAGGAGGAGGAGGGGGACATTCTTTTTTTTTTGCTATTTGTCTTCCGGAGCGACCACTACATGTACTGAAGCCCCGCTTCCCGGGAAGTGGCTGGACATCACCTGCTGATGGGAAGCAGAGAATAAATCTGTTGTTTTCCTTTGCTTCCATGCGTGGCCTTTGGTTTTTGATTGTTAAGTTACCTTTATCTTGACCCATGTGTTTGATTATTTTTTTTCCATCTTAATTTCTCCCCCCCATCTTACTGAGGAGGGGAGTGACAGAGCGGCTTGGTGGCACCTGGCGTCCAGCCACGGTAAACCCACCATAATAAGAAATTATGTCAACCAAGTTGAAAAGAAACTCCAAAGTTACCAGAGCTACCCCATATATTCTGGAAAAAAGAGGCCTTTCTGTAGAATAGCCTTTGCAAAACCAGTATCTAAAGCTATGGGGGAACATAGAAATTAAAAATTAGTTGAGGACTGTAGTAAGGGATTTACTTTACTGCATCTGTTTTCTAATGCCTCTTTTTTCTTTTCTACTAAGAACTCTCAAGTATTTTCCTGTCAATGTTAGGAGGATCTTTAAAGAGTTAGGGATTATTTTTCAATGAAATAGAAGACACTAATAAATACAAAATCAAGATAATTTACCCTACCAAGGCAATATTTGCCATTCTTTAATGCTCTGGCTTGTGGAATTACTTTGACACTTCTAAAAATAATTTTCAATCTGAGATCCATATGCACTTACTTGTAACATCCAACAGCACAAATCATAACAATAATCTCTTCTCCTTTTATAGTTTATAGTCTATGTAAGTGTTTTTGTATTACTCAAATGCAATTTTGATTCATACTGACTAACCATCACCTGCATTACCCTTTCTAAGAAAAAACAGCCGGACCATTTTTTAATTTAATACAATAAATATCTTAGTAATATGTGATCACCAAGAAGGAAGATCAGGGTCTAATAAAATTTTTTTTTGACATAAGAACAAAGTTTTTTAACCTAGATTGAAGACTTAATTTGTTGTAACAAGTCTTCACAGGCAACTTTTCAATAAAACTCAAGGTTTAACTAACTTCATACTATATTTTCCACGTTACTGCCCATAATAAAGAACAAATCACCAAAAAACCCCCACTCGGTATTAGCAACCACACATCTGTCTCCATGAAACTTTAATCCTAGTTCAGTACTAATCAAAACGTCTCTCAGAGATGCCCAACCAGCTATGAAAGACAAATAGATGTAGGACAGATTACCAAAGATACCTCAAAAAGGAGGAGTTGGTTTTCATCATGTGAAGGGAGGGAGTCCATTATAGGAATCATAATTTATATTACTAGAAATGGCTTCCTGTAATGCATGAGCCATATACAATTTAAGGAATTCCCCTGACTGAAGTTGGACTGCTTGTAGGAAAAACCCTGTACTTTATGAGATTTAAATCCCTCTTCAGGGGTAAGAGGAGATCCCTATATTAACCATTCCGTATGTGAACTAAGCCTATGTGTTAAGCAGTCCACAAAACGACTGTACAAAGTGAATAACACAATGTCGAGAATTAAGATTAGTATAGCCCAGTAATTAGAGCGTACGCTACCAAATTCTTTTCATGAGGTCGGGTTTTTTTAGTCTTTCCTTATGAGTAAGCACTCTCTGCCCTCTGGAACAACGCATCAATGATATCTGCAGAACATTCTGAAAACAAAAGCATTTTAAATGAATGTTCTTTATGATTTAAACTGATATGTCTGACTAATGAACAAGGTAATCCAGTCTATTTATCTAAATCAATACTATCTTGCTCAATAATGGGAATGACATTGTTCACAATTGATTAGGATTCCTTTCCTGAAAATCATTATGTAAGAAAAACTTATCTAGAGAAAGTTATTTGCTATCTCTTCCATAAGCTTTCCCTCAGTTCAATACTGCACAGGCTTTTTCCAATTAATGTTTGGCTCCAAATATAAGACAATCATTTTAACCAATATTCATTGGAATAACTTCCTTGAAGACAAAGATTATCTGGGAAAAAACTATGTACAGTGAGTCTCCCTTTGTCAAATTAGATTCCCTTTTTAAATCACAGAGAACATAACATTAAAATGAAAGTAACTTCTACTTTTAATGGGGGTAATCCCTATCTTACACATGGGGTGACTTGAATTTTCATTTATGTGTATCTCTGAAAAAATTAATTTAATTTTAAAAGCATGTTCAAAATACACGACTACTTTGAGCATGTTTTCTTTAAATTTTTATGAGAAAAAGTCCAGTAGAATAAGAATTCAGAGTCATAAACTGCTTGGATTGAGGGAAAAAAGAACAGGGAACAGACATTGCCTTCCCTTGGGTCAAAATTAATATTAACCAGCTTCTGTTCTTCACTAAGTATAACTGAAAGACTAAAAAGCATTGAAGAATTTTTTCTAACTACTACAACTTTCTGTTGAATCAAAAACCAGGATGTGGCTGCATTTTCTTCTTTGGGATTGCTGTTTGGTTACATTGTCAAAAAACCCAAACCACATAGTTACAAACACGTATTTTTGGTTTTAATCTGAAAATACATACATTTTATTTAGTGACAATCCTTTAACATTGTTTTATCACTGTTATTGTTAATAAATTCAAACAGAAGTATAACATAGTTACAACAGGAATTTCTGTTGGAGACCAGCAGCGGAGACCTTTCACAGTGCTGCGGAATGCAGCATTTTTGATCACGCTAAGTTTGCCAGTTTTAACTAATGACAGCATCTGGTCTCCTAATATATTTACTGAAATGTAACTTTGATTGCCTAGTAGTGCCATCAACCCATCTTCTAAAAGGTATCAAGCATGAGCTGGCACTGGTCGTGGTTTAGCCCCAGCGGCAACTAAGCCCCATGCCGCCGCTGGCTCACTCCCCCACGGTGGGACCGGGGAGAGAATCGGAAGAGTAAAAGTGAGAAAACTCATGGGTCAAGATAAAGACAGTTTAATAGGTAAAGCAAAAGCTGCACATGCAAGCAGAGCAGAACAAGGAATCATTCACCGCTCCCCGTGGGCAGGCAGGTGTTCAGCCATCTCCAGGGAAGCAGGGCTTCATCACACATGATGGTTTCTTGGGAAGACAGATGTCATCACTCTGAACATCCCTCCACCCCTTCCTTCTTCTCTGTCCCAGCTCTATATACTGAGCATGATGTCATATGGTAGGGAATATCCCTTTGGCCAGCCTGGGTCAGCTGTCCTGGCTGTGTCCCCTCCCAGCTCCCTGTGCACCCTCAGCCTTCTTGCTAGCAGGTCAGCACGAGGAGCTGGACTGTCCTTGACTACTTAGCAACAACTCAAAACATGAGCACCTCATCAACATTTCCTCATCCCAAATCCAAAACATAGCCTCACACTAGCTTCTGTGAAGAAAATTAACTCTACCCTGGCTGAAACCAGGACACAACATAATCTTAATTTTAGGAGCAATCACCCATCCTTCCTCTTTGACACACGGATCCTTTTCCTTTGTCAAGAAAAAGGAAATCTTCATATAAAGGGAACAAATAACTTCCCAAACAACAGGATTCTCTTTGGTCCATCAGGAAAATTGAACCAGGAATGCCATTTGATATAACTGTTTTAACTGCTGGCCTGAGTCTTGGTGTATTTCCTCTTACACAGTTCTTCAGTAAACAGGATAATGAAAAATCCTGCGATAGGATCACAGCAGCTCTACCAAAAGAAACCAATCCAACCCTCTTCTCCACCTACTGGCAAAATGTCTTACCAAAGTTACAGTGGCCATATGTTGAGATCCGTAACCTAACCTCCATCTACACTCCTGCAAGCATGTGTTAACCCATCTATGAATTTTTAACACACTGCTTGCTATTGAAAAGGGGAAAACTGGTAAAGGGGATAGTTGAAGGACTTAGGTGTAGATTTCAGCTGCAGTATTCAGTCTGCTCTATGTAGCAAGAATGGGAACGTTATGACAAATGCATTTTTTAGAATTTGTTTAGCTATTTGAAACCATTTATTGAATATCTTCTCCTAATATAACTTAGTGACAGGCTACAAATACAATCGCAGCCCACATTAAAATAGTTGAAAGGAGCAAAAGAACATGAGAGGAAGCGGCGCTGGGTTATACAGCAAGTGCTCTTTAGGACAGGACATCTTGCAGTGTGACTGCAGAAGGAATTGTCCCTGTGACTGAAACAGTGTGCATTAGGAGCAAGTTAATGGAAAAGGGAATGTCAGTAAGTATTGGCAAATGAGACCGAAGCAGAGTTCAAGAACTTTCTTTTGCAAAGACAAGACAGAGGCTCTGACTGCAAGGAACAACCCTGCCAAATCTAGAGCGATTTCTTGTTTTGCTGTATCTGCTCTACGCAAGTTATTTGTTTTCAGATCCTCTTAACAATGGGAAATGGAGACATAATGAAGCAGTATGAAGTTGGCAGGCCACAGGTCACACTTTTCTAAACAAAAAGAGCATGAAGAAAAAAAAAAGGCTGTGGTCATTCCAGAAACCGCATCTCACATAGACACACCACTGAAGCAACTGTTATCTAAGTGACCCAGATGAATAGCGCATCTCTTGTCAGTAGTGTCCAGACATTACTTTTTCCCCATTCCACATTGCAAGTGGTACCACCCCGCAGTTTTAATAACATGGCTTATGACTGGGAGGTACTCTAATGGGAAACAAGGAAGACTAAAGATAGCAGAAGGGTAGGAACTCGAAGACAGCTAGGGCAGGCAAAGAGGTGAAACAGAAATGCTCTGCTTGCAGGTGGAGGAATAGAAAGAAGGTCTTCTTTTTCTCTTAATTTTCCTCCAACTTATCAAAAAATAAAAGAGCTTTATTTCAGCACATTGGCCTGTTTGTTCACAACTGCAGCATCACTAACCTTTAAAATCTGTATACATCACCACTTCAGATGTTTTGAAAACAAACTTACCTGAAAGTCTTGATCGTCAATTCCAAACCTCTCTCTTAGATTACGGAAAACCATTGGACAATATTCCTTAAATTTGAAATGACTTGGCATGTTTTCTCTGAAAGAATATAAAACCAAATCAACTTCATTTGCCTACATACGCAACATGTAACTCTAGAGTATTCTGTCTCAGTTCTGTTCATACAAAGCAGAGAATAAGATTTATAATCTCTCTTCTAATGCTTTCTTTTTTTTCCAATGAGATGTGCCCTTACCATGTTCTTTTCTTTTTCTTTACAACATTTAATAAATTTATACATATTTGTCTCTAACAGGCAACAATATAACTGGATGAAATAAACACAAACTGTATTTTGATAACTTTGGAACTTGGATACAAAAGCAGAAAAAGATGTTTTCCCATTGCTTTAAAATTACTTCAAAGGTGAAATCTTAGACTGGACTACACAAGAATTACTATACCATCTGTGACACCAGAAAGTACTGGCAGTGCCAAGCCTTCAAGAAAAATGGACTCATTCAGTACAGGGCTAATTTTATTATCCTAGTGTTAATTTCAGAAGTATGCATGAGAAGAGTTATTTTGACCTTTGCCACAGAACGGAAGACTTAAAGTAGCAGAATTCTTCCTTTTTCCAAATATATTTTTGAATAAGATTCAGGTTATACACAAAACAGCATTAATAGTTTTGTATGTCTGTACATACTGTTCATGAAACATTTTACTTTTAAGAGATGTAGGTATTACATGAATTGATCTTAATACTTTTGGAGCTTCTCTATGATTGGTACAATTTCCTATTATGGATTATAAAAAGCTGAACATTATTCAGCTTTGACATATGCTTCAAATTCTAATTCTTGTTCAAATATTTAATTTAATAAAAAATACATGCACATGAATTTACGTTTTTTAAAATACCCAAATAAATACTTTTATCAGCCATAAATAATCACACCAAGACAGGATCACCTTCAATATGTAAGATACTCATAAGGCAATAATAAACCATATGGAGGAAAAATATTACCCAGCAGCCCCTGCTGTTGCTTTTCAGAACAGCACAGATGGTTATGTTTATCACAGGATTAACTCAATCGTCAAAACTTCAGTCCCATCAACTGAAAAATAACAGAGTTCATAGCACTTCATAAAAAATCGCTGCCACTATCCACTTCTACAAAGAATTGTTATTTGCACTTACTTGTTGAAAAGGTGATTGTCCACCTTTATCTTTGAGTACGCTTTGAAATCGTCTGGCATCAACATAACGGGGATTTGAACATGGCTCAGTTCATTGATCTAGAGAAAACAGAATATATTTAGCTGCTGATGTCTTTGCAAAGATGCTGCATGTGTCTTAATTACGAAAATGTTATTCAGTCCATTATTTCTTGTGTATATGTTCTGGGAGTGAATGTAAGTAAAAGAAGAATGCAAAAGCAGGTTTATTCTTTCCAGGTTAAATGTAATCATAAGACAGACACTTTGGAAAAGAAGAAACAGCACTACATATTTATACTAGCTTCAGAAAAAAAAAATAGTGCTTCAAAGCACACCTGGAGTGTACTTTTTATGGAAGGTCAATGAGGATGCCAGCAAACTGGTCTTTAATTCCAACACACTGTTCTTGTTTCACCAACTGAGCTACATGCTCCAAAGGTAAATAGTCGCTTGAAATACAGAATTTACCTTTGCAGCTTACAAGCTAGTCTTACATGTCTGTGTCTTGAACTATATAGTGAAAATAAAATGAAATTTTGCTTACATGTGAATGCACACACTTTGGGCTCCATAAGCAGGGGCTTGTTTCTTCCAATAGTGCAGAACTCAGCCAAGTTTTAGCAAGTCACAGCATTCAGGCATTTTTTTGATTGTTCAAGTCAGACAAACTATTTAAATAGCTAAATTTTTGCTTAGAAATAGGTGCAGAAGTAAGTTCTAAGGTTTTCCTTACTTTGTTATATTTATGGGGATCATCTATTCTTTCTAGTTTTGAAATAAATATTGTCAATCTTCTCAAGAATAGGATTTTTCATACATATTTGAAATCCACCTCTGGCCACATCTTTATGATAAATTGTAGACAACTTCACCGTTACCTAGTTTTAAGGATGCTTTTATTACTGCATGTATTAATCTACTCTTATTTTAGGAAATTTTAACTAAAACGTAAGAGAAAGAATTGTGAGCTTGCAATAGTGCTTTCAAATCACGAATGAGATAACCATCACAACAACAGTGGCCAAATACCCATGACATCCATTTTACCTATGTTCTTATGGTGCTCTACACCCTGGCCACACATCTCGATTTACCTGATCAAGTATTTTTGCTCATGCGGGGCACATATTACTTCAGCAGTTTTCTACAGAGTTTAGGAGGAAAACCCACTCTATATGAATACAGATGCCCACTAGGGTGGATATAGCAACACAGGGGTGATCCTCTGCTCTTAGCACTGCTTATCCAATGCTGTTTTCCAACTGGGAAGCTGTTAGTTGCTTGTAAATGCTATCCTGCTTAAGAGAGGCTTGTGGCGAGACCTTCACTGACACAGCTACAGGTTATAAATATTGGAGGAAAAAAAAAAATGCACTGACTGCAAGCATGACCTTTTGCAGAACTGGAGTTAAACAAAATAAGAAAACAGTGAGGAGCCTTTTAGCTCTTAAGCAGAGGAAAGCGACCAATGCAAGCAGGCAGGTCAGGTGGCCCCATGGCTTTTCAGTACTTTCAAGTCTCGGTAATGTTCCCTGCCATGTCTCAGTTTTATTATTCAGATCCCTGCAGCCCACACAAAAACTGATAAAATCTGTTGAATTTTCTTTACAGAATGCTTCTTTGGAAAGCCCTGAAAAGCTCTAGATAGAGGCATGGCAGTTATATAGCAGAGTGGAGAAAGGAAACAAAAAGATGTCTGGGATGGGCTGAATGTGCTCTGCTCCTTGGAGTTGTAGGGAGAACATTTTTTCCTCCTTCCAAAGGGAGAGAAAGAAGAGACTCCAGTAAATTTTTGAAAACACAGCTGTACAAACCTAATAAATCATGCTGACACCTCATTAAATACGACATAAAATAACAAAACGTTGATCGAAAAATCACTACTTCTAACATACATGCTCTTTACTACAGTTGATATCGATGTACATCAATCTCGCCCTGAAACCACAGGGCAGGTTCATGAGTCTGCAGAACTAGTCTAGCTGTTGAACAAATAAAACTAGAGACAAGTAGATATATTATGCAGAGATATGAAACTTTAGATTTGCTTATACGGAATTACCTACTTTCTTAGACTGCCAGACTGTACAAAAAATTCCATGCTTGAAAGAGGGATAACAGAGACCTACATGCATTCCCATGCTAGCCAAAAGTGATCCTAAGAATATCTTCCATTGAAAATTGTCAAAAATCCCAAATGCACAGATCTTCAAATAACCAATCTACAAGTTGCAAGTTTGCTTGAAAATCTGGATTTTAGATTATCAAAAATGCATTGATCAAATTTTCACATGCATTCACTTTCTTAATTTACTGATGTAAAGTTTTCCCTGAATACACCTATAGAATTGCTTTCACGCTGTGAATATTTAAATTTGTGCTATAATGGCTGTTTTAGTTGTGCCTGTAGGCCTGACAAATGTCATCTGTGTAGGGGAATAACATAGCCAAATGTGCTCGTATTTGTATACTTTATAGATTCTTTTATTCTAAACAAAAATTCCAAAATAATTCTCCCAGGAAGTTCCCTACAAGATGTAAATGTATATACACACACATGCACACATTCCCGCATCAAATCAAGCCAAAAATGCAGGCTAACAGAAGGTTTTTGGTTTGGGTGTTTTTGGTTTTTTGGGGGGGGGGGGGGGGGGAGGGAGGGTTGGGGGTTTTTTTTTGAGGGGGTGGATGTGGGTTTGAGATTCATTTGAGTCTGAGGTATGTAAAAGCAATTTCTCTAATATTTTAGGGAATTCCTCTCTAGCAGGAGAGGGGGGGGGAAAAAAAAAGCAGGTGATGAACACACAGCAGAAATGACCTTTGGTATAGCACACCAGCTGAGTAATGGCATGTCCCAGAGACACAGGCCATTAATTAATTTAAACCTTTCAAGTATAAGGTCTGGTTCTTTGTGCAATAGTACATTTTTAGGATAGATTTGATGAGGCCAGATTGGAAAGTGCACACAAGATAGAAAGGAATACCCATGTCATTAGATCTTGGTGGAAACTGGAACCACATTGTGGGGGGAAGGGAGAAGAAACAATATCCAAAACTCCCCCACAAACAGCTCTTGAAAAGCTAAAAGAAAAGGGAAAGGTCAGAGGGATCAATTCTCCACTTTGCCATCACTGTGTAAAGAAACAGTCACATCTGAAAGACACTAAATATGAAACACAAAGAAGACATTTTGAGCCTTCCAACTCATCTCAGATGAAAATTTTCGTTTTTTTTCTCTGTTTCAACATCAAGCATGACACAAAATTTTAAGCAAGGAGCATGTGATACCTTTGCCAAGTATTATGTGCATCTCTTCGTGTTACCAGTTAAATACAGCTAGCTCCCTTAGCAATAGCAAATGAAATGCAGCCGTGAGGATGAAAGTTCAGTATTCCCAATTACAAGAGAAACTGTGTTACGATAGCTGTAATAATTACATAAGAAATAAAAAATATCAATTTTCCTCTAAGGAGTGCTTCTGAATGTAGCAAAATCATAAGCAAGAAATAATTTCCCTCAAGAGATAGTCACGACGCATAAATGAAGCAGAAAGAGCTCACTGGACAGAGGACTGACTTGTTGCTGAGGTCTCAGGATCAAACATTCACTTAATTACAATTACTTCTAAGAGAATCCACATTTATAGCATCTCTACAATAAATGCACGTGCATCACACTGAGAAAGAAAGTTCTTTTAGTCCTGCAGTCGACATCCTTTAACTGCCCTGCTTTGTTGCCAATGCAAAATTTTGCTGCAGTTTGCCTTGTTATTTGAAACAGATAATACTTACTCTATATCTCTGAGGAATTTAAATCCCATATAATAGCATCAGAGAACGGATTATTTTAAATATGAATGACTAAGATTTTAGTTGCACAGTAATCATGCATATTATGTATAAATACCCAATGTCTATTAGTAACATTTGTAAACTCATGCACACAAGATATTAATAAGTGACCCAGAAACCTCCCTGTAAGTAACTTACTCGGGTATCTTCTGTGATATTGGTATAAAACCAGGTGGTTACCTGAGATGGAGACATCCCCATGACTTACGAGCTTTAAGGAAGAACAATTTTAAAAGCCTTAGACTGGCATCGCCCCTTTAAACACATGGTACAAAAAATTGTGGCTGTAGGGATTTGCTCAGAGCTGCGGCTGGGTCGTGGCAGGTGGGAGGGGGGCGAAGCGAAAGGAGGCTTTCAGGCAAAAACCGACTGATTGCAACTCATTTTGCTCCTGCAGGTTTAGGATTGAATTCACACTGTCAAGAAAACAGAGGTTGTAATTAAACTGCAAATAAGGGAATAATAAAAGCCTACTGGACATTGAATAAATAGTAAGACTCAGCTGGTAATGATTCTGAAATTAGCACACAGAGAGGTGTTCCCACAAAGCCATCTTATATTGGTGACATTTCAAATAAGCTTCTCTAATTTATATGATTTGAAATCAAGCAATGAATATATCATAAATTGTTAGGCATTATTAATGGCCCTTATTTAATTCAGATACATTCACTCTAAACACCACATTACTAGGGCAATGCATAATTGAACATTAGTTTCCATTTTGTCAGAACGTAAGCAGCAATAAATTGCTTGTATGCAAAGCAGACGACGAGATACTTAAGCAGCTTATAATAAAGGCAATCTACATCATATATTGCACGTTTGGCTAGAGGAGCCAGAACAGTGTTCTCCAACAGATACAAGCTGATGCCTATCACTGCGATGCTACAGCAAGAAACCTGTGTAACACATTACAGCTGGTATTACTAATTAAACAAACCCACAACAACAAAAACCCTGAACAAAATCAAAGCAGCCATGTACATCAATGTCCAAAACTTCATCCCAAGCACATCACAAATCACATGCAGACTACTTAGCAGTGCCTAGTGGTTCCTTTTGAAACTCTCTTCCTATTTAAAGCCTTCATTCTGCACGTGGCTTCTTGTATTTAATATCTCAGCTTTCATAGGCAGCATAGATACCGTTTCCTCTTAATTTAACGTATCAGCCAGCCAGACTCGCTAGCTGAACCTAGGGAGGGATTAGGTGTTTTCGCGCTGAGCAGCTTGACAAAACACCTCCATGGCAGTTCTGGCTCTCGGCAGTTTCACACAGGAAAATCCCTGCGCCCTCCCGTGCCGGCTGAGGCTGAAGCGGCGGACGCGCTACTTTCTTTTCGGCTCTGCTTCTCCCTCCACTCTCTTTCTGAACTGCAAGGCAGCGCACGGCAGCCTGATCTGCCCAGACAAACAAGCCACAACCGGTTTGTAACTCTGAGAGAAAGTCAAGTGCATTTTCCACAAATTTCTGTAGTTTTAAACACAGATGTGGAGGAAGCGGGAGTGGAAGAGACTTTGGAAGAAAGACATGCTTGAGGTCTAAAAATAGAATTGAACTTTTAACACCACCAGCAGTTCTGAGATTTTCATGTTTACTGTCTGCATCTCAGCTTCTTCTTTGACAAGGAAACTTGCACAGAGCTCTGAAGAGAAAAAAACATCGGGCAGTACTTTTCATCCAGACACCGAGCCACCATTTTGACAGGGCCACAGGCTTCTTCAAAGGCACAGTTAATTCATTTACCAGTAGGTTAATGCTTACAAAAGCAAGCCTATTGGCTTCTAATGGATTGCTCTTAGAAAACAAGGCTGGAGAGTAAGAATGCAACAGAGGAAAACCGCTGGGGGTATAAAATTTCACATTTAGAAGACTATAATCCTCCATTCTTCTGGCACCTTCTTGATAACTGAACACCCTGCAGGTCTTCCCAAACACAGCACTTTCCTGATTACTACAGCACAATCATCTAGAAGATGAAGTTTCTTAATCTTATTAATTCTATTATCCCGTAAAAAGCCATTTCCAAAGCTGTTCCAGCGTTGCAAGGAGTAAGGGTTTAGGTTAAAGCACAACAGGCTGGGTGGTGACAGGCAGAGCTATAGGCAGGCGTTTACGTCCTCTCCTTCCCAGATGTGGAACCCGCTGCAGTATTGCTACCGGGACAGTAAACGCCTTGTGTCGAAGTATAAACTGAAAGTGAAGTGATTATTTTACAACTCTTTGAAATCTACCTTGAAGGGTCTGAAAAGGGTGGATGAGGTCAGCAGCTAATCAATTTTGTGGAAGACATTTGCCTGTTACAGGGCAAAACCGTCATTTGATAAATGTCATTTGACAGTTTAAATTACGCTCAAAGCCATTCTTGCAAGAGAAATAAAAGGTTAAGCTAAGTTCTGCTGCAGAGAAATAAATCAGTTCAGCAAAATACTTCTTAATTTGTTTTAAATGAGGTTTTCATCATTTCAATCACACAAAAATTCATCTCTTTTTTACCTTGTGCTTTGGTGGGGGGGGAATAATCTACCCAGTCTTTTTTTTATTAACTACACAATGTGCTAGGAGTTCACTTAACATAGGAGACTTCTCCTATATAAATAATTTCTGGTAACCTATTCACAAACAAGTCCTGAAATTAAAACAACTATGTGACTAAGGAAAACACAGGGTTAAAGTATTTAATTTTCCCCGAGTCTTTAGAATAATTTTAATTTAAGGAATATGGAAAGAAAAACCCCAAACCAACACCAAAGCCCACCTAGCTGCCAGAGTGATAGGTATTGAAGTTTTACGTGTCTCAAAACATCTACCAGTAATTACTAGAGCAGGTTCATGTTTTTACAGTTCAGGTGATACCTGTCATTAGATTGTTGGCTTTCAATGAAATTCAATAATCTAATGCTAGAGAAGTAGGCCCAACTGAACCAAATGTTTTTCAAATTGCCTTAATGCAGAAAGACGTACTTTTCCCAAAGTACTAAACACAGAATATCTGAAATACCTTGCAAAAATATTAAATATACTTCATAGATCTAGAAATTATGAGAAACAAACACATCAATTACAGCTTATTTACTTTTTATCAAAAAAGTAGCCAGACTCTCCTGAAGTCTTACGGTCTGACTTTGAATTACAAAAACAAACAAAAAAATTTCACAGCTTGTTCCAGATATTTTCATGAGACTTTTTAGTTGCTGTTTTTAACAGTACAAGGATATCTTTGGGGAGGGAAAGTCTGCAGTACATGCATCCACGTGGAAAAGAGGATATTGTGACGTAGTTGAGAAAGCTCCGAACAGGATATTGTGACATACCAAATACAGTCCCAAAACAGAGGAAAAAATGGTTCTGAAGAGCATTAAATTCTTGGTGTTTATCTTTAAATCTGGAATATCAGGGCCCAAAATCCAAACAAAGGATTTTATACCTTGGTTATCACTCCTGTTCACAGACTTTGGAGTAACAGTGTTTAAAGAACTTACAACAAAAGCACCAAAATCACATTCCCTTTACAAAGGTTTTGATGCAAGTTTTTAAGTCTTTCAAGTCTCTGGGACACCTGCACAGTCTAGAAAATCCAGAACATCTGCTGTATACTGTCAGTCAAGCATAAAGCCACGTTTCTACAGATTTGGTTAAACTTCCTGTGAATCTGCTTACACCTTTCAATGAGTGCAAAAATTAACACTTCATAATGTGCCAAATAATCAAAGACCAGATATAAATTAAGCAGCTCAGATATAATGCCTGTCATGATAATCCCCCAATCTCCTAAAAAGCTAGGACAAACGCAATAGCATATAGAGAGATACTAGTGCACATTAATGAAATGGAAAATAGAGTAACAGAAATGGGACTTATCTGTAGTGGAGATTTTTGACATGCAAAACAGTTTGAGTAGCAAATGGCATACAAAAATGCAGCGCAGCCTCAGTCCAAAAGGAAACTAACGCAATGAAAGATTTGGATGAGTTGTGATGCACACAATACAGATGAGCTCATCCTTGTTTGCCAATGTAATGGTTAAGAAGCAGCCAAGACAAGGCATATAGCTCAGAAAACTTAACAATTTGCAACCTATTAGCTAGTGGGCTTGCCACAAAATTGATAAAAGAACATTTTATTTTTTGAGCAGAAATAGCTCAAGTCATCCTTTTTAAACTTCAATTTGTGTGCTGGGAAGTTGATGCACTTTAATACACTCTTTCACACAACAGGTATCTTCAGTTATTGTTTGAAATACCGATTTAAAACACACATACATGTCACAAGGTCTGACAGCAATCTGGTCTATATTTTTCTAATTCAAGCACAAAATGCTTATTTGGTAACAGATAAACTCTGTTTCACTTGGCTTTGTCCTGAAAGCTTCACAAGAGAATACATAAAAAGAAGAGGATGCTAGAAGGCACCAAGTATGTATTTATGACATAGGGAAAGGTTTAACGAAAATCAGTTCAATTCTATATACAAATACACAACTCTCAGATAAATGTTCTGCTGATTTTCTAAATCATCTATTGTGGATTCTGGAAGAAGAGTTCAACAAGCAGAAACAAGATGAAATAAAATTACACTTATATTCCATGAATCATGTTACTCAGATTTGGACAACAACCAAACCGACCAACCACCAAACAGAAGACAGACTTAAAGGAGTCTATGCTCATCTCTCATAATAGCTTTTAAGATCATATTTTTCAAGTATAACTTCTCTGAACAGGAAAAATGAGTCCACGCAGCTAAACGTAAAATTCCAGTAAGTAGTTGAACAAATATGGAGATGCTGTAGCCTTACCTGAATGCTGTAACTGCAAAATGAAATTCAATAGAAAAAAATTCTCTTCAGCACAGAAAGGCAAAGTATAACGGGAAAAGAAACCTACGGAACCATTTCACGTATAACACATGCAACTCAGCTGCTTAATAAAGAGGAAGGCTTTAAGAGCATCCTGACTAAGAACGACAAACTGGGATGGCTGCAGAATAAATGCCATAAAGCAACAATTCAAGGCATCAGATGGGCTTCATTATTGTTCAGAAGCAGTAACAAGAAAAGCCAAATGTTTTGGTTATTTTTACACTGGCTTAATGAAGGTAATATATTTCACATTATTATTATTATTATTATTATTATTGTTATTATTAAGAAGGAAGACCAACTTGTGAATACGCTTTTTGGTAACGCACTTTAATGTGCTGTCATACATTCCAACCTCACAAATATTTAGGAAATTGTTGACTTGTGAAAAGATGACATTAAAACATGATTCCTTCTGGCCGTTTCTGACTATGGATTAGGCTGAAGCCACGAGGCAAATTTTCTGAAAACAGAAGCAACATCATTTGCATTATATAAATCTAATTTATGAAGTTGATTTCCTGAACACGAGTGGCACCAGAAGCAAGTACACGAAGGTCATACCACAAGTATTTAACTGTTCTGTAAAGTAGTACAGCCGTTGTTCTTGTAACGTGGGCCATACAGAGTAATCGGAGTGCACAACGTACAGAACTTGCTCCGCCAGCATGCATTAACCTTCAGCTGCAACCATTTGTTAGCTCTCAACCTATATCCTCCAGGAGAATTCATAATTTTCTGTGCAACACCATGCAAAATATCCTACTAGAAGTCCAAATGGGTAAGTATTATGCTTCCTCGATTTAGAGAAATCCCTTTATTTATCTCCCTGATGCATCTTGGTTGCACTGTATTCCTCTTGCATTGATTATTTAATTTTTTTACTTCAAAGTAGTGTAATGCCTGATGTCAGGCTAACAGGTCTGTAGTCACCTGGGAGGGTTACCAGTCTTCCAGATTTTATCATGATGCCATCCAGACTTTTTTTTTTTTTTTCTACATGAAGACACTCTATGGGCTCTGTTTATAAAAATGCAGTCAGAGGAAAAGCAGTAGTTGTTGCTAGTCAGGACAACTATGCTGGTTTTGGCTGGGATAGAGTTAATTTTCTTCATAGTAGCTAGTATGGGGCTGTGTTTTGGATTTGTGCAGGAAACAGTATTGATAACACAGGGGTGTTTTCGTTAGTTGTTTTAGCACTTTCCTGTCCACCTCTTCTGTGGTCATGGAGGCAGCAATCTTTGTCTCTCAAATATAGTTTCTAAACATGCATTACTCTCCCCTGCTGACAGACATATTAAAAATACACATTCATTCGTGTGTGTATACACACACACACTCTGCAGCTTCTTGCTGCTGATGCCATGTATTTATGGACCAGTTGTTTGGTATTTGGGAAAGAACAGTGTCCTGGGTTTTGATTCTGCTCTGGATATCCTTTTTCCACACAGAATCCCAATTTATTTTTGCAGTAATGCTACATACAAAATTTCATGGCTTTATTATCATTACTTATCGGATATTAACTGCCCAGATATAACAACTGCAATGGTCATTTTGCTACTGGCCGACTACTGAAATTACTACCCGGTATTTCATAACCCCAGAAAGCCTTTCCTGGCCCCGCAGAAGCAGCGGGGTGTGAGGGGAGGGCGCAGCAGAGCCGCCAGCAGCTCATCGACTCTCAACTCCCGTCACCCTCCTAGTCCAATTAAGTTGAAATGGAATAGAAGTTGAAACGATTAAACAACTCAAGGTAAATGTCTTTTTTTTATCACTTGATGAGAAATAAAATATGATTTGTTAAAAGCAACATAATATAATTGCACGACCTTTTTCCTCAGTTTACAGGTCAGACTTTTGTTACCGGAGGATTTCACGAGCTTAGGGGGACAACAGGACACGTTCAATAGGCAAGAGGACATAAATCTGCTTTCTCTATATATTTGTCATAGCTCGTAAATAAAAAGCAACTCCGGTAGTTTTAGTGCTGTTAATCTCACGGTGCCTCTCTGAAGAGAAATCAAACAGAAATTACCAAACTTAATCATTCAGTGAACACGGCGACAACAAAACATCACTTTTACTGTAAAGACCAAAACAAACAAACTATAAAGATAAGAAATTTTTGTAGTAGTTTCTACTGCACCATCCATAGTAACGTTGTTTCAAACACCGTCAAAAACCATTTTTCCATGATTAGGTGGTTGATGTCCGTATTTGATCAGCTGCCACTCATTTCCTCTCCTGGATTCCCAAATCGCATTTCCAAGACTCAGAGAGCAAAACCAGCGCACAGAAACTCTCTCCCATCACTGACATTTGACTCAGGTTTTGTATTGCTGATGAATAGTCTGAGAAAGGAAAGTTATCTTTTTGATTATTTCCATACTTGAAAATCCCAATTAAAAACATTTAACAGATTTAGATTATCCCTTAAGCAAGAATTTTATATACAGATATATGTGTTTTACACACACACACACATATACGTATAAATTAAAAATAATTTTAAAAAGCCCTGAGCTACCGACATGCGTGTTCAACCATTAACGCTAATCTTAATATAGGAAATACTCTAACGCAAATTAGAGTAAAAAAATAAAAAATTTTTTAAAAAAATTAAAAAATTAAAGACTTCTGAATAATGCACTCACAGTGAGCACAACATTGCATTTTTGAAGATTGGAAGCCACGTAGTATCAAACAAAGTAATATTTCTGGGACCAGTTAACTCGACTCACAGCTGCTTTGCATCACCGCACCAGCACAGGCAATCTGGAATGTGCACCCTTATGCCCTCCACATTCCTCTGCACACACACACTCGTTTTTCCATTTTCAGTCTTACTAAGAAATATTTTTTGAAAAACAGTGTTAAAAAGGAAACACTGCCCTTAGTTTTAATTTGAATATAAACCTAAAGAACTGAAAAAGAGGGTTTTGTTTTGTCTTTAAGAGAGACTCACAGTAGAAGTTACTGCCATTTTTCTCAAGGAGATTGAGACCAAAAGCCATACCTTGTAAAATGCATCATAAAATGAGAAATAACAGTAACCTGCACTAATGAGTGGACTTCCTGGACACAAGGCAGCTATTAATTTCTACTGTTAATTAATTTCTACAGTGGCAGACAGGTGGGGTGGCTGAAGGGTTAGGTGGTGGCCACCCAAGCCATGAGGAGCCAGAGGGAAGCGCACATGCAGCAAGTTCGGGAATGTGCTTGCCATTTTGCTGCCATCAGGAAAGATACAAAAACTGGGATGGACTAAAAGTATCTACGTCAAGGTTGTAAGCGCAGGCTTTTTTCTTGCATTTGATTTTTCCCCTAATTATTTACAGAAGCATTTATGATTTTATACAAATTTTGACTGAAAACGCACAGCTAATATCAGGGTATTTTTCAGGAAATCTAGAAGAGACACCTCTACTTTGTTGCAGGAAAGGACTCAAGAGGAACATAGGTTCAGTAAGCCACAGGTGTTTTCAGAAAAACATATAAAGGCCCCTGCTTCAAACAAGTCAGCATTGCCAACATCACCCACAGAAGCAGCACCTTCTGATCTTCCCCATTTTCCCCTGCTTTTGCACCATCATTTTTCCTCTTCTGCCCTACGTGGGTCTGTGGTCTGTCGTGCGATGAACCAAAGCTAAAACCCAACCCAAACCTGCCAAAAAGGATTTTTGTTCATTTGGGTCATTTTGTCAATCCCACTCATGACAAGGTCACAGGAGAGCTAAGGCAGCAGAGAAATGCTTCTTTCTGCAATTCCTTAGCTAAAAAGGTTTGGACTACTACAGGTTTTTGAGCCACAACCCCTCAAGTTGGAAGCACTGCTTGCAGTCTCAGGTTTGGTTATTATAAGGTGAATAAAGATTCACCTGAAAATGTATTTTTGAAATTTAAATGAAGTTTTAACTTCAATACCTTGTAAAATGTATCGTAAAAAGAGAAGTAACAGTAACTTGCACTAATGACTGCGCACAAAACAATTTTGGCATTTGTTTTTGCTGCCAACATTTAAGTACTTAAAAAAATCCGCTTGCTGAACTGCAAAACCAGCTTTCGGTAACTAACTTGCTTTTCAGGCGCAGGCAGAATATTTTCTTCATTTCTGCTCATTCAGCTAACAGAATTGAACAGATAGGTCATTCAGAGTTGAGAAACCAATTTGGAGTCAAAAAAGCAAAAAGATTTGTTTTCCTTTTCTGGTCTCCTAATTAAAAAATGTTATGGAAGATGAATCTAGTTTTGAAATCTTACGGCATGTTCATGAGTTGAACTGATGATAGTCTTCAGATAATAATTCCTTTGTTTAAAAAAAGTATTATGATGTCAAGTATAAAAATTGCTTTGATTAACTTATTTTCCACTTTGTGGATCCAGGATATTTAAGGTTGTTTTATTTAACTTAGGAAAAAGAATGCTGGTTTAGTGCATTGCTTCACAATTTATCAGATGGAGCTTGACAAAAGTGATTTAAAAAAGGATCTCTCGGTAAAAAACAAACTCTTCCCTGCCAGCCCACTGTCAAGAATCTTCAGAGGAGATGGGCGTACAGTGTACCTTCCTACTTAGAAAGACAGTACTCACTTCATTAAATACAAATGCAAAACAATTAAAATTGGTTATACATTAACAAAAATCAGTTGCTTATCCATTTAAGCTTCAACTTAAACTTCTGCTTTAAAATTCACTATAGTCTTCTGCCTCAGCTCTACAGGTTCACTTAAGGACAGCCTTATTTGACATGTTTTTGTCTCACGCTACCTTTTGGAATCTCAATGGATAAGATTTTTCTAAATCCCAAGTAAACAGAATTTTATGTATTCACAGCAAGAATACGTACAACTGCTAAGAAGTACTGAAGAAAACTAAATGATCCTGAATGCTTGGCTAAGAACTGCCATGACTAAGCCTCAGCAAGACTGAAAAAGTATACATCCTTGAAAAGAAAAGCAATTAGAAGTCTTTTTAAGTCTTAAAATATTGTCATTCTCTAATTCAAGTCTCTACAACAAGTTTTCAGTATTTACACATTTTTTTCAGGTAAACTTACTTTCTCAGTATGAAAGAAAGCTCATGCCAAGTTTTGCATTATGTATCAAATGCAAAACAGAGGTATTCTCTCTGGGATACCCAGATGTAAGAAAAAAATATATTTACTCCAGTGACTCTAAGTATAAAAAGAAAAACTTGAGACTAGGTTTGTAGAACTTCAAAGATTGAAGCAATTAATAAATTCTGAAGTGTACTGTATCTCTGCCTAGGCTTGCAGTTGCAGTTATGTATGACCTTCAGATCATCAATAAGCCTTTATCAGCCAGCAAACTTTGTATCCCAAACTCTGAAATGTGAATTCAAACAGCAGTGAAACTAAAAGCTCTGCTGAACTTTCGGTTAGGAAGATTATCTTTGCAATGCTCATCTCTGTTTTTCTTCCTTAGACTGAAGACTTCTTTGCAGGCTTCAAACACAGGAAGGCTGCCAGCAGTGTAATAATGTCTTCTTGTCTTCAGGCTTTCTGTATTGTCTCCCTCCCACTTCTACTATCTAGTAATAGTTAAGCCCAGAAGGCAAGACAGATCAAGTAAAGCCAATTTTCAGGAGAGCTGCACTTGGCACCACGTGAGGAATATGTTGTTTTTCTAGGGTCATACTCGGGGGAAGGGAAAAAAAAAGAGGTTAGAAAGAAATGTTTTATACCACAATGTGTAAGCTCAATGGGATAATGACGACTCATATGGCCCCAGCTGGTTCAAGTGATCTCAAATACTTACACAGATACCATCAAAGAAAAAAATAAATAAATACACATTCTAAAATAACATACCGTGTATCTGCCAGTGCTAAAAATAGTCTCATATTAATCTCTGTTAAAATAATAAATGATGGATAAACAGATGCTGTTGTACTGTGATCACTCTAACCATAGCAGTGAATGTGCCTACCAGACCCAGGACCAAAAGACCTAGAAGCAAGAACAAATATTGTGTTCCATGTTTGTACACCACCTAGGAAAGGAGACGTCCTGCATTTCCTCCAAAACAAGGGCCCCTGAGCATCACCTGCAGTGCAAATGTCACGGCATAACCTTTAGAGGGACCAGTGTATAGGTATACACAAAGAATTGAGATAATTTATCCCCCTCTGTAGAAGCAGACGTTTTGTTTCTCAGTGACTCATTAATGAAATCAAACATATCAAGGAAAACTGAATATGACTAGCTCAGATGAAGCCCACAAGGAAAGCAGCCACATTTCCTAAACAGTAAGTTGGCATTAAGGACAAGTACCACCCAGAAAGACGTTTAAGTTACTTCTTTTGAGGTTTTAGTACACATCAAAATTACATATATGCAAAATGCTGTAGTCTCATAATATTTCACTTTGGTTTACCATCTGGAAATTATTAGTTTTATCCAGGTCATAATGAAGTTTGATGTAAATGCCTTTGACATGGTGCCCCACAACATCCTTCTCTCTAAATTGGAGAGGTATGGATTTGATAGGTGGACTGTTGGGTGGATGAAAAATTCATTGGATGGTCACATCCAGAGAGTAGTGGTCAATGGCTCAATGTCCAGATGGAGATCGGTGATGAGTGGTATCCCTCAGGGGTCCATATTGGGACCAGTACTCTTGAATATCTTCATCAACGACATAGTGGGATTGAGTTTGCAGATGACACCAAGTTGAGTAGTGAGGTTGACATGCCTGATGGACGGGATGCCATCCAGAGGGACCTGGACAAGCTCGAGGAATGGGCCTGTGTAAACCTCCTGAGGTTCAACAAGGCCAAGTGCAGGGTCCTGCACCTGGGCCAGGGCAACCCCTGGTATCAACACGGGCTGGGTGATGAAAGAATCGAGAGCAGCCCTTCTGAGAAGGACTTAGGGGTACTGGTGGATGAAAAGCTGGACATGAGCCAGCAATGTGCACTCACAGCCTAGAAGGCCAATCATATCCTGGGCTGCATCAAAAGCAGCGTGGCCAGCAGGTTGAGGGAGGTGATTCTGCTCCTCTATTCCCTCCACTCTGGTGAGACCCCACCAGAATACTATGTACAGCTCTGGAGCCCTCAGCACAGGAAAGACATGGACCTGTTGGAGCGGGTCCAGAGGAGGGCCACAAAAATGGTTAGAGGAGTGGAACACCTCTCCTACGAAGAAATGCTAAGGGAGTTGGGGTTGTTCAGCCTGAAGAAGAGAAGGCTTCAGGGAGACTCTACTGCAGCCTTCCAGCACTTAAAGGGGGCTTATAAGAAAGATGGGGACAGACTTTTTAGCAACAGCTGTTGCGATAGGATAAGGGGTAATGGTTTTAAATTAAAGGAGGGTAGATTGAGACTAGATCAAAGCAAGAAGTTTTCCACGATGAGGGTGGTGAACCGCTGGCACAGGTTGCCCAGAGAGGTGGTAGATGCCCCATCCCTGGAGACATTCCAGGTCAGGTTGGATGGGGCTCTGAGCAACCTGCTCTAGTTGAAGGTGTCCCTGCTCATTACAGGGGGTTGGATTAGATGACCTTAAAAGGTCCCTTCCAACCCAAACTATTCGATGATTCTAAGCTAGAGCTAGCTCTGCACTTGAGAAGTGCCACCAGTAAACCACAATGTAGGTCTAATTTACACCAGCAAAAACCTGCATTTTTGCCATTGTAGCTTAGTTCATTCGTGTGCACTGGAGACATTGATACAAGCTGTTTTGGAAGGAGTATGGTTTCAGAAGCAAACTGGAAACGTATAGCGGCTCCTGTCTATTAGCTATGCTTGTCAGCAACCAGTTCCCATTAGAAGCATGGCTGGTGCACCTGTGTCTTCAGCACCCAAACTTCCATGGATTTTTGGGTGCCCATGTTAAGAGTACTTCTGGTCTGTTTTTTTCAGGAGCGTCCAACTGAAACAGCTCCCGCTGGCTTTTGTTCAATTCGGGGAAGCCTATACTCCTGAGAGCTAGCTAGATGATGTTTCTGATTGAGGTTTCTGAATACGAAGGCAAACCTTACCAGTGGTGATTTATTTCAGTATTCAAACTGAAGTGGCATTAATTGCAGTCGAGATCTCCTTCCTATGAAAACTGTCAGTTACAGTCAAAGTGAAAATTCACAACAGATATTAGGCAAATACTTGTGTAAATAAGTTAGCATTAAGTGATGAATTTACTGTTGACTAGTGGTACCCTGCAAGCCAGTATCTTGTTTTCCTATGAAATGTAGAGGTCTTACAGTCTAAGGAAAGTACTAAAAAGCCAGTAACATAAAACAGAAACAACTTTAGAAACTATGAATTTTGATATTTAAATAATCTCCTGATAGAGCAAATACTGGAAAAAGAGTTATAATTATATTAAAACCACTGTTGTCCAATTTCCTTTTCAGAACCTCTAACCTACAAACTGTTACCGGCTGTAAGGTTTTTTTCTTGTTTTCAAAAAAAGGAAGGATTTGCTAAAATTATCATCACTGCAATAAGCTCTCTTTCAGCTCCTGAGACCATCTCAACACACCAGACATTTGAACTCTGGTTTAATGAGTGCTCTGGAGGAAGTGAAAAGTCCAGACCACGAGAAGGACTTAATGCTCCATTCAGAGAGAGAGAGAAGAAATGCATTTGCAGTAAAATTATTGAAATGCTTATATGGCTCTTTAATAGCATCTATCCCATCTTTATACTACTGGTCTTTTTTTTTTTTTTTTTGGTAGTAGATTCTTTGAAAGGAGAGTGCTTAAAGGAAAAATGTTTCCGAGTTCACTAATTACTGTATCTGTTGTTTTACAGAAGCTAGGGAAAATTACAAGTGTAATTTATCCTTGAAACTGCTACTTCGTTGTTAACACTTTAAAAGTATATTGAAAGCATTTGGTGCAATAAAGAGGAAAATAATATCTGAAACATTAAGTAAACTGTTTCAACACAGAAATTTATGTAACTTGCTTTTTACCGTACTAAGAGTTAGAGATTGCCTTCTTGCCTTACGCTACTACTGTATCTGAATAGCAGACTGAATTTGGCAATGAAGTGCTTTTTAACAGTAGGCTTAAGTATCCTGCTTACATTAGCGTGTCCTGGCAAGCCGTACAACCAAAGGCGAATCTGGCACTCGCTGGCTGAGGTGGGGGCACTTCTGAAGCAGCTTACTTGTGTGTTTTCACTAAAAAAGTAACAACCCACCCCCAAAACAGCCAGGAGACACTTCGGTAGCCGCTACTTACCTTTCAGACTGGTTGCTGCTTCAGTTGCTATCCAACGGTTCCCATTTGCAAGCGTAAATGGAATCCAAGCTCCAGACTGCCGGAGTCTTGTTACCAGCTCAAAGTTACGCCTTGACCAAGAAGCACCCAAAGTGTTCACAGCTAATTGTCACTAGCCTCTTAACCTCCTCCCTTCTTAGTCCACTCTAACCAAAATCAGCCTTTAGTAACTCACGATTTATAGCAAATACGGCAGACACCCAAGTAATTTCTCACTCGCTTCACCTTCCTTCCTCCATCCTCCTTCAGCAAACTTTGGTCTTCCCCAGACAGATATTACATCGACTGAAGGATTTAACTTTAGGCTGCCTTAAGATTTAAGGCAATTGTTAAAGTTGTATAGTTTTTGCAACTATTAATAAGGCATCAGAACAGCAATATTCACACAGGGCAGAATTCAACTGACTATGGAAATACCGTGAGCTCAGGCATAAGGCTCAGCTGTGCTTCTCATGATGGAGATCTAGTCAACAACAGAGTCCAGACTGATCTTGTCGTGGTAGTCTTTAAAACAGGCCATAAGATAATGCCCTTAAAGCACCTCTTTCTCTGCCTTAATTCCAAGCGGAGCCGAGGGTGGCTAGTTTGGCTCTAGGCATCTGCTACTGTGGAGGCAGGGTGGATCTTCCTTACCATTCCTTCCCTACTCCGCTAATCAAGTACTTGCAAAGCACCTACTTGCTGGCGACTATTATGTAGCATGAGCAATTTTTGGAGACTGAGGATAAAGATTGTTGCCTCTTACGCACAATATGTTCTACTCCGCAGAGAATATAAATACAAATAGTCACATGAGCAAATCGCAAAGAGCACATGTAAAGGTGCTAGGAGAAAAAATCCAAACCATCAATGCTGGAAAGACACACAACAAGCTGAAGGCCAGTGAGCAGCTGCTCTTTTTGCGAGAACTAAACCAGTGCAAGCGCTCTGAACTAGTGCTACTGCTCGCTGCAGGCTGAGGAGGGGGAAGAGAAGCAAGGAAGAAGAGAAAAAACCACAAAGCCTCAGTTTTAGTTTCTTAAACTTAATTTGATGCAACTTTTATACATAAGCATGTATCTGCCAACACACTTTGACATGAAATATGCAGTGTTATGGACAGAAGATATTTTCTTGGCCCTAAATTTACATCTGAATTATCAGTTATTTACACTGTAACTAGCTTGAGATTTGTTCTCTTTTTAAATCAGTGGATTATGTTTCCTGAACATTTCCCGATGTTTTAAAATGGTATTTTACAACCAGCCACAGACTGTTATACAATTTTTATTAAAAGGACAGGTAGGGAAAAGGAAAAAAAAAAGTCATTAGCCAAAACAATGCTAGACTGGAAAGAGCAACTAGCAAACACATTTATACCACCAAAAGGTATTTATTAATTTCTAAAGTCTTAACCATCCCAGAAGACTTTCCACCTCATGTGGAGTGAGTCTGGTTCTTTGATTAGTATACAATTATTACCATACATAATTTCCATATGAAATCTTTTATATTTCATGCACTAATCCATGCCTACTTTCACTGTCATTTTAGAAAGGCTCACAAATATTTTAAATATAAAATCCTGGCTGCACTATTTAAACATTTAATCACATCGAGTTTGATTTAGTGAGATTTTTCTGTTCATTAGTTAGGGAACTTGAGTTACAAAAAAATGGAGAGTGCTGCCATTCAAGGAGAAGCCATGCTTTTCTTATCTGTCATTGTCTGGATGAAAATATTTATTTGTAGTAGGAGCATTACCCGTAAGAAATGGTTAATGAACTGAAGGAGCTTAACCATACCTTTAGGAAGGATTTGACAGGACTTAGATCAACTCTTACAAAAAGCAACACACATATATCCTAAGAGCAGAGAGGCAAAAACCTGCTGCCACATTTGTGAGGAGCCTTTTAGCAACATGGTGATAAACAGCAACCTGGAAAGCAGGCTTGTGCTAAAAATAACCATTTTCTTTTTCTGGAAAAATCAAAACACACTCAGCCTCCAGAAGCAGAAATCTATGTTAACAGAAAAGGAAGTGTGTGACAATTATAAAGTCCTAAACATATTTTCTATATACAAGGTCAATAATTAACTGATTACAGGCTGGATTTGCTCTTTGAGAAGACCAGAGCAATCCCAGGAGGAAGTTCTGCTCACAATGCACAGTCACTCACCCCTCAGTCTCACAGCTGTGGTAAAGATCTCTGCCCTTGAGCAAAGCAGGATTTAAGTTCAAACACTTTGATTTCCTTCTCCCACTCCGACCCAAACTGTACCCCGGAGGAAGCCTTGGGCTGGGTGTGACATATAAACACATGGTTGTGGACATCATCAAGATGAGCAAGCAATTATTAAGAAAAATATGCAAAAGTTTACAGCCAGAAGAAAGACTCCTCACAAACACTTTTTGGTGTTCAAGAATGGGGACTCATCTTGATGGCGTCTTTTTTAAATGCATGTCAGGGTCTCTTCCAAAACAATCTCTTGGTTTTCTGCTGAACCACCAGTAAACAAAGAAAACAGAACAGATTAAACTAGTGTCATAGCAGGTTTTTTGTGGGTAGCCTCTTCCACTCTCTCTGAAATGCCACACCAAGACATTGGATTCAAGATAACACAAGCCAGAGCCTTTAAAACAGAAAGAACAAAACAATGGTTTTATCTAGTAGGGAAAAAAAGTCACTGCTTTTTGCACAGTAGAATCAATGCTGATGTCAATCTTCAGTTTCAAGACAAACTAATACTGTATGAAACATGCCATGTGGGATGGGTATGTTAAAGACAAGACATTTCAAGTAAAGGTGCCTTTGACTGGAGTCTGAAGTCAGGTGCTCGGGCGTGCCGCAGTGCTGAAGACACCATTAAGTGTTTCCGAGTTTGACATAACTATACCCCTGAGTATCTCAACCAAAATATAGCACTCTGGCGTCTCCTGACACCAGACAGGACACAGAGTCATCATGTTATAAGCTTCTGCTGAGCATCACAGGCTTGACTGCCCTTTCATCCCAAAGGCTGTGGATCAAAAATATCTGCACTGATGTCTGAGTTGCCTCAGAAACCCACTGAAATAAAAAAGGTGAATCAGACTCTCAGTGTTTGTCTTCCCTAGATCCAAGAGAATAAGGCCTAGGCTGCAGTATTTGACCTACAGGGACTTCATGGAAATTCCCACTGATATTGACAGGTTAAGAGGAAGAAAAGCCAAGAACTGGAGAAAGAAACTAAATGAAGGAGAGAAAAACTCAGGGATAGGAAGAAAGCAAGCCAAAAAAAATCCAGGCAAAACCCAAGGCATCAGCGTGACGCTCAACCTAAAACATCTACTTTTAGAGACACAAGTTGTTCTGGGCACATCATCTGCCCAACTATGTTTGTAGTTGTGCATGTTTCTATTTAGAAATAAACCAACAGAAGAAGCTTACCTGGCCTTTCATAGACAGCGATTTGGAAAGGAAACGAAAGGAGACTGACCAACAATATGGGTAAAATGGCAATTCTGCATTGTAAGTAAAGTACTGCAAATTCAACAGAAAAGAGCGTGAGTCTTGTTCCAATCTTTTCTGATCCAAATCTTGTTATTGCAAGGAAGAGCTAAGTCAGCTGCTTTCTGAATTAAATTTAACTGCTTTTCTATAAGCTGAACAACAAAAATCCTAAAGCCTCAGTAAGAAGAAATGGCAAAGTGCCCTCAAAATGGCCTTTCATTTTTTCCTGAAAACCACTTTCCATACAAGTCATTTGTTGTACCTAATATCAAGGCAATTTTTTGGTCCTGTGTTGACCAAGGCGGGGAGCTGCAAAGAGCCTAAGCTGTCCTGGTGCATCCCCGCTCTGTGCCTCTCCCCTTCCTCCTCGCCCCCAGCCAGTCCCCAGCAGGTGCTTTGCTCTTGCTGAGCCACAGGACAACTACTGTGGTTTTTCCTTCTCCTTTCAGGGAGTTAACAGGCTGAAAGGGCTCACCACCGTGCCACATCAGCACCAAAGCCAGCACGAGAGCAGGACGGGGGGATACATGGGATGACAACATGTATGTCAGAATACTGAAATACTGCACTGTGGTACTGTATTTCATGCTGAGCAGTCCATACCGTAACCCCGCAGTAAGCCCGTATCAACGCTTTTCATTCATTTATTTCTGGTGCCAAGTCATCAACTGGATCTAACCAAGGAGCATCTTGCCTCAAATTGAAGGGGACTTTCTCAGCAGACCGATGGGACAGGACTGGACAGTCGAATTTGTCAGACCACAGTTACAAATAAGCAAATGACACAGCACACACCACAATTTTCTGAAGCCCCAGAAGCTTGCTGTGATTTACTTCTAGGGTGCAACACTGAATTCATAAAACTAATTCTTCTCGTACTATCCTGACAGTTTTAGTTGGAAAAGAATGCGAGCAACAGGTTCTAGCATCTGATTATTCTAGGATATCTCTGGTTAACGAGGAAACACAGGGATGCTTTTCCTCTACATTAAAAAAAAAAACCTAACCCCAAAGAAAAATCAGTATTTGCACCAAATCACTCTATAACCTGTTTAACAGGGCATTTAGTGCTCTACGTCGGGTATATTCAACTCTTTGGTTTACCTTTTTAGATAATTTATGTTTTTTTGAAAAGACGTAAAATAAAGTCTTTATGAACCAGTACATTTTCTGGTTAATATTAAGCTCATGTAGTAAGTTCCATTATATTAGCTACAGTGTACCCACAATGCATGATTAGTATTAACAAAATCGCATTTTATTAAACAGTTATGTCTCAGTGCCTGACAGAGAGTTCAGTGTTTTAAGACAGCATTACACCAAACAGCATGGAACTGCAGACTCTTGATTAGTAAATTACCCCTATTTCCCTGGAAAATACAATGAAATCAGGGAGTCTCATCCTGATTTCAATTTCAAAAAATCCAATATTTAATTATATTACTAATCTTCCTGAAAGTTTAAAAACGCATTTAAAAGTACCGCCCCCAATTTGAAAATATAAAATGCATTAGAAGCTTCCCAGCTGGGTCAGACCCTATAAATGACTCCAAAGTAGGTCTTCAACAAGACATGAAAACACCAGGCAAGTTTTTCAGGTTTACTCCAGCAGTACTTGGGAAGCAAGTTGCAGAGCTGAGAACATACATGGAAGTAATTTCCACCTTATCAGATCTGAAATTTTATTTAGGTCTAGACAGATGCAATAGGCGCTCACACAGGCATACATTTAATTAGCCCACACATGCACAGCAGTGAAACGCTGCCCACTTAGAGCCCCACCCAGGCTACAAAACCCACCCCAGGAGCTACAAAGCTTGCAGAGAAGTAAGCACAGAAGTATGTGTTGCTCCTGCAGTTACACTACTAGCAGTAGCAACAGAGAGTCCAAGCTACTAACACACCATCAACTCGAACGCAGATGCACCAGTGTCCATAACTGTATTAGAAATCCCTAACCAAGCAAGAAGTCTTTGGGCTGGATGCTATCTTCCACTGCTGGGGTAATCTCAAAGCAAAAAGAATTAGCACAAAAATAGTGTGGTAGAGTCTGCTGTCAACTGTTGTATTTCATTATTTCAGCACATTAAAAAAACAACAAACCACCCCCACAACTCAAGAACTTGAAACTACACAACAGTTCTCACAATAAATATTTATCACTGCATACAGATGTAAGAAACTTAGAGTGGACTTTTCTAACAAGCAATTTTATTCTCACTTAATGCAGTCTTTTTCTGTCTTTTCAGTAGGGGTTTGTCTTGTATACAAATGATATAAAATTTTTTGGAGATCAGTGAAAAAACTACCATGAATTAAAGACCAACATTTCATTTGTGGTTGTGCAAGCCTACGGGAACATATTGGCACAACTCTGCCAACTCCTGACTTTTACACATCCCTACTTGTGGGTTTTGACAACTGTAGGGTGCTGCAGCAAAACATCAATGACTGAATTAAAGGTTCAAAGATCTTTTCTTGAACAGGAAAAAATGCCAAACATTACTAATTATCCCAAAGATTTCAAAGTAACAAAGATAAATCTAAAAATATGAATATTAAAATCACACCAGAAAATATTCTTCTTGATCCTTGCCTGCAGATGGGGACCAGAGTAGATGTAGTGGAGGATGGCAGAGGTTGACTATATTTCACTCAATATAGTCCTTCAAACCAGTGCCTGATAAACAGGAAACAGAAGATCTAGAAAGCCTGTATTTTGCAGCTTTTAATACATTCATACTGAAGAACAGTTTATGAAATTCAGAGGAGGCAATATAACAAAATATTGCAGACCTGGTTTTTGTACTGTCTTACCAAGTATCTGTTAAGTAAGATTAATATAGCTTCTGCAACTTCTTCACAAAATTTCTGTTCGATAAGGAAAACTAGGCACATCAAAAGTAAGAGGTTGACTGCTCATTACAAGAATAATTTCTTCCACATGGATGAAATTCCTTTATTCACTCCTAAAACCGCATCAATCACTGCAGTTGGGTATCCCAGGCTCTTCAGAACTCACCCCAGTCCCACCACCCTTCGGGTGAGTTACCAGTGAGCACAATACTCTATGGCAGCAGTTAGCTGCTGGTCTCACCATCAGAGGAAGTTATGGGCTATTTAGAGTTTGATCAATCTTTTTTTCTTTTAGGGAAGAAAGCACCATTTTCCAAATCTCTATGATTACTACAGATGAGATTACTATTCCTCCTACAGTATTGATGACAAGGAAAATGCAGCAGCTTGTGCAGCTAATGCGAGGCTGCTGGATGAGGGCAGTTTTGGGAGATGAACGTCCATGCCATTGAGCACTGGAGCTGCTGGGATTTTTTTGGAACAGCCAGGACCACTGCCACTTGCCTTTCCACTCTCTTGCAGCTAGTCCTGGTACAGCAAGAAAGTGAATCATGACAAGGGCAATGACAATACTCAGAAATTACCTTAGAAAGATGCAGTGACTTTTTTTCAAAGCATTGGAGATGAGTGTAGGCTAATAGAAGCCGACTATGCTGCTCTCATCAGCTCCTGCATGATGCCAGAATGATAAGGGGCGTTTTCCTTCCCCTTGGCACAATCCTGAGCTGTAGAGATCACACAATACCACAGGAATCCCTGTTCTGTTTCACGCCGACTATCATCAGCTGACAGCACAGCAGAAATCACAGGATCCATTTAATTGCTAACGACTTGTCAGATCAGCTGTAGATGCTTCTCTGACAAGGATGCACATAATTTAAAAAAGAATGATAATGCAACAGGAATGACTTGATATTTCTCAGGAAGCTGACTCTGCTTGTGTAGGATTTTTTCATTGACACTACTGAATTTGCTATTTTTGTTACATCCTTCAATCCACAAAAACAGAGGTGTATTTTGTGTGCTTGGTGCTTGATCAAGCCATCACATTTTCCAAACACTTCTATGGAAAAAATGCAGAACATGACCATTTTAAGGAGCCTTGTCTGTTTTTCTTTAAAAGTTTAGGGCTCGCTAGCAGCTAATGGCAGTATTCATACGCTCCGGCATTGTCCATCTTTTGTCCTTGGAGGCTCCACTTATGCTGTGAAACCAGTTGACTTAAAGAAATCTCTTTACCAGTTTTTTGTATCATATAAAGAAACCAACTTTTACAGACTGTGATACAAGCATATGGAAGGGTAGCAACAGGTGACAAGAACCCAAGAGGCTTGAAACTCCTGAGGTCTACCTGCAGTGAATTATAACTCCATGTTATCTCAAATGTTTTGTAGAATAGAAAGAAGATAAAACCTTACGGAGGATTAAGGTGAAGGTACAAAGATTCAACTCTCAAGCAATGGAACACCTCCTGCTACAACGTAAACTACCACTACTGAGTGAGGTCCTACTCAGGAAAGCAAATTCACTCCTAAAACATCTACTGCCAGTAATGGGAAGAGCATCCTTCTTCATTAGCATCCTCTTTCTCAACATACATTATTTTCTGGTGGAATGTGGAGTAAATGGATCTTTGGGAGGCGGCAGTTTTTATCTGGAATCTCTGAACTGCCTTTACTCATTCAACACAGTTACTGCATTGCTGATAAAATCCAACTCATTTGGGCTCACAGAACTCTAAGGTTAATAATTAACTTTTAAATATTTAAAGACAATATTAAACAACATCTACGATACACATACGGAAGCAAAACAACAAAAAGTGTTAAGAAAATGAAAGAGGGAACTGAGGCCACACAAGTGTATAAATAATGCAGGGAAGAAAAAAGAGGAGGGGAAGCACGCTCAACAAGCTTCTCTGTCCCTCACTGCATCCCCTATTTTATTACCTAGCAGGAGACATATGGTGAGTGATGAAAAAGAAAGGAAGAAAGGAAAAGTATTTACAGAAGGAGCAAAACCCATTAGTCATGCTTTTTCTGGTACAAAGTACTATATTAATATAGCAGCAAACTTCAGGCAAACAGATTAACAGACTGAATTTTTTTCTGACTGCACACAGAAAAAAAAAATTTAAACCCTTCACTAACAAAGCTTCATAAGGAAGGAGAAAGCAGCACAGATAACATCGTTACTGTGATATAGCATTTGGTTAATTAATATTTTTAACCCCTAAGGAAACAGTAAAAATGGGAACTGCATGCTGTTTCAAGCACAGAACGCTACGCAGGTAAGTTCATTGCTAAGCAATCTCCATCTCTGAGATGCTTAAAAAAGGATGAGAAAACCTTATCATACACGTAATTCAGAAGCAGCCACAACCAGGTATCAGAACGGTTATTAACATGCTTTTTTGGTGATAATAGATATTTAGGATAGAGAGCATAAATTCAGCCCTTTACCAGCATCAGCAACTGCAAACTGACCTACTCACTGGAGTGCCTCATGTGAGTAAAGACTGATTAAGGAACATCTAGGCAGCAAGTTTCTCATCTGGCAACGGTCCGTTCTTTTCTTTCTGGAGGTGTTTAAAGGGACAGACTGGGGGGGGAAGTGATGTGATTTGATGCAATCACCTGTTGCATGAATCTGAAATCTTCAACTGCATTCCCATGCATGCTGTCAGAGCAGCAGTATGTATATATATGTCATAGAACCGATGTTCCATTCCAGCTCCATTAGACCTCAAGTCTTAGTTACGAACTATTTCACTCTGAATTTAGTATTCCCCATGTTTTTAAGTTTCCACAAAAAATATATTAACAAATCACTATATTCTAAAAAACAATTAACTTATTGAGTAAAGATTATGCTACAGCTGGCTCACTATTGTTTCCTCTGTGGCCTCAATATTTAGGGTTTTAAATGAGATTTCAATGGAAATTATTGTCAGTTTGAACTCTTTCATGAAAAGCTTCAATTGCCTCGTTACACAAGGATGCTTTTTCATTGTAGCTGGATCTGTACTAGTCATTCCCATCTCTGGAGGAACACGGTGTCTTCAACTGTCACACACAGCACTCAGGCTCCACAGAGTCAGGCTCGTCCAGTTTCTGCTCTTTTTCCATCACTACAGAAGCAATTGTAAGATCTAGATTAATTTACACGTTAAAACATTTAAGTGCTATTCTCTAAACTAGATTTCTTCCAATTCTCCTCCTGTCATAGAGGGATGTTTTTCTAAATTTTCATCACTTGCAAAAAGCATTTTAAAAAGTAGGCACGATAAAGTTATCACAGCTGTTATTTATGATCTGTTTCAAACTCCTGCAATATTATTTTAATCCAAATTGTCCACTGTAAGAAGAATGTGAAGATCAACTTCCTTTTAATGGCTCAAAAACATGCACTATGGACAGGCAGTAACAAAATTAGATTAAAATGCTTTAAGGGCAACCATACAGAACTGTAATCCTCCAGTCCAAGATGGCAAATTCCAGTATAAAGTGATTATAATCCTCCAGTATAAAGTGATTATAAGAGCCACGGTACAGTCTGACCCTTTTCTACTTACAGGAAAAAAACCCCCACAATCCCAACTTCGAGTCAGATGCTGCCATAAGAACTACGCTGCATGGACAGGAATTTTGCCGTAAAACTCAGCTGAGAAAACAGAATATGATGCTGGTGTTAATGATGTAAAATTTCCATTCAGAAACACCTGATCAACGAGTACTGCCAAAACAACTTAAACCTTCTACTTTTTAGGTTCTAAAGCACGTGGATTAAAATGTACAGCTTGCGGGAATTCAAGATATTAAACCCCACCACAACCAACCAGTCTGCACCAATTCCTTCCCCCTAGATAAAGCGGCTAACCTTGGGCTTGCACAGCAGCACACTGACTTGACCTGAACTGCAGTGGTTAGCAGAAGTCCAGCTTCAACTGTAGACCAAACCTCTGTACTGAATAACCGTTGCGTGTGCATGAATTCTCTTTCAACAGAGGTAGCAAGTCTTGAGCCTGTAGCAGGTAGTTTGATAAACCAACTCTGGGGTCCTTCAGGTTTTTTAATAAAAATGCTTTCTTAATACGAGGAAATGGAAAGTAAAACTTTCCTCATCAACATCTCCAGGGCTGTACAGAACAACGTCTGAAGGTTTTGTTAGACAATTTTGGAATTTTTTTTTCCTTCTCCTTTCTCAGTCATGATGATAACAAACAGATAAGAATTTGCTATGTTCATCAATGATTTTGAATAACTGCAACAGCATAACAAGATGCAAGAGCTCTCAAATGCTTTGCTGCAAATTTTTCTTAGAGTTCATAAACCTTCTTTACATACTTATAATCCTGCTATACTAATATAAGCATTTTTGGTTCCACAGAAGTATTAAATATTGTTCAGTGCTTTAGTAGATGTGACTGTCATCTTTGCTTTTAGCAGGGAAAAAAAAAAGGTATTTCCAAGGAAAAGATACAGCTTTCCTCTCTCCCTGTCCTTGTATTCGTCCATGTAGTGTCTTGGAAATGCAGGTCCGCAGTTACTGTTTGCTCACTGTCCCACCAAGAACCACCCTTCCTCTTCTCCTCCACAAATTAGAGCATATCTTTTATTCTTTTTTTTTTTTTTTTTTTTTTTTTTTTTTTTGAGGTTGAAGGTTTTGGAAGTTCCTGTATCCGCTTTAATGCTTTTACAGTTGATTGTGGCAGCTTCACGTGCCAGTACATCTGGCATGTCTTTATTATGCCATTTGGTGTTCATCTTTGCTTTCTGTGGGCTTGTGTAATGCTTGCAACCACAAGGGCAGAAGTGTACCACTTAGAGAAGACGCAAGAGCCCTCAAATGCTTCATTGCAAATTGTTCTCCAGAGATCTTTCAGAACTAACATACTCAGGCAACAACTTAGATGCTCTTAACCTCAGTCTTATCCTCAGCTCATCATCGTAAGTGCTGCCAAGACAAATTTTCAAAGTTCAACGAGATTCACCAGGAGCATTAGAATAGCCCATCCCTGGATGAGGATGGCAGAGAAGCAGCAACATGAAGGATGAGGGTCATGAATACTTACAATGTGTTATCACTAGGAGTACCTTAGCAAGTCCCAGAGGAAATCTTAGCCTCTCCCACAGGATATGTATTTCCCTGCAGTAAGTACTATCAGCATGACAAAGGACTCAAAAGGTAAGATTTCCTTTTTCGTGTAATAAAGCCCACAGAGTTCATAGGTAGCCTGCTGTATACACACCTCCCTGCTTGCAGAAAGTTGGATTTTGTAAGTAAAGGTACTTGATACTGTTTTTCCCGTCACAAGGGTGGGGATCTCCTAACCCTTTTTCAACAAACTTAAATTTCCCTGACAATTTCAGCTGCTAACAACAATAAAATAGAAGCAAGTTATATATTCACCACCTTCCAGAAAGCTTCTGTAGGGAAATTAGCACCATAGAGCCCAGAACAAGATTTTACAAAAAGGACAAGATTTAAAAAGGGGGGGGGGCAAGTTGATTTTATGCCTTCACACTCAGATTTCACTCGCTCGCTCCCACATAATCCCAAGTACCAAGATGTTGTGTCCGCCACATGGTTTTGCCACAGGGGGAAACCTGTTCCTCTTGTCCTCCTGAAAGTTTGGAGGTTCCCAACTGGTGATAAAAACTTAATTTTAAACAGATTTTTAGGAGTTACTAATTGATACTGGGTGGTCCTTTGTCTCAAAATCACTTTAACTTCAGTTTCCGTACGAGTTACGTCAGGCTGCATGCCCACCATCTGGTTTTCCTCCCCAGCTAAGAGGAACGGGGAGCGCACACGGGATGTACGGCAGCTTCGTGACCCTTCTCCTGGTGCAGCGTCTTCTGGCAGCCAGGCGTCGGGCCCTTCGTTTTAGCCTTTTGGTCTTGACATAAACAACACATTCCTCAGATTTTACAGCTAGGGATGGCGTCCTTGGTTATCCACACAGGCCACTTTTTTTAACCCTTTATTCTGCAGCTTCCTGTGATCCTTACCACACACATTTCTGTTCATGTTGCGCTTGTATTGTTCTTCATGTTTCTGTTACAAAACTCTACAATTCCACAGCTTTTTCAAATGACCACAGAGTTCATGCCTAGATAACCTTAAAGGGTTAAGCCTCTAAGATATCTTCAAGCTTTTCTGTGGTCTAGTTTTGCTACAGGAGGAAGACAGAAAACGGAAAACACCTTGTTTTTTCTCCTCTTGCCTCTGCCTTCACATCCCCTATAGTATATATATGCATCGTTTCAATGTGAAAATGGTATTTGGGGTGTCACAATTAATCATCTGAAGTCTTGACGCTGGTTAATTGGTCATAAAACAGTAACGGATCAGAGGAAGAGCCTTTTTCAGAACAGAAGACTTCTGCTGGGCAAAACAAAATTTAAAAAAAAAAAAGGATCACAGGTGTAACATGAAGGGATGCATTACCTAGGTCAAAAATCCCTTGATTTACATTATACATATTAATATTAATGCTTGAGCCTTAACTATTATTTTCATGTACCAACGACTAAATATACTCTCCACTAAATTAAATTTTTTTTTTTTTTTTTTGCTGTGTAATATGGTGCATGCAGGCACATACATAAACCTGTGGAGCACAGAGAAAGGAAAGACTTCCTTGGCTTTTTAGAGTATTAGAAACTGACAGTTGACAATTATTTACAAAAAAGCAGCTTTTTAATTCAGAATTTGCTTAAGGTACTGAAAAAGAAAATAGTTTAAAAGTTGACACCAGATAAGGATAACTTCTTAAACAGTCTTAACTATAAAACTTTAGCAAAGCTGCTTTTTTAAAGTTATCTGTGCTTTGCTATCCAATCTGATTACTTTTAATCACCATCTTTCAAAATTTTTGAGGTAGTGTATTTCACTCATATCTCAGTTTTATTCACATATGGAGCAAAACTCTCACAGCTTTAAATTACCTAGCTGAATAAACTTAAAACAAAAGTCCTCTCAACACCTACAAAATAGGCCTCTACCAAGCAAAGCTGATTTCAATAGTCTAAAGTTTAGATCAAGGTAATTATTGTAAATGAGCTGTTATTCCAGTTTAGTATTCTGATCTTCAAAATCTGAAGAAACAAGCATACAATACTTTCAAATTTCAACTGCTGTAGCTACTGGCCCCAACATTTTCAACTTTAGAAAAAAACCTGTGCCCGTGTTGCCTGTTAAGACAATGAATCACTAAAAAACCCTACTTTAAAATGGGTTTTTAATCATATTACGTAGGAGATGACTGTTTGCTTGAGTAACTGATTGAGGTGAAGGCATTAGGTGATGCCTTTCTTGGCATCTCCTTCTAAAGAGGCATGTCTTCTCCAAAAATTATTGTTTTTAAAAATCTAGGCAAAATATCTTCTTTTTTTTATTCTTCAGCTATACACTTCACCTCCTGAAGCACTACAAGAAAACCTCATGTCTAGGTGGGGAAGATCGGGTGACCACTAGGTCTAAAGAGCCTACCTCCCAAAGGCAGGTGGCAGCCAAGGGGGATGCACAGCAGGGATGTGCCTTCACATCTCTGCTTTTAATAAAGCAAATGCAGGTCCAAGCCACACTTTGCTTTTGCAGTCCAGACTCTGGGGCTGGACAAAGCTGCTAATTGTCCGTTTGGCAGCAGAGTCAGATCTGGGATGAGAAGGCAGTGCCGGAAATCATTTTTACATTGAGATAGGAAGAAAATCGAGTCCCTTGTGTTCCCATACCCATCAGCAAATGGGCAGAGTGAGAATTGAGCTCCATTAGGATCAGTTAGTCTTACTGATTTAACTGGAAACTAGATTAAAGCCTTAGATATCTGATTCTGTAACAATGCTTTCTACCATGCTTCAATCAAACCATGGCTTGTTCTATATCAAAGCCATATTACATCTTCTCATAGGAATCACTATTTTGGTGTCATTGCAGTTCTCACTGTATTTATATCTAATAATGGTGAACACATATCAAATGAGAATATGAATTTAATACAGAAAATAAGACATATTTATGCTCTTACGATGCTCTTCATTCTTCTACTCCAAAATGAAATTATGTGACCATTTACGTGTTCAAGAATGTTTCTTTAATATTAAAAGCTCAGATTCTACTCCTACACTATTAAGCTGCTGGCGACTGTTGCACTGCCAATCAGGCAAATGCACACCTTCTGCCAAAACAAATCTTAGCCAAATATTTGACAAACTGACAACCACTGCTTGCTGCATTTTATTTTCCTGTTGTTTCCCCGCAAGCACTTATCCCCACACGTTTTGTGCTATTGTCTCTTGATAGGTAACTAAAATGGTATAATTAAGAGAGTTACTATCTTCAAAAAGTAAGAGCATGTCTTTTTTTTTACCAAGACAACAAAATTGTTTCTACTATTACAGAGGCCTAAAGAACACAGAATAGGTACACCTTATACATAAAATCCTTATTTTCTCCAACAACACACAGCAATCTGTTACTATTGAATTTTAAAGCACAGCAACATTGGTCTGAAGTTACTAACTCCTGCTAATTTATAAAAAGTCTTATTGTACAGGAAGGTTCCAGTTTCTAGGATCACTGTTGGCACCTGTTGTTATATAAAAGCAAAGTTAAAATGTTTAGCCCACACTTTGTTTGTAGAAAGATGTCCAAGTATGTAACCCACAGAGGCTTGAAGCTAAAAACAACATCTGAATGAGTTTTAATTTTTTCCCCAGCTCTTATTTTCATGTACCTGGGGACTGATAGCATTGCGCTTGTCCTTGCGTTTTCCAGATGGAACTAGCCAGCTGATGCTGTTTTGTACGAAGTAGGAACGTGAAGGGAATTTAAAGAGGACAATGATTTTCTTCCAGGTTGTAAAGAAGCACTTACTTAAAAACTGGTCCATTTTATTTTTCAGTCTCTTATCTTTTGCAACTCAGTCTTTCCCACTAGGAAAAGGCCTGAGCTTCTGGCTACGTTTGCCTTGTGCATTCAGTAACTATCAGGATACAGCAGGATTAATTTGGATCCTCAAAAACAACACAAGCAGGTACTAATGTTTACTGTTTTTTAGTTTTACAGGAAAGGATGTCTGCAAGAGGAAAAATGTGCCCCCAAGCTTGATAGGAAATCATTCAGATTTCTTTAAATCACCCTTTAGGAACATAGATATGGGGGTCTGTTTTTTGTAAGAGTGTAAGAGAGCGGGGAGGAGGAAAAGGCGGCAGGAGAAAGGCGTCAGAGGATTGCGGACAAGTGTTGCGTTGCTTGTCTGTTTTTAAATCAGTAGTCAAACAGTTCTGCTAGGCAACCGCTGGTCTGGCCACAAGCTAGGATGGAATAGGTGAGACCTTTTAATGTATTTCCTTAGTGCATATGTTTAAAGCCCCTATGCTAGAACAGCACTGTTCCCTAGATGTTTCATACAACCTCCAAATCTGAAACAAGCCATCAAATGCTTCATCCACCTTGACAACTAGATGGGCACACTCTGCTGAGGTAGGAGGCATGGAGGGCAGAGCAGGCTCTCTGAGAGGAGAGGTTCACCTTTACTCCTCAGGGCACCAACACTGAACCTGGTTCTTACATCTGCCTCTCAGCTGCAGAAGTAGCATTTTAAAAATTAAAGTCCCAAGGCATTACAAAGCCCATAAATTTTCTTTTATTTTTGTAGTTTTTTGTTGTTTGGTTTTCTCTCTAAACAAGGCATCGATGTTTTTCATTTTGGGGGGCACTTACAGCTATTACCGCTGTATTTGGGCTGCAAAACATTAAAGGGAAAATTCCTAACTCAACAAAATCTCAAAGTGAAAGTATTTGTAGGCCTAGCATCAAACAAACTCTAGTTTTAATTGCACATGTGTTTGTACATGTGTCAAGGGGTAACAGAAGAGAGTAACTTAACTCGCTTTATTATCAGGAAATTAATTTTGAAGTTTTTTCCTAAGGATTTGTTGGTACCATTAATTTAGGACTAACTTGACCTTTCTCATTCACTTCAATGTTTTCAGCGCACAACATTTTGAATCTGAGGCGTAATTCTCCACATCCGCCCCAGCACATAGTAATCAATAACCAATATGTTAGGACATAAGCTGATGCATTTTCCACAGGAAGTCTTGAAGAATGCAAGCACAGCCTTCTCTTTTCTTAGACTCAAGCACATTAATACTTCTTTTAAGCTTCTCAAAATGTTTCTGAAGTCCAAAAATATTTGTTCCTTCCTAAGGTCAGTTCTGCTGGTGAATCAGTCTTGCAGTATCTCTCCCCTTGCTCTGTAGCCACCACCCAATCCAGTACTGTTAAACGAAGTTAAGCTTATACTCCTTCTAGAGAGAAGCCATCAGATAAGACTACAAGTTATTTCCTTTCACCTTTTCTTGATTATGATAAATAAAACTGTACTAGAATGTTTTTCCTTCAAATTACCTGAGTTAAGTTGAACAGAGGGGTTCAACACAAAGTTTTCAGGGCTGACAGTTACTGAATGACTGGATCAACTTTGGCCAGATAGGATTCTCTAGGTATAGAAAGAAAAGGATTCTCAACTTCTTCTAAAACACAGATAGTATTCCTTCCACCACACTGTGTCACAACAAGCCTTTATTTTATTCCCCATTTGCCTCTTCCAAACTCTTGCATTTACGCGTGGAAAAAGGACAAGAAAGTAGAGATTTCTGTACTTTAAAGACAGGCGTCTGGTTTCAAATTTTAGCAACAGTTCAGGTTCAGGCTTCAGAAGGTGCTAAATTCTTGAAAATCCGTAAGGATTTTAAGAATATGGCTCATTGCATTTTATGGAGCCTGTATAACAGCCCAAGCAGTGCCAAAAAGGGAAGCTCCTGCTGCCTCCTCCCACCTGCTCCAGCCACGCACTCCTGTGCCCCTGCCTTCCGCCTGCTCAGCGCTCAGCAGACCTCCCCAGGAGCTGCTTAAACTTGCAAATGGGGTGGAGAAACAGGATACTTTTCTGCTATTCTAAGCAGTTAAAACATCCTATGTGAACCTATCTCTTTTTAAGCACGATTAGGTTGGTTAGCAATCCACTCTGACATTACTTGAGCGCTCCCAGGTAGCAAATCGTGGAGATGTATTCTGCTCAACTACTCTGCAGATTACTTCCATGACATACACATCAAATTTGAAATCCAAAATGTATCTGTGTATCTGGAAAGTCCTGATAGATTCCTCTCAGCTCCATGACAGATGGATCTTAAGAGAAGCCTAAGAAAAACCCCAAGACATTTTATTAAAATCCCTTTGTCAGGTATTTTTGTTATTAATTGTTATTAATTGTTATTAAATAACAATTTAATTTGTTAAAATTAAACATTACAAAGTAATTTTGAATACAAAATTCAGGACAGAAAACCAAAGCTATACACATTCACATTCATTGGGATTGCTAGAGGAACGGGTATGGAATTGTGGACAAGGAATGAAGAGAGTCAAACAGTTAATGTGAAGAAAAGGGTAAGAGGTAGTGCATAAAAGACTTGCAACTATAGGTAGGAGGGAAGGCAGTTTCAGTCTCCCCTCCCACATGTGCTGGCACTTGAGGGTGAAGAAAATCTAGCTTCCTTTCCTGCTGCTACTGTACAGCTAACTCGAGACAGCCAGTTGTTTCACAGTGCGTACTTAAAAGACAACAAGATTAACTACCCCGTCTCCTGGGAAAATTTTCCTCCTACAGACTTAGTGACATACAGATATCAATAATTTTTTTGAAACTGACAGCTACAGTCTTAATTCAGGAGTAACTGAATTAAGTTGTGCAGTGAAAGCTATCACAGGGTCTCTTAAAAAATGTTACAGATCTTTTAACAATCTCTGAAAATGGAACAAGGTCATTTAGCATTCATTTCCCTGATGCAAGTCAATACAGCTGTCTTCTGACCTTCTTCCAATGACCCTGGTCAACAAACACTGCTCTTATCGATCCCCCTAAAACATTTTTTTTTTTTTTTAATTAGTGTGAAAACCTATACCGAAATGTTGTAAACACTTATGTTACTGGACCTAAGAAGACACTTCAGCACATATGTAATAACTAAGCATACATATAATAACTATAAGAATAAACTACAGGTGTTAGAACTGTAGGCCAGGTTCTTTTATACACTTTGAAGCCTTAAAGCAATATACAACAAACAGCAGAAACATGATCAGCTATCTGACAACATAACACAGCAGCCCTCTGAGAGGCAAAGGTGTTGTACAACCACACATTAAATGCTTTAGAGTAGGAAGTATGCATTAAGGGGCAAGAGGAAGGGATTAGCCTAAATCTAAAACACACCTTAAATATCCTCAAATAAAACTAGAGATTAAAAGTCTGCTGACGCAGACAGTATTTTTTTCAGGACTGCTAAATGGAACAGTTTTTCACATTTCAGTAATATGCTGTGGCACCACCTCACCAGGAACCGAACCAACAATGTCCACATCGGTGAAGCCTGACACTGACGAGCTCACAGAAGCAGCTGATGCCTTTGGTCACCCTGATGCGCCAGGAATGAATCCATTTACTTACAGGTAGTCAGGGAAGACAAAAAGTCAAATTTTCCTTTTGTACGTTTAGATGATTCAAGTTGACTAAAGAAAAAGCAAAAGCACCGTGTCTCAATTTCAATTTGTAGACCCGTCAGTACAACTTCTGACACAGAATGCTTGCTCACAAAACAGATGCTAAAAAGCAAATTACAGGGCAAACCAAAGACAGAATATGGTAGGATTATAGTGCCTCAGTGTGTAAGCAACACGTTTGAATTTCAAATAAAATAACAACAAAGAAATACAGAAAAAGGGAGAAGTTATTACACAAAGGAAAACAAAGTGCATTTTCATCCTCTCTCAGGCACAGCAACTAGAGTGACAGACTGCAGAGAATGCATAGAAGGTTATTTATAACTAAGACCACATATGGTAATAGCAGTGAGGTTTTTTATATTGAGAAATGTGTCTTTAACTTCCAGCATATCAATTACTATTTTTTCAAGTAATCTTTTCCTATAAACTTAATCTGAGCAACTTGAAGAACAGTTTTACAGAGGACATAATATGTGGTTTATGTTAAGAAGGCAACAGAACCTGATCACAAACTACCCAGAGACTTCAAGTCTACCATGAATACAACAAATGCATGGCATGTAAACATCATGCTTGTCATATAAAAAAGTCTTTTGCTTATTAAAGTATTTGTATCAATAATAAAAAACTTTCACATAAATAACAAGAAAAGAGTACACAGAACAGAAAGCCTTTAACTCTACACATCACACATTACAGCGAAGTAGGTAAGTAATCATTACTGTCCTTTAATACTTTGATGTTTTATGTCATAGAACTCAGATTAGTAACTCTGCTCAGAGCTTTAAAAAGACTAAGTAAAAGCATCAAAGTAATTTTATTGTTTTGTTAGATACTATAAAGAGATTACATAGTGTCCACCTCTGACCACTAATTACAATTCCTTTGTTTCACTTCAGCCTTACATTTTTTCATTAAGACTCAAATGGAACAAGTAGCAGCTTTGACTTTGATAAAAGGTCACTTCTCATAATTTTGTACTTTATTCATCTCCCCAGCTAAAAGCTGTAGGAAAAAATTACAATTGCAGCTCATTCTTACACATCTCTCAACTCACAAAGTAAATGACAGTCATATCGCTCCATGAAAAACCAGATTTTAGTTACATTTTCAAAAAGGAGAATGAGATGAAGCTAACACAGCAGCAGAAATACATATATGCTGAAGGAAGCCATGTAAGCAAGCACTCAGTCACTGACAGATGATGTAGCACCTGAGGTAAAGATATGAAACTTGTCGACTAAAAATCCTGTGTTTGAAAAAAAAAACTATTAACCTAGCTACTGATTACATTACTTGAATCAAGGAAACAATCTTTAATTTTAGCTGAAGTGGTGTGTTGAGGACAAGGGCAAAGTTTAGTTCTTACAAGAAGCTCTTCAGCAGAGCTTTCCCTCCATCTGTCCTTTTACAAGGGAAAGTTCATCATTTCAATTTTCCAGGTGGACAACTGAAAGCACCAAGATTAGATGGTAAAGCAAAGACTAAACACAGGTCTCTATTAATCAGTTGCTTCCTTTACTCACAGTGATGAACTTTCTGTACGATGTCTAACAAAATTGACTGAAGTCTCACAGGTTAAACTGATGAAGGGCGCGTTAAGTTACATCAGAGCAGCACTCCTTGTGCAAACTCAAGACAAGAAACTACATATTGCAACATTTCTCAATTAGTAGTATTTTTATTTAGATGCTTTTAATAACAAATATGAAATACATAACCAAACCATAAGAAATTAGACAGGAAAGCCTTTAAGGCAAGCAAAGGAAAAACAATAAAAACAAAGGCAGAACTATATTTGGATTGGTTTCAAATTCAATACATCAAGATCATTAGAATTCAATTTTCTACTGTGCTATAAGAAGTTTAAGAAATAATATGAAAAACATACATTAATTTCGAACTGCACTAGCAATAACTTGTCATTGACAAAGCAGATGTCTATCACCTTGATAGTCTGAAATTCAGTCCTATTCTTGCAATATAGACAGCAAGTCTAGAGTATGTCACAATGATTTGTGATCAAAGATGAAATACAGATTGTTAGCTTATATTCTCTAAAAAAAATGAATTTGCATGGCTCCTGAAACCACATTAAGAGTACCATATTTAATAAATTTTAGGTAAACTCGAACTATGTTTAGTCCAAAGCCACAAAACTCTATAAAAACCTCCTCTGTATCAATATTTTAAAGTGAAGTAACAACCTTGAGTTACTGCACTTTCAAAGACATAGCCTCCCAGTTCTCCTTAGCGGTCCTGTTTGAGATAGGACACAAGGTCACCCTGCAACAGGAACACAACATAAGAACAGATATTCTGGTTCAACTGAAAATCCATCTAGCCCACACTTTATGTGGCACTGACTGTAAATAAATACCCCAGGGAGCAGTGTAAGAACTGAACATGTGTGAACTTTTCATTAGCTTCCACATAGCACAGAATGTAGTTTCTATGCATTTAGTAACACTCAACAGGTCAGTCTTACTAACACTACCCATTAAAACCTTGAGCTTATGTAAATGTTTGGCATCCACAATACCCTTTAGCAATGACTTTGGCTAACTGCTGCATAAAGCAGCAGTTGGTTGTTTTGAACCTGGCTTCTACGACTTTTATGGAAAAAGGCAAAAATATTTCCTACCCAGCCTTCAGTTTAATTCATGATTTTTCAGGCTTCTCACACCTCCCTGCATCAACTTTTCTCCAGCCTGACAAGTCTTGATTCCTTTAGTCATTTCATTACATCAAAGCTGTTCCGTATCTTTGATCATCCTTGTTGCTCTCAACTGAGCTTTAAGCTCTACTATACCTCTTGGCAGGAGGAAGGGACTGCACATAGCATTCAAGACGTGGATGCAAGTTGGATTTACACCATATAACAACAACTTTTTCTGGTTTACTCTTCATTTCTCTTCTGGTAACTCACAACAATTGCTTGTTTGGCTCTTATTGCATGCAGACGTAATACCAAGACCTCACTCCTGAACGGTTACGGCCTGTTTAGCAACCATCACTTTATACGCAAAGCTGGGCCTGCCCTCCTCAATGCATCACTTTCAGGTAGGTATCCTGACAAACAACACTGGAAATTCATCCACCTGAGTTCTTCTGTGGCTCTTTGCAGTTGTACCTCACCCTTACTGTCCCAAACAACGTAATACCATCAGCAAGCTTTCTTCCCCACTGCACACCAGGGCCCCTCCAGGTAATTTAGCAAAAGGTTAGATTCCCACAGTAATTTATCCTGCCTAGAAGCGACTTTCTCTACCGATAACAGCCAACATTCTTTACATTTTTTATCTTTTAGGGAATTCTTTACCCCCACTAAGGCTCTTCCCTCTTACGCTATGGCTAACTAGCTTCCTTTAAAGCCTTGGGTGAGGGACCCTCTCAAAATCCACTTGGAAGTTAGAGATACCTAAATTACTCTTATCCACATGGTTATTAGCCCTCCAACAGCCTCCATAAGGTTGCAAGACAGGTTTACTTACAGAAGTCATATTGACCTTTCCAAGCAGAGACTGTAGAAGTGGTGGATATCTACATAACTAACACTACCAATTTGACTGTTTCAGACATTAGGATTACAGCCCTGTGAGTGCTAGTCTCCCTTATTTAAATTTTGGCATCACACCTGCTATTCTCTATAATCCTGGTAACTTACACCCAAAAAGAAAGTCTACCACCATCAGCAATTCAGCTATTTTACCCTTGAGTTTGTAGAACAGGAGTGAATGCCACCAAAGTCCTGGTATTTTGTTGCTGACCATGCTATCAGCTACTTCCACACACTCTTCTCCCATCTCTACCTGTGTTAGACCCAGACTCCAGTTTGAGCCCCTTGCAAAGAAGAGTTTGGAAACTGGAATACCCCCCATTTCCTCCCCAGTGAACAAAGACACAAATAATTTAATTTCTCTGCAAAGGCCTTATCTACTACATGTGCTCCATTTATATCCTAATCATCAGCATTTTCTACAGGCAGTCTGGAAACCTCTTGACGAGCAGGAAAGCATCATTATCAGTTTTGATGTCTTTTGTTAACCACAAACTTTTCAGTGTTTCCATATTTAGACTACTAATGACTTTTGCTCAACTCATTTGAACATTCCTTCTGCCTTTATTTGTTTGTTTTGAATGCAGTTGTCTTGCTTCCAATTATCTCCTTCATACTACGCAGCTTTCTTCTATCCTTCTGTAATTCTCTTGCTAGATGGCACACACTGGTGCTCTGCCTCAGATACTATCTCCATGTCCTGTATCTGTGTCCCTCACTCCATTCCATATTACCTTGAGATTTAGGTCTTAAGAGCTGTGTGACAAGTGTGTAAGAAGCACAAGCTGATCCACACTACAGTACTCATGTTACACAAGCAGACACTTCCATTGACTCTTAAGTTATGTCTCAATCCCTTAAAAAAAAGGGACAAAAAAATCCAAAGACACAGAAGCATGGATTTGATAAAGTTAGATTTATGACTCTTTCATCTCGGACAGATTGGTTTATTTGAGGGGGTGGGGGGGGTGTTAATATATAAAGTGGTAGCTGAACTTTATTTGTTCACCAACTTCTTTCATCGCAAGATGAACTGGAATAAATCCAGTTTCCACATAAGTAATTTATATGTGAATTAAAAAAACCACCCAGCTCAAAACCCTCCAAAACCCCACAATGTTATCATCCAGACTGTGGAGTAGTTCAATGAAAGTCAATAAATTCAAAACAATTGACATACACATGTAGACAGGGTCCATGTGGATTATTGACAAACTACACAAAACTATTCACAAACAAGAACACTTTATTTTGTTTACAAGCCCAAACTGTTACAGGAAGCAAGTGCAGGGCAGTGGTTTGTCACTTGTGAACCACTCTGAACAGAGAGATAGTGCCTTTACATTGATCATACATGGACACATACTAAATCAAGGTTAGGTTTAAAAGGCTTCAAAAGGGTTTATCCAGAAACAAGATTGATCTGGCAAACACATGTTTTCAGAGAAGAGATGACAGGACGAAACAGTGCATTTGTGCTCAAAAGATACCATTAGTTACAAGCATTAGCATTATCTCAATGCTATCACATTTATTTTGAAAAGTTTTTGCAGATAGGCTGAACACGTCTGCTTCCAAATACTGATGAATTTACAGTTGTGGGATAAGATACAGGAGCACTAGCATGTATTTCCATTTCAAGTATGTGATGATTCCTAAACCCCTGTACTGTTCCAGACTTTGGGAGAAGACAAAAATCCCTTTGTAGGGGAATGGAAAGGATTCTTCTAGAAGAGAATAGACGTAGGTCAGCAGTTCATAAACACACACGGTGTTGTACTAACTGAAAATCTGACCTGCTCCTCTTTTCATCACATAGGTTACTCCCTAGGCAAGTGATCAAGCTACCTGTTTTCCTCTCTGCTAAAGATGCAACTTTGGAGGAAGCAGAAGTCAGGCTCCCCAGTAGAAGCAGAGCAAGAGCAGAGTTTAGAGAGGGACAAAGCATTGAGGACTCATCTTTGTGAAGTTTCATGTATGGAAGGTGTGTAAAAGCAGCAGGGAGGGGAGGCAGAGCTCTTGCTTTCTGCCTTTTGGAGAAGCTCCTTCATAATCAGAAAAGGTTTAAAACACTGAGTTAAATATTTACACCAGTCAAAAGCAGATGAACAGAACCATTCTTTCCAACTTTCTGAAATGAAATCACAAAAAATACCTCAGTCATCCTTTTTGGTAACTAGTATGTCTAAGCACTTACAAAAAAAAAACCCCTCACACCACAGAAAACAAACAAAAAAGCCCCAGAAACTGCAACACAGCAGGAAGATACCAGAGCTAGTGCTAAACTAGTAGCTTGCACTAGAAGCAGTCAGCACACAGCAACTCGAGCTGAGGTGAACTGCTTATATCAATTACTGGCTGATAATCAAGTACTGCTGTCAAACCACTTAAGTGCCCAACACTCTGCAGCTCCTGAGACCCAGATCATCTCTCCGCCAGTATGAGAATCTCATTTTCCTATCAACGTAAATCTATCTTCTAACGGCATTCCTACTATTGACCAGGGTGCCACAGACCCTAGAAGGGCTGCACTGCTCCCTGTTTTGCAGCCATGCATTTGTTAGCCAAGCCTCAAGCTGAGAACTCAGCCTCAGCATTGTTCAGCAGGAGGAACTGGCCTAGGAAAAAAAAAAGTAAATGAAGTGAGTCAGGGTCTTGGCTTAAATACATGGAAAGTCTAGGGAGCAGACTTAAGACCATCTTCAGCAGACATTTGCCATATTTAAGTCTGCAGATCAGATTTATACTGATTGTGCACTGAAGCATTTCCTAAAGGAATTAGTAACTGTTTATCTTCAACTTGATCCTTTCATATGTATCCTTACATATACACAATTTTGCAATTGAGGCCCCCATGCACCTCTGGAATTTTTGCTAACACCATGTAAAATGGATTACTCTAACTGCTTCAAACTTATCTGCAGATATACTGCATGAATCAGTAATTTAGATAAACAGTAAGAAGCCATTTTATGACTCAACCTGATGATATGCAACTTACTTAATGTTTTTGTCTTGGTCAGAGACATGCACTGAGTAACTGGATAGGAGCATCAGGCAGTAAATGTCATGGATATAGGCGGTGCTGATATATACTAGCTGGGACAATTCATACAACGCAGAAAGCTTTACAGCTGTACCAGGAAGAAGAATATATCTCAATATTTCATTTTCCAGTGTAGTCCTTGTAAAAAGTTCTATTTTTCTAAAAAGTCTTACTTAAGATACCTTATAAAGCAAGTATTACTTTTGACCACATGTTCCACACACATCGCAGCAAGGACAAATGTATTTTCAGTAAGTCTTTTGGGGTCATAGTAGGTATTTCAACTCATCGAGCAGAAGCCTGACATGCGTAACTGTTTATTTCAATGCAACTATATATGCTGGCATTCTCACAAGTCAAACGACTGCAAAGACCTAAAGATGCCAGCACAGAGGAAAAACTCCAACCCTTATAGAGCATTCATAAGGCCAAAAATTACATAGCGCATGAGGAAACCAACTGCAACGGCTAAAAGAAAGTTGCAGTTTACAGCTAAAACTCTTTTTGTGTGTTTGCTTTTTAAATGGCCTCTTATCTTCCCTTCCCTCCCCAAACAGAAGGAAGTCACATACCCCAAACTTAATTTTTAACGAGACTACTTTATTTCTGATAAAGCATGTCTTTTCCAATAGTTGCTAAGAGATAGGATGGAGGAAGAGAATGGATTTTCTGAAATTACTATTAAAAAAGTCTTAAGAACTGACTTCTCTAAGTATCGGGCTCTTGGTTTAGGCCACCTCTGGGCTAAACACGAGCTATTGCTCTGTCACCCAAAAACCCCCTCCCGCCGAGAAAGGGAAACCAGGGAAAGACAGGAAACTCGTGGGCTGAGATAGAAACGGATTTAATAAAACAATAAAACTAACAGTAACGCTAAAGCAATATAACGTACACAGAGTTATGCTCAGCCCATATAGCGGCCACGGGCCGGGCGAGCCCCGCGCGGCACGGCTGCAGGGCAGGGAGCGCAGGCCTTGGGAGTGCAGCGACGGGCCAGACCCTCCAGGGGTGGCAGCCATGGAGGGAGAGCCCTTCCCAGCAGACTCCGCAGGACGTTCACGGCATGGAATACTTCTGCTGGCCAGCCTGGGTCAGCTGCCTCGGCCTCCGCTCCTCCCAGCTTTAGCACCTGGCTGTCTCCAGGCTGCTGGAGGCCTTGATCGCTACGGAAACCCCCACACCAATGGCCAGCCATGAACTAAAACAAAGTGTTTTATCTACTTTGTTCTCACAGTAACAGGTGCTGCAGTCTTCTTAGAAACACAGCTTTCCTGAACATAAACCTCATTTTATGATTCTAACCCAGCAAAGCCAGGATAACAGGAAAACATATTTGCACATTCAGATTATTTACACTTACTTGTGGCATTTATGCTTAAGTTGATACAATTTGGAGTAAGAGTGCTCATGTGGATCTGGCTACACTACAGACATTATGCCCCTCGCTGCAGAACATCGTCTTCCTTTCGTGTACTTTCCATGCTCAACCTCACCTTGCTTTCATTTTGTATCAGTAAGGAAATAGTTGCAGTATGTGTCCTTTAATATGAATGCTCTGATCAGACAAAAAGCAACTTAAGCCTTTTGAAATTATAAAGCATACTATGTAGAGAAAGCCGGTGTTGGTCTCTTCTCCCAAGTAACTAGCGATAGGATGAGAGGGAATGGCCTCAAGTTGCACCAGGAGAGGTTTAGACTGGATATTAGGGAAAATTTCTTCACTGAAAGGGTTGCCAAGCACTGGAACCAGCTGCCCAGGGAGGTGATTGAGTGACCAACCCTGCAGGTATTTAACAGATGTGTAGATGTGGTGCTTAGGGACATGGTTTAGTGGTGGACTTGGCAGTGCTGGGTTAACAGTTGGACTCGATCATCTTAAAGGTCTCTTCCAACCTAAATGATTCTATGACCCTACTGTAAATAAGTTGGTATTAAACAATTATGAGAGTCACATTAAGAAACTGTACTTAGTTAAGAAGCACTAAATGATCTTAAATACACATTTGATGCTCCTTCACAACACTAGCTAGACAGAGGAGTACTTTGTGTTACCTACTCAGATTTACCTGACACATCATGACAGCTTTAAAAGGGTCAGTTCTGATTTGACTGGTAGGTGAAACTCTCAAGAAAATTAATACAACTACTACATAAAAGAACAATTGTTTTTTCACCCTGTTTCAGGTGTTAGTTCTTGTATATCATACACACATTATAGTGACAAATAACTATCATTTTATGTACAGAAGGCCTTTACATAGAAAAACTATAAAGTTACATTCAAATTATAAAACAAAACTTGTGCTGAACAACAGTTGAAGTCTACATGAACTAGAAAGACCTGAACAGTGTCATGCAGTCTTAATCTTGCTCATTTTCCCCAACCACAGGCTGCTGACTGTGCATCACTTCTTATACAAAAGATATTCATATCTATAATTTACACCACAACATTAAATTTGCATTAGCTATAGAATTAATTTTCTCAGCAGTTTCTAGAACAACAGTGCTTAGAATGGGGCTAATGCATTTCAAAACAGTTTACCTTGTAGTTCCAGAGTGTGAAGGCAGGACCTCAATTTACCCACAAGACACAGTGGAGGTTCAGAAATACTAATAATAAATCTGATTTTTATTTCTATAGTCTTCCCCCAAAACCTCAGTCTTTAAAATAAGATTTTAGTACTTGGCATATTTAACATCCAGCTGACATACACACTTGAATTCAAGTAGTAAATATTTCTTCAGACTAGAAATAGAACATTGGCTTTAAAACACACTGAAATAAATGTATCTAATGCTCACCCCATCATGATAACTAACAAGCCACTTAACCTTATGTTTTTCCAGTGAGGGCCAGAACATAGCTCCCTAGAGTTTTACCTCCCTTAGCTTTAGCCTTAGTTTTAATTACCTTAGTCTCAAGATAATTTAATTTTTCTAGTTCCTCTGCACAATACACTTTCCCATTTCTGTAAAAGTCAAGGTACTATTCTGCACACAATAGCCTCCCCTAACTATGCAGTCTTGGTTCATCTTGCATAGCAAAGACACAGGAGTCTTGCTTAAAGCTATAATGTGGTAAGCATTGCTTAAGTCTCAGAAACACCATAAAGTTCAGCAGGAACTTAGAAGCCTTGCTACACATAGACTTCTGCCTGTTCACTTCCAGTGCAAGGACCAAAAGTAAGAGAGAGCAGAGAGAGTGAAGAAATGCAGGAATGAATTAGACATCATTTTTTCCATAAATAAGAAGTCATTATTTAAAATTCATAGACCTCTATAACAACATAGCATATGTAACAGTGTACTAGAACACTACAAATTTTGTTACAGAATTTAACAATACTGAGAGAATGACAAGGACAGTTCAAAGACTCTAAAACCTATGACATGACTGCAGTTACATCACTGTATTGTAAAATGATATATTAATAATTGGGAACAAAACACACCTAAGCAAAAAATCAAGAACCTAAAGAATTTCTCAAATCATTCAGATGGGTGATTTCTATTTCTCTTACAGATACAGCCTTATTTGAAGTCTCCTCATCAACAATTCCTCACAAGTTTACTGAGGCATAGTCATTCGTTTATGTAGACACTTAGGCACTTATGTTTTTGCATCAATTTTCTAAGATGTTTTCCAGAGAAAGTATTACCTCACCTTTTATTGCTCCTGAATTGAATTAGGTTGACTCCTTGACCTGACAAACCCATAAGGAAAAAAAAACAAAAAACACACCAAACAAAAAACCCCTAATGTACTTCTACGTAGAGAGCTGAACTAATCCAATATATAGCCACCTACACCATATGATCATACTAACACTCATACAAGTGCTACTGTAATCTACGTTCCCCTTCTCCCAAACTAGTTGTGGTATCAAAGTAAAAAGCATTTGTAAGTATTTTAACAGGAATGCACTTGCAGAACTAAAAACTTGGCTTTGACATTAGCCTAGCAATTCTTATGTGTTTACTGTTTGGGGTCTGAAGTTTGAGATATTACCCATTTCTTCCAAACTAAATTAAAAGGATAACCTCATCATACCACCTTGTTTTAATATGTTCTTCCCTACAGCGACATATCTTTAAGCATGAGGGATTGCCCTATCATTCTTTTTCTTCGCAACCATTTCAGCTGTAGCAAAATGGATGAGCAGGCAACTGATCCAGCAGGCTTGTGTCCAAACTACAAGTCTGAAGTCTTGTCAAAGGCCCCATCCACCACACATAATTCTGCTATATTAGATTATTTTTTTTTAACCAGTTAATTAGGTCAACAACAGAATAGACTTCATATAGCTAATGCAGCAACGTTTCTTGGGAGCATTTAAGGCTGCCAACACAAATATTTTAAAGCTTTTAGAATGGCTAGTTTTTATAGTAGAACCCTAGAAAATGTGAATCAGCGGACTGCATTCTCTCACATAATGCTAGTGTTTCAGTCTTTACTGTGCCTAACCTGTAGGAGACAGAACATATAGGAGAGATCCATGTCATGAGGACACTGTACAGCTGCCTTTGCGTATTAAAATAGATTAAAGTGAAATATCAATAGTTAGAAAAAACATACATTTTAACACACACAGAAACATGCAGACCAAGACTCAGTGGCCACAGTTAAATTTAATCAGAATCCACACTCCATTAGCAGCTGGAAGAGTTCCAGAAGCCGCCTGTGCCCTTGGCCATCTGCCAAGATCACTGATTGCGTTTTAAGTCCCCTGAAATTACAAGGATGTATTCAAATATGCCACTCTCCACTTTTGGTACGATATTTACAATTTTCTTTTGTTGCATATAAAACTGTAGCTGTCTACCTCACCACCAATACATTTGCATTTTGTAGACACACAGTCAGACATACTTAATGTCACCTAAATTTCAAATATGTTTGGTACCTTTTGCAAAGCTGTTACTAACCCTTACATTTCCAGGCTTCTTGAACCATAGGAAAGCAAGGCACTAGTGACACCTAACACAAACAAACTATAGCTAGCATCCAAGATTTGAATTGAAGTATGAAGTTTAACCTATAGAGACAAAATGGAAATTCTCAAGCACTTACCAGTGCTTGGTAGTGTTACTTACCAGTGCTAGCTATCTACAAGTATGCTAGAGCCAAGCATCAAAATTCTTGTCCAAAAACCTCATTCAAGTTTACTGCTCATCGGAGTCTTGACATGCACTAATACACAGCTCTTACAATAGCATTCTGCAGAAAATACTGAAAGGAGAAGGAAGTGTTCAAACCAAGCACAATAACTAAAAGTCTTTATCACACAACATCAAAATGAGATAAGCTAGTTTGGCCACATACCAAGAAAGCTAAGGATTATTACACCTCCCATGAACATTTGCACATACATGTGGTCACAATTCTCTCTGGAGATCTTCAGATGACAGTCTTTTATTGATCTAAAGTATCAGAGAACATCCAGGTTAGGAGAAAAAAAAAAATTTAGGTAGGTAGCCATGACTGAATCAACTCTTACAGAAACAACAGTAAAGAAGCAAGCGGGGGGGGGGAAAAAACCCCAAAACACTGAAACCCAAAACACATCATTGGTTCAGTAGCCAGTCCATAATACTCTGGAATTATTTGATGCACATGTCCTATGTGCAGTCAACTCAACTCTGCAGAGTCCTCAAGCCCACACTGAGACCTGCTGTCATTAAAGAAAAGCTAGAATATTATATTGCATCTGCTTTGTGCAAACTTATGCATAGTGTAGAATCTGGTCTTGAAAGCACATTAGTACATAAAGTACTGTCAGGTATCAGGTTTGATATATGGAAGCCTAACAGCATAAGAAAGTGAAAATACTCCTCAGAATAACTGCTTAAAACTCAAAACAATACTGTACAAGACAATGCAGCACTACAGTGTAATTTTGCTCATCATCTTCTCTGACTGTAGCTCCATGGCCATCTAAACGAGCCTGATGGCCCAATCCAGACTCCTACCCCTCTGGCATTTGATAGGCCTTTTGCTGAGCTCAGCTGGTGGAGAGCAACCCAACCAGCACCCAGCAGTGACCATCAGCTCACACTGCAGGCTTCCAGCCTTCTGCCTCACAGGTGAGCTGAATTACATGGTTTGCCACTTTGCAACTGGGAACAGTCTTGCCTTTCTCCTTCCCCTCTCTACCAACCCCTTAGATCAGAAAGCAAGTTGATTCAGCCTATGAACCCAGAAAAGGCAAAGCAAGAGCCCGAAACACTGACTTTTTGCCAGATTAGTCTCTGGCCTTTTAGCAAGCTGAATTGATTTACTGGATGATCAGACAAACACTAGAGCCAGCATAAACTAGGCTGTAGGAACTGGGCCTCCTTTTATTAAAGCCACAGACACAGCTGAGAAGGGCTTGATCAGAGGTTTATCCCCTTACCTTATACCACAGGTAGGGAGTGCTGCTGATGTGCTGCAATTTGTACTGATGGGGCACAGTTTAGCGGAAAGACCACATTAGAAAAAACAAGTAGGTCATTTGGGGGAGAAACCACTTGAATTTGAAGCATGTCTTTTATTGGAGTGGCAGAGAAGAGACTTATGTCAGTCTCTGAATAAAGACACAAATTAAAATGGTGTGTTGGACAGCAGCAGATGCAGAATAGAAGTTGTGGGTTTTTTTTAGTAACTCAGTTAACTACTGGATGTACCATATAAAACACACAGCAGTGCACTGTAGCTGCACAGAAAAACGTATGTCATTTCAATTAGAGTCCTCTTACTTCTTTTGCCCCTGTAAAAATTATACCTGCAGGCAGCTATAGAGTAGTACTGCTGTGAGAGTTTGCAAGTGTACCCAATATGAGTGAAGTTAAAGCTGAAAAGAATGAGGCTGAAGGGATGCAAGGCACTAAACCCAACAACTTACTCCCATCACAAGTGGGACAGACTCATTGCTCAGCTACTCCCTGCACCCTAATCTGCCTACCCCTTTTGCACTGGCTCTGGCACTTGTCAGATCCCACAAGAAACCAATTACTTCATTTCCTAAAAATATCTCCTCCTTCCTAAAACAGTATTTCTTCTTGCTGAATTGGTAAGTTAAACAGCTTGGCTAAGGGTGCAATACTGAGGATGGTGAAAAAAGGAAGGAAAGAATAGGAACCCAGATCAATAACTCTTGCTGCTGAAAGGAGGTAAAAGTGAAGTAAGATCTAAAACTGAACCACAAGTTAAAGCTACCCCTTCCAAGACTCCTACTGGGACCATATAGTCAGAGTCCCTAAAGACATGTAGATGCAAAACAAGCTAATTTAGCATTACCTATCCAGCAAGTTGTTATTCAGAGTAAGCATAAGTTGTCCCTCAGGGGAAAGATTTACTAAAACACAGCCCTAAACTGGAAAGGGACACAGACACAGAAGTGTAAGTGATGCACATTCAAAAATAGAAGGGAAGAGACTCTAAGCATGGAAAAAAGGATACAATTTCTTTTCTGTAAAGACAACTTTCCATAGTCTCACATAATGCCAGGAAGGAGTCTCAAAGGATTAACTGAAAAAAGAACAATAATTTCACATGTCTTGACAAAGATGCAGGAGAACAGTTTGCCGAGATCTCTTTATCACTTACCACACCTTGTTGTCAGGGCAACCCCAGTATCAATACAGGCTGGGGGACGAAGGGATCTAGACCAGCCTTGCCAAGAAGGGCTTGGGGACACTGGTGGATGAAAAGCTGGACATGAGCCAGCAGTGCACACTCACAGCCCAGAAGGCCAACTGTATCCTGGGGCTGCATCCAAAGAAGGGTGGCCAGCAGGTCGAGGGAGGTGATTCTGCCCCTCCACTCTGCTCTGGTGAGACCCCACCTGGAGTCCTGCGACCAGCTCTGGAGCCCTCAGCACAGGAAAGACATGGACCTGTTGGAGCAGGTCCAGAGGAGGGCCACAAAAATGATCAGAGGGATGGAACACCTCTCATCCTATGAGGACAGGCTGAGAGAGTTGGGGTTGTTCAGCCTGGAGAAGGGAAAGCTCTGGGGAGACCTTGCTGTAGCCTTCCAGTACTTCAAGGGGGCTTGTAAGAAAGATGGGGACAGACTTTTTAGCAATGGTTGTTGCGACAGGACAAGGGGTAATGGTTTTAAACTAGAAGAGAATAGATTGAGACCAGATCTTACGAAGAGGTTTTCCACGATGAGGGTGGTGAACCACTGGCACAGGTTGCCCAGAGAGGTGGTAGATGCCCCATCCCTGGAGACATTCCAGGTCAGGCTGGATGGGGTTCTGAGCAATCTGATCTAGTTGAAGATGTCCCTGCTCATCGCAGGGCAGTTGGACTAGATGACCTTAGAAGGTCTCTTCCAATCCAAACTACCCCATGATTCTAAGAATAATAATATTCTCTGGCTTATTAGGATAAGTCTGATGGTAAAGCTTATACCAGCAGAAACTCCAAGCAGCAGCTGACTTAGATTTCACTTTTTTCTTTTGTTGCTCCTCCTCTTGATCATCACCAGAATTAACACTTTCCAAGTTTCTAAGTCACTAGCCTCTGTGCAGGGATAGAAACAAATACAGCCCAGAAGAGGCTCTGGTTCACAGGTGGCTTAGAGACTTAGCCTGTCCTCTGCAGCAAGGAATCACACAGCCCAACTCCCAACATGCTGTCTTGCCCACTAACTGCTCCTACCAGCGCTTAAGAAGGCCACAAGGACAATGAAGTCATTTTGCTCATTGAAGTGGAGCAACTCACATCCCCTCCCCGTTACCCCTCTGCTCTTCCCTCTCCACCTCCAGACAGGTTTGGTTTTCTGCTGGACATGCAGCTGATCTGGCTGACCACATAGCCACACTTGCACTGCTGGCAGAGGGGGAACCCAGGAATCTGAGGCTTTAGACAGGACCTCCCTTTTTGGCTCCTGCTCCATCACATTTGCCCACTGTGATGATGAGGCCATGCCTTTATTTAACAACTTGGCCATAAATCAGAGAAACATAACTCTGTCCCAAAACATGTAAAACCCCAAATGAATTCCCCTCTGTCCTAGGATACATCCTCTTCCCCTTTCAAAGGGGAAGAGAGAAGATGCAACACCAGCTGTAGATAAAGAGTAGAGTAAAGGTATTATACTACAGCTTTACTAGCTTCAGGTTAGTTATTTCGTGCTTCCTGAACTTAAGTAGCCCTTGGAGGGGAAAAAAAAGAAAAGACAGCTAATAAATAATTGAAATAGTTCATTAGTAAATCACCATGGAAAGTTAACAAGATTAATCAAATGCCTTTAATTTCATAGTGTTGGAGCGAAGTGACAAGGAAAGTGTCACTTATGTAAAAGATGTTTATATTCATATAGGAAATATTTTGTATTTCCAATAACACAATGCAACTATTCTTCAGTCATAGCCTGGATAGTTAAAGATGATTAACAATGTTGTGGAGAGTTTCCATTGGCTGTGAGCTTAACTCAGCTTTGAAGCCATCTTGCACTGTGTTTTGTTTCATTCGTATTTTTGGTGGCAATTATCTTTCCAAAACTTTAGACAGTCACATGATAAGCACCTCTATCTGATCAGTCACCTTGTATGCTTGAAGAGCAGATTTCACTGCCTGTAACCTGGGCCAGCATGACTAGTCTAGGAGCAGAGCTCTAGGCTGGATCTGTTTGACCACATTTCTATCACCATTTCATTTAATAAGCCTTCCCAAGGTAGCTGCAAAGCTGTCTGCTCAGAGGGAGCTGTGAAACAGGTAGCTAGTGCAACAGTGAATCCTGCCAACTCCACCAGAAGCCCCGGTCAGATTCTCCAGAGCACTTTCTTCCTTGCATTACTTAAGCAAATATAGGTAAATGCACAGGATCTCAAGGCTTTAGAAAACACTTCACAATGCGATAGGTTAGTCAGACAGAAAATCAGATGTTCTGCCCTGGAAAATACAGTAAAATTCAACAATAAATCTTTTGACTAGTCTATTTCTAAAATAAAAAATTAAAATATTTTAAAAATTGCAGACTCTCCTCAGTTATGCAGTGGTAGCACTATGACTCACCACACACTGTTTATTTTATGTTCAAGAAGTCTAAAAGCTGAGTATCTTCATTCCTGCTTTGTCAGGCTTGTTAAAAAGAAGTCCCTGAAGCCTCAGTTTGGAAGAGCCATTATGGCAAAACAATCCCAAACAACATTAAACGCAGAAGGTGTGACTGGACACTTCTGTCCACCCTGCCCCAACCTCTAAGCCATTAGATATATCTGAAGGCTTGGCTAACACTGGAAATTAGATTTGTCAAAGACATGCATGTTTTTCTAAGAGCAATTAAGAAGTTTGGCACAAATTGTAGAGAGATTACTGTATCGCACAACTGTATCAACAATACTATAACAAGTTTTAGCATTCCTGGACTAAATACATTTCAACAACCAAGATTTCACTTTCATAAACTAAGTACCCTATATGGTTACAACCCACAGAATTAGATTTAAAATATTTGGCACATCAAGCATGTGAGGAGAGGGGGAAAAACATGACTATCCGGACAACTACTATTAGCCTGTGTTGCAATCTGGTATGGAAAAAATGGAGTGCATCGGAATCACAGAGCAAAGCTTCAGATACACTCCACAGTATCTGGAAAGCCAAGTATTTGCATTCCTCAGAGCTGTGTGTCAGGGGAGGTGACACACAATAGCTTCTCTGAAAAACATATTTTAGGGTTCAATTCCTTAGCCTATGAAATAAAGGGGGAAAAAAATTGCTGAAAACATAGCTAGCATGAATCTGACAAACCAGTTCCGAGCTCAAACTTGTCAGCTAGGAAGGAATGGTAAGTAGTGGAGAACATGTAGCTCAAGGATCATGCTTTGCTATCTCAGCCCTCTGTTGCTTCTTCCACCAACTTCAAGATGGATGATGAAATTTAATGCTACAAGCGATCCACACCAGCTCGCGCCACTGCTTAAGTCACTTTTCAGTAGCAGGTGAAGAAAAGCGGGGAAGCATTTGCAGGAAAAACACTTGTCTTGATGAGCAGCTATACGACTTCCATCTTGAGAACTCTACACAACCAAATCTATGTTCTTCCTTTAACAAAGGGCCTAAGGTTTCATTTTTAAAATACAAGCAGTCCTTGCCATGTCAGAAATCAGTTAATCTCCCAAGTTAACTTTTTTCAAGGACTTTGACCAGTAAGTCCAATGTTCAGATTACAGTTCAAACCTTACCCCTCCTCGTTTCTCCCCCGCTTTTGTTGTTTTTTGAGGAACACACTATATGTCAGGAGTCTATCAGCAAGACACAAACAATCCAGGTGCCTTTTGGTTTTGCTTATCAAGAGGCTAATACTGGTCAGAATGAGCTTGACTGAAGAATAAGCAACCCTGATATCTTAGTTACATGTTTGTATGTGACAAATCTCCTCGATGCCTTCAGTTCAAAAAAGGGCCCCAGGGCACCACAAATAAAAGCAAGCAGATTAAGGTGTTACTTCCCATCAGTTGAGTAAAAGGATGTCTATGCCTTTGGCCAACTCAACTACAAAAAGTAATACACATTGATTTAAGCCACCACATTTTAATTCCACTTTGTTTACAAAGCAACACAGGCTCCCTTAAACACCAAGTTAAAAATAGTAGTTCTAAAATGATTTTTAGCCTTGCTTTTGAGGTAAACATACATTCATAGCAACAGCTACTTAAGTGACCGAATTACTGTCCACCAGCTAGCCACATTTCTATACCCCTTGACTCCCTCTGTTCTTAATAAAGTTAATTTCTGGACTTTTGTTCAGCATTATGCTGCCACAAGAATAGTACAGCATCCTGTGACAACACCAAACAAGAAGGCTTTCCTCCCCCTAGTAACTCTTAAGACAAGCAGATAACAAGCATTTTTACATGCCAAGTAACATAAGATGGCTTAGCCACTTCAGCAGCACAAAGACGCCCCCCAAACTACCAGTCATCACATACGTTTTATTGCAGAATGGTCAGAAATGTGGCTTTTTGGGAAAGAAGAGTCTCTGCATTTTGAAGGGCATTTATAATGGTGTGGACAAGATCTCAGGCACATCACTCCGGATTAGTTAGCAAGAACAAGCCCATTGTAAAAAAAGTCACTGCTGTTCACATCCCAATGGACCTTCATCTTTCAGGCAATCAACACATCACACATGAGGATCCACTGCTTTCAGGGTCTTCCAGTAAATTCTTAGGTGCTCAGCCTTTAATTGTGAAGCAAGTCATGTTCAACCAGAAAACCTCTGAAGTCATTCACAGGAAAATGAAAAAGTTGATAACTTAAATATGAAAGCCTGAAAGATTTCCTCAACAAGATACGAATATTAAAAAAGTCCTAACAAATGACACCTTCCAAGGAGAAGCTTGCAATATACCTTCTCTGAAAGATTCTGTAAGTACGAAATAATGTCTGAAGAGTAACTAACTTGAAAAGTGAACTAAAAACACCATTACTCACCTCAGATAATTGCTATATGTGGGGGGAAAAAAATCCTAACAAGTGGTCTTGGGACATGTGATGGAAAAGGAAGAAACCCGACCCCACTCCAACCAAGAAAAAGGCACAGAGCAGTAGCAAGGTTAAAGATGCTCAAGATTTAAATACTGTTTTGCTTTGATGTACTGCAACAGAACAAGCTGAGAAGGGACAAGGAGTGCAGGATTCTGTGAGCCCAGAGACATCTGAACCCTATTAGCAACCCTGAGCCAACATAGCCCAAAGGACATTGCTCACTCAAATGAAATAACCAGCTACAACAGCCTGCAGCTGTAGGTAGGAAAGGGAAAGCAGCACTGTTGAATCAGCTGAAGCCCAAAATAACAGCTGGAGAAACTGCCATATCAGGAACTCCCTGCGTCCATAGAAATGGGCAAGAGGTTCTGAAAACAGTGGCTGCAGTGCTCTTTGCCTGCAAGCAGGTACATGTGTTCGTTAACAAGGACTAAGATTTTGTTTCTGTAAATTAGCTTTACCACTTGTCTTCTGTGGGCTGGGGGAATACCCAGAAAGCTTTTCTTGTTTGGTTGGTCCTGTCCACTATGCAAGCACAGGAGAAGGCTGGTTTACATATCACAGATTGCAAGTGAAGCATGAGTCAGAGTGAAAACTCACTAATTTGACGATTCTGCTTAAGATGCAAAAGAATAATTATGCCAGAAAATTTCTCTATCCTCCTCTGCTACCCTTGTTATCACCAGAGGGAAGAAAATCATTGAGAGCAGCAGGGAAGCCCGAGTTTGCATCCATCTCAAGCTGCTGCACAAGAGGGTGGTGCTGAGCTGCAGCACCTCACTGAGCATCTGACATTGCATTTCAGTTCAAGTGAGTCACTTCTGAGTCCTCCAACTGCAAGTTTGTGGTGACTGAGGAGGAGGTTGGGCATGGGCTTTCCAGTGAAGTCAGCTTGTTTGAGACTGCTATCTTTCCCAGAAAGACAACCAGCTCTTTTGAATAGCCAGCTGAGACAGAATGTATTGATAAGTACTTCCTCTTCAAGGACTTACTGTAAAGATGATTTTATTTCAAGTATAAGCCTTTAAATATTATCACTACTTGGACCAAAGTCTCAGATATTTACTTTATGAATCAAGAACTGATTTGTATAGAGCCTTTAAAAGTGGCCTTGTGTATCTTTATACAGGATGTTTGTATAAGTCTGGAAGAGATCACATTTTTCTTTCAGGATTGAAAAAATACAGAAAACCCATAGAAACAGAATAGTACATGACAAGTACAAACTCCAAAGAAGAGAGATCTACCCAAACAGCATGTGATTGTTTTCATCATTTGCCAATAACAATACTTCATGAAAATTTCAGAACTACTACCCTGAAATGCAAGTGTTTGTGCCTCTGTTCTCAGAATTACACAGAAGCCAGAAGTAACCTTGTCTGCCATTAAGCCTTTAGTAAAAACAGAAAAAAGAAAAAGGCAGTATTAGGATCATAACTTCAAAATCTAAAATAGATATCCCCATTGCTCACTCAACTGCCTTCTAAATTTTCGACAATTTGCAATTTGGTTTTCCAGACAAGGCTCTACATTTAGATCAAAATACAGAAAGTTAGAAAGACTGAAGCAGGAAGCTCAGATTAGCAACCTCTTCCGATTTTTGCTCAGCTCCAGGCAACCATAATACATCAGATTTGCACACTAAAGGCCCTGGCAATTACATAATTGTAGTATTTTCTCTGAGGTCCTCTAGAAAGTTTTTGGTTATAAACATCCAGAACCCAACCCATGAGGGCCACACCATAACATCAGTAAACACTAACTACAGACAACTTACATGGCTGAGAGAGAAAACCAAGTACACTGAACAAATGGAAACACAGCCAGCAACACCATGACATCAGATCCAGCTGTACCAAAAATGGTTTTGGTACCTAAATGATCTAGCAAGAGTCTATAAAACACTGGGCAACACGATCAAAGCAGAACAACTCTGCAAAACAGCTTTAAGTTTGCTTTGCAACAGGACATGCCACAGACGAAGGGCATTGTATCAGATCTATTAGTTTAGTAACAGAATTATGAAGGCTTGGCACCACAAGCTAATCAGATATTGCTCAGTTTCAGTTCTGTATAATAAAATTGTTTCTAAGCTGCTTTGGTTTGACTGGTCTGGTCTTAGGCTAAGCAAGTTGGGTATTTTCCTCTCTCCCTCCTCCCAAAAAAGTTATTGACTGCTACAGCCATAGGCTTGGCATCCTACAATAGAACATTTAATGTAGGATTCTCAAGAATTACTATTGTTTAGAAGGTTTTCCAAATGTTGGTGTTTAACTCTAAACACAATTTCAAAAATTACAACTTTTATAAAGACTTTTACTCTCTACCTGGATAACGTCAAATTATGAAGTTAGATTGCTCAGCATGTTCCAAAGACCAAGACATTACCAGAAACCACCAGGTACAATATAGACAGTTGTGTTTCTTATGAAATACATGACTATTTCAAAAGGTTAAAATAGTTGAGAACTCTCACTGTGGATTCTTGCACTTTCAACTCTGAGACCTTTCTCTACTCAAGTGTTTTTTGCTACGGGCAACAGTGTAACTCCAGCCTACCAAATATGACACTGAGCTGTAGATAGGAGATCACTGGTCAGTCAAAGAATACACACCAGTGCTATCCAAGTCCCTCCAATTTTCCTAAGCAACTACAAAAAACTCACCTTAAAGTACACATACATCAGTCTCTTCCCTACACCCTCCCTGCAGCGTGGTGGCAGCTCTTTTAAGCTGGGACTGACACTTGTGGATATGGGCTGTTGTGATATAAAAACCCCACCCTATTCACTCTTCTGCATTAGTTTTTCCTCCAGCACATCACCCCAAATGAACTTAACTACAGGATCAGATCAGCGCCAGAGAGAGAGAGTGGAAACAAGTCCAGCAGCCCCAGCTTTAGCTGGCTTCGGTATTATGGAGGCTGTGGCTTGACTAACTTTATGCTAGCTTAAGCTGGCACTTCCTCACAAGAAGTTATTTTGCCCCATCTCTTCTGCTTTTGCACCAACTCCACATTCTTTTGGCTGGAACAGCTGTTTGCATGGCTGGACGATGAACTTCAGTGAATTATGGTCCATCTAAAAACTCCTCAAAACGTATTATTTTTGCTGGATTATTACCTTGGAGCTGGGTAATTACTGATAAGGAAAACAGATATGGCTGAACTTGTTAACTAGGAAGACTGGAATGGCAGAGACTTGATTGATAAAATGCAAACAGAGGAATAGCAGAGTTGCGAGAGGTAAGACAGCGTACAACTGACACATCAAGAGAGAGACTGGGAAAAGTGAAAGGTAAAACCACTTAGCTCAAGTAGCTGCACGGTGGTTCTGCAAGTCTCAGCCTCACCAAGGAGCTCCACAGGCTTTCTCATAATGCCGCATAAAGGAATGTGATTTCTTCACTTTTGTCTTACAATCTAGAAGGATCATGCATTTACTCACAGCTGTGTTAAGAAAATTAAGGGTGCCTTGGGAACTTACAATGCAGACAAAAGAGCTGGATTAGACTAATTACCTTGCCTCAGTACACAAGGTAGTTGTTCACCAAGCTTGATGAAAAATAAGTACTCTAAAAAGGTGTATGGCCATTAAGTATTTCTACTGCAACTATTCAACCTCGCTCTTTGAAGATAAAACTAATGCTTTCTTTTCAGCTTGTGACATCCATCACTACAGCATTCAGCTACTTCAAACAATTTTCACAACACCCTTATTAAACAATCTCTCAACACAAAACTAATTAACTTATTATAGAACAGCCCAGGCTCTATAGGAAGATCATAAGACAGATGTTCACATAGCAAACCACACGCAAGAAGTTACCATCTCAACAATTCAGAGCTAACCCATTTCACCACATACCAGGATGCAGACCATGAAAACTAACAAGGTTTGCCATTACCATCCCATAGCCAAGGCAGCAATTTCTTAGACTGCTTCAGCTATTTTGTTAAGTGTAAACATGTGCTTTACCAACACTGAAAACAAGGAAGAGAAATCAGGACTTTTGTTAGACATATAAATAGTAAGCATCAAGTATAAAAAGTTGAAAAAATAGCAATAGGCCTTGGGAGTAAACATAAAATAATGGAGTCCATTACCCACAACAGCTGTCATAATTACTTATAAGTCAGGAGAAAATGAAGACGAATGTGTACTTCTTTCAAGCATTTAAAAGCTCATAGTTCAACAAAGATGACTAACCTTTCAACGAGTCAAGATATCTGCAAGCCAGCATGACTACAACTCTGAGCGTTTAGCTCTGGCAAGATTACACTTAAGATCCATAAATAATAGGTAGTTTCACCTTACTCCAAAGTTGTCATGTAGTTGTATAATGTACAGCTAGCCTATGGAACCCTACTGCACGAGATGTTTTCAAGGAAGAGCAGAAAACAGGACTGTACAGCAGGAACTGCATAATAAGGGGAGTCGCCTGTATTAAACAAAGTTTGTCACCCTGAAGCTACAGGAGGGAAATAAACATCTACCAAGCTCTGGCCAATGGGCCTAATGCAAGTAGCTGCTTTAATGAGCAAGGAATTTGAAAAAAATCCCCCCTAGAAACTCTTAAGGTATCTTGTCCTGGTTTCAGCCAGGATAGAGTTGTTTTTTTTCACAGAAGCTAGCGTGAGGCTGTGTTTTGGATTTGGGATGAGAAAATGATGATAAGGTGCTGATGTTTTGAGTTGTTGCTAAGTAGTCAAGGACAGTCCAGCTTCTCGTGCTGGCCTGCTAGTGAGAAGGCTGAGGGTGCACAGGGAGCTGGGAGGGGACACAACCAGGACAGCTGACCCAGACTGGCCAAAGAGATATTTCCTACCATACGACATCATGCCCAGTACATAAACTGGAGTTGGCCATGGGGCAGGAATCGCTGCTTGGGAATGGGCTATTGATCACCAGGTGGTGAGCAATTGCTGTATTGGGCATCACTTGTTCTTGTGCACTCCTTTGTCAGTATTATTGTTGTTATCACTGTTGTTTCCTTCTCGCTTCCTGTCCTATTCAACTGTTCTTATCTCAACCCAGGAGTTTTTTCCCCCCAATGCTCTCCCCTGTCCCACTGGGGGAGTGAGCGCGTGGCTGTGTGGTGCTTAGTTGCTGGCTGGGGCTAAACCACGACATCTGGTGCAGGATACTCAAACAAGATAAGTTGAGTCAGCAAAACAAATTTGTGCTGCCTGTTTGCTTCGCTGAACATTGCCCAGCCCTCCCCACTGTGGTTAATGAAATTCAGTTTCAAAAACCTGTGGGCAAAAAAACCCCTAGCCTTTGCAGCACCTTATCTTGTAGAGCTGAAGAAACCACAGAAAAGTAGCTTTGAAACAGCTATCAGAGCTCTTTTCATAGTTCTTCCCGTCTCATCCCTAACAGAAGCAATTGTACATGACCCTTTCAATAGCTCAGAGAAGGACATGAAATACCACTCACATTTGTATTTCATCCAGGAATGTTTACTACCTTTAACCTAACCATAATAAATATTTACAATTTGTATTTTTACTAGTCCATCCACTCAGACACAAAAGCAGTATCAAATTAATTTCTGCAGTACACAGCTTGACACCCAAAAAAGAACCAAGTTTTCAATAAATAGCTCTTCCTGTTCTACTTCCTTCTATACACAAACATCTGGGCCGAGTGCCCAGTTGACTTTATTTTAAAATAGTTTTAATTGCTTTATTATCTGCTCTGCTGTAATCAATGCTTTTTAATACGTTGTTTCTTCCTGCTTCTTAGAAAGAGCCTTCTCCCATGTAGTCTACCACCACTTCCATTAAACAATTAACAAGGTTTGTTGGTCTTTTTTGCGAGCTCACTGTTAGGAATCTCAAATTAACTCTAAGATGAGTAACTTCAGTTTTACTTTGTCTCAGTCATTTTGAAAAGCCACTTAGAGCACAATTGCAGTAATGATTTCTGCATTAAATACAAATACTAGCAACACAGTTGACAACACAACTGCTGAGTAGCCTCCTTGTCTCAAGACAGTTTCTAGCCAACCTGTTGTGCTGACAGCCGGTGATGTGAGTTGACATTCCATATCCTCAGGGCTTCACTAGTTTCATCATTTAAGATTATAGTAAAAATATTGACCCAGAAGTTATCAACTCCATAACTTATAAAGATATATCGCTAGTAGCATGTGCTGTGGGTTCATTTTTGTGGATTTCCCCCCCCTTTAAAGGTTATAAACACAAGTGAGGATTTTTTACTCCAGAGGCCATAACCTAGCTTTTAATTATTTTAGGATTCATCTTTCTAATGATGTACTCAATAAGCTCTTTTCAGTGTCATTTTCCTAAATGTACAATGTTTCAGAATAGGAAGTTCTCATGAAGGAAGCTAGGTAAGTCAATAGTAAGAAACTTGATTTGTGCCGCAAGCTGAGAGGGTACACATTTACCTAACAAGCTCTCCAGCACCATGTTAAAATGTAAGGACAGGCATGAATAAGCGAGCTATTTGTGTATTTGTCTGGATAAGAGTTTGTAACAGGAAAGACAAGTATGTTAGCTAAGAAAAAAGCCCAAACTGAAAACTGACAAGAGCACAGACATTTTATAGCTTTCTGTAGAGATCCAGAAGCTTTCCTAATGTGATCAAATATATCTTAGTATGTATAAGAGGGAAAGATGCATGTACTGGTCATGCTTTTTTTTTTTCATCCCCACACTTCTAACTTTAACAGTGAATGAACCCAGGAGTTGCACTGGTGAACAGAGGAGTCCCATGACTCTCACTCCTTTTATTCTGTCCTCGTGTTGTTCCACCTTTGTTAAAAAGATCAAGCCAGAAACAAGAGTGCAACAGTACCATCAGGCTCACTGTGCCTCATGTGAGCAGTTGAAGGAGGCTGTAGAGTTTATAATCTGTTGAATTCTTCACTCATGGAAAGTATGCTCTTTCTGATGTACGCTCTTTCTGATGTACTCTGCAACATGCTGGGGGGAAAGGTAATTTGAACCATGTATTCTTATTGTTCCAGTTGCTTATTAGGCAGCAAGTGCCATTGAGAAGTCAGGCGCTGTTAAATTTTTAGATCAGCTTGTAATCATCCAAGAAACAGATGGTGATTACAGATTCCAGGGGCAGGGGGGTTGGGGTTTTTTAGGTTGCCTTTTAAAAAAAAAACAACAAAAAGTTGTACAGTATGCTCAATTTCATTAGGCATTCATTCTCTTCTTCTAAATATATTCAATTTATTGGTTGACACTGTAGGTGAGGTGTCCAGCAGTCCATTCTTCACCTCAAAATTAATTACTAAAAAACCCACTTCTGTTAATTTTCTTCTGTCTTTGGGGGTGATATGTTTTGAAGGACCACAGCCTAGTTCCCTACAAGTTCCCAGCTTTCTTAACAAGCTTCTAAGAGAAGCAGACAACCAACACGAGCAACAGCAGACTTGCCATCATTGTGCCTGGGACAATCATCACAGGCTGCAGAAAACACAGAATGCCTGGCTTTCATTTTGTCATAGAAAGCAAGGAGGGAAGAATTACTTCCAAAAGCATTAGGCAAAAAGTTACCTGCCACCTTCCTTCCCCCTCCTCCCTCCCACAGTTACTGGAAATCCAGCAGTAGTGACAATATGCAGGTAAGAATAAAGATGTTATTTACCACATCAATTGTAAGTGAAATATTATAACAATTACGTTAACTAGCTAAAAACATAGCTTTAAGTCATACTAACCGCTGAGTTTAAGTATTTGTTTCAGTAGCACAGCCAGATTATATTTGACATGGGGTAAAACACCGAGATAACATCGACACTTAATGATACAGATGCCTGCAAGATCCAAGCACATGACAATTAGTCTTTGCTGCTGTAAGTCATCAGTATTATAAATCTCACATACAAAATGGGACACAGTTGCTTTCACTTTGCAGAAAGTTGCATTCAACAGCATATTTCAGCACACTGAGAAATGAATTTACAGCCCAGCCCTCAATGAAAGTTTTTAATATTAACGTATTTGCTTGCTCCTGAAGATATTTCGGTAACGTTTACATGTTTTCCCCTCACATGCCCTTTAAGTTATTACTGAATTTGACTGCATTACCAAGGAGGATTTTGCATTAGGTATCTCTCTACTTCTACCTGAACATCAATTGAGACCACCAAAGCAATTTGTTTACAGCTTCTTAGATGGGGCATAATTTATAAGAACCTTGAGTAACAGACACCTCCCTGCAGACTTTTTCCCATTTCACACCTTTGCTGCAAGCGCTCTGCTTGGTGACACCAATGCGCAAGATCTCCCTTTCTAGACTCATGTTTCCTCCTAAGACAGGAGCGTTAAGAGAACAGTTCTTTAACTTCTTCTTTAGGTGGAGCTTCTTCACACGTTCAATTTAAAATCTGAAAATCCTCCAAAACTCAACTGTCAAGTACAGCGGTATTTTGGCCCTAAAATCAGAAAGTTAAAAAGCCTACAGAAAAATCTGCTCTTCCCTTTTTACCTTCACCATGTGCTACCTTCCAGTATATGCTGCATCCTGTCAGGAACATGGAAGCTGCACCTCAGCTTCACCATTTCAATACATCCTTATCCCCCAAGACAGTAAGACTCAGACTGCTACTGTCTTATTAATTGATATGCACTGCACTGGAAGTAGCCTTAAATAAGATTTTTGAAATAACTACTATGTTCTAAGTTTACTTAATTACTATCATCATGAACTATGATCTATGCTCATTTCCTAACTTCCTTACAGACTTCTGTTTATTCTGCTAAGAAACTTAAGGATCCTTAATGCCTGCTCTTAATGAATCCACACACATAATTTGTATTTCTCTCATGAGAAATTCTTATTTGTGATAACAGTCTGCTCCAACCACACTGAACACTTATTTTCATTCTCTGGACAGTGCCACATCAAGCATCACAAACTGACAGCATCCAACAGAGAAGCCTGCAACACTTCAATGCCGGGTTCTTGGCTAAGAGGAGATGTTTAGATCTGGACACATCACAATATCTTATTTTTTTATGCTCTCTCATTCAGAGGGCTTTTGCTTCCACGAGCCCAAAGCATTATTCATGATTACACCTTGTGGCAGAGTAAGGAAACGGAAGACGATCTGCAGAACATGCAGTGGAAGCTCACACCTACAACCATCGTCTTTATACAAATATGAAGCTGCATTTCTCTGAGCCTGCTGTATCACTGAGCTTGCTCCTTGAGCCCTCCCAACCAAAGGATTTGAGTTTAGGACTTTACCTGTATGCCCATGAATCAGTACACTTCTTTATTACATTTTCTAACGGGAACAGCTATGTACACCACGGTACATGATCGTGGTAGTCATGTACAGTGTTGTGTTCATCACCATTTACTTTGTTATTCTTTGCAGGGTACCGGAGAGGTCTTTCCTCCGAAAGTAGTGGTATTTCCAGTATGAACACATGTAGCAGCGAGCTGTTGCAACAGGAAGATCCCTTTTCTCCCCAGGGAGACCGCCGATAGCTAGCACACTGCCATTCCGTCTCTCACCCTGTAATTACCACCTTGCTTGCTTTCATTAAAGAGGCCTATTTGGGAATTTTTCTATGAATAACGCTAGCCACTAAAGAAGGAGCAAAAGAAACTCATGTATTTAAGCCTGATTCTGGCAAATAGCGTATTGTGCACTTCCACGATTGGAAGATTTCTGCTTTGTAGGTAAACATTTACTTTCTTATCAGTTCATGACATAGGATGTCACTGCTTCCAACCGACCTACGGAAAACTTGAAATCCTTTGTTACCATTTCCTCCCGACTCAGAGGGCTAGCTTAAGCAGACTCTTTAATCTCACTAGAGCTTCTCCTCTGTCATCCATACCATACTGGTACGTACAGTTAAAGCATTTCCCCCGGATCATCACTTCAGGCACTGTGCTGTTTAACACAGATCCAGCAGTGCTTAGCCTCCAGGCTTTGGGCAAAAACCACCAAAACGTACACAAAGGGAATAAAAAAACCTCACAGGATCTGGATGTGTAGGAAACAAAAAGGATGCCGAGTTAATTGACAGAGCGCTTTGCCTGGTTCATGACGCTGTTACAAAATTCGTAGTCTAACCTCAAATTGCACATTGACAGTTATTCTTAGGTCTTCAGCAGCAACAAGAAATAACAACATAAGCCCGCCATTCAGACGTACAGACTTTGCACCACCAAGAGAAGAGAAGTTTTCAGCTTATCTACCCCGACACCCGATTTTAGGTGATCTTTGGGCTCTACACTTTTAACCTGCCGTAGTAGCTATTTAAAGATGTAAAGCTGCGACTTGAGCCTCATAATGCCCAAGCCATGTGACATCTTTACCAGGCTCCTAATTTCAACGCTTAAGAGCAGCGGTTCAACGCTACCGCACCCGGTGCGGGGGCTCCTTGGCAGGCAGAGCAGCCCACCGCCCGCAGGGTGATAGAGCACTCCGCAAGTGTTGCAATTCTGCTCTTTACCACACCAAAAACCGGCCCTCCTCCCCTCCCCCCAGCGCACCCAACCGTCAGGAGACACTTGCTTAAGCAAACTGCACGGAAGACGGTAAAAACTTCGCTCGGTAAACGCCAGCCACCGGGTTCGGGTTGGGGGTTCTGGTGGGTTTTTTTAATTTTTTTTTTTTTTTGCTTTTTGTTTACCCGCATCACATTTGTGCGACGCCCGCCCGCGGGCGGCGGCAGGAGCGGAGCGGCCGGGGCTCCGCTCGCGGCACCGTCCCTCCGCGGGCACCACCCGTTCGCCGAGTAACGGGCGGAGCCGCCGGTCGGCCGGGCACACAGGCTACCGCGGGCGCGCCGCGGCGGGCGGCCGCCCCGCACCTCCCGGACAGAAGGGCGCGCATCGCCGCCGCCCCACCGGGACGCCGCAGCCTCCCCCGGTGCCTCCCGCCCGCACTTACCGAGCGCGGTAACGCGCTCCCAGCCCTCCCCCCACACCGGGGCGGAGGGCGACAACCGGCGGGCGGCTGCCGGCGGCACGTGCCTCCTCGATCCCGTCCATCCCTCCGCAGCCGCCCCACATCGCCCCCCCGCCCCCCGCTTCTGCTCCTTCTCCCCGCAGCCCCCGGCGGGCGATGCCCCGGCGCAGCGAGCGGCGGCGCTTACCGAGTGGTTGACCCCCCACATGAGGACGCTGAGCAGCGGGTCGCTAGCCCGGAACAACTTCACTTTTTGCGCCACGAAGTGCTTTTTCTTGGTCTTGGTTTTACTCGCCATGACGGGCACGATGCTGCTGGGGGCCGCCATGGCGCGGCCGGCGGGGAGGGGGGGGAGTGTGGGGGTGACGAAGAACGGAAGGGGCGAGTCAGCGCCCCGGCCCGGCGGGCAGGCGGCCGGCGGCGGGCTGGCAACCGCGGGACGCCGCGCGCATCCCGGCCTGGCCGCCGGTGCCGCGCGCTGAAATGGCCCCGCTCGCGCGCCGCGGCCACGCCCCCTTCCCCACCCCCCCCATCCCCACCCCCCCGCGGGGGAGCCGCCGCCCGCCACGCACCGCGCCGCCGCGCCCCGCCCCCGCAGCCGGCACGGGAGCGCCGGCGGAGTTTCGGTTCCTGCCGCCCCACTGCGCATGCTCACACCCCCCCCGTCCCCCGTCCCCCCCCGTCCGCCTTCGCGCCTGCGCCACCGCTGCGGGGAAGCCGGCGGCCTCGCGGGGGGCGGGGAAGGGAGGAAGGGGGCTGAGGGGTGGCCGGGACGTGGGGTGAGGCAGGGGAGGAGGGTGCGAGGGCCGGCTGGGAAGGCGGGGGTCGTCCTGGCTCCTCTCTCTGAGGAGAGAGGGGGCCTTTGGAGGCGAGCCCCTGCTCAGCGCCTGCCCGCGGAAGAAGGCCGTTCTCCTCCCCTGCCCACAGCCCCGCTTCCCACCCTGCTCTCCGAGTCCTCTGGAAAACAAAACCTGCCACCGTCCTAATCCTTAACGAACCATACATACCTTGTGCGGTTTTTAAAAAATATTTACTGAAGCTTCCGGCTCCCCTCCCGCTAAAGAGGCCTCTAGGAGCGAGAAGGACCCCCCCCCAGGGCAGGACTTTGCCAGCTCTGACCTAGCTCCAGTCTGAGCGGAGTGATTCGTTTCAGCTGGCATACAGCAAACCCTGAAACCTTGGTCACCTGCAGACGCTCTACACTTCTTTAAAGGTATTGCACCCCTGTGAACTACATTATTCATACCCACAGCAAAAAGAAAATCTTTCTTAACTGCTTCTGTGGCCATAGAGGATGTGGTCAGTGACATCCTGCAAAGGCACATCTGCCCAGCTCAGAAACACTGCACACAACATACACTTTCCTCCACTGTATAATGAGGAACCTTAATGACAACTCCAGTTGCTCTTCAGGGTCAATACACATAGATAATGCAGAGTGCATTTACAAGAAGTCATCCATCAACTTCTGAATCATACAGGCTGACCTACCTGCTGCAGATCTTGCTTTGTTCATCAGCTGATCATTCAGCAAGGTGACCAAATCCTTAGAGAGAAGCAAGAGCAGAGCTGCTCCATGAGGGTGGACAAACCAGCGTCCGAGGGTCATCCCACTCCAGGCAGTGCCGTCAGCGATGGGGCCGAGTCCCACAGTGCCCATGCACAGCGGGCAGAGCCAGGTGCTGGCAACAAGCACACATCAGCAGTCCCAGAGAAGCTGAGGTGATGAACCAGGTCCACCCAAGAAGGCACAACATAGGCACAGGGTCCATCCAGGAGACGGGGCCAGAAACAGGACTGCAGGCAAGCTACCTACAATATAAGCCCAAGGTGTATCCAGAAGACAATGCTGGAGACAGGTATATCTACAACGTATCTCAGGCAAAGACATAAACTGAACCCTCCCAGAGCTTAAATGGAGGTCCCAGGCAGAGAGTGCTCCCAGGTGAGGCTGCTCAGAGCAACTAGGGTCAATATGTGCACTCGGGGCCCTGACACAGACTTACACAGCTGCTCATAAATGTAAAAACTTGTTGCACCAAAGACAGTTGTTCAGGTGTCTCATCCTCTCCATTTCTCTTTGGCCTTTGTGATCTCAATAGCAAAGTTATCTATCATGCTGGAGTCCAAACCAGCAGTGTTTAATCTCTCTCCTGCATAGAAGCAGTTACTGGGGTTTATTATATGGTCCCTTTTCTGCATCTTATGGAGAGCAGGAGAGAACAGAGATGCTATTTCATTTTCTGTTATTCTTTTATTTTTAAAGCAAGATGTTACTTATGAGTTACAGAGAGACTCTAAACTGTAATTTTTGTTTTGAATAGATTCAACACCAAAAAAAATCCCTTATATTTCTACTGCAGTCAATGGAAGCAGCTGAGTAGTCAGCACCTTTGAATAAAAGCAGGTCACTTAGATGCCTAAATATAGATTTGAAGTCAGATTTTCAGAAGAGTTCAGTACCCATTTTATTCCCTACATTATGCTTAGAACATGACGTCTGAGCACTGTACAATGCTGCACACATCAACTTAACTAACATCTGTCTCATATGTGTCTTTCATCTTATTTCCAGAGTAAATCCATATAGTGAAGCATTTTAGTTTATAAATGTGTAATAAACAACAAGTATTTTGATAGGTTTATTATAGAGAAGCCAAGGCTGAGGAAGAAAGTTGTTCTTTTTTTCCAGGAGACTTTCTTGTCATCTTGGCCTAGATTCTAAAGAGCTCTTTTCTGCAAATATTAGTCCTTACCAAGGAAGATTGTTTTATCAGAGGAACAAAAGATGACCATAACCTTTACAGCAGAATTAAAATAAATCAAGCGCCTGGGCTATCTTCATGACAAGGTCTGAGGCAAAGATTTGTCCTCTCCAATTTTAAGCACCAAGAACAGGATGGTTACCTGTACCTGTCTATCATGTAGTCCACGGCAAAAATTTCCCCAGCCAAGTTCTTATAGCCTAGACTTCCCTTTCAAACCTCTTCCTAGCTCCCCTCCAGTTGGAGCTCTAGGGCTTCCTCTTTCTCCCAGCTCTAACACTAACCCTGAGAACAAACTTAATCTTATGCTAAGCCTCAGCCCAGGGACCCCAGTCAATGCCCACACCAAAACATTCTCATGGCCACGTTCTCTTCACAGTCCACCTTTTCCTTTGGCACGTTCCCTTTTAAGCTTCCCTCCAGGGCCATCTCTGTCCGAATGCTCACCTCAACACTAACACAGATCCTTAGATCAGGACCCCCAGACAGTGCCCTCAATAAAATGTTCTCTCTGACATGTTTTCTCTACCCCACGCCCTTTCTTTTCAAAGCTCCTTTCTAGCTCCACTCCAGCTGCAGCTCCAGGCCCTCTCTTTCTCTCAACCCTAACCTTAACCCTCATGCAACCATGTGCTAGGCTTTGGACATAGCCTCCAGCCAGTGCCCACACCAGGAAGTTCTTGCAGCCAAGTTCTCCTTGCAGCCTACACTTCCCCGGGACAGTCACTTTCTAGCCCCAAGCCAGCTGCAGCTCCTGGCTCTTGCTGTCAACCATAACCTCAAACCTCAGCCTAAACCTGACAGTTATGTTGAGCCTTAAACCAGGCCCCTCAGCCAGTGCCTCCATCTAAAGGTTTTTGGAGCCAAATTATCTCTGTGGCCCAGCCTTTTCACTAGCAGCTGCTTTCAAGCCTCCCTCCAACTTGAGCTCCAAACCTAACAGAAGACTGAGCCTTCCTCCACTGCCCACACGAAAGGGGAGCCAAGTTCCCTTTGCAGCCTTCACTTCTGATTAGCAAATCCTTCCCAGTGCCACTGCAGGTTGAGCGCCTGGCGCTCTCTTTCTCTGAACCCTAAACCTAATTGTACCCTGAGCCACAGACCCCCAAGGACACCCCACCACAAAAAGTTCTGTCAGACAAGTTACCCTTTTCCCTCCAAAGCACCTTTCTAGCCCCTCTCCAATTGCAGCAATAGTCTTTCTCTTTCTCTCAACCCAAACACTATCCTAAACTGGAAACTGAGCCCTATCCCAGCCCCCTCTCAGTGCACACACCAAGAAGTTCTTACAGCCAGATTCTCCTTGCTGCCTATGCTTCCACCTCAAAGCCCCTTTCTAGACCCTCTACAGCTGTATCTTGAGGATCCTTCTTCCAACACCTAACCTTAACAATAAAACCAACTGAAGGCTATGTCCTCTCAAACCCTACTCAAATTGCAGCTCTGGGCTCTCTTTTTCTCTCAACCCTAACTCTCATGTGAAACCATATGCTGAGATCAAGCCCCCCAGCCAGTGCCCACACCAAGAACTGCCCCCAGCCACATTCTCTTTGCCACCCACCTTTTCCTTTTGCAGCCTTTTAAACGTCTCCTGCCAACTGGAGCTCTTGGCTTTCTCTTTTTCTCAGTGCTAACCATGACCAGAGGGTAAGCCTTAGACCAGGACACCCCACCAGTGCCGACACCAAAAAATTTCGCTTTCCAAAGGTTTCCCTTCCACTGAAGCTCCTATGTAACCCCATTCCAGCTGCTGCAGCAGGTTCTCCTTCCCTCAACCGTAATTCTAACTGTAGCCCTAGTCCTTACTGGAGGCTGCACCTTAGACATGGGCCCCTTCCAGTGATGACACGAAAAACTTCTCTTTGTAGCCATGTCGTCTTGGCAGCCTGCCTTTTCCTTTGGTGGCCTCTTTGAGCTCTCCCCACTCCAATGCAGGCCGATTGTGTCCAGAGGGAAGTCACAGCCAGGATCTTCTCTTTGCTCCTTTATGCCTTATGGACATTTTTGTGCATGTGTGAAGGTGGTTTGCAATCATATAGCCCGGCATAACATGAAGGTTATGTTTCAGTCCATTAACAGTTTCTTTATGGCGTGATAATGTCAGTACATGTTACAGTCAGCGGTCATGGTGCATATACAGTATTGGGAGATGAAGGACCTTCTGGGACAGTACTGAAAAACTTCAGAGCTAAGACCACACCTGGTACAGTGTTGCCTGTAATGTCTATGGAGGGGCATCTCTTGGGCTAGTGTATCTATCTCCCCAGCTGCATTCATGCTGCATTGCAGGCAAAACTCCTTGTTTCACTTCACAGATAACCTGTAAGCAAAATAACTTAGATGCTGCAGTCATGGTCCAGGCACTGACAGGATACTGAAGGGCCAAATTATGACAGTGCAACCTCTTCTGAGGTTGCAGTGGGTCCTTAGCTGGCTCTTGGAAGTCTATTCAGGATCTGTAGGTTTCAGTGTTGGTAAGAACACTTATGGAAATAGAAGAGGAGATTAATTTTCTGTCTTACTGCACATTTCAAATCCTGACTGGCATTTCCTACTTGACTTTAAAATCCACCCCCGACAGATATACAAGTGTCTGAGACTCCTTCAGTGTGTCCAGAGGTTTTTTGATGACAATGTAAAGCTTTTGCACTCCACAAGGACTGAATAGGGAAGCACAGTCAGGGTCAATTCACAGCGCTTGGAAACTTTATTAAATAGGCGTGATATCACTAATGGACTAAGCTGATCTTTTTGCAAGCACAGAACGTGCTCTGACTCCGATGAAGTAGTTTACTATCCTTCATGGAACTGAGTGTATTTGGAAGCTCCAGTGGAGACTGAAGGGAAGATCCTCCAGCCTTGTAACAAGTTGAAAGGTAGGCTCAGGGAAAACTATTTTGTTTTGTCCTGTCTGCTTCAGGTTTGTTCTGCCATTGGTACCAAAATTTCTGCTTGGTCCCAAGAAGCTCTCAGTTGTAAGCTGATGGACACAGGAGAGGGAAGAAGAGAGAATGATCTAGCAAGGCTGTGCTAACAAATGGCTGACCTTGCTTGACTTCATCAATAGTTAGAATAAATTTAAACAAGGGTGCAAGCTTCCTTGAATTTCCTGAGATTAACCATGACTAGCAAGCTCATTTTTTAAATCTGTTTGCTCTTTTTGATGCTTGTGGCAAAGTTTTGTTTAGCTTTATTGTTTAAACATAACACTTTCTAATTTGTTAATTAACTCCAGTATGTATGTGAATAACTTGCTTTTTGTTTCACTGGTCATCAAGAGCAATTCCACTGATGTATTAGAGTCTCTAATTTTAAGGAAGGGGATATCAAATAGTTTGTAAGTGAGTTTGAAATTGTAAGCGAGGCTTTGCCTAGCTACTGGAAGGTAATATTTCCCTTTAGAATTATTTTCTGCAGCTGCAAAGAACAGAAGGCCCACAGAGTTTCCCTGGGCCAACTGCCATAGAAACTAATTTCAGCTAAGGCAGACTCATAAATTGTTCCATTACTCTATAAATTGGTCTGAGCACATGTCACTTCAAGCCAAGCTGGGTTACTTTAAATCTAGCCTGTAGTTCTAAAATACTGCTGCTTTTTTAAAGAACGCATCTTAAAGACTTGATGAACATAAATAATATCTGAAGTGAGTTAATCTTCTGCAAGAGCATGAAACCTACAAGGACGTCAAATTAACTGCTTTATTGGAAATACATCAAGACCAGACCAAATAGTTTGAAGACAAAGCATTTCCTTCACTTGTAAAGCAGAAAAGAAGAAATAGAAAAACAGTATCTGTAAACTATTTAAAATGCAGACTTCTTCATTGCTCTGCATTCAGAAGAACAAGTACAACCTATACATGGGAATGATTACTAGCTAGATATGTTTACAGGGGGAAAGCATCGCCTGCCAGTTTTCAGATGTGCCATCAAGAGCTACAGGATTCACAGAATTTCACATCATTACAAAATATTTCAAACAGTCTATGGAACAAAATTTAAAAGACAAAATCAAAATGATTAAAATCAATGTACAAAGATCAATGTAATAATTTCTTAAGCAGAACAGATTCTGACATGTCATTTTAAGTACTACCAATTTCCTTTTGTTCCTCAACAGGAAGCACAGTACATAACCCAAGGACTGCAAAGCGACTGTCAGCCCCAGTTAGAGATCAGGCACCTAATCTAAGTGGCTTTCTTTTTTTGTTTGTTTGATTTTTTTAAAGGTGAAAAAATAGACAGCCCACCCCAGTCTAGGCTTGGGAAATGAGTACAGCCAGGCATAGCTCCTTTAGTCACAACCCTAAAAGCAGGGGAAGCCAGGACAGCTTCTTTTCACCTTGTTCAACTTTCCATAAAGAAGCCACCTAGAAGGCTCCCTGCGATCAGCATCCAGCAGTAGCAGGGTCCATTTTAGTTCAAACAAAGTCAGCTCTCCCTAGGCAGAGACGCACTGAAGCCCAACCATCCCACTCCCTCTGGGGCCCTCCGCTTCCCTTTTATGACTTCCCCCACTTAGGCAGCACAGCTGTTAGTTCCACCTCCCAGCAGTTTAACAAGCCACAACTGCCAGGTTTTGCAGCTTATATAGTCTTTAAGGGCTAACCTCTTCCTTTTTCTTTGGTGAAGGCTTTTAACCCTTTCTAGATTAATTGTGTGACTGCAGCTCAAACTTGTGAGTTGTTTGTGTGCAGCTTCCTAGAGTAATTGGGGTTTTCTAATGTCTCTCTGCTGATACAAACTCCTGTTTTATCAGGTGTAGTCAGCTAGGAGATTGCGGAACTGTTCCTGTACGCTGTTGCTGCAGCTGGTGGCTTAGAGGGTAGTATATAGAGCAATATATTAACAATTCCCCCCACCCCAAATAGATAAAAATAGATTTCACCATTAAAACTGTGATATTTTATGAATGGTATCAAATACACGTAAGCTTAAGAAGGGCATTCTGTATCTACATCTTCTTGTTTATTCACCTTGAAAGGTATTTTGCTCAACATCAGGTAATAAATGTCACTTTGAAGAATCTATTAATTGCACTTGTGCCTGTCTAAAGGCTGATTTTTTTTTCAAAATGCGCTCTCTTTCTTACTGAAAAGATTTTAAGTTTCCTGTATTTGGTTTTAATAACCTTTAAAACATAAAAGGACACATTTTAGGAGTGGATTAAGAAATAAAATGTAGTATTTAATTTCTTCAGTTTCACATCCTTTAATAAAAAATGCTTGGTGCAGAGCTTATCTTATTTGGTTAAAATCACTGTAAGTTCCATTTTTCTCTAGCTGTTATTTTTATTATTTGTAAAATTTTGGAAGAATTTTTCTTCCTGCTACAGCACATGAGCAGCCTTTTCAATTTGTAGCCCAGAAATACAGCTTCCTTAGCATCTGCCATTTTAGCGTTTCTTGCTTACTGTGGTTAATCACAGGAACTGCAATAGCTGAAGAACTGTTAGAGAACTACAGTTGTTCCCGCATGTTCTAATTTAGACAGTTGCCAGTGTTACTGAGGGTTTTGTTTTAAGAGAAGGTTATGTTCATGCACTTTTTCAGTGTTGCTCTAGGACTTTCTATCATTTTTCTTTTGGAGACATTGAAAAGCTACACCAATGCCAATTAGGTTAGCCATGGAAAAGTCTCATCAAAGTCAAGGAAAAGTAAGATACAGAGTTTTCAAAGCTCAATTTACAAAAACATCCTTTTATTTTGGATGACTCCATTTTGGACGCCTCCATTTTGGACAGAAAACACCAGATACCAAGACCCTAAGCACTGACAACAATAAGTGAATCTTGAAGCTCTAGCAGCACAGTCCTTGTGAAAACCAGGTCTCACATGTATCCATATGGTATCTAAACTAAGGAACATTTAAAACATCTGGCCCTACATACATTTAAAGAATTCACATGGTCAGCATTTCACCACACATCAGTTTGCTCCAGACTTCATCCATTCCAGTTCTGAAACATCCAAAGAAGGAAATTCTGCAACCTTCCCCTTTTTGGGGTTGTTCAGCCTGGAGAAGAGAAGGCTCTGGGGAGACCTTATTGCAGCCTTCCAGTACTTCAAGGGGGCTTATAAAAAAGATTGGGACAGACTTTTTAGCAGGGCCTGTTGCGATAGGACAGGGGGTAATGGTTTTAAACTAAAAGAAGTTTGATTTAGACTAGATATAAGGAAGACATTTTTGACAATGAGGGTGGTGAAACACTGGCACAGGTTGCCCAGAGATGGGGTAGATGCCCCATCCCTGGAGACATGCAGGGTCAGGTTGGACAGGGCTGTGAGCAGCCTGCTCTAGTTGAAGACGTCCCTGCTCCTGGCAGGGGGGTTGCGCTAGATGAACTTTAAAGGTCCCTTCCAACCCAAACTGTTCTATGGTTCAAGTATTTGGCCACTCGCACAGGGGAAACATTTTTCCATATATCTAATAAGAATTCCTCATGCTCTGACTTGTGTCTGTTGCTGCTTGTCCTGTCACTGGGCACCTCTGAGAAGAGACTGGCTCCGTGTTCTCTATGCTCCTCGCCCTATACATGTTTGGAGACAGCAGTAAGATCTTCCCTTTGCCTTCATTTCTCACTGCTGAACAAACCCAAATCTCTCAGCCTGTTCTCACATAGCATGTCATGCAGCCCCATAACCATCCTGGTGGCCCTGCACTGGGTTTGCTCCTGTATGTCAATGCCTTTCTTGTCCTGGGTACCCTCCAACTGGACACAGCACTCCAGATACAACCTCATCAAGTGCTGAATAGAGGGGAATAAACACTTTCCCCAAACAGGTGGCTACACCTTTGCTAATACAACCCATTTATTCTGTCCCAGATGCAAGATCCCAGATCCCATTTGCCCTTGTTGAACTTCCTGAGTTTCTGTCAGATCATACACTAGTCTGTCCAGATCCCTTTGAACAGCAGCACTGTTCTCCTGGCATAGCAGCTGCTCCTTCCAATGTCATATTGCCTACAAGCTTGCTGAGAATGCACTCCATCCCACCACCCAGGTCATGAATAAAGATATTAAACAGTATTATCCCCACAATGAATCTTTGAGGGATGCCACTTGTACAACCAGTCACCGGTTCTGCTTCATATTGTTGATTACAAGTCTTCGAGGACAGTGGTCCAGCTGATTTTCTACCCATGTCATCTGGTTACGGAGTCCATACCTCACTAATTTGGCTGTAAGGAGGTAATGGGAGACCGTATCAAAGGCCTTGCTGGAATCAAAGTAAACAACATTCAGTGCTCCGCCCTTCACCCCAGAGCAAGTCATCTCATCACAGAAGGCAATCAGGTTGTTCAGGCATAATTTTCTCTTGATAATTCTGTGCTGGCTGTTCCAAATCACCTTCTTGGCTTTTCTGTGCTTGGAAACAGCTTGTAGGAGAATTTGGTCCATAACATTCCCTGCGACTGCAGTTCATCTGAGTGGCCTGTACTTCCTTGGATTCTCTTTCTTGTCCTTCTCCAAGGTGGATGTGAGTTTGCATTCTTTCTTCTTTATGGCTTGTTTGTAATATATTATTTTTTCAATCAATAAAAAAATGACAATGGGACCCTAATATATTATTAGAGGGTTAGAATCTATCAGGTCTCTCCTTTTAAGGAAATTTTATATTCTAATGTAAAAAAATTGCAATGTTTAGGTTTCAGTAAATTGTGATATGGTTCTGCTAGAGAAATTTTTACCCTAGGTAACGATCTTGTCTCAAATTCTTTTGATTTGCATAACAAATACATGTTTTCCAAGAAATATTCTGGAAGAAAATGGAAATTAGGTGAAGTCATTTCCTGAAATCTATTTTCATTACTAAAAACTTTCCTGATGCCAATAGACATTTAAAATATTATTTTATATAAAATAAGTGCAAAAAATCAGCTTGATAAACACCAGGATAAGAAAGGAGAAAAACCAAATTATATGAAGAAAACCTTGTCCATCTTAACTACTTTGTAGTTACTACGTAAACCTCAGAGGGCTTCAGAGAAAATGAAACTCATTTCTCAAGAGAGCAGGAGGAAGAATGGTGTAAGAGCTGCTTAGGCACAAGACCGAAAGAGATTCTAGTGACATCTCCAAGAAGCTGCACAAAATGCTGTAGACCTGAATAAAGAGAAAGGGGGTTGAGTGTATGGCAATGTGTTGCAAACCTGTGATTGACTCATCTTTGAGATGATAAAGCAGCTGCAAGCCACAAGACCACCACTGTTTTATGTGAGGCGATGCTAATGGTTGTGTTCAGTTTACTAACTCTTCCCTTTTGTACATGTTTGAAAATACATGTGTATCAGGCCTGATTTATGAAGTTATTTTTTGTTAATGCTTTGTAATTAGATGAACAGTATAACTTTTAGTGTAAATAGCTATACAAGTCCAGAGGTGACTGCAGCTGCTTATACTAAACAATTTTACTAGGAAAGGTAGGTTGTTTCCTGTTCTTAGGAGAAGCTGCCACACCATAAGAGCACCTTTGTACATGTATGACATCCTCTACCCTAAGAGATTGTAGTGCTTTGCCTATTCTGGTTTTAAAAAGTAGGTTGAACAAAATAATTGCAGCTATTCTAGAACTGAGGAGGTGCCTCTTTGCCCAATGTTTCTTCCTTGTTAAGATTTAGCAGCGGAGGTGGCACTTTCTGGTGATGATGGGAATGATAAGATGCTGCTCAGTCTGCACATGTGGCTTGGTGTCAGTAACCAGAGTCCTGGTATAAGATTAATTAGTAGGGATTATTAGAGTTGGTCAAACAATGTGACCTGTGTGCAGACAAAGCTTTGATCATTATACAGTGTCATAGAAAACTTCACAGCAGTCTTCAGCAGCACATCTCCCAGGTTTGTTATCAAAGCTAAAAGGCTTTAGGTTCTCTCACTTTCACTAGGGAATCATGATAATTTCTAGGAATTCAGCTTTGGAGAAAGCCAATGGTCCCATAGTGAAAAAAGAGCCATTCTAGGCAGGAGCCTGATCAGTTTCTTTGCTCCGAATTGATTGTGTTACATGACTACCAAAAATTATTCAATATGTAGCAGAGGACTTGGAAAGGCAGATATGGTCAGGGCTAGGGCCAGCACCATTTACACTGCAGATATTGTTTTGACAAGTAAATGAAGGTAGGCTCCCCCATTTTTTGTTGGTGGCAAAAATATGGTCAAATAATAGGACCCATGCTTTTATTTTAAACTTAAATGACACAGTATAGGTATGTGACTTATAATAGCTTATGATCGGTTATTAGTGTATTCTACATTGTTTTTAACTACTTTTCTTACCTATTTTTTTTCCCCCAAAAAAATGTTGAAGAATCCAGTTTGTATTTATTTTGCATGGGAGCAAGATCCAGCAGAGAGTGGATGTACAATTGACATAACACAGAGGAAGGCAGGGTATAGAATTACCCATGCAAGTTACTATAGGCAAAAAGGAATGCCTTTTCTATGCACAGAAGACATCTCAACCCTAGCTAGTTCCTTTTCTCACATAAAAAGGCATAGTTCTTTTAAAATCATAGAAATTACAATGATTAATACCAGGAGAGCATCTTGTCTGTGATTAAAGTAGGCTTGGTGATTAATTCATTAGGTGAGGGGAAAAGGACTGAAATCACAGGTGTGGTATATGATATCTGATATATGCCCAAAGCTCACTCTAAAGTATATGGTTTCACATAAGAGAGGTGGGTAGGATTAGAGTGGCAGAAAATGGAAGCAAAAGAAGACATACCACAAACCACAGCTAATTTGGCCCTCAACTTTCTTATGCTGTCACTGCTTCTATGTTTGCAGATGAAGTTGCAGCCACATTTCCTCTGCAAGGGAGGCAGAAAGGGCAGCTGAGAAGCTTGCAAACTGCAGAGCAAGTGCAGCTCTGCAGCAGTTTCCATGCTGATGTAAATGGCAGCTCTTTGATGTTAGGTACTGCACAGTCCTACAGAAATTAAGGCAGAGTTCCCATCCTATGTTGAAGAGTATAACGAGGAAGCCAAGAGAGGCTTTGTTTTGCTTTGAAGCAAGGATGAGTAAAGATTGCCTATGAATGAAATATTCATGTATTCCAGTGTGTTTTTTTCAGTTCCTTGAACAACTGTATTTTGGTTTGAGCTCAAGTTTAAGAAATGTCTTACACTACTGCCCTGTGGTAGGGAAGGGTTCCAAGGCCTAAAGGCTGTGCTGAAAACAAGCAGCAGAGTATTGGTGACACTGGACCAACACCACACTCACTGTTGCAGACCCTACTTTTCAGTTTAAAACCAATATTTACTGACAGAAAATTGTCAAAACAAAACCAAAAGTCAGACATGCTTAAATGTTTGTGATGGGGAAGGAAACCATTTCCAGGCTCCTCACAGTTTGCAGACCACATGTTTCTGTTCAGGTTCCTGCAGGGAAGGAGGGGGAGGAAAAAAAATATGTGGCAGGTTGTGGGGTCTCTTCTATTTCCAAATCAGAGAAAAACCCAGTAAACATAACCATGTAACCTGATATTTGCATGTCCTTTTCCCTATTATTTTGGCTGCTGAATATTGCAAAGGAGAAGCTTTAGCCATTCTTACACATGGCAAACAGGTCACCTCTTTTCACTAATTGGCTGGCAGAATCTATTTTTCAGGATCATTATCTGACTACCAAAGAATAGTGTGAAGGCACCATGAAAAAAATTCAAAGAAATTGTTATTCCATGTCATTTATTGCTTGCACAACTATGCAGACACACATACACAAATACACCAGCCAGAAAGAAGAAGGGCTGTTGCAGGAAAGAGCTGAAAAAAAGGGAAATGAAGGAGAGACAAGTAAGTAATACAGTGAAAAGGCAGGGAGGAAGCAGTGGGTGTTTTCTTTGCTCTTCTGAACACTCTTTGTGACAAGAAAATTACTTTGGAGTTTCAGGCATTAGATTAGATATTTAAAAAGGGATAGCAGAGAAAGCATGAATGAGAGTGATCTTTTGAAACCAGCATTACCTTATAAATGAAATCAAATAGCTTCTGCTGGGACAGCAGGTCTCATGAAGTATGCCATCGAAGTGACCTACTTTGTCAGATAGCAAGTCATGTTTCCTCTTTTGCTCAGAGCAAAGAAACAATTTGTATGACTTATCACGTCAGTATTTTATTAATTTGCTTTCTCATCCATTACCGGGATGTTTTCTATCAGTTACCAGGTTCCTCTTGGCTCTGTCCTTTGTCATGTTCACTGGCAGAAAGTAGTATGAGCTTGAAACAAATCTCTCAAAGAGAACTATGTATTTCTCTAGGCATTTCAATAAGTCTGAAATATTGTTGCTTCTAACAGTCTCTAAGGAAAAGTAGGAAAAAAGCCAAGTCAGAATATCTTTTGCATGAGGATCTATTTAAAAATACATGTAGTCTTTTATATATTAATTTGGTTTCTATGGCAAAAATAGCGTTTGCACGTCAGAGAGCATAGGGTATGGTAAAGGAATGGTCCGCACTGTGGTTAGCCCTAACAAGCTGGAGAGGGAAATGCAATCCCCTCTCTTCCATACACAGAGAGCCACGCTGGTCAGCCCTTCATTACGTTTTAGGAGTATCACAGACACCATCCCCAAGGCAGTACCTGCCATCTAGCTTTAGAGTATCTCAGCAGGTACACAAGGAAATTATATAGTAAATTCTTAGTGTTTTTCCAACTATCACACACTACTTATTAGTTAATAATAGTAGTAATACTTAAATAGTAATTACTAATGTAGTAATATTAAAAATTGGAAAAAGAAAAAAATCATTACAAAAGCAGTTCGCAGTTTATAGGAGGAAGTCAGTAATTTCTCTATACTGCAGCTCTGAGGCTGTTCCCACATTTAAGTGTTTTAAGAATTATGCTTTAACAATTTTAGGCAACAGTCTAACAAAGCGGATAGATACATTAAATGTAAGATGAATATAGGTTATAGGTGAAAATTTACAGCCATGTAAATAACATGAACATAAGGAGACTAAGGTTGATGGCTGAACCAGTTAAAACTCCAGTTTCTAAAAGTTCTACCACTGCCTGGAGAGTTTCAAAACTGATTTCCACAGGAATGGAAAATTTTGTTTTTTAAAATCTCATCCTGAAAATTGTCCATAAATACGCAGATATATTTTCCATGATTTCCAGGTGAAATTTGCCAAGTTTACAAGTTGTGATCAATCTCAGAACTCAGCCTCCAATTTGAGGATTTTTCTTCTCTTTTTTTTGTTTGTTTGTTTGTTATCATCTCTGGTACTAAAAGTTTGTCAGCTTAAATTATACCCTTGACTTCACCTGGTCAACTAACTGGGTAGGACCTTGGTAAGGTGTTCTGGTCACACACAAAGTCCTTTCAGAAAGATTAGCTCTGCACTGCATATAGTAGTGAACCACTGTAACAATATTTTAACCACTTCAGTAGAGAGTCATTGTGCCAAATGTACACAGAGGAGGGAACTGAGGAGAAGGAAAGTGTCATTGATGATATATTTATCACTAAACTGGAAGTGCACTTGAAAAACAGTCAGATAAAAAGAACTACCTGAAAAATAGCTATTCTACTGTAGAACTTCTTCAAGCTGGTATCTAGAGGGAAGAAAATGTGAATAATGACACCTTGAGGACCGGTGCTTCTGATTTTCACTCAGGAGAACAACTCTAATTGAGGAGAATTTAGCCCAAGGAAGCATGAGACTGCTTGGGTGAGTTGGGATCTACTTCCACTGGCCTTGGTAAAAAGATATCTGCTTTGGAAATGAGAATGAATGATTTAAAGGAAAGGCCATAGCCCAAAAGGAAGGGAGCACTGGGACCGGTATGGAGCCAGGTACAGCCGGACCTCAGTGCACAGCAGACAACCACACCATGGGAAACTGCGGCGATGGGAAGAGGGAAAAGAGGGAGCAAGCCACAGGCAGCCTTAATGTCTGAAATGAGATGAAACCCTGCATCTCCCATCTCTAAGGCTAGAAACAACTGTTTGGGGCATTCTTAGCTTCCTGATAGGGAGAAATTTCCAATATTTTGTCCTTTTCCAAAATGGACATTTTGCCTGCTGGGTCTTCTTGTGCTGAGAGAAACCTGAAATTTTAGCTATTGGGACACACTTTCCTAGACAGAACCTGTTATTTTAGGAAAAGTTTATAAAGTATCCCAAAGGAAGTTACTAGTATTATTTGACATTTATATATCATATTAGATTTTTAAAACATGGAAGAAATTATAGTTGAGTTGTTAATTAACTGATTTTCAGCAGATGGGGAAAACAGACATTGAGAGGTTAGAATAAATTTGCCGTACAAGTTAATGGCAGTCAGGAACACGAATCAGTATCTTCTGGCAAACAGGGGACAAGACTTTGCCAACTGTGCCACTGTGACAATATGGGCTTATCTGGTGTCATGTGCTCTGTCTCCCCATGTTTGCCTCTTGCCAAGAGGCACTGCATTATGCCTGTCAGGAGGGCCCTCATCCTGGCACATGGTACGGTCTGGCCATAGGCACTGCTCTACCTTGGTCCTCTTTAATTCAGTGAAGGACTCTATTTTTCACATACAAAAAGACCTCAACTGCTGACTTTTCAAGACTTAAGTTCAAGCTTCTTTCTTCACATCATTGTCAAAAGTCTAGCAGACTTGATCCACAGCAATTAGGTTTACTAATGCGTTTTAATCCTCAACCCTTTTAGTCACTTTCTAAAGTCATCTAGTTTATGAGACGATCTATGTGATTCAAATGATTAATTTTTTGAGGTCTCTTAATTTCAGCCAAGGCATTTCAGGTATGATGGATGACTGTTCAATACAACCATCTTAAACAGTTTATAATCTATGACTTTGTCTGCCAACACTTTTTAAAAAACTGTCAAGTCTTCCCCTTTCAGGCAATCCATTTTGTATGTCTCTGAATGACACACAACCTTTAAAGACAGTTTAAAAAACCTCTCTGATGCACTACCCTCCTCTGTACAAGAGGCTCATTCCATCAACATCTGTGGATGCCAACACCAACACTTACCCTACCTACTAGGACGGCTGTCCTGATTTCTGCTCAGACAGTTGTAACTACAGGGACAATTACTGATGGTGGAGAAGGACTTGATTTAGTGTTCCTCAGCATCAATGTCTGGATTAAAATCTTGATTCTTAGAAACAGTTTTCCTGAACTGAAATTGAAGTACTCAGTTGTCAGTACTTTTTCATGTGATGGGAAACCCTATTTCTGAGAGTCCCAAATCTGCACCGTTTCTGCAGGCATTCAAAGCATTTCTCTTAAGACCACCTGGCCATACTCATTCCTCTCAAGGAAGCAACATACTATGTGTCTGTCAGCTTTACATGAGTTCACTTTATGACTAGAAAGCTTAAAATGAAAATAACAACTTTATTATTCACATAATTACAGAAGAAGAGCTTCCTTAGAGATATTCAGAAGCCTTCTGGACATGTTCCTGGGCAACCAGCTCTAGGTGTCCCTGCTTGAGCAGGGGTTGGACCAGATGACTTCCAGAGGTCTCTTCCAACATCAACCATTCTGTGATTCTGTAATTGCAAGTATAAAATATACCACTACCAACCTTTTGTCTTAACTTTCACTTACGCTGCAGTTTTGTCACAATTTACCAACTCTTCACCCTAAACTGGTTTGGCTAAAGGGGTTGGAAGCATTGGAACAAGCCTGTTCCACTTTCCCTCCCTTGTGCATGTCTCATCCTGGGGTTATCCAGTTCAAGAAAATAACCATTTTTCTGCTTGTTTAGGTCCATGAACTGATACGCTGTGGATCAGATGGGCACCAACGCCAGCATAAGAGACAGGAGAGCAGGCAGGCCTGAAGCAGTGCCAGCTTAGATTGGCTTACTTTATCTGGGAATCACAGCCTTAGGCATGCTCTGAGGTGGCTTTAGGCCACAGTAACCAGGAGCCAACTCATCGGCAGTATGCCTCTAAAACACCGTCTTTAGGAGTGACTTCCTTTGCAATAAACCTATATTCAACTTGGAGGTTTTCTGATTGCCTCTGGATATTCAGAGAATGTCAACAAATCTTAGCACACTCTGTTTCTCCAGGAACACTGTATTTTTCTACCTCACTATTTCCCATTATACTGTGATGAAAGGTATGGTTTAATTGCTCGGCATCTGTGAGAATGAAATGGAATAACCTGAAATCTGCTGGCAACTGTCCCTCCTGTGAAGTGCAGGGTTCTGTTTCTTCCCCTCCTTTGTCTTAGGAATTGAGATTTAGACATATTTCACTGTAATTTCACTGATTTTGAGAATCACATAGCATAAAAATGTTCTTACCGTGTGGAAATTTCAACTGCCTTTTGGGATTACTGGCATTTTGCATATAGCATGCCATGATAATACCGCAGTTTTAGTTTTATAGGCCAGTGTGTCACGCTGCCTCCATGTCCCGTTTGTACTCTTTGAAACATTGCTGCTTTTTTGTACTTTCAGAGGCTTGAATGCATCCCTCCCTTGCAAAGGGACAAACTGGGACACCTCATTCTCCAAATATTGCTATTAAATTCAAAAAGCACTAATGGCTAAATAAGGTACAACTCAATATTACTAAATGAATGAGAATATATCCTCCACCTTTGCAATATCAGCACCTGCTACAGTGCTGACTACAAAGATGTCAAAAGAAAAGATACTGAAAAACTCTGAGAACTATACTGGTACCTGACTAATCAGAATCCCCCTTAGCCACAACAAAACAAAGTTGCTTTTTCATGTCTTATTTTAAAGAAAGAGTAAAGAGAACCACAAAGACCCCTTCCTCCACCACACACACAATAACATTATGCTTTACCCTTTCTGAAGGTTTTGCAGAAAAACAGGGAATGATTCAGTATTACCTGCTATACCTGCAATGTATATATTGCTTATATGTAATAAAATGTATATATTGAAACGGCAGCTTACAAAGCAGATATTCAGGCACTCAATGGCACAGAGGAGTTACTCATATGCTGTGTTTTTCACTTCACATTATCCTGTACGCCAGTGTCTAGCATTTAAATCATACTTCATCCTTTTGCTCTGTTCAAGTCTGACCCCAGTTTTTAAATGGAAAAATATATTAAGAGAGTCATAATCATAATGCTCCCTCTGGTTCCATTAGCTTTGGAAGAACTGCGTTTCATACATTATACCTGACCAAATTAAAAGGCACAAGGTTTTTTTGTGTACGATTCCTGGCTTACAGAGGCTGGGTATAATTATTTCTTCTAGAGTATTGCATTACACTATAATTTGCACAATGGTCCAAAAGCCTTCCAGTGTGCCAGCAGAATCAAAACCTCCACCACTTTACAGTCAAGTGCAGTGCTGCTGCTCTGCTTGGTTCAGTGTGGGTAGACAATTAGGTAATTAGGCTGGAATTAACCCCCTCATCCCCAAATTAGGGGTTGTACTAATATATAAGAAGAAACGCTGAGTTTGGAACATAAACATATTGATCTTATTTCATCAAAAGTCATGAACATTATATTAAGTTACGTATGAAGTAACTATTTTTAAGTGTGCAATTTGAAATGTTTAAGAGCTTCTACATAAGATCTTCATACTGAGATTCATAAAACTGTTTCCTCTGCAGCCTTTGAAAGCAGAAGCCATCCTTCCTGTTCTTCTGTACATATAAAACGGGGTACCATTGAGTCACAGACGTGTCAGTGGACAGAAACAATTTTTATTGTGACAAAAAGTACCCTCATATGAAGCATTTTAGTAATGTCACCATTCCAGCTATTAGCTGACATTCAGCTTGACATTTATAAGGTGCCTTCAGTGACATTTCTGTAATTTGACTAACTAATGAACCTGAATAATCAAGTGATGATAGCTGAGATCAAACTCAAACATCTGAAGCACATCTTCAACTTACATTTATGTTACAAATTGCACAAGTTTGAAGATTTGAAATAAATTTGTGGTCTGTTTAAATCTTGACTGCATAGCTGATATCTCAAAAGCAAAAATTATAAAGGAAAATTCATATCAAATTACTGTAGAATTTGTGCACCTAGGCTCACCATTCACTTCTTAGAAAATGGGATTATCTTGTTCTTCACACCATGGGCATTTTTTAATAGCTTATAATAAAACTCAATGGTCTCTGCTCCCAGATTAAATTGTGCTTTCTTGAGACTGGATGCATTCAGTGAATTGCCATTTTCAAGAGACTGGTTGAAATGGAAAAGATTTTGACAGATAACTATTATGAAATAGTACCAAAGAAAAATATCAAAAAAGAAAGATTAACTTTTTTCTTTGAATTGTCAAACCAATTGCTTAAGCTCTCATTTCAGGAATTTTTGATGCAATGTCAGAGTTTCCCATTATATTCAGAAAATTATGCCAATTTTTCTGCATTATTACCTTCTGCTGGACATGGAAAATAAATGCTCAGGGAAGCATATCATACTTCATATTTCATATGCTGAAATATGTAATTTCATTGATATTTTCTATTAAAGTTATGAATTCATGTAGTACTTACTCTGCAAGTATCATTGTAAGGATGTCCTGACCTTCAAAATTAAAACATGTCACTGCAATGAATTGCTGTCACTTATTCTTTCTCTGGTTATAGCATGGCTAGCATTAGCATTACAAGTAGAAACCTAGAAACAGTAATGCTATCAGGCATCTGGCATTTGGTTCCCATTACAGGGAACGGTAAGGACAGGTCAATGCTACAACCAAGAGAAATTAATATCCTTACAGGAAGTGTACTGTCTGTCTTTTTAATTACATCTGTTTCCAATGCTTTCATTTTATGACTTTGAAAATATGCACTTCATTTTTATACTTCAGTGGGTGATCATGTACCTATCTACACTGACAACTGGGGTGTTATCTAGAGTGTTTTTTTCAAGGGGGAAAAAAAACCCCAAACCTCACAATGTTCTGGTAAACTGTTTAGTTGGTATTTTGGTTCATATTGTCATTCCATAGAATAGTCTATAGCAGGACAGTATTTTTAGGGAATCACCCCCAACCCAATTTGCATGATTATACTGGAATGCAACTGCTTTTATGTAACCACCATCATTCTTGTACCTAAGTTTGTCCCAAAGGTGCAGTAGCTGCCTCAACCTACCACATATACCCAGAGAGAAAGAAGTCCTCAAGTAGAGAAGAGGCTCAGAAGCCCTCATGACTTGGAATGTTATTTAAAGGGCTGAGTGGGGATTTTCTGAATATACTGTTTTGCCGTGAAATATTTATTAGCCAAAAAAAAGGAAAAACTTTTTGCGGGAGTATTTGTACCACTTTGGACAAGAATGAAATGTCTAACCAAAACCACTTAGCCTTCTCCCAAGAAGCCAAAAGCCTAGTAGTCACAGCTGCCCTGTGATGTAGGAATCTAAGGTCCAAATCTGCACTCTGCCCACTGCTGACCAAGACCTGTGTTGGAGTCTCACCTTTCTTGTGACTGCTCTGTCACCTGGTCTAACGGCTATTGAGGAAAGGGTCTCTTGTTCTCTCCTGTTTAGTCATTCCCTTTTATATAAACAGTTAATTAGTCATTGAAATAGAGACTTGAGCCTTGACTCCCACATCTCAGGTGAACACTGTAGCAATTGGGCTACAGAGCCACTCTGACCCAATGAATATTTCACTTATACAAAGTGGAACTGCTCAACAGAAGAAGAAGAGAACACAAGAACAAGAGAGAGACTGAGAGGCTGCTCATTAGTTGAATACTATCCATCCTGGGACCAGGAAAATAAGATCTTTTTATGAAAAATATAATACATAATAATGAAATTAAAGACTGACCACAAGGTGTGTATACAGAGGAGGATGAGGGTGGCGTAAATTCAGTTTTATCCTAGCTTTGAAAGATTGGCAATATAAATTACAGAGAATTTTGATTGTAAAATTTTAATGACACAAGTTTAGAAAATCAATCTGAAAAGATAGAAAACTCACCAGTTTCTTACTGAGACCCACAACAGAACAGTAGAAGGTGATTAAATTTAGATCTACATCAAAGACACCTGCCATTTAAGTTAGTGGAGTAAATTACAGTCATAAGTTGTTCATCTGTGCATGGACTGACAGCGGAGTGGCGTAGGATAGGACACACACCTTTGTATGTGTGTTGTTGATTTTTGTTGGCAGTGACAGAGGAAGACTTAAAAATCTTGGATTTTTTTGCAGTCTCTGAAAAGGAAGTGTCATTTAATTGGAACAGTTTCTTCTTCCTATTGCTCCCAGGCCTGAACTCTTTTCTGCTGTCCCTTCAGCCTGTTCTTACCTGAGTCCTCTTCTCCACTTCTCATTGGCCATCACCATCTCATACTCCTCTACAAGTCACTGCTCTACAGGCTTCTGAGACTCTTAGCCAAGTAAATCCCCATGTCATTGGTTTAGACTGCCAGTCTCCCATTTGCCTATTGAGGGTTTTTTTATCCGTGCTTTCCTATTCCACTGTGCTTTTCTGGCTCATTATCTTTGTCCACTGATAGGATAGATGCCTGGGAAACCACATAAGCACAGGGCAAGCTTGCAGTCAACCTTCAAGTTTCCCCGTAAAATACGCTCAGCTCTCAATACTTCTCAGCCTAGAATACCATGTGTCGTGTTATTTGTTGGGTATCAATGGATTTCACATAGGACAGGATCAGCTTCAAGCTCAGCCTCACCTCTTCCAAAGTGTAGATCATCATAAAGAAAGTTCAGCTTTTTCCCTGTGTCCTCAGGTTGGAAAGAAGATGCTTACTTATTTTGTGGGGGTAGCTCTTGTGAAGTCTTGGCAATCCTGGGAGTTGTCAGACACTTGAGCATGCTAGGGAAAGTAGAATCTTCACATTTTTAAGTTTCAAAATGCAAATTTCTCTATTGAGCATGAGCAATTTGTGATTTTATAAGAATATACAAGTCTTACAAGAAGGAAAAATTGACTGGCTGAATCTTTTTTTCCGTGCAAGATAGACAATTTCATCCCAAATTGCTGGAGCAAAGCTACAAGTAACTGGGGAAAAAAAATCTATAATGGAAAGTATCAGTTGACCTTGATAGCTGTGCTGCTCTCTGCTCTGCCTCACAATCCTCTGCTGACCTATAGGCACAACACTTGTAGCACAATAAATTAGATATCTCTATGTTCTCTATGTTCTCATCAAACTAGGTATTTGAAATGCTGTATACCTGTTTGCTATAGACAAAACCAACATTGTACCACTGTACTAGGAACACAGATTACTCTACTTCCCTCTCTTGACACTGTGTTGGATGCACGCAACAGCTTGACTTTCTCCTGCCACCCCCTGTGATCTCCCTTCTTTCTCCTCTAGTCACTCAATGATCGGGAATGATGCAAGTCCCTTTCACTAGGGACTTCAGGCTCTTGCACCAAGCCCCATCCTTCAGCTTGTGTTGTAGGAGGGACACATACCTGGTCATAGCAGTTTTGCATCCTGAACACTTCAGTTGATGTTTCATGGATGGGAGGTTACACCTAATGCTATGTTCCTACAAAGCATCATCTGCTGAGGCTGGGGCTAATATGGAATCAACCCTGAAACCAAGGACCTTCAGCAGATCCAGCAACCCTCACCATTGTTACCCTGCTCTGCACCAGGAGACACTTCATGTATTGACAGTCTAGACCATTAGGGCCTTCTAGACCATTTATGAGAAATGTAGGCAGGCAGGGTATGCTGGTATTTATGTTGATGTTATGAAACAGCATAATATACACATCCTGAAAAAAATATCACAGCTGATAACTGATACATTGCGGGGGGCGGGGGGGGAAGGGAAGTTTCAGTAATGGTTTTCATCACAAGTTTTGCAACTCTCTTCTCCCGGCATTCTGAAGAGTTTTTTCTGACTTGTTCTTGTCCCTCACATCCCTGCAATAGCTCGATCAATCTTTTTGTAAAGCCATATAATTTCAAGCAAAGTCTGTTTCCATGAGTATGCCCCGTATTATTGTTTATTGCAACCTGCATAATCAAAGCCATGCAGCTAACAGAACACTGTACTTGCTTTTAGCCCTCCTCCTATATACACAATTGCATGTAGAGAAGCAGAAATTTGAGGACACAATAGATTTTTGTCTACTTCTGCAGAAGCCTGTACAGCTGGCTAGTAAACTGAAAGCTTTAAACTATGTATGACTTGTTTAAATTGATCACTCTGGCAGTCTTTAGGATATATGTTTATTACAATGGAAAATCAAAATATGCTAAATTACTACCAGTATGAAACATGGCTTGCAGTCCCTGGTGTGATAATATTTTATTTGGTTTAAAAAAATAAATTAAACCACATCAAAGGCTAAGCCAAATTCATCCAATAGCTCAGTGGGTCTCAACTTCAGACTTACAATCAATGGTGGTCTACCAAGGGAGAATATGGCCCACACCTTTAATCTCTTTCGATATTAGCAGTTAGCTAATATAATATTCCATATGAAAGGATATCACTTACATTAATAGAAATATGCTGGGTAAAAAGAAAGAGAAACGGTGATGCAAGTAAATTAGCAGAACTTAGGAAAAATATGAAGCAGAACATTTGCTCCTCAGATTTGGACAGTGATGGCTTACTACATTTATGAATAATTCCTTACAGTTTTTTATCAGTTTCTGCCCCAGAAGCTAAATTAGTTTTACAGCTATTAATTGAATTGTCTAACTTCACTACATACTGGGAGATAGAAAGGATTATTAACTGTTCTTTACAGATAAGGAATCTGAGACAGGGAAAGGAAATGATTAGCTGGAGGTCACACAGGGAATCAGAGACAGATAAATGCCGGATCTCTCCATCCCATGCATTAAACGCTCAACATTGTTCCACAGAAATAGCCATCAGAAATGAGACACATTTCAGAGAAAAACAATTAAAGCACCATTTCATCAAAGATAAAAGCTTCTGAAATTCATCCTATGCTGGTGATCCCAAATGTTGTTCTCTTTTGTCTCTGTCACATTGTTTTAAGTGCAGATTATCCTTTCTTCCTTGTTTCCCGCACCATTAGGCCAGCATGTGCAGCACAGCCTTCCTGCAAATATCTGCCTTACCTACATCCTGTGCACTGCGCTGGATGCCCGTAATGACCGCTTCCACCGAACCAGGTACAAAAGCTGATCATTCCTTAGCACTCATGGCACCTGAATTATACGTCTGCCGCTCCAGAGACCACTCTTTACATTATACAGACGTAGGATGCTTTTTTCTTTTAAGAAGTTAATAGCCAAGTTCATAAATATATTGTGCAAGGTTTAACTCTCGGAGAGGATGGGGGTGGTAACAAAAAAGCAGATACGTCATACTTCTGAGTTTTGTTTGGCCTGACCTCATTCACGCTCTGGGTCTCTAGGAAAGCTCTACCATACTCACCTCACACAGTACAGTTAAAATTTCAACTATCGCTACTCCGAATAGGGTATTTGATTAAACTAATTAAAGGGTGTTTATTAGCTGACAACCATTAATAAGTGAGCTGGTTAAACACTTGCCACAGCGTATCAATCAACAGATTAGAATTTTCTTTGTTTTACTTTAAGTCTACGTGTCTTTGTTATAATTACCTTAGTACTTAGATCTTGCCCTGAATTTCTGTAAATCAACAGACATGTCGCCATTAATTTCCACAGGAAAAACATCAGGATCTCTATGAAAAACATTTTATAAAGCACTCTATGTACGCAAATCAGGTCTCTGTAAGATTACGGTTTTGAAGCAACTTCAGTTTCTGGTTTAGCATTTCTCTGTGTACTTTTGTCTCCACTTAATACTTGTACACAAATTATTTGCTCTATTTCTAACAGAGTGAATGAGGTCTCATGACTTTAGTTTAACAGGGCAGATCTATACTACTAAAGAGGAAAACAGAATTATTACATAGCAAACATTAGGGCAGAAGTGTAGATTCATATAAAACTAAAAAAAGTGCTTCAAGAGGTGGCATTAACTATTCCAAAAACCTTGTTTGAGCTACAACATTTTCACTGTTAAAAACCTTTCTTAAGTTCTCTTGCTCAAGTTTGGAAAATAAAGAGTTTCTAAATGGCAGCTCTACTGGGTTTGCATGCCAAGGTTTTGGTACCGGGGGGCTGTAGGGGTGGCTTCTGTGAGAAGCTGCCAGAAGCTTCCCCTGTGTCCGACAGAGCCAAGGCCAGCCGGCTCCGACAGACCCGCCGCTGGCCAAGGCCGAGCCCATCAGCAATGGTGCCTCTGGGGGAACAGAGTTGAGAAAGGGGGGGAACCTGTGCAACTGCAGCCAGAGAGAGGAGTGAGAAGATGTGAAAGAACTCTGCAGACCCCAGGTCAGAGCAGCAGGAGGGGCAGGAGGGGCTCCAGGCGCCGGAGCAGAGGTTTCCCAGCAGCCCCTGGGGAAGCCCACAGTGAGACCGGCTGTGCCCCTGCAGCCATGGAGCTCCACGGGGGAGCAGATCTGCACCTGCAGCCTGGGGAGGGCCCCACGCCGGAGCAGGGGGATGCCCGAAGGAGGCCGTGACCCCATGGGCAGCCCGCGCTGGGGCCGGCTCCAGGCAGGGCCTGTGGACCCATGGAGAGAGGAGCCCCGGCTGGAGCAGGTTTGCTGGCAGGACTTGTGACCCCGTGGGGGACCCAGGCTGGAGCAGCTCATGAAGAACTGCAGCCCGTGGGAAGGACTCACGCTGGAGAAGTCCATGGAGGACGGTCTCCCGTGGGAGGGACCCCAGACTGGAGCAAGGGCAGAGTGTGAGGAGTCCTCCCCCTGAGGAGGAAGGAGCGGCAGAGACAACGTGTGATGAACTGACCACAACCCCCATTCCCCATCCCCCTGCACTGCTCAGGAGGTAGAGAGGTAGGGAGAGAAATTGAGCCTGGGAAAAAGTGAGGGGTGGGGGGGAAGGTGTTTTAAGATTTGGGTTTAGTTCTCATTACCCTGCTCTGATTTGACTGGTAATAAATTAAACTAATTTCCCCAAGTCGAGTCTGTTTTGCCGATGACAGTAATGGGTGAGTGATCTCTCCCTGTCCTTACCTCGACCCATGAGCCTTTCATTACATTTTCTCTCCCCTGACCAGCTGAGGAGGGGAGCGACAGAGCGGCTTTGGTGGGCACCCGGCATCTAGCCAGGGTCAACCCACCACAGCAGCATGTATCAAAAATCAATATATTTTTAAAATAGTTCTTAATGACTGCTAATTCAGTATAGAATTAGCCTTCAGAATTTTCCAAAGTTAAATAAACAATATGTTTGTCCCAATTGGTTTCAGTGGAGTCACTGGGAGTACAATCTGAGGAAGGATTTTATTAGTCACACTTGAAGTCTAAAGCTTAAAAAAACAATCTGGAAGAAAATGCAATTAGATAAAATTAAAAAGACTTCCTAATCATTACTGACACTATAATGGTTGTCTCTGCCCATTAATTTCTATAATTATACAACATTGTCTACTGGATAGTTATGATATTTCTTACAAGGCCCAAACATGAATGCATTCCAATTCACCTATGGCATTCCTTAGCTAAAAGGTATAATTAATGAAATTTTAATACTTGGTCTAGATGCAGAAAAGGTATTTATTTTGCTTGTGAATACTCTTATTTACTTATAATTTTTCTTGGTGCTGCTTATATTTAGTTGGAACAAACTATAATGTGTAAAGAATGACAGAAGAATATTTGAAAAATAGCCAAAGTGAGTTTAGTTTATAGTAAGGCTTTTTAAGGGTATCTAAGAAGCAGAATTTATAATGAAAGTCTTTTATCTTCTCAAGGACAGCTATAATAGCCTTTCTTAAACTCAAACCCACATGTTTAGACTACAGCTGTAGGCCATTAAACACCTGTGACCTTCTCCCATGAGCTGCTGAAGATCTTTGAAAATTTACGTAGTGGAAACGGTGTAGTCAAAAAAACCCACACCAAAAAACAAACATCAGCAACAACCACAACCAATAGAAAAAAAAAAAAAAACAGAAAAACCCCAAACAAAAAAAACAAACCAAACAAACCACAAACCAATCTCAAAACTCTGGAATGAAGCACTTCCCCACTTCCAGGGAGCACTGTCCCTGATCTTCCAGGCTGGAAGGGGGACCACTGGCTCAGGAGCCCAGGGAAGTTCCTCCACCAGTGGTATTCTATGAAGGGATGATCTCATTACATGCCTAGGGCTGTGTAAGGGTACTGGATTGTCACATCTGCACACCCATCCCCAGAAATTCTTCTAGTACTCATCTTCGCCTCCCGAGTCTCAGTGCAGAGGCTTGGTCTGCTTCGGCTCCATTTGAGGTGCCAAGAAGAACTTAATGTTCTGCCACAAAACTGAGGCTACAACTGCATCTATATTAGTGTTGTGTTTTGAGGCAATACAAATCCCAGCAGTCCTCATTTACTGCACATCGGTGCAGTCTGCAGAACAGTGTTTATGTGCACTAACTGGGTTTCCTTTCAGAGGAATCGAACCTGATGGCGGTGCTCCAATATGGCCACCAATTGCAACTCGATCCCTAACGGGAACACATGAGCCTGTAACAAGAGCTTGCTGCTTCAGGGTACATCTACATTGCTGCTAGTCGGTTCACATCACAAGTGTGCATTTGAAAGAGATCTCTTGGCTGTCCCACTTGCTCTTTGGTTCATACTGCAGAGGGGTCTCAGAGAGCCTAAACCGAACTCTTTCTAGGTGAAACTAAACTGGAAAATATACTCCAAGATTTTCTCCTAATGCGCTGCAGCTGCTAATGGACATTCGGTACATCAGAGCAGATGAGATCTAATTTGAAGTAAGCCCTCTGAAACACATATAATGTGGTCCTCAGCGCCAGCTATTTCACTCTGCAGCTCGTCTTTTCTCGCAGTACACTACTTGCTAACTTAAACACAGGCTCAGAGAGCTTCAGACCGCATGTGTAATGATGATGATTGTGGTGGTTCGGGGGACCAAATTAAATCTGCTCCAAAGAAAAACCGCTGAACTGTACATGATATAGATGTACAGACCTCAGTACTAGTTACTTCATTGACTGTTCCTTTAATTGCACCAAATTACTTGCTACTGTGGACATAGCAGAATGTTCTTTGCCATTAGACAATGGCCTCTGATGCTTAGTCATGCTAAACAAAGGACAGATATTTTAGCCCCTTTAAAAATATGTGCAGTTTTATCACGTTTTTCACACCTGAATGCTTATGTTCCTCTCTCCGTTGCTTTAAGTCTTTGGCATTACTGATGGTGAGGCTGCATGCAGGGAGAGGTGGGAGACGTGCCACCATGGAGACCCCGAAGTGGGCTGAGAAGGGCTGCCGGTTTTCACAGCTCTGCTCGGTTAAGACTTAAACTCCATCATACGGCTTTTACTGATGGTTTATTTAAATCCTGCAAATGCAGTTTTATTTTATTAATGTGCTCTATATCCGATTGAATTTTGTGTATTTTTTTAATCTCTGTATATCACCTAGCATTAAAAGTAGACTGACTGGAATATAAATAAATACATAAGTGAACTCAAATCCACAATAATTCTGCTGGTCTGATTCTGACTTCATGGTAGCATTAATCAGAACTGAAGCAACTGAAAAAAAATCAGAGCCACATACTTCCAGAGTTTGTACTAATTTGTACTTGATATCAGAAGGTATCATAAGGTCATCCCCTAACAGCATAGCAACTTCTGCTGTTGCAGATTGTAAGTACTACAGTAAAGAGGAAATCATGATAGAACCTAAAATTAATCTGATGCAAATCCCAAGACATATCCTCCACAGCCCTTGTCAAAAGGGAACATGAAAGATTTGACCAAGTGTTATTGATCAGAATTTAAAAAGTGGATATGAAGGTTTCCTCATATCTCTGACTTCTGCCTTGTGATTTCAGTCTGCAATAGAATTAACCTACAAAAGAAAATAAATTGTGGCAGGACTACAGACACAGATCAAGGCTGCTTTAGATTAAGTTCTCTGTATACATCGTGGATCTGTACCATCTGTTTTGTATTGAAAAAGAGTAATATTTTAAGGCACATATATTATAATATATTAAGAATCTTAAGAGCTCACATATGCCTTTAAAATATATATTGAAATTAAAGACAAAGTCCTACAGTGGAAACTGAGAGTCCTCAGCATCTTTCAAGAGACATTCAACAATTTCATGATAACACTATAAATGAAAAACAAGTCTAATATACATGATTCTTGCCTGCATCCTATAAAAATAATCACCATTACTTATACTGCACCACTCACATAATTTACACACATATCCTGTAAGTTACGAAGAATAAACTTCAGTCATAATATTCACTGATAAAATTCTGCTATACAACTATATGGAGAACTTTATAATAGCAAAGTATTTGTTTCTTTCTAGTCATGGATGGACCTACTGAATTTTCATATACTAGACTTCAGATAAACTGGATTTAAAATACATACAGCTTTTTATTCAGGCACTGTATATAAAATTCATGCACTTTTTTTTTGAGTTGTATAACTTTTCTCTTATTTTTCAGATTTCACAACGTCCTTGCATTGTATGCCTCTGTGAATTCATTATTTTTGGGTTATGTTAGCAAAAAAAATAATTGATGAACAACCACATATTATCCTTGAGCACTGCAGTTACACTTTCCTTTATACAATATTATCCTTGAGCACTGCAGTTACACTTTCCTTTATACAATTTAGGCTACTCTCAATTGTCTGTTTAAATGAGTTATCCAACATAATGATAGGTATAAAAGGGCCCTAATGGGATCTGGGATTTTTTAATGGTTCTGAGAAACTAGAGTTACAAAGACCACTTCTCTGCAGACTCCCTGTTCTCTAGCTCTGAATATCAGTGCAGCAGCAATGCTAGTGCCATACTGGACTGCACTAGCCACAGCATAGCCAGCTGGCTGACAGAAGTGAGTGGTCCCCCCTAGTTGACACTCATGCCCAGTTTTGGCAACACCGGTCCAAAAAAGACATGGGCATACCGGACTAAGTCCGGCAGGCAGTCCCAAGATGTTTAAGGGATCAGAGGCATAGCATACAAGGAGAAGCTAAGGTATGCGGGTTTGTTCAGCCTGGAAAAAGAGATGCTCAAGTGGGAGTCCAGTTGCTGCTTGGAACTGCCTAGCTGGGCTTACAGAAAGGATGAAGCCAGACTCTTCTCAGAGCTGCACAGCGAAAGGACAAGAGACAACAGTCAGGTTGCTACAAAGAAAATTCTGAGCGGACACAGAAAAAAAATCCTCTGTGAGGGTACTTAAGAACAGGAACAGGTTGCCCAGAAAGGGTAGGAATCCATCCTTGAAGGTACTCAGAATTTAGCTGGACTGCCACTTGAAAGTTAGTCCTTCTTTGAGCAAGAGGCTGGGTTTGATGACCCCCAGAAGTCCTTTCCAACTAAATTGTAAGCCTATGCGCATGGGTTGCTACTCCTACCACTGTAATACTTCTCATATGTAGCTTTTCTGCATCTATACACTAAATCTGTCATCTAGATCCTCATAATCTTGTATCCTGATTAATTCAAAACTGCTGTTTTGAGGCCATCTGTTACACATATCCCCTCCAATTGAGTATATATAAAATACAGTGGCTATGATATTCCCTGACCACGATTCTGACATTACTGCCTTTTTGTGTCTCATCACAGCACTGCTTATCTTCCCCCACAGCACAGTGGGTTTGCTTGCCCATTTGTCGGATTCTGCCACCGGGACTTGCCTCCGCTGCCAGGTCTGCATGGCAAATCATACGCCATGACCAGTCCCTCTGAACTGGTGCATAAACGCCTTCCAGCCCCCCACATTCTCCCACACAGAGTTCAGTTGTAGTGATTTTTTGAAGAAGCTGACAGATGACGCATAACTAGAAGGGTCATGGTGTTTGTCAGGCTCTTTCTTTGAAACGATTATGTGTTCTACATGTACCCCAATACTTCCAATATGGTATGTCATAAATTTCTGAGCTTTGCTCAGAGAGGTAAATTTAAGGTAAATTGAAGGCAAGCTAATTTGCCTTCAATTAAATAACTAGAGCAGTTTTTCAAAGTACATAGGTTCCCAAAGATACTACAAGACATGCTCTTTTCTAATGCCTAAACAGGGTAAATGTCTTATTTCCAGAAAGACCAATGAGAGTTGTATGTGCTCTCTTGCAGCATATTTATCGTGCCTATGTGTTTTTCAAAGTCCCACCAAGCAGAAATCCTACACGTTTAGCTAAGCAAATCTTGAAAATTTGGTTGTTAACATGACATGAGAACAATAGCAACAATAAAAATATTGCAAAGGATCCGATTGATCTTTAAGTTGGTTTTCAGTCCAGTATTCTTTAGGGTCTTCAGTGATTGTGTTTTTGGAGAGGACTGTAGGATGTCATGCTCTATGTAGATTCATAAATCTGCAAACTAAAGTGCTTCCTCATAGGAGGGACTCATATATACTATACTCATACATAGGCACCTGATGATGCCATTTGAGATGTCCTGGCTTCCTGCATGCACCCCATAGTCTCCATCCGGGCACTAAAAAAAGAGAACCAGTCATACACTGCATTTGGCAGCTACCTGAGGATGTCTGAGATCCTCGAGGATGTCTGAAAAGACATGGGGGACCTTTATGTGCAAACAACTAATTTGGAGACCCTAGTCTCTGGCTTACACATAACTTGTAAAATAATACAATAACAAAGGAGTTAATCCTACAAAATACACTGAAATGATTAAAAGAAAATTGTAACAAATCCAGGGGCAAAATCATCAGGTATTCAGTTTCAAATGTTGGGTGAATCAGTACTTGGCACACTGAGGTGGAAAGGGCTTCCAGTGCTAGTGACTCCAGTCCCTGCCATCATTGGCACGACAACCTATAATCCTCTCCAAAAACACAAGTCTTGTCCTTGAACAGATATCACCTACTGCTCTTCCAACTAACAGCCAAACGTGTGAATCAGTTATAACCCATAGATATATGTGAAAGTTAGACATATGGGGTATATTTCACTGGAAAGATCTACGTTTTCATTGTTTGTCATGCTCTTTCCATACTTTTGGAATGACTTTAGATCATGATTTTAAAGTGGTATAGAGCTGGATATCAAGCTGCAAGTTATGGGATATCTGTCTTAAGCTACCTGTCTACAGCTTTGTTAAAGTGGAAGCACTTACTGGACAACAACTCTGAATTTTCATGTCTTCAAAATAAAAACTACAAATACAAATACTCCTTTTGCACTGCCTCTGTCCATTTTGGACTGACAATCAGCTGTCTAAAACCTGATATTTCATCCATCTTATGCCAAATAAAAACAGAAAAAATAAATTCAGGACTGATATACCAACACAGAAAAAAAATTATTCATTTTCAAAGTGTTCAGACAAACAATAGCTCTAGTAAGGGAAGATTAGTAATATAATGTCCTGATTTCAGCTGGGGCAGAGTTAATTTTCTTCACAGAAGCTAGTATGAGGCTGTGTTTTGGATTCAGGATGAAAATAATGTTGATAACATACTGATGTTTTTAGTTGTTGCTAAGCAATCAAGGACTGTTCAACTTCTCATGCTGGCCTGCCAGTGGGTGGGCTGGGGGTGCATGGGGAGCTGGGAGGGGGCACAGCCGGGACAGCTGACCCAGGCTGGCCAGAGGGATGTTCCATACCATACGGCGTCATGCTCGGTATATAAAGCTGGGGGGAAGAAGAAGGGGAGGTGTGTGTGGACATGACGTTTGGAGTGATGGCATTTTGTCTTCCCAAGTAACTGTTACACGTGACGGAGCCCTGCTTTCCTGGAGATGGCTGAACACCCCTCTGCCGATGGGAAGTGGTGAATGAATTCCTTGTTTTGCTCTGCTTGCACGTGCAGCTTTTGCTTTAACTGTTAAACTGCCTTTATCTCAAACCATGAATTTCCTCACTTTTCCGATTCTTTCCCCCATCCCACTCGGAGGTAGTGAGCGAGTGGCTGCGTGGTGCTTAGTTGCTGGCTGGGGTTAAACCATGACATATAACTCATAAATTAGATTTGTACTGGACTCTCTGCATAATGGGAAGTCAGAAACATTTGTGGCTGGACCTCATACTATACACAGTCTACAGAACTCATTGACTGGAACCGAGATGTGGATTTCATTCTCATTTCAAACGAAGTGAGCACTGGTTGCTTCCTACATCTCTGGTCATTTTTTGCTTAAAACTCTTTACTGCAAAGTTCAAAATAAGGTAGAGGAGGAGTAATATGAATGCAAACTCAGTGTTTGGAAAAAATGAAGGTAGTGTTCATCAAAATCGCAGAAAGCCTTGCCTGCCAGACAACTATGAGGTCCTAGACCATAAATAACTGCAAAACTCCATGTGAATATAACCACTGGCAAAATCGTAAGTAATACTGTCTATATCAGTCAAAACATTTGCATACTGAACTCACCAGAATACCCCTAAATGCATCCACATAATAATTCAGCACAATATATTAATTACAGATTGATCTTGACAGCTATGACCAGCTTCATAAAACCACTCCGACATAAAGTTTAACCCATGATTGTACATATAGCAAAGGATTCTTTTCTGGTTTTAGATCACTTGTTATAACAGTCTATCTTTTCTGGAATATTATTACTATATTCTCTCCTTTCTTAGTTGCAAATTTGAAAATATCCAATGGTGTTCAACTCATTTTCTTGCTGTATGTTGCTTCTGGCATAGCAAGCACAATGTGGTTATAGCCTTCTATCTTTTCCATCCAAAAGATGTGAGTGATGGTACAAGATGCTAGTCTGTGGCAACCACGTCCAGTGCATCATTGAATATAGACTTCAGACCTGCCAAGTATTTCACACTGCTTGCAGGGCTTACGCAGTTGGCTCCCGCCTGACATTTTCTTGCAGCTGGGGATCTAACACATACATTTATTCAGCATTTACACAGATCCTTTGATATGGTGCATGAGATCATGGAGCAGGAATGAAGCTGTCGCATGTCCATGGCATCCTAACGGAGCCTCCTGGTCACAGAGGTCCTGCCAGGGGATTTACGCGCTGGAGTTCCCCAGCTCCGTGTTAGCTCTTCACTCAGTCAGTGCTCCCTCCGTCCCCTGGCCTAGCACAGCATTCTTACAGGTACTGAAATAAATGGGACTGAAATAAATGAGAGCACTGATATCTGATACCATAAAATGCACAGAACTTGCAGTTTATTATAAAGCAGACAGTGCAATAAATCCCCATGTATTATATTTAGTAATGGTATCATTTGTGTCATTCAGGAAAGTGATCTTGATAGTTTTGTAAAACCCCATGGCTTTGAATAAATCACTTCCATAGTGAAGTATTTGACTGATGAGACACTAACTGTCCTACAGCGAGAAAATTATTCAGGCTGGGAAGATGGCAGGTTCAGAGCACAAAAAACAATAAGCCATAGAGAAGCTGGAAAGAACAGCATGTACAAAAGACCAAAGGGCAATTGTCACTATCCCTGAGTAACGACCATAACAACAGGTGCTAAAACATACAATACAACTATATAGTACTAGCCAATTTCTAAACTGGCAGAAAGCTCAATAGCCAAGTGAAACCCTTTACAAGCAAGAGAGTCTCATTAGCACAGTGAAAGGGACAAATAAAAAAGGCTAGGTTTTGTTTGCAATACCCATTACAGTCGCCTGCAATGTGAAAGAGCTTCTGTTAGAACTATTTCCATTTGATATCCCTATGCTATAGCTAATATAATAGTTGCCAAGTGGAAAAATAAGTGGAATCTTGACTTAAAATTGTCTATGGCCTTGAAATTGTTATAATTTCTTTCTTCATCTTTCCTTCCAACAAGATTCCTGTCTTACCAAGTATAATAATTATTCCAATTTTTCCTCATGAAGATGTTTATCCTTTCTTATCTATCCTGCCTGTCATATCTTGTTATAATTTACAGAAATCTGAAATACACTGTTCTGATAAACCTGTTAGAATAGTAACAGAAATACATATAGTTAATCACTGTGACAAGGTTTCCATACTATTCTGAGAAAGGTAGAACTGAATATTATGAATGTAATGTAATTTATACAAATACATAGATATTTGTATAAATGTAATTTAATTTATATAAATAAATGTAATTTATATAAATATGTAAATCCTTACCAGTGGTTTTCATTTACTAATAATCTTGTAATCTTATCAGGTGTTATTTGCTAATGAGTATGATTTATTATGACTTAACTGTGCACAGATTTACTGTTCATGACAGTGAAGTAAGCAAACAGATATCAGCATGGAGTATTCCTGAAAATGGAAAAAAAAAAAATTAGTTATCTATAGGCCTGCCAAGTATGAAATAATACTTGATCTAAAGAATGTCGGTATGTCTGTGCTGGCCTGCAGTACCTACATTACTCTGAGCCTTTTTTTAGTATAAATTTACAAACACTTTAAAGAAGAAAATAGAGGAACTCTGTTGTAACACTATGCAGCAGATCTGAGCTAGCTGGAGATAAGAGGTGGTATCAAGCTGTCATTTGAGGAAATGTAGCATCCAGATTCTTTAGGTCCAGTCAGGGAGACCTGAAGGAAGATTTATCTTCTCCTATATAATTGCTAATGACTTCAATGCTGAATTCAAGAGTTCTGAGAACAGAAAACATAAACCCCAGAGAATGACTTTTTGTTTGAAAGGCACATTAGCTTTAATCCTAAGCATATGTCCCTGCCTCCTGCACGAATACAGGAAAATCCAACAGAACAAGCAATACCATCCTTTGATTTATTTCTCTCACTGCTCAAGCTTCAGCTTTGTCATCAAGTGATCCATTTCAGCCTCCTCTGTCCACCTCATATCTCGCTCCTTTTTGCTGTTTCTCACAGCAGCTCTTCGTGCTGCTACGGCTTCCCAAGTCACACGCAAAGAGATTTAGGCATGAACATTTAATGACAAAAGCCTTTGAAAATTATAGAGCTAATTTTTTTTAATTGTTTTTGTCTAGTTGATAGCTTGCAGCACCAAACTAAACAGAATCATTAAATGGTTCAGTGGACTAAGATCAAAGACAGACACCTATGAGCAAAATCCTCTATTGTCCTTTCACTGTCAAAAGTAATTGTTGCTAATTGAACAAGTTTGTTTAATTCTAATATAGCTCAAGAGACCATATCCTGAGCTGCTGGAAATAGATCGGGTTCTGCTGAAGTCAGCTTTGCTAATCTATAGCAACTAAGGAACTGTCACAAGGAGAGAACAGTTAACCCACTTCTTAACTGCATGGGCTGCATGACCAGCTATTGCAACCAAAATACATGTCTCAAAACTTGGGCTGATCAAGAAAAAAAAATGGCCACCGTCATCTTTGCCTAATTTTATGTGAGAAGCTATTAAATACACACTTTGATACCAGTAGAGTGGACGATGTCCAATAGAATTTGATGAAGAAAAAAATTCAAAGATGCTGGAAGGTCTGCAAGCAGACACCAGCCATCATTTTCTAAATGCTTTTAAAATCCAATTTCCCTTTGCAAGAAAGCAAGCTTCTCTCCTTCCTACCCAAGTTTAACATGCAACTGCAATCAACCAGCAAGGAATGAAAAGCACAGTTCTAGTGTATGGATTTAAATGTTTAGAAAGTAAATAATCACAAATCCAGCACATCTTCAAATCAGGCATCTTTATAAAAAGAGCTCAGAATAAAGTGTGTGTCTATCTGACACATCTTAAATCCTGGCACAGTGAATGGAAAAAAAAAACCCAACAAACCAATCACCAAAATGACTTCCTGTAAAGGCAAATTAGATAGAGCTGTAAGATATATGTCTGTTAAACCCATCACACCAATCTGATTATCAACAGTAAAACTATACACAAGCAATGCTTTCTGTGGTAGCAGTGCACATTAAAAGTGAAAGAATGTATTTTAGGGCGAGATAAAAAATCATTACAATTGTAAATACAAATATTATTTATTTCAGAACCAGTGCTGGCTTATTCACTGAGCTAAGTCAGGAGAGCCTAACTCCAGTAAAACCCCAGCTTACCCCATTTTTATAACTGGTGCTTCATGTGCTCCTGTTTTACTAGGGCTTGCAGCAGTTCACGGCTATAATGAGATGCCCATGCAACCCTGAGCTGCTGCGCAGAACGTCAAGTAAATCCCAGAATTTAAAAGACTCCACATTATCGAGGCTGATGCAGATAGAGTCTGGTGAGAGAGAGATTGGTGCAACTACACAGCAGTATCACCAACAGAGCAGCTCGCTGCATCATGTGATCCTAAGCAGAGGGCCAAATTCCACATAGTCCCCTTGCTAAATCCAATGCTATTTACTCAGAAACCTGATTTTACTATTATTATTGTTGTTGCTTACCACTTAATTTTCTATCCTTTTGCTTGACCTATTCTAAGTCTCCAAGCATTACCTTTAGTTCTTATTACCTTGCAGCTACATTGTTTAAAAAAAAAATCTATAAATCACTGAGGAAGCTGACACATTATGAAGAGATCTTATTAAAACTCATTCATGCAAGTACAACAGGCATGGCAGATGCCATACATTCATCACACATGTAAGAAGCCACCAATTCCCTTTTTTTGGAGTAAGAGACTTTCCAAAACCAAGGAACATTAAGAGCCATTGCCCAAAATGTACAGCACAGCCAGATCTACCAACGGCTGAGCTTCGTGGCGTACCAAGCGCTGGGACCTCAATGTAGGTGCCAATACCAGGGTTTATTGAATGGAGAAACAGATTGAGGATCCAAAGCAAGTACCGAAAGTAGCAGAAAAAACAACGTGTAGCAAGTAGTAATGTAGCCCAGGGATGAACAGTTTTTGGGAGAGGTCTGTCTGGAGAGAGGCTTGGCACTATGAGCTGTTGTGGAAGGAGGAACTGCCTCTAAACACACAAGACTGTATCTTTAAAGTGTGTGTCTCTTTTGATTCCAGCATAGAGAACCTAAATATTAACAAATTATTGCACATGTCACAAGGAAGACAATATAGAAAATATACAAACAATTTACAAACCAGAAGTGTTTAAACATTGGCTAGTAATTCTACATTGGCTGTGATGGCATCTCTTACTTTAAGATAACCACAGTGGAAAACGAGACAGAACCACCTGGCCTAAAAACAGCTTTTAGATACAGAATTGTTTGCCTGCTGGTGGCATCCTGGATTGGTTAGTGAAGACATGAGGTGCGTATTATGGAAATATATATACAGTTGCTGTGTTTATCTTTTTAGTTCATCTCAGATCACTTGCAAAAGTTTACGGGCTGAGGTGCAATGCTGTGAGCTGCAACACATTTTCTCTAAAAGTTGATCTATTAAGAGTACGTCATGTAAAGAAATTATTTTAAATGATCACCAAAACACAGAGACATGCAGTTAGTAGGTAACTTTTCAGATCCTGATCTATGTTACAATAAAAGAATGCTGCACCACACCAGACTCCCAAGAACAAAAGTCCTGGGAATCAGTACAGAACCAAACCTGCATTATCTTAAACCAGGGGCCTAGGAGTGCTCCTGAGCTCCCTGGTTTGAGTGTGCTCAGCTGCGTGTGTCCTGTGTCAGGGACTAAAACCCATGAACTCTCCAGCTTGCATCCTTCCCCTTCTTACCCCCTGCTTTGGTTTCTGCAAAACGGTGCCTGAATCCAAATGGTGAAAAGAACAAGATCCTAAGGTACCACAAAGACAGCCCTCGTTCCATGTGAGTACAGTCATTCGCATGTCTACTTAATTTAAAGGAAGGTAACCAGAACACCATTTTATGCTCTAAAAGCCTTTTTCAATACCATTACCCCCTGTACTGGAAACCACACCCTCTGTTCACAGACTTCCCAAACTGGTTGGGAAGTTTTTGCTATGTTCATACTATCCATCAACGAACAGTGTAAGGCAACTGAACTCAAATTATTGCTGCTTTGGACAACAGTGATTTTGCAAAACCACACAGCATTTAGTCCCATTCTGATTTAAGCATAGCAAAAGCTGTGTTAATATGTATCTATTCAGAAATCAGGACTGGGCAGGTACAAACAATACACTTCTTCTGGAGTCAAAGAGAGTGCAAGACCCAACGACCCCTAACAGAACATAGGAAAAGCAGAAGGCAAAGGAGGGCTGTGTTGCAGAAGATGTTCGCTAGCGTCTTATTCAGCATCCTAAACTAAACACAGCTCTGAAACAATTCTGTGCAGATGCCCTACCACACGGTCCTGAATGCACTCTGCGAAACACCTAAAATGACTGGGCTGATGACCAATTTCTTAATATCCAGAAATAGATAACATTTTGGTAGGCTGACAATATGCCAAGGTAATTTTCAACACAAATAATGCCAAAACAAGAATTGGATAGTAATCAAGCTAGGAAACATGTGTGAAATTAAAAATAATTTCAAGCTAAAACAAGAGCCTCATTCATTGCCATGCAGTTTCAAGGTCACTGACCTAAAGCACAGCTCGTCTTGCTTTTTGTGTTCCTCTTCCACTTTGTCTAGCTTTTACAGGAACAAAAATATAAGAAGAGCTTGGCTGATAGGTCTAGATCTATATCTAGACCTAACTCAAGCTGTGAATTACACCGTTCTAACAATAAGGCCTGGCACCACAAAGAGGCTTCAGAGGCAGCAGTGCTGGCATCTTTCAAGTTACCCATGGGCTCATTATGGGGTTGGCTGGCAAGATGGTGGATTCTCGTATCTGGTCTGAGTCTGGCAAAAGCACTCCAAAACAAGTGTTTCCTTAAAAATTAGGAGAGTGTGGGAACAAATAGATGCTCTAATTTTTACAGAAATTCCCCTAGCTGACTATGAAGAGGAAAGAGGAAAACTGTTCGAAGATACTTAGGTATCCCTAAATACATGTACCTGGCAAAAGTATTTCAATGATAACAGGCTACTTACATACTCTCACAACTAAACATCAGAAAGCACAACAGAGAGAGATATCACAGCTAAGATTAACGAATGTGATAATATTTAAAAGCAATATATAGACTGATAGTTTAAATAATTTTTAAATACAATTTCTCATTCCTGAACCCATTTTCTGGACATAAAGGGCATTTTCAGTTAAAAAAAAAACCCACAGCAATAAATTGGCTTTCATCCAAACTAGTATCTTTATCAGGACAATTTATTTGTATGACTTGTGTACACAACTTCAAACTTAAAAATGTTTGTTTCTTTTCTGATTTAAAAACAAAACAAAACAAAAATTCCTGCATGGAGGATTTCTTCTCTCTCTCTCAGCTGCAGACCTATTTTGCCTCAGGTTTTTAAAAGTTACACAGTAAGCAAAAGGAAAATGAAACTAATTCTGTACTCTGTACTGTTTTCTGAGTTGAGAGAGTTATGTAAATTACAGAGTAGATTAATGAAGAGGAACTGACAAAAAGTGAAAAAACTGCTGAATTTCCTCCCCGAACCAGGAAGAAATATAGGGAGGAAAAGAAAGGGACCAAAACCTCAAATTCTAAGAATTGTAAATCTATTATTAAAAAAGCAAAGTCTTTGACCAAGAAAAATTTCCATTTTGAATGTTACAGTATTGAAACAACTTAAAAATATTCATTAAACTATGTTCTATATTTTGTGACTCTAGCCTTCAAATCCAAGATAAGAACAGAGTTGTCATTTCTTGTTGAAACACAGGCTTTGGCAAAGCTTCCCAGTGTTGTTATAAGAATGGAAATGATACAGCACAATTTGTCCTAAGGACACTACAGAATGTTTAATCTTCGAAGACTGAAACTGTAAATGGAAATTTGGGCAAGAAAACTGTCTTTTTTTTAAACACAGTCTGTGTATTCCTTCATCAGCACGAGAGATTATGGTCTCTCAGAATACCCTATTTGAAATTTAGCAAATCCAAGATGACACTGAGAATTTATTCAGTTTAGCCTTTAAAAGGATCTATGTCTTGGAGAAAAAAAAATTATGTTCTAAAATATATTTGCCAAGAGACTGTGAAAATATTTAGGCAGAATTATCTGACTTAGGTTAGGTGTAAAGTAAAAAAGGCGATTTCTTCAGTTATCCCTTCCTTCAGTCATTCCTTACAGTCATCCCTTCACATCTTTGATAACATCTACAGTTTCCAAATACCACTTTAGATAAAAAACACACTTGTACATGTTCATTTATGTTAGCTGACTGTGGTCACTCTTAACCTACTGTTTTTTAAACACAAGAAATGTGACAGTCATGGTGACTTAAAATACAATCTCATTTTCTTAGGATATATATGCCCTAAGAAACAAGCGTGCCACCTATTGATTTACCAGATACCACTTAAGCATACCCTTCCGAATTTTGTAATGCTTATATGCCTGTGCTGGTTTTGGCTGGGATAGAATTAATTTTCTTCATAGTAGCTAGTACGGGACTGTGTTTTGGATTTGTGCTGGAAACAATGTTGATAACGCAGGGGTGTTTTCGTTACTGCTGAGCAGTGCTTACATACAGTCAAGGCCTTTTCTGCTTCTCACCGCACCCCACCAGTGAGTGGGCTGGGGGTGCACGGGAAGCTGGGAGGGGACACAGCCGGGACAGCTGACCCCAACTGACCACAGGGATATTCCATACCATATGACGTCATGCTCAGCATATAAAGCTGGGGAAAGGAGAAGGAAGGGGGGACATTCAGAGTGATGGCATCTGCCTTCCCAAGTAACTGTTATGCATGATGGAGCCCTGCTTTCCTGGAGATGGCTGAACACCTGCCTGCCCATGGGAAGTGGTGAATGGATTTCTTGTTTTGCTCTGCTTGCGTGCGCGGCTTTTGCTTTAGCTATTAAACTGTCTTTATCTCAACCCAGGAGTTTTCTCACTTTTACTCTTCTGATTCTCTCCCCCATCCCACCGGGGAGAGTGAGCGAGCCGCTCTGTGGTGCTTAGTTGCCGGCTGGGGTTAAACCACAGCAGCGCTCCAGCAACAATATTTGAGGACCTTAATGAACTTCAGCGCAAAACACTGTGTATGATGAAGACTTCAGAAGTGTCTGGTTCCGTAGGCAGAAATTCAAGCATAGAAATACTAAGGTATTTGGTCATTCCAGTTAAACAACCAAATTGGTTTCATTTTATGCATCTTGTTCAGGATTATACAGGTCTATGGTCTCAACTCGCAGCTTAAAGCTTTCACTGCTGAACAACCTGTCCTCTTCTGAGGGTCTCTGAAGATATTAAGTACATGTGCACATATGCACTGATGTTATATACCACTACCAGAAGTCAGAGATCTAGGCTATAGATCTAGGTACAAGCTGTGGCTGCAAGTCATCAGTTTCTAAGTGATAGCGATATGTAAGTTGCCATTTACAAACTCTGATTAATACATTTGCTAATAATACTCATCCATTAATTTAGTTTTCATGTTGTATAGAAGGAAAACTGACTAGAGAATACAACTACACGGGGAGGGCATTTTTCAATACTCCTACACCATACACTTGGTGCAGGAAGGGAGCTTGCGAAAAATGAAGACTTAGAAATCTCACTTGCAAGCCAAAAGAATGAAAGGTTTGTTCTTTGCTTTGATTTCCTTTTTTTTTTCCTAGAGAAAGAAGTCCATTTACATTGATATTGAGTATTTTAATGTGTGAAGTAATACAGCAAACTGCAATGCCAAGATGATATGCTGTAAATTCATCACTCCCTAAGCCAGCTGCTTCTTTTCAGAAAAGGAAAGTTCCTTTTAAGTGTCTTTTGAGACTGATATAAAACAAGTTATATGACAAGACTGTTTGTACTGTGTGTCATCAGGTATTTCTTAACACATAAATTATGACTCAATTTTGTTTTAAATGGAAAAAAGAATTATTTCAGACAAGCAATCCAGCAAATAGTAATTCCACTTCTGATGTTTCAGGAAATGAGAAATTACTCCCCCAGTGGTGCTTTCAGTAACACTAGAAAGATAATTTCAAACACCTCAACATGCAAATTTCCAACACTTATATTCAACAAATACTTTGATTTAGCACCACCTTATGCATTTAAATCCCTTTTGGAATTAAATATTTAAAATGTTGTTCCAGAATATTCTTTCAACTATGTTTTTGATCCACACTTGGTTTATTTTTGTCGAAGCCTTAATTTAATCAAATTGATAGGATATTTGGCCCTGTTCCTTCATAGGAAAGCACACAAATTCTATAGTGGCTTTATCAAAAGCTAGGTCATGAAATTTCATTAAAACATGTAGTAATAAAGGCATTATTCACTTCATTTGGTATTTAGTCTCTAGAAAGCTCTTTAATTTCATAATCTCCTGTCTTTAATAAAATTTCTAGTATTTTGGTTCATGTATTTTTTAGCGTTAGAATAAATTATATTATAAAATATTTCTGTCATCTGTGACCATTTGTCAGCTGTAAATTCTCATGACATTTTGTAAGTGTTCTCATCATTAGTCCTCTTCCTTTGCTTCCTTATTAGTATGTTGTTGTTTAATGACACGCTCAAAATATTTTCACAAAATTAAATTAAATTTTTTTCTTGATATATTTGCATGACTGTGCCAAAACGTAATAAAAATACTGCAATTATATGGCTGTCACATAGTGCTTGATTGCCTCTACCCATGGCAAACACAGACAAAAATAAAGACAGAAAGGATCATCTCTGCAGAATTAATTTCCATGGAATGATAATACCACATTTATTTAGTCTATGGAGTAGGTAGATGCCCACAACGTGCTCACAATCCTTAACTCCCACGCACACAACTGAATAGAAAATAACACTGGACTAAGGAACACAGAAGGGATGTGCTCAAATCTCACCTGTCACGGAGTCAAAATGCCATGAAAGCACACACCTGGAGGTGCTTCTGGGTCCTGAAGGGTAGGCATGTGAACACGGCATGAATAACAGAGCTGGGGAGGGACGAGTATGCTTGTCTTTCTCCTGGTCATCTGCTGTGGTCCTTCTTCCTTTCTGTCTGTCTGTCTGCTTCACAATACAGATGCATACTCTTCAGAAAATTTGTGAGAAGGTACTGGTTATGAGTTTGAGACGACCCACTTGTGTCATATCTGCATGAGACACTTTAGCCTTGAGTAATAACAGCCCGTTATTCCAGGAGTGTACTGAAACACACGGTGATCATGCACCTAATTACCATGTCCCTCTTCTTTCACGTGAACTCTGCATCGTTGTATGTCTTTTATGTGACCATTAATATGAAACAAAGACCTAAACAACTAACGTTTGGCCAGAATTGTGTTTGAAATAGCCATAAGAACTACCATCACTGAAGACAAGAAAAAGAAAAACATTGTGTAAGCACTGCTTAGCAATAGCTAAAACATCTCTGGGTTATCAACACTGTTTTGGTCACAAATCTGCAACACAGCAACATACAAGCTGCTACAGAGAAAACTTAATTCTATCCTAGCCAGACCCAGCACAGAGTTAAAACCAAATTTTTGCCTTCGCTATTTGCATTCATCTTTCACATTTCTGTCACCTGCCTGCGGCTGCGGTGCCTGAGTCTGTTTAGAGAAGTAAAGATCCATGAAGAAGTTTTGGAAGGAGATGACTTGCCTCTACCAAGATACTGCAGAATTTTTAACTTTCTTCCCTGCCAGCGGGAGCCTCTACTAACTGTTGTAAGTATGCGAGATCAATCGGCCAGACCTCACAGAGCATCAGTCAGTCACAAACTGGCCTTAAAAGTTCAGTGTGCTTCCTCCTGCCTGCTGAGACACCGGTCAGTGTAAATGGTTCTTGACTTCTAATCGCAGTTGTTTCCGGTGAAGGTGATTACAAATCTTTGTAAATTTTCTATGGGAGTGGTGATGTTAAAAGCGGAATGAGACACCTTCACACATATAGCTTGCTTACACCTAAAAATGACCCACCAACTCTCCTGTTACGACGGAACACATTAGCCACAGTGCAAGGCCGGGATCTGTTTGTGCTGTGATCTCAACAGATTGATATGGCTTATAAAAATAGACTAAATTTATACTTGCAGTACAACATTATAAGAAATCTGGGGAGAAAGCAATGAGATTTGTGATTAAAAGGAATCACGGGAGAGAGTTCATAGCAACTGTAATTTCTTTACCTATTAATACCCGACTTTGAGTCCCAAAAATGATTGTATTTGCCTGTTTCTTGTTACTTCTGCAGTTACTGAGAGCGATTAAGCAGCATTTCAAGCTAGAAAATGTTACTTGATTTCAGAATTTGGCGTAGTATTCCTTCCAAAATAGCCCTGGCTGGCAAAAGAGAATACTGCGATGAATTATTATGCTGAGAATAGCACAATTATCTGTACAGGATGGCTTTCTCCATCATCAACCCACATCTGATAATAGAAAGGAGACGACTCTTTTGGCCCTCTGACAAAGCTCTGTGCAGGTGTCTTACCAGCACGGCCATGGCGGGGGATGCTCTGACAGAGGTTTGCCTGCGCCTCGCTCCATGTCGCCCATTTTACCTGTTTGTTCCCAAGAACTGATGGCTTTTTCAACTGTTTTTTTCTTTTTTTTTAATGAAAGCACTGAAAATAATGAAACGGAACAACAAGAGAGGGAAAAAAAACCACAAGAGGAAGGTATGAACATGGCAAGTTTTAATTTTTAGACAGACTATACACGTTTATTAATTTTCAGAAATACTCGGTGCTGTTTGGGTGAGAAAGTAGCCTTTTTCTTTAGTTTTGAGAAATAACCGATTTATTTTTTCATCGCTATCGCAGCCCATCGGTATTAATGACTTAATGCTTCCCTCAGAGGTGTGTTACCAGCACTTTGGAGTTCGGATAAATTGTGAAGAAATGGATTAATACATGTGTCATGGCGAAATCACTCTCCAAGGACTCTGGAAATTCATATTAAACGAACACGCTCGAAGCCGCTACCCAGGGACAACTGGGAAAGGCAAGGGGAGAGAAGGAACGGCGGCGGCGGCGGCGGCGGCGGGGTCTCAAGCTCCCCTCAGGCGGGCCCAGCCCGGCCCGGCCCGCCGCCTGCTCCACCTTCCCGCCCGCTCCCCCGCGCGGCGGTCAGCGCATGCGCCGCAGGCGTCTCCTAGCAACGGGAGAAACAGCGACCCGGGCCGCTGCTGCGTGATCGCCCCCGGGCGGCGCGGCGTGCCCGGCCGCGGCGGGTGAGTGGGGGCGTTCGAGCCGCCCCCCGGCCCGCCTGTGTAGGGCGGTCGGCGGCAGGCCCGGAGCGGGCGAGGGGAAGGAGGCCGTGGGTCCGGGGTCGGGGGGGGCGGTCTCCGCGGCGACCCTGTGGCGGAGAGCGGCAGCGGCGCCTGAGGAAAGACGGGCGAAGGGGCAGGTACCGCGAGGGCGACGGGCTTGGGCGCTGTCAGCTCCAAGTAAGCAGAAGTAATCCGTTTTGTGTAGCTGGCGCGCCAGCGGTTAGAGTCCTAACGCTACAAACGCCGTAGGGGGGCGGCGGTGCCCTGCCGGTGCGGCGCGAGGCGGCCGTTAAGTCCGCTGCCCCGGAGTGAGGCGGCGGCCGTTGGCGTCTGACCTCCGGGCCGGCGGGCTTCCTTGGCGCTGCCGCGGGGGCCGCACGACTGCAGGCTTTTAGAAGTCATGAGTAGAAGTTAAAAAAGAATCATGATTTTTTAAAAATTATTATTTTTAAAAACATACGTTGACGTTTCCTCCAACCACAAGCAAAAAAACCTAAAAACTTACCGTTTGCTTGGTAGTAGTATCTTCCACCTTAGCAGTGACAAACGCAAGATTTACAATAAAATTGTGAGATTTAATAACAGGTGAAATACATCAGAGTGAACATAAATAATATTTAAAACCAGGGAGAGCAAATCCTGCTCTTCGGGGCTCCTGATACTATTCCTTACTAAGAAACTTGGAGCTTAGGAATTGGTGTCAGCAAAGACAGGGAGGGAGATGGGTGGACTTAGTTCAGCAGAGGGTAACTGTGACCAGTATTTTTAGATGTGAACTGGGAAGTAAGAAAGTGCAGTGGACCTGCCCTGAGGAAACTTATATGGTAGATAAAAAGAATTCTATTTAAAAATTTTATATGTAATATGAACAAAGAAAGAAATAATGCTAAAACTACAGATAAGAGAAGCAGAATTTATGTGTGACAGTAACACAGTGAAGGGTATGAGACCTGAAGTTGTACAGGTAATAGATGAGAAAGAGAAAAAAGAAAAAGAATAAAATTTTAAATAGAAGTTTTATCCTATAGAACAATAACAGGTCATTAGACTATTAGGGAGGAAATCTCACTTAGTTTATTGATGTTTTGAAGGTTTGGGGGCATCTGCAGACAGGAATTTTAACACAAAGTATGGATTTGCTGGCAGAGGAGCATCATCTGTAGAACAGAACTCTTCTTTTATAACCTTATTGCTAATCTGAAATTATCATCTATATAAGGTAGTCTAATATTGTGCTATCTTAACCTATGCAAGATAAACACATCTGCTGTCTGTTGCTGTTAACTGTGAGCAAGCTCACTTTCTCACCTTCGTTGATGGAAGCAACACTTTTTTTATTTAGTTAGTTTCATTTTTATGATTTTTATCATGCTGCCGTTTTCTGGTTATCTAATGTTCTGCCAACACAATGAATGCCAAAGATGGGTTTATGAGTCCTATAGTTCCTACTTTTGTTTGCAAACCTGCTACCTGTATTTCTGTCCTAAACTGTAACAAATGTCCTTTTTTTTAAAAAACTATTAACATATTAAAGCCTAGTAAATGAGCAGTTAAAATTAAATGGTAGGGCTATTCTTGCACTTTGACATAACCATAAAAATCATGAATATCGTAGTAACACAGATGAGGTATTTCAGAGTCACAGATTGGTAGAGGTTGGAAGGGACCTCTGAAGGTCATCTGGTCCAACCCCTCTGCCAAGGCAGGATCACCTAGGGCAGGTTGCACAGGAACGTGTCCACTCAGGTTTTCAAAAGTCTCCAGAGAAGACTACTCCACAGCCTCTCTGGGCAGCCTGGTCCAGTGCTCCGTCACCCTCACAGTAAAGAAGTTTTTCCTCGTGTTGAGGTGGAACTTCCTGTGCTGCAGTTTGTGCCCGTTGCCCCTCGTCCTATCACTGGGCACTACTGAAAAGAGACTGGCTCCATCCTCCTGACAGCCACCCTTCAGTTCTTTATAGACATTTATGATGTCCCCTCTCAGCCTTCTCTACTCCAGACTAAACAGCCCCAGGTCTCTCAGCCTTTCTTCATACGAGAGATGTTCCAGTCTCTTAATCATCCTCGTAGCCCTCCGTTGGACTCTCTCCAAAAGTTCCGTGTCAGAGAAGTATGAGTAAAATTTTGTACAAAACAGGAGAGGCTTCATCTGGAATGCTGTGTTCAGCTGAGGCCATCTGTGTTTTCAAGAGGTTGACTTAAAATAAGCTTATGAGGATGTTCTGGGGAATAAAGAAGCATTTTTTTGAGGAAATTAGAGATCTTCAACCTAACCAAATGAAGACTAGGTGGGGATATTATTGTTATCTGTATATTCTGATTCTATATATGTAAATATATATAGTGTATATATGATATGCTATATAGTATGTATAGAATATAGTAAATGTAGATTGTATAGTATAAGTATTTAGTATAAAGAATGTATTTTGATACATGCCAGCAAAGAAAGTACTTGACAGAGGTTTGAACATAACATGAATACAGTAAACTGGTCGTAAATAAATGTAGACTAAAAATTAAAAAAGGTCCCTGGCTGTCTGAGCAATCAGCTTGTGGAACAGCTTTTTAATGAGAGAAGTGGGAACAACATAACTAACGGTTTTTAAGATACAACGTGATAGGTATCTGGTGGGATTAATGTGATGAGGTGGCTGTGACAGGGGAGGGGAATGAATGAATATGATCATTCAGAATGATGTCTCTGTGAAACTGGCAGATGGAGGTATTCATTTTAACACATGTAGATTGGCACAGCTGGCTAAAAACTTAGGAGTGTCTTTAATTTTTTACTAGTCTTTAAAATGTCATTCTTCCTAAGGTAGACCATCTTTGACTTCTGCATGAGAAGTGTCCTGCCGTTATTGCTCAGACAGTGGTTGTGTAACTATTCTCTCACATTTGTTTTAGATTAAGTAAACTTTTCTTAGTCTCTTTCTCATGGGATGAGGGATTTCACTATGCGTCTCAGTGAGACATTTAAAATCACACACATAATTTCTAAAAATCTCCTTCATTCAGGTTGTCACTGGAGCTTAGATTCTCCAAGGATAGATCCTAGGTCTGATGTTATTTAATATGTTCTTTATAATTTGAAAATAAGCAATAACATAGAGAAATCAAATTTTCTGATGAGATAAAATAATTTAAGACTAAAGAAGACTGCTAGAAACTTCTGAAAACTCTTCTGCAGTTAGGTGAACTGGTAACACTGTAATGGATAAAAATCATTGTTGATGAAAGCAATGTAATTTACACTGTCAGGAATATTTGGAACAATATACTCTTCAGTAGTGAACCTAAATTAATTGCAACCAACTTGATGAAATTACCTGTTAAACATATGTGGATAGCTTAGTGAAAATCTTCACTAAAGCAATTGGGTAAAAATTAATACCCAAAAAGTTATAATGTCACTAGAATAAATCAGTAGTGCCCTAGAATTGATTATCATGTTTCAGGTTAGGTTCACCATATCTGAGAAAGATTTAACAGTCACAGAAGGACTCTGAGACAAGAAACATGTATGTCTGGAAAAGCTATATGGAAAAAATAATTAAGGCAGCTTAGAAAGGTGATAAATCAGAATGTGCAGGGAGTTTAGCAGAAAAGATCAAGTCAGGACATCTTTTAGCTAAAGTTGTAATACAAAGAACAAGGAGATGTTGTGTTCAATTGAATAACACATTTAAACTGTTTACATATTTTTTAAATGTAAGGACTAGTTCCTTATACAGTACACTTGACAATTTGACCTGTGCTATAGCAGATGAGACTAAGAATGAAGAGTAAAAGGATTAAGCATTTATGTGGAGAGTAAAAATAGCCGCTATTGCTAGGAAGAACATAAAAACTTCAGGAGATCTAAACCTTTGTACTTTAGGGAAATAAAAAACCTGTAACAGATGAAGGAAATCTGACTTTTGGGATTGGTTTCGTGCATTTATTAGAAGCATTTGGCTCTTATCACTCTGGAGGCAGGATACTGATCTGCCATGGAAGGCTGTTCTTACTCATTGAGGAAGTTTATCTGTGCTGCAAATTTGCTGAGGGTGCCCTCAATCCCACTGTCTATGTCACTGGTGAAGATATTAAAGAGTACTGGTCCCAATACGGACCCCTGAGGGACACTAGTCATCACTGATGTCCATCTGGACATTGAGCCATTGACCACTACCCTCTGGATGCAACCTTCCAACCAATTCCTCATCCACCCAACAGTCCACCCATCAAATCCACCTCTCTCCAATGTAGGGAGAAGATGTTGTGGGCGACCGTGTCAAAGACCTGACAGAAGTCCAGATAGATGACATTGGTAGCTCTTCCCTTGTGCACTGATGTGGTCACTCCATCAGAGAAGGCCACTGGGTTGGTCAGGCAGGACTTGCCCTTGGTGAAGCCATGCTGGCTGTCTCAAATCATCTTCCTGTCCTCCACGTGCCTTAGCACAGCTTCTAGGAGGATCTGTTCCATGATCTTCCCAGGCAAAGAGGTGAGGCTGATGGGTTGGTAGTTCCCAGTGTTCACCTTGCTACCGTTTTTAAAAATAGGTGCAATGTTTCCCTTTTTCCAGTCTCCAGGGACTTCACCTGACTGCCATGACTTTTCAAATATCATGGAGAGTGGTTTGGCAACTATATCAGCCAGTTCCCTCAGGACTCTGGGATGCATCTCATCAGGTCCTATAGACTTGTACATGTTCATGTTCCTCAGGTGGTCTCGAACCTGATCTTCTCTTACAGTGGGAGGGACTTCGCTCCTCCAGTCCCCATCTTGCAGTCCATCCCCTCGAGAGGTGTGTAAAGAGAGGTTGCCAGTGAAGACTGAGGCAAAGAAGTCATTGAGTACCTCAGCCTTATCCTCATTCATTGTCACCAGTCTGTCAGTCTTGCTCATCATGGGGGTACGCTTTCTTTGACCTTCCTTTTCTGGCTGACATACCTGTAGAAGCCCTTCCTATTATTATTTGCATCTCTTGGCAAGTTCAGCTCCAGCCACGCCTTAGCCCTCCTGACCTATTCCCTACACAACTGGACAGTGTCCCTGTGCTCTTCCCAGGATACCTGTCCCTGCTTCCACTGCCTGTGCATTTCCTTCTTGCCCTTTAGTTTGACCAGCGGGTCTTGACTTATCCGTGATGTTCTCTTGCCTTCCTTTCCTGATTTCTTACACCTGGGGATCGAGAGCTCTTGTACTCTATGGAAAGTGTCCTTAAAGATCTGCCAGCTGTGTTCTGCTCCCTTGTCCCTGAGGGCAGTTTCCTACGGGGTCCTGTTGACTAACTCCCTGAAGAGCTGCAATTTTGCTTTCCCAAAATTCAGGGTCCTGACTTTACTCTTCACCTGCTCCATATCCCTCAGGACTGCAAACTCCACCAGTACATGATCACTGCAGCCCAGGCTGCCTCCGATCTTGATGTCACCAATTAGCTCACATGCGTTGGTGACCAACAGGTCCAGTATCGCGTCCCCTCTGGTAGGGCTGTCTATTTCCTGGCATAGGAAGTTATCCTCCCTGTACTCCAGGAGTCTCCTGGATTGCCTACTGCTTGCCGTTCTACTTTTCCAGCAGGTGTCAGGGTGGTTGAAGTTCCTCTGCAGGATGAGATCCTGCAAGCATGATGCCTCCTGTAGCTGGAGTAAGAAGGCTTCAATAGACTTCCCTTGATTGGGTGGCCTGTAGTAGACACCAACCACAAGGTTCCCTTTGTTGCCTTGGTCCCTGATTCTTACCCATAAGCTTTCAACCTGCTTGTGGCTATTCTTCAGAGACAGCTCTTCACACTATCCATTTCTTGACGTAGAGGGCAACACCTTCGCCCTTCCTTCCTCACCTGTCCCTTCTGAACAGCCTATAGCCGTCAATAACCACACTGCAATCATGGGATTCATCCCACCACATTTCAGTAATGGTGACCGGGTCATAGCTTTCTAGCAGCACGGTGGCTTCCAGCTCCTGTTTGTTGCCCATGCTGCATGCGTTGGTGGAGGCAGCTAGACTGTCGGCCATGTCACCCTTTTAGAGGAACACCCTTTAGTTCCTTTGAGACCTTTCTCTGGTGCAACGGGCTGAGGGACCTGTCCCTCTAACCTTGGTGTGTCATCCCACAACTTGTCATGAGTGAGCCTGATATTATCCCACTCCCCCTCTGAGTCTAGTTTAAAGCCCTGTCAATAAGTCCCACTAGCTTGCGAGCACAGACCGTCTTCTCCCTTTGAGAAAGGTTAATCCCATCTGATGCCAGCAAGCCAGGTGCCATGTAGGCCATCCCATTATCAAAATTATTGATATTATCCCATTCACATATATTTTTGTGCTTCGTTTGCTTTATGTGTGTATAATTTATAAACACATAGATAATATGAAAAAATGGAATCTTTAAATGAACTCTCAGAATCATCAGAGTATATTTAGTCTTTTTTTTTTCCTGCAGTGGGATTAACTTTGTCCAGCTGAGTCAAAATAGAAAATACTATCTTGTATCTAGGAACAGATTCTAGTTAAATTTGGTTAGTTAATATCTGTTGCATGCTAGCTAGTTCTTGACTTAATCCTGATCATTTTTTGCCTAATATGCACATGGGCACCAATAAAACAGTGGGTAGATTCAAAGGTCTTGATTTAATTTGTCTCTCATATAATGTATCGTTTTCATACAGGATATATCTTCAGGAAGTAAATACTAAATTGGACTTGGTATCTCTTTTTAACTCTCTCCTGTGAAGCCAATTTTTTTATAAAGTATTAATGCTTGCAGATTTCATAGAAGATGACAACACTGGGCAAGGTGAATCTATTGATCCGTATTTAAAGAGTAGGACAGAAGAAAGCCTGAAGAAAAATTTAGGACAAAGAAAGGGGTTTCAAAATTATTTCACATTGTTCTCTTAGTTATGACAAAGTTACCTGAGAATGAGGAGGAGGATATTTAAGATGGCATACAAAGGACATACTAGTTTATGGACTCAAGAAAGGAGTGAGATTGTCTGCTAATGCTATGATTATCATTTTAGTATCTTCCTTTTGATTGCATTGGGAGACAGCATAACTAGAGAGTCCATACAGAAATGAATTGAAATAATCAATAAAGATGACCAATTTTTAGGCAATTTTCACTGTTCTCACAGAAAAAAGATTTTAATTTCTGTGAGTCGAGAAGAAACAGCAAGACTTCACATAAACTATCTAAGCTTAACTTGAGATTATGTAATTATCACTTGGAGGGCAAAAGGATCTCACTTGTGCGTGATTTTTTGGGAAGAACCTGTAAATCATGGCCAGGTTATAGTAACACAGCTTCAGACTGTCTTAAAGCATGGGGCTGTTAATTTGCAAAGTGGATCATGTAATAGCTATTCTTAAATCCTTCTCTTTGCACTGCTTTTCCGTAGGAGTGATTGCTATCAGAAGAGACTTTTGATTCCTTGACTAAGAGGTAGGTTACACAGCTGGCTTTGTCTTTGACTTGTTCTTTGTCTCATGTCTCACTAACAGTCAGTATGTGCAGGGTCTTAGGTTGTTGTGTCAGTTATTTAACGTTTTAGAAAACAGAAGATGCAAATGGAGAAGAGAAGGCTCCAGGGACACCTTATTGCAGCCTTTCAGTACTTCAAAGGGGCTTATAAGAAAGATGGGGACAGACTTTTTAGCAGAGCCTGTAGCGATAGGACAAGGGGTAATGGTTTTAAACTAAAAGAGGGTAGATTTAGACTAGTGGGTGTAAGGAAGAAATTTTTCACAATGAGGGTGGTGAACCACTGGCACAGGTTGCCCAGAGAGATGGTAGATGCCCTGTCCCTGGACACATTCCAGGTCAGGTTGGACGTGGCTCTGAGCAACCTTGTCTAGTTGAAGATGTCCCTGTTTATTGCAGGGGGTTTGTGCTAGATGACCTTTAAAGGTCCCTTCCAACCCAAACTATTCTATGATTCTACGAAATGGAACAGGTAATGTCTTAAAACCACAAAATATTATGGTCTTTAAGTGTATGCAGCAGGACTCTGATAGTATAGATATACACCCCATACGGTAAAGGAAGTGTTTATAAGATTTCACTATTTTGAACAGAAAAAACACAGTAAGACTTTCCTTGTATTTCAAAGTATGATTTATAGACTCTTTTTTGTGAGCTTGTTAAAGCTCGCTTGCTATCCATCATCGTGTATTTTAAAAAAAAGAAAAAGTGACTAGAAATAAGGGGATATCTTAGATTTGCAATCTAAGAAACTATCCACACTGTGCAGAGAGGTTCCTAGAGCAAGCCAATAAAATTAAGTAAGTAAAAGGATCATGGCCATCATTATCTTAAGATCTAGTACTTAGAATCTGCTCCTCTGGGCAAGCATCTGCAACAAATCTTTCAAAAACTAAATAAATTTTCTGTATTTTATTTGATGTGGCAGAGATGCCAGTTCATGATATAATAGCCAAGAGGTTAAAGGGTTCCACTTTTGAACTAAAAAGTCCACATTTGTGACCTTCCTCAAAATAATTTTCCACTTACGGGCAAACTGTTCTACTCACAGAGATGTTGCTGGAGATGGGCCTATTCCTTCAGCCATCTATAAAAAGACAAGGTGGCTGTGTTTTGTCATATGCCTAGTTCTGCTAATGTTCAGTCTACTGTGATAGTATCTGCCAGACCTGGCCTGGCATGTGGATGCATGTGGAGAAATGGGGTAATAAGTTTATCTCACCAGCTTTAGATGTCAGTGTAAATGTCAGTACATGAGCTAGCAACTCTAGACTCTATTTTTGGTCTGAGGAAAAGGTAATTATTTTTAAGGTGCAATACCTACTTTAGGATAAATCTGCCTTTAGAGCTATTGAATATGTTCATTAGATCTCCACTGATTATCAAGGAGAGTGACTAACTTAAGTACTGATGCCTAATTTAGTTTAGTGGACACCACTCCTAGTTTCTGGATACTGGTTCAACTTAAGATATTCAAACACTGGAGGCCATAATGAAGTTCAGACTGAAACAGGGACATGCCTGCTGACCTTAGGCACCAAGAATAGCCAGAGCTGAGGGAGTGTATTGAGGATTGTAGTTTTGTAGTGAGGATTTAGTTGGATGCAATGACTGTCCTGCTGGCTGAGAGACACCACCTGATTAGACCACTGCACTGAAACTGGGTAGGAACAAAGTAAAGCAGCCTAATTTGTCTACCACTGAAGGCAATAAATTCCAGGTGAGTGACAGGAAGTAGCTTAGAATGATAACCTCATAGATTGCTTGACTGTGCATCGGCTATCTGTTATGTCAAAGTCCTTTATTACATCTAGCTCTACATATTTTAAAATAATCCACCCTTTAATATCAAAAAACATGAGGAAAAAGTATACTGCTATGATTCTAGAAACCTACAGAACATGAAGTGGAGAATATTACTCAAATGAGAATATTCTTTACTTTGTCTTTAAGATTGTATTAATTACACTTAATTACTAGTGAACAGAGTTATAGTTTTTAAAAGAAGTTTTTCAGATAACATAGACCCAGCATTTAATCACATTTAAGTCTAAACCTGCTACAAATTTGTTCTGAATTCTAAACATTTCGAATAGTAAACTGAGACTCAAAGCTATGCATACCATAAACCTACTGAGAAAAAGACAGCATGCAGTTATTATAGAGAGAAAGGGATTTGAATAAGAAGTTCTTTTATGGGTCAGTAGCCTTTCAATACCTGTACACATTGATTTCTGCAATAACTAAAATTCAATGCAGAAGACACATTTTTAATTATCAGTGAGCCAAAGAATTCCATGTGCATCATTGCCTCAAGTGAGAGAATGACCGCTGAATGCAGAGAGCTTTATGGGAACAGAGAGCTTTATGGCTAACACCAACATTAGATAGCAGAATGCATTGAAGTCCAGAATAGTACCTGCAGCAAAGAAACAGACTGAGGAGCATAATCCACAATTAAGTAATTGTCCTGTTCTCTGGGCTTGTTGCTATAGATCGCACTGCTTTTTCAATACTCCTAAGTGTTGTGGTTTAGCCCCAGATGGCAACTAAGCACCACATAGCTGCTCACTCATCTCCTCCTCCCACCCCAGGTGGGATGGGGGAGGGAATCGGAAAAAAGACTTGTGGGTTGAGATAAAAACGGTTTAATAGGACAGCAAAGGAAGAGGAAAAATAAAATTAATGATAATAATAATAATAATAATAATAATGGAATATACTAAAACAAGTAATGCACAATGTAACAATTGCTTACCACCCAGTGACCGATAGCCCGTCCCCAAGCAGCAATTCCTGCCCCCCAGCCAACTCTAGTTTATGTACCGGGCATGACGTTATGTGGTAGGGAATATCCTTTTTGTCAGTCTGGGTCGGCTGTCCTGGCAGTGGCCCCTCACAGTGTCTTGTGTACCTCCCCACTGGCAGAGCATGGGAAGCTTAAAAGTCCTTGACTTAGTATAAGCACTACAACTACTTAGCAACAACGAAAAACATCAGTGTGTTATCAACATTGTTCTCATACCAAATCCAAAACATGGCACTATACCACCTATTAGGAAGAAAATTAACCCTATCCCAGCCGAAACCAGGACACCAATGAACAAAATATTTCTGAACGTGTAGAAAAACATATAAGTTTCTTGAAAATATTCTCAGAAGTCAGATGTATTTATACAATGTGAATAAATATTTACAATTAAGGGCATTAGTTATTCACTGTCCTGAAATATATATAATTATTTGAATCTGTGAACATTAATGGTACAGCATTACAAATACTTTTACATTAATTAACTTTTAAATTTGTTTGGTTTAAACCTAATTAAACTAATTCAGAATTAAAATGGCTTTTCATGACTTTAGCTTAATTTGTATCTGAAATGAATTGAGCTGAACTGAATCATTCTAAATAGGTGTCAATATCTCCATACCAGGATTCAACACAATTTAAATAACCCAGATTTCCTGAATGTCCTTGTAAATCTGATTCTTGTATGTGTGCATGATGCTTACTTTCTACAGTGACTGCATAAATCAGAAGGTAATATGGTAGTAGGAACAATACCTGACAAAATTCAGAGGATTCAAGAATAGCTCCAAATTTTTGTTGCACACAACAAACAATAGCCCTGACTTTTGTAACCAGCCAGGCTACAGCTCATATTGCACTAGAAAATAATCTCACACACAGGAAGGTTGTTGGGGTAGTCCTGGCTGAGGGTGAATGTGTGGTTTCCCTTTGAGAACTAAGCTGGGAGTTACTAAGGGGTACTAACAGTGCACATTTCGCTTTTACACAGTGTTAAAACAAACCTAAGTTTCGCATAACTTGGGTTCTGTTCTATGCATAGCTAGTGCTAGTGGGTCATGTTGCTCTTTACTTTTGCCTGTAGCTTAACTGGAAGGCTCTGCTGAAGTTTTGCAAGCCACATGAAATTAGGTCCACATGAGCTATTACATCCATATGCTTCAGAAGCTACTATTAGATGCAGCTGAGAAGGTCTTCCTGGTTCACATGCACATGTGCTAATACAAAAAAATGCAGAAGACAGAAGCTGGACTTGGTGTAAATAGATGTAACTTTTTTAGATCAGTGAAATTTGTACTGTACCGAACTGTTTCTTAATACCTGCAGACCTGATTTTTGTCTTCTGTGAAATATGAACAGAGAATTCAACTTTAATTTGAACCACATTTTCAAGGTAGAACTTATTTGTATATTCTACAGTTGTATAGAACATTTGCCAACATAAAATGTATAGACAAACATGGGGAAATACCTTAATAGGACCTTCAAGTTCATATATGATTTATAGATGCAGATAAAACTAACTTACAGAAAAGCATGTCCTCTGTATTTGTACCACATTACAACTTGAGCCTGTGATGTCTCACATCTTTCTTTTTAGTTATGTATTTTGTTGACAGATGTATTTTACCAAATGTGTTCAAGTGTTAGAAAGTTTGTTTTGTTTATAAGGGACAACTTTCTGCATAGAAATTACTATGTCAAAGAAATGTTCAAACTGATTAGGTGGGTCAAATGAACGGAAAAAGTCAGTCTTGCAAGCTTTTCTAAATCACTGGTAAACTGATTCCTAAAACACAGAAGGGAGTTTGTTTGTCTGCTTTTATTTTTTTTGTTTTTGTTTTTAGAATGGGTAAAAAAGTAAAGAAGGAAGTAGAGCCTCCACCCAAGGATGTGGTAAGTTTATAAACTGCTATGTGCTATAAAATAAACATTACACAATTATAGGCCCAGCTCTACCATCCTTGCATAGTTCCTTACTCTCCTAGCTTACCCACATTATTCTAAAAATGTCTTTTAAAGATGATTCTGTTTCTGCTTTTCTTGGACAGCATACAAACCAGAGTGACTGGGCATGTGTAGTTCTTTGTGGAGACTGTTGTCTTTGGCAGGCTTTGCAAATAATAATGTATGAAACAATCCAGGCTTCTTTTTATTTTAAGAACAGTATTAGCTTTCCATTTGTAAAAATCAAAGGAGAAAGGAGAAGAGCGACCTGAAATCTGCCTGTCTTTTCAACTGTGGAGACATTCCCTTTCTTTAAGGATGAAAGGGTTAAGAGCCTAGACGGATCTGCAGTTTTTTACTGAATACAAAATTTTACAGATATTTTGAATGACAGTACTACATATTCTGGATCTTTTGCAAAGACATACAGTCCTTAGCAGCAGTTCAGGTTTTTGTGGTATCATTGGAAGTGCCACAGTGAGAAGTACAAGAGCTGAAGCCAAATATGGAATAATGGTGGTAATGTGACTTTTTTCCAAAAAGTGGAGATTAAGGGTCTGACACTAGCACACTTTTCAAGAGTTTCTATAAATTCACAAGGTACAAAGAGACCCCCCAAAAGATAGAGGCTCAAAATATAGGTATCTTTAAAGTTTAATTGGCTTATTCAAAAAGAAGTAGAGGAAATAAGACAGAAACATTGAAAAGAGTATAATAGAAACTCTGTGCCAGATAATAACTAAGTTAATGAAAATCAGGACCTCAATGAGTCCCACAGAGGAGCATGAAACTAAACGCAAAGTTCAGTAGATTGTTTTAAAACAGCAATGCATTTGTCTGTAAAGAGTGATGGTACTGCAAGAGCAAAAGGTCATAGAACAGTTGATCAGCAAAAACTACATCACAATTTCAATATTAAATCAGCATAAATAATTTTGACTAAGACAGTAATATCCAATATTTTCTAAATCACTGGTAAACTGATTCCTAAAACACAGAAGGGAGTTTGTTTGTCTGCTTTTATTTTTTGTTTGTTTGTTTTTAGAATGGGTAAAAAAGTAAAGAAGGAAGTAGAGCCTCCACTGCCACTCAGATGGCACTGAGGCATGGCAATTGATATCAGGTTTTGCCCAACTGTTCTATGGAAAGATGAATATTAATATTAAAAATGTAATTCATAAGCTCCAATGAGTAATAAAGGAGATTTGACATAAAACTTCAACATGAGAGGATAAATTGAGAGGATCTAAAGCCATTTCTGTATGGAATAACCTAGAAAACCAGTCCGAGACACAAAGAAAGTGTATGTGCATAAGACTAATTAAAACAGGCCTGAAGAATTAAAACTAATTACCTTTGCCGTCTAAGAAAAAAAATTGAAAGGCATGACAGTAGATTTAAGGCATACAGATGAGCTAACTCCCTCCGGAGTTAGTTACCTTTTCAGTAAATATCTAGAAAGTCACTAGAAGCAGCACCACAATTTCTAGATCCAAAAGACACCATTAGAGTTTCTGGAGAAAAGTATGGTACAGGCTACTAACTACTATAATAAACTGTGAATAATTTTAGAAAAGATATTCAACAACTGAAGAAATTAAACTTACAGAAAAGGTCAGCAAAACTAATAAAAAGGAAAGAATTGGAAAGAGTGAAGTCCGTATGCAGTTTTTGGCTTGGTTTTTATCCTTATTGTACTTCAAGCTAGCATATCTCTTCTAGCAGTCATATCGGGGAAAAAACCCTGAATGTTGCATAACAAAACAGTATTAAATATGAAAATAGATAATTGATTAGTTGTAGCCATCAACCAATAAAAATTTCTAGCTATGACAATATTGTTAATAGTGATCATGTAAAATCAAATCTCAAAACTTTATTTCACCTGGATATTTCAGATAGCAGGAAATTAGATGCAGACAAAATACAAGACCTATTAGCTATTGTATTCTGATGGATAACCTGCTTATGAAAAAGTGAAGTGCAAGGAAAGAAGCCTTGAGACAATGTGGACAGGCTTATAAAAGAGGACCTTTGCATGTGTGGAATGCTCAGAATATATGGTACTGCAGATGATGACTAATTTTTATACATTTCTAGGAACAGGTGGAAAATGCATCTCTTAGCCTAGCCACTGCTTATATGTTTCAGAAAGTATTCCTGAGGACTCTGTTTTCCCTGCGTTTCACAATTTGTCTTTTACTATTATCTGTTCTGAGAATTGGGCTTCTCTAGGAAAAATACTGCTTTGAGCTTCTATCTCTATATGGGTGACCTTAGACAGTAATTCAGGCAGATGAACTTTTCATGTATCTTCATTAATTTGGGTCTAGACAATAGTACAATTTGATCATCAACTAGGCCACAGAATTGAAAGGGAAGCCTAAGATTACCATTAGAGAAAATATTGAGGCATTATCACTGAAAGAAAGCTATAGATAAACCTATAGATACCTGAGTATTTTTGAAAATGGCTTCATTCACAACATTAATGATAAAATGGTGGAATATATGAAGTGGCACTGTCAAGTCCTGAAATTCAGTCTCCATAGAAACACCTTCTTTTGAGCAATTAATGCCTAAGTATTAATTTGACTTGACTTCAGGCTTTCGTAATATCCTTATAGACCAGCTGATGAAGTACAAGAGCGTGTCCAACGAAGGGCAATGAAGCTGGTGAGGGGTCTGGAGAACAAGTCTTATGAGGAATGGCTGAGGGAACTGGGGTTGTTTAGTCTGGAGAAGAGGAGGCTGAGGGGAGACCTTATTGCTCTCTACAACTACCTGAAAGGGGCTTGTGGCGACATGGGTGTTGGTCTCTTCTCCCAAGTAACTAGCAATAGAATGAGAGCAAATGGCCTCAAGTTGTGCCAGGGGAGGTTCAGACCGGATATTGGGAAAAATTTCTTTACTGAGGAAGTGGTCAAACATTGGAACAGGCTGCCCAGGGAGGTGGTGGAGTCACCGTCACTGAAAGTATTCGAAAAACGTGTGGACATGGCACTTCGGGACATGGTTTAGTGGTCATGGTGGTGTTGGGTTGATGGTTGGATTTGATGATCTTGAAGGTCTTTTCCAACCTTAATGATTCTGTGATTCTGTGACAAGATAAATAGACAGTGTAAATGAATTGAAAACTAGCTGAACTGCCAGACTCAAAGGGTTGTGATCAGCAGCGTGAGGTCCAACTGGAGGTCAGTCACTAGTGGTGTGCCCTGGGGGTTGATCCCAGGGCTGGTAACCTCTTCATTAGTGACCTGAGCGATGGGACAAAGTGCACCCTCAGCAAGTTTGCAGAAGATATGAAGTTCAGAGGAGTGATTGATAGACCAGATGGTTGTGCAGCCATTCAGAAGGATCTCAACAAACTGGAGAAATGTGAAAATGGGAATTTCGTTAAGTTCAATAAAGGGAAATGCCAAGTCTTGCACCTGGGGAAGGAATAACTAGTACAGACTGGGTGACAACGAGCTGGAAAGCAGCTTTACAGGAAAGGAGCTGGTGATTCTGGTGGACATGCACCAGCAAGTGCACTTGGGGCAAAGAAAGCTGACAAAATCCTGGGGTGCATTAAGCAGAGTGTTGCCAGCAATTTGAGGGAGGGGACTGTAGTCTTCCGCTCCATGTTAGTGGGTGAGACCACACCTGGAGTGCTGTGTCCAGTTCTGGTTCCTCAGTTCCAGAGAGACATGAACTGCCAAAGGCTTGGGGCATTTGTCATATGAGGAGAGACTGAGAGTTGGGACTGTTGAGTCTTGAGAGAAGGCTTGGAGGACTCTTGTCAATACCTGATAGGAGGGAGTAAGGAAGACAAGCCAAGCTCCTCTCAGTGGTGCCCAGTGAAACTATGAGAGGCAATGGGCACAAATTGAAACCCAGGAGTTTCCATTTAAACATACGAAAAAAATTCCTCTTTTACTGTAAGGATGGTGGAACAGGTGGCCCAGAGAGGTTATGGAGTCTCCATCTTTGGAGATACTCAAAATCAAACCGTGTACCGGCCCTGAGCTCTAGCTGACCCTGCTCTGAACAGGACAGTAGGACCAGATCACCTCCAGAGGTGCCTTCCAACATCAACTCTCTGTGATTCAGTGGAATATCTTAGCTTTATATTGTTAATGTAGGAGATCAGACAATGGCAGAACTGAAACAATTAACATGACCAGGTATGTATTAAATCTGTTTTTCTAGGTAAAGGAAAAGAGGTTAAGAATATCAGAGAGTGGTAATGCTTCTAAAAAGTCTACGGAAGGTACAGGGAGAAAGCAGACCTGTAATCAATTAATTTACATCTAAAGAATTTTATTTTTAAATGACAGCATGATAAAACAATAGAATAATAGCAGATAAATACACCCTTCAAAAGGTGGGATTTGCATCTAAATGGGAAAACAAAAAAACCCTTGCACTCACAAATGAAAAGTAAAAGCACAATGTCACAATGCAGCAAAATATTTTGGGAGAGAACTAGCAAGGGTACAAAAACTAGCAATAAAGGTTTTCCAAATTGACTAGAAGAAAGAAGCTTTTTGAAGGGATACTATTAGGTGATTAAAGTCATAAAAGAAAAGCAAAATGACTTATTTTTGTGTCAAAAGACAAAGCTATGTAGCAAATCACTAAAACAAATGTGAAGAAATTGCCCAAATATGAATAAATAGTATTTGTCCAGGTCTTGTTCTAAGTGAAAAATAACTAAAATCTGAAATTGTGGTACTGTTACTTATGGTATTTAATGTGTACCCTTTGTATGAGAGGAATGGAGGGTAGAAAATTTCATTTTCAAAAAGAAATAATAGTTACAGGCCAGAAAGTTTGTCTTCCATGCTGTGTTAATTGGAAGAAATAGTTACCAAAAAAAAAAAGATGTATGGATAAATATGATAATAATGGGGGAGAATCAATATTGCTTGTGTAGAGCAAAGTTTGATCTCTGAAATCTATTTGAATTCTTTAGAGGAGTCAGTGAGCAAGTGGATAATGGTGATCTGTTTGATACAGTTATTTAGCTTTTTCAAAAGTTTTTAGACCAGGCTCTTCACTCACATAAACACTAAAGGGTAAAAAGAAATTCCTCTCCTGGCAATAATGTCTGGTTATAAAATAGAAAGCAAAGGTACAAAAACAAATTACTGTTCAGGTTTTGTAATGGAGAGAGGTTGCCAGTGGGATGTCATGTGGTTTTATTCTGCAACCTGTGTCATCCAGTCTATTAGAATTAATGTGGATACTTTCATGAAAATGGCAGCCAGTTACTAAGTAGGCAAAAGTGAATAAATACAACATTTCAAATTCCAGAAATAAAAGACAAAACATCATGTCACTAGCAAATCCATTATACATGCACATGTTGAATGCCATTGACAGTTCTGGTGTTTCCATCTCAAAAAAGGTACAGCTGAACTATAGAAAAGTAGCAAGAAAGATAAGAAGAATAGTCACAGTGGCTTCTGTATTAGGAAAGATCAACAAGACTAGGTTTCTTCATCCTCAAAGGAAATAACTGTGAAGAGGAATATTATAGAAACTAACAGAATGATGAATATACAGAGAAGGTAAATGGGTGTTATTTATTTTGCTGTTTCTTATGATGAATGAACTGTGGAGGACAAATAAAATTATCAGGTGACAGTTTTAAAACAAAGAAAAGGCACAACTATTCATATGACTGCTAAACAGTCATACCTGTGGCTAAAATACAGATGACTTCAAACATTATTTAACAAGATTACTGGTGGAAGATTTTTCTTAGACTAAGAGGTAAAATCACTAGCTCACCAGTTCTCTAGGTTGCAGAGTGCTGGAGTCAGGGAGGGAATATAAGCAAAGTTTAATGGCCTGCTTGCCCACATCTGTTACAGGGCTTTGTCAGAGGCAGGATGCTGGGCTAGATGGGTCTTTGATTTGACTGGAAACGTATTTTGTATTACCTTCAATTTCAACTAGGTTAAGCTGACGGAAGCCCAAAAAAACCCAAATAATCTGCAGTTTCTAATGGCTTTGAAGTCAAATGTACACAAAAATCATGATGAAAAACATATCGGAGTTTTTGAACTATACCTTTCTTTTTCATTTAACTTGCCTTTTTCTTAATACAAACTGGAATGTTGGTTGCTTATAAACCAGTTAAATTTCTGTGTTTAATTCAAGGTTGTTTGTAACTTCAGGTGTATTATTCTAGCACATAATCTGTCCTGTATATGCCATTAAGGGAAGAGTCTGCAATGATGTATGAAGATTTAGGAGCAAGCCTTGTTTGTTTGTTTAAAAAAAAAAAAGGGGGGGGGGGGGAACTCGAGCTATGCTGGCATTATGATAAACCAAAATCTCATCCAGTTCTATGATAGTTTTGATGAACAATGATACTTCCCAACAAATCACTGATCTGCTCAAGCCTCTGACCTCTTAAACATTGATAAACGTTGATTTCAGTGACTCTTCATACTGTGTTTTCAGCACAAAACTGCTTATAATAAGAAAGTGCCTATTGAATATTTCAGACAGTGAATCTATTAGTGAATCTAATGTCTATACAAATGGGTAAGGATTAGATCAATTTCACTCTTCTCATGTGCCAACCTGTCATTAAATCCTAGGAATTAACATTGAATTGTAGTTTATATGATTACTTGTGAACATGAGAGGCAACGAAAAAAGAGCAACATAATAGTGTCTTTGGTATTAGATCAATGTAAATAAATAACTGAGATTTAAAACTCTTCTTTCATATTTCATTTCTTATTAAACTTCATCTGAGATCAATCTTTGTGTTTATTTTTCTATAGAGGACTAACAGCATTTACTAAAAATTACAGTTTTATCCCATCACCATGTAAGTATTTGGCCAGACTCAGGACATACGTCTTGTGCTTAAATCATAGCACTTACCTGGAGGATCATGTTCTGTCCACGCAAGGACACAAATATGCAGAAGTAGAGAAGTATGTAGGTGGCTAAAGGGACTTTAAGTCATCTCTTAATTCTTCTGTTTGCGTCTCATATGGAGAGAATGAAAAACTGTGTAGAATGAATGTTGCTGTGATAAGTTGAATTTTTTGCCTCCTTACAATTTGAAAATTCCCATAAAGAATTCCATCATTTTAGGCCCATCATTAAGATGTAACTTGGACCAGTGTGCCACTATTTGGTTTATTTCTTGTTGCTAAGTCATCATTAAGCAAAATGACTTATGGTACAGTAAGCTGATTATATTTTCTTTAAAAAAGGAGCTTTTTTCCATGGACTTGTCCCATGCTTCCACCTCTCGCAGAAAGCATGAAGTTGGACAGTGACTTCAGGTTTTCAGACCTGCTTGAAGCTAGGGAGACCAGTTAAGCACATTAGCCAGGCAATCTCTGAACTATTAATAAACTTGGATCTTGATCTTGCAGCCTGTTAAATTGTGTGATATGCCTCAGGGAGGTTGATGAAATTATTTAGATTAAAAACCTACAAAAACCATGAATTTAGAAATCTGGGTACAAGTATTATATTTTGCCTTATTTTTAAACAAGTTTGAGGGAGAAGAAAAAAGCCTCCTTTTTGTTCATTTTCCTTCTAGTACACTCATTACTGTTTTAAAGATTTGCTCCAAATAATTTCCTTGCTTGTCAACTGATTTGTATGTATCATCATGCCCTTGTTGTTCAGTAACATGTGCCTCTGATGTCGCTATTAGAGGGTTTTTAAATGAATTAGAACAAGTAATAGACATTTTCAAATATATATGGTATAAGTATGCATTGTAATAATATTTTAAACTATTTGTATTGCTATCTTAAATTATTAATAATTTTTAAGCAATTTGTATTGCTACCTTAAATGATTAATCTGCTGTATTTTAAAAATAAATCATTGATACTGAGAGGCTGCATGACTCCAGTATCTAGTAATTTCTGTATGTAACACAGATACTCTAGAGGCCTAAAGCATGAAGACAGAAGACAGTTTTTCCATTTTAAAAAATACCTTAAATCCAAATGAGCTTAAAACTTTTTAATGGGTAGAATTTTCAGAAATCCTTGAGTTTTGTTAAAGAATGAAAGGCTTTTTTAGAAGATTCCCTTTCGTCACGAAGAGTCTATTTAGAGGGTGAAAACTGCCAGATTTGTTGCAAGATTTCTTTCTGTATGACAGAGGTCAGAAATGGAAATTAACACTCTGTATAATTTCTAGCTAGATGAGGAGGGATTGTATCATGGAAATACTTCAGCTAGTACCAGATCATGGTGAGCTAGTGAACTGAGTTGATGAAGGCACAGGAAGGGTCCTTTTATTTTTTTAAAGCAACCAGCAAGTGTCCATGCCACAGAGTAACCAAATTCTCTTCCTTATATACCACCTAAGTTCATAGACTCTGTGCACAGCTACTCTAAAGAAACTTCTCGTGTTTGGTTCCAAAGCTGCAGGATGCTCTTACATGTGTAACAGAATTACATAGCTTGTTGTCTTCAAGAATTCCTAGATGTACAGTGGAGTGTCAGGGTTTTCCCAAAATCTTCTTACGGGGCATGACTATGTTTGGAAGTCACTTTTCTTTCTTACTTTTCAACAATGTCTCAAATTATTATTAAAATATTGGATTTCTCCAAGTAAATAATGACTCAAGTTAATATTTCTAATTTAGTATTTAGTATAAAACTAAATTTTTTTAAAATTAATTGTGGAGTCTACTGCAGCACACGGGAAGCCTCAGTGTAAATCAAACTATTCTTTCCTTTTTTTTGTTTGTAGTTTGATCCTTTGTTGATTGAAAGCAAAACAGCAGCAACAGTTGTGTTAATGCTTAGTTCTCCTGAAGAGGAAGTTTTGGCCAAAGCATGTGATGGTCTGTATAAATTTGCATCAAAAGGTTAGTTTTTTTGCAATGAGCTTTCCTTTGCATTGCTTAGATCTTGATAGTAGTTCCAATTTTTTAGCTTCCTAGCACTGAAATCTTCATCACAAAGGTCTCTGTCAAGGTTTTGAGGGTTTTCTGAAATATCTGTCAAACCTGTATTTGCAGTTATAAAGAAGTCTCGTGGTTTGTGAGAAGGAAATTTTTATAATTTTGTTGTAGAATTTTATTTTCTCTGTCTTACAGAGCTTGGTTCAGATACAACCTAGATCTTTTTTGTTATGAGCAGCAGATCTGCATCTGGGAAAGAATTGTATTTTTTATGTTACAGTTTGAAACTTCTGTACTAGTGTAGGTATTTCAAGGTTCTGTTTTTAATGGAAATTACTTTTTAGCCTGTTTCTGTTATTTTTGCATATATCTCTTGTGTCAGTAATTCTGTAACAGATGATTTATTGGAGACTGCTCAGCCTCCTTTATCAAGCTTATTTCTGTATGTGTTGGGAATCTAACAAGTCTCCAAGATCCCAAATCTTCCAAAGGTCTCTGTATTATCTATAACTAAGCATCATGTTCTGGGTACCCAGAAGACAACTGTATAACAAAGGCTCAAAATTATGTAGGACATAATTTCCTAAGTTGCCTCCTACCTATTCTATGCCAGACACTCAAATTGATATACACTGGTAGCATTCTTGGTATAATTAATCTGTTTTAATATTAATTTCCATTTAATTTATGTTTTCTTTTAAAATTATGCCAATTGTTGTACTGATGGCAATTGTCAACACTGCTGAAGTTGTGAAAGAGCTGAAGGCTTTGACAGTTGGCTAGGGTTCATTGGGTTCTTGAAAGATGCTTATGTTCAGCTTAATATGGCAAGCTTGGCTGGGGCCATGCAACCAAATTCTGAATATAAGAAGAGAGATTTTGGACTGTTGCGAGACAGCTATGAAACACACACCATAAACTCTCGTTGGCTCCTTCCCTGTTGTCCACAGTAACATATGGCATACTGCAAAAGGACTGATACTTAATTTTTCTGTTTCTAGTAAATGAATAATCCTTTAAATTGTTAATGTAGATATTCTTGCAATCTCCCAGAAGACTAAACTGTAACTTTGCAGTGTGGCACAAGGGAAGGAGTTGTTTTCACTTTGCAGTTAATTTATTTCTTGAATGTTGCTAGTAAATTAAGTCCCATCCTGCAATAAAAAATAGTTCTTATATTTTAATTGCATTTTGGCCTGAGAATGAACATAGTTCTCCATTTTCTTTTCACATTGCTCACTTGTAGCCAGAAAGGACAGGCATGGTTCATTAGAAAATGAATTATAAAGCTGTGTGAGAACTGAGAATAGGAGTAGGTTTGGGATTTTGTTTCTTGGGCTTTTTATACCACGCTTCTATTCTTTGCATGGCCTGAGCCTATTCAGATATAAAAGTGGTCCATTCTCAGGTGGTAGAAATCTCAGGTGGGATTTAATGATCCAAATCCTGGTAGTTGCTTCAGTTGAGGGGTAGTGCAGATCCACAGAATGAATTAACTGTTATTTTCAGGAAAATAAAATTGGAAGGCAAGAAAAGAGGAAAATAAAGTGAGGTTCTTAATGATAACATTCGCATGTACTTGTCTACATAGAAAGCTGTCTTTTGTTCTACCACTACAGTCTCCAACAAATGAGTTGGGTGTCCAATAGACCAAAGCATCCTTTGCTTTACAAATGTGAATCAATCCTAGATGCTATTAATCCTTGATACTATTTGACCCATGTTTATTTGAGATATAGATTAGACCATCTTCCAAGGTCCTGTCCCAGGCCTTTGTTCTTTGACTCTACAGTCCAGTAAAAGATGGCTAGCTTATTTACTTTCTTACATTAGAACTGTGAGTTTACTGCATTTTTACAGAACTTCTAATCTAATTACTCTTCAGGTGATGAAAATAAAGTGACACTTCTTGGTCTTGGAGCAGTGGAACGTCTATATAAACTCATCTCACATGAAGATCCAGTTGTACGTAGAAGTGCCATCATGGTATTTGGCATCATGGCTTCTAATCGTAAGAGTCTCCATTTTTTAGTATGTCTATAAGTGTGGTCATCAAAGTGATAGGTGGCCCATGTGAAAAAATCCTATGTTAAAGGCCCAGAATAAAGGAACAAATTCAGTCAGCGTGAACTCCACTGATTTTGAAAAAAAATTAGAAGAGAAGTTAATTTTCCTCCAACACCTGTTTTTGTTTTGATGGGGCCAAATTGAAACAGTTTAATAATGGAATTATGTCTATCAGGGAAAGCCTGACTATGTAAGATGCCCGCCAATGTGGATATGACACACTCTTTTACAAAAGTTGGAAGAGAAGGATAAAGTAGTATTTATCATCTACAGAAAATGCTGTGGTTAAATATCAATTGTTACTTGAGGCATTAGTGTAACTACAGTGATAAGGGAGAAAATGTGTTAAATTTAAAGTAGCTAACTCAAGTATTGATGACAAAAAAAAGAGCCCTGAACTATCAAGCATTGGCATGCATTATTTATCCAGCTTCTTTGCAGCTCAGTGCTGCTGTAAATGTTTTGTTGTCTGTATCTGAGCTAGTGAAAATCAAGCAGTCTTGAAGAGACATTGTGTGGTTTAGGGGATGTGGTGGCTTTGGGTTAATCGTTGGACTTGATGATCTTGAAGGTCCTTTCCAACCTTAGTGATTCTGTGACTCTGTGACTCTGTAATTTATGGCAAGGTAGTGTATCTACTGTAGCCATACCATTATTAAATGATTTAACTATGGTATATGCAGATTTTCTTGTACCTTTTTATAAGGTGAGAATGAATGTATTACATCCATGCTGCATGGCAGAGTGCCAAATGACCAAGCTGCAGTGAGTGATATGTAGACATACCTGAAGGTAAAAGAGTAAGTGACGTAAGGTTGAGTTGCAATAGCTGTTATTTTTACATTACTTTATAAACCTACATCTAATTAATATAATCAGGTCTTATTTTGGTAGATGTTCTACCCAGTTGTCTTCCATGGTGATATCCTAACCATTATTTAAGTCTTTTCATCAACTGCTCCCTGCTTTTAATGTTGCACTGGACCTCATGCTCTTTACCTTACTTTCAACTCAACATTAGCGTATAGTCACTTCCTTCAGACCTTGGCTTCCAACACTGCTGCACAGCCATGGATTTGAATGACTGAAGATCTTCATTTATATTCACATCTTAATTGTTTTTTTCTTTAAAAGTATATTCAGCTCATACCTTTTTTCTTACATTTCAACACTGTAAGTGTTAATAGTAACAACACAGCCCTGTAAGATCACATGAAGTCTGTCCCAAAGAATGTTTGGTTGGACTTGATGCTTTTAGCGGTCTTTTCCAAAGTAAACGGTTCTATGATTCTATGATTCAGTGGAAATGTTTTTTGATTGCTCTAACGAGTGGTTGTGGTTTTACTAATTTGCCATTGACAACAATAAAAATGCATACTGAAAGTCTTTGCTGTGATTTTAATAAGACCTATATAATTCATGTTTTCAATTTGCAGTGGGGGCTGTGTTAGCATAAAATTAGAAAGTGATAGCTTGAAAATTAAATAACGGAAGGATTGCTTCTAGTTTGATAATTTTAAACACAAGTAATTTTAACTATTGGAGTATGACTTCTTTGACAACTAAAACTGTGAAATATTTGATGAGAACCTGCTAGGTGCAAGTATTTTGAATAACGTTTCAATGAAGCATTGAGGAACTTTGTATAGATCAAAGAATGTCATCTGATACTTGAAGATCTCCTGTATGTTTTCTGGGCCCATTATGGTTTGGGTATAACTTCAGCTGTGTGTCATTCCCAGTCAGGTCTTTTTGTTATTTGGGGAGTAACTATAAGTACATTTCCCTCGGAGCAGAACGTGTTTCATATTCATACTTCATATTCAGACTTCATATTTGTGTTTATTTCATTGCAGATGATGTCAGGAAGTTACTAAGGGAACTGGATGTCACAAATTCACTTATATCACAGCTGGCGCCAGAAGGTAGCTTGCAGTATTCGTTCCTTGTGCAAAAATATACTCAGAAATAATTTATCATTGCCATTTGATCAGACAGTTTACTAAAATCTTCCTTGTACCTTATGATTTGGCATACTACATGTTAAATAGGTAATTGCTTTTATAGGAGTATCTCTCTTACTGAGTAGTGTTTTATGTTGTACAGATGGAGCAACATGTTTATGGAGATGTCAGGTATGATTAACAGCTATTGTTTATTGACTTCAAATTTATTGTTTGACTTCAAATTTATTGTTTATTGGCTTCAAATATTTTAAACCACTGCATTAGTGAACATATACTGTGCTGAGTAAAACTTAATAAAAAGATTTCTTTTTTTCCCCATAGAAGATGTAGTTATCCATGAATTTGCTACTCTCTGTCTAGCCCACATGGCTGTTGAACATACTACTAAAGTACAAATATTTGAGCAAGGTGGATTAGAACCACTTATCAGTCTGCTTGGGAGCCCTGATCCTGATGTTAAGAAGAATTCAGTTGAATGTATCTACCTCCTGGTGCAGGTAAAGTTTGTTATTGTTTTAAATTACAGAGGCAGATAAGCACTCTCCCCCTGCCATTCTCTGTGGGGTTAATAATTTAAAAATATTTGGTTCCTTTACTCTCCAGTGTTCATCAGTGTATTTGAAAACATTACACCCAAGTCCTTGATTGTTACATTACTTATGAAAATAGCTGATTTGCCTCTAATTCTGTTGAACTTGATGCAATTATCCATGCTGTACAGCAATGTAAGTCAGATCAGAATCAGATTCAGATTTTTTTAATTAAATATGAATTTGTTTTCTTAGTTGGAAAATATTAATCTCAGTAATGAGCATTATAACCTGTCTATCCAAAATATTGGAATAATCTAGTAAATTAAAGAACTAGCAATTGCATTGTGGCTTGTTTTGGCCAGCACGTCCATAGTCAGGATTTTGAACATCTTTTTAATGATAGGTGAATGCTGTCAACAGCTACTTTCCATACTCGGAGGAATAGACTTGTTATTGGCTACTTTCACACCCAGCACTAATGTCATCCATATGCTGCTTAGCAAAAGAATGGAGCATTTGTATGGCAGTTCTCTTCCATGGCTTAAGTGAATCAATTCAGTAATGAATTCAGTTTATAACTCTATCTCTTTTGGGGCATCAGAGCATGTCTATTCAGAATCGCATTTTACTCTTTCTCCTTTTTTACTATCTCGCTGTCTTTGTTGCAGGGTATATCTGGATAACTGCACCTGGTGCTTGCTTATATTGATAAGGATAATTGCATGCTGCACATGTGCAGTAAGCTATTTAAAAGCAAATTGTAATTTATTTATTTTTTTCTATTTTAATATATTCTACTACTTTTCTATTTTAATATAATCTGCTGCTCTTTTTTATTAAGCTGCATATACACTGTTTAAAGTTTAAATTTTAAATCATCATTTTATAATTACTAAAACAAAAGACGACAGCAAGGCAACCACAGTAGAGTGCGAAAACTATTTTCCCTCTACTGAATAAATAAAAATGATTAAACTAAATTTAAAAAACTTTCTCAAAGAAACATGTATGTTGAGACAAACTTGGCAAAAAGTAATAGTAAATTGAGTAGACAATAAATAGTAAAAAGACTAAATATGCTCCCTTAGACAGGACTAGATTCTGTAATGTGTACTTAAGTCATGCAAAAAAAAAAAGGAATTTAAGGTTGCTGGGGCTTGGTTATATTCAGTTTGATTCTTAGCTGAAAGAAAGAAATTTTCAGAACTGGAAGTTTTGGAATATTGACTCATTCTTGTATGCTTGAAATCAGATTTTTGGTGTTCTTTCTATAAAGTCAGGGATTGATATACTATTACATTCTCTATCACTAACATTCTTTGTTGAATATTTTACTGCAGGATTTTCAAAGCCGTGCTGCAGTTCATGCACTGAATGTAATTCCACCCTTGCTGGAACTACTGAATTCTGAATACCCAGTTATTCAGTTGTTAGCCCTTAAAACCTTAGAAGTAATTAGCAAAGACAGAGAAACCAGGATAATACTGGGAGAAAATAAAGGATTGGATTGTCTTCTGAAGATACTGGAAACCAATGTACAGTTTACTTGCCTTAAAAGTTTTTTGTTCTTGCTGCTCATGTTGGTATGACTAATAAATATTATTCATGTTATGGAATAGTGACAAAAAAAGAAACAGCTCCTTACTTGGAGCTATGATAGAAATAGGATAAGCTAGGATACCTAGCTTACTAAGAAAGGGAGCAAAGGGATTCACCAAAATGTTTATATTTGTTTTATTGCTTTATTGCTATTAGTAATACTGTTGTGCATTTACTGTCCATTTCTTAAACTGTTTTACAACAGAATAATTCACCATATACCTTTTATACCTTGTTTTCCCTGAATTTTTGATTATAGGCTGAACTCTGGTGCTGGTTCCTAGTTTGAACACTGATATTTTTTCTGAATTTACTTTGCTATCAATGTTAATGCTATATATTAAATATGCTATATATTAAATATAATTTCCTACCTTGGTAATTTCATTGTTTGTGTTGTTATGAGACTCATTTTAGTGCTTCTTGAGTTCAGTTGTCACTATGGGAAATATAATATGTTGAGAAATTCGCGAAGTTTTTGAAATTTTAAGATGACAGGTCCTTTCTGAACACCTGCCTAACGCACTTTGATATAAATGAGAGACTTTGCGGGTTTTTACTGGTTTTGTTAAGTTGTATTGCATCCTAAGGCACATCAAAGAAATTATATTAAACATATTAGTATGAAAAGCTGTACTTTGTAGTATAAATAAACTGTCTAAAAGAAAGTTATGAAAATTATGCTACAAAGTTAAAAGCCAAAGATATTTTAGTCCTGATTTGAAGGTTATTTGTTTGGGTTTTTTCATTATTAGGAATTCAGTGATCTACATGTGGAAGCTCTTGCTGTGTTGGGAAATTGTCTTGAAGATGTGCATACTCTGCAATTGATTCAGCAGACGGGAGGCCTTAAGAAGCTACTTTCATTTGTTGGAGTCTCTACTGTTCCTGATATTCAGAAGAATGCAGCAAAGGCAATTACCAAAGCAGCTTATGACTGTATGTGACTTTTTAAAAATCCATGAATGTGACTTTGATTATGTAGTAAATTTTCAACCAGAATGAGGCCGTCTTATCTGGTTGAGGGTAGTACTTGTGGTGAGGAAAACACTGGCAAGAATGAAGTACAGTGATGAATCTTGGCAATCAGAGCAGCAATTAGATGCTAGGCTGTATATAAATGAAAATTTTAAGATTTTGCCTCAATTTATTTTTAAATGTAATATATTATCACAAGATACTGACATCAGAAAGGAAAATGGAGCTCTGAAAGTATGATCTTTATGTTCTGTTTAGTGATGCCAGGTAAGTGCCATCTTAAGCCACCTCTGCTGGTACTGTTTCTCATTGGTATCAGTTAAGACTTCATCGCAAGCTTGCTTCCTTTTGCATACAACTGCTCGTCTAAATGTCAGGCAATTTCAAATTAAAAATCCTCCAACAGGGACATGAAAAAAGCCTTTCAAATGGCTTGCAGATTAATATTCCCAGTGGAGTTAAATAGTTTCATTGTCATCTTTTTATAATTATTCACCTTATAGTTCTTTTTTATACGCTTTTCTTTAATTCATCAAGGAATTCTGAATTAGGCAGAACATGCTCATCACTTTTGCCCATAAGGATGCTCTTTAAATAATTTACATTTGAAATTCCTTCCATACATTGGTTTCTGAGTTGCAACATATGACTAGTAGTGCTATATAACAAAATGCAATGTAAGAAATAACATATTTCTGCCTATAGAAGATTTAATTATGTCAAGGGATTCTGATGGCAGTAACTATGACAGTAGAGCTTAAATATTTCATTCATATTTCTGTTATATTGTGGTTGAATCATGGCTTTAATTTACGTGTATTTTACAAATATGTTATCTAATTTAATACATGGCTAAAATAATCTGTCCTTTCTACAGTATTTCAGATCTCCTTTCTTCGCTCCCCTTCTTATCTTTCCAATTCTTTTCTCACCCTCCTGAGTTTGACGTCCTGAGTATTTGTAATTATTTGTATTGCAAATGATACGTGAAAAGAGTGGAATCTACCTTTCCTAGTATTCTGTGGGTTTCTGTATGCTTTTATCTATTGGGAGCTTTGCAAGTCACTGAAAATTATTTTCATTAATGTCTAGGTATCAAAGATAGGAAGGGACTTTCTTATGCCAGTATTTTCTTTGTGTATTTTCCTGTATTGTTATTTTATTATGCTACTTAGGACTATCAGTATCATTTTTATAGTCCGGTGACAGGCTTGTAAGTAGTATGCTAAGCAGATTTATATTTGCTCCTACTACTTTCTACTGCATCTTACTCTTTTTTCATATTTATCTTCAAATAAGCATGGACTTCTTTTCCTCTTTCACACCATTTTCAGTTTTTGTGGCCTAATATTTTAGCAGCTGTTAGCAGAAGCATGTCTGAACACAACGTTTTTAAAGCACAGTGGCAAGAGCTACACATAATATATTACAGTACTGCCCATGATCTTATATCATGGGATGTTACCATCAGTGAGAATGGATCGTCTTGTCATACTTCTTTACAAATGGAGTCAATGTGGTTTCATTATAAGGGTTTGCTCTCTTCTTCAGCCTATGACAGTTGGTATGGATGCAGCAAGCTGGGAAAATAGATCAAAAGAAGATTTAAAATATTTGCTTCCAAGCTGTAGAATTTTGGTGATGACCAGTTAGACAAAGGACAACACGTTGTACTGGTGTAGTGGGAAACGCACTCCAGCAAACTTGCTCCTCAACATGGCTCCCAGAATTGCATTTATTTCAGACACATAGAGATACTGGTCTAAAGTCAGCATTCCAGTGGAAAGAAAAGTGAGATTGGGGCCATTGCAAAAAGTAGTCGAGTGCAAAAAGAAAGAAATATTTGCAGTTTTTGTTTGTTTGTTTGGATCCTGGTTGTAAATATACTAAACAGCCTATCCAAACTGCAACATTAATGTATGCTATACTAATACTTGTCTTGATGTAAATCCAATGTAAAAGAACACAGCTCTAAGTTCTTCTATGACTTTTTCATTATATTTGCAATAGCCATACAGTAGCCCACATTCTTCAGGTTTCATAATCGAGGTTGCATTTTACGAGAATTTTCTGCATACTTGAGGAAAAAAATACTGCTTTTCATTGAAATTAAAAACTTACTTCTGCTATGATAGAACATGTATCTCTCTGTTTGTTTTAGTCTTGGCAGCTGAGTATACAACAGTGTCTGGTTTTGAAATTATTATTGTTGTTAGATGGAATTTAGTTTTGTTTTTTTCCTGATAGGTGTGATCTTAGCAAACAATTTTGTGTTATGCCCTTTTCAGCCCTTTGGAAAGGGACTCCTGTAACTTTCTGTTGTTGTTTATAAAACAGATGTATCCCTTAAGAGCTATTCTTAATCTCAGAATAAGTTAAATGGTATAAACCCTATATTTAATTTTAAATAGCATTCTTAGGATGCTGCTCTGTTTAAATAAATTAAAATTGATCATGTTTCTATACTGTCCTGGTTTCAGCCAGGATAGAGCTGGTTTTCTTCACAGAAGCTAGTGTGAGACAATCATTATCCCTTTGCCTCCGAAAATTTGTTTTGTTCTGTAACATAATTTTGAATTTAATATATTAATTTATCAATGGTTTTATTTTTTATGCTCAGAATTACAGTGGTGAATTTTACTGTGATTCCTTCCTTGTCCAGCAAATAATGCAGTCATTTCAGAATGCAAAACATAATTTAATGCTATAAATTATTGAATATCTGTGCGTGAATTATCTGGACTGTTGATTAAGAAGGGCCTGGCTTTCCCCTGACAGACACACCAGCAACAACAAAATGCTATGGAGAGTATATAAAGTGATGATCATGCTTGCTCAAGTTTGGCCTTAGTCTGCCAGACTTCTGGTTTGAAGCTGTTCCTATTCTTTACATGTACCTAAATGCAAATCTTTCCAAAAGGGAGCATACTAAAGATGCTCTGTAGCCTGATTAACATATGCTTTTTCATAATACAGGTTTTTGTTCATCTGAGTTATCTCCACTCCAAACCAGTTAGTCATGATACTATTCAACATTAACTTTTTTTCATTTGAAATTGGTATAAATAATTCCATAAGGTGATGACAGTGAGCTGAATAGTTAATCAGTAGAACTCTGATCACAATTTTGGCATAAGAAGGGGAAATAGGAAAATACATTGAAAAACAAAGATTGGCTCATGATGGGGTCAGTGCATGGAAAATTGGACAGAAGTGTTAGTACTCCAGACTCTTTTAGTTGGGTGTGCCCGAGTATTTTACTTTGTGTTAAATCAACGTATTCAGTTTACTCAGGGGTCAAGAAATTCATCACTGTAAATATGGTGTTGGCACTGACATGAGAATTGAGTACAAAGGATGCTTTTCAATTGTACATTCTTTCTTTTCTACAGTAAAAGCCAAAGGAAACAACTCATACAAACAGAGAGTATCTGCCGAAAATATTCATCCCTTAAATAGAATTGGCACCTGGATCTTAAAATATTAATAATTTTCATCTATCAATCTAGCTAGCTCAATATAGGTCCATACTCTTTCCTGTAAATTCAAATCCAAAATATGTTTTTCTACATTATTGAAAAATATTTATTCTGTTTAACATACTTTAAACCACTATTTTCACTCATTCAGATTAATTATTCATATTATTATTTCATATAGGCATAAATTTAAAATGAAATGCTTATGCATCATCACACCTGCCTTTAAAAGCAAGAATAATTTTTGAGAAAATCTGTATAGTAATAAGTAACTTGCTGTACAAGAATGAAATTACTGAGATATGAAGAACCTCTAGAGATCATTGTTAGGGATTATGGACTACTTTGGCAAGCAACAGGCCAGTGGCATACTTTATTATTTGTCAAAATGGTCTGTAATCCCAGTTGAGGCCTCCTCTTGAGAGCTGGCTGATAATGCGTCCAGGTTGTGGCCAAGGTTCTGCTGACACTTAAAATACTCCCTGTTTTATTTGTGATTTCAATTGTTTATCTCTGATGATTCTAAAAGTATTTAAAATTGAGCTAGAGAGGAGAAAATGGCTAGCCATCTCATGCATGTACATTGAGTCATTTCTGCTGTAACTAGATTTTCAGTCAAACTTTCTTTTCATTGTCTTTGTGAACTTCCAATATTTTTCTTTAATTTTTAAACTTTTTATTCATAAGACAACAGTCCAAATAAGGGAATGATCCCTCAAAACATTAGTAAGCACTGGTAAAATTTCCAAATGTGTCCAAGTCCTACTGACTTCTCAGTTCCTGAATTTCTTTGATACCAAATTTTACCATGTAGATGTAACTTGCAGCATGTAATTAATCCACTTTAAACTATGCATAAGGTTAAATGTTTATTGACCCTTGTAACTGTAGAGCTTCTATGCTGTCCAGTGCCTTTCTGGCTGAAAAAGTTTCACTCGGGCCTCTTTCTAACAAACACCTGCACTTCTGTTCTCATCCATTTTGGGCTATGTATGTTTAAAGCTGCATTTAATAGTCATCATTTGGGCTTGATTCAGAGTTCACTGAAGTCTAATGGGTTTTGGATTAGGTCCTTCATGCACATTCCTTAATTGCTGCTGCCTTTATTACCAAAATATTTCCATTTCCATGGTATCAGAAGCAAGTGTTATGTTGGAAACAACTATATGTCCTTTCATCGATTTGGAAAATTAATGCAGAATAATGCTATTGTTCTTTTTCGTTTAAAGCTGAAAACAGAAAAATCTTAAGTGAGGAGGAGGTTGAGAAGTGTCTCATAAACCTTTTGGAAGTTGATAATGATGGAGTTAAAGTTGCTGCTTCCCAAGCAATTTCTGCCATGTGTGAGAATTTAGCTAGCAAACGTGCATTCGGACTCCAGGGTAAGTAAGGTGGGAAGGGATTGAGAGTCTGTGCTTTTCCTTTTATAAGGAACATACTATAATTTTGCATATTGTCATGGTTTATTTAAAGGTTCATGTATACAATTATTTCTTTCAAAGGGATTCCCCAGCTAGTACAGTTGCTAAGCAGTGACAATGAAGAGGTAAAAGAAGCTGCAGTGACAGCATTAGCTAATTTGACAGCAGCCAGTCCTAGTAATGCAAGGTGAGTCTGCAATAATTAGCTTATAATTTAAAACACTAGTCTAATCTAAAACACTAGTCTGAACATAAGTGAAAATATTTTGATTTTAAAGAATGCCTCATCTTGTCCTTACCCCACAAGGCAGGTCTGTTCGAATTTGACTATAAGGCACTTTTTGGTGCTTATGAGTCATCTGGAATAGGTTGGTTCTCATCAGTGTTACAAGAGTTACTCTATCTCTACTAACGTTTGCTTTATTAAGAAAAGGTATGAAGCAGATGTAATGAAAGCAGAAATATAAATCATGTTTTGAAGACAACATATGAGGAAAATATGCCAAATAATCTAAGACATTTGATAAGGCATATTTTCTGAAAGTTCAAAATCAGTAAGGTGTCCCCTAAAATTGGATGGTTCACGCAACTTTTTTGACTGATTTAAACCCAGTCTTTGAGGGAGATAGCACTCAGATATTCTGGCATTGGTTTTTTTATTTTTTCCCAAGTAGTAGAGCATGTTTCTAGTGCATTATCTAAAAGAAAAGAAGTGTAACTTCAGTATGCAAAATAACTAACAAAGGATGGTTAGCGGACTATAAGTTCCAAAATAATTGTATCAACTAAATTCTACTGTCAGTTGCAGAGTTCTGTTATCCCAACTCTATTAAAAGTTCTGTTCAGGGAAAAGAAACAGAGCAGTCTGACGTATATGAGCAATCATATGTAACCAACAAACCATAAAATAAAATTCCTTAAAAGTTTCCTGGAATATACTCAAGGAAGTTGTAATCCATTCACAGGCATTCTTTGAAGTGAAAAAGTAAAATAACTCACCAAATAAATTATTTGTTTCAATTTATTGATTCAGCTCTAATAGTCACCAGTATTCACTTAATGTTACCAGATGGAGCCATAATTTGACACAAGAGAATAATATTCTGTTCTCAGATTCACATAGTAGATTTTTTTGGTCTGATATTCTGCTCTCCTCATGTGCATGACTCTTCAGTTGGTGTCAGTGGGAGTCATACACACATAAAAAGAGCACAGTACTGGAGTCTAGGGGTCAAACTTCCAGCTCCGCTACAGCTGTTTTTCGTAGCGCAGCCCTTTGAGGTTTCACATTGTGAAAAGGGAATCTCTGGAGAGTTTTGACTTGGTATAGCAGCTTATGCCAGTTTATTTTGCCAAGGAGATAGTCAGGACATTGTTTAGCTCAACTGCTAGAACAATTCTCTGAGATCTCAGGCAGGGAAATAGCTGTCTCTGTTCCTCTGCATTATAATGGAGTTTGGATTTGTTTCTTGCTGGGCAGAGTCAGGAAATTGTAAAGGTGGCCTATGTACACTTCTCTCTCTTTGCAGTCCAGCTCCAAGAACAATGTGGAAGCACCAGATAATCTAATCACACGTCTTCTGTGAAAATCAAGAAGCAATAATTTACATTAAATATGCATATTGGATGAATGCCATGTGACTATATAATTACTTCAAAGCTTCATTTCTAAATCAAAATCATTAATAAGTCATAGAAGGGTCCAAGTGTGACTAGGATCTTTAAATGAATATATAGAGTTGAACCCTCAGCTGATAAAATTGGTATAGTTCCAGCTCACTGACTATCTGGCCCATGTTTATTTTACATTCTTATAATAGGAAAAAAAATAATTTGGAGAAAATGCATTCCAGATTGAGTTACCATAAGTATACTTCATACTGGAATATTTTGTGTGTGTGTCTGTAAACCACTGAAAATAAGTGTACATATAATGAAGGTGCTGATATACTTTTACAATGATGTGACTTTGCTGTGTAATTATGGTGACAATATTCTCATCCCAAATGAGGCTAATGAGACTAGTGCCCTTTTATTGGTTATATATTAGATTCTTGTTATAAACCCTCCAAGAATATTAAATCATAAAGCTAGTAGTAGCAGGTAGACCTTATGTGGCAAGAAAAAAATGGCTACATTACAGGAGAAGACTATTTACTATAAATGTTTTCACCAGCCAGCCAAAAATCCCATCTTGTTGAACTCATATGCATGTGTTCTGCCATATTTCATTTCATGAGCATTTTTGCATGTATTATATTGATTGAAGGTTGTGTATTTTGCCCTTTCATTTTGTACAGTATATATTATAGAACATAAACAGAGTACAATACACTGATATTTTTGCTGAAGATTTGTTGTTCCTGTTAGGAATATTTGGTCAAGAATTGTTGTCTGCTTTTCATATAATGTGAAAAAAAAACCCCAAGTTAAAACAAATTGGATAATTAAGGCTCCCACAATAGCTAGCTTATAAGGATAAAGTCTTCCATTGATTAATAACACAAGAACAGCATAGGCAATGGGCAATACTACCCCCCACTAACGTATATTAACCTTGACCTTTAGGTGCTTCCCCACAGCAATGAAAGACTAGTTCTGTACCCTTACCCAATCAATCCTTTGTTTCTCAACTGAGGCAGCTAATAAAGGTGTCAAATATGGTGGAGGTTTTGTAATTAGAACACCTGTTCACGATGAACGGGACAGAGACCAGCTTGTCATTTCACACAAGTCCCCAAGCAACCTCGATTTTGCAAAAGTAAGTAACTTAATGAATGACTCTGACCCCCGTAGTATTTTAACCACAGATCTAGAGCAGAAGAGAACATGAGTCCCATACCAACGTTTTTGAGTTTTCAGGTTTACGGGAAAACCTGGATTTTCAATATGATCTCTATCAGAACACATGAAAAATACTGTAAAGAACTTTAAAAATATCTCAGCATTTAAGCTTTTGCTGCATAGCTGATGTTGTGTCATGCTTCAGTAGCATACAGAAAAAAGTATGGTGGTCAAATGCCTCATTAGTTTACAGATTGACAGCCCCAGATGATGCTTTTATCAGAATTTTATCATAAAGTAATGACAGAATTTTAATGCTGCTGCATATTCATGATAAGTTCTTTGTAAACTTGTCAGTAATTACGCTAAATAAAAATAAAATTGCGAAGTATACTGCAGTTTAAAATCCCATGTGTTTATTCTAACATATGATGAAGAAATTATTTTGGGATATTACTATCTGTATAGCTCTGAGGCCATCCTTGATATGTGTGTCAGAATTTCTTTCTATGGGTCTGCTTCTGGGAAGAAGAGAATTATGTTCAGTTGGATATTTGCATCCACTTCACATTTTTTAATCCAGAACACTAACTTGCTTTATTGAAAACTGTATGCAATTATTTGGGCAGCAGAATGCCATTATAAAGAGTCTGTGAAATCTGTCTATTTTTGATGTGTCCAAGCATTGGGAAATGTAGGCACAGTCACTTCAATAATGTATGTTATGCACAAATTGAAAAATTGCACACAAACAAAGAAGCAGCAGTGCCATCTATTGGAGAGAAAAATAAATTATTCTGTGCTATACAACTACTACAGACCAAATGTTTTACTTCAGCCTTTGCCTATTTTTTCCCGCTTAAAGTATCATCATTTTTGCTTTTCATGTATTTAGGATAAACTAATAGTGTTAAATAGAAATATTATATTAGTTAGAAGTACTGCATAGAAATAAGATCTCAAGTGCACCAGTTAGACATTAATTTGACCAACTCTTTTCTTCAGTATTGTCATAGTATAAATGCCATTTCTAATAGCTGTCTTCATAAATCTGGCAATGTCTGAATTCTGGGCACCTAATGGAGTTACCACTAAAGAAAAACATATGCCCTGAAATTTAGAGCTTTGTACTGGACATGAAAACTAATTAACAGCCTCAATAATATTTGTCTTGAATTGTTTATTTTAAGTGCAAAATTTATAGCATTCAGTTAGAGTTTGGTCTGGGGGAAGAAGGAAAGGGATGGTTTTTGTTCAGCTGTACTAGGGGCTGCAGCAAATTGTGGTACATGACAGACTTATGATCTGGCAGAATATTTCTCCTGGGGTTTATAATTAGTGTCATGTTACATATTTCTAAGTATTATATCTGGATTCAAGATAGTAAAGTATCACCCCCAAAATTGCAAAGTCAGAAAGCTTGATGTTATTTAATTTTCTGATTCTTTAGTTCTTCACAGAAATCAGTGGACCAATTTACATTAGCAAAATTATGTCCATAGAGGCAGTTACAGGCATTATCACAGCATCTGAATGAGAGCTTTCTCATGTGTGTCAAGATTTCCAAGATTTGGAAGTAGGTTGGGGTTGGGAAGATAGGTTGGGAACTCATTGGTTATGGGTAGTGCCCAGTGAGGAGAAAGTGAGTTGTTCCCTTGACTTCAGTGGGTGTTGCATCTATTTCAAACTGAAATTCATATACTGATCTAACAACCCAAAATACATCTCAGTCTGTTCCATGTAGATAATGCTTACCTGTAGGGAGAGTCTCTCACCCTCTTAAATGGAGATTTTTCAGTATCCACAACAGGTATTTATTGTTTTTAAGATGGGTGTGGCTGTCAAGGAATAAATTTAAAGAATATCCATTTTTCTTACATTTCAAATTTTGTTATTATCATTAGGAAGTAATTATTATTACCACTAGGTAGTAATATCACTAGGTAGTAATCTTCCCTATTAGAAAATGGGAAACTTAATCATACCTTTTCTTTTTCAAGACTGTAGATGGAACCTAATTCACATAAATGGATCAATATTGAGGCATTGGTATTACGTAAGATGATATATTTGCATGAATGTGTGTGTTAATTTATGAGAACAGGAACAGAAATTTCTGGTACATGAGAGCTACATTTAAGAACAGGAATATGTAATAATCCATTGTATAGGACTTATCTTTTTTATGGTTTAATTTCTTCTTTATACATAAGTTTGTGTTTCTGAAGGAGGAAATCAACAATAGAATGCCACTAGCTGTATTGTGTAAAGGTAGTATGTTTTCATACTGACCCCTAGTGACAGAATTACATTTTTGAGCTACTGTTCTGCAAGGTGAAGGGATTTTGGTGGCGTTTGTGGTTTCGTTTTTTATTTTTTACATTAGTGGCCATTCTGCTGAGCCCTATGCAAATACAAACAGTTCACTCATGCCATGAACAGATTCCTGTTTTGCCTTTCTTTTACTGTATATCCATAAGTGTGATGGGTGCTTTCTAAAGAAAAAAGACAACACGGTCATTACCCAAGAGCTCACAAGCTTTTCCTTACAAGTTACATATTGACTTGTATTGAAAACTGCAAAATGTTTTACAGTAAATTTCTCCCTTGGCAGAAAAGCTGAATCAAGTCCTAATGCTGGGATGTCATTCAGAAATGGGTTCCCACTATGACTTTAACATCACATCAGATGACTGATATGCAACCCATGAACAGTGGCATAAATCACGCCCTGCTGGCAGGTGCAAAATGTTTCACTCAGCCACTGTTGGTTTTCTCTCTTACATTCGTGAAGGTGTGGCTATATGGAAAAGTCCCTTTATAGATTCGGACACTGCAACTGCATTTTGTTGCCAGTTCAGCTCTTCGACAAAAAAATTTAAGCATTTATCCATTTGGTTTTTTGTTTGTTTTTAAACTCTGTTGACTATCAGGAGTTATGTTGAAGACAAAGACCAATACAGAGCATTCATCTCTATCTAAAACAAATCTCATATCACAGCATCCTGAAGTGCATGAGAACCTAAGTGTACCCAAAATAGTTTCAGACCAAATACAGAACACTTCTAAATTGGGATAACAGCAACTGTATAGAAGTTCTGCCCCTAATAGATACAGCAAAAACTTTTGGGCTGTTTGTACTCTCCTACCTTCAAAGCTTTGCAGTATGATCACCTATCTTAGCTGTGGAAAGCTGGATTTCTGTGGGATCAGGTGAAACTTTTTTCTTCCTGGATAGAGACTCCTAAGCCTGGGAGAGAAAATGGCATTTTATGTAGTGGCACAAGTACAATGATTTCTCTTGAGTGTGTATTCCTACAATGACATTCAGTGATATGCGCTGAGATGAATTATACTTTTTATGAATTAAAAGTGGAAAGGGTTATTCTACATTTGAGTAAATTTCAGACAAATGTATTGGTGCTTTTACATGCACATTTTCTTTGTAGCATATTTCTAAACTAAATGCAAATTATTTAAGTATATGTTTTAAATTTCTTTAGGATAGTGTGAACTTATTTAAGTGTATATAACGGAATTGCAGGTTTATGGCTGATCATGCAAACTTAATTCTGTCCTGCTGTGAATTTAACCTGCACACTTGACTGTGGCATGTTGTCTAATTGAACTGTCATACACACAAGGGGCTAAAAATCAGCTTTCACAAGTAATTTCAAACCTTTTCACTTGCAACCTCAGTAATTTTACCTTAACACAATAGTGTATGTGTACTTTCTTAGAGATTTAATTTTGAGAGAAAAACAAAAGCATAATTTTCTCTGCTCTGAATCATCATAAGAGCTTGAACCTTTAGCAAGGCAAACAGATTGCTGCCACCATTTGAGGTAAGTTCACAGTTGTACAGAAAACACTTACTCAGAAGTGAAAGATGGGGTCAAGTTTCACAATCCGAATACTATTTGTAGAGAAACTGACTTGGCACAGATTTTTTGTCCTTCCTCAGCTGGTGCTTCCAGCTTCATTCCAAAGATGAAGAGGAGCCACTGTCTCCTCAATCCCTGTGTTCAGATGAGTTGTGGGGACCCTGCTCTGGCTCTTTCTTGCCTTCCACTACACCTCCATGAAGGCTGCTCTGGCAACTCCTGCATGTTCCCTGTTATTTTGCTTTTGTAACAATGTGGATTTCAGACTCTCAACATTTGTGCTGAGTTACTGATTTTTGTATGCACAACTTCCTGGTTTGGAAAAAAGAGAGAAGGGGATAGTGTCTTTTTCATGAGTTTATCCTGGCTGAAGCTACCCAGGATCTTTAATGGAAAAAAAGGGTTTCTATTGCTGAATTTCAAGCCTTTCTCATAACAGTGGAAGTGTCAGAAATTCTTAATACAGGTTGCAAATAATACTATAATTGAAAGGCTTAGATATCATGAATAGATAGTTCATTACCAATGCCCCTATATTATTTTAAATTAAGTATACTGCAGTTTTAGAACTGGGATCTATGTAACTTTGTGAGATGAGTTCAATGACAGACTTTAGAAGATCTTTCACAGAATCACAGAATTCCACTAAGGTTGGAAAGGACCGTTTCCTCTCGTTCTGTCACTAGTTACTTGGGAGAAGAGACCAACACCCACCTCGCCACAACCCCCTTTCAGGTAGTTGTAGAGAGCGATAAGGTCTCCCCTCAGCCTCCTCTTCTCCAGACTGAACAACCCCAGTTCCCTCAGCTGCTCCTCATCAGACTTGTGCTCCAGACCCCTCACCAGCTTCGTTGCCCTTCTCTGGACACGCTCCAGCACCTCAACATCCTTCTTGTAGTGAGGGGCCCAAAACTGAACACAGGATTGGAGGTGCGGCCTCACCAGTGCCGAGTACAGGGGCACGATCGCTTCCCTGCTCCTGCTGGCCACACTGTTGCTGATACTTTGTATCACTAAATGAGAGTCCGGTATTAGAGTCTCTGCTAACCCAGGCAGTTTAAGGTTTTATTGCTTCTAGACTGTGAGGTTTATTGAGTTTGGGGTTTATTGATGTTTTAACAAGATACTTGTCATTAAAAAATAGGAATAGAGGGTTCAGTTCCTGAAATGAAAAATGAATACAGTTTGTCGATATCAATATTTTTACTGGAGCACAAAGGGGCCCCAAATTGCAGAACAGAATCTTTTGAAGAATAAACATACTGACATTAATTTCCCATGTATGGTGAAGAAAATGGAAGTAATATTAGTCTTTAAATTAAAAAAAAGTGACTATATACAACAGTCAATTGCTTTTGAAAATAATTACATTGCAAAGTGAAATTTTTGGTAAATGTGGAAGATGTTTATTGGATGTGATTTTTCTGATGGCATAACACGGCAAATGAATACTAGTACATTTAAGGGATAAAAAGGAAGCTATTTCTTGAGGTTTTTCAAACTTCTGGTTATGATATTCTTTCTCAGTCAGAAATTACATAATAGAGCTGGATCAAAAATACCTTCTATGAAAAAGAAGTCGTGATTTAACACAGATAGACTTGATTTTAAAAATGTGTGTAATTAGATGCATAATTCTTATGCATAATTTACATGTAATTATGTATGAAAATGAGACACGCACAGGCATAAATGGCTAGCTAAGCACCTCACACACAATCACAGTAATTTTGCACAGAAATTAAAAATGCGATTGCAAATCCATTTGGAAAAAGAAGTCTGTAAGGAGTCCAATGGCCTTTGTGAGTAGGAAAAATTTGAATTTTTTCTGAACAGAAATTGTGTTAAATCCTCAGTCAGAAGGGGGAAGTAAACAGCATAGAAGCAAATAAAATTGTAATTTAATGTCAATTACTTTATGTTTAGTTGTGGTAGAAGAAGCAAAACCAAACATACTTTACTATTTTATGAAGTGTCAATCTCACTAGTGTAAATTAAGCACAATCCAGAGTAAGTAGGAGTGTGAAGCTGCACCACTGCTCTTCCCCTCTCTCTCCCCTCCGTGGGAGGCTGCTCAGGTTACGGCTTCGGGGAACAGTCTCAGTGGTTTTCCATCAGCTCTCTGAATGCTGATAGTTGCTTTCGCCGTTCTGCTGAACCTTCTCTGCAGGAGGAAAAGCTGGCTGGAATCCCTATGCACTTGAGGAAGTAAATAAGCTGTGATCTTCCTTGCCATGACTAGGAGCCTTGCTCAGGGACCAGAGCTATTATGCTTGATGTGATGCCAATAAAGAGGTGGTTCTTGCCCCATAGAGCTTACAGTCCTAAAAACAAAAAAAAAAAAAACCAAAACCACAGAGTTTTGGTGCGTTTTTTACTGGTGATTGTTTTCACAACACTCTACCAAAGTCTGAGCTTTCCTATTGCATCCCAGACAACTAAAGCAACGAAATATTCAGTTCAGTGAAACTCATCTCCAAAGTAACTGTTTAAAAAAAGTTTGTTTTGTGAAACTTTTGGCAATGATTTTATTGTCCACTTTTAATTTAGTTTTGCAGGGAAAAAAGACATTTGTTTTTCTCAAACTTTCAGCATTTATTCTTTGAGTCCTGAGTGATCTTTTAGATAATTTTCAAGAAAATCTCTTAACAACTTGTTACGATGTATATTTAAAATTAGTCATTTAAATTAAATATTTATTATATGACCTTTTATTATTCGCTTCTCCAATGACATCTGACAAAAATATTTTAGCTATTCTTGAATACAGTCGTTTGAATTCATTTGTAATCAGAATTTTACTGTTTCACTACAGAGCGTGGTTAAGGTCATTAGGGTACCTGAACCATGTATACCCTGGTTAAGTTAAATGCCTGACTCTGTTAGGCACTCTAATGATCATAACCATGTGCTTATAAATCATAATATTTGAATTATTTTAACTTTGGTTTCAGCTCTGTAATTTCTACACCTGCCTTCTCTGGGCTTTTAGGTTGGTTTGTTTGTAATTGATAGTTAGCTTCCACTTTTCAAAAAACCACGGTGATATTGCAAATGCAACATCCTTTTTTTCCCCCCTTGTCATTGTCTTCTTTCCTTTTCCTTAATCTTTTCTCTCTCTTATTAAGAAAATTGATGTATTTTGAATCTTTACACAACATGGAGGGAAAAAAGCTGTGGATCTATATAACTTAATCCTTTTCCACATCAAAAAGTGTATACTTTTTTCAGCTAAACCAAGGCTCCCTTCTTCCGTGAGGATGTAGTCCTGTGGTGGGAGCACTGATAAAGTGCACCAACTCAGTAGGATGTGTCTGAAGCAGAGTGTGTTCTGGAGGCAGAGAGAGGCTAGAGCTGATCTACGTTAGGCAAAGACAATGCTGGTAAAAGCTTCTTCCTCTGACTTTTGTTTCCTTGTAATAAAAAAACTACACAGTGCCTATCTCTGCCCGAGATGGAACGGAACGAGGACCTCCATACTTAGATCTTAACATTGTAGTATTTCAGCACCTTAAAAACTTAAGCATACTCATTCTTTCAGCTCCCTCTGAGGTCAGGCACTGGTCTCTCTAGAGGCTGGGGCTCCCTGGCCCAGGGTGGCAGTGCTATTTCTGGGTTCTCCGGAGGGCTATGGGGTAGGGAGAGTTGAACTATGGATTCCTCATTCTTCCTTCTTCCCTCATAACCTCTTCTGTACGCATCTGTTATCAGGACACAGCGCCCTCTTAAAATCTTATTCTCAAAGGTATTGGTTACCTTCAACTCTCGTTACCTGCTGTTCTTACTTCTAACATGAATTCTTTTTTGCCTTGTGATCCATTGTGCTACTTGATTAAACCATATTCATGAAACTGTGATTTCAAAAATGAATCTGCGTAGAAGTAGAACACAGTATTGAAATAAATATGTATGATCTTCTAAATCAGTGGTTCTCAACCTTTTTGGAGTGGCACTTGAGAAAATTGGCTGGGCTCTGTACCTCGCTGAGGTCAGCTCTGAACGCACGAGGAGCTGTCACCTTGCTCTTTTGTCAAGTACTTGTGTACTTGCTGGCTTTATGGAAATTATAGTAAATCTGCTTATAATGTGATCTGCTACGTCATTCAGTGTATCCTGGAATCAGGCTGTTAGGGACTATATGTTTATTAGGATTTCCTACAGGAGAATATGCGTGTTATTGGGTATAGTATAGGAATAGTAGTAAGTCCTATACTTACTGCAGAAGTATTGGATATATACATCTGTTAGATGCAGTGATGCATTTTATGAGCAGTGGATCTGTCCCATAAATCCTGGAATTCCTGCGTATCCATGGTACAGGAAAAATTGTTTGATTCCCCCCACCCTGGGTAAGTTATTTGTGTACATACTGTGTAATGCTGTAAGTCTGATAGCTTATGGACATGCCTTACTGTGCATGGCTGTGTTGCACGTATGGTCCGTCTCTCCCACACTTCGCCAGCAGGTACATTGTTACATGTGCTATGAATGTGATGTTTTCCGGAAAACTTGCAGTACATGTGGTGTATAACTGATCCTTACATGTGCAATCAACATGTCGAGGATTTCTCCAGATAGAGCAGCCCGGATGGAGCTACAGCACTTCTGAAGCTGGAAATCTGAATAAAATTTTCATAGGGAAGAAAAGACAATATTAGCCAGAGAACCTACAAATACAGTGGCCTTACCCAAGTAAAAAAACCAAAACAAAACACAAACCAACTGCTCTCCCCATGCCCCTTCCCTCCCCCCCAAAAAAACCACCAACCAAACAAAACATTTTCAGCTCTACTTTATCTAGTCAAGGAGGGAAGGGGAGGGAGGACACCCGGATAAGGGGAAATCCAGCTAATCGAAGGCACTCTGAGGAGTACATTGCAGGTCTGAAAACATGGGATTCACTTCTGAACAGAGACTGAAGTGCTTGCATTAAAGTTACTGATGCTCCAGGAGGAATAATTCGCCAACACCATACTGGCCCTATACCTTTATGCTGCACCCAAGCTAATAACCCTACTCACCTTCAGACTGCTGCCTTTTCCCTGTTTTTCCAAACTGGGGGCTACTGCCTGCCTGCCTGGCAGCCTTCCTTACACCCATGCTCCAACGCTACCTGTGAGCTGCCATCACCTTACAGCTGAGGCGGAGATCAGACTAACAATTCCTGTTGGCCTCTGCTGATTCATTCCAGGTACGCTCAGGAGTGCATGTGTTCCCCTCTTTGAAAATGTAGTTTCAAGATACTTGCACTAAGATCATTTCACAGTAAGATCTATGTCGTGTAATGGGATTATACAGCACAGGTTGACATGTATTCTGCTTTCTCTCCTGTTTGCATAAGAGCATGGCCATCAGCATTCCTAAGGTTTTTTGTTTTTATCAATGCCTTGACAGTCTTCGATAGCATAACAATTTCTTGACTTCTTAGCTTGTGTTTATTTTGTAACTGTGAAAGTTACCAAAAGGTTAGTTAGATTTCTGGTAAGATGTTGTTACAGTGAAAGTGGGATTTTCACATCCAGATTTCTCTTACTAATCTGTTGACAGAAATTTAGCAAAACTTAATGTATACTCTTCTCTTGTTGAAGTTTTTACATGTGCTCATATAGAGGTGGGACATTTTGTTATGTTTTTGATATAGACAAAATGTACTAAAAGGGGGTATAAAAAGCAGTTGCAAAAAAATTCAAATTGCCATCTGCGCACTTCCATTGCTAACAATATTGCCAACTTCTGTTTAACAAACAGATGAGCCCAATGTAAAATTACAGATAGTAAATTGGACATATGCCTCAAATCGTTTGATCAAATTTTATATACAAACTCAGAAGGAAGACAATTCAATTCTTATAGTGTGATGGTTTATAATGACATTGGAAAAAATACCACTGAAACAAATGTAAGATGATCTAGACTTAAGACGATATAGACAAGGAAAATTTAAGTTCCCATTGTTTAGCACCCTCCAGCCATGGCTGCAATGGTCATCTGGGAGCAGAGGGAATATTTAAGTTGGAGCTGCTGCTGATAGAGTAGTTGCTGTGGAACCACAGTCACAGCCAGCCCTGAATTTTATGCCAATGTGTCTGTTGCACTCCTGCTGTCTAAATCAGCTTTATATGTATAAAGGCAGCACAATAATTTCTACATTGCACTGAACTGGTCCATGTACACCTACCCTGTAAGAATGGCAGAAGCTTGCTGTACAATGTTTGTGACACCTAAGTATCTGATCACAGAAATATATGGAGACAGCACAAAGAACATGTGATACTCCATGCACTATAATCCTCATTAGAAATAGTGCTAGAATTATTGTGGGGAGAAGTAATGAAACTGCAGAAGCATTTGCCTGGGAGTAAAGATAGAGAAATTCTGCATCTTTGAAAAGATGCAAGATTTCATTCACTCTGAAATCTCAGGAAGAATCCATGTCCTAATAAGCTAAAGAATCCAGAAGTTTGTGACTTGGTTTTTTCTGCTTAGGTTGTGCCTCTTGAGCTTCACGCTGTGAGTCAAATACAGGTAAGGCATCAGAAAAAGGGGTGCCACCGTTCAATTTTTAATTACAATTTCATACTATATTTTAGAATATAAACATCAGTCTTGCAACTTATTGCAGATAAGCAATATTTTATATTCTTGAAATGTAATACTAATTTAGTCGGCAAGTATAACACACTAAGAAGAAAAAATGATCCTAAAATAACAAAGATTTCTTTTTTCTCCTTCATTTTCCTAGTGCTGTTGCTGAGGCTGAAGGAATTGAGCCATTAGTAAATACCTTGAACTCTCAGAGAGATGGAGCCGTTGCTAATGCTGCCACAGTGCTAACAAATCTGGCCATGCAAGAGCCATTCCGCGTAAATATCCGGAGCCGTGGTATTATGAGTGCGCTTGCAGAACCGTTGCGCTCGACCGACAGCCAAGTGCAAAGCAAAGCAGCTTTTGCTGTGGCTGCGTTTGGTTGTGATGCTGATGCAAGAACTGAGGTAAAATACTTTCCTAGCATCTTTGTATTTTGTATGTCTGTCCTAAAGTCCCAGGGTTTCTAGACAGTAACTAATTTTTCACTTTCATCATAGGCTTGTTCAGCTGAATTTAGCTCTGTTTGTCATGAGAACTTGGAAAGGGTTTTCTTTAATTTGTATTTTTACTGATGTATTTGCTCGCACCAAATTAATGTTTTATAGCTTTCCAGTGGCTTCAGTGAGCGTTAACCAGGGCTATATCTTAATCCCCATGTTTATGAGCATTAAACATCAAGGTTTCTCTCAGCTGCAACCGTCAGCTGTATTTTGAAGATGAGAAGTTCTGTCCTCTTTACTCTCCCTCAGCATTGTTCTATTGCCCACTTTCAAGGCCTGAACAGCAATGTCTGATCTTGATTTATAAGATACTGGATGTGCATGGAGTAAATGTAATTCAAATAAAACTCAAAATATAATTAATCCCTTGATCGGTGGCATCCAGGAAGTTGAACTTTTCGCTGTTTATCAATGGTCATATTATTTGCTTTTCATAAATAAGGATGATGCTATGTGCATTCTCTGGAAGTGTTCAAAAAACACTTTGTGGATGTGACACTTCAGGACATGGTTTAGGGACACGGTGGCGCTGGATTAATGGTTGGACTTGATGATCTTGAAGGTACTTTCCAACCTAGTGATTCTGTGATTCTGTGATTCATAGATTATGAGCTGGGGATTTCTCATGGGTCAAGGCTGTTAATTAGGACATGAATAAGGGGCAGAGATAATTAATCTACCTCTTTCAGTGTCCTTAAAATGTCTTTCTCTTCAAAAATCCAAATGAGCAATATTTCCTCCAGCATGTACAGGAAAGATACTGTAGCACACAAGAGAATAGGATGTTAATAAGATTGTCATACGTACAATGCAATACAAATTCAAATATATTGTGTTGTAAATTAGTTGCTAGGAGGCAGCTAGAACACAGAAAAAGCTGTGTAACTCTCCGTGGCAGTGTTGAGTTGCATAGTCTCTTCCGTTTCCACACCACAATCTAATAACTGCAAAGCAAGCCAGAGCCAGAAGGGATGTGTGCCTTGAACCACTCTGAAGCTCGCTTTTAGCTCCAGCCTGCGCAGGGTTCACAGAAGCAGAGAATCCCCATAAATGGCCTTTCTACCAGCCCAGCATAGCTTGTCTACAAGGCTTGAATGTTTCCCAAGGTGAATTTCAAAGGCTGTTCTTGCTGGGACAGATGAAATATATAAGTGGCAACGTCTTCAATTTTTTTTATAGTTAAGAAATGCAGGTGGACTGGGACCACTCGTTGAATTGCTGCATTCTAAGAATGAAGAAGTCAGAAGAAATGTCTGTTGGGCTGTTATGGTCTGTGCAAGTGATGAACTAACTGCTGTTGAACTGTGCAGGCTAGGGTGAGTAGAAATAGTATCAAGGGGCAGATGGAAGATTTTGATGAGAGAACTCTATGAAGTTGATCTTTACATATTTATAGCAGAATAACAAAGTTAAGCTATACTTTCTGGTAAGCAGAAACTACTTTTGCACCACAGATGTAACAGATGAAACGGTATTGATTTTAAGTTACAGAAGTCTTAAAAAAAAAGCAAGCCCAAAGAGAGAACTGTCTGGAATTACAAAAACATTATTGTTTCAGTGACTGAATTAGGCTTTATATCAAAGCTGTGCTTATATCAGTCAAAATTAGGCACTACAGTGCCCCATACATATGAAACAGAAATTAAAGTTTCTGGCCAAGTTCAATATACAGTAAATTGTACTTTATTACACACAGGCTAAATTTTATTTATAAATTGGTTAACTGCAGGTGTGCTGAAGTGTCATGTAAAAGAGACTCTATTTTATTCCTTCTTAGAAACTGCAAGTTCCATATATTAGTATCTGAATTACAAAAGCTGTTTTATGTTCTAAGAATTATGGCACAGGGCTCCTTATAAGGGGTGACTCTTTTGGTTGTTGTTAAATTAAAATATGTGTAATTGCCCTGCTCCCTCTGCTGGACATTTCTCTGATTACTGTACAGATACTTAAAATCCACCTATGCATGGATTCTGCAGAGTAAGAATCTCAGAAATTTAGGTCTGCAGGGGACCTCAAAGGTGATGTTTTCCATCTGCACACTATAAGACTGAATCCGGTACACTGACATATTTTTGCTTGTTAAGTGTAAATACCAATTCTGAGGGGTTTTCACAACTTTTCGAGGTAACCTGTTCCAGTACTGAAGTATCCTTACAATTAGAAGGGGTTTTTGTGTTCTAAATACCCCTTACAGCAAAACAATTCAACTACGTGTTGTCCTACTTTCAGCAGGATTGAAACCACCTTTTTACAGCAATCTGAGTTGAACTTATTGGATTTTCTCACGTTCCATGTGCCCCTCTCAGTTTCCTTTTCATGACAAAGTAAAAGTGTTAAACTCCTTTCTGTTTTGAAATCTTGTAGCATTTTGTCTGAATTTCTCTCATTTATTTATACCATTTTGAAGTGCTGTCTCCCAGCCTGGATGAGGTACTTCAGCTGAAGTCATACCACCATCAAATAAATCTCAGTAATTATTTGCCATATCTTGCATATAGCACTGTTCTTATTTAATCCCTTCTTTGTGACAGTATCAGAGTAGGACTCTAATTCGTGTGTCCTTCCAGTTTGACAGCATATTATTGATAATAATACATTAAGCATAGTTTTTCAACCAGTCAGGCACTACTTCATGTTATTTTCATGTAGATGATATTTCCCTGACTCGCTCATGAGTATTCAAGTAGGAATATATGAAAAGACTTATTAAAGTCAAAACATATCTCAAAGTCAACTCATATCTCACATGTACTTCTTCTGCCTATGCATTAAGTCGGTTACCCTATCACAGAAAGGATTAGATTGGCTTTACCTGATTTATTCTTGACAAATACATAATGGCTATTTTTTACCATCTTATCTCATGTTGCTTGCAAACTGATTGTTTAATAATTTGATGTGGTGTCCTTTGGACACTGAAATTTGGCTGAATGATCTCTATTATTTCCTTGTTCTTCCTTTTTCAAATCTAGATACTATCTTTGCCCTTCTCCATTCTCCTGGCACCTAGTCTGTCCTCCCTGAATTTTCAAATATCATTATAAATAGTTCAGAGGTTGCTTTTGCCAATTCATAGAGTACTATGAGATAAGTCTCCTCAGGCACTGATAACTTTGCCTTTTCAAACTTATTCTAGACATGTTAAGCCTACTGTTTCCACTCCTTGTTAATATTGCTGCCAGGCATCTGCTCGCAACCTTTTTATGAAAACTGAAGCAAAAAAGGCATCAGACACTTCAGTCTTTTCTGTGCCATCTGTTATGAGTTTTCTTCCCGCATTGAGTAATAGGCCTACATTTTCCTCTCTGACTTGCAGCATATGAAACATTTATTTTTGTTTCAGTCCCTGAATAGTTGTATCGCACTTTTCCTGTGGGCCTTTCAGTTTTTTCCCTTACTTTTTCTTCCCTGTTGGAAGTGTTTCCATTTCTGTATGAGTCCTTTTTTGGCTTTTGGGTCTTCACAGAATTTTTGGTGCAGCCATATTTGTCCCTTTTTGGCTTGTCCTTCCTCCATATGAGGATAATGTGCCATTGTGCCTGTAATGTCATCTGTCTTCAACACTGCCGTACTCACTAGGCTTTTCTTACTCATTTTCCCCTTTAAAATTCTTCCCTGCATTACTTGCTGGTTACCTGACTTTGTTGCAGTATGCTGTATGACAAATAGCCTGTACTGCTCTTCCACTATTTTCTCCCATTGCTGTCTTCCAAAAGAGAAGGTTGCCATTTGCCTTGCCTAAAAAACTTGTTCTCTGGAATCCATCTGTCATACCTTCAGAAGTCTACATTGTAAATGTCCACAGCTGAGGCTCCCTGTGTAGTTCACAGAGGGAAACGGGCAGTCTAAACGTGGAGTTCATTATATATATATATATAAAATTGATTCCTTAGGATGCAAAGAATGTCTGCATGTGCGTATAGACACACACAGATATACATTTGAATATATATACACACATATGAATATATCTCTTTTTTTCCTGTTGTTTTCATTCCTAAACAGTTCCAAAACTGCACTGTGTTATGTTCTCCTGATTCTGCTTCCTTTTTCTTCTTAGTGACCTTTTCCTAAGTTTCTCAGGTCAGAAGTTATCAGTATGTGGGTTTCAGCACCAAAACCACCTTAAGGAATGAATTCCTGTCCTCCTGTGTCCCCACATGATTATTGTTTCTACCTCCATGCTGCAAAATTCCTACACCTGGTGATGCTGGCACAACGGCTTTGGTTTCCATGCTCATCTGTGTTTTGCAAATCTCTGCCAACCACCACTCCCCAATCACAGTAACAGTCCTAAGCTAGAAGGATTCACAGATTGTGTAATGGAATCTGCAAATTGCATTGCAAGTTGGAGAGAGGGAGGCTCCCAAAGTGTATCATATGGTCAGCTCTGAACATTATTCCCTCTACTCTGCTTTTACATCCTTCTTTGTCTCAAGTTCTCTGTGGTACCTAACATCGTTCTGATGAAAGGTTGTGGCATCCTGGCACACAATGGCATACATTTCTTTATGTAACTGTTTAACTGCCTAAAAGAATTGCTTTTTGCTTTTAAGCACTGCAAGGCATTTTCCTCCCCTAGAGAAGGAATTCTGTGCAGCACAGCCAGCTCCTTGCTGGCCCAGGGGTCACCAGGCTGGCACTTGGAAATTAATCTGTCTTGGCCTTGTCAATACTAAAAACCAATTGTACAATAACAATTAATTGGTATTTAATGATGAACTAGCCTTTGTATTCTGTTTAACAGTGCTTTAGACATCCTAGAAGAAATTAATCTATCAACAGGGCGCAAAAATATTTTTAGTGAAGCTGCTCTGGAAAAGCTACTTGATAACAATCTTTCCCAAAAGTACAGCCACATGGGATATTTATCATCACATAACATCATTACTGATGGATTCTATGATTGTGGTCAGGTAAGCTATTTTAAATAAATTACTCTACTAGAAAGAGTAAAATTTTCTTCTTGATTTAAAAAAAGTATTATAGCAAAAGCCAGAATCTGGCTACATAAAATGCTTTGTTTTCTTGTCCTGAAGTTTCCCAGCATTTATACTAATTTCTTTTAATTATCTTTCTTTGTGGATGAAAACTCATCATCTTCATGCTATCCCCTCGTTGCAATCTTCTTTCCAAATGTAAGCTGTGCAGCTCCCAGTTCCTTTCCAGATCCTTTCTCAGACCTTAGTTCTTCTGGTCTCTTTCCCTGCTGTATACTTAATACTAACCTGACACTGAATGACCTATGAACTTTTTATTTGGTTAGTTTTACATAAAGAAGGAGAGAGTTCATGTTTTCACCTTGGTCATGATCCTTTCTCTCACAAAGCACTGATTATATATAAAGAATGACTCCACTCTGTATCATTTGTTAGTGCTGTGTTCAGTTTAAATCTGAGGACTTTCAAAAATGCCCAAATGAATTAGAAATACCAGTCTTACAGAAAATCAGTGAAATACCTGCTCCTAAAGCAGTTGGTTGCTTTTGAAAATTCTATCCTATATCATAGGCAGGAACATTTCTTTATTCTAGAACTGCTTAGAATGACATAGTAACAACAATTACAAGTTGAATTATTTATAAACAATCTTTTTTAAGAACATTAATGAAGAAAATGCAAATGAAGAAGAAACCAATTTCACGTATTTTGAATGGCTTTATAAGTTCTTATGTAAGTCTTCTGTTAAGGACTCAGAATTTTAAATTACTCTCTAGGTATCTTTTAATTTTTTTTTCTCTTCATCTTTAACTGAACAGAACAGCTTATCTTTTATTCTAATTTTCTTGTAGATAAAACCTGGGGTGAAATTTTTATCTTTGGAGGAACTGAGTATGCAAGAGCTTACTGACCGTCGGGCCATAATCTTCATTAATGCTAAACCACGAGAAGAGTGAGTTCTGTTTGATCTACCAACATTTATTGCAATAGCTCATCTTTCCCATCATTTTCACTGTTTCCAGTACAAACTACGAAGTGTGTATATATATACACATATATATGAAATAGAGAGATGTCAGCATAGAACTTCATGTCCTAGAAGGCATAGATTTTCTATTTTATAAAGTAAGAATTTGGAAAATAACTTCTTTTCCTGCTAGACAGAAAAGATTTATTCAGTTGAGTTGCTTTTTTTTAACTTAGCCATTAAGACTCAGCCATTTAGCACCCCTCCTGATGGTGGGACACCCAGTATTTTACCGTTTCTAACAAAGCTTGTCATCTGCCATGATAATTATGTCATCTAAGATGAATATCAACATGCGACAATAAAACCTATGATTTTATGATCTTCTTGTACAGATAAATGCATGGAATTTTAAGCATAACATCCCAAGCATCAAGCTTTCAGACTTGATAAAGAACCTGTGTCCATTTCTTCTCTGTTTAAGTTGAAGCCAGCCTAACAAATCTCCTTAGATTTGAATGCAGGAAGTTGGTATTGGGCTTATTTAACCTGGAGTCATTTCCTGTAAACAATCTTACAGATCAAAGAATGCTCTACCAATATTTTGCAAGTCCAAAACCTTCTTCTCTGTCAACACATCACATATTTGGTTTACAGTATCATTATCTTCCCTTTTAAGCTTGTATATGACACCATAAAGATGTCTGAGAATATCTATGACAAATTAAACTTCCATGGTCTTTGTTGATCCCTAGAGTTGTCTTTAACTATCAGGTCTTCTTACTTTGACTTTGATACAGCTTCTTGCCTTTGCACCTTGGCAGCAGTCTTACTCCCCAGTTACTCGTATCCATCATTTGGTATTCCGTATTTCATTTTTGATCCCTGAATCAGTATCTGGTTTATTAGTGGTTATGTTATTTCTTCCACTTATGTAATTCCTATGAATATATTTACTTTCCTTTAAGATCAGAACTCAATTTTCATAGCTTAACATGCAAATACTATCTCTGCAAATAATATGCAAAAATATCTTGTTCTGTTTCAGTGTCCTTGCAGTAGAGGAGAAGACACAAGATTCATTTTATGAACAGACTATCTTGTCACCTTCTGTTTCCAGAAAAGGCAGTAGAGAAAAAGTAAGGTATGGTCTTAAGATTTACTTGTCAATACTCTGTTACTGCTCTCTAACATTAGAAATAGAATTCTGATTGAAAATAGTTATAGAAAATTTCCTAACATAGTGCAAATGTTCACATACATTGTTAAATACGTTTTTGGAGTCTTTCTTTCACCTCCTAATTGCAGTAATCTTCCTTTGTCTATCTTAGTAATTATTTGTCCTCCCTCCTCATGCTGTATTTGATATTTATTTGGCTGTTTTTCCTTTCAATATCCCTAGGAGGCAGTGAAATGCTGTTATTTTACAGCTTGGCAACCAAGACACAGGGAAATTAGGGTAGAAGTTCTTTCTCAGTTTAGAACCTAGACCCACAAAAAAGTTCCTACACTGCCTACACACATCCTTATTTCTAGAATAAATTTCTTCCAGTGAAATTCCATAGATGACTAAAAGCTGAGAAGGGTGTGCTCAGAACTGTCCCAGCAGTTCTGACAGCAACAAACCTAAAAATGCCTCTCTCTTGCAGCGCTCCCTCCGATCCCTACCATACACTAGCTACAGTCCTGCAGTCCTTTCTGTGGAACTGATCTGGTGGGCATGTCTGCTCATACCCAAATAGGTCAGAATCTCTAACCTTGTGGGAACTTAATCTCCTGCTTTTACAGAAAGAAGATCTAAGCCTGCCCCTCCCACCTGCAGAGAGCTGACCACATGCCATTTGGGGTTTAGCAGTCTCCTTCTGGGTCGTTGTAGCTGTTTACTAATGAAGAGGCATAATGAACAGAGCTTTCTACTTCAGCTGTTGGGGCACTTAGCTGAGAGAGTTGAGACCAAAGCTCTAGTCCTTGCCTTGATGACTTTCAATATAAATACTTAACCCTTAGTTTGTTCCTGTGAAAGAAAACTGAACCATGGTCTTCCAACTGAACCGGTAACTCTGTATGTAAAACAGCAGCACAATCACGACCACAACAGTACCTTTCAGAGAAGGCAGGTATACATGCCTAATTCCAGGGGAATGTTCAGGATTCCAAAACCAATCCAAATAGAGCCTCCTTGCCGTCAGTGGGATGGCGTCTAGTCCTTCGCAGGAACATAGAATCATAGAATATCTCAAGTTGAAAGGGACTCATAAGAATCATTGAGTCCAACTCCCTGCTCCTTGCAGGGCTGCCTAAAACTAAACCATATGACTATCAAAAGATACTGAAAACAATTTTAACTGGCAATGTCTTGCAGAAAATGTCAAGCTAGTTTTTGTAACCTACAACTCTCCTTGGCTTTTCTGTTAGCTAACTTAGTGACCTGACCATTTATTATGCTGGTTTCTGTGGGTCCCAGTCCTGACTTCCTAATTTTCCTTATTTTACGGTATAGGGGGCCTTGGCCATGCTTCAGGGCTGTTAATTCTAGTCAGTGGTGGGCATTACAAAATGCTAAGTGCTGCAGGGTTTGAAAAGAAGGGAGAGATGGAGGGTCTGTTCTAGGAACGCAGGTACTGTGTTTGCAATTTTTAGCTTGGAGCTCATCCATGAACTATGATATTCTACTCTCTGTACAGGCATTTTATAGATAGATAATTGTTGATTTCTTAGACTGCTTATATATTTCTGTTTATGTATGTATCTGTGTGTGCTTGAGAGATGAAATCAAGAGAAAATTGGAACCTGCTTTGTTATCTCAATAGTTCAATGGTATCTCCAATGGAGGAAAAGCAGGAGTCATCTGGACAACGGACTTCACTGAGCAAAAGCAGCACTAGAGAAAAAGGCTTAAGGTATTATGCTTTGAATTATATGTGTATCAGTTTGTTTAAAACTGACATGCAAATTGTTGACAGATAATAGCTACTGACTGTGAAGGGTTGAGGTTCTAACTTAAATCAGGACCTGAACTGTGAGATAAGTCTATCCAAAAGTTATTGACTTACAAGGCAGATGTTTACATTTAACTAGTTATTTGGATTGCAAGCACTTCTGGAATTCAGTTTAAATCATTTTGTAGTAGATACCTGCAATGGTCCATATGAATTGCACTGTGGAAGGTTCCTGTTTGCATCCTGAAGGATGCAGAAGAGTGCATCTTGAGTGTCTTACCTCACTTACCTACTTGTTCTAGCTTCTAGCTTACCAAGTCCTCCTGATGCCCAGCATGCTCTGGTCATGACCCACCTTGCATATGCCAGTTTACTCAAAGGGAGCAGGAGGCAAGGGGAAATACTGAGCCCCAGTTATGTTTGCTCTGCACCAGTAGGGGATTCCAGTAGGAGATTCCTTCATCTCAAAAGATGCTCTAGAGTCATAGACCATGTTGCATAGTCTCAAGCAGCTTTGCAGAGCTGAGACACCTGTTCTGACAAGATAATATATTTGTTTATTATAGTGTGAGATGAGGATACCCTTGAATAGTTGCTTTTTAATGTCATTTATGTCAATTACACAGTAAATGACTGCTCTGTTAGCACCATAACACTTCTGGAAAGCAAAAAATTTTATTTAGGAAAAAACACCACCTGGCTCAATTTCCCATAGTAAACTTGCAGGGATACAAAGACTTCTTCAAGTATGAAATAATTGCTTTTGAATGTCATGATCAAGTTGTATGATTTATAACCCCATTGTCATTCATTTTGAATCCATAATTCATACATCATTATTATTATTAATTTGTGAGATATATGGGAGTTACTTGAAGGTCAGTATCTGACTCCAAGTCTCAAACACGCTTAGACTTTTTCGTATATATTTTGTTCCTTTGATCATATATTTCTGTTCATCATTATTTTGCAAAGTACTACTGAACACAGTTTAAAGCCATTGTTTTGAAAAAGTGATACTACTTTATATAAACCATAGTTGAAAGCTAAGAGAAAGGGCAGTTGTAATTGTCTGCTGGAATTGTTTGAATTAGATGTAGAGGAAGTGCCTAGTTGATAGTTTGACATATATTTGCATAGACAGCACCATTTTTGATCAAACAGTTGCATATCTGATATACACATTGACTGGGCTAAAAGATAATATTTAATGTAGAGTGATAAATGGGCATTTATTCCATGCTGTGTTCCAGTACAGCATTTAAGGAAATACCTTCCAATGCTCATTCACTCCTTTTCTAAAGACAGCCAAAGCATTAAACTAGGCAAAAAAAGGAAAGAAAATAGGTGTCATGGCTGTCTTTTGGTGGTAGGGTATCATATTGGCTGCCTTCTTCCTCACACTGACTCTCTGGTGACCCATTGTACTAAAGTTGCAACAGGAATCAGAAACAGCTTGGAGACTGTTAGCTACCAGGAGTTCTCCTTTGCAATGTTCCTCTGCATCTGCGGCAAGTATGTCTCACAAGTAGTGAGACAGCTTTGGGAAAGGGGAGTGATTTTTTTCTGATGTCGTAATTCCCATTGGTAAATAAAAACAGGAATAAAAAAGAGGATAGGAAAAAGATAGCAGAAGTCTACTGCAATTGTTACTGATTATTTCATAGCACTGAGCTCTAAGACAGACATGGTGAACTGAAGAATTGAGGAGTAGGGTAGAGACAGGGGTGGAAGACAACCTTATATCAGCCATTCCACCAAGGAACAGAACATAGTCATACCTCAGAGAAATAAGAAGCAGAAAAAAACAAACAAACCATTATTCAAACCTGTCCTTCTCAGGTTTTTTCTTACTGAAAACTGAAAAGAAGGAGAATAAGAGTGATTCAAGAGTCATTTGAGTAGATAGGAAAAGGGAACAAATTCTGCTATAGCACTATAATTTAGCAGTGCACTTTTAGTAGGGAAAAGAAAGTACTGGGAGAATAGAAGGGAAGAGCAGGGCATGAATAGAGAAAATGACCAAGGAACAAGAATTATACCATTTGTAGAAATTATTGTTTTGAAAACCTGCTAAGTAAGACACCAGGGAGGTGGGAATAATTCATTATTTTTTTTAAACAGGGTATTCTTAACCATAATCGTAAGTATAGAAATGGAGAATTAGGTAGCTGTTTAATCTAGCATTGTATGGTCCCCTGGCTATAGTTAGATAGAGTCACATTAGATTAGATAAAGAAAACTGTTTGTCTGCTTTTTTCAAGTATAAGTGTAATTAATAACCAGAGCAGTTTATTTAAGAGGGTGGTGAATTTTCTATAATTTGAAGATAAAATCTTAATTGGTTATCCTTCTAAAAAAATGTGCTTTGTGAAATCTGTGCAAAAGGCTTTTTGTGAATATGATAAATCTCAGTAGGTAAAAGAAAAGTTTGCAAAGTATTCTGAAGACAAATTGCTTGAATTAGATTACTGATAAAGGTATATGCCCTTCTGCTTTGTCCAGTGCCTTCCATCTTAAGAGTGCTGTTCATTGTAAAAATTTTAAGAATAAATTGAAAAGCATACAATAATGATAGTGTGCCCTGGCACCATGTACTCTAGTGGTCCTTTATTTCTTTTTTTTCCTTCCAAGAATGCCAGAAGTATTGTGGATTTTAAAAAATAAGCCAGAACTGTTAAATGAGGAAAGACATTTTGTCACATTTCACATTAGAATTATTCAGGACCTATGCTGAGAAAAGACATAATGCTTACAAAACACAAGTTCCATGTGTTCCCACAAATAAAAAATCCTAAACTGTCTGATTGTATAGGTCTTAACAATACCTCTGGTAAGATACTGATTTTATAGTTGCTGCATAACTTGTGAAATGCACAGTATTCTAGCTAAGCAGAACAAGCATTTCATTTATACCTCTGCTAGGTGCTTATGATGCCTATTTAGGATCACAGTCATTTTTCGGATTCTGAACATTAGTGAAAAATGTAGCGTGTACAATGAAAAAAGTCAGCAAAAACAGATCTCTCATAAAATCTTTGTTTGACAAACCACGTTGTAGTTTGTATAATGCTCGAAGTACATGGATTTGCAACTACAGAGACTACCACTTGGCACGTCCTGTCAAGATTTCAGCCATGCTCTTCATATTATTTGTTCCTTTATTTGAAGTCCAGATTTCTATTGAATAAAAACTCATGGGAGTTCATGATTTTTAATTCATGACCATACGCAACCAAACTGTAACTGTCTAAAAATGTTTCCTATATGCTCTCTAAAAACTTGTTATTATTATGTAGCTGTACGTAGGTGTCTTCTCCCCTAGATAATCCATACATGGGAAAAGCATATCAGAGCCACAGACAAACATAAAATGAGAATTTACAGGAATATTAATACGGAGGTAGTGTCATTTGGTTCCTAACCATCTGCAGAGGGCATGTTCCACAAATATTATCTACAGCTCTGTAGATTTTAGACTATTCATTATGAAGAGAAAAGATTTCCCCTACCTTTCCCCCAAACTCAGTTTGTCTAAAATGTCCCGTTGGAGAACTACTGTATTAGAATTTGGACTTAGAGATTACAGTATTTTAAATAAGTGTATATTGTTTTCTATGTAAGAAAAGGAAAGGGGAAAAAAGAAGAGGAAAAAATGAAAGAAGTTACTCAGATAATATCTGAAGTCCAGGATGAATTAAATCTAGAAAATTCACATTGGCTACCACCACCTGACTTCATTTTACTGGATTACATTAATGATGTTTCCCAAACAATCCTACCACTAACTACTACCCGGGAACAGGTTGTGGCTCTTGCACAGTGAGTACCGAATTGTATTTCCATAAATAATGCAAATAAGTTGAATTGGTAAAATAACGGTTTTCTCATCCAAGGGCAACTTTGACAAATCTGTTATTTTTTGTGTCCTTAACCAGCTTTGGTCCAGAATTTTGACATAATTTTAGTTTTTAAACTTTTTGTTTCTAAATTTGTTTCAATTAGTTTAATTTTTTGAAAATAAAATATCATTTGCAACAAAAGGCTACAAATTTCTCATTTTGTAAATACTCACATGGACAATTTCAGGTTTTTTCACATTTATAGATCTGTACTGATCCTTTCCAGTGAACACATCAGCTGCATATAGCATCTATATCATCAAGGAACAGGAGAGACGCAGGTGCTGCAGAGCCTAAATGCGCAGGCTACAACCCTAGCCTAATACTGAGACTCTTGCAAGTTGTATGTGTCATGTCCGTTCTTTCTCTTACAATCTCTTGCCTAGTTGGTTTGGAAACCCCTTGAGACAGAAACTCTCTTGTATTTTGTTCTCCTTTGGAGCCCAAAGCATGAGACATTTTTCTAGTGTAGTTTTTAGGTGCTACAGCAATTAACATCCTGATGATTTAATAGTGCCAGAATATTGCAACGGTGCGTGTACAGACTGTTGTTATCAATGTGTGATTCATTAGTTACACTGACTACTCGGCCTGGACACCAATCATTGTCATCTCCAAGCCGTGTGTCTGCTTTCATCTTCTCCTTAGTTTAACCTTTACTATCTTAGCAGTTTCCTGCTGCTTCCTGAATCTGGAGAGTTTGGCGTCAGATCCCGCTGAGTCTCACAAAATGCATTTCTTCTACTAACTCTCATTTTTAATGAAGTGGTCTAATGTGATATGAGGAATGACTTTTCTGTTGATTGCAAAATTTGACAGGACAGATACTCATCCTTAACTATCAAGCTGCATATAAATCATGCTGCCTTCCTCAAGGTGGAATCCATAAAATGCTCTTTCAGATCCGCTCTTCAAACACACCAATGAAATACTTGCAGACACACAACCCAGCAAAACAATCACGGGAAATTTAAGTAGAATGTTTTCTGTGGGGATTTTAATGTGTATGTTCCATTTTAAGTGGCTGCCTGAATAGCGTCTGTTGAGTAGGAAGGGGAGGAGGAGGCAGCTGCGGTAGCCCTCGGCAGCCTGGCGGCTTGAGCAGAGCTCCTGCTGTGCTCACCGGGGAGGGAGCCGGGCAGGTGAGGGAACACACGATAGTGCTGGCTCTCTCCTTTTAAACAAACGCAGCACGTCTTTGTGCGCGCACGAGAGCAGGGTGCACGTAGGCTCAGGAAGCTTTGCACTCTGCTGAGGGCTGGCTGTAGGCACAAGCAGCACAAGTGACTGGTTGGAGCTCCCCACTTCTTCAGGCTCATCCAGTAATTCTCAACTTCAAGATACCATGTCTAGCCTGCTCGGTGATCACTCCCAGTAGCCATGCTGTTGCAACCAGCACCTCCTCACGCCCTAGGTTTTGGGAAATACAGGTTTTGAGGTTGCATGCATGTACTGTGAGGACAGCACCTGTTCACAGTTACTGCAGATTCTAGCTCCCTGTCTGAAGCAGTGGCTTGTGATTCCCATGTCAGCTCTGCAGCACCTTGTCCAGAGGGAGAACCCTCGATAACACTTGTGCCTGTGGCTGAGGACACTCGGAGGAACACAGGTCTTTCCATACAGGACCCATGCACAGGGGAGGCGGAGGTGTGTGTATGAGGAGGTATAGGAACTTACAAATCAGGGCTTGATCCTGTGTGTGCACAGGCACCCAAAAGACACGCTTCTGGCAGTGTTAGCACAGATTGTGTGTTCTGATCTTCTCTTTCTTTGATTGAGCCATGCTTTTTAATGGATAAATACACACCCCTGACCCCCTGCAGTGTAAGAAAGCACATGTAGAAGTTGAAGTACCCTTTCTGGATATAGTTGCTTTCCTATGTTGGGATCATTACCTGTGGCTTTATTTTTGTCATATATATTCTCATGTCTTTATTACTATTCCAAACAAATGGAAGGGCTAGGGATTGTAATATGTAGCTCATGTAATCTGTTAGCTGTAAAGAGGGACACTAGCTTCCGAACTGCTTCCTCAGTAATTGCACTGTTATTGATGATTTTCTCTGAGGACTTTGTGCCTACACTAGACCTCTCCAGAATCTCTGCTGACAGCTGTTGCACCTTGCTTTAGGTCTGTGACAAATATGAATGACCTGAGTTATGGCTACCTGTATTTAACAGTGATCATATTTAAAATACCAGTTACTAAATAAAATAATTAAAGTAAACATAGAAAAGTCGTATATGTCATTCACTTATTTCTTGTACACATTTCATTTTGCTACATTTTTGTGATAAATACAGGAGGAATTATAGATGTAATTATCCTGGTATACATTGGAACAGGTTTGTTGCAGACAAGATGGGTGGCCCGATTGAAAGAGACAAACTGCATGACTTCAGCTGGGAACTTCACATAAGTGAAATAGAATTTGAACTGAAATGCAACGTTGTGCCTATCGGGAAAGTCAGAAAAGGGACGTTCTACCATAGGGCTTTACTTTTCAAGGTACGTTAATTATTGATGTTAAATGGATATTATAAACTAAAGTATACATCAGTGTAATATTTATATTCATGCAAAAGCTTTTGTATACACTTAAGTCATTTTTCATTGGCAAAGTTGATTTCCCAGTGAATGAAAGCCAGCATTGCTTCTTTCTGTAAACATTCTTGTTGTCATTAAATTGTCTTAAGTGATATCAGCAGAATACTTGATAAATGGCAAAAAGCCAAAATATTTGATTGGGAGTCAAAACATTTTACATTTTCTGTAAACTGTAAAATATTGAATTATGCAGCTTCCTTTTTTTTCCATGCTGCAAATGTAAACTAGTTGGGAAATCTTTCTTTGGTATCTATCCAGTATTCTATGATAGTGTGTAACAGCTTTTATGTTCCAGTTTTGTAGACTGGGAAGATTAATTGCTTCTGTCTTCATGCGAAGACGTACTGGTGCAGCCTGCTTATCTGTCCCATCCTTTTTCCTTGGCCATTGGGTAGCTGGACTTTTCTCCTTCTTGGATGGAAAGGAAAAGAGAAGTGAGGGCCTAGCACATTAAGCAGGAAGGACCTAGGAAACTATGCAAGAGAAGGAGCACAATCCTAAATTTATGGTATCCATGGGGAAGGAAAGTTTCTGATGTATTTTGTAGAGGTCGGAGGGCACGACTTAATTGTGCTGAAGGAGCACTGATGTTCACTTATCCTCCACTGTCCTAAGAAACCTTTGCAGGGATGGATCATCTCTCTTAAAGCCACAGCAGTCTAAGCAATGGATATCCTTGTCCATTTGTAACAAGTTAAAAATCTTTCAGGATTTCATTCCTTCACAGCAGATGCATTCTGAGAAAGCAGTTTTGTAGCTGGAAACCATTATAGGTTTGTCAGTGATAGCGCAGCACAGAGGAAAGGCAGGTGTTTCATCTAGCAGGCGCTTGCCTCGCATTTCATTGCTTCCCACATTCGCGGGACTGAAAAGCCAGGAGCGTGCTTTGGAGTGGAGCAGCAGTCCTAAACTTACACTGATAAAAATGTTACATTTTTACACTTAGTATTTCATACTAGCTATATATGTGCCATGTACCTGGACAGTTCTTCTAAGTGTTATTCAGAAATAAGTCTTCCAACTAGAACAAAAACTTTGCTGGGTACCATGGGTATTGCACTTCATTTGAGATCTGAAGGACTGGCTGATAAACAAATGTGGCTGAAAAGAGTTAAAATGAGTATTTTTCATGTTGTGCATAGAATATGGTAGAAATAAATAATATTTAAAAATCTACACTTTCGAAGCAGAACCAACAGTAAAGATTTGCAGTTTGGAACACTTCAGAGGTTTATGAAGTCTGTTTCAAGACAGCTCTTGGCCTTTCATGTATTTGCTTTCTTTTTAAGCATCTCTTAGCCTTACTGTAAGTCGCACAAGCTACATGTGTTAACTGTGATTAACTCCTTTTTCTTTCCTTTTTAGGTGATAGCAGACAGAATTGGCATTGGCTGTAGTTTAGTTCGTGGCGAGTATAACAGAGCTTGGAATGAAGTTAAATTGGTTGATGACTCTCCTCAAGGAATAGCTGGGCTTCTGCTTCCTCCTCAAGAGTATATTGTAGATCTAATGTTTCAGCCAGGCTTTTTGATAAAACAGGGAAGTGCAGAGGCAGTTCAGTACAAACATATTTAATTATCTTGACAATTTTTGCCAAAATAACTATTTCAAAGATGTTTGCAGTGCTAATATTTATGAAACATAAGGGATGTCAGGTCCAGCTAGCAAAAAGAAGCGTATCTGGTATGTTGTCCTAAACGTTTAATTAAACATATTTCAGGTATACAACTTCAATGCTTAGAAATTTTGTTAATTTTTTGGTACTATTTTAAGAATAAATGGTAAAACTACAAAATAAAATTTGGTAGATCAAGAATATTTGGTATGTGTTAACATTATAATGCTTATTAAATAGGTTTAAATTATTTCCAAAATACAGTATATTATTTTTTCTTATGTTCCTTCAACTCCCATGCACATTTATAGGAATTATACACCCATGATGCAAGAAAATGTGACATCTGGTGAAATAGCAAGTCACTTAAAAACAACTGGACAATTTTTTGTGTGAAATAACCCAAGAACTGAGAGTTAGAAGAACTAAGATAACAGTATACTTTCAGCCTCTGTAGAAAACATCCCATTTATATTTCTTGGAACTTGGCAGAGTTAATAATACAGATAATAACATAGTCTGGATGAAAGTAAATACTGTTTGTCCTGGCACAGGGAAGACAGATGATTGATAAGTTATTGCTTGGAATCGCCCTTTACATTCTTCATTTTTCACTTGAGGATAAAATGGACTCTGAGAAAGCAGCAGTTTTAGACAGGGAATTTGTATTTCTTGCAGCCTTGGGTAACGTGGCGCTGCTGAAGTGTGGTGGTGCATCTAAGAGAGGTAAAACACTGGCTAGAACACTCCTGTAAACATTTTCTGGTGAAGCTGTCAGGAATGTCCTGGAGTATTTCAGGGAGCACCACTATGAAGTAAGTTTACTTTATTGTGGAAAACTGAGAAAATGTCCTGTACAGAAGTTAGGCCAATGCAGGCAACATTATGCAAAATTGAATTTCAGAAGACCAGAACACCAACAACAAGGCATTTACTTCTGCCGCCCCTGCCCAAATGTGATAAAGAAATTGGGGTCTGTGTTCTTTTACGTTTTTAATGTTTATATAAGCACAGCCACTTGTATAGTCTGCTTTGGTTTGAGGAGTTTTCAATCTTTTATATTAATTACTGCTTATGAGCATGATCCCACCACTCCCCCTCCTTCCTCCTCTGACATGCAGCATGATTTTCTGGTAGCCCTTTGGGGAACATTTTATCTTTCTGTTGTAAATTCACTTATCTGGCCTCATGTTCATTTTTTTACCTTATGTTCAGCAGTACTCTAGACATCAGCATGAAAAAGAACTCTGGAAACAAAATACGTGATACACTAGGAGAACTGAGTGGAAAGGGAGGGTGTGTTTCTTAGCGTTGCTATGTAGCAATTGCTATGTAGGGACTGATGAAAAGTGGTACGCTGTCACTGGCAGGAATAACTGGATATAGAAACGTGCAACTTTGAAAGTGCAGTAAGTGGAAGTAAAATAAGAATTTCCTACTAGCTGTCATTTTTTATAGTTTTCTTACATTATTTTGTATCGGAACCATAATGCTAAAATGTGACTTATTTGGTCTGAGAAAGTCTTGAAAAACAAAGCCATTTCTGTTGTTTCGAATAAAAGTCAATATTTTAAAAAAAGACAAAATGTAAGTTTTTCAAAATAAAAATTGGGAAACTTCTATTCTAGATATACAAGCTTACTTTACATAAAATGATTAGCTAAACAAACGAAAAAATACCACATGGCCTTTTATAATGCAGACGTTGATGATCCAAAAATGTTGGACGGAGGTTCTTTTATGTGTTTCACAATTTCTAGCTTTGTATTAGCTGAGTTCTGTCACTTGAAAATTGTAATGCATTTGGGTGTCAGAAATGAGATCTAAGAAGAATATAAACACTTAAATCCCAAATTGTTATTTTGAAAACTAAACTGCAGTTCAGTTGTCAAGTAAGTTAAGAGATGCCACACTTTTTTATTTGATGCTTCCCAGGGACCGGTAGCAGTACCCGTGCCCTGGTGAAGAATTTGCCCAGCCTTGACAAGAGCAGCCCAGCTCCCATTCATTCCAGATCTGAATCAGAAAGCAAAATGTTCAAAACTTTCTTCAGGGCTCAGGTGGGCAAATATTCCCAGGACATGCCCAGCATGGCTTGGGCCGTGCCTGAGTGAACTGATCCCCTACCTTGTTTTAAGGAGGAGATAGGGAAGGGCCTCATATTTCCTTTTAAATAATAGTTCATTGGGCAGATCGGTCACTCAGGACAGAGTCGTCAGGCTTGATGCCTTCCTAAGCATGAGCAAACCAGTTTGTAGCTACCTAATTGCCAGGATATATTCTAGGCACTAAGCACTCTTCATTCCTCTTTTTGAAGTTCTGCTATTATGTAGAAAAGAATGTAGGAATAATAGGCTATAGAAACTGAAATGTTGAGCAGCCTTTCAGCCTAATATTGGGGTAACAATTAGGTTTTTCCTTTAGTAAAAGAGTCTGGGTCTCCAGTGCCCACTGCCAGAAATGTTCTTATAGTTTACTGAGTGTCTACTGCAATATGTAGAAACTGCACCCCACCTAGAACACCACCCAGCTGGTTAGGCGCCCCACTGTGAGGTGAAAGGCTCTCTTAAGCAAAGACAGGAGCTGGAATGAGGTTTATTCCTCCATAGCTGTAACCACTGGGCAGTTACACAGAAGTAGGCATCATGGCCAGCAGCTGTGCAGAATGAAAACCAAATGAGACATGCTCAGCTTCTTGAAAGACAGGGTATGTAGATGATTATCCCAGGACAACAATGCAGACAGTAGATCCTGATTTGAAAGAGGCATCTCTAAGTCATTCTTACTGTGATGTCTGTGCTTCTGAGAGAAGCTAGCATGAAGACACCATAGTCTTGGTTCCTCTGGTTCACTGGAACTACCCAACTTCATACTGACTGTGCTGCACTTAGGTAGCACCCTGCTCAGCTTGCTGCTTCCTGCAGGGTCTGTTGAAGGCATCTGGAACTCACACACCACACATTCACACACACACCCCTACCATTCATTTTCATAAAAAAGGATTTTGGTTTTGATTTGGCATTGAAAAACACAATGTTTAATATGAAGCACACCTGCATATCAAGAAATAAAAAACCGGACTGTGTTGATGAAAGATCAGACGTGATTTCTAACTTTCTAATGAACATGAACCAGCAAAGCAGCAGACCAAAATTGGTGGCACTGTCAATGGGACTTTAAGTTTCAGTAGAGCTTTTGGTATGAGAGAGTCTAATGCTTTGACCCTGCACACTTCTCTGCCTCTGCTTGTTCTGCGTGTGCCAGAACCATTGAGGCTAAGGGGATTCAAGGTGGATAATGCGAGGCTTTTCAGACCAGTTTTTGGCTGAGATCTGCTTCTGAGGGGTGCTTCTGGTAAACACCTTGCTGCAGAAATGGATTCTTCTGTTTTTCCCAAGCAGGTGCAGAAGCACTACAGATTGCTGGCAGCAGCGGTACCAGCACTTCCATGCTTTCCTTCTGTTGCCCTTGATCCCTGAGCAGTTAGGAGCACAGAGATTAACTTACACTTGTTTTATCTTTATACTAGCAGGGAGCAACTGCTGTGTAATTGATAGAATTAACACATTTCAAATAGTTTCTGATTACCCGCTGCTAAACTACAGCAATGGCAGAACATCACCCCTTCAAACTGTGTACTCCCTTGCATAGTAGAAATTGAAACAAGCTCTTCCTCCAGTACATCTCTGTTGCTGAGTAACTCTGGATCCTGAGAAGGATCCAAGGCTCTTAGAGCAAAACAAGTGTTCTTTTCAGTTCCAAGAGGAACTTCTGTTCTGTTATTTTTGACATCAAACTTGGCTTTAGGGAAAAACAAATAAAAAATATTTTGTTAGTAAATACAAGTTTTGAATAGTGACATATTATTTCATCCATAGCTTCTTTGCATGAATCTGCACCTCTTCTACTTTGTGATTCATTTCTCCATAAATCCAGCTCATTATCAACACAAATGGAGACTGTGCAGAGGCAGTAGACATTTACATACCAACTTAGTTAAGATAGAAAATTGCATTAACACATTTATTATATTCATAGCTCTCTTGCTGGTTTATACAAGGGTCTTCTCCCCAACAACTCATTGGCAGTACCTATTTCCCTTCACAAGACTGAAAATAAGAAAAAAAATCCCCATATAATTCAAAGCCTGAAGAAAGCATATGCCATCGCAGGAAAGTAGAAGAAGAAAGCATAAAAATAGATGTCCAGGTTCCAGCACAGAGTCTGTCCAACCAAGTAGCCCATCTCCAGCAATGGTCAGCATAGAAAAGGTTAAGAACATGGCACAAATATACATTTCCAGAGTACTTTGGTAGTGTTCAGCAGTTTGCAGTTCGGGGACTTGCTCTGTGCCTATGTATTTAATAGCTCTTACAGTTGTCCAAAGCAGCATCTTCTTTCATTTATTCTGAACTTGTCATCTGCTGCTTTCATTTAATATCTCCTAGTTTTTGTGGTAGAAGAGACAGTGGACATTCATTTCCTACTTAGCTTCACCATAAGGCTTGTGTTCTTTTGGGTCTCCATCCTATCTTCCCTCAGTATACGCTTCCCTAATTATACTTACATGCAGGGTATATTTAATCACTTCATGTGTGGCCTCCCACCCATACATTTGGTCATTGTGCTGTTCCTTACTTGTCTCTCTTTTAGTTATACTGTATTTTTAGAGATGAGACTAGACCTCCATACAATATTGAAGAGTTTGTAATGAGTTCTCTTTTTTTTTCCCCTAAAAGCCTGTAATCATATACAATTGACAATGTCTGAACATTTAGCTACAAGATTTCCTAGAATGAAGGGATATGGAGGAGCAAGTTCAGCTCTTTTCGAGAATGTTACTATGCAAAGTCCAGTAAGGTATCTTTAAAATTCTCCAAATTAGCTACAAAGTCAATGGTTACAGTGGGAAGCCTAACCTATATCAATATCATAGATCTCATGATGCTCTGTAGAGCTCCATGGTCTTCCTGAACCCTAACATGAGTCAAGGTTTTCTTACGATTCCATGACAGATAAATCCATTGCTGTGCAATAGGTAAACAAGCAGAAGATACCAAATTGACTCATCACCATGAAAAAAAAAAAAAAAGCGTGTCTCTGGAAATTATATGCTCAACGTGACATAGTGGGTCATCTTTCCAGGTCTTCAAAATACACAATGTCCTTATGCAATAAAGGATTTGGCCATAATACTTTTGTGCCATCCTGAGTTGCTAAACCCTACAGTAAATGACATCCTTCACTAGGTAGAAGGTCCAAATTTCCAATAGATGCCTTTTTGAGTCTATGGACTTAGCCCATTTCATGTATATGCTCTGTTACTTCTGAACTTAGAGAAAGATAAAAGAAGGCACACTGGAGAAAGAGGCTGAAGAACAGGATGTATCCAATAAAGACAAGTCCAGAGTTCAAGGAAATGATAATAAATACACAGCTCTTTATACCTCTGGTATCTTCCTTGATTAACTAGAAGAATATATCCTCCAAGCTTCATTCCTTCATTCTGTTGTGGTTTAACCTGGCAGGCTACTAAACACCACACAGACATTTGCTCACTCCCTCCCAGTGGGGTGGGCAAGAGAATCAGAAAAAAAAGGTAAAACTTGTGGGTTGAGACAAAGACAATTTAGTAGAACAGAAAAGGAAGGGAAAATTATAATAATGATAAAAGAATATACAAAACAAGTGATGCACAATGCAATTGCTCACAACCCACTCACCAATGCCCAGCCAGTCCCTGAGAAGCAGCTGCTGACCCCCAGCCAACTCCCCCCAGTTTTATTGTTCAGCATGATGTCATATGTTATGGAATATGCCTTTGGCCAGTTTGGGTCAGCTTTCCTGGCTATGTCCCCTCTCAGCTCCTTGTCCACCCCCAGCCTCCTTGCTGGTAGGTCAGTATGAGAAGCTGAAAAGTCCTTGACTCAGCGTAAGCACTGCTCAGAACAACTAAAACATCAGTGTGTTATCAACATTATTCTCATCCTAAATCCAAAACACAGCACTATACCAGCTACTAGGAGAAAATTAACTCTCTCCCAGCTGAAACCAGGACAATATCCACCCCTTATTCCATACCATTTATGTCATGCACAGGTCCCACATTTTCCAACATATCCCAATTAATCACCACCACCTCTCCTGTCTTTTGATATATATACACAGGTATTATTCCCTTAGTCTATGGGCCATTCCTCTAACATGTCCATTGAGTTAATTTAGTTCGTGACTTTGGGCTCTATCTGTCATTTGGGCTCTATCAGTCCTTCAGGGCAGGAGAAATGGTGTGTGGTATTGGATTGTTGCATCCTGAAGCCAGTTCTGGTTCCATCACCGCTGTGCTTGTCTGGTTCTATCATCACTGCCCTTTGCTGAGTTTCATCAAAATTCTTTCTTCATTAATTTAGGTGATTCTTTCCATAAGACCTTTGAAATGGCATATAGCAACTATAGTAGTGATGACATACAGTATTCTATAGCAATTAACATGCAATTGAAATCATTGGCTATTGTCCCTCAAAATCAAATCCCTTGAGGTACACATCGGACTTCCCCATCCTCCCGCGTCACCCACCAAGTGCACCTAGGTCCTTGAGCAAAAGCAATCCCACAAATGGGTTTGCCTTTGCCTGAGGCAGGAGTAACCCAGACTGTCTTCCCCAGCATATTTTTTACATGCAGGGACTTTATCCCCTTCTACAGTACATAAAAGTTTTGACTGGACAGGGCTGGTTCCATTGGTAGATCCCCTAGTGTTGACTATCTAGTGACCCAGTCTAGTGTTGACTAGCCACGTGGCTTTTGCTAAATGTGTATTGCAATGTTTGAATGTCCCACCACCCATTACTCTCAGTGTAGTCTTTAACAGTCCATCGTATCGTCCAATTTTCCTGGAGGCTGGTGCATGACCAGGGACATGATCTACCCACTCAATGCTGTGCTCTTTGTCCCAGGAGTCTATGAGGTTGTTTTGGAAACGAGTCTCATTGTCTGACACAATTCTTCCTGGGGTGCCAGATTGCCAGAAGACTTGTTTTTCAAAGCCCAGGATAGTATGTTGGGCAGTGGTATAGGGCACGGGGCATGGGATGTTTCCAGCCATCCGGCGGTTGCTTCCACTGTTGTAAGCACACAGCGTTTGCCTTGGCGGGTTTGTGGGAATGTGATATAGTCAGTCTGCCAGGCCTCCTCACATTTATACTTCAGCCATTGTCCTCCATACCAGAGAGGCTTTAACCTCTTGGCTTGCTTGCTTGCAGTGTATGTTTCACATTCATGGATAACCTGTGCAATAGTGTCCATGTTCAAGTGCACCCCTCGATCACAACCCCATCAATATGTTGCATTCTTCTTTGATGGTCTGAGGTGTCATAAGCCCACCGAGCTATAAATAATTCATGCTTATGTTGCCAGTCCAGATCCACCTGAGCCACTTCAATCTTAGCAGCCTGATCTACCTGCTGGTTGTTTTGATGTTCTTCAGTGGCCTGACTCTTGGATACGTGTGCATCTACAGACTTTTACAACCAGGTTCTCTACCCAGGCAGTGATACCTTGCTCCAATGCGGCAGCCCAGATGGGTTTGCCTCTGCACTGCCAGTTGCTCTGCTTCCATTGCTGTAATCACCCCACAGGACATTTGCCACCATCCATGAGTCAGTACAGAGATAGAGCACTGGCCACTTTCCTCAGTCAGCAATGTCTAAAGCCAGATGGATGGCCTTCATTTCTGCAGATTGGCTCGATTCACCTTCTCCTTCAGCAGTTTCTGCGATTTGTCATATAGGACTGCATACAGCAGCCTTCCACCTCCGATGCTTCCCTACAATAAGACAGGACGCATCAGTGAACAGAGCATATTGCTTCTTATTTTCTGGCACTTTATTATACAGTGGGGCCTCTTCAGCACGCATCATCCCTTCCTCTGCCGATATTCCAAAATCTTTGCCTTCTAGCCAGTCTGTGATCACTTCCAAGACTCCTGGGTGCCTGAGGTTTCCTGTTCAAGCCCGTTGTGTGATTAGTTCAACCCACTTACTCCATGTAGCATCAGTTGTACAATGTGTAGAGGGGACCCTCCCTTTGAACATCCAGCCCAGCACTGGCAGTCAGGGTGCCAGAAGGAGCTGTGCTTCAGTACCAATTAGTTCCAAAGTTCCCCTTCATATGCTGCCAATATCTCTTTTTCAGCTGAAGTATAGCGGGTCTTGGATCCTCTTTATCCCTGACTCCAAAACCCTAGGGGTTGACCTTGAGTCTCCCCTGGTGACTTCTGACGGAGACTCCAGGTAGGGCCATTCTCCCCAGCTGCAGTGTGGAGCACATTTTTAACATCTTGTCCTGCCCAGACTAGCCCAAGGGCTACTGCATTATCTGTTTCCTGTTTAATTTACTCAAAGGCCTGTGGTTGCTCAGGCCCCATTTGAAATTGTTCTTCTGGGTCACTTGACAGAGAGGGCTTACAATCAGGCTGTAATTTAGAACATGCATTCTCCAAAAACCCACAATGCCTAAGAAAGCTTGTGTTTCCTTTTTGCTAGTTGGTGGAGACATAGCTGTTATTTTGTTGATCACATCCATTGGGATCTGACAACATCCATCTTGCCATTTTATTCCTAAAAACTGGATCTCCTGTGCAGGTCCCTTGACCTTACTTTGTTTTATGCCAAAACTGTCTTTCAGAAGGGTTTGGACTATTTTCCTCACTCTCCCAAAAACCTCTTCTACTGTGTTGTCCCATACAATGATGTCATCAGTGCATTGCAGGTGTTCCAGAGCCTCACTCTGTTCCGGTGCAGTCTGTATTGGCCCATGGCTGCGTTTCCACCCCTGGGGCAGCTGATTTCAGGTGTACTGAACGCCCCTTCGAGTGAAAGCAAACTGTGGCCTGCACTCTGCCACCAAAGGGATTGAGAAAAATGCGTTAGTATATTTGTCCCCCTGGTGTGAGGAATAACTAGCTAGCCAAAATGGGGAAAAGGGTCTTTCACAGTAATCCTGACTATTTCGGTTTATAGGGTCCACAAGCTCCCAAAAGTGTTCTCCAGTTATTATTCCTTCTCTGCCTTCAGAGGCTGGTTGTAAAAAGGGAGTTCCTAATCCTGTGCTGGAGTTCTCGGTGCTACAGAGCTTCAAGCAGCAGGACAGAGGTTTAAGCTCCGTTTAAAACCACAAGGGTTTCATTCATGTATGATAACGAGCAGCCAGCAGAGTCACATTTATTGATTTAGTCATTCAGATCAATTGATTTTATACCGCAAAGGTTTTAATTCTTCATAAGTCTTTTTTCTTTTTCCATAACAAGGTACCACCACAAGACACCTACAGCCAGCAGGGACGTGACGGTTCAGATAGCAATAGCAGGTTTGGGCCCCTGGGCTATTTGGTGTTAGCATGAGAGATTGCCTAAAACTTCCTGCAACAAAGATCAATTGTCAGGACCCCAAGTGAAGCAACAGGCCTTGATGGCCCTGACCCATCTTGCCTGGGACCACCACTGCCGCCCCTGCCTGCAGCCCAGGACCCCATTTCAGCCCAGCCCTGGGACCACCAACTCCTGCCCCAGTGATGGAAGTTACAAACAAGTAACCAGCATGGCCTGTTCAGTGACAGCTGTCACAGAGGAACAAGGCACAAACCAAAATGACAGCCTCTGTGGATGGTAAACTGTTCCTTGTGTCAAGCCACAGGCAACATGAAGAAGCATTCTCACATCCAGTCTGTGTACCCATTACAGAATCACAGAATCATTAAGGTTGGAAAAGACCTTCAAGATCATCAAGTCCAACTGTCAACCCAACACCACCATGACCACTAAACGATGTCCTGAAGCGCCACATCCACATGTGTTTTGAACACTTCCAGTGACGGTGATTCCACCACCTCCCTGGGCAGCCTGTTCCAATGCCTGACCACTTTCTCCGTAAAGATATTTTCCCCAATATCCAGTCTAAACCTCCCCTGGCACAACTTGAGGCCATTTTCTCTCATTCTATCGCTAGTTACTTGGGACAAGAGACCAACATCCACCTCACCACAACCCCCTTTCAGGTAGTTGTAGAGAGCGATAAGGTCTCCCCTCAGCCTCCTCTTCTCCAGACTGAACAACCCCAGTTCCCTCAGCCGCTCCTCATAAGACTTGTGCTCCAGACCCCTCACCAGCTTCGTTGCCCTTCTCTGGACACGCTCCAGCACCTCAGCATCCTTCTTGTAGTGAGGAGGCCCAAAACTGAACACAGGATTCGAGATGTGGCCTCACCAGTGCCAAGTACAGGGGCACGATCACTTCCCTACTCCTGCTGGCCACACTATTTCTGATACAGACCAGGACGCTGTTGGCCTTCTTGGCCACCTGGGCACACTGCCGGCTCATGTTCAGCCGGCTGTCAACCAGCATCCCCAGGTCCCTTTCCGCCCAGGCAGCTCTCCAGCCACTCCTCCCCAAGCCCGTAGCGTTGCATGGGGTTGTTGTGACCCAAGCACAGGACCCGGCACTTGGCCTTATTAAACCTCATACAGTCGACCTCCACCCATTGATCCAGCCTGTCCAGACCCCTCTGCAGAGCCCTCCTACCCTCCAGCAGATCAACACTCCCACCCGACTTGGTGTCACCTGCAAATTTACTGAGGGAGCACTCGAGCCCCTTATCCAGATCATCAATAAAGATATTGAACAAGACCAGCCCCAGAACCGAGCCCTGGGGAACACCGCTTGTGACCAGACGCCAGCTGGATTAGTATTTATACTAGTCTTCTTAATAATGACCTCTCATGTCATGGAGTGGTTTTTTTGACAATTGAGTTGAACTAGTTTAAAGATTTGGTAACCTTCTTTATCCTTAAAAAAAACCAAACAAACACTTCCCAGTGGTAAGAGCTGGGGTGTCCCCTTCCAAAACACTGAGCAGTGCAGCACCCCCACGCAGGGTGCCTGTGCAAGCCAACACGTACACGACTGCTGCAGCACAGTCCAGCCACAGCCACCAGACCAGCAGGGAACCAGGAAAGCACAATGCCTGCTGAAAACCATAGTGCTGAGACAGTCAAGATGTGTTCAAAAAGTTATTATTTATAGAATAAAAGCACCATCGAACATGACAGGAAAGACATGGACCTGTTGGAGTGGGTCCAGAGGAGGGCCACAAAAACAATCAGAGGAATGGAACACCTTGCCTTTGAGGACAGGCTGAGAGAGTTGTGGCTGTTCAGCCTGGAGAAGAAAAGACCTTACTGTAGCCTTCCAGTATTTAAAGGGGTCTTGTAAGAAAGATGGGGACAGACTTTTTAGCAGGTCCTGTAGGGATAGGACAAGGGGTCATGGTTTTAAACTAAAAGAGGATAGATTGAGACCAGATCTTAGGAAGAGGTGTTCCACGATGAGGGTGGTGAAATGCTGGCACAGCTTGCCCAGAGAGATGGGAGATGCCCCATCCCTGGAGACATTCCAGGTCAGGCTGGATGGGGCTCTGAGCAACCTGCTCTAGTTGAAAATGTCTCTGGTCATTGCAGGGGGGCTGGACTAGATGACCTTTAAAGGTCTCTTCCAATCCAAAGATTCTATGATTCTATGATTCTGTGACCCGTAAGCTATACATGATACTGGCCTGTGTAACAGCATCATCTTGCTGTCAGTCTGCTCCATTCATCCTTTCCTTCACATTCCCTCCTTCTGGTTTTTCCTTTCTCTTTGTGTCTTCTCTCATGGATTTTTCCATACGCAGAAGCACAAGTATAGCAGCACACATCGGCGCATGTGACCTGGAAGACCTGCGTTGGCTGGGTGTTTGTACACTCTGCGTTCCTGCGTGTTTGCAGGCTATATGTTGAGGCATGTCTATCCAAGAAGCCACACTGAGAGGGAGGTGTCTGGGGATGCCGGGAGCTGCTCCAGGGTCATAACATTGGATGGGGAAGGCATCCGCACTGCTGCTGCTGGGATTTGGCTCCTCTGGAGCAGAATGAAGTCAGTTCCAAAGTGGTCTCATCTTTTTGCCACAGGGAAGAAACCATACTGATAAACATCAGTTTGGTTGTGGGCTAGGGCGGTTATGAACCCGAGCATTGCTTTGGAGAAAAAAATCCCTAAATCTATGGCCAGTGTCTCCTCAACAGACTTTGCTGACAGTGCAGCAGTGACAAAACCCTTACCACACCTTGGCAAAAGACCACTTTTTCACCTGTTTAAACTATTTCCCTGAACTACAGAAGCTAAAAAAGTTCTTTCAACGCTGTATGTTGGGTCTATGTGAGGCACTGGACATTGCAGCCCTACAGGCCAGAGGGAGGCCACCCAGACGCTGAGAAGTGGGGCTGGCCATGCAGCGAGTGCTGCGGGGCAGGACTGTGCCTGCGGATGGCAGGAACGGGAATCAGCGGTCAGTTAAAACGTGTTAAGTGTTGAGTGCTGAACACATCCAAAACACTGTGAAGCACTACGCAGAGATGAAAACACATAATACAGCACAGATACACATGGACAAACACCTACTGGCACATCCAGAAAGCAAACCCTCTACCACTACAGCTGTGCCAAGGTGTCTCCTCTCCTCCCAGGCAGCTCCAGCTCTCCCCAAATGGCACAGAGGGAAACGACCAGAGGGCTCTGCTCTGGCATTTTGCCATGGGCTTTGCAATACAGGTATGTGAACCTGGGGCATGACTTTTTCACACTCTTTACCAGTACAGCTATTACAGCAGAACTTTGCAGATAAGTTAACAGCTCTTTAGCCCTCTTAATGAGATAATTATTTTTCTGTTATACAACCACTGGCTCTGACACTGAAAGATATCAAAAATATTGGAATGACTTTATCTGGCCTTTCTTGTCCACTATCACCCAGGCAGAATTTACATTTCAGGTATAGGTAGAGTACGTGCATAAATGACAGAAACACAGAGGAAGAGACGTACACACACACGTCTTCAACCTATAAAAATGTTATTTGTAGGACATGGAAGAAATTAGTGTATTGGAGACACAAGGAGCTAATAACAGCTTTTCTCTCATTAAGGAGTGAGCTTATTTGCATGCTGATGAACGAGCTTGTTCTTCCAGCTCATTGATGTTTCACTGACATGTTGAGGTGTCATCTATGGAAACCATGTGCAAAGCGTAATTGAAGCCAGCTCTTGCCTAATGTTGGATGAATATTGGGGGAAATACAGCAAGATGAGAAAACCAATCATATCAAAGTAGGCAGCAGATCCTGTCACTTATGCGGCCCTTTGCCCAGGCCACCCCACATACTTAACTGTTGTTTACAACCAGCTCTCCTCAATCTAGTCCTACCTTGCAAGTGAGCACAGAAGAGGGTTTCTTTGACCCTGTCTTCTAGCAGTCCTAACGCTTGGTCTGTGCAAGATTGCCTTGCCTATTTTAGACTAAGAGATAAAAAACGCCCTTCAGCGAAAGTTTTCTAGAAAGTGCAGCGCCGTTAGATTTTGAGTGGACGTTTACCTGTGAGCAAACCTTTTCCAGTCTATACAAAGCTTTAGAGCTGTCCACTGCTGTTTCTCGCTCCCTCATCCATGCTGCATAAAACTGCCAAAAATAACAAATTCCTCCAGGGACTCTATAGTATGTAACATCTTTCCCTTTTGTGGTGCCAGCGTTGTGCAAGTTTGCTAACTTCTTGTGAACCAGAGACTGCTCCAAAACGAGTTCACCCTTCTGTTGCAAGAAATGTTGAGCTAATTATCCAACCAGACACCTTAGCAAATGCTAGTCCCACATCTAAATTACAGCTTGTAGACTCAGGGTTCCCCATTTCTTTGTTATTGCTCTCTCTTGCTCTTTACAGGACATGTCCCTAGATTGTCACTGTTTCTGACATCCATCTCTTATGAGATTAATTTCTAACCTACAACCTTCTACAGATCAGCAGTGCTTCCTTATATCTATAGTTATAAGAAGGATTTGAAAAAAAAAACATGCCATAGCATGTTTTTAGTTCCTTTTTAATATGAACTCCTCCAAACAAGATGTTTTTAGTGACAGAATTTGAAAGAAGGTTCCTAAAAGGCCAGGTGTCAAAAAGATATTCAACAGTCAAAAGGTTTTTCAAAATGTCAAGTCATTAGTTTTAATTGGCACTAGGGAGCAAATTATGAAAGGGTGAAGGTCTGCTCAGTGTCCCAGGATGCAAGAGATTTTGGTAATGATATCTAATTTCCAGAGTTGGAAAATTAGAGTATTCTCTGACAAGTGGGAACTCATAAGACATAGGCTATCTATGGTAGATCATACAGAAGAATCAGGTGCTGTGAGTGCCAATCTCTTTTCATTACCCTATTTTTCACAGAATCACAGAATCATTAAGGTTGGAAAAGACCTTCAAGATCATCAAGTCCAATTGTCAACCCAACACCACCATGTCCACTAAAACATGTCCTGAAGTGCCATGTTCACACATTTTTTGAACACTTCCAGTGATAGTGACTCCACCACCTCCCTGGGCAGGCTGTTCCAATGCTTGACCACTCTCTCCGTAAAGAAATTTTCCCCAGTATCCAGTCTGAACCTCCCCTGGCACAACTTTGAGGCCATTTGCTCTCGTTCTGTCGCTAGTTACTTGGGAGAAGAGACCAACACTCACTTCACCACAACCCCTTTTCAGGTAGTTGTAGAGAGCGATAAGGTCTCCCCTCAGCCTCCTCTTCTCCAGACTGAACAACCCCAGTTCCCTCAGCCGCTCCTCATAAGACTTCCCAGACCCCTCACCAGCTTCATTGCCCTTCTCTGGACACACTCCAGCAACAACATGTCCTTCTTGTAGTGAGGGGCCCAAAACAAAACACAGTATTCGAGGTGCGGCCTTACCAGTGCCAAGTACAGGGGCACGATCACTTCCCTACTCCTGCTGGCCACACTATTTCTGATACAGACCAGGACGCTGTTGGCCTTCTTGGCCACCTGGGCACACTGCCGGCTCATGTTCAGCCGGCTGTCAACCAGCACCCCCAGGTCCCTTTTCTGCCGGGCAGCTCTCCAGCCACTCCTCCCCAAGCCTGTAGCATTGCGATGGGGTTGTTGTGACCGAAGTGCAGGACCCGGCACTTGGCCTTACTAAACCTCAGACGGTTGACCTCCACCCATCGATCCAGCCTGTCCAGACCCCTAAGCAGAGCCCTCCTACCCTCCAGCAGATCAACACTCCCACCCGACTTGGTGTCATCTGCAAACTTACTGAGGGAGCACTCGAGCCCCTTATCCAGATCATCAATAAAGGTATTGAACAAGACCAGCCCCAGAACCGAGCCCTGAGGAACACTGCTTGTTACTGGCCACCAGCTGGATTTAACTCCATTCACCACAACCCTCTGGGCTCGGCCATCCAGCCAGTTCTTTACCCAGTGAAGAGTACACCTGTCTAAGCCACAAGCCACCAGTTTCTCCAGGAGAATGCTGTGGGAGACGCTGTCAAAGTCTTTACTAAAGTCCAGGCAGACAACATCCACAGCCTTTCCCTCATCCACTAGGCGGGTCACCTGGTCATAGAATGAGATCAGGTTGGTCAAGCAGGACCTGCCTTTCATGAACCCATGCTGGCTGGGCCTGATCCCTTGGTTGTCCTGCAGATGCCCTGTGAGCACCCTCAAGATTAACCCCTCCATAATCCTCCCCAGTACCGAGGTCAGACTGACAGGCCTGTTGTTCCCCCGGATCCTCCTTTCGTACCTTCTTGTAGATGGGTGTCACACTGGCAAGCCTCCAGTCTTCTGTTAACCAGGACTGCTGATAAATGATGGAGAGTGGCTTGGCAAGCTCCTCAAGCAGCTTTCTCAGTATTCTCGGGTGGGTCCCATCCGGCCCCATAGACTTGTGAGTGTTTTGCTGTAGGCTTCTAATGTAAGTGAGTTTAATCCTAGATCCACCTGCTGTTAACAGGAACTGCAGTACCAAAAAGAGAGCTAGATGACTAAAGGATGGCATTTAGGTATAAGTACATATTTTTAAAAGTCAAGGGCCATGAGGCTAAACACTGGATGAGCTTAGAGCTATTCAAGTACTAAATTCCTCTAGGAATTACCGATGACAAGAAAGATAAGGACCAGGAATTAACAGGGACCGGGGCTTTGCAGCACTGTGCCAAATGTTATGTTGGTGTAAGTATCTCATGGCAGCTTCCACTAGCCAAGTGTTTGTGTAGCGTGAGGTATGCTTCTAAAGTAACATGAAATGCAGGGTGAGTTCAGGATGCAGTGTTACATGTGCCAAGTAGCACACTGCTCTGTTGGTCAGGGTGCCTTCTTCAGAGCAAAACCCCTGATCAGAAAACTGCAATTATTCACTCAGGGATTAGTCTGTAGCTTTGGTTACCGTGGGATAGAGGAGGGATAAGAAAGCGGCCACCACCAATTTAGTGTGTTGTTGCCACTTGCTGTGTATTTGCTGCTGAGGGGACTACAACAGTAAACAGCAGCACAGATTCCAGGCAAGGCTGTGCTTATTTTGGTACTGAAATGCCACTGAACATCATGTATGCTGGGAAGGTGTTTTTGCTTGCCACTCAAAAATTAAAGCAATGCGTGCTAATGAAAATGCTAGCAATGTCTGATGTACCAGTATTTTTCCCTGCTAGATGAATGGCAGTATGCTGTGGAAGCAAGAGGTCTGTATAAAACCTAGAGCCTGCTCTGATCCATTCTACCCTCTTCCTACATAGCAAATATGGACCAAAACATTTACAGCAGCAGCATCGACTCATTACACTCTGTCTTTTAAAAGGCTCCTAACCTAAAGTTCCCATAGGGGTAGTTGTCCCTGCAGATCTGGCCACCCAGAGTTGCTCCGATAGGCCCTGGAAACAAAATCCCAACTCCCATTCCTGTGGGAGCGGGGAGTGCTGGGCCAGAGCACCACTGGGCACTCCATTCTCATGAAATGGAAAACCAGCTTATGCCTCGAGAACAGAATGCTAGTTTTTCCAACTAGCATTTTTCCAATCAGATAACTGATGAGCATGCTGGACACCAAGGATTATAACCCAGTCTTGAAGTACTGCTGAAAGAATAAGTTTAAGGCAGGTAAATCACACTAGGCAACGCAGAACTACACACTGTACGCCTGCGAATCCCCCAGGCAATTTTTTTAATTAGAGTGATCTCTTGCACTGCTTCCACCCTACTATATGTTTCCTATTTTTCAAATAACATCTGCATTTGAGAAAATCACAATATGGTTTTAAATAACTGGGGGGTGGGGGTGTGGAATATCTAAAAAGCCTTCAGATGCCAAATTCACTTTGAGAGATTTCCCCCACTCCACTATCCACCTACTTTACCAACGGTCCTGTTCATTACTCCGTAATTCTTACCCCAGGGAAACCAAGAGGCAAGTCCAGCCACCCTGTCTGGCCATGAGACAAGTATCTCTTGCCAGGAGCCAGCAGTGTGTTCGAGTGTCCCACCGACCTTCCCCGCGAGCCAGGTCACAGCCTTTAGGGCTGCTGAAGGCTCTGCCGAAGGTGCTGCAGACCCAGGGCACAACGCTTCACTCTGGGAAGAGGTGCTGGTGGCAGGAGCCTGCACCCCATAAAAAATAGAGAGGACCAAGGTATTACTTTTTGACCCCTCAACTTAACTTGTTCAATTGCATCCATTTTTTAGTACAAGATTTCCAGAGGACACAGGACAGGTGTTGCCGGGAGTCCTTATCCACACAACACGAGTGAATCAGAACTTGAACTCCCAGCTCAACCATTATCACTGCTGGTGGCTGGGACAGTTGGCAGTGTAAAATAATTTAAGGTCATTCATGAGAAGCAGGCCATGCACTCAGCCCCCCGCTTTCTGCCTATCTTCCAAACCAAGGACATTGCAGTGAAGATGAGCCACCAGCACAAAATGAGTGGCTGACTCTGCCAGACATACCTTCATCACAGGAAAAGTGAGATGGAGGAAATGCAGAGATTTAGGGGACTGAGTTTGTGCTTTCCCTGATTGGAAAATGCATTAAAAGTACACCTTTTGGGGCTCATCTGAGACAGAAGGAAAGAAGGTTCATAGCTGCATCTATGTGAATCCCAAATCTTAAAACACATCTAAGATGAGTGAGCAGGAATAAAACCTCTTCTGGTGAGCCCTGCTCCTCAGGAATTCTCGTTTGCTGGGAAAGAGGTGAACTCTAAAAAAATCAGTCTATTGAAGGGAGACCGATTTCTCCCAGTCAGACTGTGAAGCATGACATGCCCCACTCTTAAATCACTTATATTTCACTTTTTTATGATGCAATTGTGGATTAGCTTTTTCTGCATCTGTAATTAGAGGATAGAACAGATGGTCAGGGCTTAGTTCAGGGTGATAAATCCATTAAGATAACCTACAGAAAGCTGCTGCTACAGTCGTTGCTGCCAAATAACTGTTCATTCAATGCTTTGTTCAGGCTTTGGGGGCTGGGTGGAAGAAGAACCATCACAGTTCTTCACTACTTTGAGGTACGAGGGATAAGAAATCACATACAAGTTTAGGGAATGTATTATTACTGTCTGTGTGGCTCAAGGAACTTGGATGGTATGGTATAGGGGATACATGGGGCAATCCAGGGAAATAGCCTGGAGTTGTTGCTTCTCAATAGCTGCCCCCACAGATACACTGACTCCATCCCAGAGTGCATGTCTACTTTTCAAAGTGGATGAAATTTAGCTGAACAGGTGGCCCAATTGCAGAGTACAGTTTTTCTGTCAAGGAGTGATTGCAAAATACCCATTTCACTTTGAATTCATGTCTTCACTCATTTTGCAAGAAATTTCTCAAAACATTTAGAATCCTAGAATAAACTATGCTGGACAGGACCTATAGAGGGCATTAGGTCTAATCCAACTCAAAGCATTTGTCACAGTGGACCAAACTTGTAGGTCCCTTCCAACTGGAACTATTCTGTTCTGTTCTGTTCTGTTTTATTCTATTCAAATTCCATCCTCAGACTCCAGCAGAAAGCTCCTGCTTAAAGTAGTCCACAAATACAACCTAATTTTTTCTAAAAACAGAGATCAGAATAATTAGGTATCCTATAGCTTATGATTAGCAAAAAGATATATTAAACCATAAAGCAAACAAGGCAAGAAGTTGTGTGTTCATTACTTCTGATGTCTTTGACCTGAATTACATCAGGCTACTCCACAACTGAATCTCAGCAGAATCTGTGGGTTAGCTTCAGGCAGGTTCAGATCTGCATTCAGTCTCTCTGTGCCTCTGGAAACCAGCAATACCCTTTTCCAAGATGCTTTGGCACTTCTGCTGCTAATAATTTTTGCTGAAATACCTTTCCATCATTGGAATTCAGCACCAGAGCATCACCTCATATCTTTGGATAGCATTTCTGTGTGGAAACAGTATTTCCATAGACCGGGAGCTGAAAGTTTCATCACATCTGAGCAGCTAGAAACTAGCTGTGGAGTTGTATCAAGTCTGTTAGAGGAGAGGGAAGACTCTGCTGAGGAAGGATGTGGAGGTCCTGTGATCATCTCCTACAGAAGCAGTGAGGATTTCTGTGAAGAAAATGGAGCCCACCACAGATACAACCTACCCACCAAAGTGCTCATGCTGGTCCCCCTTTCTTCATTCTCCAGGGACCTGGGCATACAGCATCACTACATATGACCGGTCCAAGCCAAATTCTTGTATGCTGAGCTCCCGTACATTTCAACGGTAACATCCCATAGGAGGTGACACACATTAGGTATGACAAAATGAGCAGAGGAAAACCAATTGCATACAAATGCATATAAAATAAAAATACCACTATTTCAGTGTTTTCTTCCACACGTAGTAATGCCGAGGGGCTTTATTAACAAAAGCTGCTTAAGAAGAGGTTTGAATTTGAACAGGGTTCATTTGATTTCTGCACCTCACTGCTTCCTGGCTGACTGCTCCGTATCTGCCAGCGTAGACATTATGTGATGCTCTGCTTGTCCCCAAAGCTGCCAGTCAAGACAGAGCCTGGGCTGGGAAATGGTTAGAGCCCGAATAAATATTAGCAGGATAGTCTGGACCGTGACCGCTTCCCTCCTACTCTCGCCTTCACCCGCCTACGCACATGCTGCTGCCTCGGCGCAAAGTAACGCTACAGGAGGAGCTGAGGAGCTTCTCCCCCATCTACACACATCTAGTAAGACCCTGTGCTTCTGAGTGACCCTCCCCCGAATGCCGCTCGTGTATGTGCTGGAGTCAGGCGACATTTTTAACAACAAACCCACTGAATTACAATTCAGGGGGAATTTACTTGAAGAGTTACATAACGTAGCTAGGGGAGACTTTCCCCTTGTGCGTAAGGGAGAAAAAAAGGAGGAAAATTAAGTAAGAGCCTAATTGGCTTTTATGACAGTCTATGGGGAGAAATGCAGGCCTGTTCTCTGCCTAGCTACGAAGCCTGGTATGTGCTGTAACCATGGGAGGCAATATTACAGGCATGATAGCACAATGATTTGGTTTTTCAGCGCTGAAGATCTGAAAAATGAAATACCTCCAGCCAAGGGGGTGGTTTTCCGCTTGAGGAAGATCTGTCACACCGGTTCGGAGGAACTGCAGGTCAGGTGTTTGTTGGAGGGAAAAATGGAGGATCTGATCTGCCGGTGCACCGTGTCAAACGTGGATGGTGGGTCTTGGCGTGAATGGGGTCTGCCTGCTCCACCACCGCACTCATTTTAATCAAGGAGCAGCTTGCGGTAAACTGGATTACAGAAAGGACAACGAGGTTTGGACAGACGAGCCTCGTGCTTTCTGCTCCCGCTGCTCCCCGGGGTGCGTGGCCCAGGCGCCCGCTCCGCTCCTCCAGAGCCTGAGGAAGACAGCACTGCAACAGGCCTGCGCTGGTTCGGTTCCCGCTGCCTCAAAACAGCTGCATTTTGGGATAGTACCAGTAACAGGGAGCTGCAAGGAAGATATTGATGGTTCATCTTTTATCGAACTTTGTCTTTTAAAAAAGCACCAGTTAAATCAATGTCAATTACATTAAAACATGCAAGTTTCAGGACTAACCACTTTATCTCACCCTCCTTAATTTCCCAGATACTTCAGGGAGGATTCCATTGATTACCTGTCCTCCTCAGCAGCAAACGCCCCCTGAGACCAAGGCCAGGAACGGGAGGGAAATGCCCCTCTGCCATGGTTGAACTGGAGACGGTAGCAGTAAGCCCCAGAGCAGCCACATCGCCTCCCAGCGCTCCCCAGCCCTAAGCCATTTGCCAGAACTGGGGGAGTGTCAAATTGGGTCTTTCATCTCCAAAGGCTTCCCCAACATGTCCCAATTCCCTCCTAAACCATGGCTAAATGACTGGTATAAGATGCCATAGGGGTAAGCTAGAAGGGGTTTGGAAACATCTTTCTCCGATCTTCACTTCCCAAAATGGCTGAACTTGGAAAATATTGTCCCGCCTACAGCACAGAGGCTGCGCTCTGCCAGCACCGAGAGCCCCGCAAAGCCCTCTCCTCCGTGCCCTGCGGCACGGCTCTCCTACCATCCTGAATCACGGTCCTGAGGACTCGCAGGCATCGCATCTCCAGGACTTTTATCGAGGTCCTCCAGCTTCATTCCACCGTGTCTTATTATATAGGACAAAGCCATTAATCAGCTGTGTGCCCCCCTCTCCGCTGCTGCTGCAGATCATCTACGAGCCTTGCTGCTATCCGTCTTTCAGTGCATGGCTTTGTGGCTCCAAGCAGAGGATATAATGACAGCCATGGTACCGATCATACGCTGTGTTGGACATCCTCGGCTGCCATTGAACTCAGTGTCTTAGACAGGAGCATGATTCAATAAAAAAGGTGTGCATACACAGGACTGATCACACAACAGTATTTTTTAGCTTTCATTTAAAAATTAGTCTAGAAGAATTAGATTAAAAAGAAAGTCATTTTGTATTAAGCGCCATTATTGGCTTTGTTATCCAATGCAATCAAAACAGTTCCTTCCACATCATTCAGTAATGATGAACTGATTCCAAATCAGAAATGGAGCTATTGGGAAAAAAGCAGACAACGGCATTAAGGCTTAACCTGGCAAACTGACTTGTGTTTAGGTCTACCTTTTAAGGACAGGAGGCCAAATTATACAGTTCCTATTATAGATCTATTTATAGGCCAAGTCAAAGCAGCTGTGACTGCAAATCACACCGCGTAAAGAAGCAGCCACTTAGCACATCACCTTCTCAATCATCCGATCAATACAACTAAGAGCAATGCCTATAACATGCATTTAGAAGAGCAAGAGCACTTTTGTATGCAAATACTAGACTTGTTTTCCTTAAAAACAACCTATAACGTCTGCAAGCAAAATGCCTCAACAGGATTTTGTTTTATTTACAGCTGCAGCGATGGTTTGGTAAGAAGTGATTGAAACATTTAACCTGCAAATGCTGCATCAGTATTTAAGCAGTAGTGTTTTTATAAGGTGCAATTATTTAATTTGACCATACGGATTAGACATGCAACCCAACGGGGTGGGATTGGGAGAGACGCCGGCTGTGGCTAACTGGCCACGGCCAGCGTCTCCCCCAGACTCACCCTGCTGATATGGCGGCTCATCCGCTCCGGAGGATGCTTGGGAGCCACCTCCTCCTCTTCCACCTTCGTTCCCTGCTGCGGAGCTCCAGCAGTGGCACAGGTAGCCCTCACCCAGAGTTTTTTGGGGGAGGGGAGGACAGGAGCCACCCTGCAAGGGGAGAGCATCCCCGTCCCCAGTGTCCTCTGTCTAGCCAGTTGGAAAGGACTAAGTCAGCCTGCTGTGGGTCTTTCTCTCGAACAGGCAGGCTAAACTACAGTTTTTATAGTTAAACTAATTTTAAAATTCTTTTCTTTTTTTTCCCTCAATATCACCTCTGCATTGCAAGAGGTGTGTCCAGACAAGTGTTCATCGCTCAGGAGCTGATTTCTTTTTCAAGGATCCTATGCTGATGGGCAATAAGTGCGGAAGTATTTCCCCACCTCAAACTTTCTGATTAGGAAAGAATTAAACTATTTTACTGATTGTTTTTCAGCCAATCTATGAATTCTTTGTCAATCCCATACCACAATAAATGTTCTGCATGGTGTGTTACAGACTCATAGGAGGCATTGCTGGAGGCCTGCACCACGATGGGTGACTTCTTCTCTCCTGTTGTGTGTCCTTCACTTAACTATGGTCCCATTTCTCTTGGGCTGTAGGTGTTGCTTTCTTCCAGTGCTTCTTCTTAGCATCACCTTTCACTGAAGTTGAAGACTAGAAACTTCCACAGTCCATAAATGAGCATTAGTTCTGGTTTCTCAGGGTTTCCAAGAGGCAAACGGCCAAAGCTTTCAGTGATACCCAGGGATGAGGAAGGAGCACCAGCAGTTAGGAAGGAGCACCAGCAGACCAGCAGCTATCCCAAGCCAGAACAGAGGGCTGTGCTGGGAGAGTGGATGGTACCTTGGCTCGTAGGTGCCCATTTCTGTTCAGAGCCCTCCCAATTGGTGTGAGGGAGCTGCTCTCCGTATGTAGCACACCGAATGGAAAGCAGATGCAAAGTCCTGCACTCGTCCCTGTTCTAATGCCCCTGAACTGCCCTCCTGTGCTCTGTCTGTACAGAAGCTTTGGGAGCATTGAGGTGATGGTGGAAAGCATCAACACAGTCTAAGTTAAAATGATGTTAAAAATAATACAAATTATCTTCCTATATCTAATTGAAGACACAGGCTTTCTGATGAAACAAGCTGAAGCAACTGTTGCTACAGATTGGAAAAAAAACCTGACTCCAGAACAATTCTATGTTACAAGAGAAAAAGGAACTGAACCAGTAAGTAAAAGCACTAATGCTGTCCACGATTAAGTCACCTCCTCTGCCTGCTGGGCAGAGGAAAACCTGCTTTGGGGAGCTGTCACCACTCAGTTGCTCTGCAGGTTTTCCCCTGCCTTCCTGTGGATGAAAGTTAGACTCAACATACTGAACCCGGTGGATTTTGTTCTGACCCAGACTCATTTGCAGATGAAAAAACATTCTGCATTCTTTTCATATTTTGTTTTGGGGTTTTGGGTTTTTTGGGGATACTTTACTGCCAGCTCAGCCGTCTGTGTGGCAGTAGTGGAGGCCTCTCTGGGGGGAGGAAGAAGATCATATTTTTGGCCTGTAGTCTCATTTTTTTGACCATATGTAGATTAGCCATGGAAATCTTACATGTAGCACTCCATTCAGGAGCCGGGTTACCCCTTGTGTGCCAGACCACCCACCCACCTTGTCCCCGTGCTTTGCCTCCTTCTGTGATGGAGGCCACGTAGTGCTGTGGGTGCAGTGCCGGCATCCCTAGCCCAGAGCCAGGGCTTCTGCACGCACAGAGCATGTACCGTGAGATTAAATCATGTGAATTGTGCCCAAATCCTTACAAATAAGGATCCCAATTCCAGACCATGCAGGGAGGAGGAGAGTCCCTTTGTAGAGACACTTTGAAGTTGTGGCACTCCATAGCAGAGCCCTCGTCTTGGGGATCTTGCACATTTCACAAGCTCCTCGGAGGTCACGACTCCGGCCACGGTACCTGGATGATTTATGCATCTGAATGGTCTCGAAGTTTCTGGGGGCAGGGGGTAGTCTTCACTATTAATCCAAAGGCATCCTCCCCTTCATTTCTTTAGGCTGCTAATGTTTGTTCTTCAAAGCCCCCCTGTGAAGCCTTCTTTTTATGGTTTTTCTCCTGTTTTAAATCTGATTCCTACATGCTTGTTCCAGATGGTGAGCTTTTAAAGACCTGCATTATTAACTTCTCTTTTTTTTTCTTCCTTTTTTAAAAGCCATTTAGTGAAATCTATCTGAATAACACAGAATCAGGAATATACTACTGCATGTGCTGCAATGCCCCACTCACTGTCCAGGTAACATCCTTTAGGTTTCACAGCGTCCTTAAAACGTCCTCACTGCAGCAGGAGTGGCAATGTCTTTTCACGAGAGGAATGGGAAGTGTAGGTCAGAAGAACAATTGTTTGGTGCCAGAGTGCTATGTATAAGATTTCCAGCATACCCGTGGTGATACAGGTACATGGTATGCCCTTTTCTTGAACATACGAGGGTCTCCAGTGGCCAGCAGAGAGCAGTTGCTACATTAGCATCTGCTCTTTTCTCCTGCCACACTCACTGTCCTTTTTGGTCGATAACAATTACCTGTTTAAGGGGTCCCTAAGCCACAAGCTGCCTCAAAATACGTGTATTTATGCGGCAGTATCACTGTATGTTTGCTGTGTTCTTGTGCTTTTCCATAGTCATCTTCTGCTACTCACGCTACTGGGCTAGAGAGGCCTTTGGTCTGCCTTAGTCCAGCTGTTATGTCCTTACTGCTGGGTCCCTCATACTGAAGCTGAGACCTCCTCTCCACCCCCACCCCCTTCTTGTTCCATCAACTAAATTTCACTATTTTTGCCTTTTTAGTTATATTTACTTTTTAAAACCTGACTGCGAACGACTGCGCTATTAACCTCTGTGCTCTTTACAATACTGTAAGTTTTGCAACTTCATTAAAGTCTAAGTAAAAGGAAATAGAGTGCTTCGGAGTAGGATGTGCAGAGGGTGTTCTGTTCTCTGTAACTGAACCAGAAAAGACAGTTCCTCATATTTTTGATCCAGAAAATAGCCTTTATTTATTCCCAGCTGAGAGTTCAATGGAACACAGCTGATATGCCCGTTTTTATGAAGACTTTAAAGGATGCATCACAGATCAGGACTTCAAGTGGGAAGCTGAGAAACAAGAGATCTGGATAGTAAGAAAGCGGGGGGAAATGTAATGTCTGTATTAAAAATAAACCTAAACTAAGCAATTAAAGGGTAAAATTGGAGGCTGATAATTGTGAACAGTTTTCCTTTGGCCAAGTACAGAAAACTATTGCTATGCAAATGAACATTTGCTTAACTGTATCTTTTTCTGTAGAGGTTTGCTAATAAACACTTTTAAATAAATTTATTTCAGAAGCTAGTGCAGCATTGCAGAATATTCTGAAGACAAATACAAAACCTAAAAATACCTCTGGAAAATTCAAGTACATTAGAGAAATTTTAAATTACTAAGCTGTGGAAGAGTTCCTTCAGTTCCTTCAAATGTTCCTTTAATTTAGACATCCTTTATATTAGACAATAGATATTGACAGGCCAACATGAAGAGAGATGAGCACTGGAGGGAATTGCTTCTGCTGCTAAACTAATAACCAACCAACAATATAACCAAACAGTCATGCTGCTTTTTGCAGTATCCAGATCTCAGAGAATATAGGTACTTTTGTTTAAAGCATAAAATAATGCTGATCTTTACAGACTGATACAGGGAAATAAAAAAGAAAACAAAAAGACTTCCAGGAAAAACCTTTTAAGAACATAGAAAATTATTAAATGTGCAAAATGGTCTGAAAATATATTTTCCATGAATGCATTATGTTGTGGAGGACACTAAAAATGGCAAAAAAAATGGTATTTGATAAGAGATGCATTCATCATGTTTATTTCCTAGTGCATTAAAATTGTCCTTTCTTTTTCAAAAGCATTAGATCATTAGCTACAGGTAAACATGAAACATTTCCTCCTTTCTTTCAAAGTATATGTGTGTGTATACATTTATACCAGAATTTATTACCTTCTGCTACCAAATATTCATTTGAAAGAGTTGGAAATACATGGAACAACCCCCTAACCTTTATAGATAGCAAATTGTGGTGCTTTAATGAAATCTCTAACCTTCAGCGAACCATAAACCTACAGCTGAGATTCATACAGCAAAAAGCATTTTTTAGAATTATCTGGATTCCATCCAGGATGACTGAAATAGGGATCAAAGTAAATGACATGTGCTGGAGGAATGGTGTGTCGAAGGCTAATCTAACGCATATGTTTAGGGAAAGTCCATTTATCCATAAATTAAGTGGTGAAATACTTCAAAGGACAAATATGATCTTGAACAGCAATATTTTTGGGTACTAAAATGTTTCTATTAGGGAATCTAAGTGATATTACTGTTAGTAAAACCACACAGAGACCATTTCTGTTGAGAGCTAGTTTAACAGCTCAAAAGATTGATCCTTTAGCAGTGGAAAACATCTACAATAAACATAAGTATGGTGAGCAGCATGCAAGGGATGGAGTCAGTCAGGGTCAGACGCAAAACCCACATAGCATTAAAGACCTTCCTTGACTCTACAGGGTTTCAGAGAGGACCCTCGTATCAATGTATGAATAAGCAGAGGGATCCGTGTGCCAAAAAATGAAGAGTTCTGACTGAAATCTTTTGAGAATAAAAAAGAAACAGCACAGGTATATGTCAGGGAATTTCAGAAGTCATGTTCGGACTTTTGTGTTTCCCCAGGTTGTTATTTGGGACTCTGCAGCTGGTAGGCACAGTGTTCTTGTGGTTTTGTAGCAGGGAAGGCATGGAGCCCTCTTTGACTGGAAAGAAATAGGCCTGGAGCCCTAAATACCTTCTCATACAAACACAAAGTCTGCAAACTGCATTTGCTTCGGTGCAGGCTGCTTCTGTGCTGTGTCCTATTTCTCCCCAGTTTTATGGAGGGGAGAGGTAGGAGAGCGTTTCTCATGGGTCTTCATGGATTGATGTAAAGGACTGAGCAACAGCCCACACAAAAACTGGCCTTTGGTCATTCGGTGTTTGCAAATCCTCTTTTCTTTCCACAGTTGCATTGCTCAAAGATGGCCCTGTCCAGTTAATTATAAAGCGCATGCTGAAGCATGCACTGTTCTTTGGGTTGGATTTTTTTAAGCTTTTTCCCCAGCTTGTTTGTCTTGTCTTTCTAAAAAGCACTGCAAGTAAAATTTTCAGATTTTTCTTCACTGTATTAATATCCCACCAAAATATACACGATATATATTAGATATTTTGCTTTAAGTTCTGTATCAACTAATGGACTAACCCCCTTGACCACAGCAAAGCTGCTGCTGGTGTTGGTGTCTCCATCCACCACTAGATGCCAGTAAGAGCATTTGATTTGTGAAACTGGGCTAAACCACGGGAAATCGGACGGAAATGGTTGCGGTGGGTCTCCAGACCACTTACCCTAGTAGTATGTGAGTCTGTCTTCATTTCTCGCTCTTAACTCACACTAGGTCACTCTTCACTAGGAGACTATACTTATCGCTATCAAAGCTTGCACAACCTTAAATAGAAGGGATTATCTCATTTCTGTATGCTAAATCCCCAAAATACATTCCAATCATAATTTCCAATATTCTGTAGGTTTTAATATGCACCCAAACAGGGCTGGTAATCCTGAATGTTAACAGGAGACACCCACAAGCTGACAGTCTGTGGTACCGTTTCTGATGGCTGTGATTATCTCTTGGGAAAAGTAGACCTTCGTGCTGTGAGGATTTGTCATTGGCTGATTGATGGTTTCAGCAAGGCTGGCTGATTTACCAAACCATTTTGATGGCTGACTGCAAGTCGAAGCCATCATCAGACATGAGTGAACCTCGTCAGGTGAGCCAACCCAGCCATTTTTCCATACTCATTTTCCATGCTTCGTTTCTTCTTGCAAACTCTCCTCTCTGAGGCTGTGCTGTATTGGGCCAGGCTTTGAACTGCAACTTTGCAGGTGTAATTCAGCTAAACAATGTGCTCAGTCGTTGGAAAAAACTTTTTTCAAGCTTTAGAAAATGCCAAACTAACAGTGAAATAGAAATTGTGAGGCAAAAGCTCCTGTTACGGGCTGATTGAGAATTCCCTTTGGTAAAGAGCTTCCAGTACAGTCCTATGCCAGTGAGAAAACTTCTACTGCACCAAATACTATTAATAGTAGTACAAGACAAGGATGAGGAAAAAAGTCAATGTTCTTATTGTAACATCTCTGTTATTAATTAACAAGAAAATCTGGTTTCCACTATAGCCCAGAAAAGTACAATTCTGGGACTGGGTGGCTATCGTTTTCTGAGGCTTATGGTACTTGTGGCAGAGATGAAAGTAACACCAATGTCATGAGACGAACAGACAACCCGTTGGGATCAACTAGAACTGAAGTTACCTGCAAACAGGTATGTTTATTTTGGAGGTGATGCCCAAAGACCCAAATCTTAACAAATAAATTTTCTTTGTGCCCATGAAAAAATCTACCTAAATCTAGCAGTGAGAATTACAGTATCAGTGGAACTACTCTGTCTCACTTCTTGGTATGAAACACATTAGTAGATTTCTAAATACCTAACATAGATAGTTGGTTTGGGTGAAGAAAATGATGCGACTGGGTAGTTGTGTAAGTATAGCCAAGGGCTGGATTTTAGACAGAGAATTTATTCAGAGGACCTCAGATGAACTGCAGTATGTGACAACAGACAGTAGAAGGGCCTCTGAGATTTATTCCACCCATTTGCCCCATCACAGGGTCGGTGCTTCCTAATTCAGTCCTGCTAAATGTTTGTTTAAGCGGTTCTTAAAATATGCAGTGATGGAGACTCCACAGCCTGACTAGGTAGTGAGCTGTAATGTTCATGTCTTCCTACTGTTGGTCAGACACTGGGCAAAACACCAAGTTTGCTTTGCAGCAGGTGAGGATTATTCCTATTCGCCCTGCACGGCGGTGGTGGTGCCCTACACCTTCACAGCTGCCTTCCATGGGTTCTCTCATTTCACAGAAGCCACCCTTCTGTGGTAGCTATTTCTGTCTTGGCAGTCTTCCTGTCCTTACACCTTCACTTCTACCCAACCCATGCCACATACTTGTATTTGGACCTGCTGTAATACCCAGGTCCTTTTCTAAAGAACTGCCACCCTTAACCATTTCTTCCCAACCCTGATTCTGTTCTGTTTATTACGTCTGTTAAGATACAAAAGAATGCAATTGCGTTTAATGAATTGCAGCCCCTTCTAGCAAGATTAGTTATTATCTGCAAATGTAACAAGCATTTGTTGCAGTCTATTATCATGGTATAGTTCATGTTTGCAGTAATATCCAGCAACCACCTTTCAAGAACCCCAGCTGAAGACAACCTTCCAATTTTATAATGAACCACTGATAGCTATTCTGAGTCTTCTTACCATCAGTAATTTGGGGGGAGGAAGGAATCCTCATCTGATCTGTGTGAAGGACCTACAGCGACTGTCTTAATTAACCTGAAATTTTCCTTATGTATTGAGTATTCTAGATCCTCACATTTATTTCCTATACTTTCTGGCATTAGTACCTTTTCACTTCCTCTTCTGGGACCTGTTTGCTTGGGGGCAGATATTCACCCACTGGCCAGATTACTCCAGGATGTATTTCTAGTCTCTCCCCAAGACTCAACAGTGAATTCATCATACAAGTTTCTTCATTCGGAATAGCACAGTAGACACCAGCATAATGTTGGTCCATAATTGTAGCCGTAATAATTGTACATAATTTCTGTGGCAGTGTGATGCCCATCTAGCTCATGTGTTTGACGATGGCCCCACACCTTCTGGGTAGAGGTTCTGTATCAACAGTGTTTCATTACAAGGCAAAAGCCCAGCTAGAACTCAATCTGTCCAGGGTTCTAAAGGATAACAAAAAATGTTTTTACAAATATATTAACAACAAAAAAAGAGGCAAGGAGAATCTCCATCCCTTACTGGATATAGGGGGGAACATTGGCACCAAGGATGAGGACGAGGCTGAGGTACTTAATGCCTTCTTTGCCTCAGTCTTTAATAGTCAGACCAGTTATCTGCAGGGTATTCAGCCCCCTGAGCTGGAAGACAGGGATGGAGAGCACAATACACTCCTCATAATCCAGCAGGAAACAGTTAAGGACCTGCTAAGACACCAGGACACCCACAAGTCTATGGGGCCTGATGGGATCCACCCGAGAGTACTGAGGGAGCTGGCAGAGGAGCTTGCAAAGACACTCTCCATCATTTATCAGCAGTCCAGGTTAACAGGGGAGGTCCCAGCCAGCTGGAGGCTTGCCTATATGACACCCATCTACAAGAAAGGCCCAAAGGAGGATCCTGGGAACTACAGGCCTGACAGCCTGACCTCTGTACCGGGGAAGATTATGGAGCGGTTGGTCTTGAGAGCGCTCACAGGGCATCTGCAGGACAACCAAGCGATCAGGCCCAGCCAGCATGGGTTCATGAAAGGCAGGTCCTGCTTGACCAACCTGATCTCCTTCTGTGACCAGGTGACCCGCCTTGTGGATGAGGGAAAGACTGTGGACGTTGTCTGCCTGGACTTTAGTAAAGACTTTGACAGCGTCTCCCACAGCATTCTCCTGAAGAAACTGGCGGCTCATGGCTTAGACAGGTTTACTCTTCGCTGGGTGAGGAACTGGCTGGACGGCCGAGCCCAGAGAGTTGTGGTGAACGGCGTTAAATCCGGCTGGCAGCCGGTCACAAGTGGTGTTCCCCAGGGCTCGGTTCTGGGGCTGGTCTTGTTCAATATCTTTATTGATGATCTGGATGAGGGAATCGAGTGCTCCCTCAGTAAGTTTGCAGATGACACCAAGTTGGGTGGGAGTGTTGATCTGCTGGAGGGTAGGAGGGCTCTGCAGAGGGATCTGGACAGGCTGGATCGATGGGCAGATGCCAACTGTATGAGGTTTAATAAGGCCAAGTGCAGGGTCCTGCACTTTGGCCACAACAACCCCATGCAACGCTACAGGCTTGGGGAGGAGTGGCTAGAGAGCAGCCCGGCAGAAAGGGACCTGGGGGTGCTGGTTGACAGCCGGCTGAACATGAGCCGGCAGTGTGCCCAGGTGGCCAAGAAGGTCAACAGCATCCTGGCCTGTATCAGGAATAGTGTGGCCAGCAGGAGTAGGGAAGTGATTGTACCCCTGTACTCGGCACTAGTGAGGCCACACCTTGAATACTGTGTTCAGTTTTGGGCCCCTCACTACAAGAAGGATGTTGAAGTGCTGGAGCGTGTCCAGAGAAGGGCAACGAAGCTGGTGAGGGGTCTGGAGCACAAGTCTTATGAGGATCGGCTGAGGGAACAGGGGTTGTTTAGTCTGGAGAAGAGGAGGCTGAGAGGAGACCTTATCGCTCTCTACAACTACCTGAAAGGGGGTTGTGGCGACGAGGGTGTTGGTCTCTTCTCCCAAGTAACTAGTGATAGGACAAGAGGAAATGGCCTCAAGTTGCGCCAGGGGAGGTTCAGACTGGATATTAGGAAAAATTTCTTCACTGAGAGAGTGGTCAGGCATTGGAACAGGCTGCCCAAGGAGGTGGTGGAGTCACTGTCTCTGGAAGTGTTCAAAAAACATGTGGATGTGGCGCTTCAGGACATGGTTTAGGGGACATGGTGGCGCTGGATTAATGGTTGGACTTGATGATCTTGAAGGTCCTTTCCAACCTAGTGATTCTGTGATTCTGTGATTCTGTGAAAATTTCTTTACGGAGAGAGTGGTCAAGCATTGGAACAGGCTGCCCAGGGAGGTGGTGGAGTCACCATCACTGGAAGTGTTCAAAAAACGTGCGGATGTGGCGCTTCAGGACATGGTTTAGTGGGTTTGGTGGCGTTGGGTTAACAGTTGGACTTGATGTTCTTAAAGGTCTTTTCCAACCTTAATGATTCTGTGATTCTGTGATGATTCTGTGATTAAAATTCAGACCATGCTCTGGTCAGTTAGAAGTGGATCTCTGTGGCTCACAGAACATCCTTTCACTGTTCGTACAACAAGGTTGTGAAAAACTCTCAAGCTTTTAATATAGAACTCAAATTTTAGTACTTATGCCATTGCAGCTTTGCTTTCCAGCTATTATCAGTGTTGATAAAATGGATATTTTTGTGGTAACTCTTTGGCAGTCTGCCTTTTCATGGTTAGTGTGATGTAAGCATTAATCTGTTTATTGCATTTTTTTAATTAAAAAAAAGATCTATGCAGTAGGTCACATTCACAACTATCATCATTAACTGTATTGAGGCTGCTGAAATGAAGTGCTCTCCTGAATCTGACTTTGCCTATGCTGAACAGTAGTTGTGGCACCCAGGAATACAGATGTACATGGCTGATCATGCCAGAGCTTTTACTTCTGCAAAATCATCATATCCTTCTAAAGGTAAACAAAAATAACATGAATCTCCAAATAAGGTTTGAGGAAGGGGCTTTCCCCTGATGTGAGAGACCCTTAGCCAAGCCAAGTGGCTTTTCCATGAACCTATAAAAGCAAAGTCCTGAAGGCAGGCCTAATTAAAATCATTCCAGGCAATGGAATCAGTGGAGACAGGGAATCTTTCTTCTTTTGAATTGATGACTTTGAGTCTGTGTCCAACAGCAGAGATGAAGTAGGGTTTGCTCCAGGAACTTCCTTTTACAGAAATGATATAGTAATAATGTAACGATCTGTGTAATATTTCCAGTGTATTTCAGAATCTGAAAATAAAAATTAATGTGAAATTTACTGTATTTGGGGGGAAAAATCAGCATCAAAAACCACGTTCAGTAAAGTGATGCTTTTGTTGAAAACATGCCTTGTCTGTTCTTCCATGTAGAAGTTTGTAAATACTTCTGTATTCTCCCTAGCATTGTCACCACGGTTTGCTGTAACAGGAAAATAAATCATATGTTTGTTAAATTGAGCTTTCCTACTTTCAGATTTTTTTCCAGAGAAAATAATCTCTGAGTCAGAACATCAGCTTCACTAAACTGGCCGAGTTTAAATGCTTCCCTGCTGAGAGTTACTAGGCAACATCTCGTTTGGCTATACCTATAACAGGCTGTTTCCATTCTCCTCACTTTGGTTGCCTCAGTAATAAAAAGGGTGTGTTCATGTACCTAGACTAGTATAGTCTTAAAACTGTTTAATGTCCTTAGAAAGCAGACCTCTATTGCACTGAATTTACTTTTGCTCCTTCTGCCTTGGAGCTCTGCAGTTTTTCATTTTCCTGTACTTCCTACAGGAGAACTCTACAATTCCGTAACTTTTAAAAACATCATACAAAGACAGTGATCACTACAGCCAACCTAAACCAGAATGGCACAAAGGCCACCAGAGGTGTGAAGCAGCACGAATGAAGCAGACACTTGCCGCTACTGGTTTTATGTAGTGTCATAGATGGTGACATCACATTGTCATCAGAGGTGCCTGTTAACAGCAGCAGCATGCTGCCTGCTGTGTCTGTGCTGCATCACGCTCTGAGGTGCAGAGATGCCCTTGCATCACCTATTGCTATCACCTGCCTGCTCTCACCAGGACGTATGTGCCCAGCCTGCTCAGGTCTCTGCTCCCCAGAGTCTTCACAGGCTGCACAGAAATCACCGCCCTTGCGTGCTCTGAATTCATGTACCCGCCATCCTGTTACATTTTCATTTGTTGGTGGGGTTTTTTTCCTAAAATGTATGGCACAGCTACTGGAAAGGGGGTTTGGCCCTTATAGGCATTCTTTAATCAGGCAGCCCACTCCCCTCTCCTCACCTTTCTCATCAGGAAAGAGTTGTCTCAGAAAGGAGCATGGCTAGAAGGTTGTCCCCAGCTGGACTCCTGTGTTCAGCCAGGTGCTGGTGGAGAAGCCAGCACCTGCCTGAGTACAGTAACTTTTGGCTGGTATACCAAATTGAAATGCTCCTTGTTTCTGCAAATGGCAGAAAATAGGACAAGAACTGGCAAAATGCCTCTTTCTTACCTGTCCCCATAGATACCAGGTCTCACTGACACCTTCTGCAGATGAGACTGAATGCCATACAAACAAAATAGACCATGGAGCTGACAAAACAAGTAGCCACACACAGACTTGTGTGCAAACAGAGGTTAGTATCTTGGATGCACATGGTTGGTGGAGACCAACTCAGTGAACTGGCGAGTTCGTAACTATTACTGACAGAGGAAGCTTGCCTGAGCAGAAAGCATGTGTATTTTACACCTATAAAGATCATTGTATGCAACTGGGCTAAGAAGCAGCTGGTATCTCCTCACTCATACAGCAGGATGACCTGAAGAAAGAGTACTCTAAGGCTCTGGTTTAGCTTGTGCAGTGTTAATTACAGATACCTAATCATATGGGCAGACCCATATCTTCAAGGACTTCACCTGACCTGCACTACGCTGATAACTCACCAAGCAAACAGCACAAAGCACAACTCTGCTGCCTCAGAGAAACCAGGCACTGAGCTAAGCAACCTTGTTCTGTTTATTCAAATGAAAACAAGGAAAAGAGGAAGGTTTGGCTTTCACCATGTCTGTAAAATCAGGGTAATGGCTCATCACCTTTCAGTTGGCTGTGTATCCCGCAGTTTGGAGTAACTGTACTGAGAGATACTTGAATACCCCACTTTTGACGCTTCACTGTAACACTGAAAATGTTTAGATGTCTGTATGTACCTGTGTGTATATAACAGTAGAGGAATGGGGGAAATAATTTTGCTTTGTAAGCATGGTCATGCTTTGTAATCAGTTTGGAGTAAAAACCAAAACCAACAGAAGCCCTCTTATCACTCCCAGCCTTCACCATTGCGGGCAGCATGCACCTCTGCTAGTAAAACACAGCCAATGATGCAGGACTGAGCAGAGGAAAAGGGAGGTAGTAGATAATGGAAGAATGAGTGGAGAAAATGAGTATGAGCTTCTTGAATTAGCTCTTCTGATGCTTTTTTGGCAATGTCTGACTCTCTTACATCCTCTGCTATACCAGATAGTGGCTGGAACTGGTTGCACAGCAAGCTTGAGTAGGGTGGTGGGGATAAGGCAGGGGTTTCTTAACTCATCCATCTTTATATTACATTATCACTTGTGAAAAATTATATGAATCAAAGGAGTTACTCCCCAGTAGTCCTTTATAAAATGGCAAATTTGATAGCCTTGTTTTCTATAATTTGTCTTGCAGTACAAGATGGGGGAGAAGGACCATGTTCATTTGAGTACAAGATAATTAACTCTTCAGCACAGTAGTATTATTATTAGGTTAACACTTTGAGGATGTGCCAAGATTTGCATGTATAAAACTGCAAGCTGTCTATGTCTTCGATTTTACTGTTCCCTCTGCTGGCTTTTTATTCTCTACATACCAGCTCAAACTTTGTGCTGATGGTACTGGCCTGTGCTCTGGCGGTAGTGTCTGCCTTTGTAAATTTAAGGTCAAGTTTTCTTCAAATACATTTGTGCTTTGTCTTGGACTGCCAAAACCAGAGAAGATTAATCTAAGATTCTGCAAGGCCACTTAGTTACCCTGCCTCTTCCTGGCCTCCTCCCTGAGATTCGCATCTATCACTATGCACATAGAGCACATCTAAGCAACTGGTGTACTCTGACAGCTGGGATTACACCAGCCATAATGATGCCACTGTTACTTTGTACTTCATGCATCTTCCAGGGGAAACCATGTGATTTCTCATGATGTATTTATCTCCCATGACAACGCATTTACACTAACTAATTTTATGTCTATAAACAGAGCTGTTTACATTTATGGTCTCATCCCCATGTGATGTAAACTGCTGGACATTCAGGACTTCTGACTGTAAGCATTTTGGGGCAGGGAACTTCATTATCTTCTGTGTCTCTGGTACCAGCCACACCAAGACAGATCCCAGCTAAATGCCCAAAGTGTTAAAACATCATAAATAATAAAGACTGATAATGACGGAAGACACTGTTAAAGAGTATCATAGGCTGCAAGAATTTCCTCATGTACCTGCACTGGCTTTGTTCCACCATAGCGAATAAAGAGACATTGCTTCTCTAAGCTGAATATACTCTACCAGACAACTGCAGATTTAGGTTCCACCCACATCTGAGAAGTTTTTTAACATGTTTTTTTCATTAATTAGTTTAAATTATGATACTTTCTATCCCACTGTGTTTTTAAATAACCTTTTTTAAAATCCTAATTGAGGTTTTCTACATAATTCTTAAGAGATTTTAACATCTTAAATAAACTATTTCAAGTCTTTGCAGTATCTCTACAAGGCAAGTAATTATTCTCAATTTTACTGAGGGAAGACTTGTGGAAAAGAATTTAATTGAATTATTCAAGACTACAAGTTAAACTTACAGCCAAGCCAGAATTAGACTCTGCATGGCTCCTAACAGTGCCCAGTTCTTCAGACCCTGCTTTTTCTAAAACTTGTTTTGGTACTTAATTGTTTGGGAGTCTGAATTATCAAAAGAGAAGAGGTAAAATTAGCTTATATTTTTCTAGCTATGGTATCAAAACCAAAGCTAAGACCACTAGGGCAACTTTGGCACATAAAGAACAATACCTGACCTCTTTCTCAGAGCAAAGGTGGTATGGTCTTGGCTAGGAATTTGGCAGTTGTATTCTCTGGCGTGTATTGCCACGCAGTCTAAAATGAACCAATGTTCTTTGTTCCATGACAGCTTTAGGTAGAAACGAGGCAAGGCAGCTTGCTAACAGCAACTTCTTTGCTTGGGAGGCAGCATGGCTTTTCTGTGAGCACAGAGAGAAGACAGGAAAGGAGTAGGTTACTTCTGTATTACTAGCAGATTCACGCTCCTTTCACCAGAAATTGTAATGCCCATTATTTTAGCCATATATCCACAGAACTGTAGTGATGCTCTTTTCTATTGCATGATGCTGCAAATCACTTGGATTCTCTTTTAAGCTTGTTAACAGCCTAGTCTGGTTCTGGGCAGAACAAGAGAAGAAGAGAGACTTTTCTCAGAGAAAAAATAGGATTTTTCCATCCCAGAACATCTCCAGTATGAGGTGGCTCAGGAAGCAGCCTGCATTAGAAGAAACTGAAAAAGCCTTAGTTCGGCTTTTTTTCTGGTTTTGAACAAGATGGTGAGGGCTTAGCTAGAACTCATAAGTGTTTGTATTTTCTGGTCTTCAACCTTGACCATACTGTGTAGGAGAAATAAGCCCTGCTGCCACACAACTGAACTGCCTCCTCTTCCTATTACTTACTGACTTTTCTCACTAGGAGCGAAGTGTTTTAAAGCCAAGTGATGAGCTGTGGTAACACTACCCTCACAGCATGTCCTGTAAGGCTCAGCACCCCATCAACCTCATGGATTTCACAGATCTTTACACAAATGACGCCCAGGCCCAGCCCTCTGAGGTAGTGGTGAGCCACATGTCACAGAGTAGGAAGCTGAGGGACAGCTGTGGGAAGTGACTCGCCCACAGTCCCCCAGGGCAGGGCAGGGCAATCTGATTACAGAAAGGTTCTCAAAAGCTATCCAAGTGTGAGCTGCTGCCAAAATGCACAAAGGCAAAGCAGTTTAAAAGCAAAGCTCTTTATTGAAGAAGTGCCCAGATTTTTTCAAGACTAAAAGAATTTGTCTCAAGGCAGGTGTGTCCATGGGGACTGGTTTTAGCAGCGCTGAGGAATGTGTGCAGAAGGGATTGGCAGCTTGCCATGGGGCAGAAGAAAGAGAAATTCATGCCCATTATTGTGCTCCCTTTTATTGTCTTCTCTTTTGTTGTTGGTTTTTTTTTTTCCTTTGCTCTGTGGTATCCTTTCTCTCTCCTCCTCAGAAACCCCTTTGCATATCCCCCAGGCTCTGGCTTTCTTGACTGCATTCACCCTCACCTTGTGCCTGAACCCTCTTAGTTCCATACACTCAGTTCGCTTCCCTTGCTGTGAGGGAGATGATCGAACACACAGTCCTGCGCCCACGTCTGAGACAGCAGCTATCTGCACATGCTGGAAGTGGCTGTGGGGATTGGCCTGCAGGCTCTGGGCAGGTTGGCAGAGGAGGCATCAGCTGTGCTCATCCAGCTCGCCTCCTTTGCGCACACAGTTTGATAGCGTTTACAAAGTGACTTCCAGAAAAGCTGCCACAGAAATCAGGGATAAAAAAAAGTCATCAGGAATGCTCAGTTAGCCTGCTTAGCTCTGGAAACGAAGAATGTGCTGCCCTGCCATATTACTGATGCATGGGATGTAGAAATGTGGCCCACAAAGGTCGTCTTTGCTCAGGTGTCATTTTTGGAAGATCAGAAGATGGATCCAGACATTTTATGATAGGAGGAATGGACATGAAAGGATAGCAAAGTATTTTGCACAACTGTTAGGAAAGGGGTAAAGGCAACACAAAGGAAGGTGCTGGAGTCAAAGACGAGGATTTGTGTTTTCCTTTCCAGGAGTCAGCATTGAAGGATGAGGACACAGCTGGTGGACTGAAAACATGTAGAGGATGGCAGCTAAAGACCTGACCGTGAGCTCTCAGGAATGGGGGAGCTGAGATCAATCCTCCCTGGTGTGACAGTCTCTTGGGGACAGTTCTGACAGAGCTATGGGATGCCTATGCATTTTCTTGAATTACTGAAGGAGAAAGCCTTGTGAAGGGCTAGGATCTGAGCAGAGCTAGAAGCAGGTGTTCATGCTTGGGAAGTTCAGGAGATTGACCGCGCTGTTTATCAGAATACCAGGTGCAAAATGGACCCTCACATATTCACTGCCCCAGGAATGACCCTATTCCCAATCCAGAAAATGTTCCCTCCCTATTTCAGGCTTTACATTACCTCTTAGTCCTGGGCCTCTCCTGAATGCACTTGGGTATTCACGCTTGGGTCCATTATGAACAAAGGTCATTAAACCTTGTACAATATGTCTAGCTGGAGTTTCCTTAGCCCCTCAGAGAAGGAAGAAAAGGGGCTCCATGACACTTCTGCTTGGCAATAGCCCAAATAGCCTCTGCTCTGGGCTTGGTCTGTAAGAAGGGCATTTTCCAAAACCAGATTACATGTAACTTTCTATGACCTTGTAGCCTTCACTTTACTTTTATGAATGAATCTCTACTAAAAGCAGGGGGTAAATGTTTTTTCTTTGTCCCTCTTTCAGTTTACAAATTTGTCTTCTCCTATAGCCAGCTGTTAAAAGATTGGTTCTGCCCCTGCTTTCACCTTTCCTGTTTTATCAGCTGAGACGTCAAACTGAGGGCCTGACCACTTGGTGTTAAAGATCCATGGCTCTTTTTGTAAGGCAGTGGCCTGGCCAACTCTAGACTCTAAATGCTGCCTTGTCTTAGTTTGAGTTAGCCTCTCACACCCTAAATCGCAAGGCGTCATTGCCTTGAGCAATGAACAGCTTCTCTGTCCTAATTCAGGGGTGACAGCAGTTAAGCAGTAGGTGAAAGAAACTGCGTCTTTCTGAAGTATGAGCACTGCTGAGAGGCTCAATTTTTTAGCTCTTGCAAATTGTTTGACATCCACAGATGAAAAGGGCTGTAGAAATGCTTATGATGGCTTATTATTTTGGCCTTGTTGCTACTCTAATTTCTATTACCCCTGTGTCAAGTCATCTTATTTTCTGCAAGATTTTACCTTCTTGCTGTACAACTGCTTCAAGAATAGGCAGAAATGGTTAATAAAAAAACATTGCCTAAAACAGAAATAGCAGATTAACTGCTCCAAAGAGACACAGTAAAACTCCTCCACTCTGCCCATGCCATGGTATTTAACTAAGCTCATTAAGCCCTTCTCCACAGGTAACTACAGCTGATCAGAGGTGTTCAGCTGTGCTTGTGATGACTTCCCAGCCTGCGGAAACCTCAGCAGTGTCTGCAGGGACCTATCTGCTGTCAGAACTGTCCTTCTGGCTGGAGAAGGACAAACGAGACTATTTGTTGGGAGCATGGTGCAGGGGCAGCTTGTGGGTGCTGGGGAGATGTGATGCAGAGAGGATGATGAGGTTGGGCTACTCTGCAGCAGGCAGACCTCACGGGGTGAGGTGTGGTATAGGGAGTAGGTGGGAATATGAGGTGGAGGGTGTAGCATGAAGGAGGTGACATTTTGTCTGAGAAAGATAACAGGGTACAGTTTTGGGATCCTGGTCTGTCAAGGTATGGCATATGGTTGGGTGATTTTGTAGAGGGATGGACAGCGACTACTCAGAGTCACCTCAAAATACATTTAAAAAAAAAGAAATCTACTTTATCTACTACATTCCAGAATATTTTGACAATTTTCCCTCAGAACACAGAGCAGCTCAAATGGCTGCTCTGCAGTGACCTCTAGGGTACGTTTGCTTTCACACCTGCTGCAACCTTAGATCACCTAGAAAAAACAGCTTCTCCCAAACAGATTACATGGACCTACTTTGTCTTCTAAAACTGGCTTGTGCCATTGCCAGTGTCAAAGTCCTTCTCCCCATAATGCCTTAGGTAGGGCATGTACGGAGAAGAGAGGCTTGTTATCTACAGTTTGCTGGTGCATCAAAGGAAGTTGCAGATGCTCTGCATGGATCTCATCCAGTACTCTGAAGTCAATGAAAACCCTTCCCTCGACCTCTCATTCAGTTCCCCTCTCTCCGTAGCTCCTTATGCAAATCATATTCTATTTTCTGTGTCTCTCCAACAAAATCAACATGTCCCAAGCATATCCTTTTGTGGAACCTGATAGCAAACCTTTCAAAATTATTGGCATTCTCTTTTTTCTGATGAAGCGTGACTTGAAAGCATATTAGAGCTATCCAAAGGGGGGGGAAGAAGCAAGCCCTGACCCTGCAAACCTGTGGAAGTACCAATTACTGACAGCTATTATCACTCTGACTACAGTAGGACTGCTCACCTGGGTAACAGCCAGGAGGAACAGGCCTCTCATAGGGACCTGCTGAAAATCAGACACAATGCAATGAATGCAGGCCACTTGACAGCAGAAGGTTGTCAGGAAGCCAAACCGGAAAGGGCTGGCCAAGCCTAAAATGAAATAATCTGCATTTGCTAAAATAAACAAATATATACATAAAATCATGGAGGGAAGGATAGCGTACAGAAGTCCTTGAAAGCTCAGGACAAAACTGTTAAGAAATAAGACCAAAATTCACAGTAGAGACTAAAACTAAAAAATGGGGCAGCCCTACTTGTGATGACTGGGATGCTATTCTAATGCTTTGTACCTTTTAAGATAGTCCTTATGTATTCATGTGCCAACAGCCCCCCCCTAACAATTAAAAATCTGGGATAAGGATTAAAGTGATAGCAGGTGGCAATGTAATTGCTATCAATCTTACATCTGAACCTCTCATTTGTCATATAAACTCAACAACAGCTGGCTCTCAACCCTGGTTATCCTCACGGCTGTAACAACAGGTTCAAAGGAGGTATGGATGTCAGGTCTTCATCTGCACGCTGCCAAGGAGCACGAGGATGAGAGGGGTGTACGGGTGCCGCACTCTGCAGCAACAAGCTGAAGGAGCACCAGATAAGCCCCCATTTCGTTCTCTTCACAGGAGTTGCTCACGGTGGCACTCGTCGTTCATTATCTGGTACCAGCTTCAGTCTTCACACTGAATCAACGTGGGCTGAAGAACAGCCACCAGCCTGGTCCACAGCCAGAAACCCAAAAGCCAAGGCAGTAGCACAGCAAATGAGAAGTGCCGTTACTAGTGAGAACTAGCAAGAAAGCAAACGACAGCCATTCTCATGGCTGTTTTAGTCGTATCGCAATGGTTCAGGCATTCCGAGCCTTGGCGAGCCTGGTTTTTCAGTGAGGGTTTGTCCCGTTTTGGTGTGCTGCACTGTGGAAAGGCAGTGGGAGGCCACGGCAGGTCGCACCAACCTGGTCAGTACTGATGGGGGCTCAGCAAATGGCCCAGCTGCTGCCCGCCCAGCCCCAGGGCCGGGGAGGGCTTAGCGGGGGGCTCGGGGCCTTCGTGTCCGCCAAGCCGCCAAACCTCCAGGGCCCTGGGCCGGGCGGCCGGCGGGAGCGCCATCACAGGGCATCACTCCCTGCCAGCGCCGTTCCGCGCGGCGTCACAAGATGGCGGCAGAGCCCCGAGGCCGGACTATCACGGCTCCCGCCGCATGTCCGCGTTTTCCAGTGAGGAGTCACCAAAACTGGCAGGAGCTGGGGAACTGGCCTGGGAAAAAGGTGGAATAAACTGTTGTGTTGTGAGTTTGGGGGATGTCTCTGTTCACGCTTAAGAGAAGCTTGGTCGATTTTGGCAGCCAGGTACACAGTATTTTCCTTATGAACAAGTCACGCTTCAGCCCAGGAGTGCAAGGTCTAGGCACAAATTTGTCTGTAGTCTTGAGAGGTCTCAGTAGCATTGGCCTCTGGAGTTAAAAGGTGGAGGCCAGCCATGCTATCTGTGTCTTCTCTGCTGGCATTTTGGTGGGAGACAGTAACATCTGACCTGAAGAGCGACAAAGCTTGGGTAGGGAGGGGGAAGAGGGGGCAGAAGGAGATGGCAGCTCCGGGCACCAGATTAGGTGTCAAGGGCAGAGGGGAGTCTAGGGCCAGGGAGAGGGGGAATAAGGTACTCACTGAAGTGAGGTGGCACGGACAGGGGCTTCAGCAGGTAACTGGCATTAGTGAGGGGAGAGATTGGGGTCACGTAATCTCTGAGCATTCAGTAGAGTGTATAACCTGGGTGTCTTTATGGTTTAAGCTCTCATTACTGAACATTACACTTCAAAGCAATGGGTGCATTCTCACTGAGTAAACTCCATTTACGTTTGATGGCAGGAAGGAACTGGTTATGCTGTAGCCAAAAGTGTACACCTTAAAATGTGTTATTGTCCCTCAACCGCTATTCCTAAACAATTGCAGGCCCCAAGAATCCAAAATAGAGGGAGGCAGCATCTCTGCCCTCTAAAGAAAGGACAATCCGGTGTGTGAAACACCAGGCAGAAGCCCTGGGAATGCAGGAGCTGAGCCATGAAGACCTGCAGAGGATTTGCAATGAATGTTGGCATTGCATAAAGAGGGCACTGAATTCACACACATTCCCCTAAGCCTTTGTGTGCCAGTGCACAGGGCCAGCTCTCGCTACCCAGCCCCACAGCCGTAATTAAGGGATTCCCACTGTCCACGAACAGGTGCAGCCCCACCCAAACAACAAGGCTGCAGACAAAAGATTACAAATAAGGACTAAATCCCTCTACTGTACATTGCAGTGGTGAGCAGGGACAGGTGGCCTAGGGTAATTCGGGTTCAGTCCTCATGCTGGGGCGGGAAACTGCAGCAGCTCATTTGGATCTGGACTATTATATGATAACTCCTTGTGGGCTCTGTTGATGGGGAAGCTGATGGAGGCATGGATTAAACCAAACAGCCTGTAAGCTACTGGCAGTGGAATTATTCCTACAAATTTCTGACAGCTTGCAAATAAAGGCACAGATGAGGGAGAAGCTGCTTTCTCCAGCTACCCCTTCCTCACCAGTACTCTATGTCATTCATTCATTCAGCTATAATTGATCATAAAGATCTTGTTCATCAAATGAGCATGGGTGTATGCATGCAGTGGATTTACAGTGCTCATGTACCTTTGGGACTCGCTATGTCCAGAGGAGATCTTGAGTGTTTTGGTAACAAAAAAGAAGCAATTGTTATCTGATGTGATCTTCAATGTTTTCTTAATTTACTGCATTTGTTGTTGCATTAAACATGCTGCCATCAGTGTCCTGTCTATAGATCTGGAGGAAGGTCTTAACACAGCTCAGGGCTATGGGCAGCTCAGATGAATTTCCAGTGCTGCGATCTGAACTACATGGTGCATCAAAACGTTCTGCCTTGGGTGCATGTGGCTTTGTTACCATAGATCCGAGTGCCCTGCAAGTTCTGCACTTAATAGATAGGGCTGAGTTATAAAACCCAGGATTCCTCTCAATCAACAAAAAACCCAAGCAAATGTTTAATCAGTGCATGTTCTCTTGGCAATTGTTTGAGAGCTATAAGCGTGTAAAGACAGCACTCCAGATTTCGGGAGGCTTTGGAGTAATTAGCTTCCTACATTGGGTATCTTCAGTAGTATTGAAAATCAGCCAGAATAAGCATGGGCCAGTCTAGGAGTGAGGCACTTAAGCACTTCAAAACTCTTGTTAAAGATTTGAACCATTTAAATGTCAGAATGCCTTGAAAAACATGTACCTGCCTAAATATTAGTCCTGGAACTTGACGCTAATTTTTTTTTGTTCCTTCTATTGCCAGTGAAACAGGAGTGACATCTTCAAAGGCCATCAGACTCCATCTTAAGTAAGTTCCCTCCTGAGAGTGGTTTGACACCCATCTTTTCGCCTTGACTATTAATGAACACCTTCTACTTAGGGGTGCAGTTACTTTAACATAGATATACATGCCCTGTCCCATTCTAGATGCTCTCCAGTATCCCACATGGATAGCCTGCATAGAAGCTCACTGAACTTCCAGAAATGTGCAGGTCTTCTGCAGGTCCTATGTCATATCTGCAATCCCGAAGAAATGTCTTGGATACTATATAGTACTTAACATGATACTAGACCATGTGTGTCATGCTCCTGTATGTAAGGAACTGAATCCCTTTCCTAATTAGCGTGCAGCTTTTGACTGGTGAAGTTAGAGGCAATGATGACTCACCCCGTAAGTGACTTGCTTGAGGACATTGATGCCAGAGGCATGTGTTTACGAGCCCAAAAAAGAGCAAAGAAGAGGATCCTGGGAAGTATAAATCCATCAGAGTAACCATAATAATGAGAGTCAATTATTAATCAATTTGTAAGCACATAAGTGATAAGAAGGCAGTAGAACATATCAACATGGATTAATCAAGAACATATCACTTCAAATTAATTCAGTGTCCTTATTTGAAGAACTAGCCAAGTGTATAAAGAGATAGATGGGATAATATGTCGACTTTATTAGTGTCAAAAGCCTTACTCTTCTTATAAACAAAACCATGTGATGAGAATCTAAATGAAATCGTGATTAGAATGAGCACATAATGTTTGAATCATACCAAAGCTTTCATCCGTGGTTCACTGTCAAAGCTGGACGTGCCAAGTGGGGTCCTGCAGGCATCTGTTGTGGCCCTGATGTTTTCAACAATAAATAAGATACTGGAAAAGAGAGTACTTAATTCAACTCCTGAGAGCACTGGTTGGGAGAGCTTGATTCCGAGAACTGGATCAGGACTCACATTGATCTTCACAGATTGGAAAGCTTGCCTGAAATCAATAAGCTGCACTGTAATAAAGACAAGTACGAAATGCAATCTTGGGACAAAAGACAGATCAAGTGCATGGTTTGTGAAATGAAGAATAACTGGTAAGGCAGCAATAGTGCAGGAATGGATCGACTGTCTGTTGGGAACCATGCACTAGGTAAAGCAGGATAAAACCTATGCAGAAAAACAAATGTCATTTGGGGATATATTAGCAGCAGTGTTTGGGGTAAAACACTGAGGTAATTATTCTGCTCTACTTGGCACTGGTGAGGCTTAGACTAAGTACAGTGTCTGGTTTTGGACACTACACTTGAAGAAAAGATACAGGCAAATTAGCAGCAAACAGCCACAAAATGTTAAGATGTTTAAAAAGTGCACACTGAAGGGATTTGCTTAGTCTCAGGAAGAGGTCATTGAGAGGAGACATGAAAACAATCCTCATTGTGAGAAAGGTTCTCACAGAGAGAAAAGAACAATGTTCTCCCGTGCCTACTGGAAGGTGAGCATAGGAGAAGAGCTACCAGGCTAGGTAAAACAGTACTTTTCATGTGTGGACAACTTCCAAAGAAAATGCAGCATCTCCTTGTGTAGATGTTTTTCATGTCCCTGACTTGGTTAATAATTGGCCACAAAGATAAAAGCCTCAGGGCTAAATGGATGCAGAGATGTGGTTTTGCAATGCCTAAATTGTAGGTGCTGGGCACCCAGCCCCAAGGCTCCTGGTATGGTGGGAGGCAGGTGATCAACAAAGAATGCAAGAGTGAGCCAGCAGGCTCAGCAAGGAGCCAACAAACGTAAGATGTCTAACTCTGGGCTGGAGAAAAAGCTAACTGCGCTCAGAAGTAGGGGTTGAGGGATCTGCACCAGAAATCCTTTCCTGGACTGAACAACCACGGCAGGTCAGCTCTTCCTCCTTAAAAATCAAGATGGCTTTCACATCATACTACAGCCAAGACTATTCAAGAAAACACCAACAATGTAGGATGTCTCCTCGGGAGAGAGACCTGTGGGATTCGATGGTAGCTGAGGAGACATTCTTGAGGAATGTGGACCCCTAAGGTGCTTTTAAGCCTCTGATTTTACCTGCATCTCTAAGTCTTTGCACCTCTTTCCAAGACAGGAATCATTAATTTAAAATTCAGCTCTACTAAATAGTATCTAACAATTTTAATAAAACAACTTGCTGCTTGAGTTCTAAAAGCCATTAGACAAATTCATGGAAGAGGGGGGGAGAGAGAGAGAGAAATGTATCAAGAGCTCTGAGACCCACAGAAAGAATCTCTGGCAAAAGAAGTTCCCTGAGCTCTTACCACTGGCACAGGTGGGTGAAGGAACTGGATGGACCTGTGCCATGGGCCAGGATAGTAATCTATTTGCTCTTATGGACTTTTGCTCTTATGGAAAGTTTTCATGAACAGTTTTAGAACAAAAGAAGGACTTTGCTAACAACATATGGCAAAGTCACAGAGCAGGAAGGGCATCCCAGCAGGGAGGAGGCTTGAAAAATCATCAGGAGGAAGCCTAGGCCTGTGAGTACCAGAGTGGCAAAGACAGAATGAAATCCAGTGTTAAGAGGTCATGCATTTGGGATATATGGTAAGAATGTGTGCTATGGCTGTGGTCTCGGTAGCCCTTGCCAGATAGAGGAGGAAAAAGACCTTGGGGTACTAGTTAATGACAAAGTGGTCATGAACTGCTGAAGGACCATGACCATGAAAAGGGTAAACACAACCCTTGCAGTACGAAGTGAGCAGTTTTGGAAGAAAGGAAAATGCTGACAGCATTCTCCACAGAGCTGTGAGGACTCTTCTGGATGACTGTGTACAGTTGCGGTTCTGATTGTCCCAGCAGATTGGCTCAGATGGAGAAAAGGGCAGGGAAAGGTGATTTGCATGATAAAGAAAATGAGGAGTCTAATCCTGAACTTGATTTGCTTGCCCTCGCAAAATGAGAGCTGGAAAGGAACATGGTGACTGTGTGTAAACCTAAGGGGAAGGCTCTTGGAGACTGAGGTCTTTCATGGGAACCTGCGCTTACACAAGAGCTGACGGGCATAAACCAGGGAGGAAGAGATCAAGGGGGGAGGTTAGAAAACAGAGGAGTCTCTAACCCACAAAAAGGAGCAATGACTGGAACACCTTATTTCTATTTAATCTAGAGCTGGATATGTCTATGGAAGAGGCGATGTAACCCGGCTGTTTACCTTAATGAAAAGTGCCCTGTTTTCTGTTGGGATAGGACTCTCCGTCCCTGGAAGCTGTCAGGAATAAAAACCCAAAACCCAGGCCACCGCGCCTCCTGCCCGCTGGTGTTAGGGAGCCTCGTCACCCTTTCCCAAACTGTGCAGCGTGCCGCCAGCATTCCGTCAACACTCGCCTGCTCTGCTTTGTTTCAGCTAACCCTTCTGCAGTTACGTGACAGTCTTGCATCGTTTTTCAAATGAGTCAGAAATCAGTCTGGGTCAGTGCGGAGTGTTGTCGGGACCTGGTCTCAAGGAGCCATCCCCTCGACCCGTGTATGGTTTTGTGTCTATTGGAAAATACGGGGCTCCTCAGCAAAACGTCCTTTTTACATAGCGCTTTCCTCCGGCGCCCTTGCTTACAGATCCCCCTCGGGGCAGCGGCGGGGCACGGGGCCGGCCCGGCGGCGGACTCGCCGCGGCTGCGCCCGCGGGAGGCCGCCGGGGACTGCGGGCAGCCCGGGGGAGCCAGCCCCCTGCACCGGGGCTGACTGCAGCCCGTTTAGGAGCCCGTTCCCTGCGAGGGCCGGTTGAGTTTGTTGCCGTTTCATTCCTCCGCGCTGCCCTGCGCCCTCCCCGTCTTCCTCCGGGCCCGCAGGCGGGGCACGGCCCGCCCCGCCCGCACCTGAGCCGCTCCCGCGGGAACAGCCGGCGGAACCTCGAACTCGGCCGCCTCCCGTGATGTAGGTGATGCTAGCTTTGAGCCTGTCTGTTGTCGGGCCAGTTTAGAAGCTGATGAAACGGTAAATTGTTGGTGGAAACGCAGGCAGCTTTGTGCTCTGCCAAGCAGATGCCTGGCGGTTTTAGTCAAGGATTGGTAAATTTACAGGAGCGGGGTGGACGTGCCCTCCCCGGGCTACTGTGATATTCAGGGGCGAACAAAGAAGAACGTGAATATTCGCACAGCCGCCTTTCAGCGTGTGGCATCGCTCCGCGATGTTTAAAGGGCTGTGCCTTTTGTTTTGTTTTGTTTAGGGGAAAAAAAACCACACCAACAACAAACGCCCCCCCCAATCAGAAAGTACCTGTTTGCGTTTTAAAGCACATGGAAATCATCCGTGAGCAACCATATAATTTGATTTGCTAAGCAATCTGCGAGGCGATTGCACATCATTTATAATGTTCATTGAGCATTTTGCTTAATTGTGTCTCTTTTTGTAAAGGACGCACAGCCCCCTCCCGGCTGCGGCCGGCACAAGTGGCCAGATTCCCATGGACCCGCAGACAACCGCCGGCCTTGCGCCGGGTTTTTCCCAAGCGGAGCCGTCCCCACGGGGCGAGAAAAAGGCTCAGGTACGAGCTCGCCTGTCTGCACCCCCTCTGGTCGCAACCTGCCGCTGCCCCTCCAGGCCGGCGGGTGCCCGGCTCTCCGCCCGCCGGGGCGGCACCCGGGACGGGACGGGGCCGCTGCCCTTCGCCGGCCGCAGGCCCGGGAGGGGAGCTCGGCCAGGAGCCGTGAAAGCGGCACCAGAAGGGATGGAAGACCTCGCTGGAGTCTCCCCCATCCCGTGTCCCTTTCCCCGCCCCTCTGGGGCTTTGCTGTGGCGGGCCGCGCCTCCCCACGCCGCGCAAACGGCAGTGAGACCGGGGGGGGGCCGTAGGGTGCCCCGGGACAGGAAGGCACCGGCCGGCGGAGCCGCGTTTGGCACCGTTCGGGCCCCTCCACGGAGCTGAGTGGGCCTGAGCGCTGTGGGAGCGGGGCGGGGGCTGGCAGCCACTCCTCGCCGCCGAGAGCGCACCGGCGCCGGCAGGCGGGAGGCCGGCGGCCCGCTCGCCGCCCGGCCGCACCTTTCGCCGGCCGCGGCCGCCCGCCCGCACCATATAATTTGATTTTCCCCCGTGCCCGCAGATCGATTGCAGCTCATTTGTTACACTCAGCGGCTCCTCGGGGCGGGGGAGTGGGGGAGCGGGGCGGGCCAGGGGAGCCGGGGGAGCCAGCGGCACAAGTGTTGGGATTCCCATGGGCTGTGCCTGCTCTCCAGCTTGCCGCGCTGGCACCCCGGCCCGAGCGGCCGGCAGAGGGGGGGTGTAGACACTGTGACCTCCGCGATCTCGGCTTGAAAGAGCCTGAAAGGCGGCTCTTTATGGTGCATTACCAGCCCAGCGTCCAGGTACCAGCTCGGAGGGGAGGGCGCGCAGCCGGGCCGACCCCGGCTGCAGGTGCCTCCTCCTACTCCGCCGGGGTTGTGAGGGCCCGGGGCCGCCCCGCCGCCTTTGTGGGGCCGCACTCGCCCCGGTAGCGGCGCCGGGGGGGAGAAGCGCTGCTCCCCGCCTTATTTATGAGCCTCACGTGGCGGCGGGGGAAGGGGCGGGCTTGCCGCGGCCGATCCCGCTCCCTCTGCAACGCCCCCCCTCCCCCGGGCCAGTCGCTGCTCCGGGGGTGCCGGGGGGCACAGCCCGGAGGCGGTGAGGGCTGGTGGGGCTTCGCAGGGGGCTGGGAAGCAAATGGGCTCCCGCAGGCGTCCCCGCAAAGCGGGTTTCCTCTGCCGCTGTCGGGCAGCTCGCGGGCCTGCCCGGCGTCGGGCGTTGTGGTGGGACACCCCGACGCCTCCAGCCGGGCGTGCGGGTCTCCTCCCCTCGCCCGCAGCGCAAGGAAGTTGTGTAAAAGGAAAAAACGATCCAGGAAATACAATCCCCTGGAGTTGCCCCGAGTAAAGCTTAATTTAAATTGTGCTTCCAGAGGTAAAAAGAACTGAGATACTCTCTTTTTCAATTAAATAAAGTGCCGTTTGAAATCCGGAATTGCAATAGGGTAGTTTGTTTGGTTTTGGTTTGTTTTGGGTTTTTTTATCCTTTCCTGCTAAAATATTGTTTTGGGTAGATATTGAGCCAACTCTGGTCCAGTCTGTTAAAAGCATCCTGCTACCTTTCGCATCAGAAAAAATGGCATCTCTGAAAGAGTCCGGCACACCAAAGAATCCCAGCAGGAGCTGGTGAGTTTTACAATCTCGAGGGAAATATGGCCATCCTCGGTGTTTGCCGCACTGTGGCTTTTTGGACCCGGAACCTCTTGTTTAACTAAACACTGACAGGGTGGAGGTGAAGGTTTGCAGGAGAAAATCGGATGGTGCCTGCGAGCAGGAGAGGGGAAGTTTCCTGGCTTGTCTTCCCATGCCTGCGGTTTCATGGCACCGGATCAGCAACAGGAGTTAGGAAAAATATGCAGGTAACGTAAGAGTAAGGACTAGATTTTGGGTCTGGATGTGAAAGCCAACAGGCGTCTCTTGGGGGACCCGGCGTTTTACCTGAGCTTTAGCGAACAGGTTTCGTTATTCTGGAGTATCACACGAGTGTGGCGCCATTTCAGAAGACCCTGGACCGTCAGGCAGCGTGCGGAGTGCGGACCTCTCCACCTCGGACCTCCCTGCTGCTCACTTAACTCCACCTTCTATCCGTTTTTCCGTCTCCCAACTGGTCGGGGCAAAATGCAGCAGAAGGAAGGAGCCAGGGCACGTACGGGCGGGGCCGCTGGGGGCGGTGGCCGGCCGGGGACCGCTTTCCCTCCACGCTCCGTCCAGAGCATCTCCAGGTGTTGTGCGCGCCTTGCGGCCCCGCCGGGGAGGGGGACTTCTCCCGCTGCCCTCCCCGCTCCGGGAAACCTCCAGGTGAATCCTGCCAACGGGAAGGGACGGGCGCTCTTCTCGCCCTAGAGAAGCAGAGACGCTGCGGACTCCCGGCTGTGCTCCGGCAACCCTCGCCCGCGGAGGAGGCTCTTTCCCGAGCCAGGGTCGGGCCCCATCCCTCGGTATCCTCGGGCCGGGGCGTGCACAGCGCCGAGCACCCCAGGCAGAGCAGCCGGTGCTCCAGTTCCCCGCGGTGCAGAGTGCGCGCCCTGTCCTTAATTCCTCCGGCGGGGGGCATTGCGTGGGCCCCCGGGGGCTCGGGAGTGGGGGCCGGTGGGTCAGACCCCGCATGCAGCCCTGCCCTGTCCCCATCTCTGGACCTTTAAGCGACTCCTGGTCCCCATGAAGGTGACTGTCAGGTGGGTCTGTCGTCTGATCATTGACTCTGGAGGGAAGGCAGTGTGCCCCTTGGGGACCCCCCATTGGTTTCTGCCCTCGGAGAATTGAAATAATGAAGTGTTAGACGTCGGCCACGCATTTTCTCTGCTCAAGAGTGGTGCGGGGATGTGTCGTTCCCGTGAGCACGCCTCTACCCTCCCGGCGGACAGCAGGGCGGCGGGTGAGACGCCCGGGCAAGGACAAGTATTGAAAGAAGGACGTTTGCCACACAGGCGGTGCAGGCCCAGGTGCGTTGCCGTGGCCGGGGCTGCGCTGGTGCCGGCTCATGGATTTCGCAAGTTTCCTTTCCGTAAGGTCTTGGGCAACCCGAGAAGAGCCTTCCCGCCCCTCGGGCTGTTCCTTCGAGGAAGGTCCGTGCTCATTTCTCAAAGACAGTGAAATCGTCTCTAAAGCCGTCGTGGCCGCAGGGGCGAGGGCTGAGCTGGGCACAGTGGCGGGACCGCTTCTGCTCCTGAGCCGGGCAGGGAGCGGCGGGGAGCCGCTGCTGCGGGAGACCCACAGCCCCAACGGCGCGGCGGGATGCCCGTCCTTCCTGAGGGAGCTGCCTCGCAGGGATGGACAGACCGCACAGACAGGCTTCCCAGGCCACCTGCTTGAGTTTCATGGCCCGCTGGTGTCGTGACACCGCCCAGCGCTGTACGGCTCACGCCAGCCGTGCGGTATCACTGTGCGCCGGGGCAAAGTGGGCACTGGGGAAGGAGGAAAGGCTCTGGGCATGGCAAAGGGGCTGGGCTCCCCCAGCCGCTCTGGGCACAGACAGTCCTTGGATCAACAGCAGAGATCCTGCTTCTCCTTCCCCATCACCTCCTAAAGCCGTCGGGAGGGTGCTTCACCACCACGTTAACGAGAGATGGATGGATGCCCTCAGGGACAGGGACAGACCGAGGTCAAGGAGCTGCGCTGGTGCCAGAGTTTTTTGGGGAAAGGAGCCTGTTTCGGGCGGTTGCTCCCCCTCTGGATCGCCCTTGGTCTGTCTGACCTCGGGAAAATGCTGCAAGGAGGGTCCTGGGTCAGCGTAGGAACGTGTGTGTGTGTGCGTGTGTGGACGCCGAGTGGGTGCTGTGATGACAGGGGCCACTCGACGTGGTTTGCTCATCGGCTTTGAACTCCGTCGCTCCAGCCGGAGTGTGGCAGGAGCAAGGACTCGCCATCCCGTGGGCAATGACTCCTTGGGCATGCAGGAGAGGGAACAGATCCGTCTCTGTGGCCAGGAAATCCCTGCGACATCCCCCCTGACACCTCAGCCTTGTTAGGGCTTAAGGTTTTGCTTTCTTCTTTTTCCATGTGTTTTGGGGTAAGAGTGACAGGGATCCGAGAGCAATTCATGTACGATACCTGCGAGATTTATACCTGTGCTTCTCTCTAGCCGTGACGCCTTCACACGCAGCCGTCGTTCGCCGGCTGCCCGCACGCCGGTAAGGCTCCCCACTGCGCTCCCGGAGGCGGAGACTCTCCAGCCACCGGAGTGGCCCGGCGTGCCCGCTCCGGTGGGTGAGGACCGGGCACCCGCCCGGGTGTGCCCTAGCCGCACCAGCGGCACCGGGGACGAGAGGGATCTCGGGCCGAACTCCCGCCCCCAGGGGTCTGCACAGGACCGGGGCCGGGCTGCCGGCGGGTGGGTGACACGGCACAGGGGCGCGGGGACCGCGCGACCGTGGGACTGGCTGGGCTGGCGGCTCCTCGGGGCCGTGGGGATGCGGGGTTGGTCGTGGGCTCCACCCGGTCTACCCGGCCCCTCCGCCCCCCGCAGCAGCCTCGGGGGCCGCGCACGGCCTGTCCCTACCCTCCCACTAGCGCCTCACGCCCGGCTGCTGTGGGGCGGCCGCGCATCTTACGCTCCCAGTGCTGGGGGTGCTGATGGGCAGAGACCTGGGCGTGTACCCTGGCCGCGCAAGGTGCCAGCAACACCTCTGGGCTGCGTGAACACGGTCACAGCCCAGGAGACGGAGGGAAGGAATTATGCCCCACCCTCAGCAGGCGTGAGACCGTATCTCAACCCTGCGGCCAGTTTTGGGGGAGCCATAAACCAGGGGGGCGAAGGAACCTCCGGGCTGGAGCAGCTGCCAGAGTCTGCGGGGGGCACTCCGAAGCCCAGCTCCTCACAGGGTGCCAGGGTGAGGGACGGCGGGCGTGAAGTCAAATAGGAGAAAGCCGGAAGGGACACACAGAAAACCTTTTCTACCATGAGAAACAGGAGCCGTTCAAACTTTATATCCATAAGGGCACGGATATACCCCACCCAAGGAGGGTGAAGCAGCAGCACAGGTTGCCCCGGAATCTTGGGCAGGCTCCATCCGTGGAGGTTTTCTGGGTCCGGTCGGATAAAGCCCCGCAGCCGCCCCGGCTGGAGCGGGAGGTAGCGCTGGATCCCTCCGCGGGTCTCTCCCAGCCTGGGTTTCCACTCCCACTCGCGGGGAGCGGTCCGCATAGGAGGGCCCGTGGGGGTCCCGGCCGCGCACGCTGGGCACGGGCAGACGGTGTCCGCGAAGTCACCGCCGGCCGCCGCGTTTTTTGGGGAAAACCACGAACAAGCCTCCGACCGACCCCGTCGCGCCGGGAGCCATGCGCGGAGAGGGGCTGGAGCGGGGTCTGCCGCCGCCCGCCGGCCCAGGGCAGCCGGGCCGGGCTCTCACAGCGCGGCGGCGGGTACCGGGAGGTGATGCCCGCCGCATGCAGCCGCCTGCCCGCACCGGCCGGTGAGCGCTGTCCGGGCCCGCAGCCCCCATCTCGCCGCCTCGTCCCAGCCCCTCCCGCGGTCCCCGGTCCCGCTCTCCGGCTGGACGTGAGCGGGGAATCGCTTTGCCGTCGCTTCGTCCCTCGATGGGGAGACCGGCCCTCAGCTTCCCCGTCCGGGGACGGTGGCAGCGGTCTCCGGCCACGCGTGGGCGCCTTCTTGGCTTCGCGCGAAGGTTTCCTCCTTCCCTCTCGTTTTTTCCGCGTGGTCCATCTGCAGGCAGGACTTTCCAAGAAGTGGCTCTTGCAAAGCTCTTTGTTCCCTCCCTTGACTCACGCGTTTCCCTGCCGTTATCACGGCGATGTCAGCGGCTTTGAAGTCGAGTCATTTATTACTTTCCCGGAGCTGGCCCTGTCTGGCGCTGCTGATAGAGCGGGGTGCGCTTCCACGCGGGGTTTGATCTCTGCCCGTGCTGGTGGCGCGCTGGAAAGTCACTTTCGATAAACCTCGACAGACTCTGCCGGACAAACCATTGCAGCGCTAATGACAGAGATAATCCTCCCCTAATCTGCTGGGTAATCCATTTTACCCCAGTGAGAATTTTTTAAGGCTTTAATCAGTGAGAGTCAGTTAGGGAATTATTAACAGCGCCTCGGCCAAACGAGCTCGTCCCGAGAGGGCAACAGGAGTGGGAAAAGGAAAAACGCAACCGGGCCCGATGCGGTCAAAATTGGTGCACGGCCGGACGCAAGGAGCTGACGGGCTTTCTTTTGCTGTTAGATAGAATCGCATTCATTTCAAACGCCGCGAGAAACCCCGCGCCATCCATCCGCCCTACGCCCGCTCCGACGGGGGCTCTGCCGGCGGCTGGCGGCCCCGGGGGAGCGGGAAAAGCGCCGGGCGGGCAGATGCGCCGGGCTGGCCCCCCCGGTAGCCCCGGGGGGAGGCTAAGCAGGTTGTTGCCGACTCGCGCGTTCCGGGCAGCGGTTTGTGGGGAGGGTCGCCGGGCAGAGCTGGGCTGCGCGCCCGACGAGCGGCGAGCGCCGGTCCGAGCCGCTCCCCGGGCTCCGGGGCCGGCCCGGACAGACCGTCGGGTCCCGTCCGCCCCGGTCCCTGCGCGGCGCCGCCCCTCGGCTGGCGGGAGACGCCGCCGTGTCCCCCCGGTGGGGGGGCCCTGCCCCCCCCCGCCCGCCCCGGCGCGCGCTGATTGGCTGGCGGCGACGGTCAGCGGCACGCGCCCGGGGATGTCGTTATAAGACTCCTCGCGTGCCGGCCCGCCGCGCCAGCCGGCTCCGGCCTCCTCCCCGGAGAGCGGCGGCACCGGCCCGGCCTCCCGGCCACCCAGGGGCGGGGAGGGCAGGGCAGGGAGGGGCGGGGGCCCCGCCGCCGCCGGGGCGGCTCGGCGAGCGGGCCGGCGGGAGCGGCTGGAGGCGCGTCCCGGCGGGGCTGCCCCCCCCCCCCCGCCCCGTCCCATCCCGTCCCGCCCCCGTCCCGTCCCGTCCCCGCCGGGGCCGGGCGCAGCATGGAGACCGTGCTGCTGGAGCACTTCCCCGGGGGGCTGGACGCCTTCTCCTCGCCCCCCTACTTCGACGAGGAGGACTTCTTCCCCGAGCCGCCCCCACGGGACGCGCTGGCCGCCGACGGGCTGCTGGAGCCGGAGGTGGACTTCCTCAGCCGGCAGCTGCAGGAGTACTACCGCGACGGCGGCGATCCCGAGGGCGGCTATCGCTGCCCGGCGCCGGCCGCCGCCTTCCCGCCGTCGCCCGCCTCACCCGGCTTCGCCTACGAGTGCTGCGGGGCGGCGGGCGGTGGGCTGCTCTCCCCTGGGGGGCGGCTGCAGACGCTGGGCTCGGCCAAACGGCGGCGGCGGGTGCGCTCCGAGGCGGAGCTGCAGCAGCTCCGGCAGGCCGCCAACGTGCGGGAGCGGCGACGGATGCAGTCCATCAACGACGCCTTCGAGGGGCTGCGCTCGCACATCCCCACCCTGCCCTACGAGAAGCGGCTCTCCAAGGTGGACACGCTGCGCCTGGCCATCGGCTACATCAACTTCCTCAGCGAGCTGGTGCAGTCCGACCTGCCACTGCGCAGCGCCGGCAGCGAGAGCCCCAGCCAGCCCAAGAAAATCATCATCTGCCACCGCGGCACAAGTAAGTGGCGGCCCGGCCCGGTGCGGTCCGGCCCGGCGCTCCGCAGCAATGCCGGCCCCAGCAATAACCGCTCTGCCTTTCTCCCCCCTCCCCTACCCTCCAGGGTCTCCCTCCCCGAGCGACCCCGACTACGGACTCCCCCCTCTGGCCGGTCACTCGCTGTCGTGGACTGATGAAAAGCAACTCAAGGAACAAAACATCATCCGGACAGCCAAAGTGTGGACCCCCGAGGATCCGCGGAAGGTGAACAACAAACCCTCCCTCAACGACATCGAGAACGAGCCCCCCTTCGACTTCGTGGCGTGAGGTGCCGCGCGGGTGGCCCCCGCCCCGTCCTGTACATGCTGTATGTAGAGACCTATATTGTAAATGTAATTTAAGATTCAGACTCTAAGGGCAATCAACTTTATTTATCTATTTATTACGGTGTAGTGATAATGAGGTAGAATCGTCTGTTTTGAATGTATAATTTATATAATTTATCCTGATTTTTTTTTAAGATATGCAATAGTTTTATTCCACCAGCACCTTTTTTGGGGAAAAAAAAATAATGCCAGAACCTGTGAAAATAATTTATTGCCGCACGTGGACTCTTCCTGTGTTAATAATAAACCCGGACTGTACCTTGCGGAGCCGCGTATTTGTGGGAGGCGGCTGCCGAGAGCCCCGCCGCATCCCGCAGAGCCCTGCAGCGAGCCCCCGCTCCGGTGCCCGGGCAGGCGAGGGAAGCTCCAGGGCCCTGCGGGGCTGGAGCACGGGCCCGCCGGCAGCCTCCGCCCAGGGTTCGGCACAGCTCTGCCCCACCGCCGCCTCGGGCCGCTCTTATACAGCCCGGGGGGACGGGGACGGGCGGGGGGACACTTTCCCCTCCTCTCCACCCCTTTTGACGTCCTCTCCTGAAGTGTTTCCAACTGATGCCTTTGTCTCTAGGAGGTCCCCTCCTTTCAGTGCCTCTGCTCTGCTTCTGATTTCCAGCCGAAAGACCCCAGTCCCGAAACACCAACCTTGCGAGGGTGTCTCCCCCATCCCCCCCGCCTTGTTCTCCCGGCCCCGACGCCACGGGGATGGGCGCCCTACCCAGAGCCGGACAAAGCTCTTCCCAAAAGGGCCGGCGGGGATGGGGCGGGGGGGACGGATACCCACCAGGCTGGGGGCCGGGCAGGCTTGGCCCCCGCGTGTGCGTGGCTCCGCGCTGGAGCTCTGCCGGGCTGCCCCCAGCCTTCCGTAGACCGCGCATCGGCCGCGCCCGCAAAGCAGCCCCCGCCCCCCTCGCCCTGGGGATGCCGCTGGAAAGGGGGTGGCGGGGGGTGGCGAAGCCATCGTGCAACTGGTGGCAGAGTGGCTCTGGCAGCCCCAGCTCGGCGTGCCCGGCTGCCGGGGGGCCCGGGCTGCACCTGCCCGGGGGCGTGGGGAGGGGGCGGACGGGCCGGGGGGGCCGCAAGTGCTACCGAAGGCGGCGGGGGGCTCGGCCCGGGGCTGGGGGCTCGGCCCGGCGCCGCAGGTGCTGATTTTCCCGTGGCACCCGCGACTCAGCCCCGACGGCTCGGCCCCCGGGAGAGCCCCAGATGCCCGTCCCGGACGACGGCCGGAGCAGAGCTGTCCCTGCGCTCTGCCCAGGCGGATGGGAACGGCCCGGGTGAGCCAAGGTGCAATTATTACTCATCATATACTCTACATCTCTCCTCTCTCACTTGTGGGTTTTTTTTTTTTCAAAGCTGCCGCAAAGTGGGCGCAATATGTTGCATGCATGCTAATTGCATTAACCTAGTTAGACACATTTAGTTCCCTAGCGCGGATGGCATGGATCTATTCCAATAGCAATTAGAGGAGCTACTTACCCACACAAACACGCCGAGGCTGGGCCGGGGGCGGGGAGGGGCCCTTCGCTTATTTTCTTGCTCGTTTTTCGTGCGAGCCCGGGGCTGTCCGGCTGCGAGCCTCGCCCCGTCGGGCAGCGGGCGGGAGGCGGGCGGCACCGGTGTCATTGAACTTAAACGGGGCTCTTCGAGCGAGAAAAAGAGCCGACCTATAATTCGATCTTGTCCTGTATTAGGACCTCATTAAACACAGAAAGTGGCTTTTGCACAAATGCTTCCATCAGGCATGTAATCTCATTACACTCATTAGAAAGTCAAATGTTAGTCGGACTTCAGCTTAATTATAAGTTATGGAAGTGTTGTACCGTTTCCTTCTGTCTATAGCCCTGTCCGTCTCAGTTGGCTTTGGCGATGCGGTCCCCCACAATTAAAACACTACAATCATTGTTATGTGGCACCTTTTCTTTGGCGTGCCACTTTTTTTTTTTTTTTTTTTGTGATTCAATGCTTCAACACATCCTTTAGTATGGTGCAGATGAAGCGGAAGAGCCGGCCTTCGCATGTAAAACACCAGGGTCTCTATCTTGTCACTCTCCCGTCTTGACTTGGCAAGTCCCTTTAAACGCAATCTTCAAAGAGACTGACAGCTCCTTTTGACTGACTCATCATCCATTCACCCCAGCGCCGCGCTCCTGCCACAAAATCCCGCTGCACAGAGCAGGAGGAAAGGGCCCGTGCAGGTCCCCCGGCCCGGAGGGACCCGGCGGGACCTGACGGCTCCCGCAAGCCCCGTTTGCAGCTTTTGCGGCGGCAGCTTTGGGGGGGGGGGTTTACTGGTGGGGAGCGCGGCTGGGCGCGGTGAAGACCAGCGTGGGGCAAGGCGTGACTGACAGCCGCGCAGCCCCCGTTCCAGCCGCCTGGCCCCGCTCCTCCTCGCGGCCGTGAGCGGGGGGATCGCGGCGGTCGCTGCACCTTCCAGCCCTGCCCTCCGGAGTGCCCCCAGGCAGCGGCTCCCCGCCGCCCCAGCCCCGCATCCGGAGCTCCCGCTGCCCGCTTGAGACCCCCACCGGCCCCTGCGGGGGCTGCCCCTCAGCGGCCGCGCTGCCTCGACGGCGCTCCGGGGAGACGGGTAAGGCCCTCCCCCCTCCCGCATCCCCGCGGAGGCTGGAGCTGCAAAGTGGGGCAGGAGAGAACAAAAGGGGTGAAATCCCCAGGTCCGCTTGGGGTGAGGGGGTATCAGAGGCACTTGCAGACGGCTCGCCTCCCGCAGGCTCCCAGGAGGGAGGTGCGGGCTCTGGGTGTGCAGGCTGATGCTGTCCTGCCGGGACCGGCATCACTCGTGATGCTCCAGGTGAAAGCAGAATTTAATTGTCCGAAAGGGACCATCTCTAATTAACAAACAACAACAACAAAAAAAAAGAAAAAAAACAGAGCACGAGCGAAAGCCCCGCCCGAGCCGGGACGCCTGGAGGCACCAGCCCAGGCAGCGAGGGGCCGGGAGGCGAGCGAGCCCCTCAGCCGCGCTGCGCGCAGGCAGGGGCGGCCGTGGGCACTGTGAACCTGTCCCGCCGCGGTTCCCAGGGCCTCTCATCTGCCGGCAGACCCTGCGAGGCGCGGGGCGTGAAGCCCTCCCGGCCCGGGCTCTCACCCCTCTTTCATTCACGCACATCTCGCTGGCACCGAGTACCAGCTGCGAGGTCGAACAAACACCAGTTGAGTGTCCCCGGGTAAACCTCCCGCTTTCCAAAGCACCCCGCAGCCGGTGGGAATGCTCCTAAATAACTCCACAACAAACCGCGCTGCCGAGACCTGGAAGCGTGGGCGGGAGGCGATTCCCACGACGGGGCCGGGGTCTGGCCAACAGGTGCTCGGGTTTGGCGGAGGGCGCCGGGGGAGCCCGGGGAGGCAGAGCCTCCGCTGCCAGAAAGCAGCCTGCTCCAGCGCCTCCGGCTTTACATGGCGTGGAAGCCGCAAACAATCGCAATGATATCTTTATTGCTAGGTTCATGTCCTGGGCTATAACATATCAATCCCTGTCGTGGTTCTCTCGGATGCACCTGGTATTTCAAACTTGTTCTTTTTGTGCTTCTGGGTCCTGGACTGCAGCTGCCTAAAGCGAGCAAAGAGAGAGGCCCTTACAATGTGTCCAAGACGTGTTGGCATGGTTTGCTTGTCTTTAATGTACCATTAACTATTGTCTTTACACAATATGGGAACTGTAAAGCATGACATGTGTTATAATAAAACACATTTTCAACGATACACTTGGACTCGGCGCTGGGATGCAAGCAAACAAACAGGCCCAAATCTTGTTTTGTCTCCCTCGCTAAGCCTACTGGCAATTAAACTTAAGACCACTGCTCTCCCCTGATCAGCCAATTAAATTTTATGTCTCCTAATTTTTCACATAGAAAAAAAGTCTCGGTGCCGGCCCCTAAAGACATTGATTTTCTTGCTATCACCTGGCGCTCAGACCTTAGTTCCATTTATCAAGAAGGGAAACGTCAGGCGTTACATAAAGTGACTCTGTTACCATAAGGCTCTCACCATCCTGCCCTATTGTTTTCCCTTGTTAATAACTCATTACCAGGATTTAACAAATCAACCATTACATATGTTTTGTGTCTCCATATTTTGATCCGTACGATTAAGCAGATGTTACGATTGAAAATTGAAAAGTCCAAGGCTACTCTCGTCTGAAAGAAAGAGGGCAGCCTCAAACAACGAGCTAACAATGAGATTCAGAAGATCTTCAGAAAAACATTTACGACCAATAAACAGACTCCAACCTGCTCCATTTCAACCATTGTGCGCCTTGGGGGAATAATTAAGTTTAATAGGAAGAGGTCCGCGGGGTTTTCAATGCCAAGCCCACAGGTGCGGGGTGGCACGATGAATGATCCGCCTGATTTTTGCCAGGCTCAAGGGCCCTTCTCCTGGCCGGGCGAGCAGATACGAAATATTGTCATTTCTTCCAATTCACGGCGTTTCTCTCAGGGCGAACAAAGGGCCGGCGGATGAATGGCTCCGGCTGCAGGCGGGGCGCGCCCGGACGCCGCTGGCCGCGCCGGAGACCGCCCGGCGGGGACGAGCGCGCCGCTGCCGCCGCGGCGCCCGGGGCCGCACTGGCGGGCGCGGAGGGGTGTCCGCCCCTTGGCCCCCGCCTCCCGCCGCAGCCGCCCGCGCCGCCCCGCGCCCACGTGCGCCCCGGCCCCGCGCCGCCCCCGCGCCCCGCGCTGTCGCGCGCCCCGCCGCGGGGCCGGACCCCGCGCGGGTGCGCGTGCGCCCCGCCGCTCCCTGCGCCGCGGCCGACTGCGGGAGGAGGCGGGCGGGGCGGCCGCGCGCCGGGGGCGGCTCCTGGCCGCCGCCCCCGCCGCCGTCGGGGCCCCGGCGGGCGGCGGCGGGGCGGCGGCGGCGGGGCGCTCCCGCCGCCGGCCCGCGTTGCGCATGGAGGTCTCCAAGAGGGGTCCCGGCCGCCCGGCGACCCTGGGGACGACGGCGGGGTCGCCCCGGCGCGACGGCCGCGCCGGAGGCGGCCCCAGGGGGGGCCCCGCGAGGGGCCGCCGCGCCGCGCCTCCGGGCCCTGTCTGGCAGCGGCCTCGCCGAGCGGAGCGGGGCTCCCCCCGGGCGGCCCCTGGGGCGGCGGCGCCGGCTGCCGAGACAGCGCTCGGGTCTGCGGCTACGGACGCGGGGTCCGCCGGGCGGCGCGGGGCCGGCCTCCGGAGGGGCCCTGCGGCAGCGCCCGCCCTCCTGCCCGCCGCGGCCCCGCGCCCCTGGCCTCCGCCCGCCGTCCCGGCCCGCCGCCGGCCCCCGCTTGTCGCGGGCACCCGCTCCGCGCGGCCCGCAGGGCCGAGCGGCTTGGAGAGGACCAGGGAGGCCCGGCCCCACCGCGCTCGCCCCTCTCCGGCCACCCTGTGGGGGGGCCCCGGCGCGCCGAGAGACTCTGGCGGCTCTGCCCGTGCCCGGCCCTTCCCGGCCGGGGCAGGCCACGGGCGCCCCAGTCCCCCCGACCCTGCCCGCCCCGGGATCGCCGCTTGGAGCGGCGTGGCTCAAGCCCGCGGCCCCCGCAGGCGGGGACTGCCCACTCCCCGAGGAGATGCAGCACGGAGGGGCCGCACGGGCGGGCACACGCCGCCGCCGCCGCCGCTCCGCGCATCGACGGGGCCCCCGAGCCCTCTTGGCGCCACGGGGCACGGAGAGAGGGCCAGACGGAGAGGAAGCCCTCGGCGCGGAACTCGGCGTCCGCGGGGCGGACGGAGGCGGGTTTCCCTCGTGGTAAACGTCTCCTCCGGGCGACCCGACGGCTACCCTGCCTCCGGAGTGCGCCGGGGACCGGGGTCGGTTCGGGGCGGCCGCTCACCGCCCCGGCGGAGAGCGATGTCCCAGGCGGGAGCCGTCGCTCGGCCTCGGGGCGGACGGCTGCTCCACGGATGGCGGGCGGTGACGCCCCTGGGACGCACCCCCGACGGCGCCGGCCCCCACCGGGTAAGGCCACGGGGAGCTGCCCCTCGCCTCAGAGGCGAGAATCGTCCCGGGGCGAGATGGGCCTGTGGGGAGCGCGCCTGTGGCTCCCGGCGCGGCTCAGACAGCCCCGCTGGTGCCCGCCGGTCACCAGTGGCCTCGGGCCGGCAGCGTTTTTGGAAGAAAGGGACAACACGGAGCCCTCGGGACGTATCAGGACCGGGCGCGCCCGCCGGCGTGAGGAGCGGCGGCGGGTGCGCCCCGACGGCGCGGTCGGCGGGGCCGGAGCCTGCGCGGAGCCCTGCGGGCCCCTCTCGGTGGAGCGCAGCCCGAGGGACTGACCTTCCCGCGGGGGCGGACCGGGACCCGCCTTTCACGGAATTAGCCGCACAGGCCTCTCGCTATGACTTTTGTTCCCCGCCACTTCCCGGAGACTCCGCGCCCGCTCCGCCGGCAGCCCGTCCCGTCCCCGACGGCTCTCCCCGCGCCCTGCCCCGACAATGCCGTGAAATGCATCACTGTCACCGGGCGCGGGTGACAGATGAGGCGAAGGCGCGGAGCCCTCGCCAAGGTCAAGTTGAAGATGCCGGTGGCCGTGTGGTCGCCGCCGGTTGGTGATGTCGATGGCGGCCCGGCGCCGCGCCCTCGGGGGAGCCCTCCCCGACGTTATATTTTTACCCTTCCCCTTCTCTCCTTGGACTTTGCCAGGGGTTCTCGCGGGGGCCGGCGGAGGCCGGGACGCGGCCCGAGGGGACGGGGCGCTGCGCGGTGCTGCGCGGGGGGTGCGTGGAGCGCCGGAGCTCCGGGCCCTGTGGGGCGGGAGCCGGGCCGGGCCGAGCCGGGCCGGGGCGCGGAGCTCCGGCCGACGACACACGCGCGGCCGCCGACTTGAAATAAACTGTGCAAAACGCGACGGAGTGCGTTTTACCCCGCGTTCGGCCAAAGTTTTCCAAACGGAGTCTGGTTAAACAAACACTTCGCCCTTCTCCCGCTCTCCCTCGCTCTGTGATGATTGATATTTTTTATTCAGCCAACTTTTATTTACCTTGCAAAAATGTTCGGGACAAATGTGATAAATTACAGATATGCAAATTTCTTTGAATGGCGTTGTAAGTGTGTCTCGCTGGAGCTGAATAAGTCCTTGCAAGTCGGTCTGCGCGCACTCAGGACCCCAGGGAGCTGATCAAAGCACCCTTTCTCTTTCATCCCCAGTATTCTCCTCCAAACTATTTCGATACAATATGTTTCCATGATGCACTTAATGTGCTAGGGACACAGAACTCATTACAACCTAGCTAGTTCTGCCGACCCCTTTGTTCAGAGGCATAAAGTTAAAAAAGAAGGAGGGGCGGGAGGGGGAGGAGAGCGCTGCTAGTTGCCAGCTTTCTGAAATGTTAAAGCATGCGTCATTTTTCACCAGGTCTCGTCTTGATATCCTCAAAAGACAAACTATGAAACCGGCCTCAGCCCTTTCTGGCATTAATTACGCTGCTGTCCAGCCGATCTGTTTTTCCTATTATATGCATTTCTCAGCAGGGATTTTTTTTTTTTTTTTTGCAAGACTAATGCAGCTGCAAGTCGAAGTATGAATGCGTTTTATCGGTATAGAAAAAAAATAAGTGGAAAGGCTGAAAAAGATGTCAAAGACTATGCTGACGTTTTTTCTCGCTTGCCCCGTGTTTCAGGCAATGGCTTTGGAAAAGCGTTTTGGATCGCCCTGTTATGTCAATTGTTTTTTTGCCTCTAATTATCAGCGACTTAGAAGAGCAAAATCTCAGCTGGAGGCTGCTGGAAGCAGGTTACATGTTTATTGAATGCCGATGCGCACCAAGTAATCTTTTCTTGCCGGAGAAACACCAAGTAGCTGGGGAAATAGCTGGAAATGAGCAGCCCCGAGTTCAGGGCGACCCATTTCAAGCCCACTGCGAGGTGGCGGCTGTTTGGGGAAGTGACTCCGGCGGGATGACAGTAAGAAATAAACTCTATTTCAGGGGATGGCGCGTTTGTTTACGGGGTTGATTGGTTGACGGAAATGGCTGGCAGCCAGTTCTGGGAAAGATTCCAGACCTGACTCCGATTAACCCTCTCTGGTGAAACTCTGCTGGAAACCAACTCACCAGCAATTGCCATTAATCTACTTACTAATTAAGCCAATTCATTTCTAAAGGAGAAAAATTCCTTTCTTTGGCCAAACTGATGGGAGGAAATTTGAAAGAAGCGCCAAACTGTGTAACTGTAATTCAGCCAAGGACTGCTAAAACAAGGTGTTGATATATAGCTGGAGATTTAAAACAAGTTTCTAGGGCAACAATCCTTTGGAGACGGTGGTATATAGTGCATAGTAGATGAAGCTCGAATAATGGTGGACTGCAGTGTGCAATTGTACGGACATTGGTTGGAACCAGGACCGCTTTTCCCGATTAAGCCGCTCAAGTCTTTTACTCCTAATAATTTATCTGCCCCGTTTAAACGTTTCAGCCTTGGGCGACAGCTACAAAGAGCATCTCGGCCGGGACCCAGGGAGCACAGTCGTGGAAATAGCGTCAAACTTTTGCATGGCGACGCCTCAACTTTTCTGGCTCCCGGATCAGTCCAAGCAGGGACACACGGACACAGGGACGACCCACGCTGCCCTTGCAGCACCCACCGTGCCTGCGAGGACCTGCCCGGGTCCCCCGCGGCAGCGGTGCAGCCTCCGGAGGCTCTTGGTGAGGCGGGGAGTATATTTTATTGAGATTTCATCTTTAGGCGAGCAACACCGGGCTCCTAAAGGCATGGTCTAGGCCCGGGAAGCAAGTCCCAGGGCGACCCTGCTCCGGCTGGAGGCCGCGGCGGCCGGCCGGGGGGGGCAGAGCGCTGTGTGAGAGCAAGCCGCTGCCTACTGCGCTGCTGGCAAACAGGTGAGGGGGAGAGGCGATGGCAGGGTGTCTGTGAAGACCCTGCGGCTTCGCCCTCCGTCCCGGCACCTGAAGGAGGAGGAGCAGCCCTGAGCCGCCCGCCCCGTCGGTCGGCCCTGCCGCCAGCACCCGTGCCCGTCCCCGGGGCCCAGCCCGAGCCCCGCTAAGGGGACCTGCCGCCCCGGTCAGACCCGGGGCCCCTTCACCCCTCGCTTTCACCTGTCACAGCCCGCTCCCCCCGCCCCAGTGCCCTCCGCTCTTCCCTCCCCAGCGCCTCTCTCTGTCCCGCACAGCTCCCAGAGCATCCCCTTCGGGGTCGGGAGGGGTCCCTGCTGCCCCTCGCCTTGTCCCGTCGGTGCACAGCACCTCACAGCAGTGCCGAGAGGTGCGGGGGCCGATGGCAGGCAGAGAGCGGGAGAGGGGCAGGGAGACACGGCCCGGTGCCGCCGCGCACCCCGGTACGCCGCTCTCCCAAGGACCGGGCTCGGCGGATAAAGGGCGCAGCCCCCCCCCAGGGTAAATGGCGTGCGAGAGACGACAAATTTAAGGGCAGAGAGTTTAAAATAAGTGTAGCCGTTCCCTCCTGTTTTATTTTTTTGTTTTTTTTTTTTTTTTAAAGGTGCACTGCGGCGAAGACAATTGCAAGGGTAACAAATTAAGCGTTCAGTGAATCCGTCCCGGACAAGGCGGCAGCGGTCAAAGCACTCGGCGGGAGGTAGGAGGATGCTGAGCCCTGGACATGAACAAACCACCCTCCCGCAAAGCAGCAGCCTCGTGTCATTTCACCAAAATGAGAAGATCTCATGAAATACGCGATAGAGGCGAGTGATGACGGCAGAACTGCAAGCACAACCCGGGGAGGAATCGGGAAACATTTCCTCCAGCAGCTGAGGGCAAAACCTAGTAGGCAACTATAGGTAGCGCAGTATAGCGCGGTATGCCTTTCTGTCTCAGGCAAACACCCAACTTCTTAATGTAAGTAAGTCTCTCTCTGAGATCATAAAAAATAGGATGCGATATCCTAAAAAGACTAATGACATTTCACAGGTAATGCAATTTAGAAAGAAACACTTCCATGTTTTCTTTTCCAACAATGTGCATTTCTGTAAACTGCTATAAATTGCAATTCAAAAGCCCTGATCTCGCCATCCCCAATCATTTTTTATACTGATCAAATGAATGCAGATACTCCCATTTGGGAGGGGCGACATGACATTTCACTTGGCAGTTCTAAACAGGTCACGGACCTTTCACAGACCCTAAGGCAGTGGGAGGGAGCTCTTTACGAAACCGTGTAACCAAATCAAACCAATGGTTACCCCTTTTCAATACCATTGGAATGGTTTGCACAATGCTATTCACATAGCAGCAGAGAAAATGAAAGGATGGTCATCCAATGGAAATTTCTTTTCTTTAAACTTGCAGAGCTCCAAAAAAAAATACTAGAAAACAATTACTTTTTGTATGACAAAAAGATAAACATTTCTACGTACAGCCGTACGTATATACCACGGCCCTCGCCGCGCCTGGATGTTTATACACATATAGGCACACATCTGTGTGTGGGGATGTACATTTATTGGAGATGTTGCTTTGTTTGAAACCATAGGCACAAAGACACAACATGGCTGCCCTGGAGATGACCTATTGCTTTCAAGTTGCTTGAACACATCAGAATTTCTATTGTTGAGGTTGATTAATTGAAACTGATAAGTTACCATGAATAAAGATTGTTTTTCTGTTTAATGTGGTGGGCCTGATTTGGTAAATGCTTCATTCATGTAGCCTTGCAGTGCAGCATATGGGCAAGATTCATTCAGTATCGCAAACATATACAATTTATTATGCTTGTATGGTCACAACCAAAAGGCCTTTCTATTTTAATGACAAAGTTTGAATGAAAAATTCCATTTAAAGAGTCACTAACATTAAATGCGGGTTTGTAATTTATTCCTGTTGCCGGCTGCCGGGGAACCGGGCGCGCTGAAGAAGCGGAGACGCCGCGGGCCGGAGCCGAGCAGCCGCCCCTCGCAGGCCGTGGCCGGCCCACGCGCGGCGAGGACGCTGCGCTCCGCCGCCCCCCGCGTGTCACGTGCCGCTGATAAACTGACGGCCGCCGTGCCCCGGTGCGCCCCCCCGGCGCAGCTCCCGCCTCCCCCGGCCTGCGCTGGACGGGGAGGACGAGGCTGGCGGTGGTGAACAGCCGCCCCGGGCTCGAGCGCCTCCTCCCTGGGCAAAACCTCCCATGGGCTCACCAGCGACTCTGCCCGAGGCACGAGGCGTCGAACACGGCGTGTCCGCCCGGCCCTGCCCACGCCGCCGGTGGAGTCGCGCCCCGAGGGCCGCTGTGCCCTCCCGGCGCCCCGCTCCCCCCGCGCTGGCTGCGCCTCGCCTGGGCTTGGGCGGCCAAAGCCACGGCACGCGTGGGCGGCCGGAGGGTCTCACCGGGGCCCTCCCGCAGCCACATGGAGCACGCCCGCGGGCGCCGAGTGACTCCCACCGGCTCCGCGGACGCGGCGGGGATCGCGTGTCCTCTCCCGCCCTGGATGCCACCACGGGGGCGGTGGCACGCGCCGGGCGTGGGAGAAGCAGAAGGGCTCACCCTCGGCTCACACAGGGGCTTGTGCTGACGTTCAGGAGTGACGTTAAGCATCACTGCGGCCGAGGGGGGATTTTTGCCTCAACGTTTCAAGCCCCGACCCTGCTCCTCCTGTTGGGTAATCACTACTTTTAAAAATTTTCCATATAGACGAATCTCAAACTTGGCCTCGCTTCTGCTTAAAAAGCCCAGGTCCTTTTTTTTTTTTTTTTTTTGCATCCTCTACTTTCAAGTAAAGCGACTTAAAACAGACACGAAACCTCACCCGACAGGTGAAACAAGATCAAACTTGAAATGAAGATGCGATGAAGACCTGTCAGGAACTCCTGTGTGGGGCAAATTACTACACTTCAGTCCGCGTGTAGGGGGTTCTTGCCTATTTGAGGGAATTTGTAAAACAAAATTTTAAAAAATCAGCATCTTTGTCAGGAAAAATAGAGCTTATGCACCATCACAAATACGTAATTAAGCATGGGGTTGAAATTTATGAAAAATCCCTTGAAAGAGCCCTTTCAAGCATTTTTTTAAAAATATGACCTCTTAACCTCTTCTTCCTCGATTGACAGAGTAATTTGAAACAGAAACAATGTAATCTATCAAAATAAGTCGTGTTACTTCTGTAAATCAGATATTTATGTTTGAGCTTTCTCTTACTGACAAGCTGTAAAGGCTCACTGTTATTCCAAGGTTTTATCTCTGAGATTCCTGTCTTTTCTGCTCATTAAGAGTCTGTCTACAGATTACAAAGTCAATAGATGCAAACACCAGACTGTGAGAAAACTCTCCCTGAGTACATAAAAATCAACAGCAGTGGATGCTATACAATGGAAAGCATAGATGTTTTTAGGTGTTCGGTTTTATCACCTTCAAACAAGGAAGAGAGTAAATACTGTGGTAAAACTTCACCTTCCAGTGTTGCACACTTCCTTTTGCCATTCCTAAAGGTGGATTTCTATGCATCCCCATTTTTGAATGGCAGATTTAGCAAAAAGTTTAAGCGAAGTATAGTTTATTTGGAACTATATATTCAACTATATTACAAGTGGAACTACAGTGCTAATTATCACTCCCAACGACTGTACGGCTGACCTGGACAGGGTGGCTTTACAGCTGCTTTTACAGATCATCCTGTAAAGGGGTGACTGAACCCAGTGGAGCTTTTCACTTCATTAAAAGTCTCTGAGGGATCTCAGGCTCTGGATGGGTTCCTTCGGTTATTCAGAGGTGCCTCTAGGCACAGATTTTCAGTATTTCCTGACCTAATATATCCAAGTTATTATATGCGTATTTTGTTAATGCTGCAATTTGTACATTCCCAATATTCCTCTGTGGTCACATGTTAAAGAGGGACTGAAGTTAAAAACCAGACAAAACCTTTCAGCTCCAACCCAGTCCCCAGGGGAGGGCACTTAGGTACAAGCAAGCTGAAGTGCTCAGCTGGGTGGCTGTTGCCAAGCTTTTAAAAACCGAACATTAATTTCAAAAATACTCTAAATATCTGCAAGCAGTATTTTGGCCCATCTTTAAACGCTGACAAAAAGGAAAAATAATTTCCAAAAGGATCCTGTGGATACCAGCAGGTCCATGGTGGGGAATTACTCGAGAGGAATCTGATGTCCGCACCGGCACTGTCGCTGTTGGTGAAAGGCCCAGTCCTCCATTGCCGCAGGGACCGGGCCCTCGCTCACACGCCTGGAGGAGTCAGGCACAGCCAAGAAGAAGCAAGCAAGGCACAGGCTTGGAAAGAGCATTTAGCCAATCCTGTCACATGCTTACAAAGTATGTCTCTTTATCAGGCATTTTTAAAGGAAAAAGGTAGCTAAAGTCATGAAATAATCTCCAGCTGCCGAGAACTTGGGAAACCTTTGCAGGTTGCAAGGTGGAAAGGACAGGAACGCCAGGCCCAGGCTTCCGGGCTTAAACCCAAACCCACCCCGAGGCCCGCAGCCAGGGCGCGGAGTGTGTCTGTGGTGCCAAATGGCGTCGAGGGCAGCGGGGACGGGCAGCGGCCACGGGCTGCTGCCCAAGGCGGGGACTGAAATGAGATTGAATGTGGATTCAAGTTCACAGGTGTCTCTTTCCCTCTGAAAAGTCGTTGCTCATTAGCCTGTTATGAGCAATTGTCTTCAGAGAAAATGCCCAGATCACTCTAAACCATGCTTTTAATGATTCACATAGATACATTTTATATCTACACTAACTCATCGTTTCCTTATTGTCCAGTATACATGCTAAGAGAGCAATTCAGTTTCAGGTTTTAAGTGGAATCACGTTCTGTGTTTTTCCCAGCAGCAGGGTAGACCTGGCATCTTCCCTGATGTGCCAGTCAATTTGGAGGGGAGCGAGGTAGGTAACTTTAGGATGCTCTGTGTAACTGTCTGTGCCTGATGCTTTACAGCTGACTCACTCAATTGTCTTGAATTAACTCTCCCTGACTATACCCTGTACTATTGTCATTCACTACCCGCGCAGGTGTATGGTGCTTTTCCCCTTCATGCCCGATTCCAAATCATCATTGACCCAGCCTCTTCCACAGCAGAGCTTTACATGGCTTGTGTGACCAGCAAGGCTGTACTTACAGCTTATACTTGTAACCATTTTACAAAAGTAGGGAAGAATTCAAAAAGTTCCATTTGAAAAAAGAAAAGGATACAGGTAAGGTGAGGGCAGGTGCATGAGCTGGAACCCGTCTAGGATAAAGAAGTTTAATATGTCTCCTAAGCATTTATAAAATACTTTGTTTTGTGGGACATTAAACTAGAATACGATTTTATCTTCTGCCTTTAAAAAGGTTTCACATTAGCCATCATAAATTTCAAATATAAATATCTTTGTATGGAAATAATGAATCCATATTGAAGCTAATAAAGTGACAATTATTTTTACTATAAATCCTATTGTATTATTAAACTTGTATGTGGAGGCAGACAATTGGGGGAAGTGATGCAGCATTTGAATCCCAAATTCAGGAACTTCAACAATAGATAAAGGAAACAGTTCACTTCCTAAAATGCATTTTATTTAGATTATCATACATTCCTAAGCCCCTGGTTTTTCACGTCTTTGCTTAAGTAATTATTTATTTTGTATTTTATTCACAGAAAAAAAACTATGCATTAAAGCATTGTATCATTTTCTTGTTTTAAGAACAATTTCCCAAGATGAAAAATTTCCAAACAATGAGCTCAACTGAGATTTACTGCAATTAATTCTACCTCAGTATATGCAACTCACTGGATTTATCCACGGGTATATGGATGTAACCAAGATATGATTTCACTGGTGCTTTGACATGGAGCACTGAAACTATTCTCACTTCCATGCTCTTTGCCAGTGTCATCCAAATGGTACATCTCACCATTATAGAAAAGAAATTCACATTCATTTCACTATGTGAAAATTTAGCAATTGATGTCAATAATCTTTCCATAAGTTGACAGCTTGCAATAAAATCAATCAAGGATATTTTAACTAGGAATCATATACCTGAAGCATTTCTGTATGTTTGCACCTGTTATAAGGACTTCGGTATCTTGAAAAGAAATTCAGGCTTGCTATTCTTGGCATAAAACTGATAATTTAAAAATCAGTTACATTTGTGCCATATAGATACTTCTTTCTTGAACTGGGGTAGCAATGTTCCAAGTGTATTTCCTTGGAAAGCTTGAATATACTATTTTCAGTTTGGAACTTAACAGAGTTTGTCTCCCTGAACATCTGGTCAGATGATTTGAAGCAAATCAAGCAAATTCATTCCATTACTGGAAGAGTAAATCCTTGCCCAGTTTTGGACAGACTATCTACTATGTTTAATAGTTTAAAAATCTTATTTCAATAACCTCTATTTTCTGACTGGTACTTATTTATTGCTGTTGTTTGTTAAGATAGGCCATCTCTCCGATACTGTAGATACACAAGCCCAAGAACTCAAGACTGGAGATGTAGGGAAGCCCTTTCCTTATCCTTGGCTCTCACTTATCATAAGCTCTGGGAAAGAACATTCTGTTTGGTGGGTTTTTTTGTTGTTGTGTTTTTTTTAAGGTCTTCAGAGGACAGAGAAGGTGAGGTAGGAGAATGAGTTGGACCATAGGGACCTGCATAGGCACATGAAAGAAATTAATCTGAAGACAAACAGTTGCTGATAACTTTCTTCTTTTGGCGTGTGCTTATATGTTCATTCATATGGTTTGTGACTCCAAGAAATGCACCTCTTAAAGCTTCATAAACCCAGAAAAAGCTCATGCAGTCAATTTTGTATAAGGACTCTGGGACTATCTTCCCATACGTAGCATCGTGTATCAACACTTCAGCAGTAACATAGGTGGGAATGAGAAAATCTGCAAATAAGCCACTTACACCACTTGAATTCTATCCATACGCACTATCACACCTGAATTTTCAAAATCTTTACAGAAAGGCTGTGGCAATAATTCCATGAGAGAGGAAAGGTAAAGCATTTTGCAAGTGTGTCTTGCAGTTAAAGCTAGGTAGGTCAATACTCAAGAGGTGAAGCACAGCTTTTTTTTTTTCTTTAAGAGTTAATTTTCTTAGTACCTTTTGTTCATTCCACCAGCAGCAGTATCTATGATAAGAGAGGGTGTAGGGGTACAAAACAGAAAATCCATATGGCCAAATTGACTGGACACCTTCTAATAATTCACATTGGTTACTACAGAATATTCAACACAGAGTTTATCAGATGTCAGGAAGAGATTTCACAGGGCAGGATTCCTTCAGAATATCCCATATACTCTTCGAGGGGAACCCAAAGAGACATGACCCAGCGGTATGGATCTTTAATTGGAATGACATGGTATAGTATTGGTAATTCGAAAAATTATTTCTGTATAGCTTTAATTATACATGTAGATGTTACACTCTACAATCTAATCAACTATTCATGAGAAAGCTATCAAGCTCTATGTAGAAGGCAAAACATCATTGTATGTTGAAGTCTTCTGTTGAGTCACAGTTTTCAATATACTCCTTTGCATAACTGAACTGATGAATTTATTCTAACTATTTTTCAATCATTTTTTGAGTACCAGGGTTAGGATTACTTTAAAGGAAATTAATCAAGAACATTGTTTCTAATGATCTTCTCTAGTTCAGGGAATATTTTCCTTTCAGTAAAATTGATGCTGCAGTGAACGTTCCTGTTTGGCTAACTAATGACTTTTTTTTTCCCTTTCAAAAGTGCTGAAAACAAAACACAGTACAGCATCAAAAAAAACCAGTGCCTGGGGTGGCATATAGAAACTCAAAGTTTCTTAGACCTCAGAAGCATTTTCCAGTGAATGAATTCAGGTTAAAGGAACATTTCCCACTACTACTTAGTGAGAAATAGTTTGCTTCTTTAAATTAAAAAATGAGAGCAAGACATACTAACATCTTATGTTCTAGACTGCTGTGATGCCAGAGGTGGGTCCTATGAACTGTGGGATCAATTCATCCTCTACTCCAGTTGGTCACCTTGTCTACTCTAACACGTTCCAAAAGTAACCAGAACTCTTAACTTTGAACCTTGGTACATATGAGGTGTAAAATGGCTTAGAACAGGCATTAACCAAGTATCTATGAATGCTATAAATAGCTTCATATAATATAAGCATTGAGCAACATCAGAACAGGATGAGCAGACAAGCTGGTCTTGTTAAGGAAACAATTGCTGAAGTAGTTCAGAAATAGGAATATTCTCAATCACATTATTTTCTTTTGTGCTCCATGTTGCCCCACATTTAAAGCCAAACCTAATATGGCCTTAATTCTTGAGAGACTATTTTAGGGCCTGACTCAATTTTAATTAAAATAAGCATAAACATTTCCACTGAGTTTTGAGAACTGGAATTGTTTCAAACGTGTCCTTTTAGCAGGACAGAACATGAGGAATTTAGTATTTGCATGCATATTTTTTTATATATATTTTTATATCTTTCAGACAAATATGTACAGATAAGTCTGTGTTTCTATACACATCTATCCCTATCCCTATCCTTATCCCTATCCTATACCCATACCTATACCTATACCTATACCTATACTTATTTCTGAATGGCAATTTGTTATGACGTTAATAAGGCACAAGTCTATAATCTTGCTTAAGAAACTGGTTTTATTCAGTTCAATACTTTAAAGAAGGTCATGTAATCATGGATACCATGAATTTTACTGCTGTTAGAAACAGCATATACATATACACTGGTATACTATATAGACTATTAATACCCATCATTTTAAGCACTTAAGTATCCAATACTCCTTTTAAATAATTTCACTTTTTTTAAAGAATTGCTAAGATATTTTCATGTTCTCTTCTGAAAGAAGCATCCAGGAGTCAATTAATCCTTTGCTATTTGCAGACACTGGTTTAGGGAATTGAAAAGAGATACTTCAGGATGCTTTTCACTGAAAACTGTTCTTTATGAACTTTACGTGAATTGATAGTTAACATGGAAAGCTCATGTAACTTGTAACTTTGTAACCTTGGTATCTTTTCTGTAATTACCTATAGCAACCTAAACAATATCTTATTCTTCACTAACCTTTACTTAAATGCAATTTTTTTTTTTCCACCTGAATATCTTCTGGTGCTATGTTGGCCCCTGGATCCCTGTCATTTGCTGTCATAAATAATTGTATCATATAGGCCTTTATGTTCACATTACATTAGATAGCAGAATTTCAAACAATAATCCCAGTTGAGTGACATATCTTTCTTATAAAATTCTACCTGTGCTCACAAATATAGAATTCTCCATCCCTATAGTAATTTGATAATCTACCCACTGAGATTGAAGTATTAGGTTTAAAAGGTAGCAAGACAAATTAAACTCTCATCAGTTAGGCAACTGGTGGTGTTCATAACTTTAGAATTCCACTCATTTCTTATTTAAGTAATTTTGGTCTTTCCATTTATTTTAGTACCGGATGAATCTGGTTTACACTGGCCTTGCTAACCACGGAGACAATATTACTTCAGTTCATATGCAGGTGGTTAGTTGCAGTTGCATATCTTTTTTTTTTTATATTGCAGCTGGCATGCTTTTCACAAATACTTGTTATTGCATGCATTTTAAAACAAAAAAATCAGGAAATTGTAATATGTTAAAAAATTCAAAAATAAACAATGATATAAAATGCATGGAAATATTCACAATTCATATTGTAGAGAAATGGGAAATTCCATATATGCCTGCAGCAAGTCATTATCTGACATTAAGAAACTCTCCCATCGAAACAATCTTCCATTATGTTAATGATAAATGTTGACTCTTGGATATATAAAAGTTGTATCCTATGCTTCATAAAAATGTCAAAAATGTTATCATTATTAAATACAGAACGTATTTAAACACCTATGTTTAGGAAAAAAAAAGTTACATACCAAAGTTGAAGGGAGATATAACCCAACTCACTCTGAATCCCTTCATACCTCTTGTATCATTTTCAACATAAACAGGACAAGCCACCTGTGAGTAACATGCTAATCACATACTGAACACATTTCAAGGAAGTGTAGCTTAAGACACATAAGATGATAAGTGAGTAATCAACATTAATAGATTTTTAAAAGGATGTAACATTTTATTGACTCTAATTGAATATGGAATTGCCATCCCTATACAGTAATTCTTAAATCAGGGGAATGTTTTAACTTGACCGTACCTGAACTGTACATCTTTTACATTGAGAGTTGAATATATTTGCAACTAAATCTGATATATGACTTTAATCAGGAAAAAAAAAATCAATGGAAAGTACTATTTTAATGCAACCCTGTGGTTGAACATTCATTATGCTAGTGATGGTAAACCCAAAATGTTTTCAATTTGACAAGCTCCACCCTTGTTCATTCTCCCTTAAATTCTTACCGTGCTGCCAGAACAGCATGAAAGGGGGCAAGACACATAGAACTCTGTATGAAGGAAATAAAAGTAATTCTTCTGTTTAAGACCAACAGCCGTGCACTAAATGAATTTTAAACATTTACACCTCCCAGTTCTGTTCTGCCAAAATGATTTTCTTAAATTCCTCCGGGCATAGTGTACTCTGTGCCTAATTTGCAAGAACACAACCTGACGTGAGTTAGAGACAACATGAAGTTGTGCTAACCTAGGTCCACCCAAAAGAGGGCTGACTGAAGACCTTTCTAAAATCTAGAGGATTTACATTTAGTCCCCAAGGACTCTCAGTTACTCTGGAGTCTCCTCCCTTGATCCAGGGAGTAGGCAGTCTGTGCTAGTCCTGTAGCTGGACTAGAATGCACCTTCCCCTATTTAACTTCCCAGGAAAAAAGGACAAAAATTTCACTCTGGCCTGCTGCACCCACTTGCATAAGAGGAAGAGAGGTGGCTTTTTAGGGGTAGCTCTCCTTGCCGCGTTAGGACTTACAATGTGAGTAGCCCACAGAGTGGGCATAATAAGCCCAACCTTGCAGTTCCTGATCTCTCTACCTTCTATGAGGTGGCTACAAGGGGCACAATTTATGTTATTTGTACTCACAAATTATGTACACAAGATTGTACTGCATGTGGCCGAGCATATCCAACTGTGATAATCTGCCTCTCTTGGACTTACCGTTTCATAATTTTCACTATCAAATCTGTTTGACTTCCTAATACGAGCTGGCTTCTGTGTCTTGCTGTATTTGAAAGATTTCTTCTGAGAGAAACAAAGCATTAAATAAAATAAACCAGTTGCCTTGTCTTTTCTTACTGTCTCACCGAGAAATGTACGTTTAAGTGCCAGTTGCAGGGTTTGCCTAAGAAACTTCTTATCCTTAATCGCCTGCAGACTGAAAAGATTTTCACATTAAATTAACATACATTAGCCTGTTGTCATTCTTAAGAACTACAATACATAATTAAAAACATACTGAAATTGAATTTCCAAAATATCAAAATAACTATAATGAAGCAGACATTTGATTGATACTCATTCAAGAGTTGTAAATATACGAGACTTAAATATAGTTGGTGCATATTAGTTCTGGGTAGCCTCAATCTATCTTGTATGATCGTTAACCAGTTGAAGTTGAGTTCAGAGCACTTTCACCATGAGTGGCTAATCTCAGGAGATGCTTCCATTTAAAATAACATTGAAGGCTGGTCAAAAAACACTGCAGCTGAATTTCTCTTACTTAAAGAGAACAATCAATCTATGAATTACTATGCACTGCTCTGCCCAATTAATATTTGCGCTCATTCAAATTTTGAAAATAAGAAACTTTCCTGATTTCACCAGTAATGAATATGAGGTTTGGCTCTTTTCTCTCCTCACTAAATTCACTAATCTTCACCTCTTCTCTGACATATTTTCTACAAACTCCTGTGTATTTCCTGTGTATATAATTTCTATAGGGTATCAGGCACTAGAAATCTTCAATTCTGTTCATTCTGCAGGGACTCTTTGCAAAGAGTGCCCTGAGAGTTTACGAAGGGTGTGATGATACAGTGCATTTTAGCAATGAACATCAAGTGTGTCTGTGAATATGGCACCTCTTTTGATGTATGAATGTATGTTACATTTCTTAGGGAAAAAGAGATACAGCATAATAGAGCAAGAATTAACAAATACACTGCAGTTTTAATCTGATTTCATACTATTGAAAAGATAGTGATAAACACAAATAAAAATAGCAGAAAACAAAAATAAAAGACCAGATTAAACCAGAAAAACATAAATAGATGTGTTAATAGTTTGTATTTCTTCAACATATGTATATATAGCTGTTTCAACAATTTTACACAAGTACCACAAACACCATGATACAGAAGAAGGTTAAGATACTGCATTCAGTACTCCCCACCACAACTGTAAAATAGCCAGTTACAAAAAATGTACTTTTTGGTATCTTTTTCAGGCCTCAGGGGAAATAATTAAGCAAACACTATTGATCAGCAAAATTAGATAAAAATAACCAGTAAGCATTCAGCAATCCGTGGGACATATATACATTAAAATAAAATTAATGTATTACATTAAATGCATAAGTAAAGTAACGGACCTTAAGCATTGGAAAAATCTGTGAGGAGTAGAATACACACTTTGAATTTAAAATACTATCCTGTTCCTGCCTGTAAATTTACTATAACTTTAACCACAAAGTGCTGATATTTTATCTAATCAATGAAAATTGCTACCTAATTTCTCAAGGTCCAGTTCATGAGGTAATTTGAACAGCTGTAAAATTTTTCCTCTTTCTTTACAAATAAAGGGATTACACTTCAGAAACAGACCTTTTTAATGAAGGGAAGCAAAAACCCCTGAAAAAGATGAAAACTATTGTATCAGATGATAAGAATTTTTCTTAAATAAGAATATGTACTTGGATGGTGTGGATTATTTTCCCTTGAATTTGTGAGGAAAGAGTGATAAGTGGCAATGAAATATAGTCACTTTTGCCTCAAAATCACCAGACTTCAGCTCCAGTTCAGTAGTAAGTAAAAGATAACTCTGACTGATAGAGGTGTTTGGTCCTATGACTCAAATCATTGATATGTATAAAGATTTTAAAGTAAAACAAATGTGTATCATAAAAAAAAGATCTTCACAAAACACATTTTACATTAATTAGCGCCTTTCATGGCAATTACGCCAGAATGGACAAAGTTATCAGAAATCTTGGAGTTCTGTGCCCTGTTTGTGTCTGGTTACAAACCCAGAACTTCATGGGCATCTTAGCTACAAATAGTAAATTAAGGAAGATGTAAAGGAAAACCCAAATGGATTTAACTGTTATGAAGGACGTAGGAGAAACGACATTAGAAGTATTAACTAAACAAACTTACATTCAGTGTTCTCTAGCTATTTTTCAGGCACTTCATTTGCCAGGCCACACCATCTTTAATGATTTCATATGACACATAGAAGGTATTTTGGCCACAAGAGGGCTCATATATTTTACATATTTTTAAAAAATATGAGTATAATAAAATTATAACAATATACAGGCTAAATTCAAGGCAAATATCTGCTGCCCGGATAGTCACACTGTCATGAAAAAACAATTTGCATTGTTCTTTAATAAACTACGAGAAAAAATTGAAACAAAAATAAGGATGTTCCTATAGTCTATTTAGATCTCACCATTAATTGGCTTTTCATCAAAATGAACCTGTTTCTATGATGTTACAAAGATTAGCTATGTATAAAATGCAAAATTAATCTCTTATTCAAGCAAGTATTTTTAATGGTCTCTGTTTAAAAAATCCTGTGCTACCTATTCAGGTAACACAGTGTATATTCATTAAAGTAGACCTGGTAAGAATAATAGAACTTTATTTTCCTACAGAGACTTGCATTATTACTAAAAACACTGATAACACTGTCATCATATTACCAGTGTAGTCTATTCTCACCATTTTCAGATCAGAAGATAGCTTGGGGCCTATTTCAATGAATACTGAACTTAATGAGAAACTATTCATTGTCCTTAGAGATATTGTATCAAACTAAAGAAGCAACAAGTACAATACAGAGAATTTGCTGTGCAATGGATGTATCTTCATTACAGTTCACTGTTTGTAGGGCAGGAATTACTGCATTTCCACACCTTTGATTGGTGTTCTGGAGAAAAAAATACAGGAGAAGAACTGTCTGAAATACAGCAGAATGTGCAGTTGGTGGGAAATTTTGTTCTTTAAAATTTGGTATCAGTCCAGATGGATTTGAAACAAACTTGAAATCTTGGAAAAAAAAAACAACTTGGAAAAAATGAAACATGATGTTTACAAAATTAAACAGATTCCATCAGGACTCCGTAAATTTGAAATTAAAGTTTGTCTGATTCAACCCTACAACAGTAGCAAAGATACCACCAAGAACATATTAAAGTCATTTGGCATCTGCTAGGGCTCTCCTATCTTGCCATTCCAGGCAACACTCACATACAAACTACCTTCAGCTATAAACCCTACAGTTTCCACATCTTGTCCCAGAGCTTTCAGACTCTAGTTATGAAAGTTCCTAGGTTCACAAGGACTCTGGAAGGTTCATAAGGACTCTGGAAGGTTTGTAAGGACTCATAAGGTTCGTAAGGACTCTGGAATGGCAATCCAAGGCTGCTGAGGTTTTCCACCCCATTTGCGTGCTGTTGAGTTCAGTCTTAGTAAATCCTTCATGCTTCTTCAGACAATAAAGATGCTGCGTGCACCGCATAAGATATGCGCTATTAAAATATTTTGCTGCAAGGAGAAAATCATTGACCTAAGACATGCCGCACAATGCGTTGTCCACACCGATCAGTACCAGTCACCTCCAGAGTGGACTGGCTGCATTCATACCGCGCCAGGTTGGGTCCCATGGGGCACATGTGTGGATTTTAGATACGCTTAGTCTGTAGTTTTCTACCTAAAATAGCACTGGGCTATGTCATGGCCTGTGAGAGAGCTGTTTTTATAGCATGGTGCCAGACACATGTGTTGCATGTTCTGAGATGTGGCCTGATGTTATGTGGGCGTACAATCTTATCTGTCCTGTCTATAGGGAACAAACCAGCACGAGAACTGCTCTAGGGTTTTGTCTTGAATTGGTTGCTCTATTTTAAAAAAAAAAAAAAAAGACTGAAGCAATAGAGACCCGCTGAGGCTGGTAGAGAACCAAGACCCAAGGACAAATGTGAGTATCTACATCATTAAAAATTATTTGTCAGTATAGATGTAGTCCTAGCACATCTGGCTGCCCAAGTGCTACTTGCCCAAGAAACAGCACAAGGCTTCTTCAACGGGCATAACTTATACTAGGATGACCTTTAGACCAAGGGAATTCATAACTTTTCCAAGGTTTTCAATCTCAGTCAAATCGGAAAGCTATGTCCTGAGCAGCTGTGCTGGAGCTGTGTGACCTAGAAGCACACAATTCTCAGCCAGTATCTATGACTCTGAGCAGAGCTCGATGGGAGCCTCTCTGTTCTTTTGCTAGAAGTTCATTACATTTGAAGATCTAAGGGAATTTGTGGGTTTTGACAATCAGCATTTTTCAGCCAAAATGTTTCAGCATATAGGGAAGGAAGGTGAAGATTCTAGAGAGGACGGGTAGCGCGGAGGAGAAAACTGTCTGAGGAAAAAAAAGTATGTGTAAAGGAGGACTGTGATGACATGAAAACCAGAAGCAAGCACTGTGATTCTGGAATAAAGAAAGTGTAGTGACAGAAAATGGTGAAGTATGAAACAAGGGAGATGAAAAAGAATTCTGGGAAAGAGGGGCATTAGGAAGGAAGACAAAGAGAAACAAATAGGCTAAACCAAGATTTTTAACAGCTTAGAATCTCATTCAAGACTGCCATAAGAAAGACATTAAAGAAAAATGTAGTCTAACAGCACACAAAACAAGTTTTGTTTTTAAGAACTTTTACTACTATTAACACAATCGTACAAAATTACCTTACTGAAGTGTTTATCATTGTTACAAGCAGGTTAACAGTATATTAGTCAGTCCATTAATATTTAATTTCAATCTTTTAAACCTAGCTATTACATTCTCAAATGCTAATGACGAGGTAACAGAATAATGTATATAACTACCTTAATTTTCACAAATACTGTTTGCAAAATCTATAGGCCTGAAGTATTTTATCAATGCAATCAATGCAAGAATATTAAACCTGTTCTGTAGAATCTGGAATTTCTTTTTCCATATTGTATTACTTTGCTCAGCTTCCTTCCTAAGACAGAAAATAAAAGTGTAAAGAGAAGAAGTTAAATCAACACAGAGGCTTCTTAAATGTCTTCAAAACATTTTGACCACTACCTTTCTGTGGTTTGCCTTTCTTGACCTTTATGTTTCTTCAGTTTCAGCAGTCAGGGTTCTTTCAGCAGCTTGCTGCTCAGGTACTACATATGTTATCTGAAAGTAAGTAAAACAGTGTATATTTTCTTTGCCAACTATGCAAAAACAAATACAAATTTTTGCTCATATACAATACTATTCTTGGGACAAGTTTTCCTGTTTGGGGCTGTTAGATATTTCCAGTATCCTGTTAAAAATTGAAAGGTTTTGTAACCTAAGCCAGTAGTTCAAAGTCGGCTCATTTTTTTTTCTTTGTTTCTAATGATTGCAACAGTTAGGCAACATTTTGGCAACTATAATAAGCACTGTGGATAATTAAATGCAATCTTGTCCTATGTATGTGCTGAACCTCATCTTGCTGCTATCAGTGGTAAAATTGCCATTGCCTTAAATGGACAAGGACTTAAGATGTATCATCGTAAATTGCCCATGGCAAAAACAGTAATTTGTGGAAAGTATACGGTCAAGTGATCAGAACAAAGAATTGAACTCCTGACTCGGACCTAACTCTGATTTTCACCATTATGTCTATACTTGAGGTCCAGGAATGCTTCCTAATCTTTGCTTTTGCGTGGATGTCCTTACTCAAATCAGTCCCACGTCGAGTGTAAGAGCTGGGAAAGCCCAGGTACACAGACGAGATGGGAGCTGTGGCGTATTTCCAGCCTGAGTGACTGGATGGAAGTACCTATGTAGGTGCCCATGGGGCATCCATGCCATACAACCCAGACACAGCCTGTGTGACTTTGGATCTTTACTCTCCTTTCTGGGAAGCTGATTGCTATTTCTCTGAGAACTGTCATGAGAAATTCTGTAAGGTCCTGGGATAGAGCTGGTACATAAATGTCTACTACTACCATTACTTTAGCAACTAAAATGTTAAAGACGCAGTAGTTCTGCGAGATCCATAGAATTAAAAAAGACCTGTATATAAATATGTATAAAATATATACCTAAACATATTAGCTTGTAATAATTAAAAGATCATCTTGTCAGTAAGTTCTTTCTTCTGTTTTGTAAGATATTTCTGTTTTGTAACAGAAAATATCCTTTTCCAATTCTGTCTTCTCCTTGGGCCATTATTGTTTCAGTTTCACTTTGCATTGGCAGATGGGTCATTATAACTTCTTTTTCTTCTACGTGCAGTGCTGAAAATTGACAAATTAAGTCTAATGAGCACACAAACCTGTTTTAGTTTCCTGTAATACTTTTGTTATTCAGGAAAAGAGAGCACCAGTGATTGGGCATGCCATATCTGAAATCTGAAGGAAACCAAGCAACCTCAAATCTTCCATTCTCTCTCAGCAGGGTGTCATATATATTACTTTTCCATCTGTAAATTATACACTATACAGCACAGAGCAAATCTGAAAATAACAAAGATGAGATGCTTGTTCAGTCTTCTCCACAGCCATCTCCTCCTGCTTCTTCACACGTCGTACAAATGCATATTCCCTCCCCCAAGAGACATTTCATCCCTGTTACATTTCCACAGCTCTCCACACAGACACGCTGGACATGAACCTGGTAATTCAAATACATTATCCACCCGTCTGTTTGAACAGAACTTCCAAGCTTTTGGTAGTGCTTTGCATTAAACCCTAACCTTATGCAGATCAAGTCATCATTTTATTTTTTCAGCTGCAGATACATTCCACTTTCTCTCAAATACACACATTGGTAGCTATGTGGCTAGTTCAGAGGTGTAAACACCAGAGTTAAAGAGTAGATAGTGTTGCAGATACATTGCAGTATCAGGCCTTTTTCAATACAGAAAAGTCATTTTACCTACATACTGTGAAAGCTGCAAATGAAATTGACTGTAAATATTAATGATTACTAAATGACTGCAAAACCAATTGCACGGTCAAATTCTCCTTCCACACATGGATTTTATATTGGTGTAACACCCTCAGTTTTAGTGGCAATATAGCTGGGTAAATGGAAGGTTTGTAAAAACAGATTCAGGCCCATTGCAGCTATACACAAACAGGCTAGATCTCAAGCCGTGGGTTAATGGTGCAAAGCAGCTCTAAAGCCACAAGATTTGATTCCCAGCTGCTTGAAATATAAGCATAAGAGGGCTTTTATAACCCTTACTGATACCCTCATGGACTGCTGGGACACAGCAGGGTAGAAAAGACCCAGTCTAAAGACTTTACACAATGTGAAGATCCCCAGCTCTTGGGATGGTCCCCTGATGAAGCAGTGGCTCTTGTGAACTCCAGTTCAGTATGGCAGTCAAAAGGAAATGAATGACAGTTGCACTTGTGCTTCCTGTAACATTTTCTGTGAAAAGATGGTAAAAAACCCCACTTTAAAACTAATGCTAACAGCAGCTACTTTCTAGGCTTCAACCGGTTCAGTTTTAAACATATAAATTCCCTTCATTATATTTTTCCAGCTCACTCCTTTTCCTCATTACAAACCATTACCATGTCTCTCATTAGACCACTTTAATCCCTTCTGTACTTTGATATTCCTTCTACTTTTTTTTTATTTATTCCTCTTAAGCCCCTGTCATCAGGTGTATCTCTCAGAACTTCCTGGCTGAAAAGAAGCGCAAACCTCTTTTCAAATGTGGAAAGCAACCATAAACTGGGTTAAAATTCAACTTTTGAAGACAAGTGAGACTCCTGCCCCTTTTCAAGAGCACCTCCAGCTGATTGAAGCATATTCTTCATACAGAGGAGTCTTGATCAATCTCCTGATCAGAAAAGTCCTTGTTATTTAAACTTTTTCTTAAAAACTTACTTTCTTAAAAACTTAAAAGGTATTTCATATCCTTTAGCTTTAAAATCTCAGGTAGATCTAATTAAAATTTTATTCAGATTTATATATAAAATTGTTAAGAAACACCAAACGCTAATGTAACAACCATTAGTGCATTGAAATGTTTGCTTTTCAAAAGTTGCAAATGTATAATTCTAAGTATTTATCACTGTCATTCATTCAACTCACCGCAGAATGATGGACTAAATTTTATACCCTCTTTAAACTAACTGAACCTAATGAAACAAATTTCTGTCTCCTATTGATCTCTCCAGTGAAACCCTGGTGAAGGGCTACGAAACTGTTGTTTTCTTCTTTGCATTCAATTTAATGTGTCTTTAAAAGGTCTCACATGCCTTCGTTTTCTTACATTAGTGTTGCTCAGAGCAGGACACGAGGACACCTGATAACTGTAAGCCTACTGAATATCCTCCACTGTGAGCTTCAGCTCTCAACAACCACTCTTGGTACATATGCATGGTCTTTGGACTGCCTCAACACATGACCATCTGTCATGATTGCATGGTGCCTCTCCACAACTGGGTCGGATCCTTGCCTGAGGGTGTTAGGTTCCAGACAATGCTGGTTTAGATGAACAGTTTGGTTAACACTACAAGGGCCATCTGTTCTACAGGAAATCCTTTCTCTGTGCCATTAATGAAGTGTTCCCAGCACATAGCTATATATTTGCCTCCTTATATAAGCTTTTATGTAATAGGAATTATGAGGGCATGTTATTTGCAAATGAATACTTTGCAAAAATACCAAATTTCATTATGTAAGTTTGCTTGATACACTTCTTTGTCCAGATGAAAACTAACCACAAATTTGGCAGAGGAAGTTACTGCTTAGCTAGTGTTTCAGCATGGTTACAACCTCAGGCAATGTAAAAGAAATGAACCTCGATCTAAACCTTGCAAATAAAGTCTATTGCCTCCTGGAAATGAAAGTATGAATCCTGTTGAACAGGATTCCAAAATTTAACTTCTGGATGGTAAGGAAGTTGAGCTACTCTGTAGCATAAGTTAGGATGTTGCATATTAGCATGGTTATTATAAGAACTGTATTTCAGGGAAGACCTTTCACATATTTCAGATATATAATCAAATACATAATTAATTTTTAGAACATTAAGCATGGCCAGAATCTAATAACTAAAGTTTTCATGTTCACAAAACTTTTTATCCACTGTTGAAACACTCTTAGCTTTCAGACACTGGAACTGTAACTTACTGAGTAGGAAAGAGCATTCTGCAACTAGTCTTTTGGTAACATCTCCCCCTTCTCCAAATCTCATTTTCATCTTAAAAGGTGAAAGTTTGAAATACAACATATCCTACTTATCTCAGTACAAATAGATACTTATAGGTATATTACTAAAAATCATTAGCTACTGCATTTCAAAATATGATTAGATTTCACCCTGGACAAGACTCCTAATTGCCTAAAAGGTTCTAAAACTGAACAGCCATGGAGGCCTGGAGATGGATGAAGATACAATGGGTTTATAGACTTGCTCAGAGGGCTTGAGTGATTTTCACTTTATGCCTAATGTAGAAGAGTGTCGTAAATATCAGACACAGTGACCTGACTGAGAATTTTCCATTCTGTGGAATTTCAGGAGTACTCTTTCCTAAGTCCTGAAATTACAATGACTTGAGCCATTTTAGAAAAAAATCTAGAACCTCAAGATTTATGTGCAAGCCAAAGGTTACTGTCCTCTTTTTTGGATATATTTATAGTTTCCTCTACTTGCAATACAAGTGGCATCAAAATGTCTGTTAAGATCATATAGAAAATTCACTCCTTTTAGTCAGCTTAAGTTCAGAAAAATTTGGCAAACTTGAATGATCCTCAGCAGTACTAATAGGACAGATTTAAACCCTAATAAATACTTTTTTCCCATTAATTATGGTATTATTATAAGATGTTACAATAGCAAGGAGTAAATCTTGAAGACTGTAAGTAGTAAGGAAGAAAACTGTTCAGTCTGTACTAAATATTAGGAATTAAGGGATGAATTTAGGGATGTTAGAAAACAGAATGAAACCAAGAAATGGAACTACAACTAAGAGACATGAGGCTATGAAACAGATTTCAGGGGAACTGTGGCAATCCTATTACCTGTGACACTCTTTCTGCTTTGCTATTATACCTTTCCCATCATGATATTACTTGGATATGAATTATTTGCTCTAAGTTAAGAAAATAATGAAAAACACTCTATAAGAAAAACCTCCCCATTGACAGCACTAGCTAGAATGATCTATGGTTGGACTCAATGGTCTTGAAGGTCTTTTCCAACCTAAATGATTCTATGATTCTAATATACTTTGCCATCTCTGGAATTAGTGTTTATCTGTAATAAACACTAATTCTTCTTGCATATATATCCTGTTTTATCAACAGCGCAGCATGCAGTCATCAGCTGAAACAGAGTATAAACAGAGATCCTATTATTTTCAAAATCTTCAAAATGGATTTTCCAGTGTAAATATAACCCCTATCTAGACACAGAAAAATTGCTAGAAGTGAATGCAGGTGTCCCCTGCTCTATCTGCAAAACAAAATTACACAAACCGAGTCTGCTACAGTACAAACACTGAGCAAAATATCAGCTAACACCATATGTGTACTTAATAGTAATTGAAAAGTAATTGAAAGGTAATTGAACTTCATTGAATGTGCTATTGTGTGTTCCTTCAAACCCACATTTAAAAACTAAAAGACTATACGGCAGAACCTTACCAATATCATTTAGTGTTTTACTCATTAACAGCAGATTGTATCTTGAAAGCACTTCAGGCCATGCCAAAGTCTACGTGGTTTCTGAGAGGCACCATCCTCCCAGGACCGTAGAGCTACGGGCAGGATGTCGGGTTAGGCCTGGACATCCCCACATCCCCCTTGTGATGGCCGGTGAGGAGTGCTCAGGCCTGGGCATTTATCCGCTTGTTTAAGAGACTGAAGGGAATAAATGTGCTTTGCTCTTTTTAGAAGGGGGCGTGGAGGAGGATTCATGTACTTTCTTGCAGGATCAATACGGTATTGATCAACAGCAATACAAAATCATACAGCTCTGATAAACAAAGTTTTAATTCATCAGGTTAAAATCCTATTATCTCTGATGTGTTTTAAAGCACAATAGCAATTATGAAGATTGTAGGCACTAGAAAGAACAACAGTACGAGTACTAGTAAAAACATAACAGAGCTGTGGTTATTATGGATGGGATATTCTTAGAAATCCAGCTAACAGGAAAAAAGATTGTGAAAAAGTAGCAGTAAATTGGTTAAAAAATATTAAAAAGCCAAGGATGATCACAGATAGGACAGGAGAACCAGGTATTAAAGGAATGCAGAAAAATGTTAGCAGTATTTCAAACTTCTCAAAACATTTCTAAAAAGAGAAGAACTAGTCCAGGTCATTTTAAAGGTGAAACTATAATCAAGTGCTCCTTCGGTTCCTCAGACAGCTACAGACCTGGTCCATGGATAGTGGATTTTTGACACATTTATAACAGGAATAATCACAAAATACTAAAAGATGCAAGAGTAAAAAAGCATTTGCAACCACAAAAATTATACATGATAGAATACTGGAAAAAATGAAATTCTTATTTTATCAAATTGTACTAGAATAAAAGATGAGATCTAAAGAATGATTCCTGCACAAATGTTATGTGCTATTTTTTTATATAAGCTGGAATTTTCTTTTAATCTTTCAGTTTCATATCTTCCCTTCCCTGCAACTGGCCACATTACTGCCAGTCTAAAGCTCTACCCTTTTCAAACAGACCAGCCCAACACTGGGACAGGTTTGCTTGAAAAACTAACAACCCTTCAGTAAGAGTCTTGGCGTGCAGAAACACTTGAATGTAGGCTTTTCGAGTATAGAAATGATGTTACTATTGCCTACAGCTCTTTATTCCCTATACCCCTCAACATCACAGCTATATGAGCCAAGTTTCTGGTGAAGACCTAGTTTTCAACCCCTGCAAAATCTTTAGGGAGTAGGATGCGCATCTGTGCAAGACCAGGGAAAATTCTGTGGCAAGACAGTTTTCATAGTATCTAAGAATCTTTTTTGGCTTTGAAAAAAATCTCCTCCTGATTGAGGAAGATGTTGTCCTTAAAAGGACAGGAGAAGGTTTTGGAGGTAGTGTGGAGGATGATTTTCTGTCAAAATTTTACATTGTTGCTACTGAGATTGAACTTTTATGTTATTGCTGCTGAGATTTTACTGTACGATTAAAGAGTTAGGGCAAGTAGATATTTGGGTAAGTGTCAAAGTAGTACTTAAATGATACTGAAGTCATTGAGCTTGAATATAAATTAAATTTTTCAATAAACGATATTCCTCTATGCCTATAACACTTTGAGCCATAAGTCTAAGTAACAAATAGGTAATTACCTACAGTACACCGATTTTTTGTTTTAGTACAATCAAACACCACTTTCAAACATCACACATATTTCAACTAACCTAAATGTGCTCCAGCTCAGTTTATCACAGCATATGGCTTGTTCTCACCACATGCCATAGTTTTCCAAATCTAACTATGATTAATAGGATATGTCAAATAACTGTTGAAGGAAATCCAGCTTCAAAAAGTGAGGCTGATTAATACATTGATTTAGATATCAACTTCTAAACATTGACTTTTTTTTGGCTATTATTTGAAGTTTTAGGAAGATCAGGGATATCAACAACCTTTACTGAAATAAAGGCATTGTGAAACCTAAATTCAGTCTAACTTTAAAAACAATAAAACAAGAACAAAATCCTTTGTTCTTATAATGGCTCACTACATTTATTCTGTATTATAAAAATATTCTGCAAAAGTTAAAAAGTGTCCACAAATATACATATATAAAAATTTTGCTGACAACTATTTTTCTAAAATATTTAAAATATAATCCATAGCAAAAGAGACATCCAAACAGCTTAACTTTCCTCACACCTTTGGTAAATGACAGGATGTAGTAGTAGGTGCAGATGACAAATTACATTTTTATTTGATTATGGTCACATTCAGAAACCTCATAGTAGAACGAATTTTTAAATAGTTCAAACAATGAATGGAAATTGGTTCTAGATTCGTAAGTGCTATCCATTCTTACAAAGGAGGAAAGAGCATTTTTTAAAGGAAAACCATCAAATTCTATTAAAATTTTAAAATATTTTCCCTTATTACTCTCACGTTTTTCTACTTAAGGGATTAAAAAGTTGGCAAGTGTGCAGAAGGACTTACAAGTAAGTCTTACAAGAATAAGTCTTTGGAAAGAGAGGATGACTTATGTAAAGCAGATCACACTTTCTCTCCTTCTCTCCATAAATCAAAGTGGTTTTGATCATTCAGCATGAAAAAAGGAAAGCATAAATGGAGAGTTACTCCCTAAACATCAAGAATAACATAAAGACATATAATTTTATTATAAAATGAGTTAGGCCGCTGCCACTGGAATCCCCTCCCATGACGTTTCAAATGAAACTAGAATTTCATGAAGGACAAATGAATTGGTTAAATGAACTGCTTTGTGGAGTTAGTACATTTACTTGACCATGGGCATACTTTAAAGTGTTTGGGAGATAGATGACTGTAGGCTTTTGAGAATTACACTAAGCCTTAAACCCATTTAAAAATCTAGTTATGTATGTATTTGCAGTCTTTTCTATGCCCTAATAACATTTCTTGTTTTGCAATAATCTTTACTTTCATCTTAAGAGAATTCAATGGTTTCTTAATAACCATTAAAACAGCCTTTGAGTACTGACAGCTACAGTGCAGTAAGATCACTTTATATATTTATCTGTTTGTCAGATTTCCTTCAGCCGTATATATTTATGATGCATAGATTATTGTTCCTTGAAGGCTCGGACATATTAAGTGCGTATGTTTGCAAGAATAAGCAACCATACCTCATATCAGGTATAAAAATGTAGAGGAACTGGAGGACCTCCATGGCAGGTATTGTGGTCATTTCTCAAGAGCCTCCTGGCACCACTTAGGACCTAGATACTTAGGATTTTCCTTCTAGTTACTAACTCAGCTGCCAGCTTTACCCAAATTCTGCTTCTATTTCAGACAGGATCACATCTTACTTAGTTATCTTGATGAAGTAGAGGAAATATTTTTCATGTGTGGATAAACATGATTCTCAGGTTAATCTTCAGAAATAAAAGTTTATTCAGTACCTGGACTACCTTTTTTTAAACTTGCTGTGTGAAGACACTGTTATAGCACAGTAAGCTGTTGGTTTTCTGCAATACTATGGCATGTGCTTAAGGTAGAATTTCATAGAATCATAGAATCACAGGATCATTAAGGTTGGAAAAGACCTCTAAGATCAAGTCCAACTGTCAACTCAACACCACCAAGCCCACTAAACCATGTCCTGAAGTGCCACGTCTACACATTTTTTGAACACTTCCAGTGACAGTGGCTCCACCACCTCCCTGGGCAGCCTGTTCCAATGCTTGAACACTCTCAGTCAAGAACTTCTTCCTAATATCCAGCCTAAACCTCCCCTGGTGCAACTTGAGGCGATTTCCTCTCGTCCTATCTCTAGTTACTTGGGAGAAGAGACCAACACCCACCTGACTATAGCTGTTTTTGGTCTTGAAATATGTAGGTATTATATTAAACACCAAGAATCCCAGTTTTCTGTCCCTGTGCTTCATGGCATTGTATTTTTTGGTACAGCATTGCTACCTGTGGACAAAACTAGGATTTGGGGTCTAGCGTTTATATGTTTTTCAGTATTCTTAGCTATCTATAAGATACAGTGCTAATAAAGGGATTTCTTCCACCAGACTCCCACCTTGTCAGCTGAACCGATTTCAGCCAGAGAAACGCTGAGCTATGCTTACCTGCTAATTATAGTTGTCAAACACCATGTCCTGTGATCTGCCATGTTCCTTCTCTCCAGCTTAAAGGACAAGGAACAGTGAGTACATGCCTCAGTTTGAAGGGTTAGTGAGTAGAAGATAAGGACCAAGTCTAGTAGTGATGTTACTTAACCCCATTTGGACTAAATGGAAAAAAGGACTGTTTAAAAGAGTAGAGTGGCAATGGTAGTAGTTACTAGTGCAATGTAAGGAAAGTATTTCATTACTCAGTTAAAACACAAACTTAGGTTTAAGAGAAAGGAGTGTAAAGAGAAAAAATCGACTAAGAGAAATAAAACAGAGGTATGACACAAGTAGAGCACTTTGCAATATTAGCTAATAAAATCTCTCTATATTTTACTTAGAAAAGAAAGATAATTGCATGCTTTTTTCTGTGTCACACCCAGGACACTTTGCTCTTTTGTCTCGGTGTCTTCTTTCTTCTTCTGTTGCTAAAAGGAATCATGAAGAAATATGAACAAAATTATAGGCATAACTTTTGGAAAAAATCTAATATTAACCCAGAATTATAGTTTATTGAATAATTGTATTAAAATGAGAAAATAAGAAATCATCTGTAAATAGCATATTTATAGCATGCAAAAGGCAGGCAGCTTTTTGCAAATTTAAAGCTAATTTTATCAGCACTTTGATCTATGACAGTGAAAAACAGTCCTTCAGTTCACTATCTGGGGAGACAAAAACTAGAGAGAAAAATACTTACACTTTTTCTTCGAAAACTCTGTTGTACATAAGCTGGGACTGTCAACAACATTAGAAAGTGACAGCAACTCCCTGGCTTGTACTGAGTTGTAACAAAGCCAGCCGTTCCTGTGTTACTGCTCGGCATTGCTCATAAATTTGTACTACTCAAATGACGGGAAACCAGAAATATTGTTTATCGACAAACGAAATGAAACTGAATATTGACAGAATCATTAAAGATGACAAAAGGGGACATTTAATCAATTTTCCCCCCTAAGATTTATTCCAGGATTTTACTATTGATTCAATTTTGAGCACTTGCTAATGATTCTGTTTTGTAATTGTTTATTTTCATCTAACATTGTTACATTTTCCAGGATTTAAACTATCAGGAAATGTCATTTTATGTCACTAACATTTTTATTTATTGCAATAAAGCCAAAATATGCAGAATCATATGGTAATACAGAAAATACTGTATGTAACAATCTTAATGAAATTGCTTTAAAAACTTGTGAAAACTTGGAGATCTTTTGAGAGCATAAATGTGTTATTCCAACCATATGTCATAGGATTTATACTTTCAGATTCAACCTTAGTTACAAATCACGTTTTACATTGAGTGTTCATTCCTCTTCCTCTTGAGCACTATGTACTCTGAGAGTGTTTTTATTCTCTTGCTTGTTCATCTTTCATTTCCACATTTGTATGCACTCAGAGTACCAACAAGAAGTCTCAGCGAGCAAAGCATTTAAGTTCTCACTGAGTCTACTCCTTCCTTGCTGTTGCCCAGAGGATAAGCATTCCGCTTGCAGTGTCATTTCCCATTCACTGTGCACATTATTGCTCTGACTTATCTGACTTAACCGCATTACTGCTGTATTTCTCTTGTGCTTCCTACTGTTTTATTTGATAATAAGCAATGAAAAGATAAGGCCACAAAAAGTTGCATGCTAAATAATATTAGGTATTGCAGATTAGTCAAGGTATCTTAATCATATTTCACAATTAGTTGCAATGCATACTCTCTGTGGTTGGGGGCACTTAGGACCAGCCTCCCAAATACTTTCTAGATATTTGACAACTGTGTGCTTGATTTTAGAATGAGGAGGAGAGGCAAGAGTGAGGTCAAACCTCACCCAACAGCCTTTGCAAAGGTTGGACTCCTAGGTACTCAGTTGTTTTGAACTCAGACTATTCCTATATCTGCACAAAGAAAGGTTTGCCCAATTCATCCGAGAAGATCCCCTTAGCATTTCTAGGCAAAAATTTGAACTAACTCTGGAATAATAATAAAAAAGAAGTAAACATGTCCAATAATCAATATTTATTTTAAAAATTAATTTTGTTTTTGAAAACTTATTTTTCTCCTGAACTGATAGAAAGATATATACATTAAGGATATATCAAACCTGACTCCTTAAGCTTTGATGTTAAAGGTCCCACTGGGATTTCTAGAACTACCACAACTCAATTTGTGACTTAAAATGATTTTTCTGGGTGCCTCAGCTATGATTCAGAATTCTGCCTGAACTGTTTTCATGTTTCATATCAGTTCAGAAACAGACTATGAAGCCAAATCAACCCTCAATTATATCATCTCACAATAATGCCTTCAGATGCTTTTGGTAAATATACAAATCAGACTATAATTTTTAGCATTAGCTAGGATTCTCTGCTGGCACATTCTTACCCCAAAAGATTTTCCTTGAAAGTATATACCCTGGCCAAAATTTAGAAAATCAAATTTTAAAATCTTTTATTTATAATTTCCTAATTCCAATACAGTACTGCTTACATCTTCAGGTTAAAGACTTTCTTTAAAATGTGATGAGAATTAACCATCTTCATTATGAAAGTGTATGCTAAAGTTTATTTAATAGACAACTTTTTTGGTAAGTTTTTTTTAACCTTCACAAACTGATTGGAAAGACCTACTCTATAACATTATATTTTGTTTTTTCTCTAATTAAAAAAAAAAAAGCAGTCTTACAGTACTTACCCAGACTCACTGAAACTGAAAACTGCGTAAGGACTGCAGGATTGGCCCCCTATTAAAAAAGCCCAAGACACATGGTGCTGAGATTAACAAAACAAAGTAAAGCAGCTATGACTTGGCACAAAGTTTGACAAGCTGCAGAAAAGCAAATGTTTAAATAACTGAAGTGGTACTGATTTTCTATTCACAACCTTTTCTCTTCTAAACAGTATCATATTCTTTTCCAGCACATTTAGATTGCAAGTCAAGCTGTGTTTTATTTTTTATTATAATAAACCCAGTCAGTTTACTGTAACAAAGACATACTAGTGGTGATCAGTGTGAAAGCCAGTACGAAATCAGGCTAGGGGGAAAAAAAAAAGTCAAATGGTAAAATAAAGGACCAGCCGTCTGGAAAGTTCCTGGATCATGTAAAAAGAAAATAAAAGGCAGTGTTCTTATGAGACTAATGCAGAATACAAAAATATTTTAAGACAAAACTCTGTATCATTGCCTATGACATTTGTAAACAGCAGCAGCAAATCTTTTGAAATAATGTTGCATTTATTAAATATTTTCCAAGTCCTCCTAAAACAAAATAGTAGCATTTTTTTTGGGGGAAAAAAAATTTCTAGTATCATTGTTTACATCTATTCTTCTCAAAATACAGTAAGAAAAAAAGAAAACTATAAAGTATTTTTGCTATCTTTTTTCACATGTAGAACAACTTCCCTACTTAAAATATAAGTTTATTCAATCTATGGGATACTAAAAGGGTTTTACATATTTTATTAGCATATTATTCCACATTATATTATTATATTACTTGCAATAAATGATGGTTTACAAAAAATAAAGTATACATAAGTATCTTACCAGTTTTTTAACTAATGGTCTTTCATTTTCAAGTTCTGCCTTCATTTGTTCTTGAATTTCAATCATCTAAAATATAAACATGTGAGAATTAATGCTGGGTTTCAACAGGCATAGTTCTCCAAAAATCCTTTCTAAGTACAGCCTCCCTGATCAAGAGACTACATGTGGACATACACATATTTTTGTACTGTAACTGGTAACAGATAGACATCTTCACTTAGCGCTAGATACTTGTGTGTGGAGTTTCAGAATAACACAAAAATCACATATTTAAAGTTCTTTTGACACAAGCAGAGTGTGATGTCACAAGAGGTAGGAAGATGATGAAAACATTAGAAACAGAGACTTCAATGACTTAAACTCTCAGAAAAGTGGATATTTGTGGAAACCTGTCACAGCCAAACAGCAGTGGCAGCTGGGAATGGCAGGGGCAATTCCACTGTTCTGCTGTAAATCTGTAGAAAGATCAGCAGACAACTATATCATCTGCAGCAAGTTCTAACGTATCCTTGTGAGAAAAACTTTGTCAGGCAAATTATACGTTGAGTATCACCGAAGATAAAGGATTGTGCCTAAAGAGCAATTTAAGTACAATTCTTTAAGAATTTTTCAGAAGTTTCAGAATCAAACTCCCTTAAACAGTTACACTGCATGGAAAACCTTCCTTGGTTCTGCTGGGTCTGAGCTGTCTGGCACTTGTCAGAGCTACTGTCGCTTGGGACTTGTAAGTTAAACATCTATATTTCCCAGCATCACCAGGAGCAGAGTTTGTTACTTACCGAATTTGCATTTCGAACATATTTAAAACCAGACAATGTTGAGTACAACACTGACATTCATTTTCTTTCATAAAAATGGAGAAACGCTCCCCTTCAGCATAATAACCTAGAAGCGAGAATGCTCAGCCACAAATCAGGGCAGCCGACATTGTATGCCGCTGGGAGTTTTATGGGGCTTGATTACAATATCCCAAGTCATGGAAAAGTAGCCTAACTACCCCTCTATGATGAGAATAAGCCACCAGTTCTGTTCAAGCTGTGCCATTGGACACAAAGAATATGAAATTCATGAGACTAGATACAGAATACTCATGCACGAGCTTGATGACATACCAAAGCTGTGACTGCATGAGAAAGGGACAACCTTGTGTTTTGACTTGCTAGATCATTTATGCATTTTACATTAGACTATGAATTACAAGAAAACAATATCCAAAACATGCCCCCCCCCCCAGCAAAAATACTCAGCAAAAATCCAAAGAAAGAACAAATCTATAGAAAAGTCCCTTCCTCTGTGCTGAATATCCTAACATGTAGCCTAGAGATTATGGCTCTTCTGTGCTTGCTCTCCCTATACCCAGCTTCACAGAGACTATTTTCCCACCAGAACACGGTGTAAACTAGCAGATAAGTCATTGGTATATGGAGCTACGGGTTCAAAGGTCTGCAAGTCCAATGATCAGAAGCCTGGGCAAGTGCTCCAGTCCTTATGAAAAACTCAGTCCTTGCCATCTCTTATGATCCTTTGAGAGAAATTAGAGAGGCAATTTCCCACAGCTAGTGCACAGCTTGGCTGCCTGGGCACAGGAGGAAGATCCAGACTCCAAGTCCCATCTACAAGAGATCAATCAGTAATTTCTAGTTAGTCCGGGTAAAAAACAGTGCTTTCACCATCTTTCATCATCACTTGTTACTGACTGTGTCTGCTTTGAATCCTGTTTTAAGTGTTAAATTTTCCTTATGCAGTGTATATTGGATGCTGGTGTCTGTATCAACTTTGTGAAGTCCATTTCTGGAGTGCAATGTCCAGCTGCTGGGCACTACAGCAGTATGTGCCTTCATGACCAGCTCCTCTTTTTAAAGATCAAAGCTTTTTAACCAAAGAAGAATTTATGCACATTCTGGTCATTGAGAGAACATCTTTCAATGGGATAAGCAAAGGGGGCGGGGGGGGGAAGTCAGAAAATTCAATCAATGTAGTTAATCTTTTAGAACTGTAGTTTTTCTTTCGGGAATAGAAATATAATTAGATTCATTATCAGAGTTATAATGAGAAGGGAAGGACTGCTCTAAAGATTTCTCACAGGACTTCAGTCCTACAATTTAGCTCACCTGAGAGACTGCACAGTGACTGAGAAGGGCTACCTGTCCAGGTAGCTGTGCTGGACGCAGTTTGAAAGGAAGGCGTGCGATCCAAATTTACACAAATGTGGAGCTTCCAAATCATGTGAGAGGCATACAGAAAAGTGTTCCTATGCTGCTGCTCAAATCCACAGACTGAGGTCGTATCTATGAAGAGATACTAGATGTAAGGCAATGTCCTGCATGGTATGGAGATGAAGGGAAGAAAAGGAAAATATAGAGCTTTTTCAGGAAAAATCCCCTGTGAGTGAAAGGATGGAAAAAAAGTACTATTAAAAATATTCTTTGGACTTTGCAAATGAACTAAGAAGGGACATTCAGTACAGGAACAGATGACTGGCCCGTTCTTTCCAGCACAATGAGACTTCAAACCTAAGTGGGATTCCTGAGCACTGTCAGACCTAGATAGAAAAAGAGAAAAATTAACAGAAGACAGATCCCTTCTTTGACAGGCCAGTGCATCAGACAGACCAATTAATATTCCGCTTGTGATTTTGGATTTCATGTACAGGATCCTAATGAAATTACCCTTTCAATGCTCCTGTAAAGATAAGTATGTATCCCTATTTTCAGAGTGGGAAACTTGGTCATAGAAGAGTGATTCATCTAAGGTCACGAGGACAGGCAATGGAAGGGTTGATTTTAGAAACCCAGTGCCTCAGTCCCCACAAAAATAATTTTTTACATATGAGAATTTAGTAACCATGGAATTAGCATATAGAAGTATCACTATTTCTCTTACATTTCACCACAAAGAAGTGAGTTATCTACAAAACATGTTGGAAATGTTTCACAGAAGGAATGTTTGTTATACGAAGTTCTTCTGTCTGTTTCTTAATTTTCAGAATGAGAGCTATACACTGTAGAAAAAAGCCCTTTGAGAACTATCACAAGATAGGAAACCCACTGGAAAGACATCTGGATGTTATACTGGGAAAACATGGAGAGCTGTCAACCTTTTATTGAGATCACTTATTAAATAATAAACACTGGCATTGGAAAGTTTGTTTTAAAAAGTTGACTTCTATACCTTGTTCAGCTATTGTTTTGCTCAGACAGTATATAAATAATAATTCACCTATACTAACAGCTCCATCCAGGAATAGTGGAGTATTTAACAAGTCACAGGTTACAAAAAATAACCATTTTCTTTTTTTAAAGTTACTAGCTATTCACCTATACAAATCTACTTTCCCTGCCTTCAAAAGCTTACTGAATGTGTTATATTTTTTATTAAAGTATTCAATCATTTTACTGTAGTTTATAGAGGTTCAGAATTTTCACTGTGTTTTAACAATATTATGAAATATGACAGGATAAGAAAATCAAAATCACAGTATTCATTACAGGAACACCAACTCATTATTACTCTACAGTGAGCTATACTACCATAAACCGAAATGTAACATAACTCAAGTTAAAGTCAGCTTTCTAAGATTGTTTGGACTAGACACTACCAACAGTGCAAGCTTGTTACGGTTCTGCCAAGAGCGTAGCTTACAAAAGTAAAAATTACAGTACCTTTTGAAGAGTTTGCTCATCAGCTTCCATTTTTGATCGCATTCATTGAACTTGCTTATCTGAAAACAAGAGGGGAAAGAGAAGACCCATGAAATTACATGCCTACATTAATGTATTCAGAATGTTTGCTCCAAGTCAGTCTCTAAACCCAGCGGAATGCACTGGGGATGAGAGTCCTGGCAGAACGGTGACCTTCACCACCGCCCTTGACATTCACAGCCTTCTTCCTGCTGTTCAGCCGGCTGGTCAGATAGAGATGAAGAAGTAAGTTCAAGAGCCAAGTGTGACTGAGTGCCCACAGCTTTTCATTAATACTAATTCTGGACATCCTTGCTGTTAGTCACAGCCAATACAAAGTGTTTTAGCAGGTGGTTCTTTATTGCTCATACAAAACTACCGAAAGATAAGCAGCACCATTGAAATCAGACGATAAACAGGAATCAGGAATATTGTCTGTGTCAAATTCATCCGGCCACTATTAAGGGTGATACTCGGTCTAATCTACACGGACATAACAAAGCTAAACAGCCAAATTCTACTCTATTGCCGTAGTTTCAAGTCCTCCATTAAATATTTCACTCTGGCAATATATGAGAAGTAACCTGCAGGTAAAGAGTGTACGTCGTATTTACCAGGAAAAAACCCTCCTTTTAAGAACTGCAATAAAGCACAGGTATCAAAAGCAGCGATGGCTTACTTGAGAGAAACTGGAGCTTCTGTTAGAAACTTTCACAGGAACACAAAACTAATTATATGAAGAAATGCACAAAGCTCAAAAACTACTCTAAAAGACAATAGGTTTTAATACAATTCCCTTAAGACAAAATAGTAGACCATCATTTAAAAACATAACTATCTCCATGCGACACTTTTCTACTGCAGTAACTTTACAGCATGTATCTGTCACAAAGTATGAACTCTAGCCACATTGCTAGGCAATATTAGAAGTCTCAAAAGCCACAGCAAATATTCCTTTGTCATAAATTAAAAATATGTAAATATATGCATTAAAATTAGAATACATATGTATGAATTTCTCTACAAATACATAGGAAAATTAGCATTCAATACCAGAAAAAGACAACAGTCCAGAAATAAGTTGCCATCCTTCAGAAGCACGTTAACAATTAGTTCCAACTTTAGCAACAATTCTTACACACTGCTTTTAAACTAAGCATCTCAACTTAGCATCAGTTTAAAGTTTTACCTAAGAAATATTTTTCAGAGCGTTTCAGAGCATTTTCGAGACGAGAAATCTCATTGTGCAGTTTAAAAACCTCTTTTTTGAAATCCTCCCTCTCTTTTTCAAGTATATATTTTTTTTTTCATGGTCATCATCTTCAAAGACAACCTGAAAGATTGCGGTGCCTTGAATTTGTAAGTAAAGAATCAGGGTTTTAAATACACTGCACTGGTGTAATATTATACAACGCAGTATCATATAATTTCTGAATTCTATTACGGAGTCATAATATGAATAGAAAAAAGTCGAGACTCTAAATAGGTCCCGGCTAGAAGAAAGGCTGCAGTACATTATATACAAAGACCATAACACATGGGGACATTTTATTGACAGGAATAATGCATATCATACTGTTTGTGTGCCCTCATCATTCAGGTCAATTTATTATGGAGGCTGTGTCCAGGAAGGCAGCTGGGGCCCATCCACCCACACTTCCCCCCGTGTTTATGAAGTGCTGTCCGTAACTAGGCAGGCAGGAGGGACCGTGGACAGGCAACACCAGGGGGTTGCAAAGTGCATGGCTAAGGAGGGGGGCTTGTTGCCTTTGTGCCATTTCGCAGTGACAGTGCTGCCAGTGTCATGAGGAGCACATCACATGTCAACGCGGTGAAGTTTTCAGGCTGGGAGCCGCATGGAGTCCATCAGGCCTTCTGATATCAACACAGTTGGTTTTCTACTTGGTGTCGGAGCCACCCAGAGGCAATTCATATTCTGAACATTAACATGGCTTTGCATGCCTGTCACACATAGACCGTGCAGGGGTTTAATGCTATTGAAGACTACGGTTTAAATCTCTATGCAAACAGTGATTACCTTGTAAGAAGGTTCCAGGATAACACGCAACAAAAGACTTTAAAGTTATAGTTTTAGTAAAGCAAACTCATTTACATTTTTATTATGCGTGTCCTTTGTTTAAATCTTGCCACGTCCATTATGGAAAAGACTTCTTATGCAACTGAAGCTTATTGGGACAGCTACTCTTTTTTTCTTGTTGGTTTCAAAGCTATTGAAAACATTTGAATATATTGTCTTATGGCTGTCTAGATTTTACTGCCACATATTTCTTTTAAAATTATAGAAAAGCTTTCAGAGCTGGCAGAGATCTTTATAGTAATACCAGAATATTAACTAACTCCTGAAACCATTTAAAATATTAACACAAAAGAGAAGACTCAGACAGCAGTTGCTTTGCTTATTGAAGAAAATTTAGGATACTATTTGCTTTGCTTGGTAAAAATATGAATGCTTTTTAAAAAATTACTTCAAAATAAAAAACGTTAAAGACCTTCAAAAATAAAATTCCAAGCTTTTCAAATGGCATGTAAACTTAAACTGTAATGCAATGATGGGTAAAATTTAGTCCATAACTATTTGTTTTTCCTCAAAAAAGATGTTTTTGATCTTAAATTTACCAGAACAAACTAACAACGTACATAAAGTTTTGGCCACAAAGTTTACACTGATTTTTATAAGAAATCATGTAAATAAAATGCCAAGTGGTTTGGAAAGCAATACATTTTAGTTTGTGGTTCCCCTTCCTTTACTGAAGAAACAGCAGCAGTTTACATAAAGACCAAGTATGATTAAGAAGAGCGTTACTTTTAATAACGCAAATTTTTAATAAATTCTAATGAAATATTTCAAGAGTGTTTAATGTTAAAAAGACTTTATGCAGTAACAGATTGAAATTTAATCCTCTGGCATAATTATTAGAGTGCATTTTTTAACTGAAAACTTCTACCACATCCTGTAGAGAGACAAGCACGCTCTAGGGAAAACGGTAGCGTTAAGAAAACAGCACATGGAAGATTTAAGTAATTAGCTAACACTCTACTCTGGCAGTGGTCAGCTCTAAACCAGTGCAAAACAAACTTCGAATTTCAAAAGACCTTTTAAGTAACCGCTACAGCTCTTAATAGGCTTAAGCAGTTCCGTTGCTCTGGCTGTATTTGAGCATCAACAGCTGATGCTCAAAGAACCTATCCACAAAATAAGCAAAGAGATTTTAATTAATCCTTTGACTTAGGTTTGAATGGTATCTCAAATATAAGTGTAATCAGAATCTTTTATTTTTTAAGGAATGGATATAAAACCACAAAAGATTTTCTTCACAAACTTGTACTTTGCCCATTACTCAGCTAACCTTTAGCTGTAGCTCCACCAGCTGCTAAAACCAAGAACTGCAAGTAATTAACTATTCAGGCTCCTGCTGCAATGAGGACACTCATTAGCAAAATGGACAAAGGGACAATTTTCTGTAGCTACAGTCATCTGTTACACTTTGAGTGGCAGGTTTTGTAGCAATGTTCTCTCTACCATCTGCCCACAGCGGTAGCGTTTGGCTTGCTTAAACTAGGGAACTTTTAAGTTGTAAGAAAAAAGGGCTGGAGGTTGGAAGGCGATTGTAACACGGCTTATATAGGAGGCTTCTATAATTCCCGCCTTTTCTCTTTTATTGCCTTCATTCTAATAGTTTTATTACTTTAAGTAAAAAATATGCATATTTTAGCCTTAATAAATTCTACTGTATGTGTGCTAAGGTTATATATTATAGACTTTGATGATTAATTTTCTAATAATACTAGACAGATATGCATACATAATTTTGGAATACAACAAACTTCAACTAGATTCACCCACCTATACATGTAATATTCTAGCCAAACAGGTAAAGGTGAGAGAATAGAGCTATTTATTACGCAGTTGAGAAATATGCATTTCCGTTTGGCACCTTGCAGTATTTAATATAAACTCAAAAGAATCAATTGGCCTTTTGAATAACAGCTATGATTTTTGCACTTTTATTGCGAAGAAATATGATGCAAATTCCTGTGACACCTGTGACACCAAAGAAGAAAATATTTGAGCATATTCTAGTTAAAACTATAAACCGAAGTTGTTACTGTTGCTGATTTATGGGGAATTTGCCTTGAAAAAAAAAAATCCATTCTCAAAAATCTGTCATACAAATTACTACATACCTTTCCATTTCTAAGCTCTACTTTAGGTATTTAAAGTCCTCATTATGTACACCACAAGAGGGTGCAATTGTACAAGCCGTCATGAAAAACGCTCATTTACAAATATAGAACTTTTGAGTTGCAAGGAATGATAATCTGCAAACTATAATTTCGATATTTATTTATATTTATTGTTATTATCCATAATATGTTACATATGTACATTTATAATTTTAATTCTTGCACAGTTTATGTCTATACATTCCAAAGAAATCCAGTTTAAGGCTGAACCTCCCGTACGGCCACTGGCTGAATCCAAACCTTTACTTTTCAGTCACCCTGTTATTACACCCATACCTTCAGTTCAGCTAGTGCCTATATTCTAGAAGGGATTCCAGTCTTGAAGATTTCAGAAGATCAAGATGCCATCATTCCTTTGACAATATGCTCTCATCGGCAATCATTCTCATAATGGTTTCATCTTGTAGCCACTATATTAGACTTTGTCATCTATGGTGATCTTTCAAATGTAACAAAATGTAGACATCAGCCAGGAAGGGACTAACAAGTTGCTACTGGCCCAAATACCTCCGTTTACCTTTTTAAGGCATGTCAGAGCTGGAAAGAAGATCAAAGACAGCAGAGCTGTGGAAGGAAAACAGGCATTTCACTGCAAATTCTTTGACAGAGGAAAACAGCAAATTTATCTTGTTTCTGTTTTGTATAAATGCAAACTCTTGGAGAAGCAGCTGGTGATGACAAGCTTTTGCTGTATGGATCAGCTAAAGATTGCATAGATACTGAAGCAGTCCTTGAAGTGCACCCTAAGCATGAAGGGTTAGCCAGTCAGTTTGACACTAACTGTTTATTCCAACCAGCCTTCTGTACTTTCCCTTTTTTAATCTGTTCAGAAACATATCAGGGTCAAATATCGGTTAGAAAATTTTTGTGAACTGTTGTTAGAATACTTCTTGTCACCTGGAGAGGGACCAACTTTTCATGTACAGTACCTCTTAAGAGAATGCTGTACGCATCCCAAACCCTGGGCAACTATCCTTAACTCCTCTCCTTGGCAAGGTATTCAGATTCTTTAATCAAATAATCTCAAATTATTTGATAAACAGATTTGAGCTGAGTTTTTCAACTTAGGGCATTTTCTCCAGCTCTTAAAACTGTTTTGACTTTTTCTTGTTCACTTCCCTAACTGTGCAGACTAGGGCTAGTATCACAAGATTCCAGAGATCAAGTATCTCCTTACACTTATCTAATCATGGAAGTACTATATCAACCCTTTTAAAAACTGTTGTAAACTATGAGTCTGTGTTCAGTTGCCAGTGTAATCCAGCCCCTTCCCCACACATTTTTTTTTTTTTTTTTAGATACTGAATTCCTGAAGATAGCTCCCCATCCTGAAGATAGGTCCCCATTCTGTCGGTATGGGCTGCATTCCTTGCTTCCAGAGGTGTAACTAATAACTTGTTTCAGTGGACCCAGTGCACCATGTTACTACAACTCCCAAGTGCTGTCATTACTTACCTATCACTCTGTGTTGCCTACAAGTTTAATGAGAAGTGTTTTAGTTTAATTCCAGGTCACCGATGAACAATGTGAATCTTTTACTAATTGTCACAGACCTTTACTAAACAAATAAACAAACAAGGCCTATACAATGTTGATTTCTCATTTATAGGTATTTTTTGAAATCTTTCATTGTTCAATGGGACCTTTGCCTAAAAAAAAAGGTCTTTATCTGGTTCATAAATTATGCAACGTGCAGGACCTGGGCAGCATCCCATCTTATTGGAGTTAAAAGGACAAACAGCAACAGTAGATATTTACCCTACAAGTTTCACAGTCTATGTAATTAATGTAATTTTGACTGAAGTTCTTGAACTGAAGCAGAAACCTCACTGCCGCGCCTCCTGGTTTTGCGCTGCAGGGCAAGGGGCTCATCTACAGATGCCTACCTCTACCTGAGGTCTGAAACTACAGACTTTTAGGATTTTCCCACCCTTTAGTGAAAGATCACAAAACTAAATTTTAAGGCATGACATATCTTACTGTAGCGTATTTTAAACAGTGCTACTAAATCAAACACCTTGCAGAAGTCTTGTCTTCACAGGTACCATGCAACCAAACTTGTATTCTACTGAAATACTGAAATCAGCTTTGTTGGAAAATATCTATTTTGTATAAAGCCTTTAGCGTTGATTAGGAAAACCCACATTAAGTTTTCCATTATGTTAACATATCTAACATAAACAGGGCAGTCTCTGGGGGATCAAATGGATCAAAGCTGCGCCAGGGAAGGTTTAGACTAGACATTAGGAAGCATTTCTGTACTGAGAGGGTACTCAAATACTGGAAGAGGCTTCCTAAAGAGGTGGTCAATGCCCCCAGCTTGTCAGTTTTTAAGAGGCATTTGGACAATGCCCTTAACAACATGCTTTAACTTTTGGTCAGCCCTGAAGAGTTCAGGCAGTTGGACTAGATGATCTTTGTCAGTCCCTTTCAACTGAAAATATTCTAATTCTATTCTATTCTATTCTATTCTATTCTATTCTATTCTATTCTATTCTATTCTATCCTATCCTATCCTATTCCATTCCATTCCATTCCATTCCATTCTATTCTATTCCATTCTATTCCATTCTAATTCATTCCTTAGAAAACTACTGTCAGCAATAAATTAGGAGGTTAAAAGCAGCATTTGGTTATGCTAATTTAAAAAGTTTTGATAGAAAATTCTCATTTCCCAAATATATTTCAGGAAGAAAAAATTTCTAACATGGTATGACAGAGTGCTTCAAAAGTTACTCATCCTCTTCTCCTGCTTGCTGCTTGTAATCTCACCAGAGTTATGCTAGCACAAGTTCAGGATTACAAGAGTCTTCATGCACAGTTACCAACAATTTAAAAAACAAATACCACTCCTCTCAGTTTAAAAATTTATTTTAACTACTTCATCTTTTCTATAAAGCTGTTTTAGTTGAAGATTTCAACTTTACAGATACGGTTCTACCAGATTTCAATACTGTCCCTTACAACACATTTCATGGAGTATGACACTGCCCTTTCCCTTCCCCTTGCTTAAATCCTATAATTAGTATATAGTCAATGAACATTTTGCTTCTCTCCACACCCTGTGCCATTTCAAATGAACATCAGTTGTTTGTAACATATAAAGTGGGAATACTATTTACCTGATTTTTTTTTTAAGGCAGAACTCAGTGTTTCAGATACAATGCATGCATATATCTCAGTATACTGCATCTGGCTCCAGAATGACCACCAGCTGAAAGCTTGGGTTACTTTACAGTGGGTTTCACAGGCATTACAGTGGGCATACACATGCCAGTTGGTTAAGAGGCGGAGTCCAAAATCTGCATCAACAACCCTGATGATGCACTGAAGAATTCTGCATTACAGGCACTAAAATCTACAACTACCTGAACTTGTACCACTAAAAGCCGAAAGACAGGTTAAGTACTGCTGCCAAACTATTTTGAACCCTAACAAAAGGTTTAACATGTAATTTCCAGTTTCCTTACGAGCTGCTTTCTGATCCAGCTGAGTGTTCTAGAAGTACTCCCATCAAATCTGAACTTTTAAAAGACAGTGAGAAGGTGATTCTGTACTCGTAGAATTCCACAGCCTAATGTGATAATGACAGCCCGTGTTCACATCCAGCCTCCTCCTCCTCTTTTACAGAAGAAATTTGAGCCATAAAGAATGCAATGACAGCCTCTTACTATATTCATATGGGAGCCTGGGTTGCAGCCCGTTACAGAGAACATTTAAATACGCATATTTGCATAAAGTAAAACAGCCTCACGGAGGCTTACCCAAATGAAGCAAAAGAGAAATAAAGCACACCACTGTTGACTGTTGTAGCTAACGGTCTGTTGCAAGAAGAAATTACGACCACTTCCTTCTGTACACAGGAATGACTGACCTGACTTAACGATTCAGTTCTAGCACAGGTTGCACAGCTATGAATTCCAACAGGGGAGAGATACCTACTTTCCTCAGAGAACACTGTAGACCCTTTATTTCTCCTTTACATACTTAGGTGGCTGCCAGTATAGTTAGATGGCATTTTCAGATCTCATTAGTACTATACATCTCAACGATGCATGGAGAGCAGAGATGAAAAAGCAATCCAGTGTTAGGCTTAGCTAGAGCCTTTAGAGCCTGAGTGCTTAGGCTCTTTTATCAGCCTAAAGCATATGTGAAGTTTTGAAAAAGTGTTACAGATTTCTCATATTTCAGTGAACTGCAGAGGAGCATAGTTAATTTGGGTAGAAGGATGTGTTTATGCTACAGAAGGGACACAAAGATGATGTATGGCCATGTAAGACTGAATTATGTTTCCCATTTGAAGACTACAGACTGAATAAGTAGGACAGTTCTTAGCCATTACAACTAGCTATTTACGTCTGCATTTGGGTGGGGAAAAAGATTCATAATTGAAAAGGGCTTCTCATGTCTGTCAATGGTTGTACCCAAGTAGCTGTCATACTCCATGAACTTCTATTGCAGGACTTAAGAAAAATCAAACATGAGGGATTTGGTATTTTATTTTTACATTTTAAATTAAGATATATCTTCATTGCATACTCAAAATGCTGATTTAAATGATTAACAACACAATTTTGAAGAAATGAAAGAAAATATTTATTTTAGATGTTATTTATTTAGATGTTATTTAGAGACAGTAGGAACAAAGAGAAACATGAGAAGATGTAATGTAAGTACGCCTGTAAGTAGCAGTAGAACAGAGGTGGAGTTTTCTGTAACTGAGATGTTCATGCACAGAGTAAGAACAGCACTGAGAGGAATATTTTATAAGAGCTTTATAAAACTTTTTGAGTTGATTTTTTGAGATGTGTTTTGTTAATTTTTTACAAAAATATTTTATAAAGTATTTTAATTTTATTTTATTAAAAAAATAGATAAAAAAGGTAGTAAAACTACCGACTCTTGGTCAGACTATCACTGATATGAATTTGTGTGACATTAATAGAGTACTATACATTATTTTAGTCAAAATACTTAAAATACCACAGGGTAATCCCAAATAGCATTCTAGTACCTTCCCAACCTAAAGTTTCCTATAAAAACAATGGCACTAGAAGTACACTTTGTTGACTATGTTTAAAGATTTCCACATTTGGATAATGACTTCATAATCTTGTACAAAAACATACCATTTTAGCCCTTCCTTTTTCTTGGTATTCCTGCAACTTTCTCTCCAGATCTTCAATTACGGACTCTTTCTCATGTAGCTTGCTATGTAAAAGCTTCAGAAGTTTGCCTGGTCAACATTCTGCATCTTCTCCATCTATGTTGTAATACTTCTGTTACACAAAAAAATTCTTCGGTAAGACTCTTGCATAAACCACATAACCTTTTCTGAAAGCTACTGAATATTTTTTGTAATTTGAACATATCATAATGCATATTTTACATTCAAGAGATCTGTTCTAGCATAAAAAATAAAATTTTACTGTATCTGACATTGCAAATACTTAAACAAAGTGTTATATCCCATACATAATCTATAGAACTAGAGAATTCAAACACAGCAAAGAAAAATGAAATTTTGAAAAAATGTGCATATCCTATATGCTTTAAAACTTTCAAAGAATGTATTTAAAACATGTAAGAAATAAAATAAGGAGAAAATGCAGCACAAGTACAGAGTAACAAAATAAAATATTAAAACGTTAATTTTGCATTACTGGCATTTATTTTTACACCTTCTTGACTGCACAAGCGAAGTGTTTAAATTGCATTAAAGGATAAAAAAAGAGCACCTACAATAGATGATTTACTTCTTATGTAGTCAAAAAACAAAAATAAGACTTTCAAAGAAAAACATGTGCACCCTCCCATTATACAGAAATATCTCTCCAAGGTGATGTACTGCCAACAGCTGGCCATTAGGAAACACTAAGCTCAAAAGTGTGTTTGAGATCTTCCTTCGGGAGTACCTAGATACCTAGTTTAAGTTATTTTCCAAAGTTAGGGAATTAAATATTGGTCAACTTCTTTAAAATACTAATTTTAGCAGAAATTCCTATCTCATGTGTAATACACTAACATTTGTAGCCCTTGCTAAGGAAGTGAAAGAAGTAGGGTTGAATTATTTCCTCAGCCACAGTGGAGTCAAACTCAGCTCTCCTTTCTCAGAGCACTGTACCTACAAAGTTATCCCATGCCTGGGATGAGGCAAATCTCTACCTGGTTGCTGAAGCTGGACCAGCAGAATCCAAGAGTAATGCAAGCTCTTCCAAAGAGAAAGCAAACCCAAGGGAACCTGAACCTGCAAACCCCTGGTGAGAGCACTGCTACTATACACTCCGTGGAATTCATACGCATTTTTTACCACAGAGTGACTCCGAGCTGGATTTGGGAAAGAAAACTTTTCACACACAAAATGAAGTTTGCATTATTCTAGATGGTCTGTGCAGCAGGCACTTGATCATATGTAAACACTTACATTTTAGCTAGTCACACTTTCCTTTTTTAATTGTCTGTGGAGATTTAGTTCAAAATTCAGACGAGTCCAGAGGATGGCTTACTTAGGTCTAAAATCGGTAAGATGAACTGTGTCCTAAAAATACCTATTTTTCTGCCTTGACTATCAAGAAAGCAAGGTCAGCACAGCTGCATCATAAACATGTCTACATTATTGATGAAGTGTTACAGGAGACAAATGCCACTCTCTTAATTTTTTCTCAAAGTAATTATTTCCCAAAAGGAATGTTTCACTATCTAATTTTAAAAGGAAACATAGTTTTTCTTCAAATACTCTCTACAGTCTACAGAGCTTTTTTAAATGAAACCTGCTTAAAACATTAAAGTCATTCCTAGGAAGACTCCACCACTCTCATGAAAAAAAACTATTTTACACTTGGTTTTGGAGTAGAATTTCTTTATTCAAGTGATGGTGCTATATCATTATTCAGGAATGAAGAAGAACAAAAGTAAAAAATTAACACCTTTACTCTCTGTGAAGTCTTAATAAGTCTTGTGGTTTTTTCTTTACGGAAGATACCCTTTCCTTCACTGCTAAAGCCTAGCTTTTGCCTTCTAACCACCCACTTTAAGCTATGCAACATTCCTGAAATGTGTATCACCTTCTGTCACTTGCTCAGTGTTTTCAGCAGCCTGATTTCCTCTCACATCTTTTTAAAATTCCTCAGTCTCACAGTTCCTCATATCTTTCCTATGAACTCTTCTCCTTTGCTTCACATTTCTCTACCCTGTTCTCTGAAACATCCACATGATTAATGCTGGTTTGAACTCATTCACCCGTGCACCTGTTCTCCTGTCCCTTCACATGTCTAGGACATCACTCATTCTGTAAAAATAAGTTCTTTTTTCCTTCCAGGAATCTTTATGATTTTCTATATACTGTATTATACAGTAGATGCCGCTAATATACTGTACGTGCTTCCCAGTATATATCTCCACTTGACTGTGCTATGTATAAACAACAGTAGAATAATCATAGCTAAATATTTTTACCTGTTACCTTTCACAATTATCCGCATAGTAAAGTAGGGTTTTTTTTCTTTCTTTTCTTTTTTTTTAAATAGGGACTTTGTTTTGTCAAGAAGTACAAACTTGCATGCTCCATTTGCATGTGGGGGAAGAAAGATGAAATTTAAGTTCCATACTTTCTAATTTGGATTATTTTTACTGTTCCAATTACATCGTGAAATCTGTTAACAGAAAGGTTGTGGCACAGTCCCTAGAGGGCAGCAGAAAGCCACCTGGAGTGCCCACGACTGGGGGCACCCTCACCCTGCGCTATTTGGTTGCCTAAGAGGTCAATTACCAAATTTATCACGACATTTTCCTTTTTTATTGAATGAAACATCATTGTATGTGACTACTATGTTTCTGCCTCCTAACAGACCCAATCACAGACTGTCAATTAATGCAAGTTCCCTTCATTTGCTGTGAATTAAAGCATGTCCAACCCTTCATTTGATTTGACTTCTTTCTACTGCCCTCAGTAACATGGAAATGTAAGCATTGACTGTGTATTTCGGTCTAATCCTATGCTGCTTGAGTATTATTTTGTGGTCAATTGTTTTTCACTGGTCAAGAAACGCAAAACTCTGCAATTTTTGCTTTCTTCTACTAACAAACCTCATTCCTGTTGTAGTAACTATGTTACTCATCTAAAACTATACTTGAGTATTCTAAACAGCATACTTCAATACTAAGGGGGGAAAAATAATACTTGTAAAAAATGACGTTTGTGTTAATTTTTTTTTCTACTCAATATGGTTTAAATGCTTAGCCTTCACAAAAAATTCAAATGTTCCCTTCTCCAGATTTTGAACTGCAAGTCTATTCTCTGTAATTGGTTTATGACATATCATACTCAGCCCAGCAGCCTACTACCACATTAATGGCCAAACCTCACCTCAATATTTGCTCTGAGAACAGCCAGTGCATCACCTATCTGCTGTTGGTAGCTTTGTCAAATTTGGACTTTTTTTGCAATTCAGTTTGTAACCAATTACTGAGAACTTTGATGGGCAATAAAAGGACACAAGCAATTACAAAAACCAAACCAAGCAACGTTTACATATTCTTTTTCGTTTAAGAAAATTAAATGCTATCCAAGCCCTTGAATTTGAAAAAAAAAATATAAAGCTTATGTTCCTTTACTATGACTTTTTTTTTCTGTATTGATTTTTTAAAATTAAAGAAGCTTGAAACTGAGGCTTTATGCATATTTTTCCCTTGTAGTGAGTGCCCACTAGTTGCAACATCATTGCCTAAAAGCATTAATGATGGCATGGCTTGTGATTTACTACCTAAATATCACTGGCTATATATTTTCAAAGTAGTACATGGGAAAAGAACTGTAAATAATTTATACACATGTAAGTGTGCTACATTTCTTACCTATTAAAATATTATTACAAAGTATTTTACTGGAAAAAACCACACTACAATTTAAGATGTTTTCCTTGATATGGTTGTTAGTATGCAGAGTATAATATAATCGATGTTCTGTTAATTGCAAATTTGCAAAAGACACTTCAGACAGTCACTCTTAAATCTGTATTAGCACTTTCCTTTATTTCCTTATTTTCAATACTTCTGTGGGTTACTTTTCACTAAGTAAAATATTGTATCACTCTGTACAAAGAGGGTATATGAATAAGAATTGGCATTTAGTGAAGATTAACATGTACATGAACAAGAATTTTTCTCTTATTCCGGTTATGAAAAAACTCAGTGTCTGTCAGTCTATCATTTAAGTATTCACAGAGATCTAAAGCCTGCTTTTCAATGTTTTCTTCATTTTGTGCTTCAGTGATGCTTTTGTAGCTGAACAAATCTTGCTGGAGGGAGTAAATGAGCTAAAAATAGAAATCTTAATATTATTTATTTTTATATACAAAGTAAGCTAGTCAAAAGAAAAGTACAACTATTTCATTACTCTGTTCAAGAGCTGATGGCTAGCTTCATTCGTCTAAACACAAGCATCTAATGCATTTCGATGCCCTATAGTATCCTCTTCAGTCTACAACAGTCACCTGGGCATGGGTCTCTATACCTGTCAGAGCTCAGAGCTTCACATCCGCGCTTTGGACATCATAGGCTGCCAGCAGGAGTTCAATCTGCAGAATAAAACACCTAAATTTAAGTGTCTGCATAAAGACTAGGTGAGTAAGTTTCTGTTCCAGGCAATGAAGTCAATGGAACTTGAGTCAATTGCTCATGCACACATAGTTTCGTTTCAGAAGAAATTAGATATGAAAAACATCTTATGCAGAGTTTGCAGACATGACACAGGAGCTAAAGGAAACCAATCCCTTTCTGAAACCAGAGACAGAGGCCAAGTAGCATATCTTTAGACATCTCCACTGACTACAAAGACAGATTTGCACTGACTATATGGAAAGTTCAGATGCCCTGCTCAGAGATACGCCCATGAGACACCTAAATGTCGGTTTCTTAATCTGTGAGCTGACCCCAAATAACAAATTTGGCTGTTAAATAAAGTATTGGGAAGCTTCCTATAATGAAAATAAGAAATATTGCACCATAGTGCTCTCTAATGACATTAAAAAGTAATTACATGAAGAAAACTGTAATTACTTCTGCAGAACAAAATGTAAATTATAAAAATGTGCCAAAGTGAACATATTGCTGTGTCAAGAAGACCAATGACATCTTTGGAATGTTTGTTGTAAGCACCATTCCAATGTATCACTCCTATGAATGATAAAAAATTAAAACTTAAATGAAAAAAACTGTAACTCATGAAATGGAAGATATAAATATGCAATATTAAGCATATATTTCAGTAGACCCAGGCAAGGAAAGCTTAATGAGAACTGACCCTCAGTATAAATACACTTTGTATGCAAAATCTTCTCTGTCAAACCAAAACCACAACCCCAACCTTCAGTACTGCGTATTTCAAAGAGATTTGGATTCCATATTTGACAGGCATAGAATATTTATGCAGTAAAGATATTTAGTTTTCTCAAAAAAGAACTATTTTAGGAACACTCAAGTATCTGCCAGATTGTAACTAGTAAGATTCTGCAAAGGAGATCCACATATATGTTTCAATATGCATATCAAAATGAAAGCCCAGAAAGTGGTCAAAACTTATTTATAAATCCTAATTCAATACTCCACCAAGTTTTTTATGGTAAAAAGAATAAAAATATCTGCATTTTAGCAAGAAGTGACAGAGGAAGTGTTAACAGAAATGCATTCTGTCTGCCACTGGCTCAGATGAGTAAAATACTCTGTAGTCTCTCAGGGATGTGAGGTAGAATGAGATATTGCTTCTACAAGGAGTGCCGAAAGCATTTCGTTTTATTAGTTCTTATCTATGTATATACCACTTAAGATCTAAACAATTTTTTTTTTCTAGGAAATTAACCTTTTGGAGCACATATTTATTCTATATCCTGAAGCATCTTCCTTTGTAATTTCTTACATAGTGAAGGGACAGATAGAAACACCTCAATTTGATGGAAGAGATCTCCCTCTGCCCGTGTCTAGAGGTACCTGTCTTCCATCACAAATTGCTGAGGCATTTATGTTAAGCAGGCTGGATTGTGCCTCCATACGGACTGCACCCTCCCTTCCATGTCAAAGCATTAAATTTCAGTAGACGCTGTTTAAGATACACATAATGCAAGAGCAGATAATATGATTTGGACCTTCTTTCTTATTTACTTTTGTATATGATTTGTGCAAAGTAGAAGCACTGCATTATTTTAATTACTCTTCATGATCAAGTATATGAGGTCTCCTTAATTACTCTTCATGATCAAGTATATGAGGTCTCCTTAGCCATACTCATAACTGACGTCAGGCAGGTATCAATGCAACTGACAGGCTCACATTTATTTCCAGACTCTTAGCCACTATTAAACAGGTTTAAGCCTTCAGAATTTTCACTTGTGTTTATCTCCTTTGTACATTAGACAGTGTTAATCCCTTCGTAATTTCATCTCATTCAGATAGCCAAGTAATCCAGTCTCTAATTCATCAGTTGTACGTTATTCTATTTTGAAAACAGAAATTTATAGAATTTAACTGAAATAGGTATATGAAGACAGAAGAAAAGCCAAAACCCAAAGCGTAAGAATTACACAAAACAGAGATGACAGTAACAAAAGTACACATTCTATAGCATGAGGAAGACTCTGTTATGATTTCCTAATTTACCTTGATTAAAGCTTGAGTAGCAATAGCTATCTTCTTTAATTCTGGTATTTCTTTGATATCTGTTTGTATAGCATGATCTGTGCTGTAATATCCTATTTTTAAGTCATATGAAATGCAAGGCCTGGAAAAATAAACAGAATTGAAAAAACACTTGAAACATTAAAGTATTCGCATTAACCAATCTCCTGTTAATAATGGAAATTCACGGGCAAAGTACCTATAATTTTTTTATCATTTCACTTGTCTGACGTTTTTAAGATAGAGGGGAAAAAGAGTGTAATAAACACATTAACAGTTTGTTCCTATGTTTGTTTCATGAAGACAAGTGTTTTTAATCAAGTAACAAATAACAATTAAAAAGTTAACCACCACTAACATTATGCTAAAGAACATAAAAGAAAATGCAAAAGAACAGAATATATTCTATCAGTAAATGGATAGAATACATCCAGTGTTGTGTAGCAAAATATATCAGTCCAGAAGTCCCAGACTGTAGATTTCGTTAGGAGCTGGATTTTCTGTTTCACTGATAAGCTTGGTAACTTTTATATTATTAACATAATCTAAGGGACACAACATTGTTACATTTTTAAATAAAAAAACCCAGAACATCAAATCGTTAAAAACATAATATTTTGACACTGTCAAAATTCCTTTCTATTAAAAATGGCTGGTGTCATAAAATTATTCCAGGTCTGTCTACTTTACAGTCCTCACACCCGGGCAAACGGATTTAAAATTTTAACAGCATTCGGTCAGAGGAGTTCTGAAGACCTCTATACTTTGTGAGCACTCAGATGCATGCCACGTACCATCACTTATCAAAGTACTGACGATCATGGAGCCCCATTATCACTTCCAAACAATTCCGCGTTACAGGACGGGAGATGGGGAGCTGCTCGCTGAAGCAGCGGCGATCGCAGCTGCGAGGTTGCACTGTAAAATCCACGGCACAGCCGAAAAGGCGGGACTGCCGTGGGCTAAATGAACTTTAATTTAGGGCACAAGCAGATTCTCCCCAAAGAGAGGAGAGTACACATGACACAGTCTTATCCTCGTCAGTCCCTGGAAGAGCAGCGAACTTCCGGGAACGTAGTTCCGTAGGTAAGACAGGCATTTAGGTGAAAGCTCAGAGTGCGATCGCTCCAGGAACATGACCAAGAGCAAAATTTGGGACACGTCGTGTTTCATGGTCCACAGCACCGTGAAACGGAGTCCCGTTAACAACGCCTGGCGTCACTCGAGAACGATCGGGAACCGCCCCCGGCCCCCGCTGCTCTGAAAACAGGCGGGATCCCCACGGAACGCAGTGGTACCCGCAAGAGCCGGCCAGGCCCCGGGCTCCGCCGCGCCCCGCCACCGCCCCTCACCGGCGCTGGGGTCCGGCCCCAGCGGGCAGCGCGGCAGCGCCCGCCCTCCGCCGCGGCCGCTCGGGGACGCCGTCCGCGGAACCATGGCAACCGGGCCGCACCCGCCGGGCCCGCACGCGACTCCGGTTATAGCAGCCCAGACGGCGACCGGCCGCGCGCGGCCGGCAGGAAGTGACGCGAGGGGGGCCTAGCGGGCAGGCTCCGGTCTGGCGGCGGCACTGCTGCTGATCCGGCCGCGCGTTCTCCCGTTTCCTCCCGTTTGCTACCTGTAACTTTACTCCACAGATAACCTCCCTCCCTCCTGGATGTTCCCCTCGTTCAGCGCATATTCACCTATTTCAGTAGTGCCTTTCCCCCACCTTCAGCCGGCCTCCTCGCCGTTAAGAGCATCTGTCTAACTCGAGGCTTCCTATTTAAGCCAAAAGTGCCGTTGAGTTGACAACCTACATGGTTAGATCCTCACTGGAGAGGAGTTACCTGAGGAGAGTTCATGCATTCCAGGTAAATTATTGTCAGGTCAAGAAACATATTCCCCACGTGATAGCATGTTTCAGAGAACATTGCTTATAATGTGGCATCCAAGTGCAGCGATTCCCACCACACATTGACCACCCTGAACTTCACCCATGTCTCCCTCCTCCAGTCTGTTTGAAAACAGAGGTGAGAAGTTCGCATGGGCTTTTTAAACTAGAGAAGAATGAGAAGAAAGGGTGGAGGAAATGTGGAATAGCAGCTTAGGTGCTGAAGGTAGAAGAAGAAAAAATCTCAGGCAGTTTATGACTGCAGGCTAGAAGAAGGTGATGTCAAACATGAGTATAAGGCATTATGAGTGGCCTGTTTGCTTTCATTATAATAACAAACTTAGTCTTTGACATTCTAGTTTTCATATGTTTAGGAGACAATAGTGTGATGACCAAAAGCTATGCTTAATTTTCTCATAACTCTCCTGTGACAGAAGTCCATCAGAGAGTATGGGCTGGCTGCAAAAACTATAAAGTTATCAATCTGTGTTTGAATACACTGTTTGATCTGTAGTGCTTGTTGACCTCAATAGCTACTAGCATTTACACTAGAAATTGCTTCAACTTTGCTTGAACTCAAGTTACACCTAGAGAGATGGCAAGTATTTAACATCAAACATCACATCAACACGGCACAACTCTATAAATATAGAAGCAAAATAATGACTTAGCTAATAGAAACTGTAAGGATTTTTAACCAGGATGATCGTCTCTAATGGAGTTGAATTTTGCCTGGATTAACACCTATGTCAGTTCAATGTGATATATAATTTTTATGGACCAGGTTACAGACTCAGTTTCCTTTATCCGAAAGAAGAAATTACCATTTGCAATATTTGGAGTGGTTAGCATGGAGAAAAACATTTCAACTTCTGTGAATCCATAGAAGTGTCAGGGATTCATATGTCTTATAGAAAAAATGTGCCTTTATTTTCAAGACTGAAAAAAAAAATTATTAATTGCACGTTTTCTGCAAGCTCTGGATGCTATCTCATTTCATCCACAGGAGAAATATGGAAAGCGATACAAGCTGCCAAGGTAAAATTAAATCCTTCATTTGTTTTCTTCCTTGAGCTTAAGATGAAAAGGGGAAAAACCAGCAATCTCTTCATATTGGTAAGAAATTTAAGAAGTTAGATATACTACAGAAGATAAGTCATCAATACATTTACAAGTGTTACTTAAATAAATATAAAAAGGGAGACTTCATTATTAAGTCACATGTGCTAAGTAATAGTTTAAACTGATCCTTGTAACTCAGGTATTCTTCTCAGACATTTTCTTGCAGTTAGAAAAATGATAAGGGTAATTGAGTGAAAGGCAGAAATTGTTACTTGGCTTAAAAAGACCATTTGTAAAATCTGTCTTACTTTTAGGTCACCTTCCAACAATAATAATGTAGAGAAGAGTGCATTTTGGTTTGGGAAAAAGTCTAATTTGCCATTGGAAACAGAGAAAAAGTTTATTACCATAGGCTGTAGTGTGATGTGGCAAAAGCTGCTAAAAAATTACATCGAAGTTTTTATTACATATAGGAATCAGATTACAGGTTAAGAAAATGTGTTTTCTTAATCCCATATATTGCTTTGATGCATATGAAAGGAGCAAGTTGTATCCATTAGAGGATCTGATCAGAAAACTCGCATTTAAATCACTAATCAGAAGATTCACATTTGTTTATGAACACTGAAAAACACTGAAAAAAATCAACACTTTATTACATATTTCATCCTGTATTGGTTGTTTTCTTATTTTTGATTACAGTCTGGTCTTAATTATTCTAACTGCTGTCCTTATGTTAAGTAGCTCGATGCTTCACACCCTAATTAGCTACTGCAGTCATAATAATCTTGTTTATTTAGAAATGCCTTTGCTGTCAAGCCTGGGCAAGGCCAGCTATTGATTCTTTTGAGATAATAATCAAAAGTTATTTGTTTACAATCTTCATTCACCAAATTCCCTGAAATGGATGTTATGATATTTTAACCCAGTTAGGAGCTGCTGAAAATGTATTTGGAATGGTACTGGTGCCAAACCTTAAATGATAGTATTTATGGCATAATGAAGTACTGGTTTCAACTTTGCAAAATTAGTTTAATTGTAATCTTTGAAAACATCATCCAACTTGCCTCTGATTTGTGTCCCATCTCCCCAGGAGCGTGGCTGTTTCATTGGCTGGGGCTTCTGCTTTCTGTGCAGGGAATGCTGTGGCATCACAAGTGAGAGACTGGGCTTCTGCATCGGCACTGCTCTTTCTCACCGTGCCTTCCCACTCAGCTTAGATGAACTTGACCTCTGAGGAACTGATGTTTACAGTTGCACATAACATCTTTTTGAAACAAGATACCCTTTTTGTGGTGGGTTGGCCTTGGCTAGATGCCAGGTGCCCACCAAGCTGCTCTATCACTCCCCATCCTCAGCTGGAGAGGAGACAGAAAACATAATGAGAAGCTCATGGGTTGAGATCAGGACAGGGAGAGATCATTCACCAATTACTGTCACAGGCAAAACAGACTCAACTTGGGGAAATTAATTTAAATTATTGCCAATCAAATCAGAGCAGTGTAATGAGAACTAAAACCGAATCTTAAAACACCTTCTTCCCACCCCTCACTTCTTCCCAGGCTCAACTTCACTCCCAAATTCTCTACCTCCTCCCCTGAGCAGCACAGGGGGACGGGGAAAGGGGGTTGTGGTCAGTTCATCACACGTTGTCTCTGCCGCTCCTTCCTCCTCAGAGGGAGGACTCATGCTCTGCCCCTGCTCCAGCATGAGGTCCCTCCCCTCAGGAGACAGTCCTCCACAAACTTCTCCAATGTGAGTCCATCCCACAGGCTGCAGTTCTTCACAAACTGCTCCAGCCTGGGTCCCTCCATAGGGTGCCATCCTTCAGGGACAGATGGCTCCAGCCTGGGTCCCCCATGGTGATGTACAGCAGAAAATGAGACCTTTCGCTAAGTATCTTGTGACACAGAAGGCCTGCTTACTTTGTATGAACTCACATGCCTTACTAATCACCAACCTCCGGAGGAGGAGCTGAAAAGAGGGACTTCAAGGATTGATAATGGAACAACTTGCTACAAGGAGGCACTGATATGAAATCAGCAAAATCCCCAGTAACTGGGGGAAAAGTGAAGGCGGCAGCGGGAGGTCATGACTACCAACTCAACTGAGGGACTGTGCAAATTGCTCCCAACCCCGACCTGCCAAGAGCATGGGTGCTGATTTACATAGCAAGTGAGGGTAATTTAAATATAACTGCCCGATAGCAAGTGTTACGGTAATCACTAACCAGTGAGCGTATATTTAGGCAGGTTTTTACTAAACAAGTAACAAGATAAATATGTAGTAGTTCCTTTGTGTGGTGTGCTAGCTTTGTGGAATACCACCTAGCACCCATATCTGCGCAAATATGCAATAATAAAATACCTCTACTCTGTGTGTATATTGGCGTGTTGCAGACTGGGCATATGACTCCACTTTTGGGATAACACCACAAGTCCTGCCAGCAAACCTGCTCCAGCCTGGGCTCCTCTCTGTATGGGTCCATAGGTCCTGCCAGGAGCCTGCTCTAGCATGGTCTTCCCACGGGGTCACATTCTCCTTTGGGCATCCCCCTGCTCCATTGTGGGGTCCTCCCCAGGTGCAAGTGGAGATCTGCTCCAGTGTGGAGCTCCATGGCTGCAGGGGCACAGCTGGCCTCACCATGGGCTTCCCCAGGGGCTGCCGGGGAACCTCTGCTCTGGCACCTGGACCCCTCCTGCCCCTCCTTCTGCTTTGACCTGGGGTCTGCAGAGTTCTTTCACATCTTCTCACTCCTCTCTTCAGCTGCAAATGCTGCATACTGTTTTGGGGTTTTTTTCCCTTCTTAACTCTGTTCCCCCAGAGGCGCTACCACCGTCACTGATGGGCTCGGCCTTGGCCAGCATCGGGTCCACGTAGGAGCCAGCTGGCATTGGCTCTGTCGGACATGGGGGGAGCTTCTCACAGAACCCACCCCTGCAGCACCCCCCCTACAAAAACCTTGCCGCAAAACCCAATATACCTTTTATTGCTTAACTAAACCACAGTATTTAGGGTCCATTATATTAGAATGGAACAACAAAGCTTCTGTGGCTGTTTGTGATGTGTCTGTTTGTCCCTTTGGCCTGGAAATGTTCAGTTTCAATGACGGGATGGAACTGGAAATGCATGATAAAGCTCCTCTCCCCTTCCAGCTACCTCAGGTTTTTGCTTCAGATTCTAATTGTGATCATTTTACACATTCAGCCTCCTTTGGCTGAAGTCATCAAGTCATTAAAGGTCATTAATTTCTAACAAATCTCCAAGGTAACCAGGTTAATGTGCTAACAGTTGTTGATATTTTTTCTTACAACCCAAAATCTATTAGTCCTGTATTTCAGAGAAACAAATACTTTTCTAAGTTAGAGTAGGTCACAATACAAGCATAACAATTAAAACCATACACATTTCATTGGTGGTGTAGGTTTAGTGGTTGGACTTGATGTTCTTGAAGGTTCTTTCCAACCTTAATGATTCTGTGATTCTGTGATTCTTATTTTCTTCATTATCTGAGCCATGTTTGTTGACCTAAGAGAAATACAGTATATATATTTTATTCTCAGTTGGCTTTGTTGTAAGACGTGAACAGATCTTCAGACATGCAGATCCTGCTGCAAGTCTGATAAAACATGAGAGAAACTAGTTACACTAATTCCTTGGACAATTTGGAAGAAAAAAATGTAGCAGCATTTTCAGAAGAGAGCTGTATTTGCAGGGGTAGAGAATGACAGATCATAACCCCCCAGGAAACAGATAAATGGAACAAACAAGCGGGATGAGATTTGATTGCACATTCAGATCAAAGTCTTTACCAAGCTACTGCCCTACTGTTATCATTAAACCATAATGGTCCTCACATTCATAGGCCATGCTGATTTCACCATGCTGCTGCTAGTATTTTTTTACCAGGATCCTTTCATAAAATTATTTGCAATTATGTCATATCTGAAAGCCAAGGCTTTGTGTCAAGGCTAAATTTATTCATTGCCAGTTTGTATCCAGTTCTTTTTGGCCAACACTGTCCTTTAACTTAACATGCTCTTCTCACCCCCTAGTATTTCATCTGTGATGTATTTATAGAGATCCCTTCTCAACCTTCATTAGATAACGCAAGCCAAGAACAGTTAGTCTCCTCTTGTTAGACAGTCACCAGTGCCCTGATCATTTTAATTCCCCTTTGCTCATGTTCCAGTCAAAATTCAACATACTTAAGTAATGTTGACCAGAAATGCATATGGTATTCCAGATGAAGTCTCACAAGTCCTTTCTACAAGAAATATTTATTTTGGATATATTCTCACCTGCTGTGTTCTAGGATCCTATTTGTCTTTGAAAGCTACATCACATCAGAAACTACAGTGATTCTGCTGTTGAGTAGCATGTGTGGGTCTTTCTCCTGTCCTGATGGTCTCCCACAGATGAGATTCTGTTAATAACAGAAATACTGACCTATCACCAGGTGGATGATCTTTCATTTTGCACTGTTGAATTTCATCTAGTCACATAAACAATTCTGTCTCTAGTTTTCGAATTTTTCCCATATGATGTTTCTTTATTGTAAAAATGCTGCTCAGCTCCTAGTCATTAGTGAAAGTCAGTAGCTCACTAAGTGCCAGTGTAGTTAATGAAAATAATGAAGTCAGTCCCAAGACAGATCTTTGAAGAACTCCACTAACAAGTTTCTTTCAGTGTAACAATTCCTTTAAATTATTTTCAGTTGTCTTCCCCCTAGCCAGGCCCATCGCCACCTTTTATTTCTTGTTCTAATCCTTGTCTGCATTGGTTTGGTAATGCCTCGTATGGTATCAGAAACTTTGTTTAGATAGGGCAAGATTAAATATACTAAATTTCTTCCACTAACTTTATATCACATTCAGACAGACATGCATAAACCCCTCTGTTCAGTTGAAGCATCCAGGTCTGATATAGTAACCTGATTATATTTGGGGTTCTTATGCTGAATTACTACTCGGTTAACACTTAATTTTCATAAAATTGTACTTGTATATAAATCACAACTTGAAGAGTGTTTATATTTTCATGTACGGATAATGCAACTCTTACAAAAAGTGCTTCTTTATAACAATTTTAACGTTTCAATTACATTTGATTAAGTACTGAAATGCTCAAATTGCTACAATATTGTTTTAAAATTTCTGTAGATACTCAAACATCAGGAACACTACTTTGTATTTCAGGCTAACTAAATTGATTTAAGATTCCGTTCTCATGGGACTTACCAGTATAAATCCAGTAATTGGAGTTGAAAAAAGGATCTAAAACAATTAAGGTCAATTTCTCAATACATATATACTTTTTGGAAGGTAATTGATTAGGTGATTAGTTTAACTTTTATATAGATTTCTTTAGCCTAATAACCCTGTGATTACATTTAACGGCCTATTCTCATAGTCCTTAGGCTGCATTTGCGTCAATGCTAATATTTTAACTATGTGTAAACGGTTAATCACAAGGAAAGCAGGCCTCATGAAAATTAAAACAAAGAAGACTTAAGAGCAGGGACTGAGAGATTAAAGAGAACAGAGAAGATATCTTAACCTTGAGCGTAGGGACAGACTGGCAGGAATGCTCTAACAAGGGTGATAAGAAGGAACTGCTTGGCTGAACAACAGAAGGGGCAAACATCCAAGGAGAAGAAATTACCCTCAGGAGACCTGTGACCATAAAAGGGAAAAAGGAGTAGGGGGCTACCTCCCCAAATGACCACCGATGGCCACCTGAGACCCCCACGCATGTATAGTGTAGTTTTGCAACACCAGCATTACGTAAATGTAGTAGATATGCAAGGAGGCGGTGATTTCTTGGAAAATGTGTGAATATTCATGTCTTTAAGGTATATAAAGGACGAACTGTTTCAGCACATGCATGTTAGGGGGAGATATCTCCCATGCATCCAGTGCTGCAATAAAGACGACTGCTTAATAACACTTTGATGTTATTGAGTTTAAATTTCTTTAACTTTTTTGAATCAGAGTGTAGCTGTTCCTGACTTCTTCCACTGAAAATTACTCCAGATTTGGGCTCATTGTTATAAATGCTCTTTTAAATTACCTCTTGCTATATTAGAGCTTTGAAAATGTAAAATCAGAAAAATAATTCCATATTGTACATTTAGGCATGGAAAACTAGGTTAGGAAAGGTTTAATTATTTACACAGAGAAGGACATCAGTCAGGATGAATTGATGTCACCCCTCCTCTCTAATGGATCTACCTGCGTTATTTTTGCTCGTTAGACAGTGGAGTTAAATAGCTGTGATGTGACCTTGCCGTAACAGTTAGCTCTGTGCTACACAGATGGAAACAGAGCAGGTTTTTAATTGGGATGAGGTAAGTTCTCTGCCCATGTTTCGTCAGGGCTAGGACCTGACTTGCTGAGCTGGTTATGTAGCCCGTAACCACAGCCCTTCCCCACAGGAAGGACTCGGCAGTGGAACAACAAAGCTGGGTAACGTAATGACATGCTATTCCATGGCTCGCAAAGCATGAACGACGGCATGTGGTTTTCTGCGACACTCACCTTGCTGTGTGAAGTGATGATTCCTCCTTTTGCTGCTTACGGATGGCAGAAAGGTGGGGAAAGGTGTGCGTTGCAAGGTTGTGGAGGATCGAGGGGATGGCCCTTTCCGTTGAATCAGGCCGTTTCCAAAGCCTTTCCATTGTGAGGCCACTCTTGGAAGTGCTAGCTACTTGCTACCTCACCGGAGTATTTTTTCACTTCAAGAGTAGGCAGTATTGCACCTTCTTTTCTACCACAGTTATTTTATGCTTACAGTTTTTATCAAGATTAATCTATTAATAATATTTCCTGTAATTGTGAGTGGCGATTTCCTGCTTCTGGTATTTCTGTATTGCCCGCTTCCCCTACTTCCTTCACAGCCTGTCCTTGTCAGAACTCTGTTCTGCTCTTGGTATTAGCCAAAATACCTACTTTCCTCAACCCTAAATTTGACATTAACCAACATGAAAGGGAGAGAAGGTGACTATTTAATTTCCTATAACCGATAACAAAATACAGACATTGCAAACACTTTTATATCTTGTAAGGTTTATTAAAATAGAGACGATAACCCTTTCTAAATGTCACACACATTATAAAGCTTGTTTACATCACGTTATTACCACTGGTTATTTTTCAGAGGAAACAGCATTGTACATCCCTTTTTTCTGGTAGCATCGTAAGGTTGTATGCACAATGAGCACCACAAATACTGTCTACACTTCTGAGCAGAAATGTGAGACTTGACTTGCGTCATCACTCACATTTAGAGGCTCACTTATCAAGTGGGATACCACCCGAGACCTTGAGATATGAGCAAATGTCTATATTTATCACCAACAGCCCATTTTCCACAAACTCTTGCCACATGATGTCATAGTGTGGGCTACATGTCTAAAGACTTGTGCACCCATACAATGAATAACATTTTAATAAGATTTTAACATAACAGTATAGCAGACACAATTGAGCTCTCTGAGACACAGCCTTTTATGCAGTGTATTCACACCTCAGAAGTTAAGTATGGATACACTTTCTCTCCTATTTATGTTAGTGGTACACTTAGGTTTGAACAAAGTCGGCAGTCTAGTTAATACCAACATTTAAGCCATCACAAAGCAGCTGGCATCAGGAGAAAAACAAAAAGAGACTGTGAATGGGAAAGAGCAGAACTGGTTGTTTTGGCAGTGCTGTTGGCTTGTGACATCTTTACAGGTTCATTAGCTATACCCTGAATAAGTTACCTGCGACTTGGTAATTTTATGAAACGAATGATACGATATGATATGATCACCTGCAGGCAACAGAGGATAAAAGTGATGATTCAGGAATTTCCAGCTTATATGTATTTATTCTCTGTATTGGAAGATCCTGGATATATGTTTCTATTTTTGTACTAATTTTTTAATTTTGTCCTTGATATACCACTTCAAATTATTAATAACAATTAAACATTTAATTTTCCAATCACGTACAAAGAGCTATTCATTCATTAAATACTTCAGCCAGAAATATCTTTGGCTGAAGGGCTGTTTTGTTGGCATAAATAAAAAGCAGTGGAAACGCTTATTCAGTGTCATTCAATACATCATTTAAGCTAGCTTCTCCTCCCTCCTTCACTAACAAATGTTCCTGGTGATGTAATTAATTTGTTCCTTCTATGTCAATCATGTATCTACTACATATTAAAGTTAAAAGTAGTTCCACTTTCAGGCATCTAGGTTTACGTCAGTGAATACCACTGTTGTTCCACAGCTGTTCTTGTGATCATGGTTTGCTGTCTAAACAATCTAAAAAATTCCTGGAATGTGCAGCGTAATCAGTGATAACAGTCACATCAGGAGAAACTTTAACCACAGGAGATGTTTACACTTTATTACTACAGAGATTATTTTGAGATCTATTCTGTATTAGCAAAGGACTGTACATTACCCTATAATCACAGAATCACAGAATCATTAAAGTTGGAAAAGACCTTTAAAATCAAATCCAACTGTCAACCCAACACCACCATGACCACTAAACCATGTCCTGAAGTACCACATCCACACGTTTTTTGAACACTTCCAGTGATAGTGACTCCACCACCTCCCTGGGCAGCCTGTTCCAATGTTTGACCACTCTCTCAGTAAAGAAATTTTTCCTAATATCCAATCTAAACCTTCCCTGGCACAATTTGAGGCCATTTCCTCTCATGCTATCGCTAGTTACTTGGGAGAAGAGACCAACACCCACCTCACCACAAGCCCCTTTCAGGTAGTCGTAGAGAGCGATAAGGTCTCCCCTCAGCCTCCTCTTCTCCAGACTACACAACCCCAGTTCCCTCAGCCGCTCCTCATAAGACTTGTTCTCCAGCCCCCTCACCAGCTTCGTTGCCCTTCTCTGTACACACTCCAGCAACAACATGTCCTTCTTGTAGTGAGGGGCCCAAAACTGAACACAGGATTCCAGGTGCGGCCTCACCAGTGCTGAGTACATGGGCACAATCACTTCCTTACTCCTGCTGGCCACACTATTCCTGATACAGGCCAGGAGGCTGTTGGCCTTCTTGGCCACCTGGGCACACTGCCGGCTCATGTTCAGCCGGCTGTCAACCAGCACCCCCAGGTCCTTTTCCACCAGGCAGCTCTCCAGCCACTCCTCCCCAAGCCTGTAGTGTTGCATGGGGTTGTTGTGACCCAAGTGCAGGACCCGGCATTTGGCCTTATTAAAACTCATGCAATTGACCTTGGCCCATCGATCCAGCCTGTCCAGATCCCTCTGCAGAGCCCTCCTACCCTCCAGCAGATCAACACTCCCACCCAACTTGGTGTCATCTGCAAACTTACTGAGGGAGCACTCGATCCCCTCATCCAGGTCATTGATAAAGACATTAAACAAGGCCAGCCCCAGTACTGATCCCTGGGGAACACCGCTTGTGACCAGCTGCCAACCCGATTTAACTCCATTCACCACAACTCTCCGGGCTGGGCCATCCAGCCCGTTTTTTACCCAGTGAAGAGTAATGAGTGAACCAGAAGCCCAGGATCGTTAATCTACGGAAGATGGGGAAAGGCATCTCCATGCAGTGTTCTCCTCGCTTTCCAAACACCTCTAGTGCCTGTGAGGCCACAATATGCAGTACAAGTGACAGATGTGGCAAATGCAGGAAGCAATCAATCTGTGTGTTGTGTTTTATCCAGGCCACACTAAGGTCAACTTTAGTTTTTCCCTGGAATCAACAGCAGCTCTATATGCAGCTCAGAGAAACTGCAAAACCCCATCTATCGGTAGCAAACACACCAAAGGAACAACCATGTGCCCATGGCTTTTACAGATACATTGCATCGAAGAAATTAAAATTCTTCCTTGAAATTTCTTTTTCACAAGAACTGTATACATAGCACTTGATCATTTCTCCCTGTTGCCACCCTTTTCTTCAGCCAGTGACACTGGAGCAAGCCACAGTTTAGGAGGTTATTGTTAGAACCAGATGTCAGACATCTAAGAAAATGACCTTTTAGGTAAGTCCTGATTTCTGGTAGCTGCTAGGATGAAAGCTGAAGACCAGCCGTGAGGTGCTTGTGCTGCAGCAGCTCAATGGGATTTTTGTCATCGATCATCCAGAGAGACTGGATTCCACCCAGACCAAGTACGTGTGACTAACTCTGGCTGCTCAGTTATGGAAAATGTTGGTTACGTGACATTGTCGGTATTTAATAACACCACAGGTAAAACACACCAAGGTGAGCTTCTCTTTCCATTTACTTCACATGGGAGGTAATAAATATGTTAAAAGTAGTATGCTATTAACATTAAGACAGTGGTGTAAATGTTTGCTGTGTCTCTCAGTTACCTAGTAACAGACTTTGATTGTATTTTAACCTTACTAGCAAGCTCACATGTGTGCGTTTTAACAGAAAATACAGGAGAGACATTATATCTGTTTGTAAATAAAAAGAGACTGAAAGAACAATCTATCTATCTGCTACCATTACCAAAAACTGCTGGCATATTTAGCATGTATTTCAGGATACTCCTTGGCTTTTTGTTCAGAGAGAAACAAGTTTTTTGTCCAGAATATGCTATAGTAGAGCATCAGAATACTAACACGATGCTAATTTGGGCACACATAATAAATCCGTTTCTTTCCTCAAATGAAGCACCACAAATGTTGCACCTCACTATAACTAACATACAGAATTAAACAGCTGCCCATCCGTTAATGTACCACTGTTCCAAATAACCCGTGGTTTTGGAGAGGCAGAGCCGTCATTCGCGGGAGTTTCTGTAATACCCTAGACAAAAGAAAACGGCAGTACTGAGTATTCAAAATTCAGGACTCACTTATAACAGAAATGCTCTTATTCTGCTGGGTCCATTTACTATTCTCCAACAGAAAGAGCTGCCTCTCTCTCTGACACCAAACTGAGACTTTAAACCCACCACCCTGTAGTCAGTTCTGGCATTTACTGGTGGACAGAGCAATTCGCTAAGCAAAACCACAGAGATACCCTTCTTAAAGTAAAAAAAAAAAGTAGGCAGAAGGGCTGGTGAGCATGAAGTAATGTGCATCTTTATTATAACAACAATGAACAAACCCACAATGAACAGCTACTGGCACATTTAAAAGCCCTGAGGAGGGGGCAACTTCCAGTGATTTTACATTAAATCACTGATGAATACACTAGAACATATTTTAACTTGGAACTATACCTTGTCAAGTTTTGACTAAGAAGTAAAACTAAACAGGAATCTTTCCTTTGCTCCAAGCCTTAATTTAGAGGAGGGAAGATTTCAATTTGATCAATATATATTCCTCACTAAGCAATGATTAGTCCAGAAATAAAGACTCACTGATTGACTTCACAGCTATATTTAAACTAAGATTCTGAACATTCTGAAATACAAGAGTCACTCTGTAATTTCAGAGCAGTTGTAATACCTTATCCCCCTGTAACAGGCTGCCAGAAATGCTCCTGGCTAATGCCCATCACCATTTGTTCTAAAGATATCAACTTTCTGGCTGTAGCAGGTAAGTCAAGACATTTGGGCTTTGATACAGCTCTTACATTTCAACTTTGGAGGCAATAATTTTGGAATATATGTTGAATCTTTAAATTTTTATTAAGAGGTTCTTAATAATGCATGGAATTAACTGTCGTGTTTTAGCCAAAATAAAAAAGGCAGATGTGAAAACTGTTCCCTTAAACATCCACATTTTCTAGCACCATGGATTTTAGCATTTTTCCTTCAACCTGCAAGTTAGCCGAGGAAATCAGAACACATTTTCTGTGTATAGAAGAGAATTAAATTCCATACTGTGTTGCTGGTAGGCCTGGAATCAGCTGCAGAGATTGAAAATAGGAAATAGTTCCCTGGACATGGATCCAAAACACAACTGAGGCTCCAAAGAAACAATTATTTTTGACATTGCAGTCTGTTGCAAGTGATCCTCTTACTTATGTCTTTTTAATTAACGTAAGTGAAAAAAGCAAAAGGAATTTTTCAGAATAACCAAATAAGGAGTGGGTTTTTTTTTTTATTTGATTGTTTTTTCAAGTTCTGCAATCTGCCTGGATTACTAAAATTTTCCCAAAGATATTTGAGACTGTGGGGTGGAATCCAGAAAATTTTTAAAATATCTCTTTGAAATTACATATATCAGTAACTTTTTTTTTCATTTTGGTAGGAATATATGCCTGTGTTAACATTTGATCATAGTGTAAACCGGTGTTTCTTGGTCAGCATGCCTGTCCTAACATAATCAAATCCAGTGTGTACACATGAGGTCATCGCTATGGACAAAGGGTTAGATATGACTTTATTTATACCACAGCTAAGGCTAAAAGACATGGCTTAATTTTAAGACACTGCAGGCATGAATAAACCAATTATCAATGATCTTTCTGAGACCTGTATTTTAAATCTGGTCTCTCCTGTTATTATGCGATGATTTATATCATACTTTTTACATATGCATGCATGATTTTCCTAAGTAGGACTGCAAGTGGACAAACACCAGCTTGTGCCAGTGACTGTCAGAAAACTAATGAACGAGTATTATTCCTATCCCAGCTGCAAATTATGAATTGGGACACTGATTATATGTAGGCAGAAGCATTCCTTTCCAACGATAACACGGATACAACATAGCATCTGTCAACTCTAGGTAGAACATCTCCAGCAATTTATACTTGATGATCAAGCCTAAAAATCAAACTGCTTGGCTGACAATTTGTTTCATGAGAAACTGCTTTCGCTATCTGCTGTGGTTACGGTGTCCCAGGTAACTGGGGAATTTCTGCTCCCAGAACACGCAGTGTTCCCCTCTTCGAGGTTTTCCTCAATACTTCCCGTTATCAAACGACTTCGCAGTGAGTACCCAGCCCAGCGTAGCAGAAGTTACGTGCCGACAGCCCGACACAGGAGAGCAGGCATTTCTCCCCGAAACACTCCTCAGACGGAGGCACCCGTTTCCATTAGCCACCCCGCGCCTACCTCCGGCAGCGCCTGGCGCGCACGACCCCGCCACCGCCGCGGCTGCGGAGCGCGGCTTCCCCGGCACCGCGGCGGCGGCGGGGCTGAAGCAGACCAGGGAGGCCAGTCCCACAGGCGAGAGCCGAGTCCAGTCCAGGCCAGGCCAGGGAGGCCAGGCCAGGCCAGGGAGGCCAGGCCAGGCTAGGCCAGGTCAGGTGCGGTACACACCGCTCGACCCCTCTCGGCCCGGGCCCCCCCAGAGGACACGGCAAAGCACTCCCCTCAAGCCCGGCGCCGTTGAGGGGCGAACCTTCCCCACCCCCGCCCCTTCGGCCACTTCCCCTTCCGCCGGGGAGGGGGGCAGCGCTCTGTGAGGTCACGCACTTCGACCCCGCCCCCCGCACACTCCAACGTGCCTCGGCCCTGAGGTAAACACGGGCGCGGCCCCGCCCCCGGACCGGCCTCCAGCAGCTTCCAGAAGGGCCTGAGCGCGGCGGCCGCGCGCACCCGTGGGGGGGCCGGGCCGGGCCGGCGGCGGCGGGGCCGCGCGGCGCTCGTGGCGCAGTCGGAATTGCCGCCGCCGCCGCTGGGCCCAGGCGGCAGCGGGGCGCGCAGGGGCGGGGCGGCGGGGGGTGATGCCCTCGTTTATTTTTGCCCGGGCGGCTCATCCCCTCCCGCAGCTCCAGCGCTGCCCCCGCCGCCGCTCCCCGCCCCGGCTCCGGCGGCGCCGCCTATAAAGCGCCGCCCGCGGGGAGCCGAGGATGCAGCTCTACAGCTCCGTGATCACCCACTACCCGGCGGGTGGGACGGCCGCCGCGGCCCCGCCGAGCGCCGCCGGTGTCTTCAAGGTCTCCCTGTCGCCGGGACCCCCCTCCGCGGAGGCAGGGAGCGCCGCCGACGCCCCAGGCCCGAGCCCGTCCGCTGAGAGCCCCGTCAAGGACGGCTTCGTTCCCGCGGGGGGAAGCAGCAGCAGCAGCACCGCCGCCATGCCCGCCTTCTCCTCCTGCCTGGAGGTGATGCCGAGCGGCCCCGCGGCGGGCCCCGGCAGCCGACCGGCGGGCGGCCCGCAGTACAGCTCCTGCGCGCAGGTCACTGTCAGCCGCCGCCGACCGCTGGAGCGGATCGTGCCCATCCGCATCGTGCAGCGGGCCGAGGCCTCCGGAGAGCTGGTGCCGGCCTCGCCGCGCAGCCGCGCCTGGCTGGAGGGCATCCTGGAGAGCGTGCGGCAGGCCGGGGGGGACGGCGAGGCCTCCGCCCTGCCGCCGCCCGCCGAGGAGCCCAGCAACCGCAGCCTGCGCCTCAGCGAGCACTGCCAGGCGCTGCAGGCGGCGGCCGCCGGCGCCCAGCCCGGGCTGCTCCCCGGCTGTCGCCCCGCGGAGAGGAGCGGCAGCCAGGCGCGGCCCGCCGCCGGCCCCTCGCCCGGGGGGCAGGAGGAGGAGGAGGACGGAGCGGGTCCCGATGCGCGTAGGGGGCCGGGCGGCCGTCCGGAGCGCAGCGAGAAGCTGGCGCTGTACCTGGCCGAGGTGGAGAAGCAGGACAAGTACCTGCGGCAGAAGGGCCGGTTCCGCTTCCATATCATCCCCGATGGGAACTGCCTCTACCGCGCCGTCTGCAAGGCGGTGTACGGGGACCAGCGACCGCACAGCGAGCTCCGCGAGCAGACCGTGCACTACATCGCCGACCACCTGGATCACTTCAACCCTATCATCGAGGGCGACGTGGGAGAGTTCCTCATCGGCGCCGCCCAGGACGGGGCCTGGGCCGGCTACCCGGAGCTGCTGGCCATGGGGCAGATGCTGAACGTGAACATCCACCTCACCACGGGCGGCCGGCCCGAGAGCCCCACCGTTTCCACCATGGTTCACTACCTGGGGCCCGAGGACCCAACACGGCCCAGTATCTGGCTGAGCTGGCTTAGCAATGGGCACTACGATGCTGTGCTGGACCGCATCTGCCCCAACCCAGAGTACGAGGCATGGTGCAGACAGACTCAGGTACAGCGCCGACGGGATGAGGAGCTGGCCAAGTCCATGGCGGTGTCCTTGTCCAAGATGTACATTGAGCAGAATGCCTGCTCTTGAGGCCGCCTGGGCAGCCGACTGGGAGCTTTGCTGCAGGGGCTGAGACAGACAGAAGGTGTGCTGGCTGTGATGGTGATGCCTTAATCCTTAATGAAGCAGCAGCACCCCAGACTGTGAAAGACTGCAGATTGTGGGGGATAAATACAAATGCTCTTGTCATACTCTGTTGTAAAAACTTAGCCTCGGATTATTTTGCAAGTGGATTCTCCGTGTGTGTTTGTCTCCCCTCACCACTGTCTATTTTCTAGAAGAATGTATTTTTTGCACAATATTTTTAAACTGTTACCTCCATCTTCTACATCTTACATTAGTATCTGGCTTTCAGCTGTACAGCCAAAAACGTTTGTAAACAGTTTTTGTAAATAAGGCTTATGATGTAACAGCTATTTTTTTGCTGTGTTTTTTACCCATAAACCTTATATTTTTACCAAATGAAGTTGATGTCAAACAGACCCTCCCTAATTGATGAAAGCATCGTGGGTATTTTATTGTAAAACTAAAACAATGTTTTTTGTAAAAGTGCAGCAAAGTATGAACAGACTGCTTTTCAGAACGGTTGCTTTCTCTGCCTGGAGCACAGAGCAGGTCCTTTGAGCCAGTTGGAATGCAGCTACACACAAACAGTACAGGGAGCAATTGACTCTTCTGTATTTCATTACTGTTTCGAGTAAACTGGCCTCTTGTTGCCTGGTTGGCTCACCCTCTGCTCCGTTTATATTACTTATCTCTAATAACAGAACATTAACTTGCAATAGAATGTTGTGACTAGATAATAGTCTCCTGATTTGGCTGCACCTTGGTGTTTGTGTTCTTGTTCCTGGGGTTATAGTGGCTTTTGTATAAGCCCTGCTTCTTTTTTGGCACTGGTGTTGCACCAGCAAATAGTTATCTGATCACAACATTTTATTCATTTGACATTATTTTCTAATCAAGAAATCAGGAATGGTATTTTACGTTGTGGTTTAAAAGAAAAAGAAAAGTATTTTGAGGTTGGTATGGTTTGCTGGGTCAAACATTTAAATGTTTCCAATCTGAATTCTGTCTCTTCTACTTTCTGATTAACTTGTTAGATATATTTATTAAGTAATGCAGTTTGTACTTTTTTATTTTGTAATATATTGTGATTTTGAAATTTATACTGTATTTGTATAATAGGAATATTCACAGCTAAAATGGAATGAATAAAGAATATATAACTTCACTTGTGCTCTTTTTTTTCCCCTACCCTTTGCATTCCTGGTGTGGTGAAGGACTACAGATGGGTTCCCAAGATGCTTTGTTTAGCATCTCTGCCTTAGTTTCCCCAATTAAGAGGTGGGAAGAAAGCACATGGTACTTTACAAATGCGAACCACTGATAGTTCTGGTGTCTGTGAATATGTGAAATGCAGGCATTTAAAGAATTGAGTATCTGTAATACTTCTGTAAGTGTAAGAGATCTTGGCATATCTCTTTACCAATGAGAAACACTTTTCTATATTGATACGCATTAGAAGAGAGGTTCCCAAGCACAGTACTTGGGCTGGTAATCCTGGTGGTTGGTTGTGATGAACCAGCTCGTGGCTGGGCTGTGCTCGTGGGGACTTGACTAATTGGGAATCTCCATTCTGCAGCCAGTCCCAAACTCATTTTAGATTTGCCTTGTCACCTTGGCAACCCTCTTGTTACTTGAACTGAGGTAATGTCATAAGGACATACCGCTTTTTGCTCCCCTTACAAGGTGGAAATGCCTTGCAAGTTGTTAAACAGTATTCTCTGCCTGCATTTACAATCTACGCCCAATCTCTAAAAATACCAGAAGGCCATCCTTAAATGACAGAAGGGTACTGAGTTAAAATTGGGATTAAAAATTAACTACATAGCTGAAATTCAGCGGTCTTAATTGAAAACACGTGCAATAAAGAGCTGCAGGATTGGTTGTATGTCTATTTGGTATTGTTTTATGTGATACAAAGAGTAGATTTAAATAGATTCATTATGTTACTTCCAAAATACTGGTAAATGCAGACTATTTTTTTCCCGCTTTTCTTTGCACACAATCATGTTTTTTCTTTAAGGGTCAGATAATGGTGGAAAAAAGTCAGTCTTGCTAATCGACTATTGCTTAACTTTACTGAATCTCTGGAAAGCTGAGTTCTGAGGTGAGTGCAAGGCAAAGATGAAGACATGGATGTGTTCACGAGGAACAGAGATAGTTGATGAGGAAAACAGCTACTCAGGTGGCTGTAAGCACAAATATATTAATACAGCATCACTAAATATCAGTGATGTGCCGGACTGATTAAAACTTTGTATCCAGACTGCTCAGGTTTTGGGTTGGATATGATGAATTCATTCAAAGTTGTCAATATCCCAAACTTTTAAAAAAAAACATTAAGTCTCTTAAAATTACCATTTTCAGCTACATTATGAATTGTGATTACAAATTTTATTTGTGTTTTATAGCACAAACCTTAGAAACACTCATAGAGTAAGCTAAGCAAAGAAGGATTGATATTGCATAGTGTTCACTCTGTGAGACATAATTTATATTAAAATATCAGCAAAAAAGTAGTGTTAAAAATGAACAGCACAGAACCCTGGGATAAGTTCCCACAGGGTTCCTCAGCAGTTTTGATGCTACTTCATGAGTCACAGGGGCATGCAGATAACTTTAAGGAATTTGATAAAAATAGTTTACTTGTTGAACTAGTTTACAAAGACATTGAGGATGTATTGCTGAAGCAGGTAACAAGGCACTTGTTTTTGCAACTTGCATTACATACTGTGTCTATTCTAGAACGAAATGACAAAGCTGAGACACTGACTTTAGATGCAAGCTAGTGTTGTCTTGCCTGAGAGCAGCAGAGGCGTTTTTACAGAGGCAGTGATCCTAATACGGACAAAGCTTTACAAAACTGTTTGTAACCTTGTCGTTTGCCCCCAGCAAAAGCACAAGTAGATGCAAGTTTTCCCTTACTGTCCCCTGTTCAACAATTCCAGTAACGAGGGAAGGACAAATGTTGTCCTTGCTCATAATTTCAGTACCCGATTATTTTAACCTTGGCTAATCACTTGCATAACCCAGCTAATCCTTAGACCTGTCTGGGGACGTTGGTGAACAGACTATTATTGGCAATAAGAGAAGGAGAGCTTGATTTTCAGTATTTGGTTGTGTGGTCCTTTAAGTCAGGTAGAAATTGCTTTAATTCTAAACTGAGCAAATGGGAACTGGAGTCTGTGGGAACATAAATTTTGCAATGCGATCTTTGCTTGTATTTTATAATACAGTTGTGAATTGGATGATGTGTCAGATGCTTCATTTCAGGAGTTTCTTAGGTTGCCAAGACTCATTCTGTTGCTAAATGTGCAATGGGTATGTTAGAATTTTCACGTGTATTGAACAGACTCTTACACAAAGTGAGGTTTGCAAGAACTGAATTGGTTTGTATGTCTAATGAATGCATCCCAAAATAAGGGCAGTGGGCAAGTGGGAAAGGGAAGATTTGTGTAAATGTCGTTGTTCTTCACCTCAGTCAATGGTTTTCTTTTGGGAAAGTTCAGTGGATGACTTTGTGCTTAGTACCTTATGTAGGATGCATAAAAGTTGCCTAATGCTAACTACTGGGTTTATCTGTCCTGTTGTACTTGACTGGTACATTACGTGTGTACAAGATGAATCTGTTACACTAATGTCACTTGTAAATAAAGGTGTATTTCAGTACTCCTCATATGTATACAAAACCACGTGCATCCAAATATTTCTTCTGTCTGCTTTTGCTTTCATTATGTTGGAATTAGTTGATGGGATTTTTGAGGATAAAATTCTAATTTTGGTTTCCTGGTGTGTCAGTATGCACATACATGGCTTCTGAATCCAAGCAGAAGATCACAACAGGTATCTCACAACAGGGATAAGTACCTGGCATTAACTGTTTTTCGCTTTTTTTTTGCTTATACTCTTTCATACATATTTAACAGTTTTGATATGCATTGATATGCATTGATGTGCATTGATAAGTGTTCCTAGGGTGTTGGTGCAAAATGGTGCAAAATGAAAAAAAATTCATCTTTGGTGTTAAAAAGATTGTCCCATTTCTGAACGGTATGGTTACATGAAAGTATGCTGCATCCAGAACGGTAGTGAGTAACCGTTTGAAAGGACATCAGCTCTGCCAAATGTAATTCTGTAGTTATCAGGACTTCTTTAAAGAAGCAGAAAAATTCAAACTTTGAACTTTTTAGTAATATACAGGCTGATTTATATGACACATACTTGTGCATTTTAGTTGAATAAAGGTGGCTGTCATATTTCCTGTCCAGTTTTAATTCATAATCTGTCCTTTTTTAAAAGCCAGTTTATAGTATTAACAGGTAGAAAGCCATACTAATGCAGTAATATATTGTACTTCAGTAATTTTTTTCCAGAGTTAGTATTTAAAATCTTTTCTATACCAGGAAACCCATTCATGGTATTCAGACAGCAAATTTATAGAATTAAAACACTGGGAAGTTCCAGGTTTCTGTTGCATGAGTGGTTATTATTCCGTGTCTTCATACCTTTGTCCTAATCACCGAGTAAGATCAGGCTTCTCTGGAGAAAATGTGAGTGTGCAATTGTAGTAGCATGATGCATGTACACACATAGAACTAGCCTTTCCTGTGTGATCTTTGAATTTTTAGTGTGTATTTTCAAACCATTATGCTTTTAATGCTTATTGTATTTCCTACATTTTTTAATGGAAGTTGTAGAAAATAAACTGGTATGTCGTTCTTCCGAGGCATGGTTAATAGTGTTTGAACCTTTGGCAGTGGAGCACAGTTGTGTAAAGTTGTGTAAAGAGTGGCATCTGCAGTGAGGAAGGCTGTTGCAGGAGGGGAAGGTAGCTGGCGGGAAAGCTGGAGCCAGGAGATGGTTGTGAAGGAGCCCAGGTCATCTTCCATCCTATCGTCTCCCATATTCACCCACATCCCAAGTGCGGGGAGATCCCGACTCGCTGTGACGGGCAGCTGGTCTGTGCTGCTGGTTGCATCAGGCTCACTGTTGTTGCTCGTTGGTGTTCAGCTACAGAGTTCTTACCCTGCCAAGCTTTTGGGGGGCTGCAAATGAAAGAAGGGATGCAACACTCTATCTCAGAAAAAAATGAACAGAATTTCACAAAGACATGGCATTTTTCTTGCCTGTGAACTTTTGTTGCTAAATATCAATGAATTAAAGTGTGGTTGAATATCAAAATGGTTTGCAAGACCAACATAATTTTTAAAATCACATAAAGCACGTTAGCAGCTTTTTGAGACTCCACTGATGCTTGAAATACCTTTTTAAAATTAATCCATAATTTCATTATCTAGACCATGTCATTTTCAAAGGTACAAGGATCCAGAATTTTTCCTGCACATAACTTCTATTTTTTGCTGAGCATAAAACTTAATTTTTCAGCTATTCAACTAACCAACATTTCTGGGAACCCCCCCCCCCCTGGTTTCAGGTCTCTGGGTGGGATAAAAATTTCAATTTAACCTAATACAGCTAAAAGCAATACTTCTTCCCATCGCTGATGCTGTACTCAAGTTTAGATTGCTGCTTTTAGAAATAACATGGTCTTTGGAACTCCAACTGAGCTTCTTTTGATTTTTTTTTAGAGGGAGCCTGTTGTCAAAATGTACTCCTTTCATAAATAAATAATACAGTACATTTTATATCTAAATTGCCTGTCTTCCATATGACTTAAAGATTGAACTTTGACTAAGCAATTAAGCAATTAACTAACATGTTTATATGACTTGTTTGCTTTTCTACCAAACTTTAGCTCCACATTACATTTAGCTCCAGATTACATTACTCACAGTGACTGATCTTGCCTTCTGTGGCTTAAGGTAGGAGCGATGACAAAATTGTTGTCTCATTAATTACCAACACAATTCCTATTACGCCTGCAAACCTTACCTGCAATCTTTCTATTCCTTTTCCTTTTAATTTTTGTTGTTTGTCGATTATTTGCTTGTTCAATTTTAACTTTGGAAACTAGTTATGCTGTAAACCAAAACCTAATTAAATAAGACATTTGAATGAGTTTAGGAGTTGACAGCTGTTTTGCTGCTTAAGTGTAATTGGAGGGAAAGGTGGTGCCCGAAATGAAGTGGTTGTGAAAGGACTTGTTTTGCTCTGAAAGACTGTTATGTCAGCTTATAGATCAGCATTGTGACTGCTGATCTAAAAGCTTTAATGCCCTGAACTTTCCAAAAAGAAATAATCAATGTTATCTCACAACATGTTACATTTTTGTTAAACTGAGAATGGAGACACAAGAGACTAATATTGGTAGATTAAAAAAGAAAATTATGTTATGCTATTAGGAGCCTGGAAGTAATTGCATTTTTCTTTTATTTCCCAACATGTCTAGTGTCCAGTAAAAAAAAGATCTTTAGCCTTAGGTAAGGAATATTTGTGCATGTGGCCTGCATCCTTCCTGAACTTGTAAGTTGAATACATGTAGAGTAAGATCTTTTACTTCAGTTTTGTGCCCGTAGAAGTGGTGAATAAGAAGTTTCCTTGGCTAAATGACTATCTTTTACAGTGTAGAGAATTTAGCCTGACAAAGCTGGAATCCCACTGGGACTTTGACGAGAAGCAGTATTACTAACAGCACACGCTTTGCTCATATACGAAAACTTCATCTCCATTTCATTTTTCTGGCATGCAGCTTATCTGACTTATCAGGAAGTAAATATTTATGGATGTTTTCTCAATTAGGTTGCTGTCCTTTTGTATATACTCACAATAATTCATGTAAAACGTTTGCTTGAATGTGATTCCTAGTAGATTTCCGTTTTTCAGCTAGTATTTTATAGCAGTTGCCCTGAAGAGGCCCTGTAACACCTGAAATTGTTAGAAATTATAGCAAACAGTAACAAATTCAGTTATTTGATTATTTTTTTGATAGCATTTGTGTAGTTTCCTCTCCTTGTAGTAGAGTTTGCTATAGCTGTGGCCAGAGACAAACTTGTTGCAAAATGGACAAATAGGACAAATCTGGGCTCTGTTAGGTAAATTAAAAAAATCTTTCAATGAGAAATAGTTATGGTGGAAAGCTTCACCAAATACATTATTGCAAAGGGGGCTGTTGGGATACCCTAGTCCATATGTTCTTCAAAACACTTTATGGTCATGCTGAAATTGTTTCAACAAAAACCCAAAGGAACATCATCTTTTACAATTAAATGTTACCTAAAATGACTGGACAGGATTGCAATAATTCTCTAACTGTTCTATCCTGTATGGCATCGTCACAACAAATTTCCTGCTATATTTGCTTCCAGGAAACCTACAAATTATCAGTTAAGTGGTAGGTAATACATAGGATAACATTTTTCTTTAACCTTAGCAGGCCTGGTGTGTGGAACTGAGGGGGCAAGATGACTATTGAACTAAGTAGTGCTTTTTTGCCCATACATTAGCTTTCTGTGGCTACCACCACCACCACATTCTGCACTAGCCAGTGGCCAAAAGCTCAGTGACACTTAGGTTTATATACCTATCACAAAAGCCTCTGTAATTTCAGTTAAGAAACTTGGCAGAGATATGTGACCAGGCTAGAACACCACCTAACCATTGCAGGTTAAATGCCACACCAGGTGTTGTTTCTATGCTCACACTTGAAGTAGCAATACGTACCCGAAATACACTTTGATCGCATGTAAGAATCACCAGCCAATGACAGCGTTTATCTGTGCAGCTGTAAGTCCTGCATGATCTCGGATTTGTTTTGGGCTGGTTTGATGCAGTTTTTCTCTGGCCAACCATCCACCCCTGGGAGCACGTGCCCCCCGAGACCTGACATCCCAGCCTGGTGTCTGCTGGCTCAGCGGCTGGGACGGGACAGCTCAGAGAAGGAGTGGGGTCAGTGAGCCTTGAGCTTGGTGTGTCGACATCACTCCTTGAATTCCCCTTTGAAACTAAAATTTCGGTGACGTTATTTGGAAAGTAAATAGCAATACAGTAAATACCAGAGAAAATCTGGGGTTTTTTTGTTGTTATCTGCAAGCACACATGATGTATTGCACTAGACTCATCCCCAGGTGACAAAAGACAGAAACTGCTCCAAGTGGGCTATATTTGAAAGGAACCATGGCATCCGTCATCCCAGAGACAGGTTATACAACATGAAGCTTGGCAGTGGCCTCAGCCTTAACGTCTCCAGGAAATCATCTGTCAACTAGGCTTCTAGCTTGTGAGACCAAGTAGGTAATAGTAGATGCTCTACTTTAGTCAAGGGATTGAGTTAATCTCTGCTAAGGATTTTGGTGCTTCCTCAAGCCTGTGAGCTTCACCTCAGCCCTCTCTGGATTGAGCTCTGGTCAGCCAGCAGGTATATCAGATCTCTTTCGGCTACCTGATATTGATAGAGGAGGTAGAAGCAGGTACTGCCGCTGTGTAGGGAAACTTGTGTTCCAGCGTATCTTACTGGTTCTCCTAATGGTGTCTTATATCATTCCTGTCTAGTATGAAGTGTGAGGAGAAAGAAATTCTACACCACAGCAACATGGAATCAGTTCCTTCTCGATACTCCCTTAAAATCTCTCAGATTAAAATCTTCAAATCTGCGCCAAGCTAGTTATACTTACTTTTTTTCCTACAGCCTATAAATATATCACTAGGACTTTATAGCTAGCCTTGGAAGCATTTAACAGCTCTGAAAGTGCTACAGACGTTTGATCACTTGGAGATCTTCAGTGGAATGCAATCAGATTTTCTACCAAATTCAACCCTGGATCCAGATTTATCTGGTGCTTGGATGTTTGTTTCAGTCTATTTACTACCACCATTATGTATCTAATCCCCTCATAAACTTTAAATGTTTGTTCCTGTAGCATAGGGAGGAAATGTTTGGTATTGTTTCCAGTGACAGTGAATACTATCAAAGCTAGAAAGGAGAGGAGAGTAACACCTTATGGTTGGGAATGTTACAAGACACCCCCCCGGTTAGTTCTTTACATGGACATTTTAATTTCCAGCTCTTTTTTTTTTAAGTGAAGCTGTGATATGAGGCCAGATCTTATGTATAGATCTCTTTTCCATGCAGATATCTGTAGTGACTGTGGATGAGGAAGGAAAAATGCAATAAAATAAATAGAAAAAAATGTTTGTATACACACCAAAAAGATTAGTAATGGATTTCTGTCTTCTCACTACTAAAAAGACTAACACTTGGAAACAATAATTTCAGACTGAAAGCCTTCTTTAGAGAGCCTTATTCTTGCTAAATATTCTTTATATTGAGTGCATGCTTATGCATTTGCTAAATTCTCTGAAGAGAGTATCAGGACTGTGCCGACAAAAATGAAGGCAATGTCTCTGTCTCTGACATTAAAGCGTAGCATGTGAGGACACCTTACCTTTCCATGGCTTGACCGGTGGGTTTTGCATCTCACTTAAAACTTTGCCTTCGTTTCCTTGGCATAAAAAATGCTTTTCACAGTTTTTCCAAAACTTTACCTTTTCCCACTCAGAGATTAAATATGAATAGAGATCCTGGCTCTTAGCAGTCAAGTCCAAAACATATTTTAGGAATTTTACGTCTGGTAAGATTTGATTTACGTGTTGTTTTCAATTTTGCAAACTTTATGGTGTAATTCAAGCACACAGCTGTGGAAAGTAAGTTTGTAAAGAAGTATTAATTCCAGCTTTATAGCCTTTTAAGTAAGTGCTTACAGCTATGTTAAGTTTGATAAATAGTAAGGGAATTATTACATGAACAGGATGTTAGAAAAATCTGACATTTCTTGTTTCATACTTTAATGTGAATTTCCAGATGTAATTTCTTGGGGGGGACATAATTGAGAATGGATCTTATTTGGGCTCTTCGCTGCTGTGCTGGTGGGCCAGCTCTTTCCAGCAAAATCCTGAACTTTGTCACCTTCCTGAAAGAGCAGCATTTGCCTCTAGCTATTGCAGATGGGGAATTACATGCAGAGTTTATTTACAGAGACTCTTGAAAGGAAATCTTTGAAGGGGGGAATATAAGAGTGGTGGCTGTACAGAAGGTCAGCATCATCACTTGTACAGTATTTGAAATACAATTTCCTGACTTTTCTTCCTTCTTTGCTGCCTGGTGGGATGAAGAAACAAAATTACTCAGCTAGTCTTTTTGGGTATGTCTGCGCTGCAAAACACCGTGCTGTGCAGACACCCGGTCAAGCTCAGCGGGGGCAGCGGCATCGCAATGGCAGCACAGTACTCATTAAGTAGAAGGAAAAAGCAGTTCTCTGAAGGAGGTTAGTAGGATCCTGAGCCACAGGATTGTTTTCCTGTCTCTCCTGGCACACAAAGTGTCCCAGGCACTTCGGTGAGGTTCGGTGTCAACACTTGGTAGCGTAGGTCAGCCTTCAGGGATTTAACTCTATGGACTAGATTTCAAGGTATTCTTATTTTGTGCAGAGCTGCTGTGCAACAATCTTGCAGTACCAGGCTGCAATAATTGTATGAGGAGCATGTAGCCCCAGGAGAGAGTTGAAGATAGCATATTATAGACATATAAAACTTCCATATATAACTAGATTGCCATTTAATAGGTACCCATGGTGACTACAAGGAGGAAAATGGTATAGCAGTTATAAATAACATAAACCACTTCTCTCAGCAATTCTGGTGGAGAGGATAGGGAATTACATGACAACAGCACATTTCCAACCCCAAGCTAATATAACTTAGATGCTTTGCCAATCCTTGGGACTCAAAGGTCTGAATTGCCCCCCCCCACCCCTCCTTGGACCCCACTTAAAACGTGCTATACTCCAGCTGCAGAGCCCAGAAGAGTGGCTTGGAACAATGAGATGTTCTACAGTCATATTTCTATGAAACATTTAAACTTTGTTGTGTTTTTTCTGAAGGTTTAAGAGGAAGTTTTCTGTTCCTAAATCGTGTGCAATCTTTAGAGGCCAAAACACAGCCCCTGATGCACATTCTTTGCTCTGGCTACTTGAAAAATATGTTTTTCACTCTCCATCATCCCAGGCAGGGCCGTCACTGTCCCACCGGCTTGTATTCCCGTCACTGTCTCCTGTATTGCCTTCAATCTTGTTCTTACCCGCTCAGCTCCTCCTCCCTGTCCTTCTGCCGGCCTGTCACCGTGCCCTGCTCCCAGTGCCTCTTCCCTCTCCCTTGCAGCACGCGTCACTCGCAGTGGTGATGACCACTTTTCACAGCCTCTGTCCTGGTAATGCTGGATCGAGCCACCCTGGCCCATGAAGTGGCCGCTGTTTTTCAAGAGGGCATAGAAACACTGCTGGTATTAACAGCAAGCCTCGTTTTTCCTGGCGATACCTTGGTAGGAACTAGATCCCTTATTAATGATGGGATCTGGCGGCAGTTTGCGACAAGGCAGCCTTCATCTTGTTTTCATGAGCAAGCTAAAAAAATTAGGAGTTTAATGCAACCACGAGCCTTCACAGCACTGCAAGCCCTGGAGCTGTCGGCCGAAAGGCCGCTGTGGAGGGCCGGGCGCGGAGCGGGAGGAGCCGGCTCTGCGCAGGCCCTGGCAAAGCTCAGCTCTGTCCTGACCCAGGGGCGAGGGGGCTTAGGTGGCAGCGGGAGGGTCTGGAGACTTTGTTATTATTTTAAGACCTGCTTTTTCTGAAAGTCTTCAGTTCTAAATAACTTGTTCGTTGCGTAGTCGCTGGTAACCGCCAAGAGCTGTAACAAAAGCTGTTTTACCATGGCACTCGGCTTCGCTTGCATTGCCAGAGAGATCAGAGCCGTGGACACTGCAGACAGATCAGCCCTCCGAGAGGGCCGCCAGCTATCCTGAAGGACCAGAGCCCGCAGCTTGGCCTGAAAGTGGGCAAATGAGGCACCCGAATAAGCAGAGCAGTTGGTTAGCCTGCTAGTGTCTTAGCTACTGCTCTCTGGAAACACGAGGTCCGACAGTCTGCGATACCCGCTACCTCTCCACCCTTTGAAAACGTGGTGTTTTATGAGGTCCATATTATTTTATGGTTTTTAAAAGCTGTGTTGGACTGCAAATTCTTCTGCGTTTGGGTCATCTTGTATTCTGCATGGCACCCTATAAAACTGTCACCCTGACTGGGAACTGTAAGTTAAAAGCCCTGCAGTAGCATGGCTTTGCCCACAGCTTCGTCGGTGGCCCGTGGCTGTGACAAGTCATGCAGCTGCTCTTGCTCAATTTCTGCATATCAAAGATGCAAGGAACAACTTTCTCACAGCATTAGCGTGCCATGGGCTACACCTAATGGGCTTTATAAACAGCAGAAAGTACAATGGAGCTGCTATGAGTCATGGTAGGTTTGATACACGCACTTTATTTTTCCTTATTTTTCTGTGCTTGTAAATTGCTAATTCATGATAGATGCAGTTGAAACATTTGACATTTCTAGTCTTCCATTCTGTTAGGCTTCTTCTGCTGTTTTCCTTTAGGCTGTAACCCTTTTATGGCAAACTTGCTTTGCATTTGTTTTTGAGTAGGTACATGTGCATATGTCTATTTATATACTAAAATGTAACATTTATCTCAATGTTTTAGTAGGAGAGAAATATAGCGTTTACTCATGCATCTGTACCTATTTGTAGATTAAACAGAAAACTCACACAATAGATCCAGTTATTAACTGTTCTGCTAAAAACAGACATTATGAAAGCCAAAAGGAGTATCTTCTGTTCAAAAATGTAACAATTAAGATTCCTTAATGAGCATAACATTGTAATGCTGGTCTTGCATTTGAACAGAATGATGTATTTGACACAATTTCCATTTTTTTTCCTATAGTTATCATTAAAAACACATTTGTTTCAGTGAAGTTCACAGCTTTCAAAAAGACAGAGACTTGCCATCCATTTCTTTGTATGTACAGCCCTGGTAGGACCAGTAATGCTGTTTGTACTTTGGCCAAGGCAGAACACAGTGCCAGCTCTTTGATTAATAATAATTTGCAAAACAAGTTCCCTTCTCTCAGGCTATTTCATATCATTAATTTGTTTCAATTTGCTGTATGAAAGATTTTATCTCTGTCCCAAACGTGATTAGGGGTAGAAAGACATTCACAAAGCTTTTTGTCCCTAAACTTATGTCTTGTTTATTGCAGCATCTCTTCAATGCCTTTAAAAAACATAAAGAGATTAAAAACCTTCGTATGTTATATTCCACTGACAGATGAGATTGAGTCTTTTTTTATCTTATATAACTGGATAAACAATTTTGTAGGAAAATAGCATTACCATCATATGCTCTTCTCTCAAGCAGTAGGTGCCTAAAATATCCTCAACAGAAATACCTTTAAAAATAGAAAGGGAAAAGTGAGTTGTACCGCGTACCTTTGGCTTTCAGTTCTATCAGTACAACTATATATTGAAATACTGTGCTATTTCAACCCTGCAAAAAAATTGGTCCCCTGTAAATAAATGTCACGCATACGGCTGTGTATCATTGTAATAATAATTCGTGCTTAGTTCTCCAGTGTTCAGAACTCTTGTTCCTTATAGTGCTGAACCTGTAAATAAATGAATCAGACACCTAATAATGGGAACGACAATAATAGTTATGTTGTTCATTTTGTGTCTCGTGTTTCATTACTCTTTGCAGTTCCTCACAGGTTTTAGTCAAGTGGAAGTCTAGCTCAATTGTAAAAACCAGTGTGAGCAAAGTGTGCTTTTGGCTAAACTTCATCACCTTCCTTTTTCGTTGCTTTCAGCTAGGGTGCCAGAAAAGTTCACCAATCTTTACAAGAGACACCATCTTAATTTGTTACATATGTCACTACAAACAGATGCTTATGATGGAGGAATTCAGTAGCTTCTTAAAGAGATTAACAGATTACATTACAGTTTGAAGGGAGCAGTATTAGAGGATTAGAAGCCTCTCTTAATGACTAAGATTAAAAGCACTAAACATCTAGGGTGTTACATTGCTTGATTTGCAAAGATATAGGTATGTGGGCATGCACTTTCTAACCTTATGAGTAGATGTGGTTTTGGCTGATGTGGAAAGCTTTATTGGTGCCAGAATTCCTAAACACACCCAGAACACCTATTATAAACATACTGAGAGCACCTAGTGTTGCTGCTAGAGAGAGGGAGAATCGGAGTTCAGCTTTATAACACACTGAAAAAACTCCACTGGTGTTGTGAACTGTTTTTAAGTATAATGTTTATTTCAACAAAAATTGGAATCTACATGGAAGACATTTTTTGAAGTTATTTTCAATTGTACTTTAATTAAAGAATGCAATAGACTTTTACTGAACAGTGTGCTGGTAATGCCATATGTATGGTGGGGCTCTTAAAGGTCATGAATTTGTTAAAAGCTATACGAAAGCTTGTAATGTTTGTAACGTAAAAATTACATTGTAGTGTAAAACTTAGAATGTTTTTAAACTTCTCATTTATGTAGTGAAGACCAAGCAACTCCATTCCTCTCATGATGGATAAATGTGAATGGATAATGGCGGTCATTGTGGCGGTGCATGCAAAATAGTTATTGCAACAGCAATCACTTTGAAGAAACCTAACTGGTTTGCAATATACAGCAACCCTTGGACCCAGGTGAATGGTATCTGAGCTCAACATTTTCAATATTCAGGTCTACAGTGTAAAGAAGTTTTAAACCCCAAAACAATGCACCTCTGAAATGATTGCATTTTTCAGAGCTATGGTTTCAATATAAAACTATACCCCTAACAATTGTACACTTTTGGTAGCTTGGAACCAGTTCAGAAAATAATTTAAGGGATATAACCTATACGAGAAAAAATTCCTTTCAAACAATTTTTCCAGTCTTTCCAAGAATTGCCCCTTCAGCTTTGAACATCCCTGTTTCACTTAACTTGCCACTAGAAGAAAAGAAGTACCTGCGGTGAATGAATCCAGACTGTGCCTCAGCAAAAAAAACAAACATACAAGACCTCCATGGCTATGACAGTCCAGACCCTACGTCTGCATTTTGCAGGATAAGAATATAGGGGCAGCCATGTTGATTCAGAGTGAGTAGACACCTGGAGGGAAGACTGGGAACAGGCTAAGCGTATGTGATATTTCCCCCTAAAATTTTGCCCACACCTGACTATTCACAGCTAAAGGGGATTATCTGTTGGCTTGGTCTATTTGGGAACCTCTTCTCTTGCAAGCATGACCAAGTAACAGATAGTCTCCCTTGATTTCCCTTGCACTTACAGCTTCCTTTGGCCATGCATGGCACCCTCCAAATGTCTCGTATCTCACCCCACGCACCACATGTCCTTGGGGAAACAGCATGGGTGAAGCTGAGCAAATCCTGCGCGCAGAAGGGGCAGCGCTGGCAGGGGCAGAAGCTCCCAGCTGCCTGTTACCAGCATTTCACACCATCCGCTACTGCTGCCTCTGACCTCTTAGGCCTGAGCAAGAAAACCTGTTAAAAAGGTGAAGCTGAATCTTCAGAAGATGATCTACAGCTGTCAATGTAAATAGAGAAAAAGGCTTTCCTTCAAGTTCCACAGGCAATAAATGAACTGTCGCTCCTGCTTCCCTGTAGAAGGTCAGCATCTCACCAGCTTGCCTTGCTAACACTGTCCTGGAGACTCGAGTTACCTTTTCCTCAGTTGATTATCATATCTAACTAAACTCAGAGGAATTTCTTCAGCGTGTATTTAGCTTTGAATATCACTGCCCTGTTTGAAGAAATGCTCGCAGGCCCGCAAGGTTTTTTCCCCTCTGTATCAGCTGGTCTATGGAAGGTTTTCCTCTTCCCATAATCTCTCCCTTTCTCGTGCCCTTGGACATTCATGGTGGTAACAACTACTGCCAAGGAAATGGCTATCATCAGAGGAAGCGTGTTGTTTGAATTACTGCACACTCTTAATTTCATTTTTAGGTTGCATTTAGTGCCAGTAACAAAGACTTAAGATTTACTAGCACTGAATCCTGAGTGTAGCGGAAGTCAAGGCTATGAGGTTAGGATAACTGGGTAAGTAGGCCAATAAGTAATTATGATAAGAAGGTTAGGATAATTAGTAGCAGCAATAAATGACCAAAGTTATCGTACCTGAGTTCTCTGTTCTACATTTCGTCAGCAATAATTTTCTCAGGACTAGTTACCAGAAGCAGCAATAACTTGTTAAAACACTGTTGCAGTCATAGAAGTTAAAATTAAATGACAGTGATGGGGAGGGATAATTGTGTTGTTGGATGTAAAAAGGATCATGTAACTGGCATTGGTAAAGTGGAATATTTTTCACTGAGTGATACAGTAGATGGAGATTACTGAGCACTGAAGTCCAAACCCGAAATTAATGCAAATGGAAAGATAAGAAAGGTTTAACCAGCAACACATTCAAAGTGAAAGAGCCTGCAGCTGAAGTGACTAAAAAGGGATATTGAAGAAAAGCACATGGGTAGCAGCTTGGTGTATCTGTGATTAATATTTGCACACAGACAGTGCTCAGCACTGGAGATATGGAACTCCAGGTGAAATGTAGCTCTTGGCTTTCTTTCAATGTCTTTTCTACTATTTTTAGGGTTTATGTCTATTGTGGCTGGGCTTTTCACTCCAGCTCATCTTAGTATTGAAGTCTGAGTGACTTTGTGTCTAGGCCAGCATATGTGGAACAGACTATCTGGATGGAAGTCAGATTGTTCATCGTCCTGGATTTTTCCTGTAGCTTGTCTCAAAGTGAAGGATGTTCTTTTGTAAGTATCTGTGGCCTGGTGGAGCATCTAAGTTCAGACAACTACAGACACAGGTGGGTTGAAAGAGAAATGACAACTAGACAAAGAAGGATGCAGCTTTGCCATGAAGTTGCCCAGCTGAAATGCCAAAGGAAACCTTCAGAGAACACATCACAGCGTGTTCAGAAAACACAGCTTTTGTTTTCACAGAATCACAGAATCACTAGGTTGGAAGGGACCTTCAAGATCATCAAGTCCAACCATTAATCCAGCGCCACCATGTCCCCTAAACCATGTCCTGAAGTGCCACATCCACACGTTTTTTGAACACTTCCAGAGATGGCGACTCCACCACCTCCCTGGGCAGCCTGTTCCAATGCCTGACCACTCTCTCAGTGAAGAAATTTTTCCTAATATCCAGTCTAAACCTCCCCTGGCGCAACTTGAGGCCATTTCCTCTTGTCCTATCGATAGTTACTTGGGAGACGAGGCCAACACCCTCGTCGCCACAACCCCCTTTCAGGTAGTTGTAGAGAGCCATAAGGTCTCCCCTCAGCTGCCTCTTCTCCAGGCTAAACAACCTGAGTTCCCTCAGCCGCTCCTCATTAGACTTGTGCTCCAGCCCCCTCACCAGCTTCACTGCCCTTCTCTGGACATGCTCCAGCACCTCAACATCCTTCTTGTAGTGAGAGGCCCAAAACTGAACACAGTATTCAAGCTGCGACCTCACCAATACCGAGTACAGGGGCACAATCACTTCCCTACTCCTGTTGGCCACACTATTTCTGATACAGGCCAGGACGCTGTGGCCTTCTTGGCCACCTGGGCGCACTGCCGGCTCATGTTCAGCCGGCTGTCAACCAGCACCCCCAGGTCCCTTTCCGCCGGGCTGCTCTCCAGCCACTCCTCCCCAAGCCTGTAGCGTTGCGTGGGGTTGTTGTGGCCGAAGTGCAGGACCTTGCACTTGGCCTTATTAAACCTCATACAATTGACCTCTGCCCATCAATCCAGCCTGTCCAGATCCCTCTGCAGAGCCCTCCTACCCTCCAGCAGATCAACACTCCCACCCAACTTGTTGTCATCTGCAAACTTACTGAGGGAGCACTCGATTCCCTCATCCAGATCATCAATAAAGATATTGAACAAGACCGGCCCCAGAACCAAGCCCTGGGGAACACCGCTTGTGACCGGCCACCAGCCGGATTTAACTCCATTCACCACAACTCTCTGGGCTCGGCCATCCAGCCAGTTCCTCACCCAGCGAAGAGTAAACCTGTCTAAGCCACGAGCTGCCAGTTTCTCCAGGAGAATGCTGTGGGAAATGCTGTCAAAGGTTTGGCCGCTTCGGGAAGGGTCCCCTGGCGCGATCCTTCGCTCCGTAGCCCTTCGCCTAGGCAAGGATTAAACTTGTGGTGGGTTGATGTTGGCTAGATGCCAGGTGGACCAAGACGCTCTATTGCTCCGCCTCCTCGGCTTGTGGGTCGAGATAAGGACAGGGAGAGATCACTCACTCATTACTGTCATGGGCAAAACAGACTCAACTTGGGGAAATTAGTTTGATTTATTACCAGTCAAATCAGAGTATGATAATGATAACTAAAGCCAAACCTTAAAACACCTTCCCCCCACCCCTCCCTTCTTCCCAGGCTCAACTTCACTCCTGATTTTCCTTCACCTCCTCTCCCCGAGTGGTGCAGGGGGACAGGGAATGGGGGTTGTGGTCAGTTCATCACATGTTGTCTCTGCGGTTGCTTCGTCCTCAGGGGGAGGACTCCTCACACTCTGCCCCTGCTCCATCATGGGGTCCCTCACACGGGAGGGAGTCCTCCATGAACTTCTCCAACGTGAGTCCTTCCCACGGGCTGCAGTTCTTCACTGCTCCAGCCTGGGTCCAGTCCTTCAGGGACAGACTGCTCCGGCATGGGTCCCCCACGGGGTCACAAGTCCTGCCAGCAAACCTGCTCCAGCCTGGGCTCCTCTCTGTATGGGTCCACAGGTCCTGCCAGGAGCTTGCTCCAGCATGGGCTTCCCACAGGTTTACATTCTCTTTGGGGCATCATCCTGCTCTGGCATGGGTTCCTCCATGGGCTGTAGGTGGAGATCTGCTCCAGTGTGGAGCTCCATGGGCTGCAGGGGCACAGGCAGCCTCACCATGGTCTTCCCCAGGGGCTGCAGGGGAATCTCTGCTCCAACACCTGGAGCACCTCCTGCCCCTCCTTCTGCTCTGACCTGGGTGCCTGCAAAGTTCTTTCACATGTTCTCATTTCTCTCTCCAGCTGCAAATGCTGCGTGCCCTTTTTTTCTCCCCTTAAGTATATTCTCCCAGAGGCTCTCCCATCATTGCTGTTGGGCTTGGCCTTGGCGGGTCTCTGTTGGACACAGGGGAAGCTGCTAGCAACTTCTTGCAGAAGCCACCCCTGCGCCCTGAAACCCTGCCATGCAAACCCAATACAATACTGTAACATTTTCTTAAAAGATAAGGAAAACAGTGATCATGGAGCGTGTTACTACATACATGTCCTTCTGTTTATGCTCTAACAACAGTTCACTTGCAGCAGGGAGGAGAGGACCAGTGGAGAGAGTACTATTGTAATACATCCCTCAGCATCTCCTGAGTTTGCAGAAGTGCGCACTTTTTTTTTCCAAGACAAAACAATCAGCTTCAGTGACAGGCCTAAATTGAAAGTTTGCAGTTTGCCTGCAGCCTGGAGGAGGAACTGAGGAATTCCCCTTGCTGAAAGGCAAAGCATCGGTGACTAAATGGTGACACGATGCTTGAATTCCTCCTGCTTCACTCTGCTGCCATGTGATATAGTCATAGTCAAGGCTTGGGAAAGTCCACTTTCTTCCTAGCATACTCTTAATCCTGTTTGTTTAAAAGACTTCCTTCTTTCTGTTCCTTATTACACAAGACTATATCACTTTATAGACCCTCGGGGTGTGTTGAACTTTCAGGAACCGAACAGCGCAGTTTCTGCGCTGCTTTGTGGATCTTCTGAGGGCGCAGTGTAGCCCCCTGCTCTTCCTGCTGCATTATGTGGATCGTGGGGGGCCTCTCTGATTTTTAACTTCCCCTTTCCAAACCTGTCTAGTTATGGAAGGCTGCATTTCTACATCTGATCTCGTTAACATCCACTGGGGTTTCCTTGAACCATAAAAGTTGTTTGACTTCAACCTGAAAACCAAAATTGCATCTGCTAGTTTGATTTTAGTGAAAGGTGGTTTTATTTTTTTTTCTTTTAATGAAACAGAAACTGCAGGATCCATCCAGTTCTCAGAGGGATATTTCCAAGAAAAAATGATTCAACCACTGGTCTTTCTGAATATCATTTGTTTTGCAAGTGAATCTTTTTGAGAAGACAAATACAAACTTCATGGGGATATTAGACCTACCAGAGTAGGTGTAGGCCTGATCTGAATGGTGGATGTCTACATGGAACAGTTTTCCATAATTTCAGTTTAGCCACAGTCAGGGTTCATCAAAACCTACAAGGAAGTGTAGATGTGTGCCTGAATGTGACATCAAATAAATGGGTGGTTTACATGCTTATACATACTATATGCAGCAATAACATACAGGAGGTCCTGGCAAAGATTGTGTTAAGCACCACCTAAACAGGTAAAAAAGTCAGTCTGTGCTTCGGAGAGCTTGCACAAATGCAAAATGAGGTGTTGCAGATGAATGAAGTAAACCAGATGATTCTTCTCTGTTCTGAGAAGATCAGAATAATGAAATGAATAGTTTAGTCAAAGTACTAGCTTACTGCTTGAGGATACACTTTATAGTTGATGTTGTGGCATCCACCCTTTTGAAAACATATTACGGTAAAGTAATATGTATCATAAGACATTTATCCGGACTAACAATACAAATGTATCCATCCATCCACACACACACACATATACACACACATGTGCACACTCAGGTGCTTATCATAGGTCAAAATACATTGCTGACAGTAATTACTGGTTCAGAAATAACATTACGTTTCTTTAACTTAATAGAGCCACAAACAAAATGAAATACAAGCTTTATATGGTCTTTCCTTTTGCCAGATCTGACATTTTCCTAAAGTTTCGTCTTAAAAATTCTTCATGGCTGCTGCTTTCTCATGGATCAAAATGTATCCTGCATGACTAGTAAGGCGTGATTCACCTGAATTTTTCATACCCGATGGATTACAAAGGATTCGGCAGTGAAACGCATTTTATCCAGCTAACCATTGCTTCTGAGGTTCAGCAGGAGGCTGGTGGGTTTCCAACAAGGCTTGTAAGTTTGCAACATCAACTCGAATTATGCATCCATAAGTTGTCTGGAGGCTTCAGTCTCCTTTGTGCTATCCTTGCTTCAAAAGTTGGGATTGGGGCCTTTGGCATCTCTGCTGGAAGCTTCTATTATGCTCCCATTTAGAACTTTTTGAGAAAAAACATTTTTAAAGGAAAGTTTTGAGAAAAAACCTTTAAAAGAAAAAAGGTAAGGAATACTTAATGATATTACATGTGTCAAATGCTGCCACTCCTTTATGTAAAAAATAAGAAGCATGGTGGTCATCCTCAGCAGGCTAGTTGAGGTTTCCAAAATGATTTGAGACTGCTAGGGAGGTAAGGTAATTATTAAATCTAAGTACTGGTGCTATTGCTTGGACAGACTCTGCTTCTTACTAGGTGGCTCTGCATATCACTATGGAAATAAACCGTTGTAGTGGGAGTCTTGTTTACTCTTTGGATGACTCTTCTCCCAGTGACTTGTAATCTCTAAGTAGTGGGATGCTTCACTCTCACACAGGAGAAGCACACAGGGCAAATCAGCCAGTGATGGAAGGCAGACTCATTTAGTTTGTCACACTTTTGTCTTGCAAAATCCATTTTTAAAATCTTCAGCTCTCTGAGTGGAGAAATGACACCCAGCAGCTGTAATTCTTCCCTAATGTTATGTCAGCTTCACATTTTCCAGGTTGTCTTCTTTTAAACTTGAGTCTGACCCTGCCGACTCTCCCAGTGCAGCCAATGCTTTGTATCATATACCCACTGCGTATTTTTGGGGTTCAAAGTCATTATCACATGGCTTTGAAAAGTCCAGACAATGGCTATACATATTTTAAGCCGCCCTTCCTTGGCTGATTCTTCCTGCATACGCAGATGAAGTTCCTGTGTTTCACTGAAGGAAGATATGTTTGAGTATTGGATGGATAGTTATTAGAAAACTAAATAGCAAAAAACTAAATAAAAATTCCTGAGGGAAAAAGAGTAACATGGCTGCTATATAAAAAGGAAACCATTTGTCACTTAGAGAAATCCAGAGCAAGTGACCAAGCAGAGGCAGTTGAAGGGTGGCCGGGGAGTGGGGTGCGTCACATCTCCAGGAGAAGGAGCTGACTCCAGTTGCATGCGGATTGCAAATGTGCAGTTGGGACCATTTGTTGAACAGAAGCAAGACATTGTCATCAAGTACATGTTGGGAATCCATGCAGATGGTAAATTTGGTTCCAGGTTTGGGGTTTTTTTTTTGTTTTTCCTTTGGATCTTGGAGATCTCTAAGTCAAAGATCATGGCATTTTGTGTGCAGCAGAAGTCAACTGGTGCAGCATAGCCACGCCTATCTTCTGCTAACCCAGACTAACAGCAGAGCGGTATCGTCTTTTAGCTGCCTGATTTTCTATCCATCTATTTTCCAGATAGCAGCTCACTGCCGTGCCTGTGTAACCTATTTACTCTACTTTCCTCTCAGCCCCACGCGTGCTGCCTGGTGCCCTCTTGCAGCTGTCCATTTATGCCTTCCTTGTCTTCTCCGTCCCTTTTGAGCAAGCCCAAGATGCTGACCGCGGGGCTTGGTCCGGAAGGCACTGGTAAGTGGCTGGTTGTTTCCAGTGTGATAGCTGAGAATTCACAAGCCTATAGGGTTGTGTTGTGTAAAACAACTTACAAGAATGGCTGAAAGATAATTATTTTTAAACTTTTGGTCAAGATAATGTATTACAAAATAGTTACAAAAACTTAGCTGCCCTTACTGCATTGAATAGATTCTGTAGATCTTTCAGGCTACATCTACACAAGTAATCTAATTAATACCAGGATCTAAGCCCAGGCTAATAACCAGACTGTTAGTTCAGTTCCTGGCACAGTTTTGGCCTGTGCCCACTAGCACTTTCCACAAAAATTCTTGGATCCAGTCCAGAGCTCAGCTTCTGCTAGGGACTATTCCCAAAAGGCAGGACCACTCTCCTTTCCTGGAAGTGTGAGAAAGTTTACTTGCAGAGATGCAAGCTGGGCTGTGTCCCTCGATCTCAAGGCCAGGGGATAAGCCTTGACCTCTTGTATTTACTAGTGTAGTAGTGACCTAATGGTCTTCATGTGGTTTCCAATGGAAAATGCCAGTGTCTCCCGGTCAAAAGAGAATAGCTCAAGATTGCCAGCATAGACTACAGCAAATGGATGAGATCTGTCTTTGTGAGGGACAGCCTGAGCGTACTTTCTCTATTGTTATAAAAAATTACTTGTGTAAAGGTCTCTCCATGCAACTAAAGCTTGATGAGGAATTATGTGAAGAATTAATGACAGAAAATGTTCAGCATGAAGGAAGTCTCATACAAGAGTTGGCAGAGAAGAGAGAGAAAGGAGGGAAACATTCCTGAAGGCAAAGTTGTACTGCGGTGGCAGAGGTGCCGCAAGGGCAGCGGTACCGTGGTGGCGGTGGTACCATGGTGGTGGTGGTACTGCAGGGGTGGTGGTACAATAGATTGAATAGAAGGAGAATGTTGGCTGAAGCCCAGACAGTAGGAAAAGGTAGAGACAAACCTGTGTACAGACAAATCTTCTGTGTGCAACACTGGTGTTACAAGCAGTGCTTATTTCTGTGAAGGCTTTTTCTCCTCTTATTTCTTTGTTATTTTCTTGTCTGTGTTCAGGCTTGCCTTCTCTGCTGCGTCCCAGTCCAGCGTGGCCCACCCCATTGCTGCCCAGAGTACCCGTGCCCGTGGTGAGCAGCTCGGAGGGCGGCTCTGCCCGCTGCGCCGGAGGCGGTGCTCACTCTGCGGCAGCTCCCGCCTGTACCGTAGCTGCTGGCTGCTCGGGGTGGTGGGGCTCCCGAGCTCCGCGGGGCAAACGATGACCTGGAAGCAAACGCTGGGGATGGATGAGTTGTCAGAGCCCTTTGGGACCTGCTCTGTGACCGCTTAGGTGCCTGGCTCTGGGGAGGGGGCTTGTACTGGGGGAGGCTGCAAACACGGCAAGTGCGGTGCCAGGAACAGCTGCAGACGTGCAGCCATGGGGGGTCCAGGCAGGGCAGCAGGAAAGAGAAACGGGATTCTCCAGTGTCAGTGTCCAGTGTAGTCATCTGAATCCTACTGGACATCGACTTGGGTGACTGTGGACAGTGTGGAGCAGCTGGGAGGAGTAGCTGGGGATGGTATTCTCCTGCTCGGCTGGCCCTTGTCACAGCAGATGGATGGTAAATCCAAGCACCATAGCTGGAGTGAGCAAGAGAAAAGAAAGAAGAGTAGCAGCAAAACCAGGGGAAATAGTACAGCCTCTTCCCTCCTTTTGCTGCTGTCTTCTGAGTCTGTGATTGATCTTGGCGCTGGGAGACCCGTGACTGACTGAAGCCATGTGTTGGACTGAGCAGATCAACAGCGTTCAGCAGCTGGACACCGTGCAATGAAAATGTAATAGTCACTGCTTTGTGAATTAAGCTTGCTTCTTTGAAAGCTTTTTCTTACTGTTGCCAGAAGTCATCTAATGAATCATATTTACTACCAAAAAAAAAGTTGGACCTAAGCTAACCATAAAAAAATAATAACTTCTTTATTTTCTTTATTGTGCTTACATGTCAAGGGAGGTTAATCCTGGTGGGATAAGTGAGTTTTTGGCACGTCTGTTCAATTCAGAGGACTATGAATTGAAGCCTGGGCATATTTGCAGATTGAATGAGGAGGAAAGACTAATCTGGTATAAAGCCTCTTATTCTAATGTTTACACAAGAGTCATAATAAAGGTCTGATTACAGAAAGTAAAAGTGTTAAGGTAACATGATTTGAAATAAAGAAATAGGTTGTTGTATTTACTGGATTTGGAACAGAAAACAAAATATACAAAGCATATTTTCTGTGAATCTTAATTTGGTGGAGTATGGTTTGGGGCTGCTCTCTTCAACGTGGCCAAGTGTATTTCAATGTTTGTGGCATCGGTAACTACCAAAGATATGATCTGGAGTTTAAAGTTGATGAGTATATGAGGGAATTTAAAAAGTGTGTCACAAAAGATCATATCCGTGCAAAATACTTTAATAATCAGCAATATTGTGAGAAGAAAATAATATGTATGACAACTTAATGTGATTTTTGGTAACCTAATTACATTTTCAAAGTTTACATAATGCAATGAGAACTCTGCAGTCTGCCTCTGCTCAAAAGGTTGCTCAGCTCATTATCATCACCATTTTTGAGTAATAGCAATAAAACATTTGTCTTCTACATACAAAGTGTGGGTGAAAATTGTTGTTGCTACCAAGTGTATATGGAAATGAGATTCGCTTGCTTTTATGTGGTTATGTGCAAATATAAACAAAAATTTTGAACCATAAATGTCAGCATTAACCTTTAGCTTGAAGGTCTCTCTCAGCCTGCAGGGAATGTTGGATAAAAGAGAAATGAAATTGAGATAGAATAGAAACTCTTCATAAAATGTCATTTTAAATGTAATAGTATTACAATTTAAGACACTGCCAAAACCATTCAAATAAATTCATATTAACATTAAAGGTCTCTCTAACTATGCTGTTTAAACAAAAGGCCACCACAGACACACAGGAGTGCTGCATAATGAATTACTGTTAAGAAAACTAAGGTCAGTCTCTCGGATTCAGCCAGTGGCTTCCCCCTTAAAACAAAAACACACAACAAGAACAGCCAGAATCAAAATAAATCGGTAAATAGAGAACTCAAATTTAGAAAGATATAAGAGGAAACTTGTTTTTCCACAAAGAATTCTATCTGCAAAAGAAGGTAAGTCGTTACACTGCCAGCCTTATTAGCTGTTTATCGTTGTATTATCATCATGCTTAAGAATCCTGCTCCTAGAATCATTCAGATACCATATAGGCTTTATTTCTGGACATTCTTAAGCTGAACAGATCATTAAGCATTGTATATAAAATCCACAGAATAAAAAAATTTACTATTTGATTTAATTTTTTAATGCAACAACTCAAAAGTTACAAGCTTTTAGGGATATTGTAAAATGCTCTTTAAAAAGCTGCAGCACATTGTGACTCCCTGTTTCATCTGTATTCCTTAATGGTCTTAGGTCTTGCTACCATTAGGCTAAATTAAACACATGATTGGAAACTTTGTTAATTGGGAGGAAAGGGGGAAATGTCAATCAATAGTCATTAATCAATTTACTTTTCATATCTGCCTTTACAAAAGAATTAGCAGAACGTACTGGACACTAAGTATGTTTTAATTAGAACAGAGAGAGAAAACCATGCTGTCACGTTGAAAGAGAGGCATTTTTCCTGGACTTCTGTGAACTTAAGAGTAACAGGGCATTAAGACAATTTGCATTAGGAGGACCATTCTAAAGCTAATATTCTTAAGGCTTTCCGCTGATCAGCAGTTGTCATGTGTGAACTACTTGCACCACATTTAATGGCAGCTTGCTTGAAACAAAGAAGTGAGCATTAAAAGCAAAAATACTACAACGTTTATCAAACTTAATTAGTTACCCTCCTTGCAAAAAAAGCAGCTTCGCTGCGTTTCCTCAAGTGCTGAAATACATGAGGCTTCCCATGCTCCTGTAGTGGCTTTAGGTCATTGCAGATAGTATTAAAAATGGAGGTTGTAACACAGGCAGGTTTGGGAAGGTGAAATTTTTGCAACACAACATGACTCCCCATACTGCAAGCACGGCTGTGTGTAGTGGTGTATGCACACCAACGTATGATCAGGATCTGATTACAGTGACAAAAATCCCACCCCCAGTCAATGTCCTGTCTCTTATTGCCTCTCCCCGCAGGGAGCTGTGCTCTGCCAACCTGTGTGCAGAGAATGGCTGGTGTAGAAGGCAGGGAAAGGTGTTCGGTAGGAAATGAATGATGGAAAATAAATATCTCCTTGTTCTTAATGATGCGCCGTTCTTTAGAGTGCCTGGATTTGGCACGCTGCCTACTCATAGGTATTCCTTGAGAATGCCCCCCTGGTGTGCTCCACTCTGTGGGGTGGGATAGGGCAGAATGGGATGGGGTGTGGTGGGATATGATGGGGCAAGTGTTGGAGTGGACTTTCTCATCCAGGAATGCTGGATGCTGTTTGTCCAGATTCTTCTGATGGCAATTGCTTTCTAACTGCCTGTTGCTGTGAGAGGGCAACTTGTGATGTCCAGGTAGATGTCCTGTGGCAGGCTGTCACATTCCCTGTTGGAGCAGTCATTTATTTTGCCTTGTTTCACATTTCAGTAACGTGACAATACTAGAAAACTTGTACAATAATCAATGCTTGAGTATTTAGGCATCAAGACTGTGGTTCAAACACCTTTGCACTCCAGGAGATGGATCCTCTAATGACAAATGTTAAAATACATGTTTTTATTTGTGGCCACTTCCCTGAGAAATGTGCAGTTTGCATTTCTTTCTCAAGCAGTACTGAGCCTGAGAATCAAGTTTAATGTTGTTTTTAATAGAAAGGTCAGTGATGGCTGGCTGTATTTCAGAAATTCCTATGTGAAAGGACCCAGCTTGTCTCTCAACAGAGCTGCAGATGAGCAATGATCCAAGCACAAGAGAGGTCAGTTCAGCTGCCCAGGGAATCAAGATGGCTCAGAATGTAACAGGGATTTCTGAAAAAATGAGCTGTGGCTTTCTACAGATCAGTCAGCCAGGCTTGCTGTCTGTGGAGAAAAGAGAGCATTATTCAGTCTGAGGTTCAGCACTGTATCTCCTCTAATGCTCATTATTCTTCAGCTACTCTTGAGCACCAGACACTGCACGGGCACTTCATCCACACCTCTGTCTTGGTGCAAGCTCTGCTTCAGTCCAGGTCTGCTTTACCCGTTGGCTACCAGCAAACTGAGTGCCCTCCGCTTTGATTTGGTTACAATTCACTCTGAATTCACCATGATGCTGTTCACAACTTTTCTCTTCCAAACAAACACCTTCAGCTCAATCCATCTTTCAACTTGTGGGGACTTTGTTTCATTGGAATCTGGAAATCTCCATGCAGTCATCTTTGACACTGAAGCTTGTGGTACCACTTATAAAGACTGCTGCAGCTCTTTGCAGCAATCCTTGCTGACACTGACCTTTTTTCACCAACTGAAATCTGAATCTCATTTGAGAGATGTCTCCTGTTGAGGAGTATTTTTATTCCACTTTTTTAATACCTTCACTTAATAGAGGTCTTTTCCCAGTATTTACTAGTTTTTCATCTGGGGAACAGGCATCATGTTGCCTCAGCCCAGAAGGTAGGTATCAGATAGGTGGGAATCTCCTCCTAGGAGAAGGTCTTTGATATACTCTGTTCAGATTAATCCTGCCAACCTCCCACCTTCCTTGCTGTTGCAATATCCTGTTTTGGATTCTAGGCAATAAAGGGACAACATCAGTTTCAAATGTTTGGTTCCAAGAAATGGTTAGATGAACATAAGGACAAGTAAGGTTATGCCCTTGCACGTGGTCCTAGTTAAAGATGCCAAACTTGCAGGGGAAGAGCAGAAACCCAGCGGGCGTTTAAACTCTTCCCAGGGGAAGACTGGTTCTTGGAGGGTAAGCAAGTGTGAATAAACTCATCTTTTTGTGGATTATTTTCTTTTCTCCATTCTCATTTCCCCACCTCTAAAGAGCTTTTCTTTCTCTGAATCAGTGGTCATGGAAAGCTGTAGGGCAGTGGAAGATAACTATATAGTGCATTGAAAAGTAGCTAATATTGTATGCCAGCCAGGGAGATGTTCTGTAGCATTGGTTTGCCCTATTTGATTTGACCCAGGGATGCTTCAGTCAATCAAGCAGTGCATTATCATTTCAAGCTCAAGGAGAGATACACTATTAATCTAAGTGAGCTGCAGTCAGACTTGACAAGCAGGGGACAAATCCCTAATCAATCTTTTAATCACCCACCTGGGGTGATTTGAATGAAGTAAATTAAGGGATCCTTCATCAGCAGGAAAAGCTGTACTCAGCTGGTTGAGGAAACATATGTAAGATCTCCTTTGTGAATATGTCTTTAGAATAAAACTCTGTGGATATTTTTCTCTTCCCACATTCATTTAGTGGGGAGTAAACTTAAAGGAAAGGTGAGTGTAAGATAACTGTATGAAGTTTCAAAATAATATAATCACAAATATGTATTTGGAATAAATTTCCTCATTCTCCACAAGTGCTGCAAATATTCCAGAAAATGTCAAACTGTAAAGAAACATAAATACTGAATATTAATTTTTGTAGACCAGCTCTATACAACATCATGGTCAAATAATTGGATGAGGTGTTAAAGGACTGCTTTTGCTATTGCAGATAGCGAAGAAATGTATTGTATAGAAACTGACTTTTATAATTTTCTTTTTCTCTGCTGTCTTTTCTGATATAATTTGTTAGTAATACTGTGTATTCAAAATTCCTGCCAGAGCTAGTGAAGCACAGGATGCCCATAGAAAACAAAACTTGGTTGTAATTTCTAAACAGAGTTACTATGTTTTAACTCGTTGCAACATGCCTTTAAGTTTTGAGTACAATGTGATTCTTTCCCATTGAATCTTGAATTGTGTGCTTTGCTTACTGAGACTTAATATTTGCAGATTGTTGAACATGTGACCTTTTGTGCCATTGATTTGGTTCTTGAAACGGTGGGGCCACAGCGTTGTAATCTGTAGTGTTTGCCGTTCCTGTAGCCACATAGATTTGAAGTTCAAAAGCAGATTAATCTTAAAACCACCTGACAGTCTACCCACAGCACGACCATGAAAATGTGATTAAAAGTAAGAAGTACCTTCTCAGGGCATCCTTAACAGAGCCTCTATTAGTGGGGGAATAAAATTGCTGAGGAAATTTTCCGGGTAAACGTATTAAAACAACTCATCTGTTGTGATTGCTAGACTTCTTACTCAGCCTTGTTTTAAGAGCTTTGTTGGGAAATTTGTGCTCTTCATTCTTGTTTGAAGTACATCTAGGATTAAACTTCTGTCACTTGTATATTGGGAGAGATCAAATCTCTTCAATTCTGTGAGTGTTGTTTTTCGTCTCCAATAGAGTCATTTTAGCACTGCATTACTTAGCGGTAAAGGTTGAGCTGACACTTAAATCATAAACTTTTATTTTCCTCTCTACTTAGATCTTAAACTGAACAAAATCGCCAGCTTCTGGTAACGTTGTCTCCCATTTTCATCTCTGCAGAGGTCTGAGATAACTTGCAAAAGAAACAAACAAAACCTACTTGAGAGGGTCCTGAGAGAGGTGCAGGATTGCAGTGACTTTTTCTGTAATCCGCTCTGGCACGCTTTTGATACTGCCTTTTGCGAGCAGCTAAACCCACCTCCTTTTTGAATTGCAGGTGTCATTGCAAACTGAAGCCCAGAATCATGGGGACGCCTGGGAACCTGACTCGGACACCTGAAAATCAATCATGTTGCCGTCAATGGGAGTCACGTCCCTGGTTAACATGAGCCACCTTTATACATCTGGGAAAAAAGAAACAGACCTTTTCTATACAGTTGAACCTACAGCCTTGCTTTTGTGGTGTTGTTCCTGTTTGGATATGTTAATTTTTAAATAAGAGGTGGAATTTGCTGGTTGCTGCACATGGTTAGTGGGGCATTAGCTGCTATTTCAGATTTTGTTTTTTGAAGGAAGAAAGGAGCTGGCATACAAGATTTGACTCTGCTTCTCTTCAAACCATAGGAGAAGACGGAGACCACCAAGAAAGACAGCTCACAAAAACCCCACAACCAACAACACACCACAAAGCCCATGGGAGCCGTTAGCTGCATGGAGGAAAGGTCAATTAAGCTTTATAAAGGCAAAGTCACTTTTTCAGTTCTTCCTGGCTTACCTGTTTCTTCTTTCACTGATTTCAGAGAAATTACTTCATAGTTAGGACAAAGATAACCAGGAATTTGCACAGGGGTTTACATATGCAAGATTTATTGACCTGGAGGAGTTACCAAGTCAGGTGAGGACACTCAAGACCGCTTTCAACACAAAAGCTCCCTGGGTGTCCTCGAGCTGCTGGCGTGACCTCTGCTCTCCTGGCAGGGACATGTACCCCATGCCTGGGGGCAGGATGGTGGATCAGAGAGTTGGGCTCCTTTTGCTCTGTGCTGCTGGGTGATGTTCCCAGGCTGTGCTGTAGCAGCGCGACACGAAGTAGAGCAGCCCCAACCTACCTTCGATCCTGGGCTCAGGGTAGGTCAAAAGCACAGTACCTGAGAGTGCTTTGCACTGGGACTATCTGTATGCCTCGGCATGTCCCAGCATCCCCCTGAATGGAGTTCCAAGTGTGCTGTCCCTCTGCAAGGTCTGGGTTTCCATGGGAAGGCGATGGAGCCCATGGGCCAAAGGGGACCTGAGCCACACCTCACCCCCTTCCCACTACAGTCATCTGGGACACCAGGGCAGGGGAGTTCAGATACAGCCTCAGCCCCTCACTCCCTCACTCATCCAGGCTCAGGAGATAAAAATTGTATTTTACCTTTCACAGGCATAGTTCTTACAGTCAGAACCCCAGCAGGTAAATCTGAACACCTCTATCATCCATATTCTTCTGTAGGATGTTGCTACCCTCTATTTGTGCAACAGCTCAGATAGCAGCTGCTCTCATGCAGGTTAGGAGAAGAGTCACAGGAGTGAAAGAGTGGCCTGATTAAACCTTTCTTCTCTTCCAGTCCACAGCAAGTTTTTGAATCCTGAGGAGATGATAATTAATGCAGCTCTTGAAATAGCTATTTGAGAGAAGAAATTCAGGTTGCGTGTAGTAAATACAACCTTCATAAGTATATGGAAAACAGATTTACTCTTTAGAAGGAGGTTAAATTTCATTCTTAATTAAAACCGACTTTCTTTTATATAACAATTTTAAAATTACAGTTCCTTGAAGAATGAATATTCCGTAAGGTTGGATAACAAGGCTATGCCTAATTCATGCCAGTTAGATGCAAATGATTATTCTGGTGTGTAAAATACCCAAAACCAAGCGGAAGGTAGGCAGCCAATGAAGGCACAAAAGAACAGTATGAAAAAAATCTTATTTTTTGATTAGGGTAAAAGTTTACCGGGTTCTACTCCTCAAAGCCCTTTTTCATGCTAGTCCATTGACTTCACTAGGATCCTCTCATAAGAGCCTACGTTGCTGGGGTCATTCCCATGAGAAGATGGTGTTTCAAATTAGTGTAGCTTTTCTATTCTTAAACGACAAAAATCTGAGGTGATATGTGCAGCTGACTGACTTAGGATTTTTGGAAAGTAGAACTGCAGTAAATCAGTGAGATAGTACATAGGAAAGCAGAAGATTAAATAAACCAGGCAAATGTGTGTTGGCAGCATGGAGGCTGCTTCAGAACACTATTTTAGAAGCATGGAGTAAATGTATACCGCCTACTAGAGAAGACTTTTAAAAGACTGAAAGGAAAAAAAAAAGGTTGGCATGGTCAAACATCAAGGAAGTGGAAACTACTAAATGACATCAAAGGCATCTTTTAAAAAGTGGAAGTCTTATCTGAACAAGGAAAATAGGAAAGATCATAAACTGTAGCAAGTTGAGTGTCACACTGCAATAAAGTAGGCCAGTGAGGATTTAGAGGGGCAGCCCAGTAAGGTGTGAAAGCTGCTATAAAACCTTTTTCAAAAACATCAAAGGAGGAAGCTGACCAGAAAGTCAGCCGGGCCAATACATGATGAAGGTGTAGAAAAGGCACTCTGTGAAGACGGGACTGTGCGGCAGAGCTACACAATATGTTTCTGTTAGTGCTGGTTACAGGAGAGGTCAGTGAGGCTCCCACTGGAGGCATTCTTCGCAGGAGATGAGTGTGAGAAACTGATTGGAATAAACCAGTAAACTGAACCTAATCAGTTCCCAGGACCAGAACAAATTCATGCAGGAGCTTCAGGTGTGTTCTCGTGTGAAAGTATGGAACTGCAACTATGCTGTTTCAGTTACTGCTTAAAGCACTTAATGACAAAAAATTGGAAGGCTGCAAATGGGACACCGGTCTTTAAGACAAGGATTGAGTAATAATCAAACTATGGACTTAGAAGTCTGACATCCATACCAAGGTAGAAGCTTGGTAGAAGCTATTGAAAAGATAGGGGGAAATTGAAGAAGCAACTTTTCCACACAATAAGGATCCTTGTCTTCATCAGTGGCCAAAGACAACAAAACAAGGACCTGATACCAAAGATATCCCTAGGCACAGAGACACCGGGACAGCCAGAGTGAAGTGCTCCCCTCTTCCACAGATGTTATGTAGCTGGCCTGGGCCAGCTTTGCCACTGTCTCCTCATGCTGCTGGTAGGAAATTTCATGGGTGTAGTTTTGATGCATGTTGATGAGGGCTCTGGGCCTCAGCTCACCCTGTTGTGTCCCCCTATTTTGCACCACACCACAGTCGGGAGAGAGGGTGGTTTCACAGCCTGTAAGAAGGAATGTCACAAAGGGCAGGTACGGTGCAGAACGTGGAGGAGCATGTAGGGCATAAGGCTTCTAGAGCAGAACTGTAACAGTGGCTGCTTTGTGTTCAGGTGTTTCATGACTGTGTGTTGGAGAAAATAGGCTATTTGTGGCTTATCATCTGGATTTGGGCTTATGGCTATGCCATTTAAGACATAAAGGATATGGTAAGAAGAGGTGAATAATGAAATGAGTGACAGTAATGCAGATGATAAACCAGAATATTTTCTCAGAATAGTCTGATCTTAAGTTAGCTGACCAGATTTGCAGAGCTGACTGATTAATGAAATGGCACATGAAATTCAATGTCAATAATTATAAGGTCATGGATACAAAAAAACCCCCCATACCTCTAAGTATAAACAGAGTCAGTAAGAGATTTAATTCTCTAGTATGCCTCAGAAAAGAGGCATAAGAGTTAATGTGGATGGTTTTCTGAAAGCTTCAGTTCAATGGTTGTCGAGAGTTAAAGGCAGATTGAATCAGACAAACCTTTAGGAAAGCAACTCACGACAAAAGAGAGCATATGATTGCAAGTGCAAAACTGTGATATATCTGCTCTTCAATGCTGTGGATGAGGCCCCAGGACTGGGAGTCCAGGTCTGCAAAACCTGAGGAGGGGACGGTACTGCTTAATATCTTCATCAAGGACACAGACAGTGGGATCGAGTGCACCCTCAGCAAGTTTGCAGATGACACCAAGCTGCATGGTGTGCTTGATGCGCCTGAGGGATGGGATGCCATCCAGAGGGACCTGCACAAGCTTGAGGAATGGGCCCAAGTGAACCTCATGAAGTTCAACAAGGCCAAGTGCAGGGTCCTGCACCTGGGTTGGGGCAACCCCCGGTATAAATACAGGCTGGGGGGTGAAGGGATTGAGAGCTGCCCTCCTGAAAAGGGCTTGGGGACACTGGTGGATAAAAAGGTGGACATGAGCTGACAATGTGCTCTTGCAGCCTAGAAGGCCAACCCTATCCTGGGCTGCATCAAAAAAAAACATGGCCAGCAGGTCGAGGGAGGGGATTCTGCCCCTCTACTGCACTCTGGTGAGACCCCACCTGGAGTCCTGAGTCCAGCTCTGGAGCCCTCAGCACAGGAAAGACATGGACCTGTTGGAGCGGGTCCAGAGGAGGCCACAAAGATGATCAGAGGGATGGAACATCTCTCCTATGAGGACAGGCTGAGAGAGTTGGGGTTGTTCAGCCTGGAGAAGAGAAGGCTCTGGGGAGTCTTTTTGCAGCCTTTGCATTGTATTGTATTGTTAAGTATTGCAGTACTTCAAGGGCGCTTATAAGAAAGATGGGGACAGACTTTTTAGCAGGGCCTGTAGTGACAGGACAAGGGGTGATGGTTTTAAACTAAAAGAGGGTAGATTTAGACCAGATCTAAGGAAGAAATTTTTGACAATGAGGGTGGTGAACCCCTGGCACAGGTTGCCTGGAGAGGTGGGAGATGCCCCATCCCTGGAGACATTCCAGGTCAGGTTGGACGAGGCTCTGAGCAACCTGCTCTAGTTGAAGATGACCCTGCTCATTGCAGGGGGGTTGGGCTACATGACTTTAAAGGTCCCTTCCAGCCCAAACTGTTCTATGATTCTATAAAGCTGAACAAGGAGGAGGGTGCCTGGCTGCCTGTAGGGAATGACTTGCAGATTTAGTTTTACATTTGTCTTTGGGCTCCTTCAACAAATACTGCATATGTGGCTGACTTCTAATGTTGTTAAAATTTGTGGAGCTCGTATGCCTGAGGCTATGTCCCCGGAGGAATACTGTATGCAGAGTCCTGTGGCCAGTTTAGTTGTAGGTGCTGTTACAGGAGGAATACAGAGACAGCCCCCCCGCTAAACTGACAGCTCAGTTACACACTCAGACCATAGTCAAGCCTTTTATATGCAATTGCTGCTGAGACTTGAGAAGGCGGAGGGTTTTTTTGGAAACCTTCTCTCCTCAGTATGTGGTTGTCTGACCTCATCTCACGATGATACTTTTTGGATGTTTTTCTTGCCTTGGGGAGGGAGAGAGGGAGGGCAAAGCAACCTGTCTGGCGTGTACTCATTTCCTCCCATCAGAGTTACAGTCCTGAGCAGTTTGACCTCTGTCAAGATGGATGAGCTGGGCCACCAAATCCAAGTTAACAGTGACATTCAAGCTTCTTTCTCACAGACTTCCTGCAGCAGAAATGTATGTTAATTTTATTCTGTTGGTCAGTGCGTACATCTTCCTATATCTCGCTTTTATATAAATGTAATGGGCTTTGCAGGGAACATTTCTCTGGCTGCTATTGCACAGAATACAGACAAATTACAGTAAGTCTGTGCTGTATAACCAATATAATGCCAGAGTTATTTTATTTTGGCTATATTATTTTCCTTAATCTAGAGGGTTGAGCATGCGTGATTAATTTTTATATTAATATTAGTGGTAACCTCTTGCAAAGGAATGATAAATAGAGACATATTATCTTGCTAATAGTCCAAATGGTTTAGCTAGGTGAATGTAGTGTAAAATTGCTGCAATAAGGTAAATCTGTGCTATACCTTACACTGTGCTGCTTTACCATTAGTAGTCTGTTGTCTGATGCTGTGATCTGTATAGAAATAGAATGCTAAGCTATGTTCTGTGGGACAAATGTACATTTTAAAAATGAAACCAAAAACTCTATTACAAGTAAAGATATGGCCTATTTTCTCTCCCAATAATGAAACAGGCAGTTTCATCTGTTAGTTCGTCCTTTTTCAGTACTTTAAAATTGTTGCTCATATTATGTTGCAGCAGGTTTGAATTTTTCAAGCCAGGGACTTTTGTTGAGCCCTTCATGTTCAAAAAGTGCCCTTGAGCTGAGCTTTCAGGTAATATCTGTTGAAACCCAGCTTCGATTACATTTTGAGAGATTAGGAGCTGTTTGTGATGTCTTTGGGAACGACAACACCAGGCTGTAGCAAGGGCATAAGTAAGTGTGCTATTCTTGAGTTTGCTGCTGTCTCTCCTCACCGAGTCAGCTGTGCTTTGTGGGCTTTGAACTTGTATAAAAGCTGAAGGAACGCAGACCTTTGCTATCCCACCAAAGGGAGCAGACCTGCTCACAGGAGTAAGGACACATAGCCTGACTTAGCAGCCTTGCATAAACGAGATTCAGTGATGAGACACTTCCATCCTTCAGATCTTCATTTATTGATATCACCTTGCTAATAAATTATAAGCAAGGATGTATTTATTCTCCATAAAAATGCTGATAAATTCCTCTTGCACTCATTTAAGCACCAGCCAGATAGCTTTACCTTCCACAGTGACACTTAACATACCAAGGTAATTGTTTTACTGCAGTGTGTTTTCCACACTGAGCAGTCAGGTTTGCCCCGAACTTGTCACTTGCTCAGCATTTTGCTACGCTGAACGAACACGATGTCACTGAGAAACTTGGGAACCTTTACAGTGTTTTAAAAGACTTTAGGTGGAGGATCTTACCCTCACCTTTGTATCTTTTGGTATCTGCTTGTTCTCGTTTTTTTGCCCTGGAGCACCAACATTCATACTTTATTTACAGATCTCAACAGGCTTTGCCTTGTCAAATATTTTAAATTCCGTAATGAGGTGTGTAATGTCTCTTATATAAGCTCTGGCTCTTGCTCTCCTAGGATGCCTTGCTGTTTTGTGCTTAAATGGATTTGCTCATTGTTCACTTTACTCATTTTGCTTTTTACTGAGGAATTAAGAAAATGACGTTTGGCTTCTCTTCTCCCACCATATCCTAACTCTCCTCCTACTCCCAAAAAAATCCCAAGCAATCACCCTGCTTCAGATCATCACCTTGGTTGTTTGGAACTAATATCAGAGTTATCTTTTTGATAACAAATATTGTAATGGGAACTGAAACTATACATCTGAAGATGAACTGTGAGCATGTAAGTTGTCAGTCGGGCACTACATAATAACAACAACTCTCTCAATTACTCGACTGAGAAGAGTTTGAGTTCAGGAAGGAACTTTTCAAACAGTGGGTCTGAACTGCTGTAAGGTTGTGCTGGAGACCACAGAACTTCACCTCCTCGCTGATGTGGAGCGTGTCCCAAAACCTTCAATATTCATGTAGAGGCTTTGGATGGTGGGGGAACGGGCATGTGTGGGGTTCACAGCTTGTGTTTGGGCCGTCTGCGCGGCACATGCGGGCTGCAGCCAGTGGGTCAGATCCACTGCATGTGCCTGATATGTTTTTCAACCCACAAGTATGGCATTTCTAGATTTCCCAAGGTAGTTTAGATAGATTTTCCCTTCCAGCCTTGTCAACATGAGATAGTATTGAAATATATAATCTCAGATGATGTTAAAATTGCAGGCAATGTGCAAACCTATAAGGTATTAGTGAGAGAAAGAGACGGAGTTCCAAGATGCAGGTGGGCTGAGTTGAAGGTGGATGAATGTCTCCAGCAGGAAATGAGTGCACTCATTTGTCCTGGATGAAATCTTCATTAATGCTGTGATGGACTAGATATACAATCTGAGCATATTCTGTTTATGGGCTGGCTCTCCGATTCATGTTTTGTGAGTTTCCTCCCAGGCAAAGCTGCTCTGGTTGGTTCATTAGTGTCTTGTCAGAAAAACAGTCGAGAAGATATTAATCTGAAGCTCAAATACCATGTAAATTAGCAAGCAGAGGTTTTGTACTGTGGAGGCAGTTCAGAATGTACTTGGCAGAAGAAATGCAAAGAAAATCCTTTTATCAGTGAGAGACCCTTAAAGCGGTAGATACAGACATTTCAGCCCCTTTTCTAAATACGGTCTTAAAATAGTTTGCACCAGATGCCATCTATGAATGACACCTTGTTAATCTTATGTTTTAGATCAAAATAGTAGAACAGAACTTCACTTTCAGAGCAAATATGTGGATATTTTGATGACATACTTTGGAGACAGAAACAAATGAAAAATCTGTTCTACTTTATGATATAGAGAAGCAAACAAAGAGAAAGGTCACTCCTCTGGAAGCTGATGATAGATGCACTTTTCAGGAGCCCCACTCTGAGAGTGGAACATACTGGTAGCAATATATGGTGGGAGGGTCCTGTTTTACTGGCAGGCAAAAAATCATAACTTTTGCATGCAATCATCAACAGAATCCGTGTGGAGTCACTTCCTTTCAGCACAATGAGATAAAAAAGTGAGCTTGGGAAACTGTGATGGGGATCGAAATCTAGGGATTACGGACGTGCGTGTCAGGGCTGTCTCACCTGGTACCTTGGCTCTCGCTGCTGGGAGCAAACGACTGAGCCTCAGCAGCTCTTCTGGCAATATGTGTCACATTTGGGGGAAGTGCTTCCATTTCTAGGTTTGGTTTTAAATGGAAGTTAATAATTCAGTGTTTCAGTCCATTAGAAGAAACTGGCTTTGATGCAGTTGCATCAAGATCTGAACTAACAGTAGCAGAAATCTTTTTCAAACACTTATGCTGGGTAATGTAGGCATAAAATGCTAGTAAATAGTAATTGCAGTGTGTCACATTCATTTTGTACATGCACATAGCTATATTAGCTTCAAGGCAGGAGACAGCTAAGATGTTAATTTCTTAGCTAGAAGCAAACACCTGCATGAGGTTTGAAATCGTGGTCTCTCTGGCCATATGTGTACTGCTTTATCAGACTGCTCCCAGGGACTGACCCAGGAAAGCATCCCAAGCTGGAGTTCACATGCACATTTCAGGCTCTTACCATGCTTCCCAAATACCCCAGATGTGTCCACACGAAGTACCTCTGAGTGTCCTTGGGATCTCCTATCCTACAGTGCTTTTGGTGCTGTCAGTAAGAGAAACGCTTTCTATGTGACCTACCATGTAGCTCTACCTAAGTGGCTTGCATCTGTTCATGATTGCCAGTAGCAAAAGCAGGGAAAGAACTTTTCTTTAGTGTGCCTGGGCCTTGCCTGGACCTCTGGCTTCTCAGCTGGTCCCACTGCTTCCCCAGAGGTTGCCCGTTTGAAGCAGCTGCAAGCAAAGCCCCACCGGGATCCCTGGGGCCAGGACAGTCAGCAACCCGTGCCTTCCCTCCTGCTGTCCTCGTCTCAGACTCAGTCTCTCCCTGGACCTCAGTCACAGCAGAGGTCCCCAGCACTCACACTTGGCAGCACAGACACCCCGGGAGATGGGGAAGATGAGACCCTTCCCATGTGTGTGCTCCAACTGGATTTTTACAGCTTCCTCATGGAACTGAGTCATGAGAGAGAACATGCATTGCCAAGTGATAAACACTTGGGCAGGACTCAGCCTGGGACACTGAATTTAGTCATCTAATGTATGTGTACATGAGATTTCTAAGCTCCAATTATAGATGGTGAAGATCCAGTCCACAAATCTCAGGGGAGGCATATTCAGCAGAAATGGTAGGGTCTGGAGACTGAGTCCACCCATGGTGAGGAAGACACTGAGAGGCTCCATTCAGTTGCCCTCTTACAAATACTGATAATTGGTACCTTTGAGATACCCAAGGCTACCTTAGGCATCTGGATGGGGCTTGCAGGTTTGACACAGGACCTACAGGACAGCTCAGCTCTTCTGGTGCAGCAGCAGGAGGCAAACCAGAAAACTCCAGGGCATCTTAATGGCTCCAGACATAAAATGCTTTGGCAGTTGAACCTGACTGCAGTAGGAGCTGAGATGCCCAGCTCACAAATAAAGGTTTGCAATTAGGTGATTAAATTTAGATGTCCCAGTCTCAAACTGCATCCCACCTTTGTTTTCTGGCAAGAACAAAAAGCCTTTCTACATCCATAACACACACAGAACATAGGCCAAAGGCAGCTCCTCACAGCCCACACCCAAACCAGCACCCCCCCTTCCCTCTGGCCTTAGGACTGCCCAAGGCATAGGAATGCAGCCTTCCTCCTTCTCAGCCTCTTTGGAAACCTCTGCAAAAAACCTTTAGAAACCTCCGCCTGAAGCAAAGGCTATATGAAAGACAGGCAACCTGAAGAGAAATCTCGCTAGCTGTGGTCCTTCACAAAGCATTTGAAATTAGCTGTGCCCCTACAGAGCAGCATTTGGGCCTCAACAGCATCAAATCATCAAGAAAGGGCACCCCGCACTGCCCTTCCTTCACAGCAACGCGGGTGAGAGCCTGGCTGAGGGCAGCGCGTGCCCAGTTGACTCACATGGAGCAAGTAACCGTTGCCACCTCCTTTCCCCACAGGTGGATGAGCAACTGGTCCTTTCCACCCTCACCCTTGGTGTTTGGCTGAGGGACATCTCACAGCCCTGTCCTCAGCCCCCGTGCCAGCGCAGGGCTGCGAGAGGACACTCGCGCTGCCTCTGAATGCTCACGGTGTTGAAGAGGCGGCTCCTCCCATCAGTCTGGGGAAGACACAGGCTCCAGCAACGACCTGCACTGGGCACAAAAACTCCCAGTGAGGGTCTGCCATGAGGTTTTCCTACGAGGCAGAATCTTCCGCTTCCCTTGCACTGTGGCCTTTTGAAGGCCGCATGGTCACTGTCAGCCATGGCCTTTGGTGTGGTCGGGGGTTGTACCAGTGCCCATGCATCGTCACTTTCAGCACCGGGCACAAGACCCTGTGAGTGCAGCACCAGACTGATGTGAAGATGCCTGTAGTGCTTAGCAATCTTCAAAAAATTCTGTCCTCTGAGAAGTTACTGCAGATACTCTTGGCAGCATGTCATGCAGAGAAGAGTGTGGCACCAGATTTTTATCTTGGAAGAGTTGTGTGGTACTTCTTTGACTTCAAAATAGCTATCTGTTAGATATTCCCATACAAAAAATAGCTCCGATTACAGAAATGAATAATGAATTTCACATTCCTTGTAGATTCTGTTTATGCATTTGATAACAAAACAACTACTATAGTTGCATTGAATTATCTGAGTATAAAATTTATTAGTACAGCTCATTCAGTGAACTGTCAAGCTGCACATAACCTTGCCAGTGTAACCAACGTAATTTTATATTTGTCATAACTGTTTGGTAACTTCATTGTTCGATCCTCTGACAGAGGATTTGTAGAAGTATTTGTAAATGTGTATGTTCATTCTTACTATCACAATAGCCATTCGGATCCATAACTTATATACAGCATACGCTGAACCTACCAGATTTGTTTGGAAAAAACCCAGCTTCTTAGCAATTCACCAGCTCAGTGTACCTCTCCCTGTTCCTACTGAGCCATTACCTTTCCAGCAAATGGCTGATTGTCTTGTCAGTCCAGAATGTGCTCAGATGCAAGAGAGACAATTGACGCTGTTGAGAAATGTTCGGGTATTACCTCCTGGATCTGAAGAGTGTTGTGGTTTAGCGATACAAGGTACTATCAGAGAGAAATGCACAGGAATGCTTTTGTTTGGGCTTTCAGTAACAGAAACAGTAGAAGATGTTTAGAAAATGAAACGATTAGGTAAAATTGAGACTATAAGCAAGAAAGAACTGAAGGTGGCACTGTAGGAACAGACATGCCCCTTTTAAGAAAATAAAGATGGTAAGTGCCTGCTTGCTCTTTCTCTTTGAAACAAGAAAAAAAAAAAAAAAGAGCAGATTGTCAGACACAGACCCCGTTTTCCCATACCTTTTTCTCACTTTTCGCTAGTGAATATATATTCGCCCCCCTTCCTTGGAGTGGGAGGGCTCTGAGGAGAGCATCAGGACACTCGGTGTCCTTTCCCACAGAAGAGACCCACATCTGCACAGCCGGCAGCGGGCAGGCTGCCGGCACCGCAGGCGGGGTGGTCAGCTGAAGGTGGGAAACTGCCACCGGTTTGATGCCGGGCTGAGGAGCCATCGGCTACGGCACTTTTCTTTCCCAGATGAGTCAGGCCTATGGCAGGGTATTTGCTTTCCAGCGGTCCACCCCCAGCACTCACTAGAAGGGCACAGAGAGAGGCTTCTCAGGAGCACATCTAAGCCAAGCAGGCTTTATACAAAACGCCGAGGACTCACCCCTGCAGCTCTTAATTCCAGTCAACCTTTCAGACTATCTTTGCCCTAAACTAATCCTAAGGCAGGAGGGCTTTCCAAGAGCAACCTGTTACGGGGAGGTTTAGTCTGGCAGAAACTACAGCCTAGAGCTCCAGAAGTGTCCAGCACCCACGCTGGGGACACACCGCAAGGACGAGATCCTGAACGGCTGCACAATTTCACCGCAGAGAAAATGCCTGGTTTTGGAAATATCACCGGCCAAATGCATACATCTCAGAAGAAAACTTGCGGTTTATAGCCAGCACCCGCATGTAGCATGGTGCTGCTTTCATAGGGCTAGAAAGCTGTCTCAGACAGAGATCTGCCTTCCCGCTCGGCCACAAGAACCAGACTCCGTGCTAGGCAGCGGCAGCGTGACCTGCTCCTGCAGTCAGCTCCAGCAGCAAGAGCACAGAGGTGGGGTTTACGTTTCATTTGAATTTGGTGCACTTAGTGGGTATTTTTGCTTTGTTTTGGACTTGTTTTGGCTTCTCCGCAGTGCAGCCTTTTCTGGTCACAAGTCTGCTCCTATTGATCAACATTATAATGTGGTTTTTGTTTTTTTTTTCATGAGGACAAATCATTTATCTCTGTAGGCAGAAGCAGACATAAAGGCTTTCAACATCAGGAGAGGGACCTTGGATGGGACTCTGCACCAGGAGCAGGGTGCAGAGCAGTGCACCAAGTGCACAGTGCGTCAAAATGAGAGGGACCTTCAAGCAACGGCAGCTCCAACACCGGCTAGCTGGTGGGGAACCAAAAAGTCTGGCAAATCTGTGTGTGTGCACACATGCATGTAGCACGGCGGATGTTCAAGACAGCAATACGACACAAAACAAGAACAGCGTATGCTATTTGTTATCAAGATACTACTGAAGAGATGAGAGTTTTTAGATGTATATGCTGGAAACAAGAAAACATAGGCATTGTGTGGAGGGTGTATGATTCTCCTGCATGCCCCTTTTGCCTTCAGCCCAGGATGCCCCGTGCCTGTCTTTGTGGACCTGGGGACAGCCAGTGACATCCCCACCAAGGACTCTTGCAAAAGTTTCACAAATGCATGAGAGCTGCGAAAGCCATTTAAACACCAGTGAAAACAAATATCTAGGGAAACTTGCTAATACTTGTAGCTTATTACCTGGTGTAACAGGTTTGCGCAAGGTCTGTAGTTGCCTCCTGTGAGGTTGCTGCAAGGTTTGTACCATGGAGGTTACGCTCCGTTGCATTTTGCCAGTGCTAAATTTCACTCTTAAGGAAAAATGCCAAGGGAAGATTTTGGCAGGGGTAATAAAGCTGTGAGGAGAGCCCAGCGCCCCCGAAGTAAGAGCCATTGCTCCCTTCTTGCTTGCAACCGCTACTGCTGAGCAGGGTGTTGTATTCAGAGCCACCCAGGGTGTCTTCGGGTGGACGCTTTGTTCCAGGACCCACGGTGCGTGAGCGTGCCATGCCTCTGAGCCTGGGGGGTGAAGCTTGGGCAACTGGCAAGGCGCTTGTGAAGATTTCGAAGGTGTAACTGATTTAACAGACTGATGCCTCCAACGGAGGGGGCTGTTGTAAGGGAGGGGTGTTATTCTGGGTGGTTCCTTCTTGTCGGCATGGCTGCTCTCGGAAGGTCTTTCTCTGTAGGAGGAAAAGGCAAGCTCCTTCCACCACTCTGGTAGGAGAACCAGCAGCTTTCTCCTTCCAAGGCCTAAGGTGTAATGGTGTGTGCTCCAGGGAGCTCCCCTTGTTCAAGGAAAAGTCCAGCTGAGGTCCTGCAGCCTGACACAGATTTTAGGGCCCTCAGCTTCATCCTCTGCTTCTGACACCACAGTGCCCTAGGTCTGAGCGTGCCTGATCAAACAGGAAAAATGAGCAAAACAAGCACATGCTGTATTTTTCTAGAGATGGCAAGGAAGACTGTGTAGGTGGGAATCTGGTATCAGCCTGGATATTGTCCCCTGGGAGACTCCTCTCTATCAGTAATTCTCAGTTATGGCCATGATGAGCACATGTGGATACCAAAATCTTCACCAATGAACCATCACATAAAAGCATGCTTGTTGTCCAGGTGTATTTTAACTGCCCAGATTACAGCTTCCGTGAAAGTGTTTTATTTGCACGGGAAATGTGAGGACCACCATGAGGAGGTACTCACTGTGGCTCATACCCTCTCTTGCTTCATGTATGAAAAGGGAGATTTGCATATACCACTTGCGGCATTTGAATTATGAGAAAATTGGAAATCCTTCCTATGTCTCTCTCTCACTCTCTCTGACACCCTCCTGTTTAACAAGTCCCGTCATCCTCAATAGGAGGCAATTCATATGTCAGTGGTAGGATAATGGCTGGCTGTAAGGTAGCAGATAACATAATCTGCCTCTTGAAGTTCTGCAGAAACTGTCCTTTCTATTTATTTTACTTGACCTGGAAAGAGCAAAGTGCTGTTAAGCCAGCAGGTTTGATTGATTGCAGATATATATCTATACCCAGGAGTCTCGCCTATCAGTAAGTTACTTTCAAGTAAGGACGGGTTTGATTTGCAAGCTTTGTCCTTAATCTAAAGCAATGTGTAATAGAAAGTTAGACCTCAAGTCATGAGCCACTAACAGTTATAAATAAAGGTAATCACTATGAAACAAAGCAAGTTCAGATGATTTGTTAAAATAAATTAAAATATAATGTGGTGCTACGGCTGCTTTTTAGATGCTTTTGAACATCCTCTGTTGCTCTCTGTCAGCTGGTGACTTCACTAAGTAGCAACTGATTTTAAGAAGGAGAAAAATACAAATTATTCATTTGGGTGTTGTGCTCCCACACATTCGCAAGCAACATCTGTCTTTAAGAGCTATATGTGACAGCTCTGCTCTCTCAAGGGAGTATTTACCACTAACCTGGGGAGCTTGACAATTCATGGGAAGTTTTGAAGTATGACAATTATGAGACAGCACGTAATAGTCTTTAAATCGTGTGTGTTTATTCTGATCATAGGTTGAGCAGTGGCGTATTTCGCTCTTTGATTTTGAGCCACCTAGTGGTAATACAAATGAGATAAGATTTCTGTGCTTAAGAGTTGTGAACCTTTCTCAGCAGATATGTACAGTTTTATGGGACTAAGCTCAGCAAAGTGAATAAAACCTCTGCACTGTATAAGGATCCTGTGCCAATACTTAACTTTTTGTGGTGAAGTTTTATTATTTGTGTGTGTAAAACTATTGACTTCAACATTTTGTCTCTTTTGCTAAAGAACTCGTTCTTTCGTTGGAAATACAGTAAAAATGTCAGTGTTACCTAATAACAAGGAGTTAAATCATTCCCCCAGACTGATCCCGTCAGTGGGCTGCTCCAGGTCTCCGGTGAGGCTATTTCAAGCCGCTTTTCCCTCTGGGAGCCTTTCTGGGGACTGCCCGACTCACCAGGCGTCTGGATGGTGCTTGGCAGACGTGCCGGCAGGGTGCACCTAATGCCCCCCTCACCTCAGACCACTGCCCCGTCTCCACTCGTGACACAAGCCTGAGCAGAGAGTCCGGCAGCCTTGGGCCATATCACTTCGTGGCCCTTAGGCAGAGATGGTTTGAGAAGATTCCCCAAAACATTCTTGTGTTGGGGTCAGGAATGTGAATGGAAACCCCTGGCTCTGATCCTGGGCTTTGCCATGTGTCCTCAGCATTGCTGCTAGCTTTCATTCCCCAGAGCATTTTTATCCAGTCTATTCTAATATCAAAATCTGATCTTAAAAATAGTATTTTCCAAAATTGAGCAATTTATCCAAATATTATGCTATATAACTGAACTGGAATTAGCAGGGAGCATTATATACCCATATATCCATGACAGAGCTGCATTTTCCAGGCCTGTTGTCTGGATGATAATCAATCACATGTCCTTTTGCACTCAAAGAACCAAAGTTAATTACAGACCTGCTCAGTGGTCTATGAGATACACTCAGCACCTCAGATATACTGTAGCTAATTTTAGGGTTTTCTAAATGGGAACTGTAGATCAAAGTATCTTTCATTTTGTCCATGTTCTCATATAATGGTCTCAAGAGCATCCAGATCACTAAATCCTTATTGCTAATCTTACAGGTTAGAAACCGCAGTCACCTTTCTTTTCTGTGCTGAATTTTTGAAGCCCTTCTAGTCGTTGGCCATTCCCCGATGCCATGTTGCATAAATTTTCTTCTATGTTCATATAGCTCTCAGTTCCCTAAATATAACTTCTGGATACTAAGACTATGTAGCATTACAAAACCCCCCTAAATATTACATCCTATATTCTCAGCTAGATTACCAAAATATGCTTTCAGAGCAATCTTAAAAAATAAATAAAATAGTTCATCCTCTGTTTTTAACATAATGAGGATGTTAAAAAGGACTCATAAATGAGGACTCATATACGTACAGTCCGTTACAGGGCTCTTCTTTAGAGAGGAGAAAAAAAATTGAAAATTACATCTTCAGTGTTTCCTGAAGGTTAAGATGTTCAAATAATCCCCAGAGAGTTAGCAAGGGGAAAATGCCTTGCCTTCAGTTACAGACTTCACTACCCATTTGGCATTTGTAATTTCTGTGTGATACCTCAAGCTTTTGGTATGTCATGTTTCTGTGTCATTTTTTACTAAACTGGGTACTGGAAGCACTGGACCTATTAAGCTGAAAGATGGTTACAGGCAGAGTATGGAAACAGGTGCTCGTTAATTCTTGTTAATTCTGAAAAACATGTAGAAAGGATTACAAGAATTCCTTGTAAAGTAGGAGAGGAAGGAAATGTCAGCTGGGACGGGGAAACCACAGGAACGGCCCAGATGGGAAGAGAAATTCAGCCAGATGTTTGTTATCATGTTGAGTGCAACGAAGCCAAACACCAGGTTGAGGATGAGCCTGGCCGAGGAGAGGGATTTTCTCTCTTCTGCTGAAGGGCTGGATCCAGAAAAAGATGCGTTGTTTCCAGATTACCGCCTGTGTGGTCTGAAACGGAGCTTGGCGCTCGCTGTGCTGCCTGTTTCCAAGGTCGGAGCGGGACAGCTGGGCTCCAGCTGCCTGCACGGCCAGCAGGAGTGATGGAGGGAGTGCTGGAGACCACCACCAGGACGGGTCTGGGGGTGCCACCCGCTCTGGCGTGATGTGCTCCCACGGACACTGCTCTGAACACCGGAGGGAGAGAAGCCCGGCAGCCGCCACGGCCCCCAGCCGAGCAACGCTGTGCCTGGGGTCTGCGGGTCTGTGGCACACTGCTCCGGGCGGGAGCGTTTCTCCTGACCTCTGCCGCGCCCAGGAGCTTTCTGGCTTTGCAGGGAGGATGAGGGAGAGGTGGCCATGGGAATAGGCACCCTGGCTGCTCCCCTGAAGGGGTGGTGGAGACCAGCACCTCTTCCAGTCCGCATGGAAGTACTGAACATGAAATAGCAAACCCCAAATCACCAGCAATTAGATCCGGAGAGGAATTTAGGAGTGTCACTCAGACAAAAATCCTAAGGATGAGCAGGCTAGCTAAGCGACTGGGGAGGACAAGCCCCATCGATTCTCTGTGCTTGTAAGGCAAGATGGCAGCTCTTTAAAACCTGACTTTACCTCTTGCCAGTGTTTGTTTGCTCGGAGGTGGGAATTCTTTGACGTGCCCCAGGGGTGGGCAGCGGGATGCAAACACCACCTCCCTGGAAGTGAGGCTCTGGAGTTGCAGCAAGCCCTGGTCCCACAGCAGAGCGATGGCAGTGGTGATTCCACCTGGTGCAACTCCGGGGTAAACTCTGCCTTTTTCTAGCAGAGAACATGAGAGAGTCTGTGTAGAGATGCATGCAGTGAACTTGGGCAGGCAGTTATTGCTGCAGAGGGGGAAGACAGATTTGGGATTTTGCCACCTGGCCCCTTTACAGGTGCATGCAGGAGACCCTGAGCAAAGACATTTGCAGGGGACCTCCTGATTTCTCTTTTAGGGCATTTCGCCAGAGAAGGACTGGCAGTGGTTTTAGGTAAGCCTTGCCTGATGGAGGTGTACCGAACCCACTGGGGGTTTACACCCCTCCGCCAGCCACCTCCTCCCTGCTGCCCAGGTGTCCCCCGCTGCTCTGCACTGGGGGCAGCGGCGTGGGCTGGTGCGCGGACTGGCACAGGTACTGGGGACCTCTGGGGTGACAGGGGAGCGAGGGGATCCTTGTGGGACCCACACTGCTGCTGCCACCGGGACCTGAGAAAACTGCCCGGGCTGCTCTCCCTGCCCCTCCCCGGCCACAGGGAGAGCCGTATCCACAGTTCCACGTGGCGTCTCGCTGCAGGGCACGTCTTTGGCTCACGTTAGGTGGCTGAGTGGCACCAAAATTAACAGGTAAAGCTAGAAAGGAGCAATAGCTGGATGGACTGTTGGAGGCAAAGCGACCGAATTGCCGTATCCACCCGTCCACACGGATCTGGATGCACTTTAGCTGTGTTTGTCCACAACAAAATCTGACTTGTGGCAGAGTTGTCGCTGCTATGCCAGCCTGGTGCAGGCGAACGGTTCCTGCACTCGTGCTGGCAGCTGTGTAGGACACCACCCCGGCTTTGTCAGCTTTGCCGTTTCAGGTGTCCTTCAGCCCCATATGCATTTGCAGGGCACAGAAAGGTCGTTTCCAACCCAGGGCTCAGGAAATTTGTCATGCAGGACGTATTCTCAAACCTTTTGGATGCAGCACAACTGCTGGACGGTAGCCACCAAGTAACTTCTGTTTGGTCATGGAGTGAGCTTCACAGACCCTCCAAATGTGTCTAGACAAGGAATAAAGTTTATATTCCCATCAAAGACTTACACAGACTCACAGGTATGATGTATGTGTGTATTTATCAGTCCAGAAATGGCAGTGACACTTCAAATGACAGTGTATCACTGGGAGCTCATGTTCAATCAGTTATACACAATGTCCTCTGCAGGGAAATTATTATCCAGAGAATATTAACACATAATACAACCCACCTTTTTATTTCTAGATTTATAATTTTGCTTTGGTCATATTCAGGATGTGTGTTGCCCGACACCACCAGCTTTACAAATTGATCCACCTCGCTCACTCTGCATTACTGACCTGTCCCCATTCTTTACTGCTCACCGATTTCTCTCAGCTGCAGGATATTTTCTTCCCAGTCACTGATGATAGTGTGCAACAGCTTCTCAACCAGAGGGAAGGAGCAGTCAAGCCAGCCTGTCAGATCCCTGTTTATTAACTGCAGCAGCCAAAAGCCCACGGAGCTGTAGAGAGGCTGCCTGCCCTTCCCAGCACTGTTTCAGCAGCAACACCCACTGTAACCCTTTTCTTCTCACACACTTTACTCACACTTTACTTTCCCTGCAAAACGTTAATAATGATGCTTCAATTCACAGCCACAGTCCTAGCAAAGTGATGAAGCTTAAGAAAAAAAAAAGGAAGCCCAATAGTTTAAAGAGGGGCTGATTTCGTAAAGGGAGTCCACACTTTTCCGAACTGCATCTGAAGAACAAAGAGGAAGAAACAAAATAATGTGCAGCTAGTTAAGAAATAGCTTTCAGACTTCATTTGGTTGGGAAATGTTTTAATGTTGCTAGTCATGGTTAGACAATAGGGGCATGACCTGAACATCCTAGGAAAATACCAGCTGCTCTGAAAGAAAAAAATTACAAACATATGGTGAAACCAGTAACATGGAGGCCTTTAACTTGACAAATTTCACATAAGTTAATTCCAGTGGTAATGTAGTTTCTTCCTGGAACATTTATTTATTTGCACGCTATTTTTCTAAGAGAGTTACACCCAGGCTTTTTCACTGAGGTTCATAGTCTCTGGGGAATGTCATTCAATTTAATGTTGCTCAGAGTGGTCTCCAAACATACTGCTCCAGCTGTGTTTTGAACAGTTGTGTCCCTCTTTAACCAAGCCCTCCCTCTGCTCTTCCCTGCCTCATTTTCCAGCCTACACTAAAACCGTACTCACTTTCTGAAGGACCTTCCTCCTACCTTGTACACTTTTTTGGACTGTTTCCTTCTAGATAATATCCTTATTTCCCTTAAATCAGCCTTCTACTTCATTCTCCAGGCAGACATCTTGAGTGAGCTTTGATACTGTCTGCCTTTCTCTTGACTTTGACGGGCTGTGAGTTGCTCTACCCAGACCTGCACCAGCCACTACTAGGCTGAAATCTTAAATCACATCCAAATCACCATGTCACTTGGCTATTGCAATTTTCATAGAATCATAGAACCATCTTTGGGTTGAAAGGGACCTTTTAAGGTCAACTAGTCCAACCCCCTGCAATGAGCAGGGACATCTTCAACTCTAGATCTATCAAGTTGCTCAGAGCCACGTCCAACCTGACTTTGAATGTCTCCAGGGATGAGGCATCTCCCACCTCTCTGGGCAACCTGTGCCAGTGTTTCACCACCCTCATTGTCAAAAATTTCTTCCTTAGATCTAGTCTAAATCTACCCTCTTTTAGTTTAAAACCATCATCCCTTGTCATAAATCTTTGGCATCTAAGCTCCGAGGTTTCTGGGATGCTGCAGCCAGGCTCCTCTTGGTCCTTGAACGATGCTACTTCCAGCGTTGCCAGTGGCCGTCGGTGTATTATTTTGCTTAATATACAATATTAGGTAGTTGTGTGGCCTTCATATTTTCTCCTGTAGATTAGTGGCTATGTCTGTTGTTGTAGACAGGCCCCGTTCCACAGCACTGCTTTGCAGCCTGTGCAATGTCAGCCAAGTGTTTGTTGTGTGGGGAACTAACAGCTGGATTTATGCTGCACAGTTAGAGGTGATACTGTTCCCTCACGGTTTAGAGGACTATATTGCTCTGCTTCTTGTGATCTGTCCTAGCTGAAGCTGCTCTCAGCCAAGCTGCTCCATCAGCACAGGCAATTCCCTTCGTCTGGGAACAAAAGCTCTTTGCCACTGTCCGTGCCTGTAAATTGCACATCGTCACCTGCATGAGGAGCTGCATAGCTTGAGTCTGACACACAGCTCTCTATGTATCTGCCCAGCATAGGAATGCACTTCTTCTCCTCTGTGTATGGAGGACATATGCATGTTGACTGCCTTTTGATTTTCTGAAGTCAATCACTGAGATATTAAGCCCATCTATAACTACGAATTTGTTTGGCTTCTCTCCTTTCAAAATTTCATGGATAATCTCTATTCCTTTACTACCAAACACGTTATTAAGTTACAGAAAAATGAGACAGAAATTGGAGGTCTGTGGGTAAGAAAGATGGCATAGATCCATATTAGTGTGTAATATATAAAAAAAAAAGATGTTGGTATAAAAGAAAGAGTAGAAGTATCAGAACAGAAGGTTCTCCATTGCAGTTTTTTAATATTAAAAAGTCCAAAAATGAGTCCAGGAGAGAAAGTAACACACGAAACATATGAGATGGATGGGAGAGCAGGCGGGAGAGGCAAAGACATGAGAAGCAATGGTCCAGATGAGGCTGGGTGGTTACTCTTCATCTCTTTTGGCCTGCACAACCCCTGAGACCTGCATGTGATGGAGAAGAGAGATGGCAGCCAGCCCCAGAAGCTGGAGTGTGACGCTAACACCGGGCTGTTACGGGCCTCTGGGGTTTCCAAATGAAAACAAGAAGTTTAGCAAGCGTCTACCATAAACCTCCCTTAATCTCAAACTATTTCTTTCAGCATATGGAGTTCATTAGAAGAGTATAAACCCATTCTCAACGGAGGTTTACTGTGTATTATACAAAAATTGAATTGTTGCAATAGCAACTGCAGCTGACTACCACCTCTAAAGATGTAGCATAAATCTGAGTTTGAGTGCCCCGCGTAGTAAACACTTAATGGGTAACGTTGCACAGTCTGCCCAAACAATGCTATGGAGCAGAGCCTCTCTGCTAAAGCAAACACACTGCCACTAATCTACGTTAGAAAATAGGAAGGCCACACAAAATTACCGAAAATACACATTAAACAAAGCAGACCATTATTAGACTTGTAAATCTAAGTTGTTGTGAGATGTTGTCTCAGCTATAGCAGCATCGTAAAAAGATCCTAATTGCCTATACAGCCATTTGGCTTGATATAAAAATATGCATTCCTTTGACATATATAGGACTGGTGGACTGTTACAGTAATTACCTTAATCTGGCAATTGCCGTAAATAATTCTCCTTTTCAAGGATTTGAAGACGCCTTGAGTAGTTACTCTACTGTAGCATTTATTCTTACTGTAGCATTTTTCTAGTTGTACAATGCAATTATTAGAATTCAAATATGCCTAATGAATTTGCTATATAAATGTACTTAACTGTATACAGATTATTAACTGTGGCTAGAAAGAGGAGAAATAGAAAAAATAAGGACCCACCATAAAATTGTGGTCATGTCTTATGCAATATCTAAGCATATATTTTTCTGATTTTCCAAATTTTATGTCATTTTCCTATGTTAAAAGAAGCACAAGATATCCTGATTCTTCTTGTGTTTGGCAATATGTTTTTTACTTCTGATTTCTGCTGGAAATATACATAAAATCAAACATTCAGGCTTCTTTGAATTGACAAGTGAAGATAAATAGAGAAAAAGATTTTTCTTAAAAGTGTGATGAATGGGAAGAGAAAATATCACTGAGTGGTAAAAAAAAATGTTGACACACCTAGTCAATCTTTTTAATCCAGCAACAACTAAAAATTTCATTAAAATAATAATGAGGTAAAATAAATGTAAAATGTCACAGGGAGGAAATGCTTTAATATCAGGAAGAAGCTTGCCGTTCCATACCTGCAATACTAGAAACACTCTGCTGTGTATATACGTGGTCATTCCGCAGACTATGAAAACAGTGACTCCTCTGTCATTTATAATCCATAACCTGTAAAATGAAGTCTTTCTAATTTCCCAGGTGAGAAGTAATATTCAATATTTCAGTATTTCAATACCTGAAGTTGTGACCCATTGAAAAACAGTGAAGGAACATTACAAGGGCTGAGCTCATGAGGAGATGCAGGAATGAAGGAATTCAGAGTACTCACAAAAAAGTGAGGATCTTCCAAGTGTGGCCCTGAGTCGTGGGTAGGAGGATCCAACCTACAAAGGCAAAAGTGAACATCACAGTTATTTACAATTATTACAATGATTTGAGCCAATGTTAGAAATAATAGAAAACATTATTACAAATAATCCATTTACTATGCTGAGGATGACACCATTCTGGAGCTGTATGATACAACACTAACATAGTACTTTCTTGCATGCTAATACCTGTAAGAAGTTTCTGAGGATGCTCAATCTGAACTAGCTTCTAGGATCTTAAGGAGAGCTGGACAAATCTGAGAAAAATTAACCAGTGGAATTGTTTCTCTTCTAGAACTTATCATATGTTAAAAATAAACCATAATAATGAAATCCCCACTCAGCATGAGGAATGGGGAATAGCAAGTTGACTGCAGTGTCATATAAAACCCACGTGAACTCATCAACCCAATGTGCGCAGAATGGTTCCTGGGCACAGAGGGCAACTGCCACGAAATGCCCCACGTCTCTGCTAAATTCCCCCAGGCCTTGGGGTAAGGTGTCACGTCTGACCTGTCTGGTGGGAAGGAACCCAGGCTGTGCTAACTCCCAAAATGTGCCGAGGGTGGTTTGAGAGCGTAGGAGCTGGCACAGGCCAGCCTGGAGCTGGAGGCAGCTCTGACAGCTCCAGTGCCTGGGAATGCTCCTTTGAATCATTTAATTTACTAGTATTGAAATAATGAGAGAGACAGTCCTAAAATAATAGCTGAGTATGTGTGTGTATGAGAACTGTATCAAAGTCTTCAAGTCTAACATTTTTACCGTCTTTCTAAGCACGTGTGTTTAAATCCCACAGTCATTCCCTTGAACCACAGTCACCACGAACCTGGTCCTGCAGATGGGGAGAGTGAACCTCTCGAGAGCAATTAAGCGAGCAGGTATTTGCGGTGAGCGAATAAGCAGGTGTCAGCAGGATTAACACCCGGGCACCGCCGCTCACCGTGCCCGCGCGCTGGCGGGGATTGAAGTCTACTCTCAATCGTACTAGTACCTATTGTTCCCGGGGACAAGACTTCAGCGGTGAACCAGCCGAACGCAGGCGGCTCAGACCTGCCACGTGTGTCTCCTGCCGAAGCTGACCGGTGTGCCGGCACTGCCTGCAGCCTGCCTGCAGCCTGCCTGCAGCCTGCCTGCAGCCTGCCTGCAGCCTGCCTGCCCAGCCCTGCTGCTGCCTGCCTGCCCCTCGGCTCACCCCGCTGCTGCTGCTGCCACCCTCCCCGCGCGCCCCGCGCCTCTCTGAGCAGCGAGTCGCGTCTCCCATCACCCAGGCTCTGCCTTTCCAGCTGGCTCCTGCTCTCCCGAAGCCCCGGTTACAACTCCCTCACCAGTTAGTCACATCCTTCCTCCACGGTGCTTTTTGCCGCAGACTGGTTTTCCCTCCGGCTCGGCCCCCATCCATCTGGGCAGCCAGTATCCTTTTCTCCCCCAGCGCTGAGCCTCAGCCATCCCAGGATCCTTGTTCCTCTCTTTCTTCTTCCTCTGGCCTTTGAGTCATCTCCGCTCCAGCTCTGAGAAGCAGCCGAGCCCAGAACACCCATGAAAGACAAATCTGCCTTGGCTGGGCGTCCCGGAGGCTGTGAGTCATGCCGAGGGGACAGTGCCCTCCCAGTCGCTGGAGCAGCTTGAGCAAGACCAGAGAAAAGGAAATTCTTGGAAATCGTCTGAGAAAACAGAAGTCTCCACCCAACAAGAACAAACCGCATTTTGTTACCCAGAAGTTTAAAAACTGGCAAGATCTGGGCACATTTGTCACAGGGTGGAAAAAGTGCAACCCAGGAGCAGGAATCAGCTGTTGTGTCAAAACACGGTAGCGCCAGATTTGTCTCTTCTGCCGTTAGAATTTTTAACACTGGTAAAATAACATATTTCTCCAAGTTTTGCTCCCTGAAATGATAGAAACATTTAGGCAGCAACACTCAAAACAGGCAGCCCCAGTGACAAATACAGCCTGAAGCAAAAATCCAGCATAGAAATGTCTTTTAGCTGTATGGACACACTTCTGGAAGAAACCGAAAAATAAGATATATTGGGCTGCCAACCCCACCTTCCGTATAAACCCATTCTCATAACGTAGGTAGTATGGATTACCAGAGCCAATCCCGTTTGATATCGAGTGGTTTAGCTGGTTCAATACCACCTTTGAAATGTTCATAGAAATGTTGGATACTCACATAATCAAGTTCTGTTGGGTTTTTTTAGCTGATTCTCCCATGCCAACACTGCAACATAGCCTAAGGCAACTGAAGTGATTGACTAGCAAAATGTGCTAATAACTTTGATTAGCTTCATTTATTTGCATATAATTATTTGCTAATTTCTCTTCGGTAATTAGGACTGTGGCACATTGCTGACATGACTTTTTAAAACAAGAATGCTTGTAGTAATACTTAAACCTGGTTTGTGATTTCCAACTGACGTTTTCCATAAAGACAAACCACCTTCAGGAAAGATATTTCTGAAACAACTGTGTGCTTCTAGATTTTAAGCAATCATTAGGGAGAGGTTTTGCTATGAATGTAGATGTTCAAAATCCAGATGATGTTTCTCTTGAGGCTACAGCTCAGTCAAGACAGATCACTGTTGCCAGTCAGGTAGGAGTTGTTGCCTGGGAAATATGGAAATGACCCGAAGTTCTGCACTCAGAGCCCTAAACAGGTTGTAAGAAAATACTGGCAGAAAGTAACACATTCCTGTAGTAGCCCAATAAATGCATTTCAATTTGCCACTCCATCTGTGGCATTTAAGTAAATTTCCTGAGATTAGTAAAATACTTGCTAATTATGCATATTGCATTTTCCTCAGCAGTTCTTTGGTCCTTTTTGGGGGCTACTTATGATCATGCTACTCTTGTAAAAGTATTTAAATGCTTTTTTTTCTTTTGCCATTTTAAATGGCACCTGTACTGTGCATTACTGGGTACGAGGCACTGAGATATTTTTTATAGAGCTAGCCTGGATATTAGTGTCTTTTCTTATCACTCATTAACATCAGGTTGGCATACGATTCAGAACCTGGTTTTGTGCCTATGTCCCTGCAAGACAGAAGAATAAAAGTCAAGGACAAAAAGCTGTGTTCTGAAAATCATGACTGGACAAATGTAAACTTTTCTGAGTGCTTTGCCAGCCGCCTGACAATTTTAAATAGGAGACAGGTGAAGAAAGCGATCAAAGTCAGCATTAATGCTGCTGCCTAAACAGTTTAGCTGTCTTTGCTCCATTTCTTCCACAGCTATTGCTGAGTGTGACTACAGATAAGTTGAACAAGGATGGAGGTCACCAAAACAAGAAATGCCTTAATAATTAAGGGCTTAATATGTTTCACAAATGCACCTTCTTCTGTGTCTGCTGCCAAGCAGCTGTGGATCTGTGATATCTTGTAAAAATAAATTAAGAAACCTGAAAGGCTCTGCTGATAATCTAAATGTGTAATTGGAGATGCAGAATGAGGATGAAACTACTAATTACTGTCCTCAAGCTCATACTTGCAACATAATCAAATCTGTCTGCTGGGGCGATCTGCACTCAATCAACTGAAGTGCGATATAACCTTGCACTTCACGACGACATGAAGCTAGAACTAAAAAAAGCCCTGTCGTTGTTACGAGCATATTTTCAAGGCACAGAATTAGCAGGCTTTGCTCTTCAGAACGAGCCCCTCAACATTTAATTACCTATGGTACGCTGCAAATGTTTGTTAAGGTCGGTGCATAGCTGAGAGCCGAGCCAGCCGACGCCAGCGAGTCCTTCCTCTGCCGGCCTGAGAAGGGTTTGCTGTTGGGATACCTTGTTCCAGCACACCTCTCTGTTGGTAAAATGTTAAAGAAGTCTGCTTGTTCTATGCAAATGATGACTTGCTGAGTAAGGAAGCAAAGCATTTTGCATTTTCCACATTGCCGTATCTTAAAGCCTGAAGGAAAGGGCTAATCCAGGAAGAGAATTTTTTTTTTTTTACCTTTTGTAACTGAGACTATTCTGATAGCTGAAAAATCTATGTATAGTATCAGCAGCCACTTTGGACAGATAGCAAAATTTTGTTGGATATGTATTTAAATCTCAGGGGAGCTTCTCTGCCTGTCACATCAGTAGCTGGCAGTTTGAGAGGCAGGCTCTCCCTCAAAGATTCGCTGTCCTTTAATTGTGGGGAAGTGAAACAGCATCTGTCTGGGGTTTTTTATGACTTCTATTTCCAGATGAAACAGGCAAATACAAGGACATGGAAAAGAGATAAAGACCTCAGCTTTCTGAATATGTAACGTTTTGATTAGCAAATGGAGTGAAGAGTCTGTGTCAGCCCTTGTTCATTCAGGTGTGCCTATGCTGCCCTCACAACCGGTGTTCTTACTCCATGCCCATTTCCATGTTCCCTTCCAATCAGCATTTGAAATAGTCAAAACATTGGCAGAAAACACTTTGCTTTTGTTTACCATTCCATTTTAAAAACTGTTTAACTCCCAAACTCTGATTTGGAAATGCTAAAACGAAGAAAAACATTTTTCCTAACATCACTCTATTTTGAAATTTCCAAAACAAAGCGTAAGGATCGTTCTCTCCCTAAAGAGGCTGCTAACGTGGCTCTTTGTTTTGTTACGACTGAAAGAGAGAGCAGACGGGGGCTGCACGAGGTTGCCCGTGTATTGAAGGTCTCATGATGCTCGCAAGCCCCTACTGCTCAGGACAGCTGTGGTGTCACCACCTTGTTTCTTCCGCTGGGTACCTGATTTTTCTCCATTTTTTGGCTCTGGAGGCCGCCCACTGTGGACATGGCTGTTGTCTCGACAAACTCCATGGAATAACTTACTTGCTCGTTATTTGCATTTCATCACTCTTAGGGATTCTCGTAGCATTGCCTCTTTGGTTGTACACCTTGGGTTGCGGAGAGGGGGAGAGGAGTTAATTCGGCAGTGTGACGGCGGAGAAAGGAGGGCTCTGGCAGGAGGAGCAGCTCGGGTCGCGCCAGCCGCGCCCTGCGGAAGGCAAAGCGTGCTGGGCGCGTTCTCACCCGCCGTCGGGGTGGGTGGTCACCCGCGCCGGTGCGCAGGCAGGGCGCAAGCCCCCGTCCTCTGCCGTACCGTGTCCCGCTCCGCACGAGTGTGCATCGCTGCGTAAAATGCGAGAGGGAGCATTTGGCCTAATGACTGCGTTTCTGCTGAAAACAAAATCTGTCAAGCGATAAAGGCAAAATTCTGTACTGAAAAACCTTCACATTTTCTGCATCTGTTTATTGCAAAGTCTGTCGCGTAAAGAAAGGAAAGCCAACTTTATGCCAATGCAGAAATGAGCAAACTACACGTTTCTGTCCAACCCAGCCTGTGCTCTCGGAAAAATATTCTACCAGTAAGCAAAATGTGAACACAAAAACGTGATAACTTTTCTCACTCCCCTTTTGTCCTATCACCTTCTGTCAATTTCCAGAGAAGTGAAACAATCTTTGTAATTCAAAAAAAACCCCCCAGTTCCCTGTGTGCTTCCTTCCATTGAACAGGAGGATATTAGAGGAGGTCAGCTGTCTCCCTGACTTTTTGTCAGCAAAATAAAACCATCAAAATTATGAAAATGTCCGGACTCAATCAAGGGTTCATTAGCATTCTGGGGAGTCACTTCAATTAAAGAAAACTCTTATTTTGTCTGCCTCACTAGAGAAAAGCAGACTAAAATTGGAATGTAAATGTGGCTGTATTTTATAATAATTTAATGTGACAATCTTCCTATTTGCAAATGGCCCAGCAAAGGGTCACAGTTTAACATCAATTCATAGAGTAAAATGCAAGTTCAAAAACATGTCAGAACAATTTGCAGGATGTTTTTCAATTATCTGGCAAAGGACACATGGAGATCTTTTTATATGATCTCATTTTTCTGTAAGACTTTATGTGCTGCCAGTTCTGAACTACTAGTTGTTTGAATTCTTAAATTCCTGATTGGGAAGTTCGCTAAAATGCTAACAAGAAGCTCTAGCAAAGTTTCCCTTAATTTCCAAACTACTCCAGGTGGGCCCTCCTTTCCCACTGATGGGACAAATGGGCTGAGCGTTTTCAGCTGCATCTCAGGTAAAACTAACCAAAATCAAGCCCTCAAGGCTCTCATTTTCAGACTGCTTAACACTGATAACTGCAGCTAAAGGTGATTGAAGCTGCTGGGGTACTGTATCCCTGAAAACTTGAAACAACGCTGTGTTTGTGATGAGGACAGTCTTTTGATTGTTGAACCTGCCCGGAGGAGTGAGGTGGGATGACTTGGCACATTTTGTTTGAGGCAGGTCTGCGTTTTAAATTCTGTCTGGAGTCTGGCTGGTTATGATTTAATGTGCAGTCAGGGTAAAGAAGGCGCTCTGGATATCCAGAAAATAGATACAGAGGTTCTGCCCACCCTGAGGAGTTCCCCAGGAGGGAGGTGCTATCTGTCCCTGTAGGGACAGACCCTGTAGCAGCCTGGTTGCTGGTTCCCCTCCTTGCCTGGGGGTGGCTGTGTGTGTGTACACGTGTGGATGTGCCAGGCTGCTGTGGGTGTGATCTTGTGACACACTGGACACCTCCCAGCCGGTCCCTGCTTGCCCACTCGTATGGAGAGCAGCACCTGCTCCATCATACACCATGCAGGAAGCAACACAAGCAAAGCAAAGCCGGGGACATTTCATAACTCTTAATTTTTTCTGTGGGAAGACATTGGGAAGTAAGTGGTAGTGGTATTCCTGAGATATTTTTGGTTTTTTGTGTGTGTCTTTAAACCCCTCTAGAGTATCCTGTCTTTATCAACCCCCAGGACAACACGTATGGAGTTTTCTGCCAAGTTCCAGTGTAGCCTGGTCTATTTGATAGCAAGATCTTAAACTCTATTTTTCAGAGAGGTGAAAACTTTTTTCTGCAGCTGAGCATGATAGAAACTGGTGGCCAAATGTGTCTCAGTCATGCCTGGTACTATGAGACCACTACAAAATCTTAGCTTGTCCTTAAGCTTGCTGTACCTCTGCCATTGATGCACCCATTCACAAACACCTTCATTATTTCTCCCAGTTGGGAGAAATATCGGGTCTCCAGAAAAGGACCAGGACTCACTGGCATCGATGCCACCAAATAGTGCCACCCAGTATTACTAAAGTCAGTAGAAGCAAAGCAGGGTTCAAACTCTGACCTCTATAACTGACAACCTGTGGCTACTGCACAGTAACAAACCAAGACTTAAACAACCACCTTGGTATTTGAGGTAGTTAAAACTGTGGAGTATTATGTCATTTGCACCTAAATTGGTATGCCAGGGTCAACACAACTGGCCATCTGTTGGCATGAAGACTTGAAGACGTGCTATGGTTAGACCTCCTAATGAAGCACTGCTCCTGTGCCAATTGGTTGGTAACTTGCATTCACTTATTTCTTTCACAGCTGATCTTGTAGTTTTCAAGTGTGAAATTTTAAAGTGCCACTGAAAAAATATGGTAACTTTCATAATTGGTGGCCTCTGTGCTCATTGTTTGTCAGTGTGTCACATACCAAATAGGTTTACTTTACTAGAATAAAAAAAAAGTGTTTTATTAGCTGTCGAACTTAGAAACTGGAGTGTGTTGATTAAGCATATGAGAAAGTCTAAGCCTGTGTAGCCAAAATATGCATTCAATCCCTTATCTTTGATAGCAACCAACTGTTGATGCACTGGGAGGAGTACAAATCCAGGGCAGCTATAAAACTCTTCCCCAACATAACGTCTCAGCTTCTGGTGACCTGTGGTTGTTGAGCTATACATTTTGTCCTCATATTTGATAGAGCTGATTTGATTAGTCACTTTCAGAAGCCAGGGAAGCTCTGTGAAAGACTATGGAAAGACATTTCACAGCTGTGTTTTATTTCTTCTCTTTGTTTTGAATTTGCCATCTTTCAGCTTCCTTTGATAATTCCTGGTTCTTGCATTAGAAAACACAATGAACACAAGGTCTGTATTTATGTTCCCAATACACTTGTGGTTTCATAGACCTTTCTTATAGCCTTGTTTAGTCATCTCTTTTCAAATTGAAAAAGCCTAATCTATTTAATGACTTCTGATGCAGAAGCGATTTGATACTTTTGTCACCCTGATAACTGCATCTCGAAATGCTTTTTTCAGACCTGCTATACACTTTGGAGACGGGTGGACCAGAACTGCCCACAGTATTCAAGGTGTGGGTGCCCCATATCTATGCAGTGTGGGATGATGTTCTCTCCCTTCTTCTCTTTTCCTTTCCTAATAATTCCTAACATTCGATTTGCTTTTTTATTACTCCTGAGCATTGAGCTGACACTTTCATAGACTGTCTATTATGTTGCCAAGATGTTTATTCCTGAATAATAATGCTAATTCAAAGACTGTCACTGTGTATGTAAAGTTAAGATTGTTTTTCTTATGCACGCTACTTTACATTTATCTACTCTGAATTTCATCTGCCACTTAATCAACCAGTCAGTCTGCATCCTGCAGTTATCTTCTTTTTTTTTAATGATTACACGGAATAAATTCTTATCAATGGAAAACATTGCCATCTTACTATTCACGTCCTTTTCCAGGTGATTTAGAAGCGTGTTGAACAGGGCAGACGTATCACATAACCCAGCAAGACTCTGCTGGTGCCTTCCCTGCATTGAGAAAATTGGTTGTTTGTTCCTACCCCTCATTTTCTAAATGTTAACTTTGTATTTATCCCTGAAAGGAATTCCTTTCCTATCTTGTGGCAGCTCTTCTACCTTTTGAAGAGCTTTTGGTGAAGGATGCTGTCAAATACTTTTCAAGAATCCCAGAAGATTAAATCCCAATTATTATGTGTGGGACGGGGTGGGAATTGCTTGGTCACTGTCTCTTCTTGTACATGAACTAGGGAAAATTGAAGGTTGCTACTAAAAGGCATACTTAGAACAAAAAAACCCCAAAGTGATTCTTCACACAATGTGTAGTTAAGTTGCACAATTCATTGCCACACATAATATGGATAGTGTTTGTGGATTCAAGGGACAGACTGGGCTAGTTCAGAGATGACAAATCCACTGAAGATTACTAAATGCATGGAAATAAAAGCTGCTTAAGGAGTTTGTGAAAGTCAAAATGATTGGAAGCCCTAAGAGTACTCATCAGAAGCATTGTCTACATCTGCCCTGGTTGTCTCCTTTTTCCCAGGCATTCACTTTTGGAGACAGGATTCTGGGCACTTAGCAAAACCAGGGCAGCCATTCTTTTGCTTTTTTGTGCCCGTGCTCTTAACTGAGTCTCCTCTTGGATGCCTTCAAAGAACTCTGCCTGCTTTGCAAGGCGTGACTCCCCTTTCTGAAAGCTGCTCCTTCCCAATATCTGCTGATATAGTTCCTACCAATTCTGCCGACACAGTTGTTAAACTAATAGGTGCTACAGCTCCTAGATGGTAGCTCTCCAGACACACCTTGCAGCTGTTAAAAATGTGCCATCATGTTGCCACCCTCCATTCCTGCAGTGCAATGGCAGCTCTAAATGCCTTGCAGCTTCCTTTAGTAGGTCAGCTTTTAAATCATCTGGGCCTGACAATTTGTTATGTTAATTTTGACAATTTCTTCTATAGATTTTTCTAATGAACTCACTCTGAGATAGTTCCTCTGACCTATCCCCTCTGAGGTATGAAGAAAGGTTCCAGCCCAAAAATTTCCCTAAACTCCTTCAAGGCTGCAAAAAAAAAAAATTAATTTCCCTCCTCTGCTTTAGCTTCTCTGAGCGCTCCTTTTGTACTTTGATCAATTAATGGGCCTACAAACTCTATAGCTTCCTGCTGATGTGTTTGAAGAAATGATTAATTATGAGGTTTTTATGCCTTCTGAAAACTGTTCTTTAAGCTTTTTTTTTCACTAGCCTGAAACCAGGAGCGAGGGCATTTTGCTGAAGGTATTCTTTTTGATCTTTTTTGTATTTGTATTTCAGTAAAGAAAGGAAAATTCTTATTGATTTTCATAATCATGCACATATACAGATTTGCAACTGAATATACTTTTACACCAGGCTTATTACTCTTTTGGCCCTACATAAATATTTATTACAGCAGTTACATACCATAACCTGCTTTTTCTCTGTAGCAACATTTTTACATTTTCTCTACCACATTAGTATACGCTGAATAACTAGATAAGTTTTTTCTTGTGATTGTGCCAGGTTTCTTCTGGATGGAAAGTGGATTTCAATTTAAAATGCACAGAAGTAGTATTTTAGTGTTCCCTTTCTTTAGCTAAATAAAAATCTTTCGATGTCTTTCTGTTCATCTGCTTATGCCTCTCTGATTTGCAGCTCACTTTATGCTTATGCCAGTTTGTTGTTCTTCCACAGACCTTTTTTCACGCTTATATTGGCTTCTGGTTGATATTTGCTGTTGAACTTTATGCACTTCTGCCTTGATACTTGCCCGGTCCCTGTTCAGTATGACTATTTGTGGTCATTAGTATCTCCTTTGTTTGTTCATGTATTTCTACGTTTGTAGCTTTGCCACTCTGCTCAACTTTTGATATAGAGGATGTTGCTGAATTAAAAGAATTTCTTGGCTCTTCTCCTGTCTTAGGACCATGCTGTGGTTGGGCACACTTCTTTTCTGCCTGTTGATAGCAATGATCCTCTTGTTGTATAGCTTCATCTTTGTGCATGTTGACAGAAGGTTTCTAAGTTGCTTTCTGCCTTACCTGAAATGTTCATATTCCCAGAAGCTTTCCCTGTTCATACCTTTATTTCTGCTTCTTTCTTGTTCACAGCACAAGTAGATTTCCCAGAATTTGCTATCTGCTTTTGGTTATTCACAATCATTCCAATTTTGCCCAGTTGGTCTTCTTGTTGAAACATGTTGTCTTCCCTGCTGCTCCTGGCTTTGGAGGTTTATCTGTATGTGCACGAAACTGGGAGGAGGGTTAAGTCAGTAGCAAAATAAAGGTCTTCATGTTTTAGTGAAGAAACTTCACGGTGTCCTTTGCCCAGGGCTGTCTCATGGGCCTGTTCACTGCCAGCCCAAAAGGCTGTAAGACACAAACTTGTTTCTTTTCATTCCTGTTACACTCGGTTTTTACTCCTGATTTTTTCTGGCTGACAGCATCTGCCTCCTCACTAGAGGATTATTACGCCTATCTAATGCTAACTATCTTTCGAGGTTACTATAGTCCATGAAGTGCCTCTCGAATGACTATTATTAGACATATTGTGCACTTCTAGGATTCTTAATGACATAAATTTTTGTTCAATATATGATTTTCCTTCTCTGAAACCTGCTTGTTCTTAGCTACTTGCCTATGTCTGATTTCATTCACCATAGTATCACCTGCATTAACATTTCCTGGCACTGACACTAATAATACACTATTTCTTATCTTTCAGATTGCTATTCTTTTGTCAGTTTGACAGTAAAATCATCTTCGACATTAGCAGAAGTAAGGCATCTAGCCTGTTGGGGACTTACAAAAATTTCACTAGAATTCTTTAGTTTTAGTTGGTTAAATGTATCTAAGACTTTGTCCCCTACACTTTCAGAAGTGTAGTGGTCCATCTCCTCCCATCTGTTTTTTTTTAACTCATTAGAAGGAGAAGACAATAAACAAATTAAAAAAAAAGAGGCAAATACATCTAATATAAACAATGAAGTACAATTTAAATACTTATCCATGTTTGCAATTAAACAATTGTGCATTTGCAATTAGAAAACCCAAAACAACTGTATTGGAAACTAAGCATGAATCGAAGTGTCAGAATGAGATTTCTAGGTCTTTCATAGTCACGGGCCATTGGGATTCTGTTGAATATCAAGGTTCTTGAGCCAAGATGTTTCTAAAAATAATTTTGGAGAAGTTTAGGAGCGTGCTTTGAAATGTCTGACAACAGAATGCACTGAAGAAAGATTAAATATACTGCCTTCTTTCCCTTCTACTTCCCTTAGATGTGCTAAGCAGAGCTTGGGAGACCTGTGCTTCTATGAAATGGTGGAGGGGAGATACTGCCCATACAAAATTTCAAACATTGTTCTGTATGGTCTGAGAGTCTCTGCTGATTGCCTCTTTGGGGTGAGCATGTTTGCTCCTTTGCCTTTGTAACTCTGGCTACAGAGGAGTATTTTTGCTTTGCTCAATTTGTAAGCCTAGCAATGCCTATGCCTAGCAGTAAAAAAAAAACCCCAAAACCCCCAAAACCAAACCCCACAACAAAAAAAAACCTGTTTGAAGGAACTAGCTTTAGTGCTCGTTCATTGGGTGTTGATTCAAAAGCAAACCAAATTGGTATAAAAAAACCCAATCACGACCTCTGCCAGGCAGACAGAGTTTCAAGGTCGGTTGCTTATCTGAAGCATGAGACATACCGTTGATCTCTGTCTCCCAAAGAGATGCAGCCCACTTTCATCCTGGCTTGTTGTCCAGCCCCTCTCTTAGTGCCCCTTTCCCCTTTGGAGATCTTTGGCTGGCTCCTGGAGCTCCAGCTATCACAGCAGCTGGTCTTGGCTGAGATACATCTCCTCCCACCGAGCCCCTACTCATCGTAATGTTTTCTGACAGGTTGTGGCTCCCTCCAGACTTACCCACGCCGCTCTGCTCATCTGTACGGAGCATCCCATGCAGTTATTTTCAGATGATTAAAGTTAGCTAATTGCTACAGCATGATTGTTTTGCACTGTGGATGAGCTTACCTTTATTGCTTTGCTCTTCAGTGTGTGTGAGGGGGCCCTGGAAGGACCAGGGTCCTATTAACCTGGGATCTATATAAATCTTTAATGAGACACAGTTGCTTGCTACACAGTTTACAATCTACAAACGTCTTACAACATACAATGAAAACCAATCTACAGAATATAAGCAAAGGGATTTAATTGAATGTCATATCTGCAAAAGCCAAAGAGCAAAATCCTGGCCTCATGGAGGTCACCGACCAAGCTCCTGTTGGCTTCATCAGTGCCAGGCTTTCACCAAGAGCCTTTGCAGCACAAGCATTTGTATTCTGATCATGTTGACCTATTTCAGCTTGAAATTCCCTTTAGTAGCACTCACTAAGCCATAGGGCTTGCTGGTAAACCTTAACGTGTTTAGCCAATGCAAGCTGACAAGGTCATGACATCATTAGCCAAGTTTCACATCCCGCTGACCTTGCCATCATGACTTAATCTGCTGGGGTTTGTCATACCTAATGGTTTGGTTTGACAGTGCTTTACTGCACTACTTGTGTATTCACCTGCTACAGTCTGTTAAGGAAACATGGATATGCAGAAGCTGCTGTATGTCTCCTATGACGTGAATTATAACAAAGTTTAACGGTATTTTAGGTAGTTTGCTGGACTAGCATATTGGCAGCTCTGCTTTGTCTTGTGTTCTGTTATCCGAGTTATGGATTTTTAAAGCCTGATATTATGTGAATTGTGGCACACTGAATTAGCAGGTTGTGAGAAAACTTGGTATTGCTACTGAGAGGGTGATTTGTGATATTTTTACCTCTATCATGTTTGTCTTTCAAAATTTCACACCATTTTATAGGCATCATTACCCTGATATTTAATTTAGAGAGAAAGAAGCAGCATTTCACAATGACAGGTCTGACCAGAAACCATAGTCTTCAGCAGTTCAGCCTCTCTGTGCCAGGAGAAGGAACACTGAGTGCCTTATCTCCTGTAAAAAGCTGAAGTATGGCAGGGCTGTTCTGCAGACCAAGCACTCCAACAGCTTGCCTTCCACTAGTAAAACCAGGAGCAAGTACCATAAATTTCGAGCATCGTGTGTACTCTGCTCTACATCCCATAAAAAAAATTAAAAACCAAAATCAAACCAACCAACCAAAAAAACCCTCAAACCTAGAAAAGAGAAGGATCCACACCACCCAAGCTAAATGACTTGGGTAGCTGGGGGGGAAAAAAGGGAGTATATGGACCTGTACCTCAGGTACTCCTATTTGAAACATCTTTCCACATTCCTAAGGTATGTCCTGTAATTCTACCCAACAAGCTGCACCCTGGGAAAGAGAGCGAGCGTTTTACTGCATAAAGGAAGAACTAAGCTTTACAGCTATTTTGCTCAGCTCCTTAAATTGCTTTCATTAAGAATTTGTCTATGTGGGGGAGTTATTGCAGAATAAATTTAGGGGGTGAATTTTAAAGTGCAACACCCAGTGTACTCGTTCCCAGTGTGGGTTAAGCTAGACACCCAGAGACACTTTCATTATGGACTAAGAATGTCCACCTGAAGAGTTAGTATGCAATAACTATTCGAGGCTATTTCCCCAGGTAGACAAGCCTAAATATCTGATAAATAGGCCTATTATTTTTTTCTCTTAACCAATTAAGTACTTATTTTAGAATGATAAAATGAATTATCATGTAACTATTTCACTGCAATATGTCTTACTTAGTACATTAATGTCAGAAAAGGCAAACTACTGTCCACAGATTGGAAGGAAAGGTACTAGTGTTTTGCATGTGCAAGCTTGGAGATGCCTCTTGACCCTATTATATTTTGGGTGAAGATTATGATGTATTGTTGTTTTTGCAACACTTCACATTTATTTCACAAAATAAATCACATAATGGTCTGTCATAATAGCCCCAGTAGCATGACAGGAAAAAAGAATTGGTAGAGCTACACTTCAGTGCACAGTGAAATAGCTAACAATTTGTTAAATATCCCATGAGTGGATTAAATAGGCATATGATCAGTTATGTGGCTGCCAAGCCACAGCAGGAACCAATTAGAATTCACCAAAAATAGCTTAGATTAAAACTGATGAATCTATCAAAACCTAATTAAATTTATGGGGAAAAAAAGCAAACATCTCATTGACAAATTACATAACCGACAAGTTTCTTTGTAAACAGTCTACAAAGGATGGCCACTGAAAGTACAGCCGCGTTATTTGGTCTTGTTTGGCGAGCGTCGGTTTATTTAACATTTAATATTTTTCCTGTATCGGTTTCAGGTAAATCACTCCTGCAGAAGGAATTTAGTCCATTTTACATGAAGTAGCACAAAGTTATCCAGGAAATTGCAACTGTTGTTAATTATTTCATGGCCTGTCTTACGCGAAACACGTAAGAGTCCGGGGAGGGGTTATTTGCATAGAGAAGAAAGATGCTGTAGAGTTCTTTTAAGGATCTGATTTTGTATCATGAACTAGAAAAGCTGGGAAAGACAATGGTTAGAGCTCGAGTTCTTTAATCTTGAAGCATATTCTATGCTATAATTCTGGGACAGAGGATCAGAGGATTTTTTTCTTTTTTTTTTGACTGAAATGCTGTCAAATTGTGAAGCAAGCCTATGTGAGAATGAGCACCGAGATAGCTGTAACAAAACCCACGAGGCAGAAAGACAAGATGCCTCTAAGTCAGAGTTTTCAGCTGCAGGAAATAGATACGCTGTCTTCAGAACAAAAAGACATGGACTTGCATGGTTATTCTCATTGAAACCCGGCAAGGAATTTGTGAGAATTTGTGATCATCTTACTCTAGCAATGTCAGGATAGATATTTCTAAAATGTACTTTACACTCCAGTTGTTTCCCGGGTTCTTGGACTGTTCATTCTCCCATGAAACTGTTGTACATTCTGAACTATAACCTGAGTTTTTTGTATGCCTAATCAATATGACAAAGACACATCCGAATATTACTTAAGACACGGATTTTTTTTTCCCCCCAGTCATGCTATACAGAAATGAAGCTTTCAGCTGTCAACAGATGAAATGTGATATGTGCTTCTCCTCTATGCCTGTGCTTCTTTTTCATGGACACCTGGAAAAGTGCTAGGACAACGTCTGATTCATCTCTCTTGAAACTGGGAAGTTAGCAATGACTTTCCTTTTCCCTTTTTCCCCCAAATTGAAGACAAGTGACAGATCAAATCCTTTAAATACAGGTAACAAAGTTGTCCCAGCCAGAAGAGTCTGAGTATTTTATAGACTAGGTATCTAAAAAAAAATCAAAATACAGAAGAGTGTGTGTTCTGCCATCACTGCATGAATGTTAACATTATCCAGATTCTTGCATTACATAAAGAGATCCGAATTACCTTGTATAAAATATCTTACAGTTTGAGACATTTTCAAATGAGCCTGTCTTAATGCATAGTTCCATAATAAGATCTGTTTACTTTCTCTGTGAAAAGGAGCAGTCACCCACGTCTCATTTTCTGATTTTTTTTTTCTCTCTCCTAAAATTAGAGTTATTCTTTGAAATGGGGTAAAAATAGAATTGGACTGTAAGATCTAAAGTCATTTAGGTTCTTGAATTAACTTTAATTAAACTAAAGATAACCTAAAACAGTTTTTAAAAAAAAAAAGGGGGGAAAAAAGAAGAAAATTGCAAACAAGAATGAGGATGGATTATTCAATCAACTGTTCTGTTTCCTCTAACTAAGAGATACCTTCCCGATAAGAGCACTGGGCTGCGTCACGAGGTCTGAGAATTAACCAGAAAAGTTTCCCTGAGACTGGTGGCTGTAGGTGAGGCTGAGAGGATGAATTTGCTGCTGCCACATACATCTGTTTTGGGTTTGTCTGGGGGTTTTTTTGGGTGGGGTTTGTGGGGTTTTTTTGGGGGTGTATGTTTTTGTTGGGAGGGGTGGTTGTGCGTTTTCTTGTTTGTTTTTTTGTTTGTTTGGGGTTTTTTTGCGGGGGAAGGGAGGGGCAGAAAGCAGGAGAAGCAGCTCACAGGGCCCTGAGAGGGGACCAAAAGAGACGTGGTGGCTTTGGGCGCAGTACTTGCTGTTAGTGGTTTCTGTGGTGTTCTGGGGGGAGGAGAAGACTTTGAGCATGCTGTCGTGGTTTAGCCCCAGCCAGCAACTATGCACCACGCAGCCGCTCGCTCACTCCCCCACGGTGGCACGGGAGAGAATCGGAAGAGTAAAAGTGAGGAAACTCATGGTTTGAGATAAAGACAGTTTAATAAGTAAAGCAAAAGCCGCGCACGCAAGCAAAGCAAAACAAGGAATTTGTTCACCACTCCCCATGGGCAGGCAGGTGTTCAGCCATCTCCAGGGAAGGAGGGCTCCGTCACGCGTAATGGTTTCTTGGGAAGACAGACGCCATAACTCCGAACGTCCCTCCACCCCTTCCTTCTTCTTCGTCCCAGCTTTATATACTGAGCATGACGTCATATGGTATGGAATATCTCTTTGGCCAGCCTGGGTCAGCTGTCCTGGCTGTGTCCCCTCCCAGCTTCCCGTGCACCCCCAGCCTGCTTGCTGCAGGCCAGCACGAGAAGCTGGACTGTCCTTGGCTACTTAGCAACAACTCAAAACATCAGCACCTTATCAACATTTTCTCATCCCAAATCCAAAACATAGCCTCATGCTAGCTTCTATGAAGAAAATTAACTCTACCCTAGCTGAAACCAGGACACGTGCCTACCCTGGGCAGCACGGCGTGCGTCACCGTGGTGGGCTGCAAAATTGATGTACTGGGTCATTGGAAGAGCCGATATCCTGTGCAACTTCTCACCGTGCCTGAATAGCCGCGTGTGAGCTTCCTGTGGAAACTACACGGCAGACAAGCTCTGAACGCGTACCGCTTTCTCAGCACTTACCACCACATCACCTCGGGGCTAAGGAGGACTGCTGCCTTTTTCCCCCTTGCTCAGACCTGTCCCAAGCCATAAATAAGCGCCTTACACTGCTGTGAGGTGCTGCAGTAAGTGCTTCAAGGACCGAGACAAACTGGCTTTTACTCAGGACACGGCGAAGTGCGGGCGCACAATCCCTCACGAGTAGTTTCCCACTGGTCGTTTTTTTAGGAGGGATGGATAGCCAAATCTAACAGGATTTTCAGAGATCCTCTGGAAAGGGGCTGTTGGCTACTGCACCTGAGACCCCAAGCTCCTCTTGAACAATCACAGCTCTGTCCAGCTCTGCCCAGATGTGAAGGACAACCTACTTCTCCGCAACAAGGAATTAGATAAAGATTTGATGTGACTATTTTACAGTCCAAAACTAATTGCTAAAACCTTGTATTCCTTCATGTATTCTGAATTTCTGAATATCTGAAACAGATATTTCAGACATTTTCATTATCACAACTCAACTGGACCTTAAAATATTTTTTCACATAAATATGAACTTCTAGGACACTACTAGAAATGTGTCCTTTCCAGATCCAAGGGTTACATTCCATGCTTTGCTCCTAAAAAGTGTGGCTTAGAAGGAACGTAAGAAAACCCCTTTAGACCCATTTGAAACATCTATCATCTTTCCCTGCTGAGGCTGGTGCAGGGAAGTGAATAAGAGCTGAGGCAGCAACTGGAATACTCACATGTCTTGTGGTAGATTTCATGTAAGATGCTGCCAATGTGTCTTACACTTATGTCTGGCCAAAATTTTTGATAGCTCTTAAAGACTTTGTAATTTACCTTGTTAACATATCCCTCCTGGGTTGTTTTTTTTTTTTTAGTATAAGCAGAGTGGATCTCAAAGCAGCAATGCTGTATGCTAGTAATATTCAGCATTTGTTTATGAAAAAATGTATAGCTTTGTCATCTATTTGTGAAAGTAAGCAGGAACAGCTTGGTATGCACAAGTCTTAATATAGAAAATGTCAAAAAGTCTCCTTGATAGAGGCATTACATGGGAAGGTAAGAATGGGTTTCAGGGTATCTTAAAAAAAATGAACAGTCTGCATCTTATTTAAAAATTGCTGGATATACTCCTGATAGGGAGCTTGATTCATACCCAATAACATCAATAAAACTATAGTCACTGGCTTTGTTGGAAGCACACTCAAACTAGTTATTTGCCACTGGTTTTACATCTGCAATTAATTTTGAACTTAATTTTCAGAGGTAGTAAGCACACTCCCATAACCCATCGATTTCAAGTAATGCTTTGGATGCCTGGCACCTCAGAAAATGAGGCTTCATATTCTACAAATTCAGTCAAATTGATAATCCACATTGGAAATAATGGACTAAGCTAACAGAAGCTGCAAATAAATTGGAAACACTGAATTAGTGATTCTCCTGAAAGTTGTGGAAAGGTTGTTGTACCTTATCTAACCGGCTCAATCCATTTTTTCACCATCTCTGATGAAAGACTGCTAGGCTTTGCACAGCAGGGTAAAGCACTTTATACCACACGAAAATATATTCAGTGCTTGAAACTAGCCTATTATTAATAAACACCAGCGCATCTCAGGGGTGGTATTCATCTTGTCACTATCCTTGTATAAATTTTTTACTCTTTGTGTGATACGTTCTCAAGGACAGTAACATTTTTGTAGGGCTGCAAAGAGAAGAAAATCCCTGAATTTCACTCTGAACTCAAATCCAAAAGTGCCCAGTGCAGAAACTGTGTAAAATTGGATAATCTGATTCCAGAAAGAGCTGGATGGGTAACGGAGTTGGCAAAGACATTCAGCTTTTACATTATTGGCTCAAATACATTCCAAGTCAGTACGGTCAGTGAGGTTTTACTGCCTGAAAGTTGCTTTGTAAAACCTGTGAAATAAACTGCTCATCTGTCACGTTAGGGACGTTGCCCACCATAGGGAAAAATACCGACACGCGTGACGTTGGCTGGTATCATGGAAAAGTTGTCAGGTTTTAAACCAGAGGCAGTCAAATAACAAATGGTGTTTCAGGTACGTACAGCGAGACTAGAAGTTCTGGTGTCAGATGGTGACTGGCCTCCCTACGCTAACTGAACAACCAGCACTTGGACACCTGTATAGACAGCAATAACTACATGTTTTGTTGATTTACACAAAAAATAATTTTTTTTTTTGTGTAAATACGTAATGAAATATATTTCAGCAAAGTTTTGTGCATTTTTAATGAACTCTAAGTTGCGATAAATATTCTTTGTTTTTAATGTCATAGACTCAAGTTCCATTTCCAACATCTCCAAATATTGCTGAATATTCTCCTAAAAAAAAAAAAAAAGCTTTGGCTAAAAGAATTTCTATAAAAGCTATGAATTCCATATTTTAAAATATATGAATCTATTGGTATAATAAATGGAGAAACTAGACAGGACCTTAATAAGAAAAGCTGAAAAGACAAGAAGTTCAGCATAAAGCCATCTTTACTTTTCCTGGTTGTTCTGGTATATTAAGCCACAGAACAGAAAAAAGCTAAGCCCGTGCTATATTAATGGAATTTAAACAGAGACGGACAAGCTACCAAGTAAGGACAGAGAATAAGTGAGTAAAAGGGACAGAAAGTGGCAAAATATGACAACTTGTATGTTCAAGTTAAAATGAAAGCGAAACTCTCACACGTGTATAATTTCCCAAATTATTCTACAAGTGTAAAGAATTTGTCATTTTCTGTGCTTGATGTTGGGAGAAAAGTGACTTAAAAATAGGTTTTGATTTTTCAGGGGTAAGTGCGATAGAAGTGTCCAACTTTTCAATTTCTTATTGTTGTTTTGCTCCTATTACACAGAGAAAGGAAGCAGAATCCTTTGAATGTTGAATATTCAGTTATAGGTCTTCCTGCAGGCCATTCGGCATCCTTGCGGCTGGGAGGGAATCGCACGCCAGAGCCAGGCAAGCCTGGCTGAAACACACTGCTCAGCGGGAAGGCTCAGATCTGGGGCGTCTCCATCTGAACGCTCACAAGCTACAGGATCATTTTTCCTTTTGCCCGTGCTGGTTCTGTCCCATAAACAGGGATGGGGAAAGTTCAGGCTGGATTTCACTTTGTTGCATGTCCCATAGGGTAAGAAATAACCTTCCTGGACCTGCTGCTCCCCAGTGATCAAGGATGGCCAGGGCTTTAGTTTCCACCAAAATCTGGGGTGACAGTAATGAAAACCTGAAGGTATCCTATTGCCTGTAGCAGTTACAGCTTTGGTATCGCAGCTTTTACACCAATGATACCTGTTAGGCACAGACCATTTTAACAGCCATTATCACCGATATGTAACCATTGCTTTCCTGTTCCTTACCTGCCTCATACCTTTAACAAAAGCTGTCCGTATTTATAAAAGTTGCTACTGAGAAAGTCCTGCTTAGCCATGACGTGAGTAATGACCTACGGACCTGAATCTGGAGGGACTCTGCTTGGAACAAATCTTTGCTTTACCGGCCGTTCTCCTCAGACTAGGGATTTGGACAGATTGGCTTTTAGGGTTTTCTGTAAGAACATCACCTCCTGTTGTTTTATGTTTTTTATTTTTCTTCCTTTCAATAGTAGAATATTTTTAGGGGAAAAGTCACCGTGATAGCATCCAAGTAATTTAGCAGGTTCCAAAATTCTGAAGAAATACAATATTTGCATGATTTTTAGTCGTCCCATAAGAATGTTTGACCGAATTTGCAATGCATGGCATAGCAATGAGTATCAGTCTGTGTCTGGAGAGGGTTTTAAATAGCAAAGTGCCACCACAGACAACAGCAAGGTGAGTTTGCAATCAAAACAGTGGGACAGTGCAGTGAATTTTATTCTTTGCAAGACACTCCATAAGCCAACAGAACATAAACAAGTAGACAAATAGTTACGTCTCTCTCCTTTGTATTAAGCTATGTAGTACCACTCGGAAGGCCCTGCAGCAAAGGATGATTGATGCACGTAACAGTGAATTTCATCCTGCACCCGGAGGACACGAGCAATTGCTGTGCCTTTGCTCTTCATTTTACGCAGCACACCATACTCTTTGCTTCATGCTTTTCAAGTCCTTGAGCATAATCAAAATAGCGCAGGCTGTCCATAATCTTGAAGTAAAGCAGACAATTTAGAAAACGTTTTCGCATAGCCTTTCTTCCCTGACTTTTTATTTGGCCTCAGGTTAGTTTGTTTTCTTCTTCAGGCAGCTAAAACCAAAGCTAAATATAGCTAAAGCCAGCCCCTTCAACAGGTATGTGAAAGACAACACCACGTTTTCAGACCGAGAAGGGTGCTTGACTAGATGGCATAATGTAAAAAGTCTCATTTGCCTGCAATAAAATATTAATTCAATATTTTGCATTAGCTGTTCTTATTTCCTTGTGTGCAGCATTCTTTCATACAATTCTGGTATATTCTAATAACTCTACAGACTTAAGAGGAAAAACATGCCTCTAAAAACTTCTTGCTAATGGAATATTGAAATTACAAGTCAGTTATCTTAAAAACCACTGAGTTACAGCACTTTCCTGTTTACTAAAAACAGTTTGCTTTTTTTCAAAGGGCTTTATCTTCCTCTTAGATTTTCCATCTTAGCCTGCTTTCCCGTGAAAATAAATAAATAAATAAATAAAGATGGTGATGTGGTGTGGCCAAAACCTGCGTCTGCATCAGCTGCCCCGGGGAGGCCTGCACGACATTTCAATAGTACCAAGCACTCAGGTACATCACTGTGATGTCAGTAGGGTTGAAATCATTAAAGGATACCTATCTAGGTCACAGTATTATTCATGTAGCCGTAGCAATTGTTCTATGGCAAAACAAATAAGGTGAGGCTTAAAAGCAGACTTTGCCTTGGGAAGCCTGGTAACCTCTACAGTTTAAAGAGAGCACAGCATGTATGCAGCATTTCTATGAAACCACGTGTGCACGGGGGCTATCCCAGAACGTAAAAGCTTTGCCAAGTCTTGGCAAAATGCTTTGGTTTGCCAAGTGACGTGGGAGTCGTGGCAAAGGAGCCAGGCATGTGAAACTGCTGGAGTTTCTGGTAGTGGGAAAGGTTTCTTTCCGTTCCCTCTGCTGCTGACTTCAGCTGGAGAAAGTGTTTTACCTGGGTCCTGATAACATTTTTATCATGAAGTAAGATTTAGAGCGAATATTCTAAACGGTGGAAAACATGGCCTTTGTTGCAACTTTGCAGCTGGTTTGTTGGCTGCCTTCTGATTTCAGATGGTGTGTTGTTGGGTAGGAATGGTAACCAAATATGCCTGTGCAGTTCTCCGGGCATCACTAAATGCTGCATTTACTGATTTCTGTGGATCAAAAAAATCTAAGAACCAGTATAAACTGCAGACCAATACAAAATACAGTATAGTTATTAGAGGGCAAGCCCTGCCTATGCAGTGTTTCCCCTTTAGCTCTGGGCATGAATACAATTTAAGAGACATTTTCTGGTCAGAACTTTCTGACTTACTTCAATCTGTTACTATTTGTTATGGATGTTTAATCTAGGGTTTTTTTACCTTTGAATCATGTCATCACTGTCACCATTCAAGAGGTAGCATGACATCTTGGCTTTGTGTATGAATTATGCAGAAACACAGTTTTAGTACTTTATTTCCTACAGTAATCACATATGCAGTCTTGACATACTTCATGTTCTCTCTAGCTTTTTGGAAATAATGATCCCTATAAACCAAGCAGGTATTGTCAGTATTCATAAACTATTCTGAAATGTTGATCAGTAGTTCATCATTGAATATATAAAATGAAGCTTGTACCATTAGCCAGTTTTATAGGACCTTATTTTTTGGAAGCTCCAAGTGTTGATTTCATGATTTCATGTTTTCATGATGGCCCTCCATCTTCAGATGTTTGCTGCACAGAGCATTAGCTCAGCTACTTGGACTATAAAACAGAATACTCTGTAAATCTAGAAATAAATGTATAAGCCCATCATTTCATGCCTGATGTGTTTGTCATAGGTTTCCATAATTCAAAAAAGACAACACCAGTTTTAGCATTTTATCACATGTGCTTCTGTTTTGATGGGAACTGCTTAATCAACAAGTAAGAGCAATCAGATGATTGGATGAGAGCAAAGGCCCACCTCACTCAATGTGCTGTCTCTGACCGTTACCAGTGGCAGACCACTATGAAGAAAGTAGGTATAAGCAAAAATGCAACCAATTTCTATTCGTTTAGGTACTTCTGTGCCAAACATTGCATCCACAGCACTGTATTCAACACTGGTTGTAAAAAAACTAATTGATTTTTGAAAACATTTCTATTTCAGGCTGAGTCAGATATTGTCTTACTGAGTGCTTCCATTTCTCTATTTTAAACTTGAAGTTGCATGATTTCAACTGGTGAACTATAGATCTTGGATTATGAGGGAGAACAAATAACGATTTCTTATTTTCCATCTCCATTAATACCTTGATTATATCCTCCCAGTTATCTCTTTTCCAAACTGGAGACTTCTGGTAATCTTAGAACAATTCCCTTGCAAAGAGAAGCTATCCCCAGTCAGTTTTTTTACCAGAGGCATAATTCCCTGTGAGGTCCCTGTGGGTCATTGTTACAATTCAGGCTCTAATAGGTTTCAAAATGTGTTAAGAACTATCTACAGCTTTACTCAGCACCTCTAAGGTCAAACTATTAAAAATAAAATAGTTTAAAGTGATTTTAACTTCCTACCAAAAGTCACACAGGGTTAAAACCCCATGGTTAAAAGACATGGCTCTTTTTTCCAGGAGGAAATATGACAACGTAAGTATGGATTCACATGTTAGGTGCTTCTGGAACTTTTCTTAATCCCTATTGTAGAGATGAGGAGAGACTGAGCTTCCTTTTTTGCATTGCTCTTCGTAATCTTGTTTTATATTTAGTGTTCAGCTGCCCTTGCTTCCTTCAACAGGCACATAAATGACAAACACGTAAACCAAACGTGTACACACACACACACACTTTCCTTTCACTCTGGCATCTTGCCTACACTGCAGAACAGTTCCTGGTTCATTGCTGCTGCAAAACCATGGCTGGCAATGCTTCAGTAGCATCTAACAAGTCTATGTGCCAACAGTTGCGAATGAAGACAAGGATGCAGCATTTGTCTGCATCTGCTGCCTTTCCCCAGGAAGACTGACAACTAGGAGCTCTCAACGTCCTACAAAAAAATTTTGGTTGCTTGTCCAACATATTCCTCTTATTATCCTTCTCTCAGCTACACATGAACTTCTACTGAAGCCAGCAGCAGGACCTCTGACTTAGCTGGGAAGAGAATTGAGGATGTTTGTGTTGCCTTCCTGTTAATGCTGATGTGTCATTCATTTCCGTTTCATTGAAATGTTATGACTTTCAGCATTTTAATGTAATTTCAGTGGGCATAGTCCACTACAGAGTTCAAACCTAAAACTTTTTTTATGTGAGCTTTTATTTTTTTAATATATTCTTCAATATATTTTATTCAAAACTAGATGATTCCAAGGTCATGTAGCATCAGAAACCTAGTCTTCTTCAGCAACGCATGGAAAACATGCAAGTAAATTAAACTGTAAAGTGAGTGAAACTGAATTTCTAGGAAGGGCAGAAAAGGGCCTTGCCCCGCTTCAGTGCCAAAATGGGCAGAGGAGTCAATGGGTTCTCTTTTGACTCAAACAAAACCAAGGGGACATTTGGAGTGGAGGAAGGCAAAAAGAAGTTTCAGTTCTTTGGGGGATCCAAAAAGGCCATTTGGTGCTGAAATGAAATATTTAGTTATGGGCTTTTTCCAGCAGGAGCAGAGAAAAATGCAGATTTGGGATTAGGTTCACTGGGGTGAACCAGAAGTCTGTGACAAACACCCACAGCAGAGATGTTGATGATAATGGCACTAGAGCTGGAGATGGTCCACTGACGCCCCAGCCTGGACTCTGCCTGTGTCCACTCAGCTGACATGTAGGACCTTTCGTTTAACAAACCCAGATCTGGGCACTTGCCACAGACTTGACCTTGTGGTTTCCAGCAGTTCGCAGAGCTGCTCTGGAAAGTCCCTGAAAGCTTGGGGGAAAGCCACCACAGAAAAAGCTGCTGCACTGGAGACAAATTAGCTGGATCCCACCTCTCTTGTTCTGGGTGTGGACACTCAAGCAGTTAATTTTCATAGGAATTGAATTATTTTTGAGACCTCTCTGTTGCTTTAAAACATTGTTGAAATTGGCTGAGTCCTCTGCTACATACTATTACAAAACCCTGTGATACTCTTTGATGCACATAAATGTTTTGTGTGTATTTTCTTAATTTTTCTAAAAACCTTCTTTTCCGCCTGCTGCTTGTAGTTTCAAGGAGGATTGTGTGCTCCAAGACAGGGGAGGATGTTGCCAGGGTGAGACCGTGTCCTGCAGTATTCCTTTCTTCTCAAATGCCGAAAGTTCTGAAGGACGTTTTTTCTGCAGAGCTCCCTGCTTGGAGATGTGAATTAAATCCAGGAAAATATAGATAAAGTCCAAAGATCATTCCATAAGAAAGAGATGAAAACAAGTGCGTAATACAGCCATAGAAAATGTAAAAGAATAAATAAATTCCTCATTGACGTGGATGCCAGGTTGTGCTGCAAAGGGGATGAATTTGGCTCAGAAGCCGAACTGCAAGTTTGCAGCCTCCCCAGGGCTTTGGTTCTGTTGCAGTGGCTCTGTGTTGCTGTGAACGGTGCTTCCTGGGAACTGCGCCTTCCCCAAGCAATTCTGCAGCAGCGCAATTCTATATTTAATCAATTCAGGTATCTTGAAATACCTCATTGCCCAGCGTGAACGTCACTCCACAGACCCAGAGATTGAGCGAATGTACTTGGGCCCCATTCACAAAAGTTAGACATTCCTCCGTAGAAGAGCAGAAGGTGGGGCACAGATGAAAGGAAGAAAGAAAATATTGTGTCAGACTTTTCTTCCCTTTTGTAAGGTGATAAAACTTGGGGGAAGTGTTTTGTTTTATTTTTTTTAATACTCACCTCTACTTGACTCTTGGAAAACAAAAGGGCATGTTGTATTTAGGCTGAACAGTTTTAGATGTAATGGTAACTTAAAGCAATCTCATGTTTGTGTCAGGAAGACAATAGAGCAATAAAATCAGTGAATGCAGAGGTTTTATGGATATCACATCTACACAAATTCCCTTCATTTCTCATGGTGAGATTGGGAATGAGAACTTTCTTGTAAATGTGATACTTAGTGATGCACAATACACCCTCACAAGAACGCTATCACAATACCAAGGGTTTTTTAAAAAGTAAATCTTCATCTTAGAGTGGAATATCTCCAGCTGACTCAACATTTTGCTTACTGCTTTTAACTTGTGAAGTGCATATCAGTACCTTGCTCTTTGTAACTGTTACAGAAGCTGTATATAATAGCTAACAGATATCAAATAATTAACTTTACATGAAGACAATGTCGAAAAAGGACTCCTTTTGAAAAATCCCACTAAACGGGGAAGATGGTACTTTTAGCATCTCAAAGACCCTTATTCTGCCTGCAGGAAAAATTACTGTTTACTTCAAGAGGAGTACATGAAAAATTAGTACTTGTCTGCAGATGGAAATGTAGTATTTTAACATAAGGTATTAATTCACAAGAATTTAGTGACAACTGGTCATATATTTCCTTAAGATCATCTTAAACTGATTGATAACGGGTTTTAATTAACCCCAGACAAGGATTTCTTCAGTGCAGTTTCCATCGGTGTAAGTAAGTTGTTGCAAGTACATGTTTACAAGGCTTTGGGCTGTAACCAGCTTGTTAGGCCAACAGGCAGGGGATCTGGATCCTGTACTAGATCTGATGGATATCACTGGGATTGTCCTATAAGATGAAGTAATTTTACCTGTACAGTTTGCTGTGTAGGACTGGGGCCTCCAGTCCCGCTCTTCAGCAGGGCTCGGGGAGCGTCCTGTGAGACAGGAGGAGACCTTGACTCTGCCGGCGTCGGTGGGAGCAGAAATCACCCAGGACCTCTGCGGGTGCTGCAAAGCGGTATCTCCGCAGCAGGACCTCTTCATGCAGTCCATGGCAGTGGATAGATGGGTGCTTGCAGGGCAGCATCTTCCGTTCAGTCCCTCACAGCTTCCTTCTTCCCTTTCTGGAAGGAAATGGGACAGATTTGGTCTCAGCTGGACTGAATAGCTTCCTTTGAAAATGCTGAGGTAGATAATTTCAGCTGGTTTTAATGAAACCACCTGAAACACTGCTAAAGGCAAAGGCACATTTTTTTCAGTTTATTATAATGATATTGTTAATATTATGATTGTATCCATTACAGAAGTTTCCTTTAAGGTTACCCCAGTTTAGATTAATCACCATCTTGTTAGCTGTATAAAAACACACTCTACTGTATGAGCTTATAGCCCAAGAGGCATTACAAATAATGATAATAAACACGTCCTTAGGATTACTTTAAGTGAAAAATTCAAAGCTGGAAAAATTCAGTTAACACTATGATCATGAACTAAGCTACCATTATTGTAAGTATTGTATTTTACATAAGGACATGTAGGGCATAAAGGTACTTACTTTTATTTCTGTTGTGTAAAGTCAAACGTCATTCAAAAATTATTCCTTTCACAGATATCTTCAGTGGAGGGGCAATAATTTGCACGAACACTTGGGAAAACCAACCTGAATGCATTAATTTTGCAGTTTAGCAAGAAAGAGCAAAACTCCATTGAAATAGCCTGGCTTCAGGACACCAGCATGAAATTGTATTAAGCACCTTTTGCTGCTAGTGCTGTTGAGAAGAAAAGCAAAACCTCAATAAATTAATGCACCATAACAACAGTCTTACTAAAAACACAGTTTGTACATTTGATTTTCAGGACTGTGCTCAGTTCATCATTTAAGGCAACGCTTGGCATCGCTGGAACTGTTGTACAGGTTGCTGAATCAGAGACACTGGCACGTTCTGCATGGTCTTGGGCAAATTATTTTACCTTTCTGTGCTTCTATTTCCCCTGCCATCTCTTGCCTGTCTTGTCTGATTAGTCTGGACTGTAAATCTCCAAGACAGGCATTCTCCGTGTGTGTGTGTGGTCAGTGGAAAGTCCAACTGAGTATCAGTTCAGCTGCAGCCCCTGTGCATTGCTATAATACAAATACAAATACTACCTCTTACCACAGGCATAAATGCAGTGTATCATGCTTAGCAAAACCAAAGTCCTGATAATAGGATCTCCCTCTAAAGCATCTACTCTAAAATCTCAGCGAGATGGGCAAACTGCCAATTAGTTATGTACTTATATTAGCAAGCATGACGTTTGGAAGAATATACATTAATGATGTTTTGTTGCAGTTCTAGCTCACATTTAAGCGGGATTATTCAATTTCATAGCTGCTGGTTTTTGTCCCAGGATGCTACACAGACAAAGCTACATGCTTCGTGATGGAAAGGTCAAGCTCAGACTGTCCACTTTCCAGACAGAAGTGTCAGCTGGTTGGGAACAGGAGGTGCAGAAAAACGGAAACCAAAATTGTGTTACTAGCTGATTCCATTTTAAAGATCACCTGCAAAATAAAACCACCACCCTCCGTCAAAATAAACCAAGGCAAGCTTGTGCCTTTGTAATCAGGGTTTTTAAATGCTGTCTGTCTTGATCTTTCTTTGCTCTTACATCTAAAATTTCTCAGATAAGCAAAGTTTACAGAAATGGCAGCTGTTGCAGGAGGTATTGCAAGCTTGAGGAAGTTCCTATCAGTGCAGTTGTGTGCCACCCAGCATCGAGTCATTTTTGTAAGGCGGAAAAGCAAACCAAAAAAGAGATTAATTTAGTATTTTTCATTCAGACACATTTTTTCTGTCTTGAGAGACCCTGTTCTGTTTGTTTCTTTATTTTTTAAACACATATGCAGTTGTGGAAAGTTTCCATCATTTCTTATCCTCATTTTCTAGAGGGATTACACAGTTAACTGCATCCAGGATTAGCTTCTTATTTCAGGGCTCCTTGTTCCTTCAGATTCTTGCTTAAGATATTTTTCACAGGTCAGAGCATAAAAGCCCAGTTTGTCCAAGTAGGTCTACTAATGTGATGCTCCCATGGAAGAAGATGGTCGCCTCCCTGCTGATAGATATATTCTGATGGAAACCACTCAAGTCAGCAAACATTTGGCTGCCTTTAAAAAGGGAGGAGGGAGGTTTCAGGTGCTGAGGCACAGGCTGACGTCCTGCTAGCAAACCCCTCCGCCTGGCTGTGGCAGGAGATCCTGCCCCGGTGCGCAGCCAGCCGGGGCAATGCGTGAGGGAGTTAAAACGAAGCACGTGTAGGACTGGTTTTGGGGGTCGGAGTCAGAGGAGCGACACGGATAAAACGCTCCGCTTAGCTTGATGCTGCTGTTAGGATGCCTAATAAATATTTATAGCCCCTCACCGGGGAAGTGATTGACAGCACGGGAGCAATCTCCACCCAGCAGCTGCCGGCGAGCAGTCGCCTCGGGGAAAGGATACCCGGGGGGTGCGCGCAGCGGCACCGCGCTGCCTCCGCACTCGCGGAGGGGCTTGTGACGGCCCTCGGCTACACCAGAGATCCTGCCGTCCCTCACCGGGGCTACAGGCACCCTCAGGGCCGGGCCCACCCCATCCCCCGGCGGGACGAGCGGCCGCTGGGCTGGGCTGCGCGGTGCGGCGCGGCCCGCCCCACCGGCCCGGCTCCCCCCGTGGGGCGGGGAGGGCGCTGCCGCAGTGACTGCAGTCCCGCGGAGAGCTGCGGAGCCGCCCGCCCCGCCGCAGCCGGGCTGCCTGCAGGTGAAGTGAAAGTCGTCGGGGAGAGGGAGGAGGAGGAGGAGGCGGAGGCGGAGGAAGAGGCGCGCATCCCGCCCTGCGCGCTGCAGCCGGCGGAGGCTCCGCACCGCCCCCCGGCTCTCCGCGGCCGCCGCATCCCGGCGCTCCGCTCCGCTGTGCTCCGCAGAAGTGAGTGGTACCCAAAGTTCGCTTTCCAGGGGGAGGGGGTGACCTTGGGGCGATCGGCGGGACTGAGCGGGGCAGGGGTCGGCGCTGCCCTCGCCACCGCCTCCCGGGACCGTCAGCAGACCTGGGGAGGGGCAGGGCGGGGCGGACGCCCGGGCGGTGCGGGAGGCGCCGGCAGCCGCCGTGGGGGGCGAGCCGGGCGATTAGCGCTGACCGCGGGCGGGTGGGCTCCGGCGGCCGGTCCGGGGCCGTTCGGCAGCGCCGCATCCTTCGGCTGGTCCGGCCGTCCCTGCGCGTACCTTTGCGTGTCTGCTGCCTGTGAGTAAACTTCCCAGTATGTCAAACTTAGAAGTTACTGACTGGTAAGCGTGGAGTACGGCAACAATGACTTTCCCCCTAAAAATATGCAAGCGCGGAGGGGGGAGTGTGTGTATTGCATGTGTTGACTGTAGTCAGAAGCTTTCCACAACAGCATTACTGTGCTCTTTGGAGAGAGAAAAAAAAAAAACCCCAATCCTTTAAGAATGTGCAGTTTGAGTCGGAAGCTTTTCCTCTGAGCCCTCAGGACGAAAGCTCTCCAGACACCTCAGGTGCAAGGTCCCCAAGGCTCGACTCGCTGCCCTGCTCGCAGGGACTGCGTGAGGGGGGAAGAAGCTCAGTGGGGTGTTTTGCGTGTGTCTTTGCCCATGTGTGTGCCCCGAGGTATGATCTGCTGTCAGCTGAGGGCCGACTTTTTCAGCTGCTTCTGGAGTTAAAGCAAAACTACAGTTAACTTCAAGAGCGGAAGAATTTGGCTTGTCCGTGTTTGGCAAAGTTCAGCCCCTGCATGCAGTATTGGTGGGCACGGTGATGTAAGTTTAAATGTCATGCGTAGCGCTTTATTTTTGTACTGCTCTTTAAAATCAGTCATTCTTAATTTGCTTTCATTTCTTGTTCTTTCTGTCCTGATACCTTCAAAATACTTGTCTGGAGCTCTGTGGATGAGCATTGCGTACTGCCCAGGGAAATCAGCAGCTGATACTCTGCGTGTCTCGGGTTGCTTGGAAGGGCTGCCTGGACGGTAGCCTTTTCTTGTTGTGAAAGCATAGTCAGACTATTAGACAAAGTATTGCATAATATCAAACGTTAAGATGTAACCTTGTAGACTCTCAGTAAACTGACTTACTGAAAGTTAGAGGTGAAAATCAAAACCATATTTATTTTCTTTTTCTTCTGACCTTGTGAACTGTGTGAAGCAAAGTGCAGTGAGTATGCAGTGCATAGAAGTCTCTATCATATAGCTCTCCAAGAATGACATTTTTATACAGTGACGAAGCTAGATCTCTGACTAAATATAAGAACTTTTTTTTTTCCTTAACTGTATGTTTACCAAGAAATATAAACTAACCTCGAATTCCTTTGATAACACCCAAACTAATGCATGCAGGAAGTTCTGTGCACACAGCTGGTCTTGTTGTATATACAGTGTCCAGAGTGCGCAACTCTTTCTGCAGCCAGGAACTCAGCTCTGACTTCATACTGTGCGTACCTGGAGCCCTGACTGATGTGCATAGGCCCAAAGATTTTACATAATGTCATAGTTCAGGCTTGTGGGTTTTAGAGAACCTTTAGCCGCAGATCACTGCAAAATTAGAGGAGGAGGTTTAGTACGGAGTATTTTTAATGCTGCTGTGCCTGGAACTATATACTGTTTTCTTTTTTCCGTGTATGGCAGATGAATTATTCTAAAACCGTTTTGACAATTTGCTATAGTTTAGACCAGCTATGTTTTCTAAAGCATTCAGTGTACAACAATAAAACTGCCATTGAAGAAAACTACTGCATTTGATTACTTTTTTTTTTTCTGGAATATGCTCCCCCCCCATCCATAAAAGCATTGCCTTTGTATTCCTATTCATCATGGGTTTTGTAGGGGTTTTTTTGTTTGTTTCTTTTTGTGGTTTTTTTTTTTTTTACACAGATGGATGTTCTGAATAGCTAACTTGCTGTCTACCTACTTTCACTATTTGAAATAGCAATCTCCTGTTTATTGCTTTGTGAAAAATTCCTGAGCTGTATGTATCGCTTTTGGTTTAGGCTATAGGAAGAGGTGGGAAAAGTTAGCTTGGTTGTTTTGTGGTTTGTTTGGTTGGGTTTTTTTTGACATATTCCTAAGGAAGTCAGCATTCTGGTATGGCAGAATTGTTTCTTGAGATAATAAATTCATTTCTCTTCATTGAAGGTTAAAGCTTGGCAGCTCTCTAGTGTGGAGTCTTGTGTAATAGCTGCTGTCTGGGCAGTGGTTTTCTTGGGGCAAGGATGACGTCTAGGCTGCTGTTGGTACTAGTTTGGGTTTTGTAAGGTTGCCCTTAATTGAACGGCTCTCTTGTGTTTGACATTTCCTGTGACCCCTTGCTGTAAGCAAAGGGAGACAGTTAATGATTTTGAAGCTTGTCTTTCACTCAGAGTTGAAAATGAGGATGTTTCTGTTCTAATTCTCAGCCATGGTTGAATTTTCACTTTTTTTTTTGTTCTAATTTTCTATTGCATCTCTCTTACACTTGGGATTTTTACATACATATGAGAAAATTTATGCATGTATTGAGAACCTTGGTGCTTAAAGGTTGTTTTATAGATACAGAAGTCTTAAAGATAAGACTTTTTTTTTATAATTGTCTTGATTAATCGGTTAGTGTTTGCAGAGGACTATTAGAAGTTAAGTTAGAAACAGTGAAGAAAGCAATGAGGAGAAAGTAGACTATGGGTGACAAATATGGGACTAAGAAAAAGGACAACACACTGAAGCAAGAAGCAGAGGACACAAAGCAAACTGAGAGGGAGGGAACTGAAGAAATAACTGGGAAAGTGGGGTGGAACTAATGTTAGCTGGCAGGGAAAGTGGAAAAATGTGGACTTTCTTTTTCTATTTAACCCATCACTTATATCAAATTGTAATGAGTTAACCTTTCATCCTCCATCAGATTATTATTTTTACTTACCATTCCTCATGCTGATTCTTCCTTTGACACTGTTATGGTGGGCAGAAGCTCAAGCCCGTAGAGAGGAATTGTATTGCAGACCCAGCTTAAGTATCTTAGTCCGCTTCTGATAACTGCTTAATTAATTTGGTGTACTACCACGGTCCTGGGCTCTTCTGCTGAAAGAGTCCACATGACTGGTTTGTCATGGCATCTGTACGTGTTTGCGCCCCGGCAATGGTAACGAAACTGGCAACTCGGGTGTTCAAAGTGTGGATGGTGGTAACTCCTTTCCCTCATAAATAGCCTGGCTGGAATGTAAATTGCTGACCTGGGGGTGAAGGTCTTTCCAATCCATTGCAATTATTTGGGCCTTTGGGCCTCTTCCAAAACAGTGCTTTCCAGCTAGGCATCACTGATCCTTTAATTCTGCAAAAAATAAATTGCTTTTCCTTGAATGTGTTGTGCTGTGGTGCAAAAGGATATTCTTCTGTCATACCAAACATCTAAATCCTTCTGACTGAAAAAGGTGAGGTCCTTGGTCTTGATCCAGTGAAGACTTGCATATAATGCTTGACATTACGTTTGTCTGTAAGTCTCTCTAGATTTGTATGTGTAGATTTGTATTCGCTAAAGATGTCTGGGAACTTGTAGACATAGTTTATATATGCAAGCCTGCTCCTACTTTTTTTTTTTTCTTGACACAGTTGAATAATAGTGTCTGTTCCATTTTTCATCTAATATAAGCTGGAATTGGCTATATACTTGAATGCCTCAGAATTCATTAAATAATGGAATGGTAGTTTTCCAAGCCAGCATGAAATGAAGTAACTCTAAACATGTATACAAAAATCAAGGAGAACGCTGAGATATGTGTTGCTAATGCTGAGGTATGCTGCCAGATCGCAGGGCAGTAACATTATTTGTGCCAGGGTGGTGGGTCATGCCAGGGGAAGGAACAGGTTCAGTGGAAGGGACAGAATGGATTGGGACAGCGCAGTGGTCCTTCCAGAAACATCCCTTGATAGTAAAGGTGATCTATTTTTTTATTGTGGGGCTATTAAAATGATCAGTTGTTATCCCTTTTGCTCCAGTTTCCTTGGGTAGGGGAAGGGGAACAAACCCTCCTTTATCTCCCTGTTGAAAACCTCTCAGGACACCCTTCACCGACTCATTGGAGTATCTCCAAATCACTTGATACAGTGTTTGAGTTTGTGCAATTTAATAGTAAGCCTGTAAAATCTTGTGGAACATGGGTGTTGCGTTTTTGGGTGTTGTGGGGGGGGGGGTTTGGTGTTTTTTTTTTTTTTAAATACAATGTAGCTTTTGTATTTGTTACCATATAGTTGTGTATCTTCCTTCCTCTTTCAGTATTCTGCATCTTTTTACTTTAGGCCCCAAACTACTCCTTTCTAAAGCACAATTTTTATATGTGTGGTTTTCTTTTTTCTTTTCATACAGTATAGACTAATATCAGCTTGTAGATGATGCAGGGGAAGCTGTTACTTTTCTATGTCCCTTTGAGCATGGTGAGACATGAAATGGTGCCTTTGTGGAAGTCAGTAGGAGTTTGGCTGAGAGCATCACAGGATGGTTGAGGTTGGCAGGGATCTCTGGAGGGAACTTGTTCAACCTCTCTGTTCAAGCAGGCTCACCTAGCGCTGGTTGTCCAGTTGGCTTTTGAGCATCTCCAAGGATGGAGACTCCAGAGTGCCCTCTCTGGGCACCCTGTGCCAGTGCTCAGTCAGTGCTAAAAAAGATGTGGGTTTCTTTGAGGTGGACTTTTAGAGGAGTCCTTACAAACTCTGTGGCTGGGGATGAGTATTTGATGAAGGATGCAACTTAAAACAAAGAAAAACCACCACAACAAAAAAACTTCTGGGGTTTGCTTATTGCTAAGATGCTATATACATCTCTGTGCTGCTCAAGCTCACAAAAGTTGGCATTTTACTCTTCAGCTTGCCTCCCTGGTGCTTCCCTTTCATTCAGTTTTCTTGTGATCCGCATCCCAGAAGAGGAATTCAATGTTTCTTGTGCGCATGCTCATTTCCTTTACAAGGATGGGGCAAGAAGCCCTGCTTGCACTACTGGCTAAAGGACCCCTTAACTCTGGAAGAATGCAACTTAGTCCTGCCAGATTTAAGGATTCTGGACAACACTCATCCCAACATACATGCATACTTCCTGCTCCTTTTCTCCCCAGGTGTAATGTTAGGGCTGATGCTGGTGTGTGCTCCATCTCGCTGTTCCCATCTCTAGGGATGCAGTTCAAACAGAACTCTCTCTGGCTGGAGTCCCAAGTCGGAGAGGAGATTTTTCTAAGGAACAAACAAAATATGAATTTATTTATTAATTTGCAGCTTGTGCTGTGTTCTTAGAGTTTAAAAAATGTTACAGGCTGTTATGTGTTATGCGTTACTGCATGACTAATGTTTCTACCTTGTTCTGTACTTCCCGTAGAATTCATTGAAACTATATTGCATAAATCCAGTCTTGCTGCATAACTCGGGTATAACGTACAGCATAATAGGCAAGACTGCTTATAATTAGGCATTTACTAATTGTTTTAGAAACTAATTGTGTATGGCTTTTCTACTTAGGAAGGTTCTTAAAAGTGAAATGTAGCAGTATTAACTTTTTCTCATTATTGGCTTACTATTTCCTGTTTAAATTAACTTTTTCTTGCAGTATTGCATAAAATAGAATAATAGCAGACCCTCTACAAACCTGTCAGAGTTGAGCATTATGTTCTTGTTGAATATTGGGATGCCAGTCAGGGAAAAGCTACAGGGCTATCCTGGTCACATAAAACAGAATGTGGACTGTCAAGGTAGTTAAGACCGAGTATTCCTTGAGTAATGATGGGTCCTACCTTGGAAACTGCATTCTGTCTGGCAAGAGTCTAAATTCTGCGATTAGGAAATATTTTCTATCCTTTATTGCTATGACATTGTATAGAAGTTACTTGGAAATGTTTGCTGGAAAAAGTTTTGTAGAATTATTTGTCTTAATTTTGAAATCCATAAAGGATGGATTATACGTATTTGTTACTTAGTCATGGGGTATGCAATTAGTACTTTGGCTGAACATGTATTATGCATTTAGTGAGGAAATGCTTTCTGTTTGTAACATTTATTCTAATAAACCATATTTTAGTATGGATAATCCTCTTTTAACATAATTGGAACATGGAGCTAATACTTCAACATCGTCAGTTTAAAGACTGATGGGATAGTTGTAGTACGCTACTGTGACATCAGCGAAGCAAAATTGAAGAGAAGTGTGAAGGAGTCATGTATTATAAGCATGACTGCAAGACTTTTGTACTTCGTCCAGTCCCATTTCTAGCAGTCTCGTATGTGGTGGTATAGTCATTGTAAAGACTTTAACTGGCTAAGAGCTTGCCAGCTTGCATTTGCCAACTATGCTGAAATCCTGGCCAAACTTTTCAAGAGCGTGCAGTAATCCACAGTTGGCTGAGAACAGCGAATATAAATAGATGATATGGTGCTGAATTACAATTGATTATTGAAATTCAGCTAGTATGTAACAGATAGCCATAAAAAGGCAGCATTGTTTCCCTAATATGGGACTTTAAATGAATGCAGTCTCTTTTTTTATTTAACAAAGTTAATGTTTATCACAAAATCATAAAATCTAGCTTATAGTTTCCTGACTCTTTGCAAACAAAACTCTTTTTTTATTTTTAAAAAGAAAAGAGTTGTGGTCTACTATCTGGTTGGTTTCCAGTAGAAACAGTTCATTATTTTATTTTGGGGTTAGGCAAAAGTTGACTGAAGACAATGTGGTTTATACATAGATTGCTTTTCAAGCATCTTGCTTCAGAAATCATATTGGAGAACAGCGGTATCTAGCTGATAGCCTTTTCAAAATTATTTGCATTATCTCCTCCCAATAACACAGGATATTTTTGGCCAGATTGGAACTCTAATAGTGGTGAAATACAAAGTCTTATTCATGGAATCAATTTTTACTAATCTGTGTTTAACTCCATAATAGTGCTTTCCAGAGGCTAGCATAACATCAAGGTCCAGCTGCATGGCATGTTAGGGCATGTGTCGTAAGGACTCACAGGATAAATCAGGCTGGAAGGGACCTCAGAAGACCTCTAGAGCAGCTTCCTGCTCGCAGCAGGGGCCGTTGTGGTATCAAACCAGGTTGCTCAGGGCTTGATCCAGTCATGTCTTGAAAAACTCCAAGGATGGGGCCTCCACAACCTCTCAGGGAAACCTGTGCTGCTGCTGCTTGACTCTCCTCATAGTGAAAATAGCTTTATGGGTTTCTCCAACCTGTATGGTTGATGTGTGCTTCTGTGTTAGGTCTCGCCTTCATTGTGTTGCCTAACAGGAGGTTTTGAAATTTGATTTTTAGAAGAAGAGGGTCAGTTCTTAGGTGTTTCACCTATGTGCTTGGGTTATTTCTTTTGCACGTGGAGAAGTTGGGTGTCTCAGAATTCAAGCTAAACCCCACTTCCTGGGGCAGGAGGTGCAGAGAGTGAAATGCCATGTGTGGGTTATGTTTGATATCCTGTCTCCATGGAGCTTAGACATGTGAGGCAATACCAAGTATTGGGCGTGCAAGAAGTCCAAAGTCTAGCGTTTGCAAAGCAATATGTGAGGCCAAGACCAGAACCTAGTTCCTGAAACTTTGTCTTGTGCAGCTAGAAAAGCCAACGTTTAGTTGTTGACTTGCCTCTGTTCCTCTGAAACTTGTGACCTGATTATGAATAGTTCAGGTCATTTTAGGTCAAAGACAAGCAGGTTAGTTGGAAGCACTTTAGTGGTGTTTCAAGTTACTGTGTATGTTGCTGCCTTCAAACTAGCAGTTCTTCTGTAGTAGATGTCATGTGAGTTGTGATTTAAGGAATTGCTACTCTTCAGCCCCTAGTTAGCACTTCCAGCATCACTTGGTATGAAAATGGGAAAGATATTCAGTGGTTCCTCAGCCTAGGTAGGTTTAAACCCACATCTCCTGTACCCTAGTATCTTAAGTTGCTGAGGGCTGTTTATGTGTCTTCTGTTGAAACTCTGCAGCTGGATGAACAAACTTCAACGTTTATGGGGGCAGGAAAGCATAAAGCTATTTCCCTGTTTTTAGTGTGATGGCAATGATGAAAAATGGACTGATGTGTGCTAGTTATGAGTCCACTGCAGATGCAGTCTCTCAGGCTTTATCTGTATTACTGTGAAGTTTCTAACTGCTGCTGTATTCACTAGTGGTATTAACGCTGGATACATCAGCTGTCAGCATGCTAATAAGCATCATTAACTACCCTCAAAGCAGCAGAATGACACAGCTGTTGAAAAGGCAGGGCTTGCGCACAGCCTCGTGTCTGAGCTCCTCTTTCAGCTCTAGCGGATGGAGTTCACAGAGGGAAAACTTGAAGGCAAAAACTTGGAGGCAGATGAGTCTAAGTATGAGAGATTCTTCCTTTTGATGGTTGCTTTAATGTTAATGGAGCACCAGTGTGCACTGGAGTTGTATTGTTTTGGTGTCTAAAAACCCACGACTGTGTATTAGTTTCTGATGTTATTACTGAAATTGCAGTATGACATCTAAAAGTTTCTAAATGATGCAGTGAGCATGTTAATTCTGTTTTAACTTAAAAAGCATATCCCTAACGTATGAGAGATGTTTCTTCTGTGTCTACCTGACAAAGGTCACTGTGCCTTCCTTGGTCTTGTAGGTGCAGATTTACTGGTAGGTTAACTTTTCTATTTTTTACGGGTTTCAAGGTGCTGCCTCGCTTACGCTGAATGTTTCAAATTTTCTTTTTAAACCAAATGTCTCCATGGATACTTATGACTGTACTTTTGTAACTTCAAGTTACAAGTCTTGTAACCAATTCTTTTATGGGATTCTCTTTATGCTCTCGGGATTGCTCAATATGGACCAGAGCTCTGAATGCTTTATAATGTATTTATTCACCATAAATCAGACCGTGCACTTGCATCCGGCACAACAATGGGTTGTTTTAAATTTCGTTGCTTATGCCTGTGTTTGCAGGAGGATTAAGAGGAGAAACACCTCTGCCTGGAGGGTGAGGTTAAGTGGAAGTTTGGGCATGAGATCTGCGGCACAGCGAGGGGTTCAACATCCGCTGCCCCTCCTTAAACTTGGGATTCGTGTGCGGAGGGCGAGGGGGCTGAGCGGGCTGGGCTGCTGCTGCAGGGAGCCACGGGGGGGAGCGCAGCGGCTCTGCCCGGGGGCGCCGTCCGTCCGCGTACCGGCTGCGCCCCTCACCGCCGCTCTGGGCTCGGGCTGGGCGCACAAGCCGAGATTTGTCCTTGACGGGACATCTGTGGCTTAGCTCTCGTATTTGCAGGGCCTTGTTTCTCGGGGCTCTGGGATCAATGCTATTTTATGCATCCGACAGAGTTTTAAAGGTTACGTGGGGCGTTATGTGCGGGGCAAGAACAAGCGTCTCTTTCTTGCGCAGGCTGCCGGCGTGTAGCAGACTTCTAGAGTTGCTGGCAGCTTCTAATGAATAATAAAGTTTTACTTTCCCTTACTAGCTTCATTTTCATGGCTGACATTTTAAAAATTCTGCACAAATATCTGTAAAGGGCACTGACTAAGCTGAAAATTATTAAGATGCAAAGATATGAAGTACAGTGATGTAAATATTTGAAACATAAGTCTCATTTATTCTTTCCCTTCCTTGGTGGGTTATGCTAGTCAGAGACAATCCTGAATGGAGTTCTGTTGCCCATCCTCTCCAAAGGGAACCCCCATTTTTGCACGTGCTTGACTTCTTATCTTGCTCTCTTGTGCAAGAGGAATTCAGTAAAGGTATTCTTTTTCCTGAAGAATTTTAGAGTAGCAGAGACCTAAGCCATATGGATTTATAATAGCTTTATAGCTCATCTGATTGCTGAAAACAGTTATTTTCTTGACTAGATTTCTGATTTCAAGGCACCATAGATAAATGCCGATGTTCTGCACAGTAGCTAACATACCGCTCGTGTGTGTGACTTGCCCATCTGCCTGGGGTCTTAGGCCCCTCGGCTTGCACCTGAAATTATTTCAAGGGTGCAGAGGTGTGTAAGGAACAGCATTTGGATGCTTTCATATATCCAAAACAGAAGTTGTTGTGCTTTACTCTTCCATTTGAAGGAATTAATTTCAAGCAGAAAGTATGTTAAGAGCTACTTTTGTTTGCAAAAGCGTGCATCATTGCTGAAGAGGTTTGGAAGGATTTCAGACCTGCTTGTGCTTTTGCATTAAATGACGATTTCTGGCGTTTCTGTTCCTCTGCCTTCGCTCTGTTGCCGCTGTGTCTGTTTCTGCATTTCCCCATCGCATTGCCCCTGTTTGTCCCAGGAAGAGGCCTCGAGCGTCGCCTTCCTGCACAGGTAGCTTAAGGCGTGCTCTGCGCTTTGTTCTGTGGCTGCCGGCACCACCTCTGCTTGGCCCACGGATGGGAGGGGAAACGGGCTCTCCCCTGTTCCTTGTGCTGTGCAGTTCAATTAGTTGCATTTTATGTTGCTTAATGTGGTGTAACTTGTCCCTCAGCAGAGTCCCCTTCTCTCGGGGCAGCTCTTGGACCTGCCTCTTGTATGTGTGGTGGTAGATTTTGGCATCATTTGCCCCTTACATGAATTCTTGTGCCTCAGGGAAAGGGAAGCCAAAAGGGGAAAACAGGCTTTTGAAAATCCCTGCCCTGCCGTGGCGGTGGTGAGAAGTCCTGTTGCAGCGCTGGGTGGGAGATGACGGCTGGGGTGCACGGGGCTTTGGTGAGCGACCCGGCGCTGCCGGCTGCTGCCTCCCCGCCTGGCCGCCGCGGGAAAGGCTTGCACCTGCCAGGACTTTGCGTGGAAGACGGCACGTTCCCTTCTGGAAGAGCCTTTAATCTGAGTCTGAAAAACGCACGTGAACTAATGGGCCAAGAGAGTGAAAAACAAAACGAGTGAAAGTATCACTGAGCCGTAAAAGAACAGGGCAGCTCGTGTTTTCTGAGGTGCACAAAGACGGTTTAATTTTATTTGATAATCTCTTTTATTCAGTGTTAAATTAGTGCTCAGTCGTTCACCTCCTTTCTTGCTCTCCCCATCACGTCACTCAGGAAAACACACTGTGCTGCCCCATCACAAGGAAAGGAGCATTGTGAGAAGGAGCTGGCTCCTGCCTTTTCTTAAACACAAAATTCTGAAATATGTTAGTGTTTTTAATGCACAACTCTCAATAATTTTAAAATTGCTGAATTTCTATTTTTCGCTTGCTTTTTCTTCATATTCTAAAACCTCCAAGTCTTGAGCACATGTTAGTTTCCAGTTTCTCTTATTTGAAAAGACTTTTCTGATTCCTATCCACCTATTTGTTGCCCGTATCAGGAAGTTCCAAGATTTAAGCAACTGTGAAGTTGTTAGAGTTTCTCCCTCCTACCAAAAGACTGTTGTGTTAGGTAGGAAAAACATAATGTCAAAAAAGCCTTGATAAAGAGGGGAAAAATCTGCTAGATTCCATGTAAATTGAAGTTAAGTGTCTTAAAGGAGAATCAGATATGGAGTGAGAGAGTAAAAGGAAGTATATATTATAAATTGAAAAATGTGGCCATATTTTTTTTCTAAATTAATAGTTTAATTATAAAAATTACAGTGGAGATTCAGAATTTAACTCAGTTTCATTATGAGGTTTATAATTTGTAGTCTTGAAACTCCAGCACAAGAAGCCATCTCATATGAGAATTTTAATTGTTTAAGAAATATTTTCATCCAATAGAGAAATCTTCAAACTATGAATTGTATATTCAGCGAATGCCCCAAATCGTTAGAACGCGAAAAGGATCGAAGATGATATTTTAAGAAAGTGTAGTCTCCTGGATCAAACTCCTTTTTCTGTAGGTAAAGAGATAATTTATGACTTTTTAATACTTGGGCTTTGTGATAATCGGTGTTCCTCACGTAGAAGGATGTATGCGCAGCATCAGATAATAATGCAGGTCTCTGATTGTCACCTGCAGTTTTACTTTAAATGTTATGAAAGTTGTCAGTTAGCCAGTCTGAGATTAAATTATATCTATGAACTAATAAAAAACCCAAAACCAAACAACATAAACAACCAACAAAAACCAAAAAAACTCCCTATCACTGCAGACTGAAGGTAAGTTTGGGAGTGCAACATTTTCTTGTCATACGGTATTTGGGAAAGCTGAGCTTTCACAAACGTGGGCGTTTATATGATCTAGTGTTCCTCTGAAAATTCATTAGGGCTGTAAATGAAGTGTGTTGCTGAGGCTTTTGCATGAGGGGTTCGGCAGAAGAGTAATTTTCAAGTCTAGCAGAGTTATTCTGAACTGCTGGGGGGGGGGTGGTGGACACGTGGGTGGTTTGGTTTTGTTACTCAGGACCCCTTATTTAAAATGACACTCTGTAATAAAGTCCCCAGATCAGGCCAATAAGTGTTGGTGGCTGAGCTTGTAATCCTTCACTCCAATATTTCATTATTACATTTATCTTTTTTCTTTAATTTCAAAAGTACTGTCTCTGCAAAGAAAGGAGTCCGTGATAGTTTATAAACGGAATATATGTATGTTTACAAATGTGTGTGTGTATAAAAAAAATTGAGTTATATATGGGTACATCTTTCATTTTGTATTGTAATACAAATATATCGACACTTTATACGCAAAGTTCTTTTTGGATGACTAATACTGTCAGTCCAAGAGTGTAGCTATCAAACATAATGAACAAAGGTGTAGAAACTTTTTTTTAATTATTTTTAGGAACCTAGTTAAGCGTAGTGGGGCTCTAAGAAAGAATTAAACAAGCCCTTCCTCCTTGGTTCAGTCTACATTAATTCCCTAATACAGCCTCCCTTGAGAGTCTGCTGCCTGCAAGACCTTCCCAGTCCAAAGTTAACCATCTCTTCCTTGTAGGTAGTGAGGGATCTTGGTGAGGTCATCTGGGGAGTAAGTCGGGATCCCTAAAGTCTGTGGATGTCTGCTTGAGCTGCTGCCACTGGAGATTGAAGGGTGCCGTGTCAAACCCACCACCTGAGAGTAAATGGGCGGTTCAGCTCGTGTAATGCATAGCATCTCTGCTTTAAAGTTGAAACGGAGTTCATGTTTATTCCTTTTAATGTTTCATATTTAAAAATTAAGGGTAATTATCTGTAGTGGCACACTAAATAAACTGCCTTTTTTCCTCTTCAGAAACACTTTCCCCCTGGAGTATTCAGCAGCAGCAGTATAAGGCAGTGGCTGTGTTCAGGGAATATGATTTCTTTCCTGGGCCTGCTTTTTTACTGAACTTTTATCTCGCTAAAACGAATATTTTACGATTAAGAACACTTGGTCACATCTGGTTCTTCTCAAAAATGGTTGCTTTTCCAAGAATAGCATGAAAACATGAAATCAGAATCACAAGCAGATGTTTGCTAATATGGCCATAGATAACCTCTCAGCTCCAAGCTTAATTTTAATAAAAAAAAATCTGTAAAGAATGCAGATTAATAGAGAACAGAGATAATCTCTGTCAGTGTTAGTATGTTAACTTTGCTGACGTTGTACTTGTTACTATAAAATAGCATTATTTATTGTATAAAACTGGCAGCTGCTGTTTTCAGAAAACTGATATTTTGTCATTGCTTTTTTACAGCCTGGAAATGCTTGCCTTTTTTTTTTTTTTTAAATTTAAAAAGCACAACATGACTACCTGGGTCAACAAGATTGACTAATATATAGATGGGTGGAAGAATTAAGCCATAATCAGCAGAGTGCTGTGGAACGGAGAGAATTTCTGGCTGTTTCTCCTTGCTTGCCCTTGCATTTTCAGGGAGTTCGGCGTGGCGGGGTGTTGGCTCACTCGACTGCTGGCTTTGAGGGAGCTCATTTAAAAAATAAATCAATCTGTTATAAGGCATATTCTTCTATCATTCCCCTATTAAATTGTATGTGGTTTTGGATAGCCCAGCTTACAGATGCGGCTGACAGTTGTTTCCCTTCGCTGGAAGGTCCGCTGCCACTGCCGGGGTGGGAGACGAAGGCGGACGCTATGCTGCGCACTGCCTGCGCCCTGCTGGTGAGGCCCTTGTCACGGCGGGACCTGAACTGGCGGCGAAACGTAGCCAGATGCCGTCACAGGGAAGGCATGACATGGGATGATGTCAGAAGTGTCCCTTAAGCAGTAAACGCTGTGGTGTCTGGAGTGCTCTAAGCATGAGGTGACCGCCGTCTGCTTGCTGCTGAGGTGCTTGGGACGTCGTGTCTTTAGTGCAGCTCTTGGTGGTGTTTGGGCAGTTCAGGATGGGGGTAACCATGTGTGAACCTGAAAATACATGTTAGCAGAGGCAAGTTTGGAGCGGAATGCGAATTATGAAATCTGCCTGCCCAAGGGATGAACCTTACAAAGGAGAGGCGTGAAGTACATGGGCATGGTGCTGCCTGGGCCGTGCCACCGGCCGGAGCCCGCAAACACCCTCCCCTGGCCCCAGAGAGCTGTACTCGCTGGTGGAGCTGCACAGCTTGGCAGGACCACTCAGGAACTGGGCAGGTGGAGACGGGCGAGATGGGTTAAGGGGTTAAGATGAAACAGGGACATGCGAGAGAACACCAAACCCATAGATGGTGTAATTTTTTTAAGTTTAGAAACTTTGAAACATCTCGCTTGATGAGAATATTGACATTCCTCAGAAACAGAGATGCACATGAGCACAGAAACTACGGCTCAGCATGCAAATTTGTAGACGATGTAAAAGAACGGTTTGGGAAAAATAGCACAAAGCTGAGAATTCATTAGAGCATTGCTCACATTACTTGTTAGCTTCACTTTGAAGGTATTTCAACTATAAAGTAAGTTCAGAAGCAGAAGAGCCTTGCAGGCATTAGAGAAGGGGTGGGTAGAGGCTTATGTGTTAAAATATCCCCAGACAGAATATTATTTTACACCCCCTGTTCTCTAGTTAGCTCCCTTGGTAATTTACAAATGGAAAATACAATTTACAATTATAGCTGATTAGATATTATGAGTTTCCAACAAAGCATGTTTGTGTTCTGTATGCAATTATTACAGAGTTGCTGGGCACGACTTGGTAGTTGAATTTGAGTTATCTTTTGTGTTCAAGCAATTTAGCCTCTTCTGTTTTGTATGAAGAATGAACTGTGTTCTCCTCAAACTACAGCAATCTTTGGATAAAGGTTATTTGATTTTTTTTTTTTTTAACCAGCAATTCTTTTCCAACTTTATAGTGAAAATTAACCTAATTTAATCAAGTACAGCTTATACAGAAGATTTTGATTGTGCCAACGGTGGTTGTGTAGGCTGCATGCAGGTTTAAATACGCAGTGTTGCCATTCTCGATTTGGAAGACATAAACCCAGCAACCCTCTCTGGCTCCTCTTCCGTCTCCTGGCTCACTTACCTGTATGTGTTCAAGTACGTCAGCCCTTTTATTCCTAGATGAGAATCTGCGGTTCTTGTTGATGGATTGTCTGGTCTTGTTCTGAAAAATGCCAGTTGTGCATCTTGACGTGGATGTTGGAGGCAATAGCGAAGCATCTTCCCAGTGCCGTGCTCTTTTGCTGGGAAACTGGAGCAAGGAGAGGCAGAGGCACTGGGATTCTGCCTTTTGCTTTCTCTTTGGGTAGTTTGAGACTCACTAATGCAGCCAGTGGTTTTCAGATGTGACCAGTGGTTCCCTGCTGTTAAGCAGTGATCTTAAAAGTACTTTTGTTTTGAAGTTTTGAGAGAGCATAGGCTGCGATTATCCACCTGCAGCACTTTGTGAATACGGACTGTTGGTCTTAAGTTCGGGAAATGTCACTTAAACTAGTCAGATGCAAATTAAAGGGCAAATTGCATAATTATATCTCAGCCTCCTGGTAGATTCACATTTATTGTTTGGTGTACTTTTGATAAAGCTCATTATTTCAAGATGATATCACCTTGAACCTAAATTGTGTTAATTGAATAGTTAATCTTTAAACTCATACTGTTACTCTGGAATGACTGGAAATAATGTTATTGTTCTTTTTAACTTTCTTGCTTCTAGATATGTTTTATTTGAAATGACTAAAAGTAACTTACAAATGGATGAAGCTTGGAAATTGGTATTGGTGAAATAAAGCTGAAAGATAGTATTACAAATGCTGGAAGCTCACAATTTCTTCAGGCATATATCAACTCTGCCTTGTGATGAAACAGTGAAGGGCAGCTATGCTTCGAAAGTCTGATCATCTGTTTGCTAACAACTGCTGCAGGGCGTTGCTACTGGGTTTGAAACGTTTGATTTTGAGATCATTGCAGTATTTTCTGGTGTTTATAGTTGTTAAATTGCTCATACTTCCAGCTTTAATTGCATTTTAAAGAACATTGTTTTGGTTAGTCAACCTTGATGATGTTGTTTTCAGGGCTTTCAGCTGTGGCGATGCCGCAGCTGCCTGTGGGAGGCCATCAGTGCCGATTTCGAAAGGGGCTTCGGCACATTCACTCTCGACTCACTTTTTTCCTGTTTTAGGTTCCCAAAGCCGCAGCTTGCCGGCAGCCACCGTGCTGTGATGCCCCGGCATGCCTCACGGCACAGCTACCCGGCCGCCCCGCTGGAGCGTGGCGCTCCCCTGTAGGGAGCTGGGTAAGTGTGAAACCTCCTTCCCGCTGCCCAAAACGCTGCCTGCCCCCATCTCTGCTCAGACACAGTAGTAGGTGGGCCCCTCACTACAAGAAGGACATGGAGGTGCTGGAGCGTGTCCAGAGAAAGGCAACAAAGCTGGTGAGGGGTCTTACGAGAAGCAGCTGAGGGAACTGGGGTTGTTCAGTCTGGAGAAGAGGAGGCTGAGGGGAGACCTTATCGCTCTCTACAACTACCTGAAAGGGGGTTGTGGTGAGGTGGGTGTTGGTCTTCTCCCAAGTAACCAGCGATAGCACGAGAGGAAATGGCCTCAAGTTGTGCCAGGGGAGGTTTAGACTCAATATTAGGAAAGATTTCTTTACTGAGAGAGTGACCAAACATTGGAACAGGCTGCCCAGGGAGGTGGTGGAGTCACCATCACTGGAAGTACTCAAAAAAATGTGTAGATGTGGCACTTTGGGACATGGTTTAATGGGCGTGGTGGTGTTGGATTGATGGTTGGACTTGATGATCTTAAAAGTCTTTTCCAACCTTAATGATTCTGTGATTCTGTAGCTGTGGCAAACGTGGTGACATGGACTGCTTTCATCAGCCCCTTCTTGTGCGTTTTATCATGCTCTCCTGTCTTCATGTACATTGGAAGGGGGTGTGCTGGGTAGTGATGGATGCACATGTGTTGTTTCTGACATGCTTGGGAGACAGTTTCCTCTGGAGAGGTGGTTAGGTGTTGGATGAATAGGGAGGATATAGAGGCAGAGTAAATAGGAGTTAGAGATGTTCACTACGATGTAAGCTGTCCCTTCATTGTCCCTTTTTTTTGTTTTTATACAAAAGGTAAGCATTGGGGTGGGGAAGGTAGGCTAGAGGAGGTGTGTTTTGAAATGTCCTCTTGCACCCCTCTTTTAAAAATAACAAGTTTCTGGAAAATGATTGTTTTTTCTGCCACGAACAGTGTTGATTTCCTTCACACTGAGCCCCATCACATCTTCCACATATTGCTAAAATTTGTTAGTTGATGCTATCTGTTACGGAGTAATTACTCTCTGTGTGGTACTTCAGTTGAATCATTGAATCCCTCTTGCAAAACTAAGGTGTGGTGGGTAGCTGGGACTTCCTTTTTGACCCTCTAAGAAAGGCATTTGTCTCGTTGCAGTGCCTGAATTGGAATTGGGCCATTCTTTATAATTTTATCAGTGTGTATAGATCAGTATGTCTACTAGGGAGTCTTGCTGAGCCACAGCAAACACTGCTTATGATTCTCATGTTTGAAAACAAATCTAGATATTTATGTGTTAGTGGTTGTGGGTTTCTGGATGGTTATCAGCTGTTAGACAGAATTGTGGACTTCTGGACCTGGATCCTTATCCTAATAGCCCTGGCAAGAAGTCCCATGGGTGTAAGGAGAATCTCTAGGAATTAATCCAGCTGGGCTTTATGTCCAAGGGGGAGGACAATTAAAGTACTGATTAGCATCTGATAGTTTGCTTTAACTGTACGTATGGGCAGGAAGGAGAGATGTATCTGAAACTAAGAAATATTGTCTCTTGCTTTTGTACAGCAAAGAACAGTCCAGCTGAATCCTCTTGGACAGTCTGGAGCCTGAGTATGCGAGGCAGAGCTGAGACAAAATTATCCTGTTTTATGTAGATAATTCAGGCTGATGCTGGAAAAGTTCCTCAGACCTTTGGTTTAGGAAACTTGTAGATTATTGATGGACTGTTGCCCTTTGGATTTAATTTAGACTCATGCATTTTGATTCTCTGAATTCCCTGAGGCCAAATACTTGCATTTTTGATCTACTACTGTAGCTGCTTTAGCAAGTGCCAGCTCATTTATGCAGTGATTGACATCCATTGTCAGTGTCTGAATTAATGGGGGAAGATGCTGCTGATTTTGAAAAATAGTCCGATTCTCAGGAAATGCTCTTTCAAAGTCATGCTGTTAGCCAGTTATTTCCTATCTTTTCCCATCGTCTTGTTCGGGAGAAGATGATTGAGAGAGAGGCTGTTCTGTCTAGAGGCCCATGAATTTGGAGGACAGTCTGTTGAGCCTATTGTCCTGCCTTTCTGGAATGGAGACTACATGGGCGAGGGGTCTGCCTGCATGATCAGGGATAACAAGTTATTTTGTTAAACTTGACCACTTTGGTAGATCTTGATAGCACTGACCGTGGCCTGTTGGTCTGGTGCCTGAGGGATGGTGGGTTGGGACAGGTCCTTTGGGAGGACTTGCAGTAGTGGTGGGTGATCGCTGTTGCTGTGAAGCAACGCGAATTGTTGTGCCACCCGTGTTGATGTGAAACCGCTTGTGAAATCACTGTCGGCAGAGCACCACCAATATACTGGTGACAGTCACTTTAACTCCTGATCATGTTCTGTTCAGGGAATAAACATGTTGAGTTCCGTGGTTGCTCCCTGTGCCCCTGGGTGGGTTGCACTTACTTACCTCTTGGGTCGGTGGTGGCAGCAACTGCTGCTCTTCTCATCTTGAGATCTGATTAGCGGAGTTACCTTGTCACCAGGTTTTGTGAGACTGAACCATCACTGTTAGCTCAGATGTTTGAAGCTGTTTCTGTTCATCGTGCTTTGCATTCGTTATTGGCTGCCTATAGACAGACTGAGTTTAAATTCACCTTACTGCTGTTTGTAGTTCTGAGAGCCAGGCTCTGAGTGTGTGCAAGACACCTTCTCTGAATCTCAAGTACTACTTTTTTTTTTAAAAGTAGGTTTAGTACTTGCAAGTGACCTCCCCTTTGGGATTTTGCTATTAACTCAAGCTGGGAGACAGCAAAGCTTTGAAGTGGGGTCTGGGAAGGTGCTGTCTCAGTCTTTCCCTGTAAATCTGGTTAGTGCCACTACAACCTTTAGTATCTGCTTCAAGCACATCTTTTTCAGATCTTAATTTGTTTTTTAACAGTTGATTGTTCACTTAATTTATTTTATTTAGAATAGGATGGGTTTAATTCAGGACAAATTTACCTTATGGTTGTTTTTAATGGCACTTTTATGTGTGAGCATTTTCCAGCAGTAGATTTTTTTGGGGGGTCAGTTGATTCACATCCAGCCATGACTGGCATTCATTGCAGGTTGATTCTTGTTTATGTGAATAACTGTTTTTAGCCAGTTTGGTTATACCAAATTGAAATTGGTCTGTTTTAGGCAACCTAATCTCAAAATGGAAACAGTTACGTGGTGGGGTGGAGCTGCAGCACATGGCTGTTCCCCAGCCTTGGCTGAACCTGTGTGGATTCCCAGCGCTGAGCTGGAATTATTCTCCATCCCAGTATGGTGATTTTTAGGAGATGAAAAGAAGCCTCTGCAGTAGCCGGGGGTGAAGGCTGTCGGGCAGCTTGAGCTTCATCAACCTGGCACGACTATCCCTCTCCTCTCCCTGCACCGCTCCCAGCCTTGCGTCTGGAGAATCCTGTGAAAATCAGGAGATTAAAGGGAATCTTGTGATTGTTTATTGCTATTTATTGCTGTTAACCTTTCTGCTATGGACATTCATTATATGTGTTTGGCTAGTTGCATTAAAAGCTCATCACTTACCCAACTTCCATGTTCAGAAGGTGTTTTTGTTTTCACTGCTGTTTTTCAATCTGTTGTTTTTCGGGGGCGGGGAAGGGGGAAATGTGTGTGTGTGTGTGTTGCTGGGTCATGTAGTATTTTCAACTTCTGGTTTTCCTTCCAAGTCCTTACCTCCGCGTATGTATTTGTGTTGGTCTTTCCTTGACAGTATGCATAAGTATTTGCACCCTGCCTTCCCTGTGCCTGTGTGCATAAGCAAAACAGATGTGCTCGATAGATGATTTTCAGTTCCTCTCAGCCATTTGAATGAGTCGGAATTCTTTTATTTTATGGATTTTGCCTTTTGCCCATGTGTTGCTCTCACAGCTGTTTTCTCTCCTTTTTCTTTTGTGCATATCTGTGTGTGTGTGGTTTCTGGATTTCTTTTCTGCTTTCACCTTTCTTTAGATGATAATCAAGAGGGAACACCTAGTTGTACGGCAGTTTTCTATCATCCCTTCCCTCCTATTTATTAATTTCCTTCCTTCCTTTCTGGGATGACTGTAAACTTTGCCCCTCCCATGATGGGAATACTTGTATCGCAGATGTTCGCGTGAGGTGATTGTATTGTATGGCAGGAAACTGCATCCTGCACAAATGCTCAATATGCTGATCTTTTAAGCTCTATCCTGTTTTTTTAAAAAATAATGAAAAAGTGTGTGTGTGTGTATGTGTGTATATATATATATATACACACTTGATCAGTCTGGATTTTGCCTCAGACCTGGCAAGTCAAGAGACTTGGCACTGAAAGCACTTCCCTGTCTCTGCAGCCATTTTTTTTTTTTCAATAAAATCTGAAAAATGATTCTTCTGTAGACTGCAAGGTCCTGAGAGAGGCAGACGGTCTGTAAAAATGAGTACTGCCAGACACTTTTTACCTTATTCTGGTCTTATGATGAACTCCAAGATGTAGTTCTTAGATACACGTGGATCCTGATGTGCTGGACACAGCTGTAGAGAAGAGGTCCTATGTTTCTCCTTATCTTTTCCATACTGCAGCACATTCATTTACCACTTACTATAGCCTCAGTTCTGTAGGTCTCAGCACTGCCCTAGTACATTCTTGGTGAGAACATAAAGATGTCTATTTTAATTGGAGACTTAAATTTATCTGCTCTACTCCCTCCTCCCCGAGCTGTGGAAATGCTGTGTCTTCCACTGAAATCCCAATAAGGAGACCATCTACCATCGTGTTGTCCTGAGAGGCTGGGCTCAGCACTTGTCCTGGGCATGACCTGGGCAACGTTAACACAAGAAACACGTGATGCCTCGTGGTGAGCCCCAGCACATCATTATCCTCCTTAGGCAATGAGCCTCTACCGGTTTTCAAGGCAGGTGCACCTTAACATAAAAGCTGCCCACAGCATGTGGCCTGAGAAGCAGGGAGGAGTCTCACCCAGCAGGGTGTTGATTCCTACTACCTTGCCAAGAGCTGCTGAGGTGTTATCTTCTTTTTTCCTCTTGGATTTTGACCACCTGATTGCTCCTTCCAAGAAGGATGTTTACTTTCCTCTGGAATGGGAGAGGGTGAATTTTTGGTCCCTGATAAAGTTGCAAAGGAGGATGGCCAATTCTTTCAGGGAGAACTGTGTGGCTGAGGAGAGCAACTAGGGAAACAGATTGGACTTTTCTATCCTCTGAGGCTTAAGTCCATCCCCTTAGTGTAAGGGCATGGAGGCTGAACCATGCATCAGGACAAAGAGGTTTCTCATTGCTTATGCGAGGAAGATTTATTTGCTCAGCATCTACCAGTTGATGATCAGTTGATGTTTGCTGTCCCTGGAGGCTTGAAATTTGTGAGAATCTCTTGTCTTGTATGAGGTCCTGTGCCCAAATCAGACTGAGATCTGATCTCTGGTAATGTTGTGTGTCAGTTGCTTGAACCTGGGACCAACTCCTCACTTCTGCATTTTTTTCTGCTGTGTTTTTTTTCTATCACCATTTTTAGGGGAATGGGAGATATCCAGTCCTACATGGCCAGCCTTCCTCTGCAGAGTGTTTATCCCTCGCAAAGTCTTTTCATTCTCCTTCAAAGGTCCCTCACAGCTTTGTGTCAGCACATCAACTTCTCTCTGGGTTTTCTGTTTAGTTGGTTTTTTTACTTCTAAACCTTTTACCTACCTCTGGGACTGAAATATTCCTACTGCTTTTTGGTTTTCAGGAGGCCCTGGGGACCTGCTGTGAAGCTGCTAATGGGCTTCCAATTGCTGGCCTAAGTTTGGCAGAGGCCAGCAGTATCACTTAACCTCTGCAGGTCACTGGGAGTCTTAGCTGCAGCTCCCTTCCAGTTTCTGCCATGAACTGGCCCATTGCTGAGGTATCTAGAGATTACTTGACCTTTGAGTGTTGTGGGGGAGAAATGATCAACTTTTTTTCTTTAAAATGTCTGGTGAGGTGCAAGGACCAGCGTGCGGCCCAGTCAGTGCCGCTCGGGTACAGGAGAATGTTTGGTGGAGCAGAGTGGTGCACAGGGCAGGCAACATGTTCTAAAATGCATCAGGCAGTAACCTCTGTGGGTGTTTTCTTTTAAAATTAACCTTTGGCATATCCCAGCACTCAAAAAGAGAAAAAAAGATTGTGCTGAAAGTTTGAAGATAAGACTTACAATGTGGGGAAAATGTTACAGCAGTGAAATTTGTCAGTGCTGGTCAAATAGTTTTCTCTGTACCACTTTTATTGCTGTCTTAATTTTAAATAAATTGCTCCTGTGATACAAAATCATGACTACTTTGGATCCTATTGGACTTTAGGAGAAATGTCTTCAATACAGAAATTCCTTCTGGCCTACTCTTTTTCTGTTACGTTAGTCAGGGTTTAAAAAGGAATGTGTGAAATACGGTCATAGCTTCAGAGTACAACGAAGTAGATGTGAATGTTGAACAATCATCATGGCTGTGCTAGAAAATACTTGTGTAAATAAAATGTGCTTTTTTGGTTTTGGCGTGTTTTGTTTTTTGTCTTATTAAAAATCCAAAACAGGTAGTTTTAGAAAGCTTGGCAGCATCTAGACTGTACTGATTCTGAGGAGTAAATTACTATATTTACTCTCGGAGGAGAATATGGTTAGTAGGGACTTTGTCTTGAAAATTATTTTTAAGATGATGAAAAATGCCTTGGCTATCTGTCACTTTTCCTGTCTGTATTGATCTATGTGATCTTTCATTCCTTTTATTAATAAATGAGAGGGAAAAATGGGAATAACATCAGGAAAGAGATGAAGGCACACTAAACAGTACTATGGGAACAGTAAATTAAAACATCTGCTTTTGGTTTTTCTGGGAAATCAAGAAGCAACTGAAGCAAAAAATCTGATAGATATTTTTTTCTTGGATTACACTTCTATGTCTGTTGTCAGGCTTCCCCTTACCCCTTAGACATTTTCCTTTCTTCCATCTTTTTTTCTCCTTTTCTTGAAACAGTCGCTTCATTGAAACCACGGCTGGACCCTACAAAGGCTCCATAGTGAATGAATAATAAAGGACAGAGATTCCAAATGTTGTCGATCTGGGCTCGATTTTTCTGGTTTGAGATACCAGTCGTGCCCCTTCTTGGCGGCGCGACTTTGCGAGGCTGGCACGCCGCGTGTTGGGGCGCGGGCGGCGCAGGGTGGGGCTGGTGCCCGCAGCTGTACAGGCAGCACTTATTTGCTGTTAAGAAATTAATAGAAACGTGGCATGTAGCTCACTGTGAAATATTTTCACAGATGGAATGAGTCTGCAGCATCATGTAGGGATGTAAACTAGAGGATTGTTTAACGTCTTGCTCAATTACTTGTTTTCTGGCTCCCCTCCCCTCCATCCCCGTTGGCGCGCCGCTTGGGTCTCCTGCTGCAGCAGAGTAGCCGGCGTGGGGCTCGTCAGCTGCCTGAAGCTCTCCCTGGTCCAAGTGTGGAGCCCGTTTTGGGGCTACATGCGTGACTGGCAGGGGGGCTGTGGTGGGGCAGGGGCTGGCGGTTAGTCCCCGTCCCTGACCGTGGGGCAATAAGTAAAGCAGGGCTGAGGCTGAGGGCAACGGAGTGATGCCGGTTCGGAGCCAGGGTGCAAACCCCCTACAGCCGTGGTCAGCAGCGGGGCCCCCAGATCCCCCCATTCTCAGTGACGCATTTCCCGATGCCTCCCTCCTCCTGAGCTATGTAGTGGGGCACTCGTGGCTAGTGGATGTATAATTTATGGCTTGTGGATCAAGGCTTGCTAGCTTGGCAGCCCGGTATTAGTGGGGACCCTTCTACTACATTTTAGTGGTGTTGTGTTGGTTTATTTGCTATTCCAAGCTTGTCACTCCAAAAAGGATATTAAATATAAAACAAAAATGGAGAGGTTTTTAAAATATGAAGGAATTTAAGCAAAACCCATATATCTGCCTACCAGGTTTTAAAGTTTTTATTTCTTAAATATTAAGTCTATTGTGTTTTTTTGTGAGCTTTTTAAACGTACGTGTGGCTCTTCTGCAAACACCAGACTTGAAGAACTAGGACTTTGAAAGAGCCACATGATATTGTGAGACTTTGAGGGGAAAAATATGACACTTATAACACTGCAGATAGCCCCTTAAAGTACTCCCTCTGCTTCCATACCCCTTTATTCTGGGACATGAAAGAGAAACCTGAGCCAATACAGGATTACAGAACTAGGTTACAAACCTGTAGCTAGACTATTTGTAGTTAAAGCATGAGAGATTTATTTTATATGCTTATTTTGGTTTAAAAATTTTATGCATTTCAAAAACTCCTTCTCCACCCATGAGAGTTCTTCCTTTCAAGTAATTAAAGCAAGACAGTAAGCAGCAGAGACAATGAATTGTAAAAATTCATTGCTGGTTACAACAGGAATTTGAACCCCATCCATCTGTCATACAAAAAAAAAAAAAAAGCCTTTCAAAAAGCAGATGGTCTTGTAACTAAAACAAATCTGGATTCTGGCAGACAGAGTGAGAAATGTGCGTTGTGAGAACAGGGGAAACACTGTACTGGGAACTGTTCGTCTTGGTGGAGTGCTCTAGCTGTGAATACCTCTGCTAATGCTGTCGCGCACGACGGCGATCATCAGAGGTCAAAATCGGTAACTTCAATTCCGTCTGCAGGCTTGCAAGAAATGAGTATTATTTCTGGAGCACAGCCTTTATGTGCTTTTTCTGAAAGGTGCCATCTCCTAATAGGTATTTATGAGCATCTTAGGTGCAGTTTGTGAGTGCTGATAACAAGGGGTCCTGCATAGGAAGGATGTAATCCTAACTCTCTCCTCTGTCTCTTTAGCCAAATGATTTATCCCAGAAGATGTGCAAAACCTTGAAACAGTGCTGCGTGCCTAGGAAGGCTTCTTTCAGAGCCCATCCATCTTTTTCATTATATCCAGGAACCTGAAAACAGTAAGAACCCTTGCAGTCTTCATCCTTATACATATCCAACATTAGGCCTTATGTGAATCTTAAAGTATGTGAGCTTTTAGTCTCACTAAAATATATGAATAAAAGATGTGAACATTGGTGTGGGCTTTTCTGAAGCACTGGTAGTACAGTTCCATGGCTACTGTATTCACGTGCCTGAAAAATAATTCCTTTTAATGCATGTCATTACATTTCACTGACCCGCAGACTGAAGTCAGAGTGTGTCCTTAGCTTGATAAGTAAAATATTAGCACTCTGTACCCTATAGCACACCCCACAAGGATGGGTGATACGTGCTCAGGATGCCCTAATGATGGGAAGGAATTGTATACGTGCGAATCCTTCATGCTCTGCACAGCTCTTGCATTTGACAGCTAAAAGAACAAGTCGATGCCTCCTTTTGCACCCGCTCCCGTTAGCTATGGGCTTGCCCACGAGCGAATGTCATGGCGGTCTGGAGCTCAGTGCCCTGCGCTGGCTGGGGGCAGCTCCTTCCCCTCCACCTGTATCGGTACTGGGGTGCACAGACCTGAATTTCAGTGCCTTCGTCTTCCAGCTGACCCCCATGCCAGTTCTTGCTGTCGCCTGTCCCAGAGTGACATACCTTGTTCTGTGTCAAAGGGAACAATTTACGCTCTGGTTAAACTTAATGTTTTCTTTATATTTTGGTGAAATGCCACCTTGGAGGGTTCCTGAGTTTGTTCTGTGTGACATCGCTACCAAACAAAATCAATAAAAATTGAAGAGCTCTGGGTGCAGTGTTGAGGCACAGTGTGGCATGAGTTTATACATCTACGTGTTAACATATATTCAGTTTTGCTTATGATCCGTTTTATTGTTTCAATATTACATTTGTTTAAATACTTAGTCTTATTTAAAATTAATCTTCCTCCTCTTTGGGATGCTTGTACGTGTCGAGCTGCTGTGCTGTTTCCTCTAGCAATTCTTTGGTTCTTCACAGTAAGCAAAAGAGCTACAGCTGTCCAGGTTAGTCCTCGCCGCTGCAGTGTTGTCCTCGCTCTGTGGCATGACAAATGCATGTTGGGCTTTGTTGAAGACGAGATAATCAGGAGAGTTTGGCTTCTGCCAGGATAGAAGAGCTTCCTCCACCTCCTTTGGCTTCACGGCTAGCGTAGCGATGCGAGCCGCTGTTGGCCGCGGAAAGGCTGCGGGGCAGGAGAGCAGCTGAGCCCCGTAGCGCTGCGGCGGGATGCAGAGATGGACCCTGGGCAGGAGATGTAACGCTGGCACGGCCCCCTTCCCAGGCGTGGACCCTCATCCTTTAGTCACATCCTTGGCGCGCTGTGACAGCGCTTTTGCTGAGCAGTGAAGCGACTGAATTCAGAGCGTGTGGATGCTGATTTGAAAAATTACCTCCAGTTTTCTGCCAATCCAGCATGCCGGTGTAAACCTTGCTGTAAGAGCTATTTATTTCCATACAGCTCCAGGAGTGCCTTTAGATCTCATTTCAGTGTTGTATTTTTTTTTTGTGGTCGGTGAGAATGTGCTGTGTTTGTCAAAACTAATTTATTCAGATTTGTTAATGGATTCAAGAGGAAGAATGAATTTTGCAGTTCTGTGCATCTCTCAGTCTTCTTACTCAGACTGATTTATCAAAGAGTTTGAACCCAGCTCCCCATCTGTAGTTGTTCACACCTCTCAAGGGTGCCTTTGTCAGGCTGTTGATGCAGTAATTTCTTGAAAATATATTAGTGGAAAAATGGGGTTTGAAGGGAAGATCAGGCTTACAGTCTTGAGATAGGAGTAGTGAAGGAAGGAAAAATGTAGACCTTCACAGGCATTTTTGCTGTTATAAATTTCTGTGAAGTTCTTGAAGGAAGGTTAGTTCTATGTTATGTTTAGAGGCGTGGGTGTGGTTTTTTTCCTTTTTTAAAAGGAGCAAATAGAAATATTTTGAAAATCTGTAAAAAGGCATCAGTAAAAGCAGCATGTCTGAGGACCACAGCCCCTGAAGGACCACATCTCTCATTTTAATTTCTTTATAACATGCATTATATTTAAGATCTTTCTGTGTTAAGGGGTCTTTGATACATCCAAGAGCAATTATTACCTGCTACATAAATACTATGGGGAATATTTTTCAGAGCATGGTACTTCTAAGAATTTTCACACCCCTGATATGTTTTATAAGGATACCCTTGCAAGTATTCAGTGTAAGTTAAATTATGGGTTGGGGAATCGGATCCTGCATTAGCAAGCCAAAATTCTGCAAGCTCACTCTTGGCCAAGCCCCAGCCTTTCATGCACAAGGCAACTGAAACGGGAGAAAACAAAAACGATGGTTGTCTTACAGCGATGGATTAAAATTATCCCACATGGGTCTCGGGAACGGTGTGGTCATGAGGGAAAGGGCGATAACTTTAGCTGACTTTAATTTGCCAGAAGTCATCCTGCCCTCTCCTTTAATATTAGCTGTTGGAGAGCTCTTAAGTGTTCTTCCTCCTGATAACAGCTCACTGAGAAGCAGCTGACAGGTAGAAGCAGCAGCCAAACGGCTGCATGTTTTAGAAGGTGTTTGCTGATGCTCCGGCATCCCTTGTCAGCACTGCTGATAAGCTCTAACACAACCCGCCACCCAGAATTTCTTTGGCAGCCCAGCCGATGGCCGGATGAATTGTGCTATGCACAATCTGTTAATTGCCACAGATTGGCTACACTTGGTTGGGAATGACAGGGTGATTGTGTATGGTTTGGTGTGGGTTTGTTTTTTTTAAATAATCTAATTCTTACATACTTAGCTTGTACCAGTCTTGTTCTGAGAACAGGCATTTAGGCTTTTTTCATACATTGTCAGCAAAGGGAATTTTTGTTAACCTCAGAAACACTGTTGATTAACTACAATACAAAAATCAAAAAAATTTTATTTAAAACTGATTGGAAAGTGCAAGAAAAAGTTCTGAATTACATTATGAAGACCTCATAGTCTTGGATTTTTTTTAATAAATCATAGCAAGTATTTAATTTTTCTTTCAAAGACCTTGTAAAGTCAGAAGTACCTTCTATCCAAAAGCTCATGATCAAGTGTCTTTGTGTCCCCTCAGAGATAGGTAGGATAAATCTTCTGTTGCTTCTTCTCGATGTGCAGCACGTATTATCATTTTCCACCCCCCCTTCTGCATATTAATAAAATATTTCTTTAACTGTTAGAGCAGTTCAAGCCCACAAGATGGGGATATAAGTTATTGTATATAGAAATGGAGAGGAGAGAGTGTTTGTGTCCTATGTGAAGGTATTCAGGAGAATGAAGTCCCTCTTTAAGGGGGGAGCTGGGGCACTGTTGAGCTGTCTTCAGTGGTGCCTGGAGATGTTGGGGTTTCCCCTGACATGGAGGTTACCCCGGTGGCACCTCCTGCTACATGTTGGTCCCTGCTGCGTGGTGGTGGCACTGGTGTGGTACCACCCAGCAGCTGCTGCCAGGAGTGATGGTAGTGACCCATTAGACTTTGACAACACTCAGCTTCAGGCTGCAAGGGCAGACATGGCAAATGTTTCTGAATCTCTCGTCTTTCCATGGTCAGGAGCCACAAGGCACCTCCAGTGCTGTCCAGAGAGGCAGGAACGGAGAAAGGAGACTTGCTGGCTGCTCCTCTTAGAGCATAGAAGCATCCTGGCACAAAACAGGCTGCTTCTGCTTGCCCCAAACTGAGGATGTGTAAGAAATGCAGGTTCGTGCTAGTATCTGCCTGTCCTTTCCCAGCCGATGTCCGCTGTTGATCCCAGCAGCGTGCTGGGTACCTCATTTCTCTTTGAGACATGAAGCTGTTACCTTTCTGCCTTCCTCCAGCTGCAATTAGCAAAGAAGAATGAGGGAGGTGCACAGGGAGGGGCGTTGTGAATATGGATGTGATGGCAAGAACACTTCATGGTATTATTCTTTGCTGTAATATAGCAAATAATAAAGTTCTCTGTAGTCATAACATCCCATGTTGACTGCGCTGGGGGAATTGGCAAAGGCTGAGAGAAGAGTGTTAAGAGAAAACACTATGTTGGCATGTTTGGTTTCTGTCCAAGAGCCCCAGTAAATGAGGGGAATGAATAAATAGCGAGAAAATCCTGTATAGACTGTTAGTCAAATTGGGCTAAATTGCCTTGTCAAATCGCAGGGAAGTGAATGGAGAGGGCAGGATGTTCGGAGGGCTTTGAACAGCACCTAAGGCAGGAAACAAAGACAGACGTTTAGAGACTGAAAGTGTGGTTTGTTTGTGGGGTTTTTTAATCTCTTTTATACTCCCAGTGGCAATATCCTGGATTGCTCTTTCATCCAGCAGAAGTGATGGTTGTCACTGTAATACTGTGAATCGCGAAATAAATGAGAGAACAGTCTGAAGGAAAGAGCATGTTTATCCTGATTAAGAAAATCAGTGGACTGATTGCCATTCAGCTCCCTGAAGCAGAGCTGCATGTACTGCTTATTTACTTTGTCTCTTTTTTTTTTTTAAAAAACCCTTTTTTAAAGGAGTGTATTAAATGTCAGGAAATAATCGTTATATAATCCTTGAAGAATCATGCCTTTTAGTTTAGAGTTGTTGAACTTTTTAGATTTCATCTGTTTTATATTACAATGAATCCTTAGATGAGTCCATAAAAGTTCTTTCACAGATATCCCCAATTTTCTTATTTATTTAGTGATCATTTTTTTCTTAATACAGAATTTCCCTTGCGGTTTTCCTCTGAGGTTCAACATAAAAAACAGACGAATATCGGAGATGCAGTCACTTAAATCTGTTTATCAGCATTCTTGCCTGCTTAATTCTGAATTAACAACCTGTGGCCTTTTCCTGCAAGCGCCGCTAAGCAGAGCTTAGCTAAGCTAAGCGTCGCCAAGCTAAGCTCAGGGGCCATGGCCCTCCTTTCACGAGCAGCGAGCGGCTCTGCGGGCCGTGATCTGAGGCCCTGTGCATCCTCCTGTTCTCCGATGGGCCATGGAGAGAACAGAACTGCTTGTGTTTCCACAAAGGTGCTTATGCCCCTCTCGGCTCTGCACTCGGTGCCTGCGAGTGGATCTTACGCACATGGGTTCAGCTGCCCAGGTCAGGATTTAATGCAACCAAGATGCTGTTGGCCAAATATATTTGGGTTGGTCTTCTGTCTGGGGTGGTTTGGTTTTTTTTTTTCCCCTTCTCAGAAGCTACTGAAGTTCTCTTGCAGCAGAAGAGGTGCTCCGGGAGGAAGTCAAAGCTTGGAGGTTGTAAAGAGCCCTGTTTTGGGGGGAGATGTGGCATTTTTTATTTTCATGGTCCATAAGATTTGGACTTTAGAGAGAATTTCCTTCTGTCCTCCAAGTTAGGTATGCTGGTATCTTGGCCATGGGCTGGGACTCTGGTCATAGCTTGTCAGATCTCCATCGCGTTAACGGCATCAGGGCTGTTTCTGTAATACAGGTATTTCAGCTGTAGGACAAACGTTTTCTGACATGTCTTAAAGAGTCATTGGGTTTGAAGCGGGATTGAGGGCGAAATGTAATGTTTTGTGAAATGCAGGTGATGGGACTAGATGATTGAACAGTCCCTTCTGGCCTTACCATCTATGAAATAGCAGAGCTGTTTTGCTGAGGGCTTGACTTTGAGGACTGATTGAGCACTGTGCCCCACAGAAGGATATGGCACGTTTTGGAGGCATTTTCCAGGCTAGCCAGAAAGATGGAATAATTACCAGTTGCACAAATCATCAGAGGCCTTCTGTGGTATTCAGAGAATGCTAAAATAGATGGAATAAAACGGGCCTTGTCCTTTTGTAGCTGCTGAAAGATTGCCAGGAGGCTTCCTGAAACGAAACGTAACGCCCCTCTCCATCTCCTCTGCAGTGTCAACTCGTAGATTTATGTTGTCGGAGCTCTACGTGGCTTTTCATTTTTGATGAGTTTGTTTGCTGCTGTTACAATATATTTATATATTTTAAAAGATTTTGGAGGGTTCCAAATTGTTGTACTTTGATCAGATGACAGAAGTTATTGTTAATAACTTGCTGCTCTTTTACTGTAAAACTAAGAAATGCAGGAAGTAATAAATTTCATGACTGAAATTTCAGAGTCGCTGGCTAAATTTCACGTTAGCAATGAAGGGTATATTCATTGTAATGTCCTTCAAAGTGCAGTACAGAGTAGCTTCCTTCAAAGCAAAACCGGTATGAAGGGAGGTTGAGTGTAAGTGGGACCCTTCTCCCCTCCTAATGTACGGGGTGATGATGTGTTCTGTGTCCTGGGTGCCTGGGGAGGAGCTTCAAACTCCTGTCCTAATAGTTCCCATGTAAAACCAGCGCTGCTTCCTCAGCTGGAGTGCAGGTACGAAAATTCACATTTAGCTTATGTTGACTACTGTCATACAGTACTTAAGTTTGGTAATTAACAGTGGTTTAAAACACTTTTTCTCTCAATGCTGTTTCAAAGAGACACAATTTTGCAATGCCATTTCCATTTTTTTGCTGGTTTTCTTTCAAAAGATTATATTCATGTTTCATTAAAAAAAATCTTTTGAATGAGGCCCTCTGTGCAATAGAAGTTTCATCTTAAACTATACAAAAATTCCAAATTCCACATTAAAAAAACAGAAGGAAGAAAGTGCAGATCACTGGAGAGAAGCACTGAATTTTCTAGGCTTGCTATATCCTGACATAAGTTTGCTGAAATTGAATAGCTGCATCAGCCAAAACCAGTTTTTAGTGGAATTGAAGACTCAAACTTAATCTGCAGGAGGTTTTTTGGTGTGTTTTTTCTTTTTTTTTCTTTTTTTTTTTTTTACCTCCTAATGTTCAGTATCTTTCATTGTTCAAATGAAGTCAACAACAAATTTTGCAGGTCTTCTATTTTTCTGTCTGTCTTTCCTTTTCCTCCTGAACTCCTCTGCCGTTCCCAGATGCACCAGAAAGGACATGTGTCTTCCTGCTCTTCTGCTGGTTACCGTAAACTTGAAACAGGAGCTGGCCCATTGCATGGGACCCATGGGAGGAGAGGTGGCCGTAAAGTCCACTTGCCGCTGTGTGAACCACGAGCAGACTCTCTGGTCGCAAAGGAGTGCGGCATGACCTGCAGGTGGCTGCTGGGAATGGCCGTGATGGGGACCTTGAAATGCTTTGATGGATTTTTGGTAGCTATTGAGACTTTAGCTGGTTGCCTTATGTTGCTATTTACAGCTTCATCTCCAAGTCTTGTGGCTGGGGGAGATGCAGCCTTAGTTCTCCAAATGCCAGTAATCCCTTGCTGTTGTCATTATTGCAGAAAAGCATGATGATGTGAACTGTGAAGGGTGAAATCTCTAAGATCAAATAAAAAACCCTCTGAATTTCCTTCTCTAATAACCATGACTCATCTTTTTCTTGGGTCATGATTTTTTTCCAACGCTTAGGGTTGGGACCACTGTCTGAAATCAGTGAACAGGATAAACATGCTGTTGTGTGTGTTTATTTTGTTACTTGGGAACCTGACTCCCTTAATTTTCAGTCAATAAAGAGCCTTATATGATGAAACTGCATAACTGCAACTTTTTTTTTCCCACTTGATGAGAAACCGTTTTTGTTCCTTCTCATTGTGGTTGTGACTCTAGCAGAGTCTCTGTCAGAAAGCAGTTGAGATGTGCAGGAAAATGTCCATTTTCTATTAGATTAATAACTCTGCTTTTAAATTATCTAGTTCAGGTACCATAAAATAATCTAAATCGAAAACAGAACATATATCAAGTGTATTATTATGCAAAGGATAAAATAATCTTCTGTGCCATACATCAGTTTTGTAGTTTTGCACCCTAAACATGCCAAATCTCAATGTAAATATTTTGAGGTCTGGTCATAATTTTGTTCCCATTCTCAAAATCTGTCTGCAGTTTGAACATTAAGTAAGTCTTCTGAAATGATGTTTTCCCAAAGACAGTTTCATTTACAAGCTTTCTAATGTGATAAAGACCTAGTGTGAGTTTGGAGAGAAACCAGGTGAACAGATTTGCTGAAAATTGCTCTGGAAATTACTATAAATACAATGTAAATGTTGTGCAATTCTTGGAACTTTCAATGATCCTGGTCAGCAGATTATTTTTTGAGAGAAAGAAACTACTACTCTAAAACTGTTTTTTATAAAAAAAAATTTAAAAATGTACTTTATGTGAAACTGTATCAGTCTTACTACTTCTTGTTGACTAATCTCAACTTAGGTACTGTAAAGCCCAAGTATTAAGAAGTGTGGCTGTATATCTCTGTGTAAAGGACTCTGCTGTTGGTGTGTGTACCCAAGTGAAATGGGAGAGCATATACCAGCGTTGTCCCTTTCCTCCCATTTTTAAATGCATTGGTGGAGGGCACAGTAATACGTGCTCTGTCTTGCTGGGGAATGGACAACTTCTGGTTAGCCAAATTCCATGCAGTTGTGCAGTGACAGGAGCTCACCATTAGATCTGTCGGACTTCTTACCCAGAGCTGATCTTGACCTGATTTCTCTGTGCAATCAGTTCATATAAAACCAGATGCCCACAATCTGCATTAACTGTGAATTAAACTGTTATTGAAATGGATTGCCCCAGTTTGTGGTGAAACAAATAGCCTGTGTCTCTTGTTCCAAAAAATGTACCATCTGGCTGATAAAGCTGATCATCTAGAAGTGTTGCTAAAACTGTCTACATGTCTACAGAGGAGAAAGTAATTTGCCTTAGGAAGAAAAAAAAAAATCCTTCTGTTACTTCAGAAAGTTATGCTGATTGATACGGTGATTTGTGGTCCCAGAATGCCTGAAGATGAGTTGTTGGGGGGGGTGTTCATGGTGTGGGACTCCTTCTCCTGCGGGTACGAGAAGTGCTGCATTATGAACCTTGTGTGTGCACTGTACTTTTAGTCCTCTTGCATTCCAGCAATGCTAACTTTTATAACCATAAAACATAATTATCCCTAAGACATGCCTGATACTGTTGTGGGAGCAATTCTGAAGCAAAACGACTATAATATAGCTGAATGAAGAACTCTGATGGTTTCTCTTAAAATTGCAGGGCAGGTCATGTTCAAAAAAGAATTAAATATTAAATGAGGGGGGGAAATACATTGGAGCAGAGCCCAGATTCTAAAAGTAAATTGTTGAAGGCTATAACCTGGTTTCCTCAATGAGTATTAATCCAAATTGTGTATAGCAGATATGGCGGTGAGTAATTGTAGTTAAGCTAAGGATCAAGAGTCCAATTTCCTTCACACCTTTCTAGGAAATATAAGACCTAGTGTTGCATAGCAACAGTCGAAGGTATAGCAATATTTGCACTTGAAAATGTTGAGTGCTTTGGGAAGCATTAGATGGCTGATGAGATAGGTAGTGAGGAAACGGTATTATCCTCTCTTAGGGTACTGGTTTAAATTCAGTCTTGACTGTGGTGGCTGAAGACCATTAACATCTGAATAACTAGCTAGAGGTCTGCAAAATGAGTTATTGGTCTCAGTCCAGTTTTCAGAGCACTCTTCCAAAAACGATTGCTGTAACCGGCAATGTCGTCGATGTGCTCTGGAGGCAAGGCAGATACAAAGAGCTGTGGAGGTGGCCACAGGGCTCCCTGCTTCAGCGCGCTCCTGCCTCGCCGCAGAGAGTCCCTGCTCTCGTCCTGCCGCCATATAGAGGGGTTTCTGCGCTTCCTAGCTTACGAGTTTTCTCTACAGCTGTGTGGAAAATTTGAAAGCATATTATTTAGATTTCATAGGATCCTGGTATTTTCTTTGCGTTTTGTGTTTACTGTAAATGTTTTGAATAAAAGATGCTGCCTTAGGAATTTTTTCATCTTCTGAGATCCTCCTAAACATTTTAATCTTTCAGAATATAATTTGAGTTCCTACTGAAGGTAGGAGTTTTCAAGAAATCTGCAATCTCTGTGATACCAATTCTTAGAAGGCCTGTGGTGTTCTCACCTGGTGCACCTGGAAGTAGTTGCTCTGAAAACCAGGAACGCATCAGAAGAAGCAGAGGAGTAAAGCTACTGGAACCACATGACAAGAATTTGGAGTCCCTTAAGTGTGTTTTTGGTAGTGCTGTTCCTACACTAGCTGTTTCTTGCTCAAAATTTAGCAGCCTCTTGTCAGAACGGCTTGTTGGATGCTCAGTATCACCTGAGTGCACGCTGCGGCAGGGCTAAGGGATGTTTCTGGTACTCGTAGAGTATCTATGAGCAAAAGGCATAAAAACTGGCAGCTAACAGCACACGACAGTCGTAGGACTAGTTGCTAGTTTGTTTTTTTTTTAAACATCTATTTTTATTTTATTTTACCACTTAGTAATGGTAAAATTTAGTACAATTTACAGGAACTATATAGTAAAAGTTCTCCGGGGTAAATCCAGATCCACTGAGAAGCGTGGAAGGGCTCGAGGACGTCCTTTACCACACGCAACTTTCACTCGGTGCCAATGCTGACTCTTCTTTTTCTTAACTGCCTGAAGTAGGCTTGGTAATGAACTCGGTAAGAACATTTATAACAAGAGAGAGGTCCAGATTTAAGATCTACAGATTTTAAATAATCACCTAAGAAAGTATTCCATCATTGACTCCGGTTCATTGCTTTAATAAAGGAGACCTCAGGACATACCTAAATTAAATGAATGTCAGAGTTACAGGACATCTTAAACTATTTTTTTCTGTAAAAATGCATCTTTGAACCTTAGAGTAATTTTGAAAAGTTGTAGCCATTTCTGGATAAAAAAGATTCACAACTGTTCTACTTCTGTTGCTTTTCCTAAAGGTGAGAAATTATGCCTATGATATTTGACTGTTAAGGTAGTAGCATGGGTGAGGAAACGTGTTTATTAGTGAGGTCACTCATATTAGCGAAGTACATAAAGGAAAAGAAAACCCACTGGACACTAGTTGTGAGGCTAATTCTTGTATAATTTGGAGTTTTGAAAGTATTTGGTAGAAAACTACCTGCCATTCTTGAGCTTTCCTTTATTATCTGAACGCTATGCCAGCGTGTTTAGAAGTTTGGAGGTCTCTGCCTGCTCATACGCGAAGGTGAAGAGTAACATTCCTTACTCAAATCTGGGAACATAGCAGCAGATCCCAAGTAGTTGAGAGACTGTACCACCTTGAACATTGTCTTATGAATTTTCCTTATTTTCTCTATGTACTGCACGATCAATGTGCTCGCGCATATGCATTATCTAACTGTTAATTTTAAAATTGGCGGATTGAAAATGACATCTAGCAGAAAAATTAATTTTCCTATCAATAAACTGCTGTTATTTTAAGAGAGTTCCTTTTTTTAACCTTGAGTCCAATGACACGTTAAAAAATCCTCCCTCCCCTGAATATTTTGTATTTCTCACATTTTTAAATCATCCAGGCACACATCAAGTGGCTTTTTCTGGTAGTGCATGAGAGAGAATGTGGGGCTGGGAGGGATGGACTATGAATGGAAGCAGGTGGTATCCTTAGTTTTTCTGCCTTCCTAAGGAATTCTGCAACAGCCTGTTTTAAAATACGTAAATGATTGTGAACTTAGTAGTATTTTATGGTACTTGGAACCTAAACAACTTATTGTGTATTCTTAAGTACCTTATTTTTTTTTCCAGAGCTTCTAATGTGGCTTTTTTCTTTGACTGTAAAACTTTTTATGGTGCATGATTTTAAATATGCTTTTGTCTGTCTATTAAATGTGAGACAAGGCAGTTTTCAGTTGTGATTTTTGTCTGAGGGAAGTGATGCCTAAAAAGGAATTTTATAAAACACTGGGAATTATTTCCCATCTAAAGCACATACGCTTTTTCTTGGGAGGAAATTTGAGTTTAATCCCACAGATTGTGGGACTTCTGTTACTTTAGTGACACTTGTATCCACAGGAAAACAGTTAATTGTGAGCTGTTTTTAAATCTCAGAATCTGGTTCAGTTTTCCTTTTTATTTCAGGACCATTCATATGAAAACTGGAAATGGAAAGGAATATACCTCATATGTACAGTTACGGCCAGCATGGGCATGTAAGTGCTGAAGGGAGTACCTCTGTCTTTTTGTTTAAAATGTATTAAGCTTTGCAACTTCTTCTGGCTTTAGTGAGAATTCTGCATGCCCCATATATCTGGAAAACTAGTAATGTTCTCGTAGGTTCCTGTATTTACAGTTTTGATTTAAGCACTTATTTTAGACACCTTTGGGCCTGACTTCTAAGTAAACTAGATCCAAAAAGAAAATAAATATTCTGTGTGCAAGTACAGCAGCTTGTATACAAAGCAGACAAGGTTACTGCACAAATTACTTTTTTGTTTTTAACCTTGGCTGAAGAAATTTGCTAGTGCTTCTTGACACTTACAATAACAATTTTTAGAAATGTATGCAGTATCTTGTAGAGATTCACAAAACACTTTTGTTTCTTGGCTGCTCCTGTACTTCATTTGTGTTTTCATAAAGTGCCCTAACTGAATTTATTTTTGAGTGAAGCTATTTTAAGGTATCCTTTTTAAGGTTTCATGTGTTTTCACCTTTTTCAATTAATTTTGTAGCAGCAAGAGTTGTTCTTGTTTGCCCAGTGTATACCAGGTCTGATCTCATACCTTAAGATAGCGAGATAAATTAAAAAAGACCCCACCTTTATACATATATGTATAAACTCAACTTTATGTATATAAACTTAACTCAGGTTCTGGTATTTGCAAGGAGGATTTGGTTGTGCATCAATGTGTATGTAGATGGCTTTCTTATATGGAACTAGTACTTAAATATGTAACCCCAGGTCTTCTGAGTTTCCAGAGTAAAAGGAAGATGATATTTTCACTGGAATGAGCTACTTCTAAAAAGTAAAGAAACTCCCCACCCCCTATTTCTTAGTGCGTTAAACCTATTTGTGACCTTTAGCATAGAAGTAATGGTTTTCTTTTTTATTTGATGCATTCTAAAAATAGGTAGAAAGTGACGATAGCTATCCCCTTTTCATTTTGCTTGAGTTTTCATGTGATTTTACCATGGAAAAGAAAAAAAGGCTATTTCTTTTGCTTTGAAGTATGTGCTCATGTTGTTTTTGAAAGAGTCTACATTAAATGCACATGTATCAGATGAAAAGTACATTTAATCTGTTTGGTTATGTAGAATATGCATATAAATTAAGTCCTCTCAGCTCATAAGACAAAATACAGTTTACTTGGTGTACAATTTCTACTTAGTAATTAGCTTAAGAAACCTCTAACAGCCCCCCCCCCGCCCTGCAAAAAAACAAAACCAAAACCAACCACCAAACCCAGCAGGAATTTGCATGTAATTTTTGTGATCTTTAGTTCATTGTACAGGGTATCTTTCATTAAGGTCTCTTCTTAGTGAGAGACATGAAGACTTTGCTAAGCTACGGCCAATATTTTAGGGCCCAGCACTGTAAAAGCAGAAGGATGCTTTGGCATACTGTATTTCCATTGTGAATTAAAGAGTGCGTGGGACAGGGAAGTGTTTTTAATTTCATGCGTATGAAGTAGTTTGTACAAAACATACTGATGAATGCATTATATCATACTCTGAAATAATCTTGACTTGATACATCTCTTGATGCTTCATTTCATTAGATATGTTATTAAACTATTGGAATGACTGAAGTGCAGAGTATGGAAAGGCTTTGCATGAGAGAGGTTTAGGACCCACAATACACGCTCATGAGCTCCCAGTTGTATTTCTCAGTGTAGGTCTACCTGCCTTCCTGAGGAGGTGCCTGCCGCCAGTTCAGTGATGGCAGCTGTGGGGTCTCTGTGCACACACCTACGTACATGTGAGGCTCTTACTCCAAAGGTTTAACCAGGATTGTGCTTCTGAGAACGCCTTCTTCAAAATGAGCTGGAGATCTTCAGCACTGTGCTGTGTGTAGTTTTTGGTCTTGCCCATCTTAGACCACAGAAAGAGGGCAGACTGAGAAAAGAAACCTCGTTTTGAAGTCTACAGCATCCTACAATTTGTTCTGCTTGTTCCCAGGGTTGCAAAAGGAGGTAGCATGTGAAGATCTGTAGTGGTCTGGATCTGTACTGGCCCGGATCTGTACTGGCCCCTGACAACGGGGCCGTGCTCTCTCTCCAGTGCTGTGGAGATCGGTGATGGCATTTTGAATCTATGTGAGAGCAAAAGTTCATGAACCCAACCGGTTTCCAAAGCCATGCCTGGCTCCGTGCTCGGCCAAGCATGGTGCCACCTGCAGTCTGGGCTCCTGTGGTTCTGCTTTCGGGATGGGTTTCCATCAATGCAAATGAGAGGGTGGTGTTGATATTTTGGAGTCCATGAGCGTTATAAGGAGCTTACAGAAACCTGCAAAGTCTTTGAGGACTTTCCAGGGCCCCGTCCTGTTGTGAAACCCCGGGGAATTGGTCCCCCGTGTAAATTCATGGGATGTCACAGCGGTGGCAGCTCTGCTGATGCAGGATTTACGTTATTACCAGGGCTTGACATTTCGTGGGACTTGGCAGGTAACTGCCAACAGACACCAGAAAGCTGAAAAACCCTCAGCATAAAATCCTGAGGCAAGTGGTAGGCAGGGTGTCAGGCTGACTGACCGATGAAAGGAAGCGAGTAGGTGCCTGTTCCCAAACAGCAGTGCCGCATAAATGGCAGCACGCGGGGGAGGTGGTGGCTGGGAGGGCAAAGGGCTGCGAGTGGGAAAATTGGCAGACGGAGAGAAATAGAGATGTATTGGAAACACACTGAGGAAGGAGCTGCCTGCTCTTGGGGAGGTGCTGGGAAGGGTTAGTGCCCACAGGAGGAGATGATGGTGAGGGGGGTGGATGTGCCCTCGTGGATCCAGGCGTGCTGCAGTCCTTTGGTCTGAATATGCTGACACTTACAGGCTGCACACCTGATCCCAATGCTTGTGATGGTTAGGTTTCCTCTAATCCTGTCCTTCAGCATGATGTTCTTCATCACTTGGCTCTGGGTCATGCCTCTATGGCTTCTTGCCCTAATTTTCCTCCTGGTTGCGGCTGGCTGCAAAGCCGTGCTCCGGCTGCATTGCCTGGGCTGGCGGGCTTTGCTTAACGTGCTCTACCTTCCTTTCCTCGGCTGTTTTCTGCTTGGTGTAGTGCTTGCTCTCTCCCTGAGCGTGGCTGCACAGATGCTGATTTTGGGCAGATTTTCTGCCTGACGTTCCTGGTTTTCAAACCAGAAAAGAAAACCAAAACAGAAAAAATGGAGAAAAGATTTGTTGCTAAAATGCTAAATCACACTTTTAAAGTGAATTCCTCTATAGAGAACATCAAGAACAAGACTGTTGCGTGAGCGTAGGCAGGACTCACCCCGTGCACTGAAGAAACAGGGCAGAAGCAGTTCACGTGGTGCGGAGGCTGATGGCTTTGTCATTGCTCTGACCTCTGCCGTCGGTGGCTGACTTCAGATGAGTATTGTGTCACCAGATGTCACAAATAATTAACTGTATATAATAAACTTCTTGTGGGATTCATGGGAACGTCTGTTTTATTTAAGAGTGCTGCAAGTGCAGGAGGGGGTATGGGAATGGCAGAGGGAGATGGCATGATCCAGGATGCTGCTGATGAGTCGAGTGAACTGCTTGCCGCCTCCTTACGTCGATCAAAAACTTCCATCGTTGCGTCCCTCTGAAGTGCTCTGTGAAACTTCCTTCTTTTAACCTTTAATTTGCATTTTGGTAAACAACTAATCATATCAGGCGAAATGAGAAAATGAGACACTTTTAGCACCCTCTTCAGAGGCTTTAAAAAGAAATTGCTAAATGCTCATGAAGATGGATCTTGCAGAAGCATGGTTAGGCCAAGCATGTGGCGTCGTACAGTGGAGAAACCTTTCCAGCCCAAACAATTGCTAACAAATTTTATTATTTTGCGAACAAGATGTAATTTTCCAGGGTTAAAAAGAAAAAGCTTGAATTTGGACAGACACTGATCAACTGGTATGCTTATGCTTAGTTTTCTGATATGGATACTCTAGTTCAAAGCCGGTGGAATTATGTGTCTTGATATGTGTCTACAATGTTCAGATCTGTATAAAGATCAGCACTTGATCTTTTTCTGACGTTTGGGAATTTTTGCTGTGGTAGTAGTTCTACTGAGTGCTAAGTACTTAGTCGTCATGTTTCCTTATTTCAGTCAAACCAGGAGCACTTCTGTCACTGTTGCAAACGTGTGTGCAGGCTACCTCTTCTTTTTTTAACGTGAATGCATTGTTTTAATGAACTTTGCTTTCCTTGGTAGTAGCTTGATGAGTTAAAACCTGTTTTAACTCATCCAAAGTAATATTTTGTCTTACTTGAAGCTGCTGTTCTAATAAGCGTAGAATTGTATGAGTCGTCATCAAAAACTTTACTAAATACCTGTATTTGCGCTGTTGAAAAGGCTTTTTTTAACTTCATCTTTCTGTGAATGGGGAAACACATTTGCGACACTGGTTTTCCATGTTATTTTTGACAATAAATATAAGACTGGTTACTGTCCAGTCTTTCCATAGATATGAACCATGATTTCATTTTAGTTATTATTCTAGGAGGGAATATCATAAATTTAAAATGACTTGGAACATTTCTGTGAGGTTTTTTGTTCCCTTTCCCTTTGTAAGATTTCTGAGGAACTTTGAAGTGTAGGGGCAAACACCCTGTTAAAGCATTTTTCCAGTAAAAAGTCTGGATTTTATTTAAAAAAAAAATAGAATTGTGACAGTTTGATTAATGAGAGACAATAAATAACTTTTTTTTTTAATCCTAGGAGAGTTGATCAGTTCATTTTCTTTTTAATTGGTACTTGTCACTCTCTGGCCTGTACTATAGGCTCCTGTCTATGGAGTTACATCACCAGGAAACAGCAGGACACTTGTGTACACTCATGGTAGTTTCCAAAGGAGTGTAAATTAGAAACCACTTAATTGTTACCAGCATAAGACTGTCAAGTTGCTCATGGAGTTTCAGAGATACAAGCAAGCGCTAGGAGGGTACAGATTCGTTTGGAACTTAATTTGATAATAAATATTCTGTGTCAAGTGTGTGTCTTTTAGCCCAACGTGAAAGGGAGAATTTGATGATAGGGAATTATTGATATTGGCACTTGAATGTGCTTAAATTAAGATTTTTTGGGGTGGTGTTGTTTGTTCAGTATCCTTGTGCAGACCCCTTGCAAGAGCTAGGAAGTAAAAGGAACGTTGACTAGGATTCGTTTCTGCGTATAATATCCTTCTGCATTTGCTGAAAGAAATCCAATGGAAACAGCCAGTCTGTTTTTATGAGTAAATTTTATTCACCTATTCATTTTTGGTTCTTTATTCACATACTTATTTTTTGTAAATTAAGGATACATTAAAATATCTATGCAATCGATCTATTGCTGTCCATTAAATGGTGATTTTTTTTTTTTTCCTCCCCCTAACATTTTCCCACACACTATATGCTGTTGTGTGTACACTGAAAGTACCTTTGTTCCAGGTGGCATGTTCCACCCTAGATTACAGCAAAATAACTTCTTCCAAGTGCAGGTTGTAACCTTGTGCCTCTTCCCCTTCACACTTGGATCTTCTCCAAGGAAAGTTATTTTAGAAGCGTGTCTCTGTGACTCTGCGGATGGATGTTTATGGGGCAGAGAGGGAAATGTAGGCTTCTAGTACTATGAAAAAAGCTTCTAGAAAAGTCCTCCAGGCTGCACAGGTGAGTCGAGAATCAGCTGTAATCCTTCTTTCTCCATTACGAAAACAATAACCAAACTGAGTAACATCCTGCCATGGCGTAAATCAGTCTGACTCCTTACGAAAACTACTGGCTTATTTAGTAGCAGTTCAGGTTTGGGTCTAAGTATGTTTTGGTGAGTCAGTGCAAACCTGTTAACAACAGTTAATTACTTATAATGTTTTCTGCAACCTTACAAGATCTATGTAGTGCTATGTAATTTCGTTGTCAGAATTGTGTGTTAAATTTCTTGACATTATCTGTCATAAGACTTTTCAGCGAGCAGAGAGATAAGTAGCGTTTTGTTAACGAACTTTTGAACCTTTGCTAAGACAAGTTGTATGAAAAATACTAACAAGGTAGAGACAAATTTATGAGTTGGTAGGCGCCAGCAGTCTAATATAGGAGCACAACAGGAAAACACCCCGCAAATAAGAGCAGTAAATTCAAAGTTTGAATTCTAGCCAAATGTCTGAAGGCATCCCAAGAACAAAAACTGTAAATATTACCAATTTTTTTTTAAAAAGGCTAACATTACTTGGAACACGAATAGTCAATAGATATCCAAGAGACCTATGGTGTAGTTGGTGAGATGCTTGTGTAACAGATCATAAAAACTGACCTGGAAACTGCTGGGAACTTGACAATATTGTTGGGATAATTATCTATAGCTGTTGATATGTGTTAAGAAGGATGAATTTGATTTTATCTGTAATAAAGGCTGGAGTAGTAAATCCTGGGCAGCCTTTCTCTATTTGGTGAGGAGGTAGAGGTGGGGTGGGGGGAGCAGCCTGCAACATATTTCAGTGAAAAGAAGCGACCTCTTGTAAAATTGCAACTCTTTAAATAGTTGTCTCTGCACGGATAATTCATTTCTCCTTTCTTCCCTTAATACTTTAAACTCCGTTTGCATTTACTTGTGTGGCGTGTCTGTCCCATTGCATGCACATGAGTGCCCGACCTCCAGAGGTGCTGCTTCTGCTCTCAGCTGGCTCCACTCTACGAGTGGCTGGAGAGCTGCCCAGCGGAAAAGGACCTGGGGGTGCTGGTTGACAGCCGGCTGAACATGAGCCGGCAGTGTGCCCAGGTGGCCAAGAAGGCCAACAGCGTCCTGGCCTGTATCAGGAATAGTGTGGCCAGCAGGAGTAGGGAAGTGATTGTGCCCATGTACTTGGCACTGGTGAGGCCGCACCTCGAATCCTGTGTTTAGTGTTGGGCCCCTCACTACAAGAAGGACACGGAGGTGCTGGAGCGTGTCCAGAGAAGGGCAACGAAGCTGGTGAGGGGGCTGGAGCACAAGTCTTCTGAGGAGCGGCTGAGGGAACTGGGGTTGTGTAGTCTGGAGAAGAGGAGGCTGAGGGGAGACCTTATCGCTCTCTACAACTACCTGAAAGGGGGTTGTGGTGAGGTGGATGTTGATCTCTTCTCCCAAGTAACCAGCGATAGGACAAGAGGAAACAGCTTCAAGTTGCATCAGGGGAAGCTGAGATTGGATATTGGGAAAAATTTCTTTACAGAGAGTGGTCAAGCATTGGAACAGGCTGCCCAGGGAGGTGGTGGAGTCACCATCACTGGAAGTGTTCAAAAAATGTGTAGACGTGGCACTTCGGAACATGGTTTAGTGGACATGGTGGTGTTGGGTTGATGGTTGGACTTGATGATCTTAAAGGTCTTTCCCAACCTTAATGATTCTGTGATTCTATACATGGTCTGGATGCGTCCTGGCAATCGAATGCTTTCCACTCTTCTGAAGAGTAACCGTGAAGAGATCTCTTTTGCTTGTAGTCAGCAGCAAGACTTCCAGGATGACTTGCTGGGACATTATAGGAAAACCTGAAGGAAATAGTGAATTTTTCATTTTACTTGGCTTGTCCATTCTGAGAGACCCTTCTTGGCTCCTGGGTTGGTGGTGGAGAGCTGGCGCTCCCCACAGCGTGCAGCCACTACTCTGCAGAGTCATGTTTCTTTGTTACGGTGAGTACAACTCAAAGGAAGAGAAACTGTAACTCATATCATACATGAAAGATCTCTTAGACCATTTAAATTTTTTAATGTTTAACAAAGTCTCTTTCTTACCAGAAATAAGGGTCTTACATCAGAGTAGTGTTGCATATCATTTGTCGGACCTTAGAAATGTCATTTTTGTTGGGTAACAGGAAAAACTTGCAGTGTCAAGCAGTTTAAAAACTGTTAGCTGAAATACTGTTCAGAGGTGAAGGAAAAATTCGGTTGTAGAAATAATCTCAGAAGAATCACCAGTCTCTGTGTCTTTGATGTATTTTGTACTAGTTATGTGCACCTTTATAGTAGCAGAAGTTCTCCTTCAGCTACCCCCTTATGCATGGCGTTTTTCATGACTCTGGTTGTTGTCCTCCCCCATCCTACATTGTGTTTTGCTTATTTTTATTGCAGCTTTTAGTTAACTGACACATCAGAAGTGATGGAAATGCGATGGAAAGGGCCAGCAAACAGAAGGCTGCAGGGAGGCGTGCAGTGCAGATTGGGCTTTCTTTTAGACAAGGCCCAGAATAAAACTTCTCGTAACTTGGACTCCTTTTTTAGTGCAATTAAGTAGAGATTACTATTTGCTAAAAGCAGAACTGCAACAAATTGATACTGTCAAGCAAGTCAAACTTCCCTATTCTCATATGTAATTTTCCTTCTGTCTCCTAAAATATCAATTTTAGTCCTTGAATAAATAATTAAGACAAAGAACAATCTCTCTGTCTTAGCTGAATGTCAGGGTGGGGCTCATTCTCTGCTGAAATACAGTCATGGTTGCTGCAGAACAACTGGCTGCATGAAAGCAGGCACCAAAGAAGACATTTTACCTCAGAAGCATTCCATCCTGGGGTTTGCTGGAGAACTTCAGCCACTTCATCTGTCTGCTCAAAAGCCTCAATTTTTTGCATTTACCTCTGAAAGCAAACCAGTCAACTTCAGGTGTGAGGCAAATGAGCTCAATCTCTGAATGAGCTCATTTTGGAGCTTTTTCTGGCCTTTGTTGCAACTCTCCTGCACCGTGGTGAGCTGGGCTGAGTGTCTCCACTTAGCTGCTGTGGTGGAAAACCACCAGTGTCCTAGGTCATTGCCACGTTCATAGGTTAGAGCTCTTGTTTCAGGAAGGTAACAGGCAGCAAGCACCCTGGCATCTGAATATGGCCCAGAGGTTTTGTTTGATTTACAGCAAATTCCAGAGTTTGAGCCTGGAGGTGACAGGATACAACATGTTGTAGCGGTAATGTCTGTGTGTCCAAGCAGTCACAATCTTCTTGTTAATGATCAACTTGCTGATGTTCTTTAATCATACAGATTTGGAGAATCCCACTAGACCTTCGTATCACTGAGATAGATAATAAAATGATAGTTACCATTTGTCATGGGGCCTTGTAAGAGGTTCAGCCAAATCCTTTGGCAGCTTCCCCAAGCTTATTGAGATGTGGGTTTGGGTAAGTAATGAGGCCATTAAAACAGCTGGCTCTAGTAGATAGCCTTGGATTGAGTCCTCACAAGTTACAATGAATGGAAAGATAAGTACAAACATGCATGTAAGGTTTTGGGTTTGGAAAGGCTAGACTACATTAATCTGATTCCTTAGTTTATCTAAGTCTGCTGGGCTGCACTGCTTGAATATAGAAGTCTTTTTTGGTCATTTTTTTCCCCCCAGTCAAATTAGAAATAGTGCGTAACTGGAATGCGTATCTGCAGCCAAGGGAGACATTTTGGAGAACAGAGCATTGTATTTGAGTGACATTTTAAAATATAACTGAAAAAGAACATCTCTGTAAAAAATACTGAGGGGTAGCTTTGTAATGAGAGTGTTAAGGGCAAAAAATATAAGTGCTTGTAATATGGAACTCCACAAATAAATTAAAGGGAGCTAAATATGGTGCTGGAGATAAACAGGGTACTGGGCTTGCTTAGTGAGTTGTTCTTTATCCTGTTGCCATAATTGTCTGGGTGCTGTGACACCTTCAAGGCTTGCCTGAGCACCAGCAAAGCAAATCACATCACATCACAAGATACAGCTTTGAGTTATCTCAGACTTGTAATTGGTCCTGTAGGCTCCGCCTGGACTAGTAATCAGGACCAGGGCATAGGTGTGAAGACCAGAGCATGGATTAGGGCTCAGTATGGCCTGGGACAACCAGCACTGGCCCCTGTGGCTGACCAGTTGTTCCCAGTAAACAAGAGGCCAACCTGTTTGGGAGATAAAGGGGCCAGACCTGAAGGCACAAGGCTCCACCAGCTTCAGAGACAGCAGATGGGCCCTGCCCCTGTCTCCACACCGAGAGCAGGGACTCGGTGTGGAGCTGCTGCCCTGGTCCATGGGCTGGGTCAGGTCTGCTGGTGTGCTGCACTTACATGCTCCAGGCTAACATTGAACACCGTCTTCTGCTGTGTCAGCTGTATTCCTGTGGATATGGTTTTCTCTTGATGTATACAAGAATTGAGTCAATGATTTTATTAATGTTAATTGCTTTTAAGTGTCTATATGTTCTCATAACTTATTGTGAGTAGTCTGATGAAAGGAAAAGTAAATGTTGTAGGATATTTTGAGGTAGTTAAATCCTTTATAGAATAATATATGTAAGATTAAAAAAACCCTCTGATTTTTAATACTTCTATCTACAGCTCTCTTTAGTCTGCTCCCTGCATACTAGTCTCTCTTCTCCTCCCCATGTTTCACCAAAGCTATATCACATCTCCTTGACTGTCTCTTCCCTCCTAGTCACCAAATCTCCTATGTATCAGATAATCACTGTAATAACTTATTTTCTTGTTCTCAAAGTGTCTTTTAACTCTTACCCAGAAATCTATTCACCCAGGAGTCCCATGTTCTCTAATGCTGCTCATGTGCCAGTTCAGTGTTCTGGGCTGGAGGTTGTCCTCTGCTTTTGCTCAAGCCATGGTTCCAGGGTCTGGCCCTAGAAGATGCAGTTCCCATTACATGGGATTAAAAGCAGACCATAGGTTACCCTGTGAGGTCAACTTACCTCTTTTTTTTTTTTTTTTTTTTTTTAAAATACATGACATTTTTAAAAATAGAAATGCATCTATGTCTGTTCTTCACAGGCAAACTACTGTACATTTTTTTTTTTTAGGGTTAACTGTGATTAACTGAAGCTAAAGAACCAGTGGTGTCACAGGCAGAGTTGAACCTGGAAATCTTTGTGTAGGTAGAGTAACAAGAAGTTTGCTGTAATTGATGTTCCTGTGAAGGACAGCAAGAGTCAGTGACACAGGGCATAGGACAAGCCCTTTAGAGGGCTGTATAATGGCTTTGATGGAAGCAAGGACAAGCTAAGCTTGGTATATGGTGTAGAGTACCACAGCGGAGGGTAAAAACAGGGTTGCTGTTCCTGAATATCGCTGTTAACACAGCGGTATATACTCCTTTATAACAGGAGTGGCAGCTCCCCCTCTGCTCTAACCCACTCGTGGGTGGCCTTTTAAGATGTTCCTCTCGTCGCTGGTGCCTGACAGTTGCGTGCCACAACCCCACGCAGCAGGAGGGAGGAGGTTTTGGTACTGTCACTGGCTCTCTGGAATGACTACATGACCTCAGCCCTTTCATGAGGTAGGTATGGATGACGCTTGCAGTAATGCAAAACCAATTTATTATGAAATGGCTTTTTTGTCGCTCCTCCCCCTTTCTTCCTCCTTCTTTGAAAGTTACTCGTAATAATGATTTATGAGAGTATGATGCAAACTCTTCCCATGGGGCTTCTGTTGAAGTGGGATAGGCAAGTAGCTTGTGTTTTCTTCTCAGCTACCTGTTTTACAATAGTTAATTCCAAAAATGTATAAAATCACAGACTCCAGACAGTTGTTGATAAGGACTCCTCATAAAGTAATTCTTTGGATCTGCTGCCAGATAGTCTGGCTCCATAAGTATCGCCGTCTTGTACGTGGATACTTATTTTTTTTATACTTTTATTTTTAAAAAAATAAAGCTGAATGACCTCTTCATTTGAGTCTGTAACTGACTTGCTTGGCATCGAGTTATAAACTAATAATGAAATACTTGGGAGCTACGTCTGAGGGTAATTCCAAAATATAAAGCCGTTATCAGATTCCCAAGGACTTGCTCACTAAGGCTGGGCACTTCGCTGGGGAAGCTGCAAGGGAAGGAGTAATCATCTGAGGAAGGAAAAAGCAGAGCTCAGAAAACACTCAAGAGCAAGAGAGTCAGGAAGCTAAAAGAAATAAGAAAGAGAAGAGGAAGAGCTCCACCCAAAAAGAAAAAAAAAAAACCCCAAACCAGCAAAAGACAGGAGCAGTAACAGGAGAGGGATACTGAGAGAATAACTTTCTTAACCACTCTTCCACAGAAAGAAGGGGTGAATTAGTTTATTTGCACGGAAATATTTGCTAATGATCATTTAAAAAATGGGAAAGGCCATTCTATCAGCATCATAAGTATACGGTAATGATATTTTCTTGTGTTCTTACAATATAAAATAGTCAAATCTTTATGCATAATTCACATTTACACTGAATTCAGTATTGTCTCTGTGATTTCAAGTTTGGAAAGAATAACCGTGGTTTGTTACTGTTCAGAGGTAATATAATACATTGTCAGTCTTACATAGTAGTTTATCAAATTACCCTAATTTTGTTTCACATTTTCAATGTGGTAAAATAGGAATATTCAGCTTTTTGGTTTTTTTAAATTTGATTTTCTGTTGTCATGTTTAAACTTTATTTAATTGAACTTTTTTTCTTCTTCTGCCCTTTTTTACCTTACTATCATTTTTGTTTGTGGAGTGGGGAAGACAATATGTTTTTAAATAAGTATGCTTGTTACAACATTCATTTTATATTGCATTGCACTTGTATTATGCAAAGCACTTGGGTTTACCAGCTTTTGTTTGAGCTTTGATGCAGTCCTCATGAGATAATAACTTTTTTTTTTTAATCTTAAACAGTAATTAGTGTCCTAGTTGTCACAGGTTGGAAAGAAGTTTCAAAATATGTATGTCCTTCTCACAGCACACTTTTGCCTATTTTTCCTTTGCTTTCAGTAATTTTTTTCATGTTGGTTATAGTTCTTTCTCTTCCCTTTCTTTTTTCCTTTATTTCCTGATCCTTTTACTTGGTGATTGCTAGCTATCTTCTGAGCAATCCTATCTTCTGGCTATCTTTCATCCTCAGGTGGTTACTTCTTCCTTTTCAGTTTCCTTGTGAATTTAATTTTATATCTGTAATATGGGAGAGATAAAATGATACGTTTTCCAGGAGAATTGAGAAATTGGTTTTTTTTTTGAATGGTGAGGTGTTCGTGAGGCCGTGGGCTAGTCTCTTGTGAGAGAATGGAAGCTCAGTATCTCCAGACAGTTATCTTTTATTGGAAAAAGCACTGTTTGTTAGCCACCCATGGGCAGGAGGGGAATCTGGTGGCAGCAAGTCAGTCTAGTCGAATGGGAGCTTCTTGCAGCGGCGCCTTTCAGAGTGGACAATCCTCGTAACTACCTGTGATTCAGAAGTTAGCTGTAAGAGGTGAAGTTAAATAATTTTATTAAAAAATCCTCCTCTGCTTGTTCAAAACTCTGTTTGACTTTGCCTGATTGGGGGGGGAACATCAAAATCTCTTGGAAAGTGATATAACTGCTCCATGTGTGGGGCTCTTCTCTGTGAAAGAGCCTGGCTCTGGTTTGTTGGGCTTTCCCTGCCACCCCGGAGATCTTTCTCCTGGGTCACCCCCAGAGGGTCCCCAGGTCCCCTCTGCATCACTGGTCTTGCCCGCTCCCTTCCCTCTTGCACCAGATTTTGCGTTTCAGGCACAGCCCACATGGACTTTCTGGATTCTTGATGTAGAACGTGTTCAGTGGAGAACAGAGCAGTATTTTGTGCCACTTCTAATTTATTCAGTTGTTTCCGATTATTAGGCAGTGGGGAGTCAATCTGTTTCTGCTTTAGATCATGTGTGCTTGCTTCAAATTTTTTCAACAGCGTATAGACTTAACATGCTATTCGGCACTGAAAATTGCCTGAAAATGTCAGTAGGATTTAATGGTTGTTGTGTCTTAATGGTTTCTATTTTAATACGTGCCTGGGTTAAAAATAAGTGAGGATTATGATTTTTCTCTTTTTAATTACCATTATTTATTCCACACTCCACAAATTCATTCAGTGATCCAAGAGTCAAACCGAGTTCATTCTTTCTCACTCAATAATGCAAACTTCTCTGAAGAAATTGTCTTAATTAACAATTATATTGTACCCAAGCCTTATCAAGTCCTCAGCGATAACTGTGTAGATCATCTGAGATTAATTCTTACAACAGAATAAGTGTTGAAATTTGCTTAGCAGTTCTGATAATTAATTTCGTCCCGCCTTTCCCAGCTCACACTGTCACAGCTCTGGGGAGAGGGATGGAGTGCTGTGCCGACACAGCCGAGGGCCAGAGAAAGCGGAATTTGTCATCTTGGGTCCCTGGTAGAAGATTCCTGAGTAAGAAGCTTTCTTTTCATAGTCACGACTTCAAACCAGAATAACGCTTCAGATGTGGGCTGAAATTGGGCTGACCAAACCCGAGGATTTTTTGCACTCTCTTGGGCTTTCTAGTCTCCTCTCTTTTGGGTTTTTTTTTTCTTTTTTTTTTTTTTTTCTTTACGGGGAACAAAAGAAAAAAGAGAAGAGAGACTTCCTTTTTTTTTTTTTTCCTGGGATGACTTTGATTGTTTTTCTAATTGAAGCAATAAACTGGCATGCTTAATTTTTAAGGCAATTCACCGGATAACAGGATTTCAGGGCTACTGCTTTTATCCTCCTGGAGAACCAGTGTACATGTGTCCTGGGTTGAATTAATGCTTCGTAACGTAGGAGATTTGGTTTTGCTATAAAAAACTTCTTTCTGTTGGAAGGGAAGAGAATTGCGACTGAAACTTGGGGAAATGCTATTTACCGAATGTGTATTTACTAATTTAGAGTGCTACGTCCTACATATCCCGCACCATCTAGTGGAAACTTTTTGCATCGGCAGTGTGAGGTCAAGGACATGAAGGAATTGAGATTTGACAGTGGGAGAGGCCGTGAAGATGGTGAATCTGCTTTCCCTCAGCTGCAATGTAAAAAATGCCACACAGATTAATGACAGATTTTTACTCCATCTCCTTGAAAACCACTTATGATGGCTCATAACTCCAGCAGAGGGAACTTACCAGTGAATATTTCCTGTTACCATTAAACAGACTCATGTTGAAGTCCTCGTGGACAAATGTAAACTGGGGAAGACGGGGCTTGGGAGGAGGGCCAGGCAAAAGGTTAGAGCCTGTGGTCTTTAAAACCCTGTGAATTTTGGGCGGGGATTGGCCATGCTGTATCTTCTGATGCCCCCGTGACAGTTCTTCGAAAGCGCTCGAACGGTTTTCATTACCCGAGGAGCGCTGACGCTTGCGCACCGCAGCAGTTGTGTGGGCTGGCTCGCTGCTGCGTGGCAAGCCGCGGCTGGTGCCGGCGCGTCGTGGCGCGGGACAGCCGGCGCCGCGCCGCGCGCCGCTCTCGCGCAGAAAATACTTAGGTGGCTCTTATTTCACCGGGAGCAATAAACCAGGTGATTTTAATGAAACTGTCGCTGGGTTTCTGGCTCAAAGCAATGGCTAAGTACTTTGCGGTATGTAGGCTTCTTAATTAAAAGTGGATTTTTACCTTAGCAGTCGTATGGTTTACTCCATAGGCAGTACAGGGAGCACAAGTTGAGGGTTGTTTCATTACATCAGATTTAGTCAAGTATCCTGCCACAGGGATAGTTGTAGTAATACCTGTTAGAAGGGAATTCACATTTTCGTATGTAATAATGGGTTTTTTTTGTTAATAATTTTTTAAAAATGTAAAAGTATTAACATTCTGAATTTTGTGACGCATTTTCATCTGTAAAGGTAAAGTGTTTTTTTCAGTCTGTGTTGCTGTCAGAATTTAGAAGACAGGCTGCTTACTGTAAAGCCTGCAAACACTTCATTCCCCTCACATTCTCCTGAAAATTGGGGCAAAAGTGGAACTATAGTTTGACTTTGAATTATTTTCTGAAATTTAATTTTCCTGCAAGCAGTATATGGAGACAAAAATATAATCTGCTCAGTTTGTGGTGAGAAGGGGAGCGACTGGATCCTGGACTTTGTGCGATACAGGAGATGCACTTGATGGTTGTAGGTCAGTGATACCCTGATTCATGCTGCTGTAGCACTATAGTTTCTCTTCGTCTATCTTCAGCTCTTCCACTCATGTACAGTTTCTTCCTCCAAAGCAATTGAAGTAAGTGCATAGAGTTGTTAGTGGTCTGGAAAGTAGCTTATGTATCTGTCGCTGCTTTTACATACAGATTTATTTCTTTTGATGACAGTATACATGCATTTTATTAGCTAAGTGTTAAGCAAAAATGTTTTGGATGACTGCAAGTGAATTTTGGCCAAAGAAGGAGGATATAGATCAGTATCACTTTTCCCTGACAAATGCCAGAAATACGAGAAGAGCTGACCAAGGTGAAATGAAGGAGTTGCCCTGCTTGCACACACCGTGTAGGTGCAGCGTTTTCTCTTGCTTTGTGCAGGACCCTGCTGGAAATGCGCAATGCAATGACCTCGGTCTTCTGGCTTGAGAAGATGTGTAGCCCCTTGAGGCTTTTGGGGGTTACTGTGTCAAACCACTCTCTGACCAACTCTGGCCTGCACTTTGTCCCAGGGCTGGAACCAGAAATGCTTTTGCTTTGCCGGCTGCAGCCAACTGGCGTTGTGGCGTTGGTTAGAAAGGGCCAACTTCTGAAAAAGCTTTTTGGATGTTTTCTGATTCCAGCGCAGAGCCTCTGGCCAGCAGCTATGGTGGCCCTTCACATCGGACCTCAGGATTGTCACTTCTTTGTTGAATAGTCATTTTGTCATCTTCTTGGATGTAGTGTTACTCTCTAACGGTTGCAAACTTACACAGACCGTGGCACTGAGGTGCAGCTGCAAAGGAAGTAATGAGAGCTGATAGCTGGCTTTATGTGGAGAAAAAGGGAGGAGTGGTGAAACTGTTTAAGATTGACTGGATGTTACAAACTCGGAATTACTTTCTGTTTTTTCAAATTTACTTTGTCATGCTTTGGAATGTGAATTATGGTTAAATTAATGATAATTTAACATTAACTGAGCATTTCGGCTTAAGAAGTTCCCTGCTGTTCTGGTGAAGCTCTTCATTAGTGATGCCTTTGGTTCTTCTTCCTGATCGTTGTAGCTTAGACTTGCAGCATTTTGTATTGCAGGTCCTGGGTTTGGCATAGTTGTATATGTGCTTTGAGTTAGGTGTGTGAGTAGATGGTTTCTGACCTTGTCTGGGCTGGAAACGTGAGCTGCTTGGCACAGACTCAGTAGCTCAAGCAGTCTCTTCTGAGGTTAGGGCATGGCCTTACTGGACTCCGTGCGATAGCACGGCGTTGTTGTTAAGTCTGAACTTTATGACCTTGTGTGTGCAGTTCAGAGAAAGATGAACCTTCTTTTATATAGCTCTATATTAGAAAGACTGTTTTCTTATATGGCTGGCATGAAGGTGAGCCATGTGGAGAAAACCAAGAAAAGAAAACCATTAATTCAACAGTAAAGCAGTTAGCTACTTCCAAACTGTGAAATATAATACACTGAGCAGGGTTTTTAATGCTCTCTCTAGGTTTAAGAGGTTCAGTTTTAATAAACCCTAAGCCAAGCATGTGTCCGATGGCAAGGGGTGTTGGGTTTGAGGGTCTGTAGGTTGATGTCTGCCATCGCTTATTTGAAGGTGCAACCTTCTGATACTGAGGGAGAAGACACCAGCTTGCAGGAAGGGCAGTCGCTGGAAACAGTTGCTGAAATTGAGACATACTTGAAGTGTTGGAGGCTGCAATAAGTATAATAATGCCTGGATACTTTCCAAGTGCTCTGCGTGTTAAAAAAATAGCAGTGAGGACCCTCACACATGCACATTACAGTGCTTGGTACCCGTTCTCAGATTGGGATTTTGTTTTGAAGATGAGTCCTTTCTGCTCTGAACAGTTTGAGCTGAGACTGGAAGGAAAAATATAAAAAATAATGTGATAGTTGCAACTTGGTCGTGTTCCAAATAGCCACTGTCACCTCTTCCCTTAGCAATAGCAGAATTCATTTGTAGAAAACAAGCCCAGATGTAGCCCAGAGTCTGTGTATGGAGAATAACTTGAAGAAAAGGAAGTGTGTTAGGTTAGGAAGGAATCTTGCGCAGACTGGCTATGGTGGGAAACCTGCAGGTCACTGCAATGGAAACACCGATGTTGGGACCGAGGGATGTGGGGACAACAGAGATGATAGAAACTTGCATTTATACTATGACATCTTTTTGGCTTCGGAGATGGAAAAATAATTTAATTCTTTTTTTCTCTCCAAATTAAAGGATTTTGAGTCTCGTAACCAGGAGGAAGAAAAACACTGAATGTAGATTTTTAAAATGTTAGCTTTAAAATATATATAAAAAAGAAAATTCACCTGGCGGCATATCTGTGGACTACATTTTCTTTCTTCAAATAAAAATTGTACTTCCAAGAGACTTTCCTGTTTTGCCATGTACTTTCTGCATAGAAGTTTCTGAAAAAAATTAGCGTTGGGAAAAAGTATGCTAAGCACAGGCTTCAAAATGGAACAGCTCGGTGGAAATGAAGCTTCCTGTACTTTGATTTCTGTACCTAAATTTGTACTCTGACATGGAATCATCACCTTTTGGAGAGGGAGGGATTTAGTGGGGTGAGAACACAGAGGAAGGCGTTCCTTGTTCGTGTTTCTTCCTTTTGGAAACATAGCTTAGTTCCTGAAAGTAATTAATCTCATTCCTTACAAGAGAAGAATAGGTTTTATCCCATGGATTTTCTAAGTGTGGCTTATGTTTTTCTCTGATGATGTTGACAGCAGACCTGCAATGTAATATTTGTAATGGCGAGCCAAGCTGTGTTTTGCTCTCTGCTACTTATTTCTTCTATCATGAAACAGGGATGAAGGTCTGTTTCTTTTTTGAAGCTGACAGTATCACTATATGGAGCTTTTTTCTGACTCGCATTTTCATCTCAGAAAACTGTTTTTTCAGGAGATTTTTTTATTTGGCTTGTTCCTGTCTCTCTCAAATCACTGTTCCGCAAACCCCAGTGGAAACATTTTTACATTTACAAACATTTTGTAGCGTTCATAAAAACGTGGCTTTTTCTGCCTCGCGGAGCCACCTGCCCATTGAAGGTTAAATTAGTCTCTGCTTTGTATAATGTGATGTCTCGAAGTCTGTCACGAGCATCTGCGGGATGGAGAAGGTCTGTCACAACACAGAGCAGTTTGGTCTCAGGAGGCTCGGAGCTTTCTGCATGTCCCAGACCACAGGCAGAGAGCTGGGCTGTGGTCTGGGGTTTTTAATCTGGTATCAGGAGGTTCTTGTTTGAAACAGCCACATCCTTCAGCATTTATTAGTCCCTTCTGAAAATGCAGTAACAAACTCACGCATAGTTAACCTCTCTGAGGTTTTTATTAGGCACCGCCTGTTATAGATTTAAAATCACTTGATTTCTAAAATTGCCACCTGAATTTGAAAACTGAGGGTGGGCTTTCGTGTGGCGATGCTAACTGCTAGCAGAGGTCTGGCCGCTGTCGCCTGCGGCTCCGCTGGCTGCAGTGCCTGTTCGTTGAATTCTGGCACATCCAAGTGGGGGTTTCCCAGTGCCTCGGGGGCTGCTGCTGGACCAGGAACTTTGGAATGTTCAGTGTGACTGTCTCCAAACTGGCAAAGCCTTGTGAGACCTGCATGTTTTAACGGTCCCAGCTGGTGAGATTTGCTGTTAATACGGACATTCATGGAAGAGCTGTTTCGCTCAAGATCTGCTTTTGTTTCATAATAAATTGTGGTTAAAAAGTCAGTGTTTAACGATGAAAGAGGGAGGAGTTTGAGGAAGAAATTCAGAAGCATGAAGTCCTTCTGAAGGTGAGTATCTGGATGTCCCTGTCAATAGCTGCGGTTTTAGACTGATTTCCGAATTCCATAAATGCTGCCTTGAAATGTATCATGCCTTTCTGCCACGTCAGGGTATACACAAAATTGTGAATCTGTAGATGCTGAGCTGTAGGGAGCGAATGCTGCGCATCTGTTAGACAACCTTGGCATCTCACACATTCATCTACGGACAGAAAAAGCAACTGACTTCTCATTTCCCATGTTTCACATTCTTTTATGAAGCAGAAAGAAGCTTGTGATGAACTGTTACAACATCTTGTTTAATGCATATATGAAATCATAACGCTGAAAGTTTAGCCCAGTAAATGTTTCAAGGACGGTTAGCTGCAAGTTGTGTCGGCATCAGTCAGTGGTTCCGTGACAGGCAGAAATGTTTTTGACCTCAATGACGGGCATAAGAAACTTCACCATTATTTGAACTTCCTGGGATTTTTTTACCAGGTTCAGTATTTGTTTGGAAGCTGCTCAGTCTGTGCAGGACCGCTAACGAACGAAGGTTAGATTGCTTTTCTGAAGACAGCTATTTATACATGCAGGTATGGCTGTTCCTGGGCTTGCTCAGATTAGATTACTTGCTCGATAACTCTGGCTTTGCAAAACAAATTTGTGAGAGGTCAAGATGGGTGAGAGTGATTTACTGTAAGTAGCGAGCGAAGGTGATTTACGCGGTCTGTTCTCTCCAGCTTGGGTCGTGCCTGGTGACTCCACTGCCTGTAATAGCTGGGGACTGTACTTGTATTCGTTGCAGGATCATTTCTCCTAGTTTTATTTTCACATGCTTTCTCTGCAGGAGAGGCACAGAAGAAAAGATTTCTAAGTGAGTTAATACATTGCATGGATAACTGAAATGAAATCCTTCGTTGTAAAGCCTGTTTTGTTGCTGTTGTGCTCTTCCTCCCACCCTGCCTTTGATACATCTAACACAGCTCAGTCTTGTTTAGGTCTGAGCAAATACAGATTTAATTTATGTTGTGGATCTAGTTATGTTCACATAGCTCTTTTTGGTGCCTGTAAGCCCCGGTGTGCCACCTCCTCGGCATGGATCTAACCCTTCGGCTGCAGGACGTCCTGTAGTGAGCTCGGTGAGGAACATACATTTTATGAGATTTTGTCTGTCGAATATTTTAAATACTTGCTGCACAAGAAGAGTGCTGAGAAGAACTGTGTATGCTGGTGATTAGGGCTGGCGTAGGAGACCTGGGGGCTTCCTGGGTTCAGGAAATGAGTCTGAGTTTCCTGCAGAGCCCGAGGCTGCTGCAGCCGCTGAAGAGCCATCTGCAAAGGATGGAGACAGGGCAGGTGTCACGAATGTGCTGTAGCCTCTTGCCCGGTGCGGCTTTGGGGCCAGTAGCCCAGTGGATGAGCTTGACAAAGCCTCCTGTGGTGGACCCTGCAGGGAAGGTTATGGAGCAAGCCTCCGTTCGGGCGTTTCTCCAGCGCTCAGGAGGGAGGGCTCCGAGTAGCTCCGCAGGCAGGAGGCTGTCCTGGTGGTTGAGCTAAACGGCAAGGGGCTTCAATCATTTCTCTGCTTGTCAGTAATTATTTACCTACGGCTTTTGTTGCTGGCCAGTGTCAATTATTTTTGTGCTGGAGCTCCGTGTCGGTGGTTGTCAGTGCTTTCTTCATCGGGTACTTTCCAGCAACCCATTTAAGAGTTATAGTTTGTTTTCTTTTTCTTCTTTCCATTCAATCAGTAGTTCAAGTGAAAATATAAATAAATAAATAAAGTTAATCAACTTGCTAGGTCATTGTTAACTTTTAAGAATATTTACGTGGAAGATAGAAAGATATATCCCTCTACCAACAGGAAAGAAATTGATTGAGCTCCTGCTGTGAAACAATTAAATAACTGGGGAGAAAAATGTTAAAGCTTACTAGTCATAGCAATTAGGTCAAAGAATATTCCTGTAGTGCGTTAAGCTGTTACCTTTTAAACAGAATTTAATATGAAAAAGTTTAAGAATAGGAAACATTACAATCTTCTGCCAAAATTCCATTCAAATAGGTAAGAAAACCGGTTGGATGTAAAAAATTACTTTGGACAAATTTGATTTAATCTGTAATCTGATGAAAAGAGGCAATATCATTCTGGTAGTTATAAAGCAAATAATTGTGGGTTGCTGGCTCAAGGGAATCTTTTACTCTCTTTAAAATATTTAGTGAGCATTAATGCTTTGTTTTTAGCTTTGTGATCTTTTAATTGCATTACACAACTATGTTAATATTTAATCAATGTCCACTTTGAATCAACTGTGTTTTAATGGAGAAATGATTCTACTACATAAATGAAAATAAAATACATTTCATAATTTAATTTTCAGAACCAAACTCTTGAACTAGGTTAGCTAGAGCTAGTTTTGGCATATAGTCAAGAACAGTAACCTGACTTAAGGAAAATAAAAAGTCAAAATATGAAGTGTAGAAATACCTAATTTGTCTTACTAGCAGGTGTCTGTTTTACTCAACCTCTCTTCTATTAAATATGATACATTATCACCAAATTTATAAGAAATTTATTAAGAAATTTATAAGAAATATATTCTTTTATTCCTACAGTTTTCCTCCCTTTTATTAACTTAAATGTGCTAGAGGTAATCTTATGTGGGAAAAAAATGTGGCTGTCTGGGGCTAGAATCCTTATTTAATTTTCTATTTTATTTACTGTGTTTTGTTTATGTTTCCTAAAACTAAAAAGAGGAATTTGAAATGTGATTCTGCGCTGTACTTGGAGAACTAATGCTAGTTCTCACTTAGTGATTTTATTGACCTCAATAGGTTTAAAACTGTGTCAAAGGATGTGTTTTAGCTTTGCAAATCAAACTTGGCGATGGAATTCTGTTCATTACTATAGTATAAATCTGGAATTTATAGATCGAAATTACACTGATGCTCTTCGGAGCTAGATGATATCTTGGATGTTAATTTGACTGACTGGAATCCAGCTCAGCCTTTTGTTTTGACACATTACAAGGTAACAGAAACATCTTTGTCGTTGATGCCAGTGGATAAACACAGGAGATGGGTTGCTTGAATGGGAAGGCTCAAAATGCATGTTGCTGGGTTTTGGAGAAGAGCAGGTATAACTACTCATGCAGGATTTCTGTGTTTGTGGGCTTCACAGCAGCACTCATTAGAAACCTCGTATCATGGGTCTTCTGCTCAGGTCCAACTCTGAGCAGTTTTTCTAGGGTGTCACCAGCCTCTGCTTGCTGCAAGGAGGACCTCCGTGCCAGCCACCCAGAGGTGTGCCTGGGAGCTGGCTTCACAGCGGCTCCGAACCCGCTCTGGAGAATCTTCCCTTGTCGGAAGAGGCTGCCCTTGTGGGAGTCGAGCAAGTCTTTCAATTCAGACTCCGCACAAGCTCCAATATGGGCTTGAATAGGTTTCTTCTGTTACGTTGACCTCTGTTGGCATGGTCATCTTATGGCATATTCAGGCTTTACATCAACAGAGGAAGTTGAACTATTTGATGGTCACGCACTGCTTTAAAAGCATAAGGGGCCAAAAGTGTGGTCCTGGGTGCAAGTGGGTGCTGCATAATCCCAGCAATGTAACCAACAAATAGACGAGACCACCTGTAGCCGTAGGTATCGTTCAAAGCAGTTTGTTCATTTCTGCCAGAATTCTAACCCCAAATTCTCTCTTAATTGTAATTTTCAGTAATCTTACAGATCTTAATGTTAATCTTGGTCACAATGTTCTGCTAGTGACTCTCTCCCAAGTACACTGAGTCTGGCCAACAATTGTGGTTCACCCTGTTATTTTGAAATAAATACTCAAATTCAGTCAAAAGTAGAAGGAGCCAGTTTTATTTTTCTAGTGTGCCTGTACTTTATGTCAACGAAGTAATCCCCACTTTTATCAGTTTGTAAAAAAGACAAAAATGAAGGTAAAATAACCTTGCTGAGCTACTTGTACTACATAAAAAAGTTCAGTTCCCTTTGACACCCAGATGTTTGGAGTAATTCTGTGGTGCGTTTTCAAGGAGGGGCAGAAAAAAGAAAGAGTATAGCTTTTATGAGGTTGCAGATTCTTTCCCCTCACTGAAACAGTGAGACATGTAATGGCTGTAATTTTGAAAAAGATGATGCTGAGTAAGAGTAAAATAAATTGAAAAAATGGCTCCTGTAAAACTTGAAATGATTTTATAATTAATGTGACAAAAAATTTTTTTTTAATTTCAGAAATGTTTTACAATACTCTTGTAAAATTTAGTGCAGGTAGAGTGTTAGAAAAATTAAACCTATAATAAGGGAGAAGAGCCTTCCTAATAGCAGTTTAGGAAAAAAAGTCTTCAGTAGAAGAAGGTGTTCTGAAATTAATGATAGAGCATTTTGAGAAGATACAAAAGAGGCAATTAAAAAATACTTATTTTCTATAAGTAAAAATGGACAATGACTTAGTTGTGAGAAATATATTGTAGAAATACAATATAAAGTTAAAAAAAATAAAAGCACTTTTCCCCCCGTTGATATTTTCCAAATAACTATGAAAACTCTTTAAGAGCCCCAAAGGAACACTAGATAACATTTTAAACCTTGTTTAGCCCTATCCCTGAAGACTTGTCGGGATAATGACACAGTTTAGGAAACTGCCTCAGGACGTGTTAGGAAATTACAGGCATTCAGTCGTAAACTAAGCTGTTAAAAACGATTTTAACATGTCAAGTGGGAGAATGCTTAGGCAGCCACTTCGTTAAGTGTGGGTAGTGTAGGTCAGGGAAAAGAAGTGGTGTTTTAGCCAGGGGCAGGGAGGTAGAAAAGGAAGGTGCTAATTGATTAGGACTTGAATCTAAAAAAAAAAAAAATATATATTTCTGCACGAAATATGCATGGCAGCCTCAGAATTATCGGGAAGTTTTGAACATAATAGAAAAGCCTTGTGATTTCTTTTAAGATATTCCAGCTGGCTGTTGCTTTTCTTAGGAAATTATACCTGCCAAAATTGTTAGATAGCTGCACTATTTACGGTATATATCTGGGCAGAGGAAAGCTTTTCCTTCCCCAAACGAGAAACCCGGAGTAGGTGTGTACAAAAAGTCCATTTTTATGTGTTTGTCAACCTTTCTTGCTATGAAAAACAGAGATGTGTTCATGTCTGACAGAAATCACTTACAAATGGATGAATGAGAATTTAATAAATATTTTATGTAGGGATATTTTCTAACAGGAATATAATTATAAATTAGAATCCTAATCAAAGGATGCTGGGTGCATTTTGTGATCTCATAGTTTATGGCCAATCGCTAAGTAAAAAGCATGGGGAAGCACCACTGGTAGCTGTTTTGGAGGGTAGAGAAGTTATATATAAAGGATGCCAGTGAACCTGAAAGATCATTGTTTTTCGAAAAGCAGCTATAAGTAGGGATTAACCCTCTTCCTGTATCTGGGTCTTGTTGCTTTTTTAAGTTTGTAACAAAGTCTTATTGATGAGAGAGAGGGAGAGGTGTGTGTGTATATTTTTCCCGCGTCAAAATATCCCACCATTAGTAAAGGGTCCATAAAGTCCAGTTTACAGCGTAAAAGAGCCCAAACACATTAAATAAAAAGAAGGAAAACTACATCAATTCCAGTAATCCCTGAAGTCTAACTTTTGAATATTCAAGCAGATTGGATATTATGAAGAGCTGTCAGTACTTCACAGCTATGGATGCCAAAGCAATTATGTTTGCAAACCTTGAGATGCATCGGCCTGGCTTTTTACCCTCTGATTTGGAAGCAGGAAAGCAATTTGGCTGAATATTTAGGCAATTGATGTTGAAATTAGCTCTGACTTTTTAATTTTAAGGAGTTTATGAAACTATAACCAGATATAAATGAACTTTCTGGCACTTTTGTAAGAATCCCATTTTCTGAATCGGGCATTACCTTCCAATCAGCAAAAGTTGGACTTTAAAATGTGGATGGAGGTAAGAGCAGGGCTCTGACAGTCCTGTCCCTGCCTGAGCTAGGAGTCATTGGGAGGCATGAAGTCCTGGAGCTCCATCCCCAACGTCTTGCTGGGGGCAAAGCAGCACCTAGGACCTTGCAGCTTAGGGACAAAGTGAGCGGCTGGGTCCAGAGAAGGTGACTTGGGAGATGGAAGTTTTTTGTAGCAGCACCCCATCTGTTAGCCTCCTTTATACTCCAGGAAGTGGGATCAGCTGCCAGGGTGGGTTTGGACTGGATCTCACTAGAGAATGGAGGTGATAAGGCATGACTGTGGGAAGGGATTTATGTTCAGTCATGTCAAAATGCTTCTAGTATTTTATTTTGAGAAGGCAAGTGAAGGTTTGTAAGGGTTTATATCTGCCAGAACTCGGAAATGGCACAATGCGACAGAAGGCGTACGTCATCCAGGGTGGTAAAACACTGGAACAGGTTGTCCTGAAGTGTGGTAGATGCCCTGTCCCTGGAAACATTCCAGGTCGGGTTGGACGGGGCTCTGAGCAACCTGATCTAGTTGAAGATGTCCCTGCTCATTGCAGGGGGGTTGGACTAGATGACCTCTAAAAGTCCCTTCCAACCCAAATACTCCGTGATTCTGCAGTCTAAGGTCAAGGCTTTGTTATGTTTGAGCTTCAAAACCCTACTGCAGGCAGCAGAGAGGCAGGGTCTTTAGGGAAAGGTTAAAATATTTGTGTAGGCAGAATTTAGGCAAACAAACAGTATGTGAGTTGCTACTTGTTCTGGCTGTACTAGTAAGTGATGTGAATGTTGAGGTCATGTGAGGGTGTCCTGGTCAATTCTCTAGTTATAAATTGCATTCTCTTTTTTTTTTCAGTATGATGGTGAATTGATGTCCAGGAACAATGAAAAAATAAGTACTGTGACAATAAAAACTGAATTAATTTGATTATTAACTTCCAGTTGGTTGCAGCAAGGAGTTTTTATATCATTACAGAAGATAAAGATCTTGTGTGAATGGTTATTACTCTCTAAATTTTAGATTCTGTGTTATTAAAAAATGCTCCACTCCCATGCAGGTTTTCAAGTTGGAAACACTTGAAGGCTCCATTCAACACCTGCTTACCTAACATTAGACTTATGAATGATTGTATGATTACTATGCCTCCTCAGGAGTTTGTTGTCAATATAGGCTGCCTTAGATGCTGCATAGCAGACTGGGTGTGAGTAGGTTAAGAAGATGTTGATGGAAAGCAACTTAATTCAGCTGTCATCTCTGATTTCCACTGACAGGGGAAACCTGTTAAGTGGGAGTAATTTGCACATACAGGAGTTGGGGAGAGTAGAAGGAAGGACATCTACTGAGCTCAGATGAATCCTCACACTCATTTTCCTCCTTTTTGAGTATTCCATGACCTAACTAGCATCAGCTGAGGTGAAGTGTTAAGATAGTCACACACAGCAATTCATAGGTCTGCCTTAAGATAGTCAACGTATCCCAGGAGGAACCATGGGGCAGGTCAGACTCCTACAGCAACACCCAGCAGTGCTGACAGGCAAAGCCCGTGTGCTGCCTTTAGGGCACCCTCTGCTGTGTTCTAAACCACCCAAGGTCTGGGAATGTGTTCACTCAAAACCAGAAAGGGGTGTTTGTCTTGAGTAGCTTTCCTAAAGTATAATATTGATATGTGGGTTAAAGTTGCCTTATAACATCCTGTAAAGAGGTATTCACATTTCCTTGTATCGGCTTTTGAGACTGTAAGTTAGATTTTAATGTATTAATGCTAAAGGCTTAGTAAGTGGGTGAGTAGGTCTATGTCTAAGTAATTAAGTGTTGTTTGATTGCAGAGCTTACTACTATTACATATATAGTTTACAGTTCAGCTATTTTTGAGTTTTAATACAGATGTTCTTAGAAACCATTTCAAGTCCTTTTATTTCTAATAGTAATGTCTTTTTTTATAATTAAGGTGGATCTGAGTGACTAATATTTTCACAGCAAAGACTAATCACATTGCTTTCAGGTATATGTATAGTCAGCATGGCTTCACCAAGGGTAAGTCTTGCCTGATCAACCCAGTGGCTTTCTATGATGGAATGACCACATCAGTGGACAAGGGGAGAGCTACCAATGTCGTCTATCTGGACTTCTATAAGGCCTTTGACACGAACCCCCACAACATCCTTCTCTCTACATTGGAGAGGTATGGATTTGATGGGTAGACTGTTGGGTGGATGAGGAATTGGTGGGATGGTCACGCCCAGAGGGTAGCGGTCAACGGCTCAATGTCCAGATGGAGATCGGTGATGAGTGGTGTCCCTCAGGGGTCCGTATTGGGACCAGTACTCTTTAATATCTTCGTCAGTGACATAGACAACAGGATCGAGTGCACCCTCAGCAAGTTTGCAGATGACACCAAGCTGAGTGGTGTGGTTGACATGCCTGAGGGATGGGATGCCATCCAGAGGGACCTGCACAAGCTCGAGGAATGGGCCTGTATGAACCTCATGAGGTTCAACAAGGCCAAGTGCAGGATCCTGCCCTGGGTCAGGGCAAATCCCAGTATCAATACAGGCTGCGGGGTGAAGGGATTGAGAGCAGCCCTGCCGAGAAGGGCCTGGGGAGACTGGTGGATGAAAAGCTGGATGTGAGCTGGCCATGGGCACTCACAGCCCAGGCGGCCAACTGTATCCTGGGGCTGCATCCAAAGAAGGGTGGCCAGCAGGTTGAGGGAGGGGATTCTGCCCCTCCACTCTGCTCTGGTGAGACCCCACCAGAAGTCCTGAATCCAGCTCTGGAGCCCTCAGCACAGGAAAGACACGGACCTGTTGGAGCGGGTCCAGAGGAGGGCCACAAAAATGATGAGCGGGATGGAACACCTCTCCTATGGGGACAGACTGAGAGAGTTGGGGTTCACCGTGGAGAAGTCTCCAGGGAGACCTTACTGCAGCCTTCCAGTACTTCAAGGGGGCTTATAAGAAAGATGGGGACAGACTTTTTTAGCAAGGCCTGTTGCAATAGGACAAGGGGTAATGGTTTTAAACTAAAAGAGGGTAGATTCAGATCTAAGATCTAAGGAAGAATTTTTTGACAATGAGGGTGGTGAACCACTGGCACAGATTGCCCAGAGAGGTGGTAGATGCCCCATCCCTGGAAACATTCCAGGTCAGGTTGGATGGGGCAACCTGCTCTAGTTGAAGATGTCCTTGCTCATTGCAGGGGGGTTGGACTAGGTGACCTTAAAAGGTTCCTTCCAATCCCACTTATTCTATGATTGTATGATTCCATGATTCTGTATGTAGTCCCTGGGCCAAGTGTGGGGTTTTTTGTTTTGTTTTGATTTTGTTTTAATAGTGCAGCACAAAATCTTATTTGACTGCTGGCTCTTTAATTTCAGAAGCTCATGAAATAAGGCTGTAAACTGTTTGCAGTTATATGGATATCTTTTGACATTGATCAGCAGGGAAGGGACTAATACAATCACATTTATTATCATTGGTGACACCAAGAAAGATCTCAGTCTGATTGTTTGGGCTCAAACAAGCATTGCAGGAACCACTGCCCATCCTGATCCTCCCTCATAGCTGGTTCCTAAGGTAACTAAAAAAGGTGATGATCTGCACCTGAGAAACAGAGAAGATATTTCTGCTTTTCTACTCAGCCTTGCAAATCACTTAGCAGGAATTGGTGAAACATTCCAGCATAGACAAGCCATTCATAATTTTTGAGGGATGAAGGTTTACACAGTTCAGGCTTACATTATTTTAACATACTATACAACACTGGTGAAAGTGGAGACAAATGACCATTTATTTATTGTTCTGCTTTTTCCATTATCCCATGGCCAAAGTAAACCACGGGCTCTTGTGGCCAATACATTATTTCCTCAGTATTGGAGCTCTAAGTCTCAGGCAAACTTTTTACATGGATATGAAATGATCTTCTAAGACACGCAAGTGAGTTGTTCTATTTAGTTGATTTTTTTTTTTCTTTTAATCTCATTAGCGGCTTTTTGTTTGCAAGCAGGGCGTGCAGAGCTAAAATAAACCAGGCATTGATACTAGACTTGGGTTTTATAGAGTTAGAGGCTGATATCTTTGAGTTTTGGAAGGATGGAAAAAATATCAGACAAATTTTGATTACAGGTTTGAAAGAAGTACTTTAAAAACGTAAAAAATTTTGGACAAGTTTTAGGGAAGGGTCTTAGTATATGACAACTCTGAACAAAACTATATATGGGGATTAAAATACAGAACAAGCTAATATTAGCAAAACAGACATATGGGTGCAAGTAAATTAGGCATTATTTATGCAGTATACAATTATAATTATCTGGTGGATTATGACAGCGGTTGGATTTAAATTGATTTAAGGTTTGATTCACATTTCTGCCAGGTACTTCCAGGTACTTCCTGCATAACCTTGGGAAAGTTATCACTGTGTGGTTTTTAGTTCCTCACTGAATTCCTAAGGGTAGTAGTGTAAAACCTGTAGCCGATACCCTGTTCTGTTTAGGTATAGGTTTTGGCTGTAGACACTTATATCTAAACACAAATTAGTTATGCAATAGACAATGAAAGTCCATTTTGGCAGACAATACTTTCTGAAGAACAATAGTCTGTATGTGTCTAATAGTTTTATACCATGATATATAATGCTGTAAGTAACCTGACTGCATTTATGAGAAATATTGTGGAAGGGTTTTGAGTTTTTCTGGTTTGATAAGAAGAATTTTGATGAATCCTCATCATCGATGATAGAAATTGTACGTAGAATTTGCCAGTGCTGCATGCAAAATGTAGCCTATAAGGATTTTTATATTTTAGTTTATCCCAACATACCTGTGGTCCACCAGACTATAAGCTTATAAAAACATAATTAATTTCAGTCAAGGAATGACCAGAATTTCCTTTGGTGATACTTGGCTTTACACAGTGAGTGGGTAAATATGCCTCTGAAATCTAAGAGAACGTGACTGATGTGAAGACACAAATAGAATATGCACATATTGAATACTGTTACATCAAGAGGTATTAATAATGCATGTAATAATTTGCTGTTTTCCAAAGGCTTAGTTCCTTTCCTATCTAGGAGGAGGAAAAGAACAGAGATGTACAGTGTGGTCAGGGATAAGTGGTGGATGATGCTTGCAGGACCCTGCTCTGAGTGGAATTGCGCAGGTGATGGATTTTGCGGACTCGCTGCATACCAGCAACAGATCTTAAAGAAGGAAAGGGGTCGGGTCTCTGCCTGGAGGAGTACCTGGGTGGAGCTGTGTGGAGCTCCGGGAGCACAGAAGGGTATGCAGCAGCACCGATGGGTGCATGTGGCTCTGTCACTTGGAGCCTTTGCTGTTATACCCTCCAAAAGTACCCTGTGAACCTCAGAAGTGAGGTGTTGTATTATAAGGTGAAGAGACACAGTAAGAAGTCACAGACCAGGGGAGGGAGGGCTGTTAGGGCTGTCTGTGGTGCCGATAGGATCTGCGTAGGTTTGCAGTACTGTCTGGATGCTGTTAGTCTCCCCACACACAGCAGCACACTCGGAAATTGCAGCTGGTGATTTCCAAGTGATCTGTGGTTTGTCCCTGACCACAGCAAACTTCTGTCACCCCCATCACGCGCTGTAGCCCCGTTCTGCAGAGTGCTGTACGGCAGTGAACCCTGCAGGCGTCCTTCCTGGTGCGCCGTGGTTTCGATTTCCCTCTGTTTGCAGCCCATTTTATGTGGAAAAAGAGCAAGGATGAGGATTTCGGTCAGTGCAGCTGTGGCACGGGCGGTCAGGGTGGCATCCTGGCCTGCTGGAGCTCAGGAGAACTGAGTTTCCACATCTTGCTGTTAGCAATAAAGTAGGAAATGAGTTTACCTCCTTAGTTTCTGGGACTGAATTGGTGATCCAAGGGATAGTACTGTTGAGCTAAGAAGTTGTCTTCACAATTGTCTTGTACTGGGTTATACTATTTAAAATCTGTATATCAACCAAACCTGGTTATAAACAATTCATGAAGATCAAGAGATGGGATTTTTTTTTTTTTTAAGGAGTTGTGTGTGTGGTTGCCTTGTAAAGAATTTTCTATCACTCTATGTAAGCTGCCTTTTTATTTTTCTGCTCCTAGTTTAAGCTTAAACGTTCTTTTTGTGAGTGGTTTGAGTATGTATCGTTCTAATGATTGTTTCAGGAAAAAATTATCGTAAGCCAGACGTGCATTAATAGTGCACAGTTATGGCATACAGGAGGCTGGGTGCCTGGAGAAAAAGGTTTCTTAGTTCTATATGTATGATGTTTTATTTACATGTGTGTAACAAAAAAATCCCCATGCAGCATATATTTTCTGATCATAGGTATTATTTAAAAATTATATGTAAGCATGCTGCCACAATAAAAGTGTATGACGTGTCTCTAATTTCCTAACACACCTTTCAAGGCACAAACCAGTTTGGTGAAGGGGCTGGGCTGCAATCGCTGGAAGTTACTACATCCCGGTGAGGCAAGAAGGAGCGTCTCTGCTTCCTCCCCTAATGTGCCCGTGCACGTTTCATCCTGTTGTCGTTCTCTCCTTCCTTTGAATTCTAGCTGATAAGAGCTGTGGAGTTTCTCCTAGGGTTTCTCCTAGGATACCTCCGAAGACAACATTGGAAAAGTTACGGTAGGTGCGTGGCACGTTTGAGCATATTCATGGGTGAGGTTATTTTTATCTCCTTGACATGTCAGTGGTGGTCGGTAGCAATCTGGGACAGTCGGGCACTCTTCTCAGTAAATGTGGGCAAAGGTGGTGGAGTGAAGATGTTTACTGCATGCTTTAAGTTGTTGATAAGAAACAAAACTACCCAGAACTCCTCTTGTTTCCTATAAGGCTTTGGGTGATAGCAATGTGCAGGGTGGGAGGCTTATATTGCCAGGGAAAGGTGCAGCTATGCACCAGCTCCCACCAGTCTGAGAACAGAAAATTGCTCCTGGTTAACTTAAAATACAGGAGGAGCTGTATGGAGGAATCCACTTAACTGTCCTTTTTAAATCAGAAGAGATTTAGAGATTTACCTGCACCAGATAAGCTGTTGCTGCTACAGTATAAATACCTGAAAATTAATGGCTTCATGGCGAGAAGGAATTGCAGTGTTCAGATTATTCCTTCTGCGGTAGCTGGTAACTTCTGAGGTTTTGAGCGAGGAGAGCTCAGGGTTTTGAGCGACAGAAGTTGAGTTACCACTGGGCCTGCCACACCGGTTTTGGATGGCTATACCCAGGGCTGGCTTGGGATGGACTCCACACCGGTCCTGGTGGGCGCTGAACGCTTTTCAGTCTGTGGGTGTTACTTTTGGCAGGTCTTCTGTCCGGAGTCATTCTGAATTTGGCTTATTCTATTCTAAAAAAGCTTTTGGAATCCTTGAACGGAGAAACAGTGGTGGTTCATATACAATTCTGAAGGAGTTAGATGGAAAGAACCACCAGAATTCCCTCTGCAAATGGATAATCAGAATGTTTCCAGATGGCTTAGGTAGTTTTGCCCCAGTGAGCAGCAGGAAGCTGGGAATGAACTAAGCCAAAGGTAGGCAGCATGCTTTCTGTTTGCTCTAACAGGGCATTTGTTGGAGTAGGAGACGGGGAGCCGAAGGCTGTAATAGAGCTGTCCGACAAATGGCATGGCGTATGCCTTGGAACTGCCACGGGAATAGCTTCGGAGAAAGTGATGGTTAGTTTTTTCCCATGCTGCTATTCTTCTGAAAAATGCCATTTAGTCAAAATTATGTTTCCCTACAGGAAGAATCAGATTTCAGTGGTGCTTTGGATTATTTCTCTTTTTTGTGGGTGGGGGGGCAGTGAGCGGGGAGAGAGCAGCAGTGTCCTGTTACACTGAAAACACCAGTTGAAAGGTGGTATGTTTCTATATTTGTCTTGACTTTTTTGTTTTGAGTGTATGCACCTTGAAGCTAAAATCACCTGAAATAAAAACTTCAGCTTTACCATACGCCATACTTTAATTTACCTGAAATTCCTTTTAATGATTCTATTTTTTGCCCCAGAAAACCCCACTTCTGTTAATCCTGATTTGGAATTCTGTTGCTTAAAAAAAAAAAAAAAAAAAAAAGTGGAATTTTCCACTGAGATGAATCTCAGTTCTAGAAAATCTTTTATCTGTATTGTTCAAGTGTTGAAATAATTAACTGGGTGGTTGTTTTATGTCTTGAGTATTATCAGGCTAAGTGCAGACTACAGTATCATAACATTATATTCTAGTAAGGTAGGAACTATCCTCTTGTATTTGTTCTGACCCCACCCAGGATGGATGGGGATGTCAAAATGTTCCATAGCACTAGAATGCCATATCTGAGCCACACCTTTCTTGAATTTTTTCTTGTGGACATGTGCCAATTGATTAAACTTGTTAATTTAAAAGTTCTTGATCCCTGGTGAAGACCTGGGAACTGTGTATCACCCCAACATCAACTGCATGTCATCAGCTATTGGAAGGATTTATACTCAGTAGGCTTATTTTGTAGGCACTGCCCCTGTCACGGTACTTTGGGTCCAGATTAGTAATGCTGACAGAGATGCACTATATTCGTGACAGCAAGCCCAAACAGTAGTTATTTTGGATAACTTCACTCTTTTGGAGTTAATTGTCTTGTAGGCAGAATTCTTGGGGTTTGGTTGTTTTTTGGTCTTTGGGAAGTTTCTGTGTACTGCCTTAGGCCCTGGCACAACGGTGAGCGGTGTGTCCTAATACTGCCGTGTTCGGTGTGGGGCAAAGGGATGGGAGCTTTCTGAAACAGAGTTGCAGCTTGGAGTTGAGAAAAATAGATCCTTGGACTCTTAGCCATCCTAGCCATCCCTTTCATGCTGCTGCCTGTCATTTTCTGCTGCAGAACAGCATGAGGCAGATAGCCACAAGGCACAGATCAGATGTAGAAACACAAAAGACTGGAAAAGAGCTGTGGAAACATAAATGGTTGGTATTACAAAAGAGGCCAGAAATGTCTCTTTTTTTTTTTTTTTTTTTTTTTTTCTTTCTTTCTTTTCTGGGAGCTGACAATTGCAAATTCTGCTTGGAACCGAGCTTGCTGCTAAAGTGTGGAATTTGTCCAGTGTGGGATTAAGCAATGCATTGTTGCCTTGAGAATAGCACTCTAAAAACTGAAGCACTTTGCCAGTGGATCAGATGAGAATTCTGAAACTGAGATGACTAAGGTCAAAGCCGGCACGGTGCTAAGCATCTATGACAAAAATACTGTCACTTGAAACTGGGGATCTTCAGCACCTTGTGGCAGGAGATCTGAAATTAGCCACCTCTCTTCAGAGCCAGCGTAACTCACTCTCTAGTTTTCTTTTTAAAAAACAAAGTTCTTAAATTCATGCTAGCACCTCAGTATTCTTAAGCCAAACTATTATGCTTTCAAGTCAGTGTGCAAGTATAAAAGAGTAATGATAGTCTTGCCAAATAAAACTGGGGCAAAACCCACCAGACCACTACTGAAGCGGTAATCTCACTGATGGGTGGGTAGGAGTTACGTTCATAAATTGTGTTGCGGTCCGTATCAGAACTTTTGCCAAAGAAATTTTTTTAAATAAGTTTGGCTCTCTGAAAACTGGTTGTAAGCTGTATTTGCATGGATGAATCTGGATAAAGAAGTTTTTTACAGCATATCCTTGGTGTATTTGAAATGTTATTCCTTGAAAATTACTGGGCATACCTAGACTTGAAGCTTTATTCTAGTCAGCTTCTGCAACCAACATTTTCTTGTGCACCTCCAGATTCTTTCCTCTCTCTATCAATTTCCATTCTCTATTGATTTTCTCTTCTTTCTTGCTTCCTCTTTCTTCTCCATCATTGCTGCTTACACACTCATTTTTTTCTACTCTTTGCTTCCCTTTCCATTAGCTCCAAGTCACGTGGTTACCTAAACCAACAAAAATCTAATGTTGATGCCCTGCTCATTTCAATTCAGTGATAACCTTGTCTGTCTCCTGCTGGTAGCCTCTCTTCTTTCAAACCTAAGTAGCGATTTAGACCAATCTTAAGCCTGGGATGGCTGAAACGCCGTACCTGTGAACCAGCGGCTGGCTGCAGAGCAGGCGGTACTTCTGCTGCTGAAGCATCCTCATCCCGTGCAGGCTTCAGTCAGCTGGTTTTGCTGTCTTTCCCTCAGGATTTGGCCTAACGCTTTCATGCTCTTAACTACCCGCTCTATTTACATTAAAATGTTCACAGATAACATATTAATGAACATTGGTAGATTTTTACCTCCTCTGAACGTGTCCCGTTTTCATTTGAAGTTGATGAATCACGAATGCCTGAGGACAGAGGCTGGTGTGTCCTGAATTAGCGCAATGCCCAGTGCTGGTGTTCTTGACTCCCACTTGACTGTCAATGAATCCCATTTTCAGTCTGGCCTGTGTGTATTTCTATTTGTCGTTGTGGTTATCTGTCTGTTAGCCTGTTGTGACACTGTTGATTCTGAGCATTAATTTGCTGAGCTTAAATAACCCAAATTTTGAACTTGCTGACCAGTATTATTAAATGGTGACAGAATCAGCCAAGAACAGAAAAAACCTGTTCTTGACAAACTGCCCTAACGCTATCGCATGGACTAAAATTAGCCCTGTCATTCTTCCTCTTGCTTTTAGGCATCTCAGGGTAATTATAATTGGCAAAGCCAGCCAAGCTATACTTCAAATAAGCTGAAGTTTTAATGCAATTTTTTTGATGATTTGCCTTTCCTTCTAAGTAAAAGAAAGATAATACAGATTAACGGTTGCTTTTTCTTACAGAGTGTGTACCTGACAAACAATGAACCAGTGGTAAATTAAAGGCAAATATTCAAGCAGAATAAAATAATAATAATAATAAACAAGAAGTGGAGTAGGCAGCAAACGCAGCTGATGCTAAGGGGGGGTTGGGTCTAGTCCCGCTTCTGATTTTTTGGTTAGTTAAAAGCTGTGATTATGTTCCACGTGAACTGCAACTTCATATATGAGTTTTGCATTTATTAACTGTGTTATGAAGATGATACAGACGGAGACGAAACTGTTATGGAGGATTTGGGATGGAACAAGCATGCTAATGACGCTATGCAAAAATGCATCTATTAGCCAGATGGTGAGTTACATTGGCATTAGCTTCTGTTTACCATCTGTTTAATCCTCAGAAAGAGGCAGAAAAGGAGCTAGAAGTGGTGTAGAGGAACAGCAAACAGTAATAGCATAGTAACCTTCACAGTATGTCCTGAACGTTGCTTTTCGTAAGTAGTTAGAGTGAAATACCCATTTCTTCTATCTGGTGGTGGATACCAAAATACTGTAAATTCTGTAAGTCTCTTCGATGCTCAGTTCTCCCCTGCATCCCCCCTCCCCAGCATTCCCTGTGAATTAAGACAAGTAGTGCCTCATCATGAGCAAAATGCTTACCATGGTTCAAAGCAAGTTACAATTTAAAAAAATAAAATAAATGCTTTGAACTTCTAAACAAATGCGTATCACTGTGAGGAAAAAGAAGGAGGTCCTGAATTTAGAGGGAGAAAGACCTTAAGGTCAACTAATACAATCACCTTCTCAATATATTTTTTTTTTTTAAATGCTGTTTGCAGCCTTAAACGTCTCAAATTATGGAGTGATAAAGTCAGGAAAAATAATTCCTAAAAGCAGTATTGACAGAGGTCTGTATTTTAGGCTGGAACTGGAAAACTGAGGTGATTAACATTGTCCTTATGCAAAGGCACTTGAATCTTACAGTTTATTTTTGCTTATTCACTAGAGGGTAGCAAAGAGAGCAAGCGAGAGCATTTCAGCACAGCTTGTGCTCAGTAGAAATGACTTCTCTTGCTAGCTTCTATATTCTTAGACAAATCTGGTGCCCTTCAGGCTTCTTGGCAGAGCAGAAAGGGTACACTTGGTGCTGTAAGTGTAAACCAACAGCATAAAATTTAAGAGCATTCTTAACTCTATTCTAAATAATTCTTGGTTTTAGCACTGCTAATAACTGTTTTTTAAGCTTATGAATATTAGCATTTTCAAGATAAACATTTTTCAGGAAGCACATTTTCAGGAGGACTATATTGTGCACAGGGGACACGGTCAAATTTTAGTAGTAGATAATTTTAAAATTGAATTAAAAATTTTATTAGTAGATAATTTTAAAACAATACCTTCACCTTAGCAGGTTACTGCTCCTCTAGGCTGTATTTGTAGATGTTCCATGGAAATAAACACCTGCAGTCCAAAAATTCCTTGGTGCCACCACATTAAGTACCTGACAGAACAGACTGCTCCGCTGTGCGCATCGCTCCCCACCCGGTTTGCACAGCCCTGACACAGCTCCGGAAGAGATGCTGGCACTGAGCAGGAGTGAAGAACCTGTTGGGTGAACATGCCTGTGTTCGGTGTTGTTCATAATCTCTTTTGAAATGGAAGAAGGAACTCTAGGCTTTCTGAACTGAAGCCTGTATCTCAGCACAACTAGAGACCTCTGTGCAATATGCCATGAAAAAAAAAAATGACAAATTTACACTTATTCTTTAAAAAAAACCTCATTGTTTCTTGTCATTGTCCAGGGGTATATCCCAATTTTATGCTTTCTGTATAGTCTTTCTCTCCTTTCCCCTTTTTGTACTTAATATTTACTCTTCTTTTTCATTCCTCCTTAATCTTCTTGCATTTTATGTATTTAAATTCTTCAATAATAGAAGTCTTGTGGCTTGTCTACTATTACTGCCTGAAAATTGAACAGATTTCAGTGTGAGTTACCTGTACCCTTTCCAGGGTACAGATCTCTGAAGAAATACCACGCAAAGAGTTTCAGAAAGCTGTGCTGAAGTGTGGCCGTCTATTCTTATGGTATTAATAGGCAAGCCAAAAATGTTGCCCTATTGCAACAACCCCCTGCCAGCAATATTTATTGCAGTGTACACTCACTGGCATTTAAGAAAGAAAAGTTTAAAGTTATGCAGTTTCATGAGGTGGTATTAAAGGTAATACTTAACTGGCTGGGGCTGATGTCGTTACTATGCTAGAAATAGTTATTTTTTCCCCCCAAATAATTCATAATGCAGTTTGCCTTTGCCTGTGGTGTGGGAGAAAAATCGGATCAGGAAAATCCTGCTTAAAACTTTTTGCCCATCTTTGTTCTGTGTAATCTATTTGGCATATGGTAGTAAAAAGGGACATTTTATTAAGTAGTGGGAGTATTTGCCAACAAGAGGAGCCATCTGAAGTATTGCATACTTCCCAAATAGCACTTATGGTCCAAAACCCACCTTGTTGTAATCTGTTTACATTGTGTTTGTAGAGGAAGAGCAAGGGTATGGAGTGAAAATCTGTGTTGTCATTTTCCTTTCCCCTTTCTTGTCCCCATACACAGGCAAAGACGAGGTGTCCCTGAAGGTGCCCACTGCACACCTTTGAAGGTTGTGCCTTTGTTCCAGCCCCACTTGGCAGATGGGGAGGCAGGGGTGGTCTTAGGTGTCGCTCAGCGTGATGTTCCGCCCCTCAAGTGGTTTCAGGGGGGGGCGGAATTGGGAATCCTTTGAATGGCTCATCTCTTTGCATTAAAACCTTTCTCAATTTCCACCTCACTTCTGGTCTGAATTCCACAAAGAGCCTGAAATCCACTGAGTGGATTCATAAATGTGCTCCTTATTAAATATTATGCAAAACAAAAAAGAAAACATGTTGATGTAGAGAACTGTCCTCCTTGTTTTGCTGATTCAGATGTTCCATGATTAAACACTCAGAAACCAAAACTGAAATATAAACTCACTTTGTACGTTGTATAAGACATTAAATATGGTCCTTTTCATCAAATTGAATTACCACATAGGTCTTCAAAGACTTTGGAGGCTTTGGAAGCTTCGCGTTGCAGCACGGCAGACAGATGTCCTGCCTAGGCTTGGAGCTTTATTGTGTTTCACTTGTGTGATGGATCATGTCTGTGCTCTGTTCTTTTATCTCTGTTATAGAAGACATTTTGGACTTTGATTCATACCAGGGAGTGTAAATAATGCAATTGGTTCTGATGTGCTCCCAGTGAGAGGGAGCCGTCCGACAAGCAAAAGCCAGATAATATCTCATCTACCTGAAATCTAGATTGGAATTAGCTGCAAAACCAGTTATATTGCCCATTTTCACTGAGTTTCTTATGCATTTTTAATGAATTATTTTAAGACAACTTTTAAAAACAAATTTCTACGTAATTATGACATTCATTTTTATAGATATGCCACTATATATTTATCTTTAGCGTAAAGCTGCTCAGGAAACAGATTTGAATAGCAGTTCTGAGACTGCCACTCCCCCACAGCAGTAATTAGCGCAGTCTTAAGCCACTTCTTACTCCTCTTTCCGTCATCACAAGAGGCTCACATCCCTTTTTCGCCACTGCTTTCAGTCTGTGGTTTTCAGCTCCTCCTCCTTCCCCGCTCCAGTCTGCAGATTCTTGTATAGCAAATGTAGAGGAGCCTGCCAACGATGTGCTCGCTTGTCTTCACTGGGGGTGAGAGGAGCCCAATACTTTCTATCAGCACACTTGTTCAAAAAAAGTGTGCCAGGAAGCGTGAGGAATACAAGCAGCTGTGATGTATAGGTAATAGACACTCACCTGGTGGGGGCTCATCTGGAATCGCGGAGGTTTAAGACTTTCCCAGTCCCTGTCTCTGCAGTCATGTACAGTGTTCCAGTTAAAAATGACTGGTTTGAAGTTTGTATTTGTCCAAGATCCTGTTACTTGCTGTACAACGTGTATACGTACAAAACCCTGCTACCGTATGCCCCAAACCAACATGAGCACCAGTCTCTCCCAGTCCCAGGGCTTTGATATCTCAACCACTTTGGTGTTTGGGGCTGCAGTGGTTTGGGGAATCTGTGTTTGAAAGATTACCTCCTGCTTCTGTTTTTGTTTTATGGTCTTTTATTCCATCCCTTCATCCTGTGCTTTTCGCCCAGAATTTGCTAAAAGATAGGCACCAAGCTGCTGGGTTTTGAGTCCTGTCACCTGGGTTCTTAAGCCCTTCAAGTAGGCTGAGGCAATCTCCGTTTCTTTGGCTTCTCAAGCTGTTTTTCTACACAGAAGCACGGGTCTATGGTTTAAGGACAACTTTTCACCAGAAGAGGCTGAAGAATACTTTGCTAGTGTCAGGCATGCCATGATAACATCACCTAGGTGACATTAGTACCATTGGACGGTGATTTAAACCGCACTGCTCCTGTGGTTTGGGACCCCGCTTTCCCTAGTGTTAGCCCTCTGGTGAGTCTGACATTTTTTTCTCCAGATGTTTCCAACAGATGTTGTGTCAGTATGGAGGGAAAAAGGGGCCTCACCTTCATGTTCAAAGGGCAGCTCATGTAGATACACGGACCAGTCTACCGTATGTATTAAATAGAATTTATGCAATATCAAAGTACCTGACGCTGATGAAATACAAATGTAATGATTTCTCGTCATCCCTGTTTATTTGTCTCACCTGCTTTTTCCGTCTGTTGTCTCCTTTTTATTGGTCAACGTGCATATGCTCTTTTTGAGGGTGAGCTTGTCTATTTATGTTTAGAAAATGCCAATCATTTCATTGATACTATCAAATGGTAAACAATAGTAATGTGATTCAGTGTGCATAGCATATGCGTACAAATACTGAAGGATTTTATGAATTTTCTTACACTGCATTTACAAGCCCCTGGAGTATTTTAAATGCATTCAGGCCACATCAGTTCCCGTACTTGATGTAATTAAAGTGGACTGTTGAATTTTTTTTAACTAATCAACCTTGATGACCTCTCATTAATAAACAACTCGTTAAATGATAAATTTCCGCAAGCACAGACTCGGTGAAAATAACAGTTTGGAAGGCACAAAGTCATCTACGAATTTACAGTTTATGTAAGCATAGCCCAGATTATGGAAAAGTTTCAGTAAAGACCGAAACGCTATGAAAGTAGGACGATCGTGCAAAACCGCACAGGGATACAAACGGCAAGTGTGCATGTACGCACATTATTTCCACGAGCCATTCGACTGATTTTTGCTCAGCGCCGAACCTTGCATCGCTGTTACTTCCACCTTCCAGTTCTCGGTGCTGCAAACGTACGTTAACCATTTGCTGCTGGTTTGTTCTCTAGAAGCGTCTTTGCCTTCCCCTCTTCTCAGGTTGGCGACGTTGAACACCCGCCTCACCCCTCCTGAGCGTCAGTTCCTCCGAGATGCCTGAAGTCTGACCAACTCGCACAGCGGGTTTCAGCCCCCTCCGTGACGCCGTCGGAGAACTGACGCCATTTGCGAAATATTTTGGTGCCTGCTCCCATGATTGTCCTCTGTGCACGGCCATGCGCTTCAGAGGGGGAGGAGAGCGATTAATCCAGAGGATTAATCGCTGCTCGTGTGAGGTACTGCTCCTGCTGCTAGTGTGAGGCACTAGCTGGATAGCGGGGTCCCTTCTCTCCCTCCGTCTATTTGTTCCCCTTCGAAATTGTCCTCTGTGAACTTGCTGCACGGCAAGGTACAAGTTACATGGGTTTGTAGCGAAGGGGAAAACAGAACCTTAGATGAACAGATCTCTTTACCTTCCTCAGCTTTATCCACTGGAAACTACAAGAAGTTATTTTTAAAGGATTTTATATATTTGCTTCGCATGGGTAAGATCTTGTGTAAATCACATTAAATACACAGAAACCTGTATGTGGCCGTACCTGAAGTGCATGCCCCTGCTCCAGCTTGCTGCTTTTCCCCTTTATTTCGATGCCTTTTTACTGAAAGACTGAGTAATCTTAAAAACTTAGAAACTGTCCAAAGCCCTGCACTTTAAAATAGTGCCATTGCGTTGCATTAGGTGACTATAGATACCCCCTGAATATAGGCATCCTAGGGAAACCAGGGCAGTGTACTTGGTGAGCATGTGCTTCCATGGGGCATCTAGAAACCGAGTGTGGACGCTTAATTGACGTTAATAGTGTAACAGTTTATTTCAATTCTTAATCTTTGAGCATTTTAATAATAAAACCTGCATATATTGCGGTCTATGAGTGCCTTTATCATTCGCTGTTAAGACCTTTTTCTGTCCCTCTGCCACTTATGTTTTTGGTTAAGAAGAAATGTGGGTTTTAAATCTAGTGGGCGGCTGATTTCATATAGACTACATCAGTGAGAGTTATGAAAGCACAGCGTGTTTAGCGAGGGAAGGCCCATGCTGACCTTGCCTCCCTGAGGACAAGGAGCATTCTGGATGCCATTCCACAATCTTTCATTTTTATTGGATATTTGGAATATCTTCATTGAGAAGTTACTGGCCTCTGTTACGGATCTTAAGGGTATGACCTATGAAGCATGGAGGCAGCATGGATTGTCCGCAGGGTGCCTGGAGGTTTTAATAATTTAAAATGTTTAATATATCCTAGCTGTCAGGACTGTCCAGGGAAGGAGCGCAGGGGAAGTCACCCTCACCAGCAGAGCTTTCTGTGCAGCAGCAGAAGCCCTTATTCAACAGGGATGAGAGAATATTTAGACCATTTTGGTTTTTTTTAATTTCCCTTGTACTTTTGCATGGGGGAAGTGTATTTGGCACGTTGTAAGCACTGATTTTTCTCAGTAGGAAAAACAAGACAGGGTCAAATGAAGCTGCACAACAGACTCCAATCCCTGGGGTTAGATCAGGAAAGTCCCCTTTGTATCTATAGGGAAAGGGGGTGTTTATGTGCAGCCTTGCCTGCTTTGTCTCGGTTGGGCATGCAAAACCGTGGGATTAGCAGATGCAGTTTAAGTGGCCACATGCTGGAAGTGGCACAATAGTTTGTTGGTGCATAACTTGTGTCTGTTGACCTGGTGGCTGGTGCCGCGGTGCTAATGCCCAGACAGAGGAGTCAGCAGTCACTTTCGCTGTGTCTGCTTTGTAAGAACAGTCGGAGGAATAAAGTAAATGCCCAGCGGAGATTAAATCTGTACACACTGTCTTCATTTGCAAAGGCCTAACAGTGGTGGTAGAAACAGGAGGGGCAAGGACAGGTTTTTACAGAGTTGTTCATCCTCTTTTGCTGAGGAAAAAGACAAAATGCAGTCTCGGGAACTTTGTATCTCACTGGATGGTTTCTCATTCTCATACGAATCTCATTGATTAGTAGGTGATGCGGGCAGCGACAGCTTTCTAGTGCACCTTCTGTCTGCCGAAGCCCTGACACGTGAGTACACCGTATGCACAGCTTCCACATCAGCTCTCAGTTTCAGCAGTAATTTGCTTTTGGTATCTCAAGGTAGAGCTACATGTGTTCATGCTTTTAATTTTTCCTGAGTATTTCTGTATCTGGCCCTCATTTATCTTAATGATTTGTTTAACCTATAGTAATCTTTTGAGTAACTAGGGAAGCCTCAAGAGAAGTAAGGCAGTTAACTTCATTGAAACTTCACTAGTGGAGTTTGGACACATGAGTTATTTATGCTCGTTTGAAAGTCTAATTGGTGGTACTACTTGTTATTTTTCTGTTTTCAAAAGAAGCGCTGGGAAGTTTTATGCATTCTTTTTTTGTGCGAGATACTGTATTGTGTGCATCTCTTGGGGTCTGTTTGTGTTGCCTGCTCTGGCTGCTATGCTGCAACAAGGAAGCTGCTTTAATAATGTTAATTCAGTGTTTTGATTGGAAATATTTCCCCCCCCCCCTTCCTGTTTCCAAAGGAGAATGAGCTCCTTCCTGTGTTTCCTTGTTGTCCTCTTGTAGCATTACAGGCTCCTTTGTTCTTTTCTGTTCTCGCGAGGGAGCTACCCCAGTTCCCGCAGCACGGCGGACTGCTTGCCAAGCCGCTGCCTCTCCAGCTGAGCTCCGGTACCGCAGGCCAGCCCCGAGTCTGAGATTAGGGAGCTGCTGTACCACGGCGGGCAAAGGCGCAGCAAGCAGCAGGAGCAGAAATGAACTTTTTAAGGGTGCGTTTAAAAACCTGCTATTTGAATGTGCCGATAGATAGGATGCATCCAGAGAAGCAGCAAAATTATTTTCCTTTTTTTTTTTTAACTATTATTTACACTGTCCTTAGCTTTAACAGAAGATCTTGTTACGTAGACCGTTTTCAGAGGTTAACTGGTGACAGCGTTGCTGACTTTTCTGAATAAGTACAGTGGGGCTAGGGGAAAAAACAATAGTGGTATCTAAAAAATGCGTTATTTTTCAGCATTTTTTTGTGATAGTGGGTCCTCTCCTCAACTTTCCTGCTGCCTTCTCCGCACTGTGCCGGCATCCCTGGGCGCCGCTGTCAGCAAAGAGGAGCAATGACTCCTGCCTGCGACGGGGATGCAGCAGGGTTTTTGATCACAGTGTGGAGGGCATAAGGAAAACATTGAGGAGAAGTATTCGAACAGGGCCTTGCAAGAGGTTCCCGGCAATAAAAAGAAGGTGGGGAGAGGAATCGGAAGAGAATTTCCTCAGAAAAAGCAGCTCAACCAACTCCGAGCCCTTCTGCTTAACCTGGCTGCAGTGAGCTTCCCATCTGCAGGTTTTCCTCCTGGTTATGAGGAGATTAGAAAGTGATTGCTGAGTGTGCGTGTGGGTTTTTGGGAGAGAGAGAGAAAGAGAGAGAGATCCAACCTGCCGTGTTCAACCTTGCATGGGTTTTTCTTTGCTCAGACGTGTAGGGGACCAATAAAATACTATAGACACTGTTCAGTGTCATTAGTGCTCTGTGCTCTCAGTAAACCCCCGGGTCATTCAGCACATCTAATCCACTCTCTTTCATACAGGTGTTTGGTTTGTTTGTTTGTTTGTTTGAAGGCTTTAGGTGTTCTTACATTTTTGTTCTTAGGAGCTGGCCATTCTTATTTAACAAGCATTGTTTATAATTATTTACCTGCATTTGTATTTCTAATGTTAAAGGATTAAAACTTGCTTGTAAATAAAGCTATAATTAGTTTCTTTCTTACAACTCAGTATTTCCTATACTTTGTGCTAGGATTATAAGGAGCAAATATTTGTATTTGTTCCAGCTGCGAGTATGAGAAGCAGTTCAAAAAGTTTAGACCGTGGCAGACGGCAGCTATTTTACTTTTTGAAGAAGAAAGCATCTGATTAGTTGATATTTTGGAATAAGTCTTTCAAGGAAGTACATGATAAGTTAAAACAAAGCGCTTTGTACTTACTTGGAAGTGTTTGATCAGATTTGATGAGCTCATGTGATGACTGCCTGGAAGGCTGGGGCTATATATCTATATCAGGCTATACTATTTATTTAAAGTGTTTATTGCATAATTTATATTTTATTATATAATCTATATTATAATATAAAAAGATTATTTTATAACTTCTAAATTATTTTTAAAATGTTTAATATGATTAATATCACTACAACGGCAGAATTCAGTAAAAATTTCCCAATGCAACTGTTAAAGATACTTTAACACAGCATTGAGAGACATATTCTGCAAAGATTAATGGTCTTTCTCTAGTCTACTGTTAAAGTGCAGTTAAGTTTCAGAAAGAACTTCAGGACTGGGTTGATATCTAGTTCAGGTTATTAATGACTTAATTGCAATACAGATACCAGCTGTTCATCTTTACGTCTTGCTGACTTGGTGTCACGCAACAGCTTCAGAAAAATGTCCCTTGAAAAAAAGAGGGGAGGGAATAGCAATGTCAGTCCAATCGTATTATGTTGTCTATGCCAACAGCCCCCTCCACACAGGCTGTTGCTTGTGTCATCTCCAGGAAAGGGAAGAATGGCTTCAGATAATAAATGAAAAAAGATGGCATGAGGTTTCATGATTCCCATAAATCTTCATGTAAAAAGACTCCGTAACAACGGCACAGCTTTTCTACATGCACTTCTGAAATACTCTAAACGGATCACCAGTCGTCTATTTTGGCACAGTTAACTGGAGGCGGTAGTTGGAGATCTCCGTTGTGCTTTTACTGATGACAGTAACAGATCTGACAGTAAATTTTATCAGGTAAGCCTGATTTAGCAAGTGTTGAAGAACATAAATTTTAGTCTCTTCCACCACTTTTCTTTATAACTAAGAAAACAATTTCAAATAATTTGCTGAACTGGGGTTTTGGTTATGTTTTACTTTCAAAGTACATCTAGTGTATAGTGCTCATCTCGTGTTTCAAATGTTATCTATTTCAACGAACCACAAGGAATAGCAGTTATTCTGTTACTTTCTGAGAAAAAGAAAGTAGTCTGAAAATATTTTAAACCATGCAAAAATAATAATAAAAAAATCCTTTACACTTGATTATGTCTTATCTGATGCTAGGCTGCCAGCAGGCTAAAATCATATAGCAGTTGTTGAGGAGTAAAAGGTCATGTGAAGTGTTCACCTATGCGAAGTAAAAGCATACTTACATTAAAAACATTAATTAATTTTGTGTGTCAAGGACCAAGTGGTTGAAACCTCTCCAAATTTGAATTCTTAATACCTCTCTGAATTACGTTCTCATCGTGAATCTCTGGGGTTGCTGAGAGTTTTATTAGTGATTTTTAGGGATTTTTGGCACCCTTGGTGTCCCGTGGTGAAGCTGCTTGACGCTGAGCATCTCAGGAGAGCACAGTTGCAACAACATGGCTGATACTTTGGAAGAGACCCCAACATTACCTGCATTAATAAACAGGATTCACTCTGCTGTCACAAGATAGGAGAATTTTTTACCCTTTTAACTTTGGATTGTAACAAAAAAGTACATGTTTTGATTGAGAACACGAGGAGGTGAATGCAATTTATTGGGTAAAATTGCACCTTGCATCTGCTTGTTCAAATATTACACACGTTTTAATTTCCTGAGTCAGGTGACATAAATGGAGCTGAGCCATTCAGTGTCTTTTGAGGATTGGTCCTATATATTTGTCTGTCTTTATACACAGAAAACAGAGCTGTAGCTCACTGAAGTGCATAAATGGTATTTTCCATTTTTGCTAACAGTGTACTTAAATTATAGTAACTGATTGCATCTGCATTTTCCAGTGCTAGGGTTCTCACCTGTTGTGTCTAAGTATGTATTTAATATAAGAATACAAATATTTGTAATTTAGTAAGCTTTAGATTTGAAAAACATTTGCAAATAAATGCAAGTAGATTGTATTGCAAAAGATTTGCAATATAAAATAAATTTTAAAAGGCGTAAAATAAATTAATAACCTGCAGTGAGCTTGTGCCTCATCTCAGTTCAGTTCCTGAGGCTCAGTGGACCTGCAGTAACTCCTCACTTGTATTAGGGATATGGAAAGTCTACCAGCAGAGTAAAGGAGATTAAGCAGAAGATGAAGCTAGAACTCATTTTATTTTGTAACAGTGTTTTTTAGCAAAAGACAAGTTTTATCTGTACTTTGGACAAAACTCGCTTCATCTCTCCTTTTCTATGATTTGCTCTCAATAAACTGCAGAAAAAGTTGTTGCAAATAACTCGATGCATACCATTGTATGTGGGCAATGCTTCCTAGCTTTTTTTCTTTTTGTCCTTCAGACAAGACTATTCACTTATAAATTTGTGGAATGAGGATTTTTTTAAGGTGTTTAGAAAACAAATACTAGCAGAAAATGAAAGCAAGGCCTCTTTCTTCTTGGGTAGATGTTGGAAACCGCTAGGCGTGCACCATCACTCTTCTCCCTAAGTATTTCATTATTTGATGCAGAGAGTTAATTAGTTCACCAAGAGACCTTGTCTCCGCATTTCCCACAGAGTGCTAGTGAAATGTTGGTCTGGTTGGTTCGGGCTGTGGGTTCAGGCTGGTAGAGGAGGATATCTGAACCTGCCTCTCCTGCCTCCTGCACCGCTTGTGGTCTGGGGCTTTGCGCTGGAGGAAGGGTATGGCTGCAGGTGAAAGAGCTGGCGTGCGCAGAAGAAAGGCTGGTGTCAGCTCCTCCTCTCTCCTCCCCTTTCCCATCTGCTGGCCGAGACTCGTCCCCACTGAAAACGCTGGTGTCTGCGGGTTCTGCCCTTCACATGCTGAGTTTCCGCCCTTGCTGTAAAGTGGCCGTAGGCAGCTTTGCTAGGTGTGGAGAAGCCAGCTGCAGTAATGCCCAGCAGCAGGATCTCATCCTTCTTTGAAGTTAAATGTAGGCCTATTAGGCACTACGTAATTGTGGTTTTCCCGGCAAATGAAGGAGCAGATCTGGACTTCACCTGAAGAAGCATGTGGGAGTCTCGTGTATTTATTGAGTTGAGCGGTGAGATTTAAAAAAAAGAAAACAACCCACTATTTACTGTTAATAGATTAGCTTTTATAATAGCTAATCCTTTTGTAAGTTGTTTTGATGCTTTAGAGTTTCGTGTTAGTTCCTTATTTAAAAAAACTATTATTCAGCAGCTGAGTTGCATATGATGAAGGGTTTGTGGTTGGCTGCCATGCGAAAGGGGTCATCAATAAGCCATTTTCTCTGCCATGTGTAAATTAGGTATGTGATGAACTAGTTCAGGTAGTGATTAAAACTGAATTACTTACACACCTAGGCATGTGAAAATAAGGTGAAAAAATGAGAATTTTGGAAAGTGTTTTCTTGTTTTTTCTTCTTATTTAGGTGGTTTTTTTATTTTAAGATCAATATCTATAAATTACATATTCAGCACAAAAATTGAAATTCAGGTATGAAGGCAAGAACTGTGGTTTTGATATGGCTGCATTGCCTCACTAGTCCTCTTAGAGATTATGTCCAGTAGTAAAGCTGAAGTGGAGGGTTTTTTGGGGGGGGGAGGTGGAGGGGAGGGGGTGGAATGAAGAATGAAACAATTTTACTTTCCTCTTTTCACAGTATATCTCATTTTCAGTAGAAATTAAAAAATCTTGGTTCAATTAAGTAATTGTATGCTTTTGTTCTAAAAACTCAGTCCAAAATCTGCAGGGAAAAAAAAAAAAAATCAGTGTCCTATGTTTATGGGTTTCTTAATTAATATTCTTAGTCATCTAGAAAAGAATGCAAGCAGTCAGTTCCTGTGGCTGAAGTAGTTCAGAGGCCCTCAGCTTTATTCTGCAATTAATAATATATATTTTAAAAAAGTTATTCCCCCACAAGGCAGTTACGATATAGCACACATTAATTTTGTGTGAGCAGGGATAAATAACACTAACATCTGTTCCAGATGTTAAAATAGCTAGAGTTTAAAATATGAGCGAGGCACAGCTGTTGTGACTTGGCTCTCCTGGGGCTGCACGGGCATCCCGCGAGGTGGGATATAGTCTCTTATTTAGGTGTCTCATCTAGGCACTGCCACACCAAAATTTTAGATGCCTTTTCCAGGAGGGTGATCCACTCCCATCCAGCCCAGTATAACTACCTGCATTCCCTGGGCAGTTTTTGGAGACCTGCATCTCTGGAGACGTGCAATGGGCAATCCTGCCCGCTTGCCTTACATGTTTGCCGTGATATGTCAACTGTATAAAGGGCACAAATACGTCAGGGGAGTGATCCAGACAGTTTAACTTACATGAACGCCTGCCTGCCACATCTTGTGCGAGCGTCTCGGCCGAGGGCGAGTGAAGACTGTAAGCACTGTCTGCTCTGTAAGTTGAGTTGGGGCCATCCTGCAGCCAAGACCTCAACGGTCATGGAGCAAACGACGATGGAGCCAGGCTGCAATGCAGGGATTAGGGCGTTTACCTGTCTGGACTCTGTTTCCAAGACAGTTCCTGCTTTTAAAATGCTTATCCAGTGACTGAAAGTGTAAAATGCTTAAATGTGTTTCCATCATTGCTACCACTACTGTAGTCTTGGCCACATCTCATTTTTCAGCATTTTTAAACAACTTCAGCTGTTTGCTGGAGCCTACATGTCTTGGAGCACAGCTGAGCAGCAGATGCATATCTACCATAAGCATATATGTGAGTAATTAAGGTTAATGCACAGGGAACTTTCCCTGGAAACAGAAGTAAGAAGTCACCTATTGAGTTTTAGTGCCTAAAAGGTAGTTCTGGATAATGAGTGAATTATGTCTGTCCTACAAATAAGCAGGTTTTGAGTTTCACCTTCGTATTTTATTTCCTTTGGAACTTTGTCTTTCTGCTACTCCTGGGCTCCCAGGGGAGCTCTTAGCATGTGGTGACTTTGTGGCTTCCCTCTCTCGTCAGCAAGTTACTGGTCATCACTCACACCTCATCAAAAGCTGAGATAACTATGTACTTCAACTGGTGTGACCTAGAGTTTTCTCAAATAGGATCCTTCCTCTTTTTTTTTTTTTTTTAAATGCAGGGTGTAGTCAAGTGAAGCACATCTTGGAGACATTTCTGAGCTGATATTCCTGTCTTCTCTAATGCCTATCAAGGAAAGGGTTGGTTATATCTTTTATTTGGCCTTGGGGGTGTTATCTTATTTATGTGTGGAGGGAAAGGGGAAAATGGCGGGATAGGAAAAAGGAATTTTCTGTCAAGTGAGTACCAGCGCTGAGAAATGGCCATCACTTGAACTACACACAGCCTGTTTTGTCTTCTGTTCTCACCAGCATATGTTGAGAGTGTCCAGGGAAAATGAATCGCATTTTCCCATTATTAACTACTTTGTTGTCATATGAGGGCAGTCTTCCTAGGCCTTCCTTACCCAGGTCATGACAAGTAAACGAGTGAGTGGAGCTGGCACATTTCTTTTAAACTGGAAGAAGTCAAGAAGAGAAGTGGCCGCAGAAAGCGGGTGTTCCAGCTCTGCAGATGCTTCTCATTTCACTGCACTGATGCCCACAGACACTAAAACCAACATCAAAGAGAGAAACAAATGAAGTGTATGTGCCTCCATGCTTGTTCAACAGCCAAGGGTGAGTTTAGTATAGTCATTCAAAGTTATTTCTTTTGTGACTCACTGAAATAAAAAATAGTTGAGGGTAATGTTACTTGCTGTAAGATGACTGTTTCAACTGTGAAACATTTATAATGTACTAAAATATATATACTAGTAAAAATAATAGTCTGAGGCATCAGATTTTGAAATTATCCTTACATATTGTGCCCAAAGAGTCACCTGAATTGAGAATGTATTAGTTGAAATAGCGGACCCTAATGTGCAGATCACTCTTAGGATGTGTATTTTTGTGTTAGGGTCCGTGAACGATACGATGTTTACACTTATTTCCTGAAGTCTCAGCAATGAAATTTCATCATCATTAACCAAGAACTGTAAAAATTATTTCCACTTTAAGGTTTAAGTTTGATCAGTTGTATGTGCTTCCTTTTTATAAATACTTTCTTTTATAAGTTAGTATTATTGTGTAAATATATTTTATTGGGAAATAGGGTATGAGCAAACCTAGGATCTGGTTGTCAAATAGTTTTTTAGCTAGATAATATGCCAGATATCACTCTTACAAAAAGCTAAATCGAAAAAATTGTTTAGTTTGTAGAGATTTGATTTGCAAGATATTGTCCATCTACAAACAGAGGCCAGATCAGACATCGGGTCTGTGGAGATACAGTTCCATTCAACTCATTTGCAATTATTTTCCCTTTATAGTAGCCTGTGAATAAAAGGCTTAGGACGGGAAAGTATTTTTAAGGAAAAATTTAATTTCAGCCTATGTGACAAGCTAGCACATAGGAATTGTGATAAGGGGGAAGGAATGAAAGTGGCAGAGGAAAAAAGGGGAGTGATTTAAAATAATAATGAAAAAAAAGGAGGCCTCCAAAAATGTGTCATTTGAAGCAGAATAGTAATTTAATTATTAGAGAGAGAGACTGGAAAGAAAGGAGTAAAATTGCAACTGTTTTTTTATACTTTAGTTAAGGAAAATAAAAGCTGTAAATATCCCCAGCAGTATTATTGCCTCTTTAAAACCCACTTGATACGTGCAGTAAAAAAAATGCATAGATGGATTTCCCCACATTGGGGAAATCACACTGGACCAGTGATCAGCAACTTGTGTCATAAAAACCTTTCAAAGATCATGTAGGTAGGATTGATTGCTGGTAGAACAAGGCACAAATGAATTATGTTTAACAAATATTTTAGTATTTGAAAATACTAAAAAAGATTAAGTGTGAGAATAAGAAAGCCACTTCACAAACCCCGTACCACAATTCAGTAAACAAGGTTATTAAGTTAATATTCTGAATTTCTATCTTGATGCTTTCAAAAATAGCATCTAGTGAGTCACCCTTTGGACAAACTCTCTTGGTACTGAAGATTGCTCATTAAGAGCAAACCTCCTGCTTCTGCATTTCAAAAAGTCAAAGAATTCAGATGATTGTTTCAGGACAGGGATATTTTTAACTTGACAGGCCAGGAACTGCTAGCTTTGTTGACAGGCTGCTAAAGATGCTCTAGCAGTATCAGAGCACCGTGTCTGTGGATGGCAAGACGCTTCCCATCCAAGCAGCACAGCAGTAGCACGGGTGGCTTCCTGGGGCCGTTCCAGCTCAGCTCCTTGGCTGTTTACTAACATCTTGCTTCGCTAGTCCTGCTGCAAGTATTTTCTTTAGGTACCTTAAATTATATCTACCATTATTTATTCCTCAGATCTATTAGATTATTTGAATTGAAAGTATGAAGGGAATTCCTCAGCAAATCATGGCCTCCATTTTTTAACTAAAATAAAACTAATAAAATGCTTGTGTGCAAACAACCTTGGAAAAAAATACCAGCTGTATTGGAATAGAGAATCAGTTGCATTTATTTCCCCGAACACAGTATGCTGTTGGCTACTTCCTACGACCACAACCAACTTGAAAGTAAGAGAAGCGCTATTCATGGGAATGTAGGTCAACCAGCAGTACAAAACCCTTTTTTATCCACAAAGGCCCCATATTTGACAGCCTATATATAATTAATAAGTAATGATTGTGTGCGGACAAAACGAACTAAACAAGTTATAAAACTTGGAGGAAAACCAGCTAGACAGTCTCGATGCAGTTGGTGCCTCTGATTCGCTTTGAGGTGGTCGCCAGAGCCTCCGCCGCAAAAACCAGCCATCATCCGGCAGCCCTGCAGCATCTTCCCTCGCCTCCCAGGCCTGCAGCTGGCTGTCTCGTGTGTCCCAGCCACCTTCGGCCTTGGCACGGGGGAGCACTTCACTGCTGAGCCGGCCGCCAACATGAGAGCCCAGGGACTGGGAGATGGGGCAGGCGTGCTCGTCTCCGATTTCCCTCTTGCGTCTCTGTCTCTGGGAAGTAACCACTTTATCTTAATGAGGGTAACAAAGCAAGTCAACGTATTTGAAGATGGTAGTGGTGTGACCCAGGAGATGGGAGAAGATGAGCTGCAGCTTATTTCTTGATGCGGTGTTTCTGTAGTGGGTGCGTGAAGGGGTCTGGGAATATGAAGGCTGCGATAATGTGGGGCGAGGCATGAATGAAGTATGCATGGAAAAGGATTATTAGCTTGTGTATCATAATTCAGTTGGTTAAACTATTTTACGTTGCTTCTAAAGGTCTGTCTTTGCCCTGTCATGCTTTTTTGTGTTCTCCATGACAGACGACTCCATCCCATTAAATCTCATTTGAGCGAGCTCTTCCAAAGAGTCTCCCTCTCCTGCTTCTGAAAAATGTGATTTATGCCTGAAGGGTGATGTTTTTGGAAAGACTTTTTTCTTGTAAAAATACTCTTCTCTTGGCTTGTTTGTATGTTACTGCATTCAAATCCAGTGATTTATCCAGCAATAAATAGATATTACTGCTCTGTAAAGTGTGTTGTGATAAAAGGCATCATGTATCACATAATACATATACACACACTGCACTATAAACTTGAACTCACTCTGGAGTAACTTCTGGACTTAATCTAAATGGACAAGAGCTACTGTTAATGGTTTTGCATAACATGCTGTGCCTTTTGTGACAGAATAAGTACATGATGGACTGAGATACACCTCTAGGACTGCTGTGCGTTTCCTTAGCAGGTCAGGGCAAAGTCCTGTGAGCTGATGTACAGCAAACAGATGAGAAAATGTATGAAACTCCTATGGATATATACAGTGACAACTCCATCCTTGCTACTTTTTCTTGTACGTAATTTCCTACTTCTGATGAATCGTGCCAGTTTGAAGGGCAGTTTTATGGTACTAGTCGGATGTCAGTGTGATGATATCTTCCACTGAAAGCTTTGGTGTCAAAATCCTAACATATCTTTAGTCAGTACTCTCCCAATCCCAGGTATGTTATGACTGGATTAATCCCTGCTCTTTCATTCTTTCTTTTTTCCCCTCAAATTATGTATAACATTAAAAAAACCTCATAAATATCATGTGTTATGGCCCCAGTATGCATTCATGTGTATTTCAGTGGGTCTGTTCTACTCAAGATGAGCAACATAAGTTTCCAAAAGGCGGGCAGAATGAGATGATGAAGGGAAAGAAGACCTCTATTTATTTACCCTTCAGTGAAGTTCCATCTTCTGAAAAACCTCTAAGTACATTGGTAAATGCGAGCTTGATGCCCAGGTGTTATTGCTGGCGATGTCTAACATGTTAAGAAACACCTATTAGAAATTTAATTTTTTATCATGTGCAGTTATAATCTTAAATTATAATCTATGATCATAAGTATGACACAGCACTTTTAAATTTATGACATTAATTATAGCAGCTCTAGTCTTAGCCCATTTAAAATGTTTCAGGTACTTTGTAGATCCCGACTAAAGAAATGAGAGAAATGAGTTCTCTTTTCCTTCCTTGAACTTACGTGAAATGATTGCTACGTTGCCTTGCATGCCAGACAAGGCTTTACAAGTTCTTGTAGACCATAAGTAAATGGATGTGTGTCTGAGATGGTGCCTTGGGGCTAAATGCTCGTGTAATGATAAATCTGAACAAGGAACAAAGCGTCCCGTCAAAACCAGCGCTCATTGTTAGATGTTGATGCTTGAAGGTTGGGAGGGATGGGTTGCCTGAGGAATGATAAAAATGATGTTTATAAGAAGACATGTTTAGTTATGTAGAATGACTATATATTTCAATGCAGGAAATTGCACTAATGCAACTTTAAGGTTACACAGTTAAAAATCATAACAATTCAAGGAATACTGAAGTTAAGTGTCTGACAGCAAAATTGGTCCAGGTTCCCTGTGTGCCTGTTTTATGGCCCTGTGTGAGTTCAGTAGCACAAATACCAGCCTAACCTACCCTGCATCAGGTTATGTGCAAGAGGCAAAGCAGGATTGTAAAATTATACAAGAGCACAGCAGAGCTAATGCTGCTTTAGGAACCTTCTTTTATGTTTCTTGGCGTAGCAATTAAACCATAAATGTTCCGTTACTACATGAACATATATTTAGCTTGCCTAATATCCTGCTTCTTCTAAAGCAAAAGAAAGCAATTGCTGCTTTCCAGGAGGAAGAAAATTTTTTTTTTTTTGTAAATAACAAGAGGTTTTCTCTGGACAGTGTTCAACCATTACTGCTCCACAGTTACTGGTGGTGCTGCTGTGTGCCTGCCTGCCCCATCTGAGAAGCTACATGCTAGATTCAGCTAATGATAGGTTCCCTCAGCATGTGCACTATAACTGTGGGGCCCTTCCTCGTTTTAGGGCTCCAGACTTTTATCCTTTGTAATTGCCTCCCTTTTCATGACCACAAAGGTGGAAGGAGAACCTGTGTCTGCCTCTGGCTTTGCTTTCCATGCTGGCAAGAGCAGTGGGGGCTGAGCCCTGGGCTTCCCTCACAGCTCACCGGCCTTGCGGCACGGCCAGGTTCAGCCTCTATCGCTGAAATGTTTATGGAGCAGGAGCCAGGCTTTAACTGGGTCATGTATTCAAGGGCTTCCAAGCTGGAGGACGACCTGTTCTGTGGAAAAATCACTCTCCTATTGACTCTGCATAGACTTTTCTGCCATAGCTTGTACTTGGATCTCCCTCTGACTCTCATGTACACCTTCCAGCTGCTGTGCTTTCATTTATTTTTGTGCCCCAAACCCACTGATATTTCATGTCCTACAAGGACCTCTGAAGAACATAAGTTGTGTTTCTGCACTTCGGATGATGACGTAAAGGCCTCTGTGAAGCCTGTACTCCATGGATGAAGTGCAGATTGTAGGTGATACGCAAGTCATCTGCTCTGTACTTCTTAGGCCCACAAACACTTCCAGCTTCTAAGAAGTTTCCCTCAAAATTCTCTGTATTACTAAGACATGTATCTCTTGAGTTGTACAAACTGTATTTGAACTATGTATAAAAAAAAAAGTTTGGTTCTAATTCTTGAAACAGGTTTTGGTAGTTGTTCGCTGTGCTGAGTAGTAGGGAGGTTTTTTGCTTCTATCTGAAGTTTAGAGTAGTATAAATGTTTCTCTTCAACTCAGGTGTCGCGCCTCCAACATAAATCACGTGTGTCTGTAACTGTAATTATTCTGAGGGGGGAATTGCTTTTGGCAAGATGAGGAATGAAAGGCTCAAAGGTTATATGCCAGAAAGATGTCGGCTGAGATAAAACATGCGTGGGTAGGTATGTTAAAACTGGTTATGCCTCTTTGATAAAGAAATCGTTGTGTTGTTTTGGACTAGACAGCTCTAAGCAAACACTGGGACGTTGAGAGAGGCAATCCTGCTCCGATCCATTTTTTTCTCCCTGCAAGGTTACTTTCAACCCAGACACAAACCATCTCCTGCCCGCAGCCGTGCAAGAGGAGGGCAGCATGGGGACATGTAGCTGGCAGCTGGGGATGATGGGGTTGCTTCTCTCTTGGGACAAACATGTTGTGTCTTTATTTCTTTTTTGATGATTACCTTTATCTGAATTGTGCAAAATTGCAGATACTCATTCAGATACCTAGGTAAAATTGCAGATTTCATTTTAACTTAGGGGAGAAATAGGAAGGTAAAGTTTAACTTCTCTAGAGACTCAATCTTTATAAAATAGTATGCAATACTACTTAGTGAAAAGCAACTTCTCCTATAGTGTGATCATTTTCTGATAATGTGAAGAGGTTTATAGCATAGCTTGAAATTAAGTACTAATTTAATAATTTGTTCTTTGTGGCCTATAGGTGAAATGCAGTTTAATTTCAATGACAAACTTCAACTATTTTATCCAAGGCATTTTCAATTAAAGTGGAGCATTCAGTGAATATGAAGAAAAGAAATACGAGTGCTTGTCTTCATCTCATTGGTTAATAGATTATTCTGGATGGTGATAGAAGCAGACTTTTCTCTGGGTTCTGTTTGGAAAGAGGCAAAGTACTGTGGCTGATGATCGAAGCTTCTACATACTGTCATATCTCTCTGTTACATGTCTTTATGCAGGTTTTTATGCCTGATTGCTTAGGAAATAAACTTTGTCTCCCATGAATAGATATATTTCACCATTTATATCAGTTCTGGCCTTTCATATCAATACTCTTCCTCTTATACTAAGATTTATTTAGCGCCATTTGTTTCCCGTGGTCTTTGTGTTGTGAATCTGGGTTCTGCTTAATCATGTGTGTAACAGAGAGTCTTATGAAAAGTAGCAGGGTAACATTTGGAATTTGCTGTAAGTCTTCATCCTTTGATGTAATGCACAGATTTTGTTTTTACGCACCAAAATGCACCGAGTCCAAACATAATATTTTGCCAGAATCAGCGGGGATTGTTGACCTGCCTGGGATTGCTGTGGACAAACCCTTCTCTGGAGTTTTTCACTCTGTTACCAAGTGATACGTAGTAGTGGTTCCAAGCCAAACATGTAGTTTTGTTCCTGAGGAGCTGTGAGTGATGAGAGCTCCCTGGTTTACTTGAAGACTTCAGTTTCCGTCCCACTGGTGGTCCTGGTGATGCCACCAGGATGACAGGAAAGCTGCTGCCTTTCACTGCAATAGCACGTTACTCTTTATCTGGTGGACTTGAAAGTGATGTTGTCCTTTAGTGGGCAGGTTTGGAGCCCTTAGTAATGACGAATTGTTCTTGGGGCTGATGCAAGCGCGCTTGCTTGCTTGCATGGATAGGGCCTCCCCAGCCTGGGCAGCGGTTCCAGGATTTATCCCTAAAAAGGAGGATGAGCTTGGCTAGGAGTGGAGGTAAGTTCTGAGGGACAATGCAGATGAATATAAAAGGATTTTGATATTTTATGTGCTGAGGTTAGCAGATGGCAGATGCAATGCAGTACAGATTATTGAAGAATAAATAATGAATCTTAGAGAAAATAATAAGAGGAAACATCTGCTGAATTGAAACATGAGGTATCATATTGACCGAGAGAAGAACAAGTTACCATGGAGAAACTCTCAAAACAGGCAATACGAAGAACAAAAACCCAGTACTGCGAATTTTTTTTTTTTTTTTTTTTTTAGAGCATAATGTGTTCATCTAGGGATATATAATTGTTGTGCAGGAACATATATATTAGTTTACTAGTTTAAAGAGTTTCCCCCACTTGGGCACTGAGCCCATACAGCCATACGCCATTGCCTGCCAAGGGTGCTTTTCTCCGAAACGTGCCAGTGATTCACAGAGAGTGAAGCAGCTCTTCCCATCTGAATTAACACAGCAAAAGTGGGATGGTGCAGGGGCTTAAGGAATACACAGCTTCATGCTCAGGGGCAGGATCTAGTAGTTTGCTTTGTTGAATCCTTTCGCATGAGCCCATAAGCGAGCCAATTTCTGGCAATGCTGCTTCACAGTAACTGGGAAGTGACTGATTTTATTACAAGCAAGCAAATTGTTTGAGCCTTTGGTTTGGTGAAAATGTTATTTCCTAGGGAAACAATCTTCGGGTTCCTTCCAGTGCTGATTATTGTTGTGTACATGTTGGTGAATTTTCATTATTTCTTGGTGTTTCTATTTTTAGATTGTGAAATGAAAGGTGGCATTGATGCTCTTGACAGGTTTAATCGCTCTCTCCTTCCTAGTACTGTATTTAAATACCAGTGCTGTAACTGGCTTTATGCAAGATGAGTAAAAAAGGGTCAATTTCCATCCTGCAAATCCTCTGAAGTAATAACAGAAATACTGGTAAAAAGATTTTTTTTTTTTTGAGCCATAATTTGTTTTGGTTTTGTTTTATGAATGTTAAATCAAAGAAATTTAATACAATTCTAGTTTAAACTTGCATGTTAGCCTGGAGAAGATACATATGAACTCACAACTGCTGGACAGCTGTATATTGCTATAAAATTTCAATGGTGATTTTAATATTTAAGAATGTTATTGTGGTGTTTCAATTTTAATATTTGTCAGAAAAAAACTGTCAATAGTTTTAACCTTTGTATCCAGAAACTGTGCTTATTCATATTTGGAGAATAAATGATCCACAAATCACTGAGACTGTGATATACTTACTGTGTATAATTTGTAAAGATACACTGGCAGGCATTCTGGGATTCCTATCTCAGTTTTTCCATGTAAAAAATCAATTGAACAGTATGACGTTGACATTAGTTATACCGCTAATTGTTGCAGTTCCCATACTTGGGTGCTGCTGGACAAGTACCATAGGATGGAAGGCAAGTTTCCTGCATCCTTAGGTCCAGTGTGCAGAACAGCACTACAGCGGAAGGGTCCACACAGCGTTCACTTTGTGATACCCTTTCCTTGATGAAAGGATCAAGTACCTACAAAACTGAATGGTGCTACAAAGGCCTGGGTAAGTCAAATGAAAACATGAAGTTGTCCAGAGAGCTAAAGGTGCCAAATTCGTCTAGGACAAGAGCCCAGAGCTGCTGTCAGCAGCAATGTTTAAAAGTGCTTGTTTTCGCAGTTCTTTCCTGCCTGTGGCTTAAAATAAAATAAAGAATTAATTTTTAAGGGGGGGGGCGGGAAATCCCAACACCACTACAGTAGTGTGAGAAATTTGTATCTTGCTGCTTATGTCCTCTCCGGTCTGCCCCTGTGGACCAGGTCAATGAGGAAACACGGTTGTTCAACAAATATGTTTTTATCCCTGCCTTTGCACCTGGTTTGTTCCCTACTATCAGGTTTGTTTCTGACTGGTTCCCTTATGCTGGTGCAGAATCTGGATGTTGTAATACTGATGTCTCTTGTTCTTTCTTGAAAGCTTAATGTGAATTAATGTCTCCATTCAGTGTCTTAACGAAAGAAGTACCACAAGAAGCCGCAAAGCTATTCACTGCTATCGCTGTAATTTTACGGGCCACGTGCAATTGTGATATCTAATTCAACACAAAAAATAGGAACCTGGTGCAAAGAATGGAATATGTTTGGTTTTTTTTTTTTAAAAGTGAAAATGATTGGAAAACTTGCTGAATCAGTATGTCATGTTTACTCATCTGTAATGTGTCCACTTAAAAAAAGACCAGCAAGCAGGCAAACAAATGCCTGGGATGTCATTCATAATAAACATACATAAGCATTAGGTTTAATATCTAAGGAAAGTAGGCGGTTTATGGTGTTTGAACAAGGAAAAAAAAAAACCACAAACCTAGAGAAACATTAGAAAAATAAATGCAGTGGAATACTGAAAGTTAAAAATAGTAGGCTTCTGTGTATTATGAATGTTATAATGGTTAATAAATACTCTGACATAAATACTAGAAGGCAATACAGGTTCTGCTGAGACCTCTGAAGTTTTCCTTGGAAAGCAGGATTTGAAACTCTTCAATACAGTAAAAGTAAGAATTTTCCTGGGTCACTACAGACCCCATAAAACCAGTTTCCACCAAATGTTATTCTATTTTGAACTGTAATATCTGTGAATTATTTGCAGCTGTGACCTAACAATTATGCCATCTTTCCTTATTTATATTTCTTGTCTGATGTAAAATCTCAGCAGTTATTGTATATAATTTGGCCTTTTCCAGTGCTTATATTTTTTTCATCCAAGTCAACAAGAAAAATATTTAAATTGGCATTACAGAATATTCCTGTAACACTGAGATGTTTGATGATTGAATATACGGAAGAGGGACCAAGACAAAAGAGTTGTTTTAAAATATCCCTCCTAATGTGAAAGACATGCATTTACATTTTTTAAACATTGTGTTACTTGGGTAATTCGGTTTGACGTGTGGCTGTAAATAAGTTAGTTGAAGACTGAGTTGCTTTTGACATGGTCTGCGTGTGCATGCGTATAAAATGTATGTTATAAATGTATATGTGCGTAGCAGAAAATGTGATAGCACAAGGTATATGTACTTGTATGGTTTTGGCAACTTCAGTTGCAGTGCTTAGGCCACTGCCTTATTTTTGACATTCCAGATCTCAGAAAGGCTTCAAAGAGCTGCTAATTATAAAACAAGCCAACCCCCTGCTTGCTTTGATAGGTATTTGAGAAATGGCTATGCGCTCCTTTTCCAAGGAGAAACCCTATAATTTAACGTGCCTGAGCTGCCGCGGCGGGCTGGCGGCAGAGGCAGGAACGGGGGCACGGGCTCCCGTGCGGGCATGGGCTGCCAGCACAGCCCCCCGCCCACCCTCCGCCCTGGCCTCTGCCGGCACGAGATGCACTGCTGCCAGGATTATTTATTCTGGCAGCAGCGGTTTATTCCCCATCACTGTCTCTTTCCAGGGATTCTCCCTTGCCCCTTCATCTTCAGTGAATTCAAAAATCTCATTCATGCAATGGGAGGTGGGCGATGGCTGCCAGAAGAAGCTGTGTTGCTTGTGTAACTGAGAAGGGAAACAGGTTTGAATTCAATAAAACATATCACAATATTTTCATTTAGACATTTTTATCGCCTTTGTTCAGTGGCTCAAAGCCATTTGCTAAAATGCAAATGGTCTAATTATATCTGAATAAGGAGCTGGAGAGTTGCTCAGTCATAAGGTAGCTGCTTTATTTTATTGATACTTTGCTTGAGTCTACTTAATTAAGGTTTGTTTAAAATTATGAATGCTAAATATTTGACTGTAAGCGGAAAAAGTATTCTACCCTGCCCCCATGCTTTCATTTCCATGATCAGCTTAAGGGTTGTATTGGTGGGTTTTGTCTTACACTGGGAAGCTTGGTGTCTCACAAGATCGACTTTTTATTACACAAATTTACACTTGTTTTGCTATCTGGATTTTGAGAGGGGGGAAAATTGTAGGAACATTGGGTAGAGCCAGGGAAGAATATTTTTATAACGACTCAAAAACATTACACAGAAATAACTTTATTATTTTTATGCCCAGTGTGACATCTTACCTATTCAACCATTGAAAGGCATATTAAATGAAAACTCTCTGAATGTGTGCAAAAATATTTGCAGTTATAAGGCACTCAGTCACATGTTTAAGTAGTCGGTGTTTTTAATGGATCAGGCGTGAGGGGTTGAAGATAGAAGGTCTGCTTTAGGTACTGCTAGTGACTTTCTGTAAGATCTTGACAGTCCCTTGCTCCTGTTCCTTTCCCCATAATTTACAGTCTAATGCAAAGGGTAACGTGTCCAGGGCAAACGGTCGATCTTCAGCATTCAAAGCATGTCCAATATAAAGCCACCCCATTCTTGACTGGAACTTCACTGCCATGTGAAAACACACGTTGTTGTTAACCCTAGAGCAGTTCTTGAAGCTAATTTCAGGTTTAAGAGAGGAAACGGCTGCATAAAACTTGCTCTTGGGAGTTTCAGGGTGGTTGTCGGTAAGCTTCACGGCCTGCAGTGTCTGGCAGCGCAATCACTCACGTTTCAAATAATTAATTAATGTTCCTCTTTAGTGCATTCTGTGCCCACATACAGAAGCAGCCCGTACCACAGCCCAGGGATTTTAATGATGTTACAATAAAAGTGTCCTTGACTTGATCGGGTGGTTTACTCGGGCGTCCCTTCTAGGAGGTCACTGGGGCTGGCGGCCTCCCGCTGCCCCTTTGCAGGAGCTCTTCCCAGTGCTGCCTCAGTGCAAGGCCATGTGCGGCTCCAAAAAGGCCACGAGAGACCCTTGGGAAATGGAGGACAGCTGACTTGCGAGTTTCCCTTCTTCCTTCATGTGCTTGTCCCCCACTTTCATTTTTTTAGCACTAAGTGTAAGCCAGTCCCCGGTGCATGAGTCTGTGTTCTGCTGGAGCCTGGTGCGTGATGGCATTAGCCTGGGGAGCTGGGCACTCCCTGTGCAGACATGTGGTAAGTGACAGTTCCACCTTCTAGAGGCGGTGATCAAAAAATATTCGGTGCCTATTTAGGATTTTGCTATCGTCAGTCTGGTGCCGAAAATTCCCCGAAGTAAGGCAAAATTAAATGGAAGAACATTAAACATTGCATTGCCATGCTGCTGTCAGTGCAGCAATCTGTGTGATATTGCATATGGTGACACCTGGACATGTTTACATAGTCTCTGTGCATACAGAATCATCGAGTCTTTGGGTTGGAAGGGACCTTTAAAGTCATCTAGTCCAACCCCCCTGCAATGAGCAGGGACATCTTCAACTAGAGCAGGTTGCTCAGAGCCCCGTCCAACCTGACCTGGAATGTTTCCAGGGATGGGGCATCTACCACCTCTCTGGGCAACCTGTGTCTGTGTTTCACCACCCTTGTTGTCAAAAATTGCTTCCTTAGATCTTGGATCTGAATCTACCCTCTTTTAGTTTAAAACCATTATCCCTCGTCCTATCGCTACAGGCCCTGCTAAAAAGTCTGTCCCCATCTTTCTTATAAGGCCCCTTTAAGTACTGGAAGGCTACAGTAAGGTCTCCCTGGAGCCTTCAGTTCTCCAGGCTGAACAACCCCAACTCTCTCAGCCTGTCCTCACAGGAGAGGTGTTCCATCCCTCTGATCATTTTTGTGGCCTCCTCTGGACCTGCTCCAACAGGTCCATGTCTTTCCTGTGCTGAGGGCTCCAGAGCTGGATGCAGGACTCCAGGTGGGGTCTCACCAGAGTGCAGTAGAGGCGCACAATCCCGTCCCTTGACCTGCTGGCCACCCTTCTTTGGATGCAGCCCAGGATAGGGTTGGCCTTCTGGGCTTGTGAGTGCACACTGCTGGCTCATGTCCAGCTCTTCATCCACCAGTGCCCCCAAGTCCTTCTCGGCAGAGCTGCTCTTGATCCCTTCATCCCCCAGCCTGTATTGATACCAGGGGTTTGCCCTGACCCAGATGCAGGACCCTGCCCTTGGCCTTGTTGAACCTCAGGAGGTTCAGATTTTAATGGGGTTGCAGTAAGGGAAGTCCAGCATTCAAAGGCTACTTCTTAAAATATGTTTGGAGAGGATAAACTGTGATTTGCACACATTTTTGATGAGGTGTTTTGGCTGCCAGAACCTGCTTCTACTCTGTTGCTTACTTAGTTGAGGCAACTAAGGCCTTAGTGGCCTTAGCTGCCCTGAGGGCAGTTGTCAGCGTTTCAGACAAGTGCCTGCTGTGGAGTGGGTCAAATGGGAAATGGTCCTCGAATAAGCAGGCCATGCTTGCTGTGTTGGTTTGGGTTTTTTTTCAACATGGATAATCAAAATGTTGGATTCTCATCCTAATAACAAGCTAGTAGTATAAAGTGTTTCCAACTGTCACTTCTGCGTTATACTGATATTTTGGGGGATGGTCTCCTGTGTTTCGATGTGCATCCTCTGCAAGGCAGCAGCCCATGCATCTGCAGGTACCCAGCTCAGCGGAGCCAGCTCCTGACCCCTTCTGCTGAAGCCTTGGAGACAAATCCCTGTGGTTGTGTTTTCCCAGAAAAAACACACAGTGAGTAACTTCTGTGCTTTTTAATCCACTGCTTTGTCATCATCTACCCAGGAAGATTGCAGGAGTGTTTACTTTCTTGTTAGAGCTTTAGTAATTGTCACTGGCTTCAAAATTTTCTTTTTTTGGGGAGGCTCAAATACTTACTCTGATAACTGCTTCTTTCGGTATCTTAGTTTTGAAGGTGTTAATCTTCATTTTTGACTGCAGAAGATGGTGAGACATAGTTATTTCCCTGCGTTACCTACCTAATTCCAGAATCCCCAGCGGCTTTCTGTTCTGCAGGACATCAGGCTATTTCGTCCTTCAGTTGCCCTCCAAACTTCCTCTCTGACGTTGCTGAAAAGGCTTTGGGTTCATTTCCATCAGGAGTTTAGGTAACACACATTTGGTGGTTGTTCTTTTCAGTGCTGCCGCTGGAAACCTTCAGCTGGTCGGGGTTAGAAACTTTTTAGAGGCACAGGCCTGACATAAAGGTAAAATATAGAAATCAGTAGAGCTCAAAATTGGCTTTGCTGCTTTTGTGAGTTGTCTGCGCGTGCCTCCATCCCTGCGTTACGCACGGGCTCACGCTACCCTGCTCGCGAGGACAGAATGGTGTCACTGGGGAGGGGCACGGGAGGGCAGCACGAGGCGCGAGCACGGAGCCTGCACCTTGCATTTGTGGGTTGGCTGCTTGCCTAGCTGATAACTCAGGCCAGGATGACCTAACCTTTGGAGGTATGTGGACTGCGTTCAGATTTTGGGGGTACCTGCTTTGCCCAGCCAGCCGACCCCTCCCCAGCGCCGGCGGCTGCTCCCGTATGCCGGCATCCCCGGGGAGAGCGCCGGGACGGAGCGACACGTGCCCGGCGCTGCCCGGTGCCCGATGCTGATGTGAGCTTCTAGCGGTGCAGCCCTTTGTGGCTTGAAGGCAATTACATTGTTGGCAGAAACAGGATATTAAGGTTAATTTGGCACCCAAATCATCAGTAGTAGTGTTGCAGCGGGACAGTATTTGTGGGGAAAGGGGTACTTTTCAAAGTTATTGCAGCACTAAATGGAGGGGGAATCACTGGCTTTACTGAGCAGCTCCCAAATTTCAGGCTTTTTTTTTTAAATTGGTTGTGAACATCCTAAGTAGGTCAGTGCATATTTCAAACGTTTCACAAAATACTAGGGCTCTTAAAGCCTGATTAGGAGAAGTTACTAAATGCTTGCTCTCAGTGTTTGCTCCTTCTTTCAATGCGCCTTTTTTCAGTTCGTGTTCTTTGTATCTTAATATTGCTTTGTTGCTTGTGGAACAGTCTGCAAATTACTTTTGTTAATGATTTTTTAAAAATCTAAATAGCTTGGGATTTTTCTCTTTGCTTTGGGTTTTTTTATGCAATGGCTTTTAATACTTGGCATCATTTGATTATAGAGTGAAGCTTTCTATTGTTTCCTCATTTCTGTTTCATAATACTTTGTGTCTTTTAAAAATACCCATTAAATACAATGACTTGGCTTTACTTGCTCCCTATATTGGGCTGCTGAGGCTCATGTAATCTTTTCCTTTCCCGCTCATGAGTTCTGTTTTCCTTTTTGGACATGGTGTCTCTTTAGAAGACTATTTTTTCTGTCCGATAACCTTCTTTGCTCTCTTCCTCATACTGCCTTTTGGAGATGGAGGGTGGGGAGAGCTATTAGAGTGCTGCTGCTGTTTGGGTTCGGGGCTTTTTACTCTCATGCTGTGTTTTTATTGTGGCGTTCTTATGTGGCATCTTCATAGAGCGTACTGGCACATGCAATTATTTTCGTCTTTTTATTGCTTTCTTAGGCTTTCTTTTAGCTAACTTCCCTGGTTTTATGTAATTCCTTTCTTTAACAAGTAAAACAGTAACAGGCTCTGCACGTGGGCACAGGCATTTTCTTCAGTGCCCTGTTGAACGGCAGCTAGTGCAGGTGGAGGGAAAGACCTGGGATTGCCAAGGGAAGTGGGAATGCACCGTGTGAAGGGGAACAGGATCGGAGGGAGGAGCAAGTGGCAGGAAAGGGACAGTAGAAAATACCAAGTTCAGATTATTTAGAAAAATACAGGGTACTTGAGTCCTTGTGGGAAAAAAGAGAAAGATGGAAAGGAGAGAAATCAAAAGGGGATTTGGAGACGGGAACTTTTCATAAAGACACTATGTCTATTACAGTGTGGATGGACGCTCTATGGGAGCAATAGGAATCTGTTCAGTTGTCCCTGCTGATACAGAACCACTGATAAGACTTAGATGCAAGCAGCAGGGCTCCCCCAGAGTGGTTGTCCCTAGTCTAAGATTTACATAGTATGTCTTCACACAACCTTATTTATATTTGTCATGAAGGGAGGAGCAAGATGTATTTGCATGGCCCAGGTTAGTAAAGGGATCCTTAAACTTGAATTCTCATCGCTGCATGAAATGCTGTTGGTCTGACTCTAGAGTTGTAGAAACTCAGAGTCCTCTGGTGGTCTGAAAGTCCATACAAGGAAAAATAAATGTGTATGTGTAACATAGATACTTTCATAATATTTATACAGCTGTAAAAGTTTTACTTTACTTAAAAATTTCAGCAACTGTATGTAATCCAGAAATATTTCCATCAGCCTTTTGAACAACGATCTTAAGGTGTTGTGAGTGAAAGTCCAATGATCTTATCCCAAAGCCCATGCACATAACACATGTTGTATTGTGAGTTGATAAATCTGAACACCCGTTCCTTATTACTACCTTTATTTTTCCTTTCTGAAGAGTATTTACTTTGCTGCCTTAAAACTGATATGTTAAGCAGCTCAATAGCATCAATCTGTATTCCTGAAAGATAGGATAGACATATACTGTAGCTGCAGATGTTATGAAAGTTTGACAAAAAGTGGCTGATAACTTCTGTAGTGTTCAAGGTCATAGAACAAAAATTTCTCACATGCTGTAGGAACTTGGTTTTAACCTGTGAGTCATAAAATAGAAACTGTAAAACAAGTCTGTGAAATATAGTAGAAGAATATTCGTTGTTTTCAACTGACAATTCATTTTGTAGGTACTGAAGTAGACTCAGCTGTGTATCAGTTCATTCCTGGGGAGAGAGAAAGTGTATGGTCAGCATAGACTAATGTCTTTTTATGAGGAAAGGTTTTTATTCCATTACTACAGTAGGTTGTTGAAATAATAAAATATGTACTCTTCACCTCTTATTTTAATTTCCTGATGTACGATAGCTTGAACTGCTGTTGAGTAAAATTTGCAGCAAATGTTCTTCCTTGTGCTCATTTGATATAGTTCACACTCCATTAACGTCCTGATAGAGAGAAGGACATTACTGCATAACTTTTTATTTTCCTGTACCTCTGAGATGACTTTGGGACATCACACTGTGACTGCAGATGACTGCAGAACATCACATGGGCTTTACGTGCAGTGGGATGGATTCTGCAGTGCTACTCACAGACTCTTCATAAACTCGATTATCATATTCTGAATTAATTGTTTTGTTTAAGTTTTTAATCATTAGTTTATAGCTGAATTTATCCCATTGTGCATACACTTATTGGAGCACTCACAGTGTGAATGCTACTCTGGTTCCAGCAATTACTTAAGCTAAACGTATATTCAGGTCCCCTCTTTAAAGCAAATTATTTCACATTGTTAAAGAAAAAAACAGCAAAAATCACCTGTCCAAGACATTGCAATAGGAAGGTGTTTTCTGCAAAAACAGAATTTATTTTGTCTATTTCAGGTTGTTTCATGCAATTAAATACCCTTTATTTTTCAGCTCAGGCATTTTTTTGCATGTTTGTCTTTAGCTGTTTCTTCAGCAGCAGATTATGTAAAGGCAGTGTTTGTTTTTGAAAATTTGTCTCTTACACAGGTAGGACAAAACCAGACTCGGTAAGTCACCTGATGGAGAGGAGATACTGAATACAAAATTAGTTTGAATACAAACAATTGTTAAAAAGGTAAAGATCTAAATACAGATACTAAAGGAACTGTCTGGGTGGAAAAGATAAGGTGACATAGATCACTTTAATGAGCGTTTCAGCCAAAATTTAAAATTAAAGTGCCTAAACTTGGCACCAAGAGATGCTGAATGCTTCTCATTCTTTTTAACTGAAATGAAAATAGAAACTCCTTTTTTCAAATGACAGGCTTGTGTTTATCAATCTAAATACATGGCCTGTCAGAAACAATAAGTATTTGCAGATTCCTTTGAGGTCACTGGGAGTTGAGTGTTAAGCAACCTTTTAAATCTACCCTGAGTGTTTGTGACAGAGTGCATGAGCCTTGGGGCTGGTGGCGTAAGGAAAGGGTTAATTAACCAGCTCTCTATGGAGGGGCCCGGCAGCTTATTCTTATCGGAGGATCTGCAGGGGTATTGGGAAGGAGCTGTGGGTGTCTGTGACTCTCTCCAGTCTCTGTCAAGTGAAACAGAGGAAAAGGGAGTAAAAGGAGGCTGGAAGGAGCCCGGCTGGCACTGGGGAGGCTGACATCAAGCAAAAGCAGGGACAGGGGTGCCCACATTTGGAAGATCTCGTTATTTAGCTTAGTCTTTAAATGGGCATCGCTCTGCTACAATAAGGGGCTTAGGATCTGCAATAATGTGTTCCACCGCTTCACGTTGGCCATCAGGCTGTACTTCATTCTTTTGGTTCCTTTGCGATTTCGTACCGGTGCGATCAGCTGCGTGTGCCCAGAGGACACGCGAGCCGATGCTGCTGTGACCCTCTGCTGGTTTGCCCTGTTTTCTTTTAACCGGCTTTAAGTCACAGAGGCTGCAGACCACTGCCAAACTGGGCTCCTTAGCTGTTTGATCCCAAAGCTATATGTAGAAAGTGTTTATCTGCAAAACAAACCATAGAAGCAGGCAAACCCCCTTTGTGAGGTATCTGTGCTGTTGTAATGTTTGAGTGTGGGGAATATAAGCAGATTTCATCCCCAAGGTGTGACTTCTGGCAATAACTCAGCAGTAACAACACTATTGGTAAGAGCTGCTGATTTCCAAGAAGAATAAGGAAGGGGAAATTAGGGAGGCTGTAAGTTATTTTTTGCTTTGCTAATAAATGTTTTCATTTCAACTATTCTTAAAGTTATTTTCCAGGATTTATAGTTTGGATTCCTAATGTCATTTTACAGCAAGCTACTCTTAATTAGATTTGAGAGTCCCGAAAATCAGATACCAGTCTTTTTGGTAGACAAAACATGAGGTATTTTCTGCTTTTGATTTAAGCCGGATTTTATGTTGATGTATTTGAAAACTGACCTGAGTCAACCCTAGTGGGAGTAAGTCAGAAGGTTCTGGTATGGGCTTTGGATCAGATTGTGGTCAGGATCTTCTAACTGTGTAAATCAGAAGCCTAAGAAGCCTCAGTTCATGCTAGCAGCCATCTGAAGAAGAGCTGAGACTGTCTCAGTACCTCACAGAGCACTGTAGCCTTTGACTAACTGTTTTCTTGGCACCTTTGTAAGTCTGCCCAGTGTAAAGCGCTGTGCAGGGGGAAGAACATCTCCATCTGTTTTCTTGATTGTGTTTCTGTTCCTGTTCTGTTAGTTCAGAAAACGTCAAGATTTTGCAAACTCATGGTGTCTTGACTTGTATAAGTTTTTCATCCTTATTCCTTAAAAACCAGCCAAACAAGCTGAGGAGATATCCCAGCCTCTTACTCATGTGATAGGAAAGCAAAGACATGTGAATGTACAACGCATGCCTGAACCGTCGTTGAGGAGGGTGTCCTAAGCAGCGTGTCATGAACCTGCTCATGAGACTCAGGATAACAGCTGAGAACATACTCAGGGTAAGTCACTTTAAAGGCTTTGGAAGCTGGGAAGAAAGCCTTTATTTGACCTCAGGGTTGTGATTGTGCTGTTAGGTGAGAATTTGGTTTCTTCTGAAAGAAGATAATGGACCATGCAGCCACCTTTAACTGATTTATGGCTGCTTTGTCATTATCTTAGATTTCTGTGCACTTCATAAGGATAGATAGGAAATAGCAGGTCATGTCCTGATTTTTAAAAAGAAACTTTCTGAGAGATCAGGAGATATGGCAGACCACCAATTTGGGCTGATTGCATCAAGTGAAAACTCAGTACTTGTTATGCCCAATTTCATTCTGTACAATGATACATTTGCTTTCCTGTCTCTGGAAATTTTACTTTTTCAGTATTTACCCATGAGGAAAAGTAAATTTATTAGTGCTCCTTGATAGCCTCCTGAAGCTCTAACACTTGCATCTAACTTACAGTTAATGTTTTCTTCGTGATTTGAAATGTTTCACATAACTTCTGCTTCCTTGCTCTCCTTTTTGTTCTGCCTGTCTGCTGTAGGAAAAATCCTTTCAGTTTTATCTGATGTGATCTTTTACGAAGCTTCAGTCTCTGGAGTCTTTAAATTGTTTAGTAAACAAAAAGCATTGAATTGTATTCGGATGAAAAATCCTTTTCCTCTTACTTTTGTAGAATACATGAATTCCATTTTGAATCCCAGAATTTCTGAAGTGCCACAAATATGGTGCTATCTAGAAATGATAGATCAAGCAAACAGCCTCAAACAGCGCATTTGCTGATACTGCAGGTTTTGAGTCCATGCTAATGAAATAAGTGCGGTTCTGGGGAGGCATTCCTCTCCCTTCCACAACAGTCTTTACTTCTTTGTTTTGGAACACCTCAAAAAAATTTAGCTCGCTCTTCATGCTGTACGATCTCAAGAAATGTCGCTTGCTTGAAGATTGTTGCCTGTTCTGGAAGTTGGCAGGCCCTTACTTGGTTGTATCTGGCTGCATGTTTTTAGCAGCGACGCTGCGTCGTGACTCATCCACCCTCCACCGCAGCGCTGCAGACCAGACCCCCAAGTGAACAGTGTAGCCGGTGGGATTGATGAGCTGATAGCACGCGTTCAGTCCCGTGTTCATCAGAGCGCTGGAGTCGAAGTAGCACTAGTTTGGCTCAAATTGAACATTACCTGTCTCTCCAACCATCCCATACGGCATTTATCGTGAAAAAGGGTTTAAATGGCCATCTATATAAGAAGTTGCTGAGCAGCCACGTGGAATATGTCAAACCACTAGGAAAATGACCATTTTTCATGAGATTATTAATGCCAAAAAAGGAAGTGCAGTCTTTGTGATTGAAGACAGCTGTTTACTGGGGAAACATAATCCTGGGGACAGCTCGTAGGAGCCAAGTCCTGCTCCAGTTTTTCAGCGTGGCCTGTGTGGCAGTTCATTATGGAACAGTGGTAATGTTCTTGCCAAAAGTCATGATGCTAAACTTGCAGAGTGTTTTTATTGTCAATATTATTCCTCGTGACTTGGTAAAAAAGGAAAGGGTGCAAATGAAGTACCAAGAAGTGGTTGGACACACCATATGTTGCTGGTCTCCTGCTGCCCTGATGGCACAGAAAGCAGTCTGCAAACTTGTGGCCAGAGCCTCATGCCCTTCTGTCTGTTCTGGACTTGTAAGGACCCCTTTTTGCAGGGGAAGTAAAAAAATCTGAAGAATTCTGAAGGTGCCTCATGCCAGAAGAAAACACATGCTTCAGCTCCATACCCCAAAGGACTTGATCTGGCTCAGAGATTTACTCACAAGTACAGCATTGTATATTTTATTGAGGTGACTGGTAAGTATGCATTTCAGGCAAAGGTCCAGCAGTTCACTTCTGTCTGTCTATTATTTGCTGGCATCTGAAGAACAGAATGAAAATCCCACGGGCATATAGGTTTTGTGCAAAGTTCTGGGTATAAGGCAGCAAACTGAATCCAAATTCTGTGGCACTGTATATTTGTGCAAAAGTGCGTGTTGCATAGGAATAAACGAGACAGTGAATTAATACAGTGTTCATAATAATATTTTTATGTTACCTTTATTGTACGTCTTCCTTAAAGTCTTGGATGATCTTCAATTTGCTGCAGAGTTTGACTGTCTGGAGAAAGACTGGTGTCTGTGTAGAGAAAGCATGTATGTGAGAAACTCAGTGAGAAAAGAAGTTAAAAATGACAGTGTGAAGCATTTAATGATTGTTTAAGGTTGACTTAGAACATCAGTTTGTTCCCTATCTAGTTCGATGAAACGACATGATATGGGTAAAACAGGGGCCCATTGCTGAGTAGTCCTTCAACTTCCCTTGTGTTAGATCTAGGGCTCATGTGGATTCAGGGTAAATCAGTTAAACCAGCAGGCAGGTGGGAAGGTGGCCACCAAGAGAAGGGGATCTATGTTTTATGGCTTGCGTTGAAGGTTAGATGCAAGGTCTGGGTCTGTCTTGGAGGAAGGAGAAAAGCAGATCTCACTTTTCAGCAGTCACCATTTGCATTATGAAGTATGTGTAATGCAAAACTTCACACTTACAAAAACAACAATATACTCATTTATATACCAATTTGTCGTTCAAATGTTACCCTGTGAGTCAGGGGACTATAACTCTCCTTCCTGCCCCAGTGAACCCCACTTCTGGCATATGGTTGCTCAGTCAAATTTGGTGGTTGTGGTTAGTGCCAAGGTAGGGAATTTGACAATATATGTTGTGCTTGCAGTTTAGTTTGAGAAATAAGTAAATAAGGTCCATTTGCTGGGGTTTTTTTTTCTTTTTTGGTAAAATTTTAATGGTAATCATATCTGACCACATTTTTTAATAATGCCCGATACATACCTATATAGATATGTATGCTTTGAAACTTTCTTAAACTACATAGTTCAACAAGGCATTTGTAAAACCAGCACAGTCTAACCACTGAACATACAAAGGTTCAAAGCACTTGTACTTCCATGCTGCTGGCAAAATAAGATTACCGCTTGAATAAATTCTATAGAGAATTACTGTTTTAAAAAAGAGATTCTTGTGGTTCTGTGCAAAAAATATCATTCCACCTAGTACAGAAACTGTAGCTAGTCTAATATGTTTGAGTTACATTTTAAGCAAAATATTAACCTTTTAAAAAATCTGCACATTTTACGAGTTCTGGGTGATAGCTGTTTCTTTCTCAATAGCAATTTTTTTTCTCACACTCATGCATAAAACAAGGAAGTTGGAACAGTCCAGATCACATCATCAGCCTAAAAACATAGCTCATGCACCAATAATGCCAAAGCCACAAACGTACAAAACTGTTTGTCATCTGGTATCTGATCCTGGTCTAGGAAAAGTTGTGTAATAGGACTCTTTCCTATAAAGACTCTAATAAAGACCTATAAAGGTCTAATTTTTAAATCTTTTTGAAATTACTTTTATATGCAAAGCATTTATATAAGTCCATAAATAATGGAAAATCTGATTTCAGAAAAATAAAAATACAGTGATGTAAAATTAGTTTTAAGTACATCCTTATTTTATATATGGTTTATAGATTTTTTTTTTTTGGTGGCTTTTGTAAACTGTGATTCACTCAATTGGAGTATGCATAAGACTGTTATTTAACAAAGGCAAGAGTTTATATCAGGTGCTGGACCAAAGAAGAAAAAAAACCAAATCTCAAACTAATATAGCTAAAATGGATACCAAATAGTTTGTTCTCTTAATAAGAGGATTAATACTTTTTTCTTAGTGCTTAAAGTTCACTTATTCACTTGCTATTTGTCTGTTGACATGTTTACGTTTATCCTTGAAATGTCTCTGAAAATACATAATGCTGTGTAAAGAGATGGTCCTGGGCAGTGCTCATTCATTCATCCTCTCCATCGCTCCTACAGCTTTCATGCTTATTATTCTGATTGCTCCATGAAAGACTGATTTCTTGCGTCACCTTTAGTTTAAATTAAAAAGTTTCATAATCATAACTGAGTCAAATGTGCAAATGAAAAAGTGGTTTGTCCATGTACTTCTCCCTGCCTATTTCAGAAGTTTTTGTTCAGGTGGAATTTTTGTCCTACCAAAATCAATAGTAAAAATGTGCACAAGCTTTAGGAAAAAAAAACCCCAACCCAAACCAAAAACAAACAAATCTTTGCCTGCCCTGATTTTTAATCATTTTTCCCATTTTTCTTATCTGTCATTACTATGGGAGACAAATTTTTGCTCATTTTGTTAAGTTCTGTAGCCAGGTACTTATAGCCTGATGAACCGAACTGTCTTCTGTGGCAGAACGACGGGATTTGGGGATGAGGGCATAGCCATCAACACCATTTATCTTGATGTTAAATGGTCATGTTTAACCTGTCCATCAGGACCTAGAGGAGGTGACAGGGCACCCTCATTGAGTTTGGAAAGGACACCTAGCTGGGGGGACCTCAGGGGCAGGGCTGCCATCCAGAGGGACCAGGCCAGGACAGAAAGATGGGCCCAAGATGGACCTCATGAGATTCGGCAGTGGCAAACACCAAGTCCTGCCTCTTGGAAAGAAGAGCCCTTTGCAGAGCCCCAGGTCCTGGTGGCAGCAAGGAACAGCAATGCCCCAGGCCCCATGGCCAGGGCCATGGCCAGGAGATGGAGCAGAGGAATCGACCCCCTCAGCGCTCACTAAACCTCATCTAGTTACAGATGGGCAGCACGTTGGCAGTGCAGGCATTCCTGAGTAATCTCTGCGCGTCTTTCACACTTCACTGTCCCTTTTTTAAGAGTCTGAGCGGTGTTACGCGTTATCTTAAAAGTTACTGCAAAGCTTTAAAGTGTACAGAGAGTCAATTTAAATGAAGAGGCATGAGGTATTTTCTTATCATTGATTGATAGATTGCTGTGATACAGCATAACTGGCCAAACACAAATAACTTCCACAAAACCATCTAATACGGGACACTGACTACAATGGTACCATCAAAGACTCGCTGTTGCTTTTTACTAAGCTTGAAGTTAATGAAAAGTTAATGAGTTGTAATTAAACACTGAAGGAATTGGAGATCCTTTATCAAAGTTCCCGAATTCTGCTTGGTGAATAACAGTAATTGATAAATGCAAACTATTGATTTATCCCTTATCTTAATTGCTATTCTGTTAGTGGAATGGGCATTTCCCCCCTAAATTAATAAAAGATCACTTTTGAGGGTTTAATTAACTGCTCTTTGAATTCTTCATTCATCTAAAATTAAACTTCTGTGACAATTATGCAACTTTAAAAGAATTCCTTCTATGTAACATAAACTACAGAGGCATACATTGACTTGGCAACCTACTATTAGCTTGCAAATGGAAAGACTTATGGCTGGAAAAAGCCAACTGCACCTGTTGTTTCCGCTGAACAAATCACCCTGAAGTACACCATCACTCCAACCTGCCACTCTGTCATTTGTATTGCTAGGAAAGGGTTTTTTCTCACGAATAGTGTATCTTTTTTAGAAGTGAGTAAAAACAACGTAGTTTCCTGGAGCCTAACTGGTATATTTATGATTTTAATAGGATCTCATGGACCACTGGTAAAATAACACGCTTTGATTCATGAATAATCTAATCTATAAAGAAAAATGTCTTAAATAAGATTTCAGGGTGGGTTTTTTTGCCTCTCACAGAGTCAATCTGAGATTTGTGCTTTGCAGATTGCGTGTGTCCATTAGCACCATGTTGAAACTTGACCTTGTGTTTTTTGAAGTAACCAAAATAAAAAGCTTATCCAATGATAAACTCTCTGGAAATAATGGATGGTAATCACAACTGTGGTCAAGAAGGCTTTAGGGGATCACATTTGTGTGTCACCTGAGGATAGTTTTAAGTGAATTTTGTGCTGACCTGGACTGGTCCTGACGGTTGTTCAGGGCTGTGCTCCACCAGGAATGGAGGGGTGAAGGGGGCTTCTTTCCTAAAGCTCTCTCAGGCGTTTGAAAGGGGGAGAAGGTCAAAGCTGCTCCACAAGAAAGATTCCCAGGGAAGCTCCTTGCATTCATGTGAGCGGGCCGATGGACATCTCTTGCGTTTCCACAGAGCTCATTTCTGTAACAACTTATCATCGTATAGTCTCTCCTACTTGAAAATATGCCTAAGGTGGTACACCCATGATAATGGGCAGAATTTTCCCCCTCTTTCTTGTACCCTAGTCTCTGCCCTCTGATTGCTGAGTCTTTGCTTCTTTCCCCTCTTCTCTGCCCCACATTGCCTTTGCCACCAACAGCTTCCCCAGGCTGTCCCAGGGGACTGCTCTGCGTGGGTGCCCGCCAGGCTTCCTTACCATCACATCTCAGGTGCACCTGATGGGTGATACCACCCTGCAAACTGCAAGGCTGTTTAGACCTGGAGAGGTTACTTGCTTGAAGCTAGCTTTGTGGCCACTGCCTCCGTTTTTACTATGTTTTATGGCTATTAGTATTGCAGAGTTGTTATATGTAAAGGAGAAGGCAGTAGTTTTCCTTAGGTTTATGCATTATCTGCGAGCGATTTGAATTCCCAGTTGTAAAACTTAATGTTGACATCGGAGTAAATAATTTACAAACTGTTTTTTAAAGGCTAGAAGAGATGGAAAAGGTCCATTTGATTCTAATGTTAAATATGCAAATTGCACAAATCCTATTCTTCCCCCTCAAAGAAGCCTTTATTGAGGTGAGAAAGATGATTTTCTTGACCCAAGTTACTCTAGATTTCCCCCCATACAGACGTTTTCACTGAAAGGCGTTTTAAGGACTATTAAAATGAGGGACATCATGAAGACTTGCTCTCAGAATTTATAACATTAATTTTTAATAACTTCTGAATTATTCTGTTTATTTTATGGTTCATATAATAATATGGTAGATTTGGTGGTTGCTGGGAATTCAGGTCAGACTTGCTGAAGCTTCCCTTGTAACAGACTGGTGCCTGTTAGTAGCACCGGAGGGCTTACTGGAGGGCAGTTATTGTTCTCCTTCCCGTTCTTCTTTTTGCCTATTTAATTTCTGTCTTGCTTGGTTTGTATATGTTTTTAAGTACATGTGTGTGTATGTGGCAGTCCTTATAGCATAATTTTTATTTTAACCCTTTAAGATCAATCAAGAATGTATTGAACTTAAATTTTTATTTTATTTGATTAACATATCAGTACAAATGAAACAACTTTGAACTAAGACTGTATATTTTTAGCTCTTTGAGTCATTACAGCCAACCAATATAGCATCAAGAACATCCAGATCACAGAACAGTGTTTGGTAGAGCATAGTAAATAAAGTGCTCTTTGGGAAATAGAGTATGCATTCAAAACATCGTTTTACCAATTTCCTTAATGGTTCTAGACGGAAACACTAGTCATGCAGTGTCTTCTTTATTTTAACTTGTGTTATCCTGCCTTCACAAATGGCCATTTAGATTTTTTTCAAATGAGATTTTATGTTTATATGTTGCACTTGGCATGGTGTCCAGTTTAGTTTTCCATACAGAAAATACTTTGGGGTTGTTAATAACATACTTCATAGACCCTTATATTTTAACGGTAGGGTTTTTGGTTCTTTTCAAGATTTTTCTTGGCTGGCAAGACTATTATTTCAGCTTGCTTTGCTTCATTGTCATCTACTATTGTCTGTTGTTTGATCACTGTATTGGATTTTCCTTTTATGTTCCTGAGGATCAGTACCTAATGACGGAGGCTGGAAGAGCCATCAGGATAACCTGGATGCCACCCCAGATACATGCCAGAAATAAAGAAACCAGCAGTTGCTGCATTCCTAAAGCATGCTCTGTGCTGCAGCCTTTTCAGACTTAAGTGCTAGTAATTAGGAGAGTTTGTTGTCATTTATGCAAATAAGGTAATGAATCATCAAATATGCAAAGCAGGATATTAAGTCATCTGCATAAAATCTCCAGATTTCAGAACATTTAGTCTTTACAAGTATCGTTAGATTGAAACCAAGAAATATCTTTCCAGATGGCTTGAGCATGTTAGGATGCACTGCCTGGGCTTTTTAGGAGAGTAGTGAGTAAACTCAGATTACCTGAACTATCATATATAGCTATATAAACACAAATAAATTGAGTTGCAGATTTCTTTATTGTTGTTTTAACAAACATGTTCATCTCTCCAGAGTTGCTCAGACGGCGAGGGATTGAGCAGCCAACTCTCTGTAGACAGTTTACTCAAACCCACGTAGCCATCATTATGAGGCACTTGATATGGTGCTCTGAGGGCAGTAAGTGACAGAAGGGGTCAGATTCAACACGTGTCACTTGCAGTTTTGACACAGAAGAGAACCTCGTGCATCGTATGTGTTGTATTGAGTTAAGCAATACGGTGCAAAAAGTAAAGCTTGCTGTAGCGTGATGATGCACATCTGAAACGGAACTTACAGGAATGACACTTCTCTTCTGTGGTAGTCAAAAACACACATGCAAAAATATATGCAACTCTCACATTTTCTCCCTTTGTCTCTTCCCAAACACCAAAAAAGCATAAAAATCACGGAAAACTGATCAGATCAGTTTCTTGAAATATTCATTAATGGGTCTCTGAAAATAATTGCATCTCACAAAAAGACAAGTATGTTCTTGTTCTGCTGTTGGCTAAGTCATGACTCCCAGGGCTGCTCCCGAGAAGAGGACACTGGATTGGTATAACACCCTCTTTCTGTGCCTGTTTGCAGTTTAGATAGTGGCTCTGGCTAATTATTTTTGCTTTAAAAAAAAAAGGCCCAAAATGAATTCTGGTCTGAGTTGTTATTGTAATACCTGTTTATAAAGAGTCCGATATCTGTCCGATATGCCTTCCCATTTCCATAGACCTGTGGAAAAGGTCTATGATGGTCAAGTCAAGAGTGCCAGAGCTAGAGCCTGCCTCAGCCAGCTATTCTTTCTTACCACCTTCTTCAGGGAACGACCATTATCTTTGCATTGTTTCTTTTCTTTGTAGTATGGTTCGTCCTTATGAGAGCATCCACTGTGGCATCCGTTCCTGAGGGTGCTATTGATGGGACTTCGCTGGATGAGGAGTAGCTGGAATTCTTCATGTGGCATATGAGTGGATTACCTTCACACCTGTAGTTTGTCCTCCTTTCAGTCACTTCTTTTACTTACTTTTTCCTATATTTTTGGTCCATGTGGGTGATGTAGAACTTCAGGATAAAAAAGGAATATCAAAACAATTAAATTGGTTTATCTGTGCATTGCCTATATGGACAGGATTCTGTCAGTCAAGGTTTGCATTTGTGTCCTGGCTTATCCAGTCTGTTCCTGCTTCCTTTTTTCTTCATTCCAAGACTTCATTCAAACCATGGTATGGGCTGATTTCCTGTAAGACATATTTCATCTTCTATAAAACTTTAAGCTCTCCATGTTGTATTTTTGATGTGCTAGAGCTCTTTAAAATGTTATTCTTTTATTAAGAGGTGGTCATTTGAAAATGATGATGCAAAAAACTAGAGAAGGCTGCAGATACGCTAAAAAAATTAGTAACTAACATTTTCTCCAGAGTAAAATGTCAGTGTAGTGTTCCATGTTGCTCTTCTCCCTCCCCTTTTTATAGTGGCATTAAAGACTAAGCCAGCCATAGTTTCATTTATATAATTTCAGAAGAGGTTTTGAAACTTCAACGCTTTTCACTTTTATTACAAAACGACTAACACTAAATTTGACAAAAGATATTTTTGTGCACATCTTTAAAACGCTTTAAGAATCTAATGTGAGATAACTGCAGGTGTGGAAAGGCAGTATTCATATGTTATTTAACAATGAAGTAATAATGGTAATGATCTGCTGTGATTTATAGCTAAGGGGTTTTCCTCTAAGAATGTATTGAACTTAAGTTCTTATTTGGTTTGACTAAAACATTAAAACAAGTAAAACAACTTTGAACCAAGATTGTATAAATTTTAGCTCTTTTAATGATTATAACAAACCAGTATAGCACCAAGAATAGCCAAATGACAGAACACTGTTTGGTAGAGTTTAGTAATAATTTACATATGGAATAAGTCCTTCAATTTTGTATTCTTCTGTGAGGGGTTCATATGTAGAAAAAGGTAACATTCAGCAAAAAAACCTATTTGTTATGTTGCTGGAGCGTGTCCAGAGAAGGGCAACGAAGCTGGTGAGGGATCTGGAGAACAAATCTTGTGAGGAGTGGCTGAGGGAACTGGGTTTGTTCAGTCTGGAGAAGAGGAGGCTGAGGGGAGACCTTATCTCTCTCTACAACTACCTGAAAGGGGGTTGTGGCGAGGTGGGTGTTGGTCTCTTCTCCCAAGTAACTGGCGACAGAACGAGAAGAAACAGCCTCAAGTTGCGCCAGGGGAGGTTTAGATTGGATAGTGAGAAAAATTTCTTTACGGAGAGAGTGGTCAAGCATTGGAACAGGCTGCCCAGGGAGGTGGTGGAGTCACCATCACTGGAAGTATTCAAAAAATGTGTGGACGTGGCACTTCAGGACATGGTTTAGTGGGCTTGGTGGTGTTGGGTTGATGGTTGGGCTTGATGATCTTAAAGGTCTTTTCCAACCTTAGTGATTCTGTGGTTCTGTGAGTTGAATGGGCAGCTGCTCAGACCTGATTGCTCTTCTGGAATTGCTTAGTGATTAACATCATCTTGTCAGGATTATGTACCCAAGCCTGCCATCACAGTTGTCACCAACTGGAAATCTCAGCAACAATCTTGGCAAATAGTTCAAATGTTACTGGCTGTGTTTGCATGGAAACGCCCCGCTGCTTTGTTCTTCTGCACTGTTCATCCCTGGGTGGATGCAGCTACGGGTGTGCAAGTGTGCTTAGGCTCCTGTAACCCTTCAGGTGGGGCAGGGAACCAAGTGCAGTTGTCAAAAGGCACCCTGAGGATGGAGCAACACCAGATGAAGGATAGTAGTGATGTAACTATACTAGTTTAGAAAAAACATAGCCATGCTATAGTTCAATATGTGTAAACACTTTATTCGTAGACCACAGACCTGTGTACTTGGGCAAATACAGGTCTTTGAAGGTCTTGAATCAAAGCCAAATGTAAGATGCAGAAGGGACAAAATAATAAAGAAAATTCATTCTGCCCTTACTGATGGTATTTCTCAGGTTTTGGGACAGAATAAGGTGTTCAGATTCCACAGCTTCTATCTTTAAGTAAGGTTTTGTTATGGTTTAATTTTCTAAAACTTGAAGAAATGGAATTAAACTACACCTGAAGGTTTTTTTTTTCTGATTTTTTTTTTTTTTAAGTCTTGGAGCTGAGATTAAATTTTTATGGCTAAGCAGTAAATCTCTGGAACAGGGTTTCCTGATAGAAATGATAACTCTGCTTTAATTATAGCATCTTCTAGGCAGCTATTATATTACAGCAGGACCCTTAACAGACTTTTCTTTTTAAGACTGTATTAAAGAGTAACAAGACTAACAAGACTTGCTATAATTACAGCTTGCTTTCTGCTGGGGGGTTCACCTGTCATTGAATGAATGACTAGGTACCTTTTGAATGGTTTATTTTTCCAGGAAGAATGTTTTTAGATTTCTGTGAAATGTTTAAAAATGGGTCTCAATGTATTGAACATGAAGCACTTTCTGTATTATGCAACTGTTTCAGAAATCATATATGGAAAAATAAAGCACCGGCACATAGTTCTAAGAAAGATTTAACATCTGCAAAATTAACTTGTCACTAATTTTGCATGCTTCAGTTGCTAGAAAATGTACCTCTCTGAAGCATTAAACTTTTTTTTTTATCACATTACATACCTATCTGTGACTCGCATCTGAAATTGTTTTCATCACTGATCTTGTTCTTTTGGTGCCTATAGATTTATTTCTCATTTCGCACTGAAAATGTTATGCCATCTGGGTACTTGCTCAATTTTGTAGAGAAGGCTTCATTAATTTACGGTTTTAACTTCTGCACCTGCAACTTCCATTTATTTGTGTAGCAGTTGTTGCCTCTCAATAGTTTAGAAACAGCCTGCTGGATTTGAAATATTTGTATGTGCATGCTTCTCTCTTCTTTAGGTAGCTGCAGGCCAAAATATGGGAGAGGATTTGGTGAGGCTGGGAAAACACCAGATCCTAAACCGTACAGCATCCGCTACCAATTTTTCCTGGCTCTCATGCAAGGGACCCTCTCCCCTCCTCAGCTCTTTATGTGCGAATATAAACTAGAACTTCATGGGTGCCCAAAAAAGGAAATTTCAAGCTTTGCAAATGCTTTGTTTGGATTAATAACATCTCTAGTCGTGTTTCTTCTATCCCAGGGGGCACAAACGTTACTTAAGTTAATAGCAGTATAATAACAACCTATTTAATATGCTATGGTAAAAACGCCTTCTGTTAGCTAACGCTTAACAGATTCTTGTTTTCGTATTTCAGCAGTTATTTATTTTCTAGACAGGAAAGAGGAGACTTGTATTTTGAAACTAATAGGACATTGTTTTAAACCGTGTATAGAAAGTGTATGGTATTCTAAAAATACCATACTTGTTTACATATATGTGATTATTCAAAAGCACAGGCTGCACTGTTGGTCCCTTAATATTAATTTCTGCTGTGTGAGGTAGTGACAAGATTTTATTCATTGACCCAAAGCACTAGAAAACTTGCCACAGCACTTCATGAAAACCTGACAAACTGAACTGCTTTTTGCTTAAAAAAGTATGTTAAATCAATATGATGTCTCTACCTAGCTGAAGATGGTTATCTGAAATCTAAGGGAAAAGGGGTTGGGTTTGTTTGGGGCTTTTTTTTGTTTGTTTGTTGATTTGTGGTGGTGGTGTTGTTGTTGTTGTGGGTTTTTTTTTAAGTAGTTCAAAAGACTACCTTGGGGCTTCAGAAAGCCTGAGAGTTGATGAAAGACTTGCTGCCTGGGGATCTTTATTAGGAACCTGTGGTGGAGGCGGTGGGATGGCAGGGAGGGACCTGCCCCACAGCCCGGGGAAACCCAGGGCTTCAGGGCAGCTGGGGCGAGGAGAGGACCCGTGCAGTCGGGATGCGGGTGGTGGGAACTGGCATGCTCTCGTGCTGTTTCACCCCATGAGTGATGTACTGTGCCTGCATCCAGCCTGAAAGACAATCAGCGAAGTAACCTGGGCTTATGTTTTGGAGTGGTTTTTTTTTTTTTGGGGGGGGGGTGTTTTTTGTGCTTTTTATTAAGGTTCGATGCTCATGACTGGGATCACAAGCTTCACATCTCATTTAAAACAAAAAAACAAGACCTTTTTCGGGAACAGTGTGCCACAGACTGCAAGAGACTAAAAGGGAGTAATGACCAGAAAGGAAGCAAATCCTACCAGAAGTGGCGGTTGCTGGGACTTTGGAGAAAGAAGGTTGGGCATCTACTGTTGTCGTGGTTTAGCCCCAGCTGGCAACTAAGCACCACGCAGCCGCTTGCTCACTCTCCCTCCCACAGTGGGACGGGGGAGAGAATTAGGAAAAACCTCGTGGGTTGAGATAAACACGGTTTAATAGGACAGAAAGAAAGAAAGAAGGGAACAATAATGATAATACCAACAAAGGAATGTACAAGAACAAGTGAGGCCCAATACAGAAATTGCTCACCACCCCGTGATCGACAGCCCGTCCCCGAGCAGCGATTTCCGCCCCCCGGCCAACTCCAGTTTATGTACTGGGCATGACGTCGGATGGTAGGGAATATCTCTTTGGCCAGTCTGGGTCAGCTGTCCCGGCTGTGTCCCCTCCCAGCTCCCCGTGCACCCCCAGCCTGCTTGCTGGCAGGCCAGCACAAGAAGCTGGACTGTCCTTGACGGCTCAGCAACAACCCAAAACATCAGCACATTATCAGCAGTTCCTCATCCCAAATCCAAAACACAGTCTCACACTGGCTTCTGTGAAGAAAACCAGCTCTATCCTGGCTGAAACCAGGACAACTGTTGAAGTGATTTAAAGATATTTAAACTTCCAGACTTAAATAGGCTCTGGATGTATTTGATAATACAGAATCACAGAACAGTCGGAGTGGGAAGGCACTTCTGGAGATCACCTGGTCCAACCCCTCACTCAGGGCAGGCTCAACTATAGCAGGCTGGTCAGGGCCATGCCTGGTTGCGTGTTCATTACCTCCAAGGGTGGAGACTTCATGACCTCTCTGGTCAACCTGTGCCAGTGCCTGACCACCTTCACCGTATAGAAAACTTTTTCTTATGTTCTTTATCTTTTCTGTATTTCAGTTTGTGCCCATTGCCTCTTGTCCTGTCACTGGACACCACTGAGAAGAGCCTGGCTCTATCCTGTTTCATCCCCACATCAGATATTTATGCACAGGGATAAGATGCCCCTGAGTCTTCTCTCCTCCAGGCCGAGCAGTCGCAGCTGTCTCAGCCTCTCTTCACCTGACATAATGCCATTAGGCACCTGACTACTATTCAGGCACCGAGATATTACTGAAAAATGGTCATCTTTGACTGGAGTATTCTGGGAATTTCCCATGTTTGAGGAACATGTTTGACTCGCCCCATTTCTGCATGGCTATGCCTCTGCTGTGAGACAAAGAGCTTCTTCCTTGTCAGAAATGAATGTTGATCAGGATGTTGCTGCTGTCTCACAGTCCAGAAGTGTCACCTCGATATCCAAATGGACAAGACTTAGAGCCTGCGCTTTCCCTGTCAGAAGCAGATGGATAATGTCTCCTTTTACCCATCTCTTGTTGCTATAGAGAGGGCCTTAGGAAAAACTTGAATTCATGATGTCCTTGCTTTGCTTAGAAGTTAAATTCTTTTAAGTTTACAGATAACATGACTGTCTGGTTAGACTCCTGCTTCACAGATGAGGCTGTTTTCTCCAAGAGCACCCTGTGGTATGGGTGGTCAGTTTGTGTGAATGTGCAACGTGCAGTAATCTCAGTAGGATTTTTGCCTTAGCAGTAGTGATTTGAAAACTGAAACACCATTGTTTACGTTGTCAGTCAGAGCTGGATTTTAATTCATAATTGTCCTGTATTTGAGAGAATTACATTACGTCTATGTAGCATCACAGGCATTATTGTCACTGCTTAAAAACTCTTCTTAAGCACGGAGTATATGCGTTTGATAAAGACATCATAGTGGAAGATCTTCAAAATAACTGTTTGCAAAACAGTCCAAGATCTTTAGGGGGAATGACTGCTTAGGCTCAGTACAACTGAGCTTTCACATATTTATTGGTTTTCACTTTTTCTCTTCCTTCTTCACTCCTTTCTCAGTCCAGTTATGTGGTTAGCTCTCCATTCATCTTCCTGTTTCACTCCTGTTTCTATTGTCCATCTTCTTCTGCATGACCAGCTGTGCCTGAGCACTGCTAATCAGCCTAGAGTTACTCTCCAATCCATCAAGTCCCTCTTTGAGCCTTTCCCACTCACTTAGAGCTGCTACTGTGTTGACAAAATAATACGCAGAATATTATAAGTATCATGGCAAGGCTTGTTGTATTGCACTTAATCTGTCCCATTCTTGATGGGGCAACAAAGCAACAGACAATATGCTTTATAGAGGAAGCATAAACAATTACCTCATTGATGTGAGACTCTGAAAAAAGTGTGGAAATAGCATGCAGAAATCCTTTACTGCATTGCACAATTGTCATCTCAGAAAATGAGGAATATCTGTAATAATTTAGTCATGTTTTCCTGTATTTTTGCTTGTTAAGCATTTCTGCTAAATAACTACTAGTACTTTAGCTCTGGTAGTATTGACTTGCTTATGTTTGTTCTAGCTTTGAAATAAAATCATAGAATCATAGAACAGTTCGGGTTGGAAGGGACCTTTAAAGGTCATCTAGTCCAACCCCCCTGCAATGACCAGGGACATCTTCAACTAGAGCAGGTTGCTCAGAGCCCCATCCAGCCTGACCTGGGATGTTTCCAGGGATGGGGCATCTCCCACCTCTCTGGGCAACCTGTGCCAGTGTTTCACCACCCTCGTTGTCAAAAATTTTTTCCTTAGATCTAGTCTGAATCTACCCTCTTTTAGTTTAAAACCGTTACCCCTTGACCTGTTGCAACAGGCCCTGCTAGAAAGTCTGTCCCCATCTTTCTTACAAGCCCCCCTGAAGTACTGGAAGGCTGCAATAAGGTCTCCCTGGAGCCTTCTCTTCCCCAGGCTGAGCAACCCCAACTCTCTCAGCCTGTCCTCATAGGAGAGGTGTTCCATCCCCCAGATCATTTTCGTGGCCTCCTCTGGACCTGCTCCAACAGGTCCCTGTCTCTCCTGTGCCGAGGGCTCCAGCACAGGAATGGTCACTCATACTCCGTTATTTGATATAGCATACCGGTTATACTTGGGATATTGAGGAACACATTTTAAAATTCAGCATGCGGATTTTACTGTACCTGTAGCTGTGATGTTTTCTCTGGTTTACACTGTGTTTTCTTTCTTTAGAAGTTTGCAAAATTACGGTGAATGGAATTTTCTTTTCATGTGACCAAATACTCTGCATCTTGGCAGCGTTCACAAGCACAGGGCTGGCAGAGAAAGTTAGGCAGGCTTTGCCTAGACATTTTCAAAGAAAACCAGGAACAGAGGTTTGAAATAACATAGCGTGGGGTCAGGATTTTTTTCTTTGGAGACTCAATAAGGAACAGGGTTATCTGTAGCATGCAAGAAGCCAGGGGTTTTTTAGGTGTCTATGTACCAGTGAAAGAGGAAAGTATAAAGGGCAATATTCTGTGCAGTGTTACTTCCTAAGCAACACCAGTTAATAATAAGGGACTTGGGCCATTTTTCGAAAAGAGATGATATTCACTGTCAATCCTTCATTTATTTTGGTGAGTTAGAAAACACAATGGTAGGAGAATATGCATCATTTAATCCAATTTAAGCTCCAGCCATGCTTAACTCAAAGATAAACGGATTCTTGACATCAGGCATTTACCATACAGTGCTGAAGCGGTGCGGTTTTGGCGCACAGTGAAGGAATCTGCTAAAACAAGAAAGCGTTTGTTTGAGAGAGAGGGTTGGGAAAGGAATGCGGGAAGGTCCCACAGGCAGAGGTAACCCCACGCCTGGGTGGTTATTCACGTTGTACCTGCGTCGGTGGGGCATTCCCCTCCTGCTCCGGTGCTGCCCGGCGCCTCGTCGGCGCACGCCGGGAGCTTGAGACAGTCCCTGGAGGAGCATCTGCTCCCCACGGCGCGGCTGGGGCTCAGCTCTGCAGCAGACTCATCGGTTTTGCCCCAGCACACATTTACATTCCACAGGTCCGGGGAACTGCCTGCGTGACCACCCAACGCCTGGCGTTTAAAACCCGTCGGACTGGCAGCACAGCACTTCACATCCAGCTGCGCTGCACACGCGAACTCCCCAGCCTCTCTGCTGGAAAGTGAGCTGCCAAGGATTTTTTTACAAATTGCTTTTGGAGCAGGTACATTCCTGCACAGGCAGAATGTCCAAACCCTCTCGCTTGGCTCGACCTTTGTCGGCTAATACGGCTCCTAAATCGCTTTCATCTAGAAAAGAAGATTTTAACAGCCGATCACGAAAAATTAGGCTAGGTGAAAAGATTTTGAGAGCTGGCAGCGAAGGAAACCTGGTTAAACAGCATCAGCAAGAGCAGGTGGAAATCACAGAAGGGCTTGTGCTGCGGAGGGCTCCTTTCCTGAAAGGTAACCGGTTATTTCATGCTGCAAAAGAAATAATCAAATGCATTTGCAATTACTGCCGCCTTTAATAAACCCCAGACTTCAATTATTGTAGAATAAGGGGTGTGTATATATATGTGTGTGTGTGTATTGCTTCTGAATGACAGATTCTGGTACATAAAGCATTTGTTTTGAAAATAAAAGGACTCAAAACGTTTTTGTTGTGCATTTGTGGCTGGGTGCTGTATACAAGCTGAAAATGTTGGTCTGTCAAAGTGGTAAATCACAATCTTTTACAGCCTAAATGTGACTATGTATCGTGAAGATTTACTTGAAATGATAATTTGAAATATTAGCGAGCATGAGAAATATTAAATAGTGTGAGAAAATAGACAGTTCAGGCACAGAATCTCATTCAACCTTGCAAGTAAAACTCCAGTTGGTGGGTCCTGACAGGGGAGCTGTGAGTTGATTTCTTGTATAAAAACTAAACAGATCAAGTGTGTTTGGAAAGGCTTATATGCTTTCAGAATGCAAACAAATGTGGAGGATAATAGAAGATTATGATCTACTTTCACTGATCGTAATCCTGATTCCTAAGCAATGGGCTGCAGGAACATTGCCATTGCCTCTTTTTAACTTAGTTTTTGTGACAGTACTCCATAAGACTGCATTTAAAAGTAGCCATTTAATCTGCATGGTGAAAAATGAGGGTAAATTGTCATTCAACTAGGAAATGAAAGTAGTAGTACTCTAATTGGACTTTTAATAGGTTTTATATTTAAATATGAATGAGAAGCAGAATTCCTTCAGTCCAGAATAGAAATTGCCGCCCCTCTGTCCTAAACCCATAGGAAGAAGATGTGTAAATCATAGACCTTTGTAACTTGAAACTGTGTATTTTCATTTCACACACATGGCATCCAAGGTTACAGTTTTTACTCCTGGCTGAATAAGGTTTAAAAGAATTTTTTTTTTTTCCTGCAGTATGACTTCTTTTATTTTACAAAGAAGGGAGAAGTGATGACACCTAATCTTACTGAGAGAGATGGATGATCTGTTTGTCTGTACAAAGGAAACCGGGTCTGAAGCACTTTATTAAAGGCAGAAGAGAGCAAATAGAAAAACCGGAGGTGTGGGTGGGCTGAGACTTCTGCTCTCACTCACAGACCATCTTGCTTACTTAGCGATGTAATGTAGAAACTAACTTTTGATCTTGTGATGTATTTAAGAAATTAAAACCTTTACTCCGAAAAAACCCAGATGTACAATTTTTTCTACCCTGGTAACCAAATATTTATTGATGCTATATTCCCAGTCAAGTTTTTGAAATTTGAAAACTTTCACAGAAAACCCTGTAACACTAGCGTTTTCACCAAATTGAAGTTTTTAAACAGTAGTTTTCCCCCTTTCTGTTCTCTTATCTGTTTGGTGGCTTGAGAAAAGGAATTTACATGGGACTCGCAGAATAGCAAGTGTGTCCTTTTAAGGGATGTGATTTCTGTGGAGCTCTTGGGGCCTGCTTTTACTCATTTTATTTAAATGTGTTTGGGCTATATAATGCTTTGCAACTAAAAGCAAGGGTTGCAATCACTGCTTAGTGTTTTAGGTAAGATTTTGCTGAAAGAAAAACCTAGTGGCTACCAGTAGTGCTGCAGTCTGGCATGTGTTTTTAGTATTTATAGCATTACGCTTACTGTTTTCTGGAGCATGAATTAATCCCTTAGGATTAATCCATTAGGGTGATTTGTGTACATTAGGCAAGATGTTACTGTGAGTTGTTTTTGCAAGAGATGTTAAAGCACAAATACTGATACTTCTGAAGGGAGCGTATTACAGGGGAGATGGAAATGCAGAGTGTGTGGCTTTTCTCTGAGAACGGGACTGGCTGGATGGACCCCAGTGGAGTCCAAGCATTGGCCAAAGTGATTTGGAAGATGTTTTGTGAGAAGCAGGTGCAAAGCTGGATGGTGGAGGAGCGGCAGATATGGCAGAAGCCAAAAGAAGCAGCAAAGGGTATAGGAGCCACAGGGCACTGTCCTGGGGACGGGGCTGAGTAACGCAAGAGAGCGCGAGCAGCAGCCGAAGGGTGCTGGAGCATTCTTGAAGAGGAAGAGAGGGACAGTGGGAGAGGTGCCAGAGGGCAGATGCAGACTGAATGTGATGGCTGAAATAGGGGTCATGGTGAGGAGAGGCTGTGAGCTTCCATGGGAAGAGGACTGGGGCTTGGAGGAGAAAAATGGCAAAGGAAGATTGGATTTTAGGAACTGGTGGGTTGGAGGGGCTGGGATGGAGAAACGGGAGCAGGAGGCTCTAGCAGGTGGGAGCAGGGCCCTGAACAACCTGACATGGAAGAAGGGGATTTGTTTGACCAACCTTCGTCTATAGTCAGGTAACGCTAGTGAAACCGTGTGGCCCCATGTGTGCATTACCCCTTCAAATCCTGCTCCACATGCAGGAGAACAACCTGCGACTGCTGGACTAGTTCCTACTAGTGAGCTTTGCATGTCTTCATGAGCAATGCGATGGGACTTCTGGTTTCTTTGAAACCCTTTTAAATTAAAACTAAAGAGATAACAGGTATGAATGGTGCCAACAGGCAGCAATCCAGCGAAGCTCAGTGCTTAACAGATAGGGAATCCAAAATAGCGGTTACAGTTTTAATGGGACTGTAAAGCATGATGACTCATTTTAATTATGAATATATGTTGGGTTTTTTCCTACAGGATTCCTGCCCTGTGTTGTGCATGGGATGAGTTGTGCTTAACTCATGAGTTGGATTGTATAGGCAGGGGGACAGCTTGTGGCAGAGAGAAAAGTAGTCCTTATAGGTCAAGCCATTAAAGGTTGACATGGATCTCCCTCTGCCTCTGCCACAGAGGTCGGTGTGGTATCGGACATGCCTCAGCTTTCACAGGGGAGCGCTGGCAGTCTGCGTTTGCTTTCCGCTTTAGTTTTTGTGTGTACAAGTCTGAGACCACAGGTTCTGATTTGCGGTGCTGAACACACGTAACAGTAACTGAAATCAGTGTCCGCTGTGATTTTATTGCATGAAGTGCTGTCTGACACGAAAGACTCAAGAAGGTCAGCTTGTACTTATCTGTTACTCTTCACCTGAATTTAATGAACACCTTTGACCATAATTTCTCTGGATGACAACTTCTCATCTTGCTAAAAAAGGGAGGTAATGGTAGAATAAGACCCTTACTTTATAGGTACTGTTGTGAGAATGGCATTTCCCAAATATTTACCTACTTTGACACAGTAATGAAGAATACTGAGGCCTAGGCTACAAAATTTGTTGCTTGGTCTTCAGACCAAGGTCTGATAAGCATGCGATACATGAACCCCAAGTCCGCATCAGAATAGTTAAGACGAAGCATTTGACTCCCTGTGTGTGAAATGAGCCCTGTCCATTTTGTGCAGGGAACGTGATGATGGCCTGTGAGGGGGTGGTGAGGAAAGACTGTACCGCGGTGCGTGTGCACGTCAGGTGGGAAGCGGGGTAGCAGAGACAGTCTGAGTTTTGGTATTTTCCATCTGGCAATTGACTATCTGTGCAAACTCAACAGCAATTTAGGATTTGCAGGTTTGAAGAAAAAATGGAGATAGGTAAACGTTTCATTTTTCATTCTCTGTTTCAAGACTGAATCAATTAAAATATGATTTTTTTCACCTCTGGGATACATTACTGATAGGAGAGCTTTATGAATTTCTGTCACCTGTGCTTTTCTCCAAGAAAAGCAGAGAATATACTAATGGCTGTCTTTTCAATTTCCTTTCTCTGTCCCATTTTATTGAGTTTTGATATTTGCTTTATTATTTGGCTTCACATCGTTTCACTTTGCTTTATTTTTCACTCTGTTTTTTTCCATTAGATTTTCCTCCCTGGTTTCTCCTCTGCACTTTACTTTGCGCCCTATAGTAATTGGAATGCAAGGCCAATACTTTTAGACTAAAACTCTTGGTATCTCATATTCAGTTGGATCCAAAACTAGACAAAACTGGTTTCTTCCATCCCTAGTTATTAGATAGGGGCCAAAGGACTTTAGGGATATAGTGGGATTCGTATCTATGGGCTCTTCATGCAAAACAAGAAATAACAGCACCATAAAAAGTGGAACGAATTATGTTTTCCCCATTTTATTTTTATGACAAACTCCAACATAACAATGGCTATATAATCCATATGTGTATTGCAAATTATCTCCAAGCTTTTTATGGTTTTTAAATAAAAAGATATTGAATGATGCACAAAGTTTGGAAATTATTCTTTTTGACATTCAAGTAATATCTATGGTATTTCCAAGGCCAAGGAGTTTATCTGTCGGGAACTTCCATTTCACAGCATTTCCTGACAGAGATGTACCTACAAATACAGAACACATGTAAGATTAAGGGTTAGCCTTCCAAGGAAGTTCATTATTAAAAGAATAGCGAAGCAAAGAATGTTTGTATTTAGCCGACAGTATTTTTGTTTCCTCTGCAAGTGTTTAATATTCATCAAGGCAGAGAATAAAGATCTTATAAGTGCTTGTATATACAAATATTTATTATCTCACAAATGTAATGCTAGCTGTCTTTTTTACTGCCAATATATATTTTTCTGCTTTTAAAATGCAGGGTTTTTACTGCGATCTTAAATAAAAAATCAGAAATTTTACTGTCTTGTACAGTGGTCTGAAGAACTATAATGAAACTAGGGTACCAGATGTGTGCATCCTAATGTGGTTAATTGTTCAAAATTTCGAGCCTGAGACACATAGATCTGCAAATTGATAAGGAATGTATTATTTCTTTTTAGTATATTAGTGTTAGAAAGGAACAAATATCATGGACCATTAGGTATGAAAAGAAATCTAGACAAAAACTTTTCAAGTTGGAAAAGAACATTATTAAAATAACTCTTGAAATTTACAATTGCATTGCAGAAACAGGGATCAGGTATGAGACATTAGGCATTCTCTCATCACCCGTGTACATTTATTTCTATGGCTGTTGATGTTTGATTTCACCTGGAGGATGAACAGGGCAACCAAACACGCTTCCTTCCAATTAACATTATGCAGTATATAAACTAGAGTTATGGTTATTGAAAACTGAATGACTGGACATTTGTTTAGGTAAGGAATGATAGGCCAGCCTCTGTATTTGCTATGAGATCATGACTCAGACCGAAGTATAAAGTATACTTTAGCTTTTTTTTAAGCATGATTTCCCACAAAAATTGGTCATGTCAAAACACCCTGGCAGGCTTTCCTTCACTGGTAACCTTTTTACCCATTATCTGAATTTGTGCAATTATGATGGAGGGATAAGTGTCTCAAAAATACTGCATTTCTGTGATATACTGGGTACACTGTACGCTATATAGAATACTCAGTTCTGCACCTGTCAAATACTACATGTCTATATTTTTCTATAATTTTGCGGAAAATTACTGGCTGGATGGAGAAGGAAGACCTGATTAATATCACATTCAGAGAAAAGCTGCAGTGCGTGCTCAACTAACACATCAGAGTGTTCACGTGTGGGTGAGACCTCATGAAAGCCATACCCCAGGGACAAGCTCGGGTTGTAGATCACAGCTCAGACAATTCACCAGAGAGGCAAATTCAGCCTGTGGAGGAGATTGTGTGAATTCTGATGGAAACTTTTTTGAGCTGAATGCATGCTGCAACCTAAGTATAATTCAGTTTATGAAGTGAGTAGTCAATCACAGAAAAAAAGGTACACTGGAAACCAGGTTACAGTAGTTGCACTGCTTACAGAACTATTTTTCAATTGCAAAAAGTATACTCACTTTGAAATCTCTTCCTTTGGGACCTGACAGAATTGGAAGGAGAGCTCTATACATCCCCTTGGGAAGCTCAGGATCTTCCATTTCTTATACTATAAGGGCTAATAATATGGGATGGGAAAAAACCTGATCAAATCCCCCCACAACTCAAGAAGAGCTTAAACCATCTAGATGAGGGAATTTTGGAGAGGCTATAATTTTGGGAGAAATTAGGTATAATTTTTTTGAAGATTGATTTTTCTGTAAACTGTCTATCTCCTGAGATCAGTCAGAGGTTTTGAAGTTTAGAATAAATTAGGGAAATGAGAGGTAGCACAGATCTTAGTACTTAAATGTTCTCCATTAATAAGTCCCTGTTCCATAAGGTAGCTTATCGATATCACTTTGCCATATGTAGGATGTAGGCATATATTTAATATAGAGTATATAACTTTGTATGTACAAAATTTATAGTGGTTTAGGAGCACAGTGCAATACTTAAAAGCCATGGCTGAACTGGAACCATAGCATTTCAGTATTAGAGGTTTCAATAGATGCCAGTCAAACTGTACCATATAAATTTGGGCTAATTTTGCAAAATTTGGATGGGAAGGCTCAGAAACATTAACTCCACTGTCAAAACCCTCTCGTGTCTGGTTGCTTCTGCAAAACATTTAAACATAACATGTATAATTTTTGAATGCATCTTGTTATCAAAACAAGAGCTAGAGTATTGAACTGAAACAATAACTTTCAAATTTATGCCTTTATTTAATATTATGGATATTCCAGTAGATTAAAATATTACTTGTGAGTTCTCGTTAAGTTGATTTGTATGATATCAAGACAGGAATTGTTCTATAGTTGAGAGGTTCTTGTCTGAAAGTGGAAAGAACATTATGTAAACGTGATTAAAAGAAATAGCGATGCCCATGTATTTAATATCCCTTATACTTGATGTGTTTATGTATCTTTTCTTGTTTGGTGGGTGGACTGTGGTAGTCTTCTAGGCTGGAAAGTCAGTTCCTATCTTCTGTTGTTATTCTTGCCTGCTAAGTGATGAGATTGATAGAACCTTCCTTAATCCAAATTCCCAGCACTATTTGAAGCCCTGTTGCACAAGTTTGAAAACTGATGTGAAAAATGAAATTATCTTGTAGAAGAGACTTTGTTTGAGGGTGCTCGTGTCATGGTGGGAATACCTGAAGAGCACCACTGCTGTGGCCAGCTGTTAAAAATTGGCAGGGTCAGAAATTTTCAGATCAGTTTCTCTGGGAGATGCCAATTCCCTTTCAGTCAAAGCATTCAGTTTGAAACAGTTTGGGGTTTCTTTGTATGATCTTTCCCAGAATTTGGATTCTGAGGAATCTCAGAGGACTCGGAAGTCTCTTGGTGAAAACAGGCCTTAGTATCCGTACACAAACAGTGATGTTGATGGAAATATCAATGTCACCAAGCTCCTGAAGAGTCCCATTGCTACCCTCTGGAGTCTCTCTGGTTAGCCTGCGTCTCCTCTGAAGTGGGATTTTCAAATCTGGACATAGCACTCCCTCCCTGCAGTGGAAGGAGTATAGTACATTTCGTGCAGACAAATATTTGTAAATCCTAGTGCAAGTACAGTTATTTACACAATGGCATGGTAATGTTTTAAGCTTCTGACTAACTCCTACAGCCATTTTTGCTGTCAATCATCTTTTAAAACTTCGAGGCGTTTGGAAGGTTTCCTCCTGTCCCGGAAAGATGATCATCCTAGCTGATCTTTATTCCTAAATACTTTCCTGTGTTTTGATGTTAGGAACAACATTCGTCCTTTTCAAATCTTATGGTATTTCACCCATCCTGACTGAATTCAGACGAATATTAAGACCACAGACATTTTCATCATTTAGTTCTTGGAGTACCCTAGGGTGAGATTCATGAGACCCAGCACACTGTCTGGTTTCATTCTTTCTCTATTTAGATTTTGTTGCTGGTATTAATTACGAAAGACACATGGTCACAGCTGACTCTCTTAGTGAAGTCTGATATGAGAAAGGCATTCAAAGTTCTGCTTTCTCCATGCCACTTTTTAGAAACTGTCTTTTTCCACTGAGTATTGGGTCTGTCTTTTTTTCACTCTTCCTCTGACTACTATGGCATTTATGCAATTAGTAATCATCCCAGGCCTGCTGCTCATTTTAAGGAAAGATAGAAGACTCAGGGCCCAGTCATTATTTCACTCTTTTTACTCTCTCTGAAAAAAATGAAGCAATTACTAATGCTGCTTTAAAAAAAAAAAAAAAAAGAAGAAGAAAAGGCAAAGCTGCAAGTACATGAAAAATCAAAACATCTGGAATGCACAGCTAGCTAGCTGGACATATGCACAGTATTAATATCTAAGTGCTTAAGAACAGACCAAGTTGTACTATTACTGGGGAATGTGTGTTTTACGATAGCCATCTCCTGCTGCCATAGGCTGTGGCTGTGTTCTGGTTTAGATAAGTTATCTTGAGCCCGAAACTTCGAGTTTGTCTTTGCTGCAGCTCAGACTTACGAGAAGCTTCCTGGGCAGTGAAAACATTGGAAAGAGACCTCCTCAACCTTCTGTCTTCCAAAACTCAGAATCATCTGCAGCATCTAGGCGTGAGATAGATAGACTTAATTCAATTTTTTTGAAACCAAACTTTGTAAGCACCTCTTGTTGGGAGACACAGGAAAGGAGTTTTAGCCAGAGAAAGTGAGACCACAGCCCCGCTGTGTGAGGTGCAGGCACTTGCCTGGCTAACACGCAAATTGTAGAAAGAGCTGTCCTGCCTGGTTGCATCTTGGCCATAACCTTGCAGAGCCTGAGCTGGAAGTTAGGACCTGGAACATGCGTCGCCTCCTTTTGAGGCTGCAGATTTATCTTTTGGCGATGATGTTCTGCCTGGCTGGAGATGCTCCCTCTCTCCTGTTATGTATGGTTGACAGTGTCCAGCAATTTGGACATGTCTGTCTTTCAAATCACAATTTCATTAGAGCAGAGGATAAATACAAAGCATAGCACTGGTGTGGGTGATTAAATAGTACCTAAAGGCATTAAAATTAACCCATCAGTTTGAGACCAAAGTCCAGCTTCCCCTAAAAATGTTTCCAATGCAACAAACCCTGTGCTGCCCTATCAGTTATTATTTTGTTGAATAGATTTACCAGTGAAGCCATGAGTGCATGATAAATGGCCTCATCCACATGCTGGACGTTCCAGGCAGTGTTAAAATCATGCATTCAGTTCACGCACTAGCCATGTAAACTCGCATGTTACACATGGCCATTTTCCAGCCTGCTCATCTCGCCGTGCAGTTTGCTTTTCGTACTGACCATGTGCACACCGTTTGTCATTAACTGGGGCTCACCTGCCACCTTCCTTGTGTTTCCCATTGTTATAGTGTACGCAGTTATGTGATCCAGTGTAGCTCTGTGCTGACTTACCTCTTATGTTACCATTTGATCTAGGTTCACATAATTATGCTTCCTATTCTTCAAGCTTGAATAGCCGAGGTATCACTTTGAATGCCAGCCTTGACCTCAGTAGTACTCGCTGACTTCTTCCTTCGCAGGGCTCTGTAGCTCACAGCCCCACGTTCTGCAATGGTTTACATTGTCCACGCTTGGACGAGGGGCTCGGTGTGGGGGAAAGCTGCAGCTTTTGGGCAAACCGGACTACTGACATGAAAAGATATCTCTACACAACCTCAGAAGTCCTTCAGGATCGGGGAAATGGTTTAAATTGTATTGCCTTGAATGATGGTTAAAATAGGTGATTCTGGCACCAAAACATCCTTTACACACCTGTGTAATGCTTATGCATGAGTATGTGATGTGTCCTACACAAGTCATCCACCTGCAGCTGGGGTAAACACATGCAGCTCCCAGGGAAGTTTCTGGGGGACACGGTGGTGACAGTAAGTGCCATGTAAATAACAGGCTGGAGTTAGCTGGTCAGGAGGTGGTTTTAAGTAGAAAAACAGTATAACTAGAACTTCCTTGCTGATGGCTAAGCATGTAAAATACCTAACTGACAAAGCAAGTGGATGCTCTGTGCACTGCTTAACAAAGTGCAGAGAGGAAACCCTTCTCCTGGGCACTAGTAATGTGTAAACAGAATTGATTTTGTATATCCACTGAATGCAGATTATCCCAGGCTAAGAGGCTTATTAGTTTATGTGTGAGCTACGTGAGTTATAAGACACAGCTCAACTTGGTGCTTAAGTACAAAACACACAAAGTCAAAGGATCAGAGGCTGCAGTGAGTTTTCACTGTCCCTTTTTATTCTGCTCCAGAAAGCTTCTGCTATGTTAATCTCCCATATAACACAACGGAATAACAGGTAAATAGAGGACACAGAAATAGCTTTGGAACAGAATCCTTAGACACTGAAAATGTTATTTTCATTGTAGTGTCAAGCTTTCTGTCTAAAAGAAAAATACAGAAAGGTTACTATTTTCTTGTTGGAAGCTTTCAGAATGGTTGCATTCCTAACCATGAAATAAAATTAACAGGTTTTCATTGTATATATTTGAAGTTGAAACACTGACTTGGTAATTTCACCTGAAAAATAAATGTTTTCCCATTGCCTGAGGAAATGTATTTAAATGAACCTTATTCTCTTCATTTTATAGTGCGCTGTTTGTTTTGGGTTTTTTTAAATATCATCAATTTGGTGTGTATCATTGCATGTAAAGTAATAGAAGTGCAAACAATACTTGTGCCAGGTAAGCTAGTTCTGTATTTTTAGAGGATTTCAGAGGCTTATCAGTCATAAAGGTGTTTCTCCGTGAAAGAGGTCTCTGTTCGAATGCCACTGTGTCTGAATATAATCAAATGCATAGTAAAGAGAAAATTAACTTATGTAAATATTTTTGGTTTGTTTTCCACTGTGGTGGGTTGACCCTGGCTAGATGCTGGGCGCCCACCAAAGCCGCTCTGTCACTCCCCTCCTCAGCTGGACAGGGGAGAGAAAATGTAATGAAAGGCTCGTGGGTTGAGGTAAGGACAGGGAGAGATCACTCACCCATTACTGTCACGGGCAAAACAGACTCGACTTGGGGAAATTAGTTTAATTTATTGCCAATAGAATCAGAGCAGGGTAATAAGAACTAAACCCAAATCCTAAAACACCTTCCCCCCCACCCCTCACTTCTTCCCAGGCTCAACTTCATCCTGAATTCTCTCCCTCCTCCCCCTGAGCGGTGCAGGGGGATGGGGAATGGGGGTTGTGGTCAGTTCATCACAGGCTGTCTCTGCCGCTTCTTCCTCCTCAGGGGGAGGACTCCTCACACTCTGCCCTTGCTCCAGTCTGGGGTCCCTCCCACGGGAGACCGTCCTCCATGAACTTCTCCAACGTGAGTCCTTCCCATGGGCTGCAGTTCTTCATGAGCTGCTCCAGCCTGGGTCCCCCCACGGGTGCCGTCCCTCAGGAACAGGCTGCTCCAGCCTGGGTCCCCCGTGGAGTCACAAGTCCTGCCAGCAAACCTGCTCCAGCCGGGGCTCCTCTCTCCACGGGGCCACAGGTCCTGCCAGGAGCCGGCCCCAGCGTGGGCTGCCCACGGGGTCACGGCCTCCTTCGGGCATCCCCCTGCTCCGGCGTGGGGCCCTCCCCGGGTGCGTGTGGAGATCTGCTCCCCCGTGGAGCTCCATGGCTGCAGGGGCACAGCCGGCCTCACCGTGGGCTTCCCCAGGGGCTGCCGGGGAACCTCTGCTCCGGCGCCTGGAGCCCCTCCTGCCCCTCCTGCTGCTCTGACCTGGGGGGTTGCAGGGCTGTTTTCACATCTTCTCACTCCTCTCTCCAGTTGCAAATTACTGCATGCCAGTTTTTTTCCCCTTCTTAACTCTGCTCTCTGCTACAACCATCACTGACTGGCTTGGCCTTGGCCAGCGGTGGGTCCATCTTGTAGACAGCTGGCGTTGGCTCTGTCAGACGCATGGGAAGCTTCTGGCAGCTTCTCACAGAAGCCACCCTTGCAGCCCCCTCCCCCGCTACCAAAACCTTGCCACGCAAACCCAATATATCCACTCTCTTACAAACTAGTCTTTGCTAGAACATTGTGACACAGTTCTGGAGCGTGATTATAATTAATCCACTGCCATGTTTGGCTTCACAACTGGTGAAATTAGGGAATAGTCATACTTAGCATCATGGCAGCTGCTGCTAGTTGGCTGTATAGTTTGCTATATAGTTTGTATTGTACAGCAGACAAAACAATTCCTTCCTACTTGACTGGCAGGTTATTTTAACACAAGTGTAAATTAAAGATTTCAGTGGTGTTCCTAGCTGCATGAAATCCCCTTGGGTGCCTTGCTGACGTGACCTTCTTGAATGTAACACTGATCTTGTTGCTTGTTCTGGGGGCATTAGGGGTTGCTCTCTTGTCCAGTCTGCCATGGAGCTACTCCCTGAAATCGTCTCGGAGCTTCATTTAGCGCTATCCTCCTGTTCCAAGGATTGGGGGCCAGTGGCAATAGCCTGGATCTCTTCTTTTACTCATATGCTACATCTATACTATGCACCCAGAGATAAAAATGGTGACCTGTAGTCATCTTCTTTATTTAGTAATTCCTTTTCAGCCTTGCATGAAAACCCCCTGCAGGAGGGAGAGTTAGTGAGCGGCTGCGTGGTGCTTAGTTGCCATTTGGGGCTAAACCACAACACCGTAATTTTTCAAGAAGTCAAAATGGACTACCTATTTTTTTTTAGTCAGCTAATCGCTGAAAATGCAGAAAATCATCTTTTGTCAAGAGAGGGAAGTTTCTACCAGCACAAAGCCAAAAACTTTAGGGAGGAAAATGAGGGAAGTTCCAGGCTGCTTCCCTGGTGCGTGGTATGGAACACCACTCCATCACAGCTAGCCCATGAAGATCCACAGAGGTGAACTATAGTAGTTGTTTACTAATGATTTCTGTATTTTTCTCTTTGTAGCAACACAGGAGTTAAATTTCTAATCATAAGTTACAAATAAAAGCATCAATTTGTATTTCTTTAATCTCTTCCCTTTTCTGTCCGTAGGCACAAGTCTTATTGCAGATGACAGGGTAGAGATTTTTCCAAGCCCTCTGTGAAAATATTGGTAGTAGGTAGCAGGTGCAGCCTTAATTTTCATGCTTGCTCACTGCGTGTTTGAGCATGCAGTGCTGAATGAGCTGATCTTTCATCTTCCTCAAGAAGTTGTGTAATACTTATCAGTACATTGACTTAAGCCATACCCATGACAGTGGGAGCTGTTCTGTACCACTCCGTGGCATGTAACAGCTCATATCTTTATATCCTATATAATCTATATATTTATTTACATATAATAATTCTGATAAAATGTCATCTCTCAAGCAGAAGCCTTGTCACGCTACATATTTAAAACCTAAACCAAATATTTTCTGATCATTTTAAAATGGTACTGATAGGATGTGTGGCCAATGAGCTTATAAGCATTCAGTAGTTTCTCAGACCGTGTTCTGGAGAGATACGAGAGGAAGTTTGCCAAAGTCTCCTTATCTCTTCAGGAGGCATATCGCATCTCATAGCAGGTAAGGAAATGCAATCAGCTGATGGGACTAGATATTCTTGCACCACTAAAGAAGCTAATACATGAGATTGAAGATCCCATAGATTGTGACAAGACTATTTAAAGAGAGTTTCTTAACCATCTAAAAAGGTTTTGAGTAAGCTCGTTTCTGGTTTTCATCTGTATGCTTGCTTAGAGGGCATTAAAAGCAGGTACAGATCCACTTAGAGTTTGAATCATCTTCCATGCATACGTTTGCTGTAGCTGCCATGAAGATAAGTGATGAAGGTAGAAGGGGTTGACCTGCAGGCAGTGTCAATGTGGAGTTGCAGTCTGCTCATTGCCAGGTCAGTGGATCCCTGGCCAAAAAATGTGTTTGAAAAATGTGTGCTTTGGTATGTGAAAATATAGGCACAACCTGTGTGGACGGAACAGTGAGTCCCTCACCTTAGCCATGCACCAGAGTGTCTTTAGGGGGAACAGGACTCCAGCAGTAGCAGGGCTTGGGTTGTAAGTGAAAGGCGCTGTAAAGGAAGGGGATGAGGTGTGTGTTAGGAAACTCTTTAGAAGCTGAATTCTGAATGAGTCAGAATTTGTGGCAAAATCTGTGTCTTCTTTTTACCACATTGACATATGGTTAAAAATACTTGAAGCCTTTGTAAAGGATTTGGAAATTTTTTAGTGAAAGATGATATACATGCAGACAACATTACTGATACTTTCAATGGAAAAACTGTATAAATGTCTGATAACACTTGTGTTGAAGATGGTAAAAATACTGTATAAGATCTCTTAAATTACCACAAAATTACTCCTACAGAAATTGATATAAATACCTTTTTCATCTTCAGTGATTTTCTAAAGAGCACATTCAGTAACATCAAAACTCGTTCTAATGACTTCAGTTATAATTTTCCGAATTATGTGAAAAATTGTATGTTCACTTTTTCCAAGGACTGAAAGAAGTATGTCTGAGCCCTGGGTTTGTCTGTTTTACTTTCTCTGCTCACTGCAACTGGACTTAAAATAGACGTGAAGTAAACAAAGCAAGCACCCTCACCATTTATTATATTAGGTGATCTTAGCACAGGCAAGCCTTTGTAAAATCAGCAGTGGGTTTAAGCCCCTTGGAAGCCTGGCAGCTAGGGAAAGGTAAGCAAGGTATTTATACATTTTTTTCAGAAGGGGAGTGCTATGAAAATGTCAGAGCTCCTCTCAGTTTCAAAAAGAGCAAAAAAACCTCAAACAACCAAAGAAAATATTGGTTTTGGATGATGCAATATGAATTGCATCCTGGTCTTAAACATTCTCATAAATGTTGTTCATTATCAGATGACTTTACTAAACCAAAGTGATGTGTATTCAGCAGTTCTATTAAGTAGTCGTAGTCAATATTCACAGATAAGTGGATTTCAGCTTTTTGATGTGTGTTTATGTGTGGGACAACCAGCTGTAAGGAGGGGAAGAAGAATGACTTGCAGTAGCTTATTTAAATCAGCTATTCACTTGCCAGGAAAATTTTTTGGACTCAGTATACAGGCAAGTCCAAGTCCGTAGGCTTTGTTTTATAATGAACAAGAATTATGGTTTCTCCTAGCCTGAATAAAAATTCTTCTACTGCAGGAGTAATGCAATTCCTTATTCCTCTGTCTGGTTTTGCTTTTGCCTTCATCTATCCATAGGATTTGGGGTACCCTTCACTTGTCATTCGCAGACAGCCTGTGTACCCAGTTGTTGCGTGTAATTAGTACCGTTTCAGCCCTCCTGCGAGGTTAGGAGCTGGGGAGCATGTTTCCTTGCCCGGGTACCTTCTGACGGCTGCGCACACCTGTTTCACCAGCTGAGGGATGCAAGGGCTCGGTTCTGCATCGTGTCCCACAGGCCGCAGTGAGTTATGTGCGCAACCCCAGTCCGGCTTGCCACAGTCTCATCTGGGCAACTGAAGAGCTGCAAGGTTGAGCTATAATGAGGATGCTTTACTGGATGTGGATGTCTAGCAGGTGTGTACATAATGATAGCAAATAACATTGACCAGCGACGTATCAGCATGCTCAAAGTGTCACAATAATATAACACACTCTGGCTTAGGGTCTATTTACTGTTTCTAACATTATTTTTTAAAATTGGTTGGCCAACCTAATGGTATAGCTGTATATTATGAAAGATTTCCTCTTCATTAATATGGTAATGTGAGTATTACCTTTAAAAGATTCTGTTATTTCTTTCGTCCTCTTTCCAATATGTTTGATTCCAAAGAAAACTTTTTTAACTGTTTCAGCAGTTTATAAAGGAATGTGTCCACTTAGTAAAGACAGACATGCCATTTGTTAAAGGAATTGCATCCTGGGAGGCATCCTCGAGAATGTTCCTTTCACCTTTTAAAAACTGCTTCAGCTAAATAATACAGGTATTAAGTCTCCCTGAGTTCACTTAACAAATGCTGTAATGCTGACTTTAAAATTAATAGATATTTGGAGAGAGCATATTCCTCCCTGCTATGCTAAAGTTCTGGTATTTGCAGCGTGGTGTAGGATGCCTTCTAAATGTTGTATCTGGGCGATTCAGCACAACACATCTAAAGACAACTCTTCTGGTTTCTCGAAAGCCTTCTCACTGTAAATCTCCACTCCCTGAGAAGTCATTGTGGAGGGCATCTTCCTGCCCACTTCTAGTCTGATAATAGCAAAGTAGCAAAGCCAAAGTTGTAACTCATTAAATGAAAATGAAATCCAACTTCTGTTTAATCTCCGCAGAATGTCATTGTAGATATATGACTTTACGATGAGCGACTTGAGAATAAAATTTTGCTTTGGAAGGTGATGGGCAGCTTAAATTATAAGCAAAACCACAATTTCATTTTGAATGAGAGAATCATGTAGGCCACATAAATACCTTGGCTGCCTGTTGTATGTCTTGTGGGCTCTCTGTGGCATTTTCATCTGAAGATAAAATGGTGTTCCCGGGGCCAGCAAGGAGAGCAATATGTTTTCTTTCAGGGCTGCTCCTTGGATTGGAGCAGAGGGCTAGAGAAACATGTGCTCTGAAGGCTGCTTCCTTCTCGGATGGGTTGGTTTTATCCTGTCTCCCTCAAAGCGTGAAAGAAAATGAGGAATGGGAGCTACAGAACATTTGTGGTTGGTCTTAGTATGTATATGGAGGAGGCTGCCATGAAGCTGGGAAGTGAGGTGCCGGGGTGTCTGGAAGTGAAGCTGGTGAGCTGGACTGTTTTCATTAGAGCGGCTGTTCTGAAGCGACGGCATTACCTGTGGTACTGCTCTGGGCACTCGCAGCACTTCGGCGTTTTTTAGATCCAGATGCAGCATTAAACCTCCCAAGAATCAAACCAATATTAAACATTGCCTGTGGGCTTGTGTTTAGAAGAATACAGAAAAAAAGGTGTTTAAAGGAATAGGGAATCCTTTTTGAAAGGTCACCAGTTGAATGGTAGCCCTCATTGTGCATCCCGGGTGAGCAATTTATGATACATCCAAACTTAATTCTTCATCTCTGCAATGGGAACTGTTTTTCTTCTGGCTCTTGCAGGACTCTAAAGGTCTGCCCAAAGCCTGACGTTCAGTGGGGAATGAATCATCTTTAGTAAGGTATAAGTGTCTGGGAATTGAATCAGGCTGGGGTTAAGCTAGGCTTAAACTCAACGTTAGCAGAATGTATGAAACTGTAAACACATTTCACAGGAAAATTCAGTGGCTCTAGCAGCACACCAATGAGAGCTGCCAACATAAAACATTCAAACACTGTTTTTTAGAGACACCCAAATTATTAAAGTGCTTAAGAATTATAGTATTTTAAAAATGTGTACACATTACATTCTTCATTATTTGCTCTCTGATTTTGAGGTTTTGGTATTCATATTTGAGAATACCATACATGTATTTCATACATGATATTCAGAAACTTACTTTAAAAACAATTTTTAAAAGTCTAAATAGTAAAATTGAAAGGAAGCTGATATCTAATATAATCACACAGCTTATAGGTTTAAGCTTGAAGAAAAATGCCAGGTACTGTAAGGCTCAGGAAGAATCACAGGAAGTTCTTACCACTCTATCAAAGCAAAACTGGAAAATGCACGGCTACATTCGCTACGGTGTTGTACTTGCATCTTGACTGCGCATTTAAGAAGAAATTTCCCATTTAAAAATTCCAGTGTTTTTCAGTTTTATACTGCTCTGTCTATATGATTGCCTTGGTATAATATAGATTTTGTCAACATATTTGAATATAGCTGAGTTGATGCTGAAGCCCTTGCTGCTAGGACATACCAGCCCAGATAGATGCAAGAATTAGTCCTTTTGGTTCAGTTGATCAAAATGGCTTGGAAATCTGAAAGGACTTCTAGTTTGGATAGTAAATAGTAGAAAATGTGACTGTTTCAGAAGAGGTAAAATCATACCGAGATTCAGCCAGTATATAATTTCTTTCTTAGCCCCAGTTTGAGGAACCTGGAGGATGAAGCACTAGTGTCCATTTGCAAGTGCAACATGAGCTGGATGGCTGTTTTGGGTGATGGAGTAATAGATAATTTTGCTGGAAAGTTATACAGGATTATTGAAGAGAATTGCTAAGTAGATAAGGAGGGAAGAGTCTCCTTAGAGAATAACTGTAGAAAGAAGCCAAAGAATTCTCAAGGTTTTGGGGGAAGAAGAGATGGGAGAAGGTTTTGGGATCATACAACTAATTACATCTGATAAAGTCTAGACTATACTGAAGGGACAGTTTGAGATCTGGGTTACTTCATGACAGTACTGATAAATGACAGTAATTGGACTTGTAGACATGATGAAAAAGAGAAGTAAAGAGGACAGGAATTTTTGGCTGGGCTGTACATCTGTCGTGATGGTATTGTTAATGCATTTAAATGTTAATAGCTACAGTATATTAAATAGACCCATTGTTTTAAAATTATTCAGTGTTGTTCTCTCCTGTTGCCAGCATTTTAGGTGCATTAAATTACGTAAGGAAATAAAATTAAAATGTGAGCACAGGCATCCAGCTGAGTTCCTGCACATCAGATGGATGTCTAATACAAATTTAAGCACATGTTGGGTTTAGATTGCCATCATTATGGATTACCTGCTGAGGACAGATGGGAACACCAAAGGGGATCTGGAGAGCCAAAGGTTTGCTTCCTGCAAGGATATAAGATACCTGAATCTGAAAAGAAACCAGAGAGGAATGGGAAAAGTCCTAATTAATGCTATTTTGAGTGATGAATGACTTTGTGAGACTCCTGTTGGAGCAGATCAAGAGTGACAGTAAGAAGATGGGGAGTGGCACAGGTAAGAGCTGAGATGATCTCCAGTAGATCTGTCAGCCCCTAGAGAAGGAGCACGAAGACATGAGAAGGTTGTGAAATGAACTATGCAATGAAGAAAGTTTTGGGCTCTTTCATTATTATGTCAGTAACAAAACAAGGTTATTGTCAGTGGGTGGACAATCCAGCTTCCTTATTTTATAGGATTGATGAGACTAGTTTTAAACTGATGAAGTGGGATACAGGAGAAGGTGCAAGAGAAACCTGTACAAGTGATGCCTGTACAAGCCTTGAGCGCACAGGGAAATGAAAATTGGATAAATGAGACTACAGAAGTAGATAAAGGAACAATATTTTTAGGTGATAGCTAGCAAGAAAAAACAAATCCCACCATTGGTAAAAATTGTGATGTAAAGATACAGTTATTGAAAGGATCCCACCTCATCTGGCTGGGAGTTTGGGTGAGGTCAGTGTGAAACGGCAAAGCGTTGGTGCATCAGTGTAAGGATCCAGGCAGGTGCATGGAAGCCTGAGGGCTATCTGTGCCAAAGGGAAATGTGGTGCTATCCAAAAAATGGCAATGTGTCCTGGAAGGCTTTTATTGGCAAGTGGATTCTGTTGGCTGTCTGTGCACATTAAAGGCATAAAGCTTTGAAAAGGGAAGATGGGATAAAACAGAACCTCCTGGAATAAAAACGTTTGGAAGAGAAAAGAAGATAAAAACTCTGCTGAAGTGGTGTTACAGTAAGCCCAAGGTGGGTGGGAATAAGGACAGGGAGAGAACGACTCAGAAACCGCCATAGGTCTGTAAAGTTTCCAAAGGACAAATATTTGAGAAGTTGCAGACAGCAGTTAATTAATCTGGAATAAAAAGTGCAGGGACTACTATGTAAAGCAGGCAAGAATGTCATCTTTAGTCAAAGGTTCAAAAAACTGCTGGAATTAATATAAATATATGATTGATGTACATTGCAAAAAAGTTCCCCATATTTCCCTGGATAAATAATCACCCTAAAAATAGCATTAAGCAGTCTGTAAGGAATGGAAAGAGGATTGACCAATACAGAGAACTGTACCTTAGAAATCAGAAAACATGGGAATGATTTGTGAATTTCTAAGAATCCACCTTACTAAGATTTAACAATTTTTTTTAAAAATAAAAATCATAAAAAATAAAGAAGAACGGAAGTGCAGTCAGTGTAAAAAGATGAAAGTCTTGATATTAGCAATGGTATAGATGGATAGGTTCTAGATGTAATAGGTAGCATTCCTCATATTTTAATGATGCTATTGAACCTGGGACAAATGCAGGGCAGCTCATAGGAATGAATATCCAGAAATGGAAATTCTCACCTCCAGGGGGAAGCAAAACTTAAATTATGTAATTGCTTAAATCAGAAGAGACCATATAATCCACATCCAAGACGTTGCGTAATATAATTGCAATTCCAACAGCAAGTACTTTTAATAAATATATCACATCAGGAATTGGTATTACCTGGGGGAATAAATTAAAAATAGTACTCAAATTGGAAAAAATTACTCAGTTCACGAGCATTAGTATGATCTCAATAGTATGCAAAGTTTTTTACAAAAAAGTTTTAAGAATAAGGAAATGACACAAAACATGATAAATGAGTTAAAATACAATGTAGGATCTCCACAAGAAGGTCATGCCTGACTAAGCTGATATCTTTAATTTAAAAGATAGCTAAGCTAATTCTCTAAACAAAGGAGGTAATCATATATCAAATCCATATGGACTTCAAAAAAATACTGTGTTTGTCATCTGCTGTATAGAGATTTGTTAATATAGGAATTAAGTTGTAGGAGAGGAAAGAGGATGAAAAAATTAACTAGAGGGAAAACGGGAGCTGGAGGGATGGTTGGAGGTCACCAAAGGAGCTCCCAAGGACTGATTATGGGACCAGTCTAATATAATGTTTCCATTAGTGATTGTGCCACAAAATCAACAATATTGAAAAAAAATACAATCTTGATGACACAAGTTATCAGAACAATTATGGGGAAGACTGAAGTTTCATTCAGAAGAAATGAGATGAGCACGTGAAATGGAAAAATAGTGCAAGTGGGCTGAAAGGCTGCCGTCAGAAGTGCAGGGTCATGCACTTGGGGGCTTGTACCAGGGTTGTGGGGAGAGACTGGACAGACACTGGAGTGCTAATCACAAGATAATTGAGGCAGTAGAGTGATACATTAGTGGAAAATGGACAAATTTGGTTGTAGCATGGATCATCTAACATCTGGCAGTGTTACGAAGTGTGCTTCCAACGCGAGGAAGCCTTAATGCTGTTTTGTATAAGGCATGTGTAAAGTATAATGCAGAAAAATCTGTGCCAATATGATCATATGTACTTAAGAAAAGTAAATTCAAACTGGAATAGGTGCCAAGGCAGCTTTATAAAATGCCTTAGGGAATGGAGAGACTGTTTTATGAGGGGAGATTAAAATCCTTGTTTTGTCTGACTCTATGAAAAAGAAAATTGAGAGGAAATACAATTACCGTCTCACACACAGAAGGATTTCTACATAAAAGATAGTATTAGCGCAAAAAGTAATAATTGCAAACTGATCTTGAGAATCCGTGGGGTGGAAATTTAGGCAGCTTCCAAATACGAAGCATGGTGGGATGAGGCATCTGACTAATTTTTAGATGAAGTTGTGTGTTGATTCATGAAAAAATTGCATATGACGTGCTTACAGGGAACAGATTTGGTAATAAAAAGGATTTCTCTTCCCAATAAAAAGACAAACTGGGAAGATGGGGAGGGAAGACTGTTTAAACTAATACTGGTAAACGTAGTATGAAGATATTCTTGTAAATTGAGAAATTAATGTGTTTTGGATTCAGAAGGGAGGAAAAACCTGTATATTTCTGATGTCTTAAAAAATAAACATCAAAATTGCTTTTTAAACAATTTTGCTTGTTTAGGGAGGTTTATCTTAATTTGGCACATCTTACAATGTGGATAGCTCTGTTAAAGGAAAACCTATTTTGTATTTCTAAACATTTTTTATTTTGAACATTTTTTTCTACTTTATTTGGAAAGAAGTGATTTTTACCTGGACATCTGAAGAAAAGCAAAACTATACTGCAGCCGACATCGTGGTAGATTTTTCACATAAAACCTTGATATGTGCCAAGTGTGACTGTATTTTGCTGTATGTTTATAACAGTAATTATTTTTGATGTTAGCTTTCTGCAGTAAAACACAATTTCTTGCAACTTATGGGAAGCATAAACTTTATGGCTCTCATATTTAGCATAGAGAAGAAAATCTCACAGCAAAAGAATAGTTAGTGTCTGGTATTAATATTTCTATGATTACTGTGAGTAGCTGAGCTGATTATTTTTATAGCCTGATTAAAAAAAAATAGAATGGAATAAATGGGCATAGTGCAGTGCTGTGTAATGTAATCCTCCTCACGGCAGCAGAGAAGAAGGAAAGGTTTCTGCTGGAAATGGCGTTTGGTCTAGCTCAGTAATGCAGTCTTTCCTTCAGTGCACAGAAAAGTATTGGCAGCCTTAGGCTATGTTTTGTATAATGTCACTTCAGTTATTCAGGTTTTTTGGGGCTTCCTTTTTCAGCTTGAAGGAATTAAGTCCCATTAAGATGGAAAAGATCCATATCTGAAATAGCGTAAATTGTTGATTTTGTGAAATGTGTAAGTTGTAACTACGCGAGCAAAACCAAATCTTTGACTTTGATGGCATGCTGTGTGCTTTCTCTGCCAAAACGTTTGTCCTTGCAGGCGATACATGGTGGAAGCCTTCTAAGGGTAAGGAGAACAACAGATGTGTTCCTGGGACTAGAGTATTGGGTTAAGTGTTTTGCTTGTTTGGGTTTTTTCCCAACTCGTTTCAGGTAAGTGATGATCATTTACCCAGACTTAGTGGGTTTGGTGAACAAATGAATCCCAGGAAAGTGTTAGGCTGTTGCCCATAGTCTTGCTTAGAAGAGCGAGCATTTTCAGAAGAGCGGGATGATTCCTGCTGGAGGGTGGCAGCTACCATGGGGCAGGAGCTGGCCGTGAGCTCCTCGCCCTGCTGTGCTGCTTCTATCCTGGCGTTGGCTCTGCAGGCAGGTAGTCCCGCTTCACACATAGTTGCCTTTTGGATTTTGGCTACGTCAATGCAATCCCATTGCTTTCAGCTCAAGCCTGGCGGCTTGGCCCCGCTGCCCAGCAGCTGCCGCGTCACTGCTGAGCCGGCACTGCCAGGCAGCGGAGACGTGACCTGGGTGCAAGGCAAGTGCTCGACTCCCGGGGAGATGCAGAACTTGATCTAGCATTGTCCTTGATTTGCACTATTCTCAGTCTTTCTTTCAAGGTCACCAGTGGGTGTGAGCATGGGGAGGATTTTCTCTGGCAGGCAGTGATGAGTCACCAGTGGAAAGCGCTGCAGGTGGGAGACTGCCTATGTCAGGAGTTACAAACGATAAACTAGTTAAGAAACCTGGGTGGAATAGGACTGGGCCCAATATCAAGCAAGACTATTTGCAAGTTTCTGATTTCTCAGTGAATCTTTTCCCTCAATATTTTCATTTTGAACGTTCAGACATCTCTGCATTTCGTAACTCAATATGTTGGTGTTTTTGTGTTATTTCCTGCTTAGACATAACTAGGGCATGCGGAGGATCTTGGAGGAGATCTAAGATAGCTATCATCTGAGATTTCTATCCTCAATTTGCAGACCATGCTGCGGAACAACATCTGAATATTCATTTTGAACTTTTGGGGGTTGCTTATCCAAACTATTTGAAATTCGCCAATCATTATCAAAGCTTAAATCTTCTTCTCTTTGCTTCAATTACTGAGAAATTGCAAATTCTTACTTGGGAGAGTAGTCAGTATGGGGAGATGTACTACATAGCCCCAACTTTGAAAGTGGGACAGTTCAAGTTACATGTTCTATTTTTTGTTTAAAAAGCCCCCTAAAGCAATGGAGGAAGGACATCTAAAGATTTACATTTCCTTTTTGGAATTTATAAATAGAGGCGGTCCTGCCTTAGCAAACTGTAATACCCAGCTTTGCTATTTGCTTGTTTGTTTGAGCAATGATGAAGTTACATAACTTTTCTTTAGGTAATACACTCATCCATGTAAGGAAAGTCAGTTCCTGTCTTTTATATCTGGATTTACAGCTTTCCTATTTTGGCTACTTCCTATATATGAATTACTTAGTCTTAGCCCTTGAACAACAGAGCTTCAAGAGCAGAATACGGTGTCAGTAGGGTATCCTGATCAGCATCACCCTGTGAAAATAGGTGTATATTAAAATTTGCGGTTGCACACGTCACAGACTGTCAAAGTTTGCCTTGTATTCAAGATTAAAAAGTCTTATTTCTATTCACTGTTGTCATGTTTTTCTTTCCCTTAGCTTTATTTGATCTTTGTCATCTTGCCTCTGTCCTCCCTCAGCTTTCTCATCTCTTATTCTCCCCATTGTGAAAGGTTTTTATTTCCCCTTGCTGCAGCACTGCATCTGGCTTCAGTTTTTGCTGTTTCTCCTGTTCTCTATGCATGTTTTTCTTTCTATCATTAATATTTACCCCGTATTTCTTTGTGGTATGGACCACTCTGTGTTTGGATGCACTGAGAATGAGTGAACATGGTCCTGGGGGTGAAAAGTTATAGCTTCTTTGATGGCCAGCTCCATAGCTCTAAAAATAACGCAGTCAGGTTGAGCGCTGTAGAGGCCAGAAGAACACATCTCTCTTAAAATAAGGGGTGGAAGGTTCACCCATTTTGTTCCTGCCATTGTATAATATAAAGTTGGTTGCTCTTGGGAGGGATCCAAACAGCTGGATGGATTTTGTCTGTGGCCCTGGTACGGGCAATCAAGAAGCAGAGAAGCACGTGTGTGACACAGGAGGCTGGTGGTAGGGAAGAAACCTTTGAAAACATTAGAGGGGAGGGGTTTTATCCAATTGCTCAAGAGGAAACTTACTGATTCTTGCATGCAGTAGGATGCTGCTACGGGACAGCGGAACGAGCCCCTTCAGGACAGAAGTGTGGAGCCCTCTTTGGAAGGGTTTCCATTGCACCGCACCATGAACTGAAAGGCAGGCAAGGAGAGGTTTTTCCCCCTGATTTGTATAGTTGCATCTGAAGGACAGGCCTTTGCACGTAATTTCAACTCTGTGCAAAACATAAGGGAAAAGCATTTAAAAACAAGTCAAAATGAGTGGTAGAAATTTCTTTTATTTTCAGATGGCCAGGCTGATATTGCAGAGACTAGAGAATGGAAAAAAACCCTCCCTAAAAATATAACAATGCCTGCAGAAGGCTTTTTTTTCCCTCCCTCCCTTCTTTTATTTTAAGAAGAATCGTTTTGTTTACTTTCTGAGATTTCTGCTGCATCAATATGACAGATCATGTTACTTTAGTGATTAGAATTATTCCTGCGCGGGTCTGTGTGCAGCTTTCCTTTTGCATGGAAGAGAAATGCTCCCGTACGCCAGAGCAGGCAGTGCCCCTTCTGTTTGCAAAGTGAAACATGTCGTCTCCAGAAGCAGAAACACATTTGTGATGGGAGGGGAAAAAATATTAATCCTTTCAAGAACTGATTTTCCAGACCATGCTTTTGCAAGCTACCACATGTGTAAACTGAAGCTGCTTATCTTAGATAAGGCTAGAGGGTAAGGACAGATGTGTGCGAACAGGAAAGAAGAGAAATGGCTAAGCACAGACTCTAGCTGCAACACAAGTATATTTATGTGTTTCTATAAACTGAAACATGATTAGAAAAATGACCAAGTCCGGAATGTGAAAAAAGTTAGAAGGTAGAAAATGCCCCTTTGGCGTTAGGGATGAGCGTCGCATGGGACTGGGGGACGGCACGGCGAGGCAGCGAGCGCATCCCTCCTTTGCTGGGCTCGTGCGCTGGACACATCCGGAGCCAGTCGGTTCCTCACCCCGGGAATCTGTGCCTCAGCGGCGAGGCCGCAGCGGGAAATGCTCCCGCACGCACACAACTTCAGAGCCCATTTCACTTTCCTTCAGATGTCCCCACGCTGCGGTAGCATAACGTGAGCCTGGTGACGGTAAGCGTCACTGGGAGTACAAGGGACCTGTTCAAAGGCTCGGGGTGATTCTGCTGGGTTAAATTTTTATCCATTGGAAATACATGGGTTTTTTAATAAAATCTTTTTTTTTAATTATTTTTTAAGCTAGAATGGGGTATGATGAGAAACGCAATGTGAAGAAATTAAAAAGATTTCACTGCCCCCTAAGGAAAAAAAAACAAACCCCACAAAATAACTCTCACATGCTTTATATTTGTTTACTAACTGGAAACTCTGGATTATTTTAACAATTGCAAGTAAGTACTTTTTCTTTACTTTACTTCTGCTACTGTAAATAAAATGTGAAATACTTTCCCTGTACAGGAAATAATTATTTTACCAATTCTATAGTTTACTTGTGTTTTGTATACTGAAACTTATTTTCACCTTTCTGATGAAAATGGGTAAGTTACTTCAACCTGTCTCTATACATGTATTCTTTTTTTTTTTATTAGTAAATTTTTTTTTGGTATGGGCTGTACGCAGGTATCTGAACCAACGTATTTTATCCTGAAGTTCTGTTCCATTCGTGAGTAATCTCTTTTCACTTTTTTATTAAGTAGGTGATTAGAGGGATAGGCACATACTGGTAGTTTTTGAATTATTTTGGCTTACACTAAAATAAAATTCCATTTAAAATGAGAATATGTTTAATGTGTCATTGAATGAGACTATAGCTATCTCAAGATAATGGTCTAACTTTTACTTGCAGCTGTATCCATCAAACACAAAGTAAAAAGGCGACATGAAAAATTAGAGTAATAAAAGAACAGATATTTTGCTTTAGTGAGAGACTGTGTGTAACCTGCCCTGGTGAACATTAAGAGAAAATTGTCTTCCTGCAACTACTTAACATTAGTATCATGTGTTAGCAGCCGCCAGACCAATCCAAAGTAACAGGCATTTGGGCAAGGAAATTTTTTTTTTTTTAATTACTCTCTTATTAGTTTATTTTAGTATGACTGTGAACACATAAATGTATTGTTTTAAGTAAACTTTTAAAGTTTATTTATTGTTTAAGTAAACTTTGGTGTTGATAGAAAAAAATTCTCATGTCTTTCCAGCTTTTCATTTTCTTGATGTTCCAGCTCCTGGAATACTAAAAGTTGATTTAAACCTCTGAATTCAGGAAAAGAAAAAAGAATCTCAACGTTAGAGTTACAAAATAAAAATTGTGGAAATATTACCTTCCTGTAACATAAATGCTGAAAAGCCAAAAAGCAAATGAACAGTCTAAAATTTATTTCGGATTTCACTGGGGATGGGGACAGGGCTGTACTAAACTCAGCTTCTTAGCTCTTTAGGTTCAAAATACCACAGAGTATTTTCAAGAGCTTCTACTCTGTCTCCTCCTTGCATCTCCCAACGAGGATGTGGATTTGTCATAAAAACTCTGTGAAAACTGGCAGAAAAAGTAGTTCTGAGCGGCTTTAATCCTGTTCTTTGGATTCATACAAGGAAGCCAGCTATTTGTCGTTTCATTTTTCACGTTGTCTCTCAGCCTTCGCTAAATACACCATTAAGCAGCTTCACATCAGATCTAAATGTGAGGAAAACCACAGCCTTTCTTAGAGAAAGTGTCAGTTGTGTCTGGGAGGGTCGGGGGGAGGAGAAGGACCCATCCTGTTAACTTATTTTACCTCACTTATCTTCCCTTTGAATTGTCATCTGCTTTGCTTTGCACCGTTCCTCTGACACCGGGGGAGGAAGGAGATGCCATCCTCTTCACAAGTTGTCATGACATTCTCCCCGGTGCTCGTCACGTGTGAGCAGAGCCAAAGCGGGCAGAGCCTGCGGCACGGTGGGCCTGTGGTCTGCAGTGGTGGATGTGGTTTCAGCCCGGCCCCGAGGAGTCCCCCGAGCCCAGCTGAGCCTGCTCCTTCAGCGAGGCACCGCCGTGCCACCGCTCCTGGCAGTGGGCATTTGTAAACTGTGGGGCTTTTTTTTCCCAAGTGGACATATTCTTCCTACCATATGAGCAAATTATTTAGTTCAAGTACTCCCAAATTCAGCCACAATTTCTTGTAGGTACAAAGAAAAGAGACTGAGTTAAGATTTCTGTAAGAAGGAGCTTTTAAGAGAAAAGCTTGGCTTCTTCCTATGCTTGGTGGGACCAACGCTCATAGCCAACAATTTTTGGTGATGCTCAGGTTAGGAAGCAGAAGACCACTTCTCCCCTCCTCCCCCTGGCTGCCTCCTGGTGCTGAGCCGGGCTGAGATGGGGCAGGGGCTGTCCCTGACCCTCACCAGGGCCCGCGTCCCCGGGGCAGAGCAGGGGCTGCAGAGGTGCTGGGGATGGGGCCACCACCTTGGCTCGCAGCCCCATTAGGTGGGTTGCCATTACCGAGGGTAAAGGAGGTAGGGATGGGCTGGTGAGAAAAAGGGCAGGAAAAGAGCCATGTTCCCACTGTGCTGGAGGAGGAATAAACTCGACTAAGTTTTCGTCCAGACCCTGCATAGGGAAGAGTCGTGGTTGCCACCAAGGCATGGGAGCTGCCATAGCTGCGTGTGCAAGTGGGATCCCAGTGCAGACATGTCGCTGTTGGAGCTGGTTACATGGGGACCATTACCATCAGTGACTTGGCGTAAGGCCCAACTGAGAGCTAGCCACCCAAGGATTTATAGGATTTATTTCTGGTTTTTTATTACTAGATTAGTTTTTCACTGGATGGGTTCCTTGAGCTTGTTGTCGGAGCAACCACAGAGGTGGGTGGGAGTGGGGACGTGCCAGATGGGGGCAGACAGTGGCCTCAGGGGTGGCACGGGCTTCACTGGGGCATGAGGGGATGCAGGGATGGTGGAGGCAAAGGTCTGCTGTCATCAAGAAGGACCTTGCTCCAGAGTGTCCCAAATCCCTCCCCAAAGGTCCTTCTAAGTGGCTATAAGACCCTCTTATCCTTCAAAAATGTCTTCTGCTCTCTGATGCATCGCTCATGCTGCAGTTTTCATAATGTGATCACGCCTGTCACAGATGGAATATTTTGTGAAGTATTCTGTCTATAATATAAGAAATATGCTAAACATCACCATTATGCTGCAGTTGAAATGTAGAAATGAAAATATAAGTTGAAAGGTAGAGCTATAGCCTCTGCTGTCTTTATAGCATGCTGTCAATGGGAGTTGTTAACCCTTAAACCACCTGGGAGCAGCTCATTCACTGTGGGGAAAATGCTGGAATAGAATTAAGGGTTAATAAAATGTAACAAATTTAATTTTCTACAGCTATAGCTGACCACTGTTTTTCAAGTTCTGTAATAAATGATTTAACATGGAATGGTAACACAAACTGTTGCAAAAATAAATCTGCGTGTTAAATCCCACTTTTCTTTTGACTGAGGCGGAATCGGTTATTAACTGCATGATCAGAGCGCAGACGCTGAGTCCTATTCTTTCCTTAATTGAGAATTGCTGTTACAGATACTTGATAGTAGTTCATAGTGGCAATAATCCCTTTTGAAAACGGTTGTTATTCTAGTTCATAAGTAGCTTGCCGGGGCACTAACCCCAGCTTCACCTCTGACGGTTAGGAAAAGAATCTGGTCGGTAGCTGGTGGTGATGTTTAGTGATTTCCTACTAGATGATTGCCAAAGCAACAATGCAAGAAAACATAACTTTTAAAATAGTTTACATTATCTTTGGTTAGAAGGAAGTTGTAGGCTGTGAAAAATACTGTAGCTCTCATTGTTCGCAGTGAAAATCCATTGCTTACTGAGAGTGCTGACTTAAAAATTCTTGCACGTCTTTTGTTCATCTTGCATGCTGATGCACATGACCTGCTAATGCAATGCTTGGCTTTCCATACAGAGCCATTCATCCATGTTATATGTGAATGAAGCTTCCTGGTTTGTACATGTGCTGTGTCACATTCCTCTGGTTTTCTAACAAAGCTTTTAATTGGTATGCTGTGACTAATGAGCATGAAGTCCCAGAGGAAATGGAGCAGAATTTTCCATTATCCACCAAGATGAGCTTCAAGCACATAGATTATCAGGGCTTGAACTCCAGGATAAACCAGGGCCAAAGGCTCCAAGTATAATGGAACCTCGTAGCTGAATATTTTGCTTCCATAACATTAAATTAATAGTTTCTCAGCAAAACTGCATTGTCTGTCTGATAGCATTGCGCAAACTGTAACTAGCATTTTGCTTGGACATCAGATCGAATCCCTGACCCTTCACTGTTAAAGTTCCCATAACATTTGAGTGCTGATGTCCTGCCTTCGTTCCGGTTTGGGTAATGATGTGTTGCATACTTCCGTGGGATAAATCTCTCTTCGGTTTCAAGCAGAGAACTTGCTCTTCATTCTTCTTCTGAAAAACTATTGTACAGTGTTGCTGACACAGGACTGCTGCCATATGGTGCACCAGAAGTGGTTGTTTTTGTGGGGAGTAAGAGCTCTGACTCAGACTTCAGTGTGTTCAGGACCACTTTGCTTTTGAGATTAGACAAGATTGGATGCAGTGAGAGCAGCATACCTGCAGGCTACATCTGCCAAGTAGAGCAAAGTAATTCTCTTCTGTGCCTTACATTCAGCACACCTACTAAGTGTCCCCAACAAGCATGATATCAAAGAAAATTTAAATTACGTTAAAAGCATAAAAAGATAGTGCTACTGGGATTGGTGGGGAAAATTACGGCTAGCTTTCCAATAAAGTATATGGAATAATATTTTTACCAATTCACTCTTTTAGTATTTAACCCAATTTACAATTTATCATTTCCTCCTTTCTAAGAGAGACTGAGTGTGAGTTATGTTTTGCAGCCCAGAAGAAAAAAAAAGAGATCATGTTTGGTTTTTTTTTATTGAAAAGGTTAGTTTCAGCAGGATCAGTTCCCTGAACTGTCATAGTTCAGTGTGTGGCTGTGCAGAAGTTTGTGGGGACAGGGACTGGAAGTGAGGGGCTGAGGGAAGAGGGATGTCTCCTTGCAGTGACATTGCCACCTCCTACCAGGTTACAGTTCATGAAACCATGGCTTATGATTTGGGAGCCCAGAATTAAAAAAAAAAAAAAAAAAAAAAAAAAAATCTAATCTCTCTTCCCTGTTGAAACTTCTCCACTAGAGAAAAACACCATGGCTCTGGGTGGGGACTACCTGCGTGGGGCAGGTTGGTCCTTCTTGGCGCAGGTAGCTCCTCACCTCCCCAGCAGCAGCGGCTGCATGAAAGCAGCCTTTGGTTTGCTCCTCTCTCTCATGGCTGGTTTGCTTCATTTCCTACCCCCGGAAAGGTGATTGCCTTTTGATGGGCTTTTGTAGACGCCCTCCGTTCCCATCCTGTGCGGGAGTTACCAGCGTGCCGTCAGCCCGCGCCGTCACCTCTCGTGCCCGGTGCGCGTGTGCGCGGTTTCTCTGGGGCGCGGATGGGTGCGTTGCACGGCGTGAAACGCAGCGAGGCAGTGTGCAAGGAGTTCCATGCATCTTTTTGAGAAACAATTACAGATTTGATGCTCCAGCAGGATCTTGGCCAGTTGTTCCACAATACAGAATTTTTTTCTTTGTATATTAAAGAAAAAGGAATTAAATTCTATATAAGCACTGTATTAATAGAATATTAATGTTGTATTATGAGGTTAAAATGTTAGCAAATGCAAATACCAAGAGCAACAAGTACATTGTGTATTCAAATTGTGATATATTGCCTTTTTATCTTGTGAGGATGGGGTTTATGCTTCCTCTCTCATCAGGAGTTCTGTGTGCATTATTAACTGTGGATAGCTGTAAATAATTGCCTGTCCTTTTCTTACTGTCACATATACCACGGGGACAACATAACCGTGCACCAGAGCATGGTACCTATTATTGCTTTGAAGCCTAATGAGAAGGGAAGGGGGAGGGAGTTGAGTTTAAAGGTTTTGGACACATTTGCAATGCAGGTGAGAGAGCACAGATGATATACTCTGGTGTGGCACGGAGTCCAGCCACCCACCCATCCAGGTCACTGTACTTAAAGTGCATAAAACCAAGGGAGTTGCTCCGCAGGTCAGTCCCGCCTTTTGTTTTCATTTGACAGGTCTGTGAAACTCGGGGCGTGGGCGTCTGCTGAGCACCGTCACACCGCAGGCTGTGCTTGGTGACCCGAGTGGTACCACAAAATGCGCCGTAGCTTTCATCTGTGGGACGCCTTCTGGCTTGCAGCAACGCAGCGTGCCTCGGCCCCGGGGCCGGTCGTGCCGCTGCAGCCCTTCTGGGGCTGGTAGGGAGGGATGGTGCCCGGGGCTGCTGGTGCTCCCCAGCCCATGCGCCTGGCCGTAGGGCTGCTCTGGACTTCTGGCTCCTTGCTTCTGTTTAGGAGTCCACAGCTGGAGGGAGGACTCCTGTGTCCCGTCCAACCACCTTGTTGTCCCAGACAGCAGCAGTGTGGAATCACACTTACAGATTTGCCGGTTTCCAACTCAAAAAAACCAGCTTGGTTTTCATACTTGCTGTGCATATTGGAAAGCTGTTTGGTCCATCACTCCTTTCCTTAGCCAGAATTGTAGCATTCCTGCTGTGCAGAGAGCCTTTACCTTTACCACTTGAAACATCTTCTGTGCTGCAAGGGTGGAAATGATCATGGCCAGCCTGTTTCTCTCTGTAGGGAATCATTTGGGAATATCCTCTCGCCATCCCTCTGGTTTTTTGACCCCATGTGCTGTCATGATAACCTGGAGAAGTCACCTGTGTGGTTTTATTTTCATGAGAGTGAGAGGCAAGTGATTAAAAGCATTTAGGGCCCATCCCTTGATGTCCTGCGTGAGAAGCATTGCCAGCAAAAGCTCCAGCCTTGTGCCTTTAAAAAACAAACATGTTTTCCCACCAACTTCAACAGGTACCCAAATGCACAAAAGCTTCAAAGAGTTGTCAGGCAACAGCAAGGATGTCAAAACCTGCTCTTCACAGATCCCACGTCTGTATTTCCAATAAAATTAAAAACAAGTATTAAACTTTTTTACAAATGGGATTTTGGCAGCTGTACAGAAATGACCTTTTCCCAGTCAGTAGTATAGCTGTTCATAAAGGTCTGTATGGAGAAAATCAATGCTAATATATGCTAGATGTCTAATATTTTCACATTTGTATTGTTGGTTTTACTCTTTTCATTAAAAGCCGTAGAACTTTCTTCCGGATTTTAAACTTACATTTTAAGGAGCTATAAAGCCATAACCTTTAGGATTCTTACCTGCTTTGCAAAAGGAGGGTAACGGTGTTTGCTTTTTTAGTGCTTTGAGAGAGATTCGTATCCTAGTAAAATATACCCCCCTAGTTAATCTGACGCTTCACTAAGCAAATGTAAAAGTCAAAATTTTTAAAAGAATGAGAAATACTTGAATTTTTAACAAATCTCTGAAATGAGATGTCATCTACTACTTTTTAGTGCTTGGTTTGTTGGAAAGACCAGAAGTACAGCCCTTATTGACTTAGTCCTGTGCTGAATGTAAATTCGCACAAAGAGGAGCGTTTAACACGTGACTGACCTTTTACAGTGTGAAATGAAGAAATGCACTGTTAAGGTTACCAGAGTGTGGCAGGATGTTTAATCAGCTTCTTTGCTTTAAAGAACAGTAGGAAGGAGATGATGTATTAAAGATGATAGTTTCTTTTAGATTTTAACTCGTAATGCCAGGATCTGAGTACAATAGCAGATTAAATCTCTGTAAGGGAACTTCCTACTGGACTTTCTATTTTTAGATGTTTGTGGCCGCTTCTTCCTTCACTTCTCACTAGTTGGCTTTTTCTGTCTTGAAGACTTGAGTTGCTTTCTCTGAGTTCTGCTTCCAAATTCTGTGTATTTCTGTTTTGAGCAATCTTTTTTCCCCCCTCGGTTTTATAAGTAAAAGGCAAAAGAAGACAGCATAAATGGAGCCATGCATTTTCTGATTGTATTTTAGCTCGCACATGAGGTAAATTCATGGCTTTGAGCGCTAAATATTTGCAACACTCTTAGCATATGTGTAACAGCACTGCAAACTTACATGTAAGAATAATAAATCAACACAGATTTGCTTTTGCAGCTGGGTAGGTAGGATAATCTGGTGTCCTGTGCATTCAGCTTGTCCCTCACATCTGAAAACTTCCCGTAGCTGTGAGTACCTCCTCCAAGGCATCCTAAGTCAGATGGCTTCACCTGGCTGTCTTTCCTCTCTAACCAACACTAGCTGGTTCCAGAATAGCTCTGTATTTTAGGAACTGCATCCTTTTCTTCTGCTATGCTCTGTGCCTTCTCTTGGGAGATTAATTTACAATAGGAGTCCTGATTCTAATCCATCTCAGACCTGGCACATCTGGCGTTATGATAGTAATTTTAATTACAATTAGACATTCTTCCTCTTCTCCACTCTTCATCCTCAGGATGTTGCAGTTCTGTGCATCAACATCCCGCCCTCCTTCTATTATGTTTTCAGGCGTCGCATCTCTTGCATTTCACTGTCTCTCAAAGGTCTATTTGTGTGTCCATTCTGCCTTTCTATTCTAATTCAGGTAATAAGTATGCATTTTCCAGAAGTTTCAGTAACCGCTTCTTTACGCATAATTTGTATTTTTTGGATCATACATTTACTTCTGAACTTCATCCTTATGCCAGTCAATGATGTTCCTTATTTTTAATAAGGTATATTAACACATTAAAACAATTATAATATCCTCCTAATAATCTTGTACCTTTAGAAGGATGGTCTTCTTTTTCACTGTAACAAATTTTTATTTTATTGTTTTTTAATGAACCAGCTTCCCAGTCTCCTGTCTCTTTGATGTTTTGTTCTACTTCAGCTGTCACCAGTCTAAATCAGCATTTTGCTTTTGCTTGCTCTTGAACCCACTGGTGGAGTTCTCTTTATTCTATTCTAGTGGGCTTTTAAGTTACAAGTCTTTTACTCCCGTACTTTGTCAAAAGTACTCCAAGTACTGTGCTGCTCCTGTGTCATTTAATAGTGGCTGTATTTTGTCCTTGTCCATTGTGGGAATGCAGCCAGATCAGAGCAAGAATTTAAGTCAAATGCCTCTAAAAAGCTTGTAATCTTAGAAACCTCCTTTTGAGGACACCGGAGTGAAAGTTGTCGCTGACATTCAGCAATCTTTGTTACGCTGAGTCTCTAGCTTTGAATACTGCCCGTGTCTTCAACATCAGATCTACTACCTGCCTCTTGCAATGGCAAACAGTCCAGCACAGGCAGTGAGATAGTGACAGCTGATAGCACCCACCCATGGTGCATCTTAAATGTCTTAAATCCAAGAGAACAACCTGAGTTCCTGCTTTTTGTCCTCTGGTTTTAATCTGCTCTTGGGCTGGAGAAGCTCCAGGTACGGTGCTGTCACCACAGAACTAACATAAACACACATGTTTTTGTCACTGGGCTCTCCTTTGACTGCGTTGTTTTGTCCATGGCTTCCCCTTGCCGGGGGAGTGTCCTGGCTGCTGGGTTGCAGGCTAATGGAGAGAGGGTAACTCCTGCTGTTCCTGCTGACGTTGGGCCACCACAGCCAGGAGCACAGAGGACAGCGGTCCAAGAAGCCAGGAAGTGTGATGAAGAGTGGTGGGATTGCTGCGTGTTGGATATGGGAAAGCCTCTTCCCTCCTCTAACTTCTAGGCATCTCTTGGGTCCCTCTTGGATCCAGCTCACAGTGTCTAGAAGAAGGAATGAAATCTGCATAAAAATTTTGCTCTCTGTGTCATAAGGATTGTCAAAACCAGAAGTCTAAGCATTAGTTTATTAGTTTTAAGAATGGTGTAACTGAGGTAAAAGCATTAGCTGCATCATTGAAACAAGTCTCCCCAATGACACTGTCACGTTACCCCTGCAGAAAACCCTTATAAAACGTGTTTACAGTGGGTTATTTAAGGGACTATTCTTGAGAAGTGCAAGGTCATGTCTTCAAAGGATATTTCTTGTAGCAGCTCTGGCAAAACACACATACACAGCCGCAGCAGGTTGTCAGAGGTTACACTAGTACTTTCTGGAAGGGAATTAAGGCAAAACAGGGACACACCAAGTGTTTGGAAGAACTGGGATGAAACTTAGGAGTCTACATTTGGGCTGTGGCGTATGAGCCTTGGAGTGGCTGCTTCTCCCCACCTACGTCCTAGCTGGGTCCAGAGTAACTCTGAGGAGGCCACAGTCAGCACTGGTTTTCATTAAAAAATAATAAAGTATGAGCAGCAACCAACAAACCTTCTGTAACTTCATAATCAGAGATAACACAATGAGCAAAATGAGGATATGGTAAAGAGCATTACAGAAACTCTGTTCACTGCTAAATAGCAATTTTATGCAGACTGTGGATGCAGCCCATTACTGGGTCCTGCCACTACCTTCCTTCCATCTCCCTTCCAAGCAGGGGCAAAGTCTATGGGTGTAGGAAGGGTAACTGCACTCTCTTTCCTCCCCAAGGATACTTTCTGGGCATTATAAAGTGAGATTTTGATTTTGCACAGCCCTGAGTAACTTGCAACAGGCCCAGTGGAGCTTGGGACCCTACTTTGGGAACCGCTGTCTTGGATTTTAAATGTGAAATCACGATAGCATCTGTTAGCATTTAGTCTGGTATTTAGATGAACCTGGATTTTGGTATGGAAACCTAATTAGTCTGAATTGGCACTACTTTTTCTCACATGAAATAAAAATCATCATCAACTGAATAGATAGAACAAATTTTATTGATGCTTTGGGAGGTGCAAGCATTGCCAGTGTTAATTAAAGTATTGTCACATGCTTTTCCAGGACAGGATTTCAGTATATTGGTGCATTTTCATACCTTCTGCCTATATGGTAGGAGCACTCACTGCTAATTGGATGGCAGGTAGCCATGAACCATCAAACACTTCTCTGCGTTTGTCCCAGAAGCATGCTCAGTCTGCTTCCTAATGGAGGATTTCTTTGCCAGATATTTTTCCTGTATTTCTTCATACTTTTCCCAATAGAGAGTATCTTCCAATTTCAGCTCTTTTCCTTTGTCACGTTGACCCCAACGCTGTTCTTTCTGGATTTCCTGCATGCTTTGTTTTTCCAAGTTTCTGTTTTCAGTTTGTGATCATTCTTTTGCGCTGATGGAGCATCTGCCCATAATTTGCATTTCTCTATTGTGAAATGCACAATATTGCATTTGTGAAAAGCCATTTTGTTACACTGAGGCTTTGAATCAGGGATGAATTCCAGTTTAGTCTGTTGTTCTCAAGGATGACTTTTGGTCATCTAACTTCAGTGCCTGAATGAACAGCCTGGGCTCCTGATACAGCAAATAAAACCTCCATAGAGAAGTTCAGAGCACTTTGGTCTTCCTGATCATGTATCAGATTGTCCTAAGTTGATCGGGGATGGGAAAAGGTATGTCCTAAGGAAAGACTTTCTTTGTCTCTTGCTTTTTATGGAAGGTGATGATTCTGTTGTGCTGTTACAGTTCTTCTGTCTCACATTATTAAAAGGCTAGATCACGGTTTCTCTGTTTCTCAATTCTATAGCAAGGTTGGAAAAAGATAAGAGTAAGGGATTGATAAATCTAGGAGTGGCATGATGTATTGAGGATGCCTGTGATTACCCACCCAATGCTACTGAAAATCTTGCAGAGATGCTTTTTTTTTGGTCAACACAGTCTCCACAGAAGAGTCCTGGGAAGGTTGTGTCAAGGCTGAAGTGCTCATAGCACAGCAGAGTTTTCAAGCTTCATTATCAGATCCCAGGGTGAAGGTATGGGCTACACAGGGATGATTCTGGCCTTTCACCCTTCTTAATGTTAGAAGAGACGCTGAGGCTGCTTTAGGTGGGCCTGCAGCATCAGCCTCTCTGCCAAAATCCCTTAATGATACAGAGGAAACTCATGAGCTGTTGTGCTTCTTCAGCCTTTAAGAGAGGAGGGAATCCGGTCCAGGCTGAGAAAATTAAGAAGAGACAGAGAACATCGTGTCTTTAAAAAACCCCAAACAAAGCCAAAAAATGAAGGACCCCTCTATTTTCTGTTACTGAACTCAGCAGTCTGACAAGTGGGCTAATGCCCACCTTTCATCATTGCTGTAGACAACGCTGCTCTCAGGGTCTAGCATATGGTTTAGCTATTCCGCTTCCATTTAAATGAGATCTTCAAAACGAGATTGTTTCATGCTGTGCAGTGCACATTTATGCAGCCACTTGACAAATATTTTGCCTTTTCCTTGCCTGTAAATGGTAGCTGCTTGGAGAAAAGTTGTCAGGAGGCCATCACCACCTGAGCCTTTTTTTTGTTGTTTTCTGACTGTTGACCCTATCGTATGGGGTGAATTCCCAGATCTTGCCAGGCTATGTGGGGCTGATGTAGAAATTTTCATTTAACGTTTACAGCAAAGGCAATCTGTCCACTATTGCCCTCCATAAAGTGTCACTGGTTTATTGACAAGATTGGCTTATAAAAATACACATACAGAGTGAGTGAAAACTTGTTTCCTTACTATAAGTGATCTTAACAAAGAGCTTTCCGGACTTGAAAGGCAAGGCAAGTAAGCATTACGCTATGATTTAGGCTTCTGCAGTAGAAAGTCTTTTAAAACAGTTCATAGAGATCTTCTTTCTTAAATGACTGCTGACCTTTAATAAGGTGGTAGCCAAAATTTTGGGAGGGGGTTTGTTTGGCTGGGTTTTTTTTAGTTTGTGAGGTTGTTCCTGCCTGTAGATTGAGAGTTGTTTCCTTTTGCTGTTGAAGGCTGAGGTTGGGAAGGAAGACTTACTGCAATCTATTTCAAGAATAGTCTGAGGAGGAGGAAATTCCCTTCTTGTTGCTAATAGCTGGTGCAGATCGCTCTGCTGGAGGAGGAGAATAGTTCAGTAAGTTAAAAAATTTATATGAAGTTTTGATTTCATGTATCTTATTATTATCTAGAAATTGCATTGTCTGTATTGCAAACACAGTATGTTTTATCATCTTCTTTGTTAAGGGGTGGGGGAACTGTGGGTATTGTGAACCCAGCAGATGCTAATTTGGTGATATAGCAAGGGTGAAATGTTCAGTTAGAAAAGAAAGCAATAGCAGATCAGCTACTGCTTGTATGACACAGCATCAGCCGAAGCCAGTGAGGTATCTCTGAGAGACATTAGCAGTGCATTTCATTATCCAGCAGCTTGGATTAAGGGAGAGAGGTAATTCTGCCCATCTGTAATGTTCTGTTCTTTTCAGATGTTTCAGGTTGCTTTAGGGTACTTCCATCAACAATTTAGAATCAAGGGCCCTGTTTAAATGTCGATAGCAGGGCAATCCAAGCCTCCCTCGAGGCGGAGGCAGGTATCCTAGGTGAGCATATTAGAATGAGAGGGTTTGTCTAGATGCATTTCTCTTTCACTTTAATGGAGAGTAGAGAGGTGCTCCAGGAACACTCATTCCAGAAGCACGTGCTGTCACGCTGGAAGCAGACGGCACCACAGGCTGTGGGCAGCGGACCTGGGTGTGGAGGCGAGGTGAAAGCCCTTGTGCTTCTCCATGACACGATGAAGATGCTCCTGTTGCGGGGGGGGGGGGGGGGGGGTGCTGGAGTAGAGTGGGACGCCCTGAAGCCCCCTTGCCCCCTGCTCATGCCCCGGGGGGCTGGCTCAGGGAGGAGGCAGCTGGGGTGAGGAGAGGCAAAGCCCAGGATCCTAGCCAGGTCTGGCTCGGTCCCTGCCTCCCTGCCTGCTCCTCGGCTGTCTGTAGGAAATCTGTCTTCATCCCGGTGGCTGGGAATCCACCGCTGCTTCTGGGCCCCTTGTAGGAGCTGTTACACTGATGCCAAAGAGGCTCTGCACCCCAAAAGCCTTAAACTGCTGAAAATTCACAGTTGTTCCCTTTTTGCTGCCCCTAGGAACTGAGGTTTGGTAAGCAAACGAGGGACTTTCTTAAACTTTCATGCAGCAGAACTCAAAAGAAAAGAATTAATTAAAAAAAAGAAGCAGCTGGAGGTGGAAGAAACATCTTCCACCAGATAATTTATCTCTGCAACCCCTTCAAGCCAAAAATGTTGCTGCAGGTGTGAAGTTAGTTTGCTCGTGAAGCTGCTTGTACACCCAGGTGTGCCACCCTCCCACACTGTCCCTGTGCTAGCCTTCGAGAAGAGACGCATTCCAGCACTGAGCATCTCACCCCGTCCCATGTTCTGCTTTGGGACTTGGCCAGGTGGGACTTGTTTTCACTTTTATCCTCCCCAGACAGTATCATCTGCTTTGGATTTCTTAAAGTTCTCTGTCAGATGTTTGTGCCAAAATACGAAACTATTAATGTTCATTTCATTCATGCATCCGTTTGAGAAGATTATTGCTACTTTAAAATGAAAATTAAATATTTAACTGAGGGAGGATTTCTGCAATCCATTTTAAAGTATCATTTATTATATTACGAGTAGTAGCCTGAAACCCATGTCCCAGAATTCAGTGGACAGTTATGCCACAGGCTGTACTGGAAATTCTTGCACCTCTTGATAAGTTGATAGTTTAATTGATAATTTATTTGACGATGAGCAATATAGAGAGGGAGAGATATGCTGTGAAACATACAGGTGTAACTTTACATGTTTGTGCATACAGGTGTATATATGGGATAGTTCAAAGTCTAATGATGAATAAATTGAGAATGTCAGATTGTCTTCCAGCCTACCTACATGAATTTACAAAATTTTTGAAAAGTGTCAAATAACTAAATGTTGCAGCATTTTCTTTATTTCACTTTTCTTACATCACTTTGTTTTCCTGTAACTTTGGGCCTTTGTATTTCTTGCAATTGAAAGCCCAGATTTCAACTTTTAAACTGTGTCTTAGACAAATTTCAGGACTTCCATTTTTACCCTGCCATTGGACATCCTGAAAGAAAATCGGTACTTTGTCTGTAAAACATGTTGGGTGCTTTTAGTGTGTTTCAGGTATTTGGAAATTTTACAGTTATCTCTTCCTTTAAATAGAACTGCATATGTTGTCATTCCAAGTGCTGAGAAGTGGCATTGTAAGGCAATTCTTTTGGTACTCATAAACAAGCTTCCATATGACAGTGCTTTGAAAGTGTTTTTTAAATTGTGCTACATCTGTGTCTGATGTTAAAAGCATTAAAAAACAGCCAAAAAACAAGCCCTCCTAACAGCTTCAAAATGCCGAATATGTATACACCGTATATATCCAAAACTGCCTGTCTTTAATTTAAATAGCAAACATAAAACGGGGGGTTTCGGTGAGCGCTGGGGAAGCGGCGCAGGCAGGGGTGGGCTGTAGCAGCAGTCCGTAAGCGGGGTCTGCAGAACGCCTTTGGAGGGCAGGCTGGTCGCGACGCTGTGTGGTGGCGAAGTAGCAGAAATCACGATCCGGCAGCCGGATTGAGCGGTGGTGGCTTCGGGCAAGGTACGTGATACTGTGAATGGACTTGCACCAAATTTGTACGAGGGTGGCAGAAGCTGTTAAGGCCCAGCAGCTGAGTATTGGTAAATGAAGCCAGCGGCAGGCTGAGAGAGACCCTGGTTTAAAACTTAAATAAGTGCGTAGGGTTCGTTAAAAAAGAAATCTTAATTACATTTCAATTTTTTACCTAGTATGTGTTTAGAAGCATTATATCATGTGTAAGTAAATTATGGTGTCTTTTCAGGAGACAGTAAGGCCTCATATGTGTATAAAATAGAAGTTAAAACATTAGTAAGGTTATGTGTATGTGGGAAACCACCTTGTAGCAGGTATTACCAAGCTACATCAAATTTTGCCTTGACAGTTTAGCTTTGCCCCAAAAAATTAATGTATTGAGTTTTCAGGGGCTTTAAGTCAAAGTCAACACAATTTTTAGGCTTTAATTTTGCAGCAAATTATGATTTTTATACAGACTGGTGAGATGCAGCGTGGTAAGAGGAAATTCATCCATCATCAGAAACCGTGTGAAAATGAGTTTTACTTATTGTTTGGATTCAAATCCATTCTCTTTTTATTTCTGTGCTTATTGATTAATTTAACGTATAGAAACAAAAATTAGCAGGTTATATTACAATGGCTAAATCTTGACAATAGTTTGTAGGAAACAGACCATATAAATGCAACATCAGAATGGTGTGTTTTCCTAAAGTGGTACCATATGTTAGTTGATTAGCAAGTCGTAGGGATATTAGAAGCTCTTGGCTGCTGTTAAGAAGGAGCATCTGTTTGCTAAGTCTTTTATCTAATATGTGTAAAGATGTTGCCAAATCAAGTTTAAGCTTTTTTTGTTTGTTTGTTTTGGTTTTTTTCTTTTTTTGTTTTGGGCTATAGCAGCTATAAATTCCTTGGGTGTTTTTCTGTTTATAGGCAACACTAATGTATTCTTGGGTTTAAATATAACCCCATGTCTGTGAAGAAAATGCAGTAATGGTAAGAAGCAATGCAGAATGTCGCATGTGTGGGTATTTTATATGAGCAGTTCAAAATTCTTCCAGCATCACAGCTTGTATTTGGTGTGAGACTTTATGTTTTGTTTTGTTTTTTTTATCTTCAACCAGACGTCAACCCCAGTAACTAAAGAACAATTATAAAAGTAGAATTTTCCTTCAGAACTTAGCAGTTCACGTTGATGGCATTGCTGTGAATGTGCAAACTGCCAAGTCTGCATGCCTGCATGCATCATCAGTGTAACTACAAAAACAAGTGTCATGACTTTTTACAGAGTAAAATGTACCATCTTCCACTTAAGACCTATTTTGAGATCTTAAGTAGAGTTTAAGTGGTTAATCGGTCTTTATTATACTGGCTTGCAGCAGATTCTCTTGTGGTCTAGGCAGTTTTGGGGCTATGGTGAGAGCCAACAGTGTGAGGCTTTACCCTGAAAACAAATGAGGTCTTAGAGAAAGACCGGGGATTTTAAATTGTTTCATGCCTGCCTTATAGAGAACTTCTGATCCTCTGTGTTCAAGAAGATCACAGTTTGAGGTTTTCCAAAGACAGCATCTAAGAATAACTTTTCTTATCCAGGCCTGATAAAGTCTTTGGACTTGTCTCTCAGATGGGGATCATACCTTAGCAATCTGATTTGATGTGACTTCAGGCCTGGGTTTGTGCACGGCACTTTGCTCAGTTACCTGGGAGGAGGAGGCTGAAGCAGGAGCTGGCTGGCCTCTAGATGCTGCAGAGCAGCAAGGACAGATCGTCTGAGCTCTGTAGAGCTGCGCTGGCTCCTTGTCTGCTGGGTCCTGCGGTGTCGCTGATTCATGCAGCGCTGCATGTCATCCTGCGTAGTTCGTTTTGTTCCAGTGGACAAAGGCAGTAGTTGAGGTTAGAGGCTTCGCAAGCCTCAGATTTAAATATAAGGAGACTTTCCTCCTGGTCTGAGGGAACCTCAGCATGTTGACCCTTCAAGAGCGGGTGCAAGCCTTTCGTACAAGGAGTAAGTACATCAGAGAAATAATTTCTCTCAATGTGTTTTCAGTGGGAGACTCAGGTTTACGGAGAATAACTTTGTTTTGGATCCAGATGTAAACTGGCTGGGAATGTTTCTGTTTTGTTTGTCTGTTTTTAATTTGATTATGCATACTCTGCCATGGGAGAGATGTCTTACAAACACAGCCAGAGGGACCCCTCCAGGAGCAACCTGTCTGTATTCAGCATCTCTCTCTCTCCTTTGGCACTCCCACCCTTCCTGCTGGCTACAGGGATAACGGAGTCGGTCCGTGCCTCGCGTGTCTCTGGAATAACTTCACTCTCGATGGCAATTTCAGGAGCAGCGTAGCGGCTGCCGAGCAGCCGAGCCGGGGCAGAGCCGGCCGGGCGCCGCCGGCCCTTCGCCTTTCTCTTCCCCCTCCTTTTCAAAACGCCACGCACCGCATCTCAGAAATACACGACAGGTCTCGCGTGGCTGTGACCCCGGTGGGCGCTGCGGAGGGCGGCGGGCGGGGCTGCCCAGCAGGGGGCAGCAGCGTACCGGCTGCCCGCCCGCTGCCCGCCCGCTGCCCGCCGCTACCGGCTGCGGGGAGCGCGTAGGCCGCAATTCTGCGTGTTCCTCTTTTGGGGCTCATTTTTTGTTTCTTTGAGCATGAGAGGCAAATGGAATTTTTTTTTTAAGTTGTTTGCTTGTTGTTAGTATCTCTATTGGCAAAGCCTGCTTTCTCTGTTGCTCTGATTTCCCCTTACTTTCATTAGAAGGCTGTAATTTGAAGCTGCGAAGGAAGTTTTGAAACAGACGATGGGTGGAGATCAACCTATTTTCTCAGTGCTTTGGGACTTTCCATGGTAGGAAGCTGTTTGTTTAGTTTTGTAAAAATTGCATGTATTTCATTGGCAGAACATTGAGCATAGGCGTCTGATGACCGCAAAGTGAAAAGCTAGGACAAGTCTTAAGAAGAAGTAGCAAGACAGGAAGCCATTTCCCTCTCCTTCTGCTGGGCTGTGTGCTTTAAGGGACAGCAGCCTCAATGCCTGCAGGAGGTGGGTGCTCCCTTTCTCTGTAGGGAGTCACACTGATGCTGAACAGCCTTCAGCTGTTGTAAACCCCCAGCCCAGCTCTCTGCCTCTCACCAGTCCAACCATCCATTCTGTCCAGCTACCAACGGCTCTGAAATCTGAACCTTTTAACTGTGCCTTCATCTCTACATACTGCCGTAGCTTTTCTTCATGTGTTTTCCAGCAGGGGCTATATGGGGCAAAGTAAGAGGTGTTGTCAGCAAAATATGTTGAAGGTGACAAGCCAACAGATGAGAGAAGAAACAGCTAAGCAGGCAGTCGCAGCGTGCGCATGTATGTTTGCGTGAGAGGAAGAAGTGTTACCTTCTCAGCGTGGTGCCATATGCTGCACAGATCTGAGATCCCGGCGCTGCTCAGCAGAGCCTGGTGTGGATGCTGCGATGTGTCTACATGGATGGGGGTCGAAGTGTAGAAGGAAGTGCTGTTTGCAACTCTTCTGGCACAGCCACAGCAACCACTCATGAAGTGTTACGGACAGAAGTTTAAGAGCAGGCTTCATGCTTCGGTTTTCAAAGACTGGCCAGGAGTCATGCAACAACTGCATCTGGTATGGGATTACAAACAGAAATTTAGCGCAAAGGAAAGACAGACAGTCCTCAGCCTTGTAAAACAGCATTTTATGATGGTGAGAGTCTCCTTAGAATATGGTCTGGGTTGGATTGTTTTGTTTCAAGAGAGAATTGTTTAAGAAACTTGATTGTCTAGTCTGCTGGCAGCAAAACAGTACAACAAAAAGAGTTGGGCAAAAATAGAGAAAGGAAAGTCTTCATACAGAGAATCTGGAATATAAGTCTAAAATTTAGGATTAAATATATGCTTGGCTTTTGAGGAAAACAGTCTATATGGGAATCACCCACTGTCTAAAACATTGTGGAAGTGTTAGAAAGAGTATTAGAAGATATTTCCATGTATAGACAGTATATGTTTTTCTGAATAAAAAATTTATTTTATTTTATTCTCAGAAACTATTTAAGGAAGTGTGATGCCATCCAAAAAGCCAGATGTGCAGATGTTTTCAAGAGACCACCACTACCTCCAATGGAGAGCTGCCCACTGAACAATCAGTGCTCTGCTCTGCCTGTGTGTGAGTCACCTCCTGTAACACTGGCCTGATAGGTGTTGGGTGTTCAGTCTAATGTGCATGCTGCTTTACAGTCATGGAGAGATGTCTCGGGAGACTAATTCACCCCATCCTAAAATAGGTGTCTAGAATGAGTGGGATGAGTAACCCTCAGCAGGTTCTTGTTTAGCCCCTGTAGTTTACTAGGTGAGTAGCTGACACTAGTCGTTTGTATTTTTGATGGCTGAGGCTAGGTGAGGTGCAGCAGGTTGGCTTCTCTTCAGAAGAAGGAAGCTCTGGGATTCTTTGGTAGCATCTAAGGAGAAGTCCCATCAGTTAGAAAATAGCCTCCTGATTTTCTCTTATTTGCAGCGTCAATATTGCAGATGGGCATAAAACAGCTCTAGAACAACCAGTGCTTCTGCCAGCCTGCAGCCACCTTTGCAGGTCCGTACGCAGGGGCCCTGGTCTCCAACAGAGGACAGATTTGGCTGCTCTGTGCAAACCGCAGTATGCAAAGGTTGCTTATGCAAAGTGTTGTGAAGTGTGTATGCTCCACACCCACGAAGCTTTTGTGTTTTTTTTTTAACCACTTCAGATTTTCTGGGTCAAGAGTTACTGAGATACATCACTGTATATCGTGTCATATGTGCATCACTTTGAAAAACAGTATTTAATCATGCAAATAAAGTGTTTACGAAGAGTCTTCTCCAACATATCCCAGCAGCTCCCTGTTACTGCAGTAGGTCCAAGTGCATGACACTCCTTACTAGTCTGGTATGTTTCTGCAGTTAGAGAAATACATAATCTCAGGTATGAAACTGCCATTGCTCTCCTGAAAGTTTGATAATTCAGTAAGAACTGCTTTCTGAAGTACTTGAAAATGTAATGAGATTCTGGATAGGGCTCTTTCAAGTCAGCCAGTCATAACATTCCTTGAGAAATTGCTAGTAAAGGTTTCTTACTGTGCATAGCTTCTTAATAAAAGGTGTATTATTCTTTGCCCTTGAAAAATCTCCTGACTAACAAAAAAAAAAAAAAAAAGAAGCTCTCCGGTTTTCTTGGAACAGGGAAAGTGGTTAGGGGAGTGATTAGACATCTCAATAAGGTAAGGAAATAGTAAAAGCATTTTTCCAAAGAACTACAGGGACAAAACATCTGATTGCCTTCATGGAGTGGCTGTGTGTGGTAGTGTGGGCTGATATTCAGATTTCAGGCTTCTAAATGAGCAGATTGCCAATGATCCTACTGCTACCAGGTCCCAGTACTACGCTGTGGAGTCCTGTGCACTGATCTGCACAGCCTTGCCTGCCCTCATCCTGGGTCCCATATCCGAGAACGATGGGGAAGGGCGAGGGAGGCTTGGTGCCACCCTGTGCTTCAGGTTGAGTCATGGCACGTAAAGTCCTCCATAGTGGCTTTTTGGTAGTGGGGAGTTAATGAGGGAGAAAAGACGATGTCAGCCCCTCAAAGCTGTACAGATCTCTTCTTCAATAAGTTCAGTAGCATTCTGACACTTGGTGGTAGCCAGAGCTTCGGATGCTGATGCCATGTAAGATTTACCCTGCATTGTCTGCCACCTTTGTGGAATAGCTGAAGCACTGCAAATTTATTCTTTGGCTTCCACTACGTTAACTTTCCTGTGTAGACAAATATGTAAGGCATTTTTACAACAGATGAGATGATATGACTTAACATATTGTATGCCATTCATTCTCTCCCATATCCTCGCTCCAGAAGAAGATTTCCATAAGATTCTCGCTGCACAGCAGAGTGTTTTGATTAGGTCTGGGGTTGTTATTTTTCTGTTGTAATGTAAGTGCTTCTGTTTCTTTGTGTTTAGCATGTATAACAAAGTGTTACTGTCAGCATTAGGGCTTCTTGTACCTTGTCAAGTGTAAGAGCAGTTGTAGCAGGTCAGACCAGAGGTCCAGCCCAACAACCTGTTTTGAATGGTGACGGTCACCTAGGGAAGAATACAGGATCAAGGAGAGTATGTAGTGACACTTCTGGAATATCCTCCCAGCTCCCAGCAGCATATGATTAAGAGATTACTTAAAAGAAACCAAGGATTATGTCCTTTTTTAAACAGTGCTCAATGGAATTTTTTTACATTAACCCATTTTTTTTTTGTTTTTTAAACTCTTAAAAACTCAGAAACTGCAGTGTCCTACAGCAAGAAGTTCCCCAGCTTACCAGCACTTCCATAGTGCTCTGTGAAATTAATATTCACATTTATATATTTTTGAATCATTAGTCTACTTGTTTCATTTGATGACCCTACAGTTTGTATTGAGAGAGACAATGAATAGTCTTTCCCTATTCAGTTTCTCTCTGTCACTCATGTTTATAGACCTCAAACGAATGTTTGAGTCATCTGTTTTCAGAATGGAGAGTCCTACATAATTTAGTTGTTCCTTGTACAGAAACTGTTCCATAACTTTGATCACCCGTGTCACCTTTTTCTTAACATTTCTATTTCTGTTACATCTTTTTTGACCTGGGGTGAATTAAAACTGCATGCAATATTCAAAATATGGGTAGGCTGTGGATTTGTACAGTAACATAATGATACTATCTGTCTTGTTCACTATTCTTTTCTTAGCATTTTCTAACATCTGTTTGTTTTTTTAATCACGAATGAGCACTGAGCTGAAATTTTCATAAAATGGTTATAACCTCAGACTCTCTTTTTGAGTGGTAATAGTCTGTTCAAACTCAATGTGCATCACTTTACATTTGTCTACATGGGATTTCATCTGTCACTTTACTGCTTAGTCAGTGAATCCTGTGAAGTCTCCTCTTCATAATCAGCCCTTGTCTTTACTTCACTGAATATTGTAATGTTCTCAGCAAGCTCTGCCACCTCGCTTATACGCTCTTTTCCAGCGCACTAATGTTGAGAGCTACCTGGACCAATGCGTTGTCTGTGATACTGTTGGTAATCTCCACCCCCTGGGAAATCTGGCTTTTGTTCCTGTGGGGTCTTTCCTATCTTTATTCAGTTTTTTATCCATGGAAGGATCTCCTCTCTTTGTTTCTTTACCAAGGGATGTTGCTACATGCCCTGTGGAAATCCCTGGGAACCATATCTGCTGGCTATCACGTGTCTGTTCTCTCACTGGGTTGGGAAAAGGAAATGCAGTTCTTGCTTCTGCTTTCCTCGACCCATACGATCTTGTGTTTCAGGTTCTCTCTGCAACATCAAATTCTTAATTTCACAGGACCACATTTGGGTTTTGCTACTTGCCTAACACATTGTCTACACGCAACGTGTCAAGAGTTCTATTGGGGAGTGACATACGCTGCTTTCTGAAGTCGGGGGGAAGTGTTTATGGTTCTTATTTTAGCTCCATCAGCAAAAGAAAATTATGAGCCATAGTGCCTCTGTGGCTGCATTTGTGGTTTATTGAAAACTGTGGCAGAGCCCACAAGATGAGGAGAGAAAATAATGTCTGATTTTAAATTTCAGCTGTTGGCTGCAGCTGCAGCTTTCGGAAATCTTTTCAGCCTGGTTCCTGCCCTGTTTTCTCCTAGCTGCCTTTTACTGCAAAAGGAAACTGAATTGCAACACTGAACACTCTATGACTTAGGTTTTTTAGTACACAAACAACTTAAACTTTAAATGGCATGACTTTGAGCATAGGCATTATCAGATGTACATTATTTAAGACAGACATGAAGATACAAAAATTTTCAATTCACTTTTTTAAGTCTGAATGTGTAGCAGTGTGTTAGATGTTTTTTAAAAAATGGGTTAATGATCTGACCTGTCTGCAAGGGGCTAAGTTTTTCTGTTTATGTTTTATTGAGATGTCACTCCTTCAGTGAACTAATAGCCTCAGAATTCACAGTTACTTACCATGTATCGAATAAAGCTGATATATTCTTACAACTGGTGACAACTTCTGCAAGATGAAGGAGAATTAGTCTTTAGCCAAATAAAGAATCTGTGCAGCATGGCAGTCCCATGATGATGAAGACAGCTGAGGAACTGCAAACATGCTACCTTTCAACAACCGAGGTTTTATTCATGTCTTGGAAACACTCCTGAGATTTGCATGGAGCTATGAGGAAAAGGTATTTAGTGATGATTTGCAAAGCACTGCCACAATCTTAATGTCTGTGACTAAAATCAAGTGCAGTGTAAGACAGTGTTGAAAAAGGACCTCATAGTGCCCAAGAGGCCCGGTGTAACCTTGTTCTCAAGAGGAGTATTTCTCAAGACTCTTAAAGTCAGAAGACCACCCAGTCTTTTCCTGGTAGGGTGGGGAAAACAAACAAATTAACCACCTTTGATGGTTGGGAAAAGAAAGTGATTGATAATTACTGCCTGTAGCATTTTACCCCCTAATTGTGGTATTCAGACTGCATTTTCTGGCTGCATTTCGGCACTTCTTTAGAAAACTAATTTATTGATTTGGGTGTTTCAAGTGATGTCAGACATGTAAAGCCCTCTGTCCTAATTTCCATTCTGCAGACCATCTTCCACTTAGGTTACTCCCATAGTCCTGGATAGAGGATAGCTCTGGCTAGAGCTTGTCTACTGGGATCCAGCTATTCTTGATTTAAGCTCTTACAGCAAGACTCGTTGCAAAAAAGCAGACTAAAAGCACTGAATGAATACCACTCATGGATTGTAAACTCATCTTTTGCTTACCCAGCACCCTCTTCCAAGGGCGTTCCTGTGTTACTCTCTGCTGTGAGAGAGGATTTATAGGAGCTTATAAAACTGAAATGGGGGCATGTAAGTAATATTGCCATCTTGTCTCAAAGAGATTTTGATACTTCTTTCCTTCCAGCACTTTGCCCAGAATTTCCTCCAACTGGTATTTATATATCATTCAGCTGCAGTCTTGAAGTACTATCTTTTAATGGCAGTTGTAGAGCAAAAAAGCAAAAGAGGGGAAAAAAGTGTGAATTTACCACTAGACCTTGTTATGTTAATTATGAAAGATTAAGGCAATCGTATGAAAATCATAAATAAAATTTAATAAATCACAGTTATACTTTTGCAGATGAGTTTTGGAAATCAGACTATTGGAGTATATGCATATGCAGTAGAAGCTGGTCATGTTACCAATTAGTATTTAATAACCTTCTCCTTTGGATTGAAGAAGACCTGTCATTGTCACTACTTACTGCCTGTTCCCTATCCTCAGCTATGCTGCATGTAAAGGGATGTGCTATATTATAAGAGATATTTGTATATCCCAGTGCAGACTTGCAGTTTGTAAAGGGAGATAACTAACACAATGTCAATTTATGTTGTCAGTGGGGGGCTCACCTGTGAGTCATCACTTGTTTAAAAAGTTTTTGTAAGAAATAGAAAACAGTTGGAATTAAATTGTCTTGGGTTATGTATTTATTCATGAGAGAGACAGAGGTTCTACCTCTGAATAAGCTTAAACCTTGTATGACACCTTTCTATGCTGATGCTGCTTATTCTTGCCTTCACCTCAGGCAATTCTGTGCGCTTCTTGGAGCCTGATGAGACGGATCATTGTTACTTTTTCTCCCTTTTTATCTTCTGCAAAAGTGTTGCAGAGAAGGAGCAGACTTCCCCATGTAGGAGAAATAGGATATGACACCAAAGTCATGTCACTGCAGCTTGCTTGGTGCTTGGACTTTTTGCCCTTGCCAAACCCGGAGTATGCTCTCCCTTTTCGGGAGGACGTAGCCGCGGCGAGGGGCTCCCTGTCGCGGCTGCGAGGAGCGCTCCAGCCTCACAGCCCATTCCCTGGAGGCTCTCTGCTGTCGTGCAGCATCCAGCTGCACTGGTGTTTTCAGAGGTTAACTTAGGTCACGTACCCCTTTATTACTGTTAGTGTATTAAGTTCAGAACAATGGGCTCTGATAATCACAGAATCATTAAGGCTGGAAAAGACCTTTAAGATCATCAAGTCCAACCATCAGCCTAACACCACCATGCCCACTGAACCGTGTTCTGAAGTGCCACATCCACATGTTTTTTGTATACTTCCAGTGATAGTGACTCCACCACCTCCCTGGGCAGCCTGTTCCAATGCTGACCACTCTCCATAAAGAAATTTTTCCTAATATCCAGTCTAAGCCTCTCCTGGCACAACTTGAGGCCGTTTCCTCTCATCCTATCGCTGGTTACTTGGGAGAAGAGACCAACACCCACCTCGCCACAACCCCCTTTCAAGTAGTTGTAGAGCGCGATAAGGTCTCCCCTCAGCCTCCTCTTCTCCAGACTGAACAAGCCCAGTTCCCTCAGCCGCTCCTCGTAAGACTTCTCCAGACCCCTCACCAGCTTCGTTGCCCTTCTCTGGACACGCTCCAGCACCTCAGTGTCCTTCTTGTAGTGAGGGGCCCAAAACTGAACACAGTATTTGAGGTGCAGCCTCACCAGTGCCTAGTGAGGCACTGCTATCTGTACTGCAAGGAGAAGATGGGAATGCTAGAAAGACAGTGAAGAGAAGCAAAGACTTGTTTTCCAGGATGAAAACCCAGGCTGAGGTATAATGCAAGTCTTCAGGAGCTCAGCTGATGCGAGTGATTGAGGAGGAGGCTGTGAGAGGGCTTTCTCGCTGAGCGCAGGTCCTGCAGCACTGGTGGGTCTGGCTGACAGAGGGAGAATAAGCCTGATCGTTGGAAACTGGAGTTAAGTCAACTTCATCCTGAAGAAACAGGAAGAAATTTCTCAGCACTGACGGTCATTAAACATCAGTCAATTAACTATAACACAGTCCGTGAAATGAGAATGGGTATATTTGCAAAGCCACGCTAGCCCAGGGCCAGCAAGAAAGCCTGTATTTACAGGGGTGGTTGTTGCAGGGTGGAGGGTCGCGACAGTCCTGCTGCTTCTGGACACGGTGTGCCTGAGCCGTCAGCTCCATCAGCCACCTTCATGGGCCTGCATGCTGAAATGCCCTCAAATAGCATGCGTGAAGCACTGGCAGCTCTGTATCAAAGACAGTGATTACAATCAACTGTCGCACTTCAGCCTTTCAGCTGGTAATGTGCAGCGTTCAGGAGGATTTGCCCTTCTCCGTGCACATTGGGCTAGGTATGTTTCAAGGTGCTTTTCTTTTTTCTTTCAGGTTTTTTTTTCACGCATGAGACTGTGCTGGAGACAGTGACTGGATGTGTGCGCCACAGCTTTGAGGTTAGGACAGTTTTGGGTTTTTTTAAGGTCTGCTCTGGGAAATTAAAGGCAGAGGAAAGAACTTTACTTAGGGTTAAGTCAGTTGGGAGCTTGATGTTCTTTACTTTCCTGTGCTGATCATCTGGGTAGATCTCATCACATGTGTGGTGGGGTTTGAAACGAACACTAGTGCAGATGCAGCATTGGTCTCCTGAGATCAATAATGTCGTCTTCATCTCATTTAAGTGTTTGGCCTTCATGTGAGGACCCCACGTCAAATTTAATGGCTTGTGATAGATGGGAAGGCGGACAAGATAATCAGATGGTCCCTGTTGCCCTAAAGCTATGAAATCCTAAACACTGAAGAGTCAATTAATAAGCGTGCATCCCTGCAGAACAGATTGGGCAGGCCTGAGAAAGAACAGGAGTGTTGCTGCTGTCAGCCCTGATTGCTTTCTTACTAATCAGCTGTCTTAATGATAGCATCAGCATGGTCCGGGAAGGTCAGAGAGGCACTTTTGAAGGAAGGCATGTACATACTGTTGGAGAGGTCATTGATACATTTACAAGTTGGAAGTTCTACACTAGCCCTCCGCTCTTATATCGACTTTCAGGAGCTGGTGCTCTACAAGGCGTGGAAACAAAAGCTTTACAAACTGCAACCTGTGACTATCCACGCTAGGTTAGAAATCAGATCCACATGGAAACAAAGCTGTAAGGATTTATTCTGCTTGTCTTTATCTCTTTCAGATTGTCATTTGCTGTGTAGTACTGCCTTTGTGGCAGGAGACAGGGAGAAACTGTAGTAAGAACAATTGAAAATGCCCAACTCATTAAGTCACAGTGGTACTGACCTCTCTCGTGATGTTAATCTGAGTCTCAGAAAAAAATCTAGTTCTTGCCTGTGACATTGTGGAGAAAAGTCAAATACATGATTTGGTACAGCCCAGAGATGAATAAAATGAATAGTGTTCCCAAAAAAATGACTTTCAAGAGAGACCATCATCATGAATTGTGTGAATGCTGTGGGTTGGCAATACTGATACCATTGTATTAATTTCTAATCATTATTTACTAATTATTTTATTTAAACCATTATTTTTTGGTAGAATATCAGAATTGCCTATTGATAATCAAGTAGTTATGGTAATAACAACATAACTTGAACTATTAAATTATTTATTATTAAATTATTATTGTATTTCCTATTAATTCAAGCAGTCGCCTGACAATCTTATAAACTCCACATGTACTTGGTAAGAGCTGAAATAAAGGATCACTCATGATTCTTTTGAAGTATAATTGTACCTTGCAGAGAGCAACTTTCTATGCCTTTGATCACTAAAACATGCCACCTCGTACATTTACAAGCAGATCCTGCAGACATCCGTGAAACCAGCAATAGTCGGTGTTTCAGGCATTAAGTCTATTCTTCTGGCACTGCTAAAAAGTTGGACCAATTTGAATCCAAACTCTCACCAGAGCTCTATTTGAGTGAATTCATCCAAAAGGGAACTTACCAAAACCAAAATGCTTTACACTGGGGAGAAATAGAACTTGAATGTAGAGCAGATGGACTTAAAAGTGACCTTCTCCCCTCCCTTTCTTCCACCTCCCTCAGAAACAATTCCCTACATTGTTCCTTCCCACCCACATATTGCTTTTTATTTGATTAAACTCTAGTGATTGAAATTTCCGCGATGTAAGGCACTTTTTCCTTTCACAGAGTTATTTGTTTGGTACCTTACAAAAACAGATGTTCATATTTTCTATTTCTGCATTTGCAGGCTGATCTCATTCCTTACCATAGGTTATCCTGTATGGGAAGTGTGATGTGTGAAGGGCTGGCCAGGTTGGCAGGCGCGAGGAGCAGCTGTAGCGTGACAGGGTCTTCAGTTCACAGCTGGCTGTCCTGGTGGCAATGTACTAATATTAATGTTAGCTTGGTACGGTGGAGTGACAACTATGTGGAGGGTAAAAAGTCTGAAATAAGGTGTCGCATTACACGAGTCAGAAACATGCATCTGTAATTATGCTCATTTAGCTCTGTTCCATCTTACCTTGGGTGGCGGGAAGGGAAGTCCTGTTAAAGTGTATCTAGAGTTAGCTTTGTTGGGATTGTCCCAAATTAGAGAGGGAGATGAAGTTATGGATGAAAGAGAAGAATCAGCTTTTTTTTTTCCTCCCCACTTGAATGTTAGTGCTTCTTTGGGATGACCACAGTCCTTTTTCTCAGTTTGATTTAGGGCAATGCACAAGTGTTTACTGCTTTCAGACCCTTTCATTTATTTAAAAAATTGGAGGGGGGGGGGAAAGAAACAAGTATAAAACTTGGAAAACAGAAAACCTAACCTATTTAACATGATGTAGGTGCCCAGGTGCGAGAGTTGTGAGCTTGGGCAAAATGTCTTTTGGAGTGAATGAAGGACGCTCTGTCACTTGGAGATACATAAGGCACTTAGTGCCCGCTTGTTGGTGGGAGGTGGGCTGGGTCACTGCATCCTTCTTCGTACCTGAGAGCTCGGCAATGCCAAATGGCAGGTGATTATAGCTGCTCCCCAGAGCTCCGTATGAAATAGAACTGGAAGGCTGAATGTGTCTTCTACCTGAATATCTCATGTTCAACCTCGTAGTGACTCTTTTTAATGGTTGTTTTAGTGATTAAGGCTGGTGGTGGTTCTTGGCACCACTGTAAGTGTCTGAACTTCTCTGAAAAGCTGAAACCTGTAGATCTGACAAGACACAACAAAATTTTGTTGTGGAGATGTGTAGAGAAGCTACACATACTCAATTCTCACATTACATACTCAATTCTCTTCTTTGCTTCAGCTGAAGTGTTACCTTTTCACTCCTTTGGCTAATTTTTCCTCGCAAGTATCAGAGTTCTTAACTGAACTGGAATGGTATGGAGTATAAATACTGAAACTCTCCACAGGTTTTTAAATGGCAAAGGTAATTTCATGATAAATAATCCCAGAGGTTGTATTAGATTGTTTGTCACTGTAAATTTTAAAATCAAGTTCAGATGTTTTCCTTTAATTTAACCACTGAATAGTTTAACCCCTACCCTTGCATTAGAAATAGGACCCAGTTCACTGAAATCCCTTACTAAGCAGATGAGACCAAATGATCAGAAAGCACCCCCCACATCTTAAAAATCTGTCATTCCTTGTTGTACAATGCCAAATCAGTAGACTGTTAATTTTAAAATAGTGCAAACCTCCTTCCCCCCAGATCTGCTTGCATGGATTCATAGCGATAGACCTCAGAGTTTTTTTTCATTTTGCTTGTACAAACTAGTGGCTAGTATTATCTCATTGTTGATAATATATGATCTGGACATAGTCCTTTTCTTTTAGGAGTGAGTCTATTTTAGTTTTAAGCACTGAGACACCACACCGAAGACTGCAGTGAACTCGCTGAGTACAAACGAGAACAGAGATGTGCTCAGATGAATTGCAGCACAAGTCTTTAATTATGGGATGCTTCTCCTGATTTAACTATTAATAATTAACTTCCCAGTTTTTTAGTTGTGAATAATTGCTAGGGCTATGGAGTCATTCTTGTATATTATAAGTTTGACTAATTGAGCACAGCCAGTATTTGTTAATTGTTCCTTTTATACACACGCTAAACCCAGAAGTGTTTAAGTCGCTCTGGGACATTAATTTTAAACACAATTAAAACAGCATAACCTGTTAGCAATTATTCTCCATGCATTGTTTTGATATTGATGGGTCCAGATCTGAGCACAGTAATTAAAAGGAACCACTGTTATTGTTGATCCCACAGATAAACAAATGCTGATTGTGTGCTGTGAACTGGTTAATCAAGTTTATTTAACTTGTTGTTTAGTGATTCATCCCAGTGACTGTGCTGGGGAGCTCTTTATTTGAGCCTGACAGTATAATAGTTCTGGCTGACTCCAGTTCCTCAGCTGTTAAAGGAGCTTCACTAATTCTTTTAAAGAGACTTAGGTAACATCTTAAGGAATGGCATTGTTACATACATTAATTAAATCCAGTTTGGGACCAAGGACTTTTCCCTTAAAGTGAGGACATGCTTTGAGACCTTGCTGTCCCAACTGTTCCCCGTCCTGAGCAGCAGCAGAGGCCATTATGTTTCCTCTGAGGCTGGGGGGGCTCTTTTGTTTTGTTTGATTTTGATGATACTGAAGCGTGCCGTGTTTAGTCTCTCCTTTTGCCAATGCTCTCTAATCCCATTTGAGAGACTACTTCTGCAGCCGCAGAAGTTCTTCTAAGGTGACACCCAGTTTTTAAGTCACACATCCACAACTAAATAATGAATCTCTTTTAGATCATCTCTCCATTTTGAGGTCCGTGTTGCTCAGGCCCCTGAGCAGCATTAGCAATACCATTTACTGTCAGTCTTGGCAGTGGGATCATCTTGCTGTGGCCATGAAAGCAACAGTTTCAGACCAGGTTGGCACCATCCCAAGGCGCACCTGGCTGCTCACTACGACACGTTAAAGGGGGAGTCAAGAGACCAACACTCTGTCTTGTGCTCTTGGCTGTGAAAACTTCATGGTGCTGGCTAAAAGTAGGTATTTTAATTTTAATGGCATTTTAATTTTTTTTTTTTTTTAGTCTTAAACTAATTTTCTGGGTTTTTTCCCCACCGTGGATGGAGGTAAAGCCTCCAAAGGGGCTAGAGTGCATGCATTTTGATCTTATTAAGGGTCTTCGTACAAACTGTTCTGACCTCCAGAGCTAACCCTGTTTTTGTATGAGGCTGTAAAAGCACCTTCCTTTTAGGCATTTGTAAGCAAGCTTTGTGCTTTCCGTTGCATTATTTCATGAGAAGGTCTTTTTAAATGTCCTTAGTTTCCTAACTCTCAGTTTCTGAGCCCTGTGTACTGGTAATGTCTTGGTACAGCTTTCCTGTTGCTACTCCAGGCAACTGCACTGGCTTTCTTTTCCCACCAGGGGTTTCTGAGTTATTTTATGTTTCTTGAAGTTGGTGGTGTTCAGTAATCACTGTTCCTGTAAGAGCCCTCTTCTCCTTCCAGCTGGCTGTGAATATAAGTTGCAAGAGGCTCATCACGCTTGTCCAGACTCTGGAAAACCTCAGTGTTAAAGGCACATTCCTCCATATCACAAAAGGCAACATCAGATAAGTGGGATGGCTGGCCATCACTTCTCCTCCTAAAATAGTCCACTGTCAGAATGAGCTGGTGTAACCAAGGCCAGTAAAAACACTACTCTAAATACAATTTGTATCACACTGTTTTCTTTATATTGCAGGGCAACTATAGGAGTATTCTGTTGGGAGCACTGTACTGCAGACCTTAAACAGCAGTGCTAATGTTTAGATTGTATTTTCATCTTTTCTGTGTTTTCTGTGCCAGATTTCTGGGATCTTTGCCAGGTTTCAAGACCATATAGAATTAATTGTTAAAAAGGAAAATAAATATTTCTTAAGTGCTAGAAAATATGTATGTCTGATCTAATGAACAATAGTTTTGTTCATTTATCAATTGTTAATTGTAATTTACTCAGATGGTTTTTCTGTCTGGAAGGGGGAGGATTAGGGCATGAGGAAAGTAATTCTTTCTGAGCTTCTGTATTGAATTTATATATACACAAAACATTTCTGCATTCAATAATCTAAGTAGACAGGATGACATTTCTGCCAGATAGAGATGTAGAAGGAAACGTAGGGGAATTTTCCTAGCCTGTCTGAACTGGGTGGTTGAGAGGTCATTGCAAGCAATTTAGCTGATGTTATATTGAAGTCAGAGTTGAAGGAAGCTTGGAAGACCAGATTATGCTAGGTCTGTTTAAAAAGACATCCAAGATACTAACTGTTATCTGGTGTTGCAGTATGAGGTTGATTTAAATGAGAAATTGCGTATTTTTATTAATATCCCAGTCATGCTTTGTTCTTAACCTAATTCAGAAGTTGTCCGTGGATGAGCTTTCTGGTCTTGATGCTGAAACTCAACGCTCTGTTTGTTCCGCCATCTCTGGCTCCGCGTTATGATTTTGATAGACTAATTCAGTCTGATATTCTCCACTAAATCAACACATGTGGCATCTGCTGGAATCTGTGGGATTTGATCTCATCCTTCTCAGCCACATTATTTTTTGCCTCGCAGCCCGGTGGTTCTATTGATTCTCATTGCAGCCTTCCTGCCTCTGATCTGCCGAAACAGAATTAGTTATATGTTTCTATATGCTTTGCTACCGAGGCTTCAAAATCCCGCTTAACCAAAGCCCCTGCTTGCATATTGCTACCATTCATTTTTACTGGCTTCACTGAAGTTGAATTCCTGTATCTTGATTTTTTTCCCCAATTCATTCTCGGAGCAGCTTGAAGGAATTCAACAGAAAACAAAACCTCAAAGCACTTATATAATGAATTACTTTTAAACTAGACGCTAAAAAAGACAGAGGAGCATTTATCAGGAATGTTTGTGGGCTTGGTGGTTACGAGCTTAAAAAAATAGTCTGTGGAAAGCCTTTTGTCCCATGACAGAGATTTAAAAGGCTACGGACTCGGATTCCAGCAGAGACCCGGGCCTGTAATCGTGTGCGAAACGCTCCCCCTCAGACGGCTCCCCGGCTGCCGCGGGACGCCAGCCGGCTAGGGGCTCGCCTGCAGCGCAGCCCCTCACCTGCTGGGGCCCGGGGCCTGGGGGCCGGGCCCGGCCGCCGCCGCCAGCGCGGCCCAGCCTTGCGGCGAGGGCCGCGAGTGCCGGCATCGCGGGCATGCCGGGCGCGTAGCGGGGCACTTTGCACCGGGGGAGGGAGAGGAGTTTCCTCTCTCCTCCCCGAGACGGGGGCTGACAGCCCGGGCGCCGCGGCTTCCAAGTTGGAGAGGGGAGCTGGTGCGGTAGGCAGGGACAATGGAGGCAAATGAGAGCCAGAAACTTGAGCGGTGCCTGGCTCGCTCTACAGACAGCAGACAGATGAAGGGTAAGTAGGAGAATGAGGCAAAGATGGAGTTACATTTAAACATGCCCCTCGTTGCTGCTTTCCACAACCGGCGGCAGAATGCATGAGGGGGGGGAGCACGTCTTTCTTGTGCTAACGGCTCTGCGGATTTCCCTAGCACTCCGACTTTGCGAGCTTAACTTTCTCTTTCGAGAGATTTCTGTCTAACCTTTGAAGCCGGGAGCGTGCCGCGCTGCTGTCACCGCCGGCGGGACGCTGCCCGGCGCGGAAGGCGCTGCTCCCGCCGCGGGGGCAGAAATAATGCCCCGTCCCTTTAAATGCTCTGGGTGCTTCCCCCGTGGCAGGGAACCAGCTCTTCTTTCCTAGAAGCAGGCTTGAGCTCATCTTTTTTTTTTCTCGGGGTGTCTTTTAAAAGAGGGAGATTCACGGCAGATTGTCGCAGGGTTAGTTTTTACTTTGTGTGAAACCGGTCGGGTTTGTTTTGGAGCAAAGCCAAGGAATTACAAGCGTGGTTTTCACGGCGGGTCAGCTGTGCTGCATTTGTACAATTCCTGTTGCACTCTATATTTTGTCTAAAAGCGGATGAAAACTCTTTCCTGGTGAATTCTGCGTGGGCCATTCCACGTGGAGCTTAAAATTCAGGTAGCATGACAAATGCCTAATCTAACCTACATCTCTTACAGTGTTTGTGGAGGACTTGTGAACGTTCCCGGTTCATGCCTGTTGTATTCCTCACAGGCACTTGAGAAGAAGTTGTGTTACTGTCCTTCAGTGAAACAAATAGTGGACGGTCGGGTATATGTGGTTTTAAAAAAATCATGCAAGTTTACGAGTATGTAATACCAGTAAATAATGCATAGAGAACTTAGGAGAAAAAAAAACCAACCCCCCCCCCCTTTTTTTTTCCTTGGGGATTCATTAATTGCTTGATGCTCTTTTGAATAATTTTTAAAGTTAAAATACTGGACAGTGCAAGTCACGTGCATTTGTGTCTGTATATGTTTATGTTTAGTGGGACGGAAGTCTTCACTTAAAGGACGTGTCTGAATAGAAAAAAAAAAAGCCTTCAGTAATGTATTTCTTCTGTATGGGTTGTATGAGGCTGCCTGAGATACATGTGGAGCTAGAAAAACAGAGGTCTGACCAGACTGATCCTCTGATTCCCAACAATTTTGAATGCTGAGCGTTCATAACCAAATTTAGTAGTTTTGGCCTATATCCAAAAGTTACCTTTGGAAGTTTCTTGGAAACAGAGCTAATTGTAAAGACAATGGAGTAAATTAGAAAGAATCCAAATAATCTCAAATTTACTGCTAGCATAAATATAACAGAGGTGGGTTTGAATCCTGCTGTTAAAATTGTATTCTTTTTTAAACTTTCAAGGCTCAGTTTCATAGTATCTGTACAGGTCAAGTCCATGCTTGTTCCTTTCTGAAATTATTCTGAAAATGTTCTTCTGTCATGTCACCTGGATTGAAAAACAGGACTATTAAAATCCTCACAACGTTTAAAGTAATGAAGCAAAGTGACTTTCCTGACCTTTGTAGACTTCATGGAGGGTGTGACTTAGAAGAATTGCATACCGGGACGTGTTGAAGGACTGTTTCATTTTTGTTTTTGTTTTTTTTTTAATTTCCAGCTCACAGCAATTAATCCTTCATTATAATCTTCCTGATAATCCTAGGCATATTGCTTCTAGGCTGCAGATCTGGGCCTTTCGTGTCGTTGTATCCACTGTAGTAATGGGTGATGTTAAGAAATCCTGAAATTTGTTTTCAGATCAGAGAAGCATCTCAAGTATAAGGGCTGCCCAAGCCTTTAGACAACCAGAGCCCTTCCCTGCCCATCAGCAAGTCTTGCTTTTTGTTGCCCTCTAGACTTGCTACTTTATTGAGCAGAAAGACCTTCAGCTTTTAGCTTCTGAATATGAGGGAGGGAGAGCAGGAGACAAGCTTATCTCACACCTCTGTGTTTTCCACTGGCTTCTCTTTACTCTTTTTCCAAGGAGGGTACGTGCGTAATTTATCCTTTCGCTACTCTTAGCTCTCTTCTGGGAACCATCACATGATCCTTAACATATTTCACAGTTATCTGGGGGGGGATTGATTTTCTAGGCCTATTAACTTCACTTGGAAGATATGGAAAGTTTGCCCACGCTGTTATTGAGCAACTCCAGGGTGCAGAAAACGGCTCGTCATTTCTCCTCCCTGTAGCAGTGTGGCCCACGCAGCAGTTGTGGAGCTCAGAGCTCAGTTGTGAAAGCTCTTATCCCAGCTTTCAACCTCGCTTCAAAGCCATGTGTCCCTCTCTGGGAAGTGGCCATGGAAGAACTTTTAAGCAGTCACTAGGGGAAAGACCCGTATTCAAACATGACAGAGTTTGGTTTGAAAAAGAAAGTCACGTGCTGCTGTGGGCTGTAAGGCGGCGGGAGTGTGCTGAATGCCCAGGTCAGCGCGCTGGCAAGGCTAGCAATTAGTTTGCATAGTTTACATTCCTTTCTTTTCACTGGTATTTTTACAGTATTTTCCAATTATATGAAAGAAAAAAAAAAAATTGTTGATCTTTCTAATATAGTATAAGAAAAATTTGTTATTTTTGATTCCTTCTCAAGGTTTCACCCAATAACAAATATTGGTAAATTCTTCATATGTCTCTTTACGTCCCAAATAATTAGCTTTTTCTTGAACTATTGAAATGACTGAAGTGCAGAGTAGGGAGAGGCTTTGCACGAGAGAGATTTAGGACCCGAAATACACATTCATGAGCTCTGGGTTGAGGAAGTGCCTGCCACCAATTCAGTGATTGAAACTGCTTCTGCGACCATACTTTAAGGGTTTATACCAAATTGCTGCAGTCAGTCACCCACGCTCATGCTGACTCCCTTGAGCTCCAAGGAAATCCCTTATTTATGTCTGCCGCCTTTGTTCCAACAGCCTCAGGGATATAACCTCCGGGCTCTTGGTGCAACAAATTAAAGATGGTAAATTCCAGCCAGCCCCATCCCACCTCTTTTTCCTCCCGTGGAAAATCCCTTGAAGTGACTGTGCAGATTTCAGAAGCCATTTTGACGGAGTGTATCTGGAGTAGCCATGCTTACTTCTTGCAAGCAAAACTCTCCTTTTTGCCACTTTTCTCAAACAAGCTGAGTGTACCTGATGGTCGGTGCTCTGAATTGTCGGTAATCAGGGAGGCTGTATGTTTCGGTAACCGAGTTGTCTTTGGAAAAGTTGAGTGTGTGTGTACATACACGCGAGGCCGCTGCTCTGAAGGTTTAACCGGGATTGTGCTTCTAAGAAGGTCTTGGAAGGTGCTGCGGAGATCAGAGACGGCATTTTGAATCTGCGTGAAGGCAAAACCTCTCCCTGAACCCAACCGGTTTCCAAAGCCATGCCTGGCTCCGTGCTCGGCCAAGCGTGGTGCCACCTGCAGTCTGGGCTCCTGTGGCCGGTTCTGCTTTCAGGATGGGTTTCCATCAATGCAAATGAGAGGGTGGTGTTGATATTTTGGAGTCCATGAGCGTTATAAGGAGCTTACAGAAACCTGCAAAGTCTTTGAGGACTTTCCAGGGCCCCGTCCTGTTGTGAAACCCCGGGGGAATTGGTTCCCCGTGTAAATTCATGGGACATCACAGCGGTGGCAGCTCTGCTGATGCAGGATTTACGTTATTACCAGGGCTTGACATTTCGTGGGACTTGGCAGGTAACTGCCAACAGACACCAGAAAGCTGAAAAACCCTCAGCATAAAATCCTGAGGCAAGTGGTGGGCAGGGTGTCAGGCTGACTGAGTGAACCATAAAAAGAAGCGAGTAGGTGCCTGTTTCCAAACAGCAGTGCCGCATAAATGGCAGCATGCGGGGGAGGCGGTGGCTGGGAGGATAAAGGGCTCTGAGGCGAAAAGTGTCAGACGGAGAGAAATGGAGATGTATTAAAAACACGTCGAGGAAGGAGCTTCTGGCTCGTGGGAGGTGCTGGGAAGGGTTAACACGCACAGGGACGCCTGAGGCTGCTGGGTAGAGATGGGGAAGGCCACATCAGACTTGGCCAGGGCTTTTCAATGCTTCTGGGTTTTGGTTTTGGTTTTTTTTTTTCCATTTGCTGACAAAAGGAGTGAGGGATTTTTCAAAGGTATTAGGTAACAAGGCTCCAGACTATGCTTTTTCATGCACCAGAGGGTTCGTATTACACAGTTACCTGAAGATAAGCCAGCACTTGCATACCCTCCATGTCTGCCTATCTCTTTACAAATGTTGTCATGGTCTTTGGTCTTAAAATAGATTTTTAAAGTCATAAAATTTATCTGGTTTTTTTTTTTCCTATCACACAAAACTTGCTTTTATTCTGTTTCTTAAGAAATGGTTTATTGAAAAAGTGATATAGTATTTTCCAGCCTGCTGTCCGGAGACGTATAAAATCCAAGAGAGATCTGTGAAATTTAAAACCAGACCACAGTCAGAAATCAGGAAAAAAAGCCGCCAAAACCCTCTTATTATTTCATAGGTGTTTCAGAGCATGTTGAAAACACACTGAAGAAAGATTTAGGATTTCAAATCTGCTTTGTCAAAGGAATTTTATCAGTTGGTATCCTTAAGGATTCTAGTTATGGGGTCATTAAATGTACTGGAGCCTATTGAAGAAACCTGTTTCTTCTTGTGGAAAGCATCCTGTAGATTCTAAAGGTCAGGGAATAAGGGCCCTGCCAGATCTTCTTTTCAAGTCACATAGTGGTAAAGATGATATAAAAGGAACATCTACTTTAATGATGGTCACTTTTCTGGGAGGCAGTACTGTGGCTGTGTGTTAAAAGTATGTAAGTACCATCCATAGCTTTTATAAGTGATTATTTCCAGGCCACTTCTTACAACATGTATGTGCCTAACGATGCAGAATGCTACGAGACTTTTAAATGAACCAAGCTTTTATGTTGATTATTTTCTTTTTCTTATTAATGTGAGTGTTGGGATTCTTATAATATTCTGTTTTGTTTTGGTTTTTTTTTTTTCCCCCAGACCACACAAAAACTGGTTTGCATGTAACATCGCTAGACGATGCAGAATGTCTCCGATCTAAAGAGCTCCTTTCGACCCCGAACAGTCACACTTCTTCTAATTCAAAGTCCACCCGCAACATCCCTCGAAGACATACAGTAGGTGGCCCTCGCAGTTCCAAAGAAATACTGGGAATGCAAACCTCGGAAATGGACAGAAAGAGAGAGGCTTTTCTTGAGCATCTGAAACAGAAATATCCCCACCATGCTACAGCAATAATGGGACACCAGGAGAGACTGAGAGATCAGGTATGAAAGTCAAATTCGTATCTTGCTTTTTGTTAAACAGTCCTTATAACTCCTACAAAATTGAGTGTTGCCTCATTACAAAAGGTGAGAATGTAACAAAGCATTAAACAGATTTTTTTTTTTTTAATGTAGCCTGAGATTCAGTTGCTCCCCTGAAATTCAAAAAAACAATAATAAAAATGAAACTATTCAATACTACCTTGGAACTGTTTGTTGAAACTGACATTTTTTAAGAGTTTTTCGTTTTTTTAAGAATATACATGGAGAAAAAGATGAAGGTGAGACTCTTGATCTCAGCATATGGGTCTCTGTCTACTTTTCACAGCTGAAGGGAAAATATGGAACAGCTGTTAATATCTGTTACACTTTCAGTATTGGCACTGCTGCCTGGGAGAAAAGAAAATATCTGTAGAGTGTGTCTGCATGCTTTAGCTGGCTCTGTTACCCTTTCATTTGCTTTCTTTTCTATTTTTGAGTCTTTTAATACAAACAGAACAGACTTATCCACAGGTATCTGCATCCTCCAAGCTGTTTTGACATCCACATTGGTCTGTCAGCACCGTACCTTAAAGTGGTTTGCTTTTTGCCTGCCTGCAATTGCTTTTCAGCAGCGAAAAGTAGATGTAGAGTCAGAGGAGATGTGACACACTGATGTATTTCTCAGAGCAGGTGGAGGCTGCTGTCAGGCCAGCCTCCTGAATTCAGGGAATGCTGTGCAAGGATCTCTTCACAGCCTAACTCTGGGCTCTGGTTTTGGGTGCAATGATAGAATTTAGTCTGTTCAGCTTTACAGGCGATCTGCCTTCTATTCCATAATTCATTTTTTTCAGTCAACCAGCAGAATTTATAGTTCAGGCCAAAAATCTTGTGCCTGTTATTCTCAGTTTAACAACTGATTGACAGCAAGCCTTTTATAAAAGTTTTTTCTTTCCGAGTGTTTTATAAGTATTTCAGCACTAATGGCAAATTAATTGTCAGTAAGCAATAAAAACAAGTGGGAAAAATATTGTAGTCTGTTATGGGAGTTCTAACTGAATTCCCAGCATCTTTTGAAGTCTTCCAAAACTTTGGAGATCAGACTGTTGTTACAGGTTTGGAAAGATTGTAATTTGGTAACTCTCCCCTACAACTTCTCTTTGACAGTGTCTCTAGAGATCCCAGGTGCTATCACTGCCTCAGAACACAACTGCTAGTATCCATATGTATCCAGCTAAAATTGCTGCAAGACTTCAGCTCTAACGAAGATGATCTATTCCTTAAACAGCTTCTCTGCTTTCCTTTGAAAGTCTTGTGGTTTTTTTTTTTTTCTCCCCACTTATCTCTTCTATGAACTTTAGTGACTGTGTGGAATGTGCTGGGTGGTGGATAAAGATAGCATACAAATTAAATAAAGGGGGTGGCAGGGGGCTGAAACCCAAAGATTAGATCTTTTGGAGTCATGTAAATATTTAGTTCCAGTGTTGCAGACGCTGCAAACCCAGCTTGAAGAGCCTACAGCATTACACCCTACACATTTTGTAATTTGAGCCTTTTCTGAAGGCAATAAATTACAGAAGGAATGCAGTAACTGTTCCTGCTATTTGTTTAAAATGTGTCATCTTTGCTAATTTATTGAGGGTAAAATTCATGCAAATGTCTCCTGCTTCTATTTTTTGATGATTAGACATATGCATTGTATGTAATGAGTGTGAATTTTAAAACAAAATAACTTTAAAGTTACTGTTAGAGCATCAAACTATGTTTCTTGGGAATGGGAAGGACTGAAGACTCCATTCATTCAGCATAACTTAAAAGAAAAAAAGATAAACTGAACACAAGCCACATTAAAAACATGCAGAAATAAGTTATACCAGTTGATTGTAAGAAATTTCCTTAGTTGAAATGTATTAACGGTCTGGCTCATCAGATGCAGCAACAGATTATTATGGTGATGGCATTGCAGTTAGAGGGATTTTTTCTTACCAGTTGTGTTCATGTGTGCACATGCAACGTACCTGTGTATTTTGTGCGTATGTGTTTGTATGTGTATAGATACACATGGGTATGTATATGTACACATAGCTATGTGTGTGTATATATATATATATAATGCATGCTTATTGAATAAGACCATAATATAATTTTGCTTCAGAGAGTGTATATGTGTCTTTAGCACACATACTTCCTTTTTCCCTCCCATACTATATGTATGCATGTAGCAGTGGTATAGAAGATAAATTACATACACACGTAGTAGGTATGTGTATGTAACATATATATGTCACATACAAAATCTGTAAGATGGATAGGAAGACGTGAATTAGAATGTCACAGTTTATTTTCCAGATTACTTACCTCCCCTTTTTTACTTCTCCAGCTGCTCCAATATCTGGAAATTGGCAACATTATCCATGGTGGGAATTTCCCCATTGTGGGAGATCTATCAAGGACAGTAGCTAATGCAACAGCATTTTGTAATCTCTATGTCAAATGGTGCAGCTGGAACATAAAACATCCCAATATTTACAATCAGGAGATAGTCCCTTAGATATCATATAATTTGTCTTCCAGGTTGCTCTAAATCCTGTCAGATCCTGTTCTGGACCAACAAAAATGGTCCAGAAAATCAAAAGTGGCAATTGTCTCTTTGTGGACTTTTTTCTCTTGTCCATTTTAGCCATCAGTATCTAAGCATGGCAAACTGAGCCCTGGTTTGCAAAAAATAAGCATCAGGAAAAAAACTGTTTGGTGTTGCCAGATCATGCTGTATTACCTCCACCAGCAAGGTCAGCTCTGAACGTTGTCCATATCTTCCACTACGTACTAATGATTTCCTCCAGACTTCATTTATTCAGATAAATTCCTCCCTCGATGTGCCTCCTGAGGACCTGTTTCTACTTCTGATAACCTGCCAGAAATCAGAAGTGCAGTCACGGCCAGGTAAAATGCCAGCGGGGGTTACTGATGGTTAACTAACGTAGTGACCTGAAACCTCCCAGCTGTGCACACAGATCATCCCTCCCGCCCCGCAGATTTGTTACCCTGTTTGTGGTACCTTTATTCTGGAAAGGAAAGCTCACAGAGATAGGGGCTGTCTTTATTTGCACAAGGGCCTTGGGATACTGCCACAAGGCAAATAACCTGCAGCTGAGCTGGTCTACCAGGTAAACTGGGGTGTGAGTTTGCAGCAGGCAGAGGGGTGCAGGCGTGCTGTGCTTTGTGCACCCCAAAACGCTCGCAGGGCAATGTAGCACCCCATAGCCACAGCTCTGTGCCCGGCAGCCCGGTAGCTTGCCCTCATGCTGCAGTGTGTCCCCGGCAAGACAGCCTTGCAGACAGGCACCAGAGCTCCCTCCACCTGGAAGCCTGGGAAGTCGAGGAGCAAAATCTTTTTTTTTATAGGTAATGCAAGCTTCTGCAAGAGCTTTAGATACCTTGTATCTGCCAAGGCTGTCTCGTCTGCATTAATGAAAGCAAGGAACTAATGTAATCCCCAGGAAAGTTAAAAAGAAAAAGGAGAAAGAAAGGAGGAAAACAGTCTCCACCTTCTGAAGTTTGAGCTGGTGTGAATCATCTGCTGCTGAGCTCATGGCAGGACTCGGTCACTGCTTAGGTGGGGTTGACTCCAGTCAGCAGAGAAGGAAAGAGTAGAAATGAGTGTAAAAGCTGGGCTGGCAGCTGTGAGGATGAAAAAGAGTTTGCAATTAAGAGGTTAAAATGCTAACCTGGCCATGGGAGGGGGGGTAATCCCTGTGGTGAACCTGTTTTACAAGTTGACTGCTAAAAAAACCAACCCTTTCTGAGGGGCAGAGAGCAAAAATTATTATGTAGAAATTTTTCAGAGCCAGAGCTTTTGAGCGTGCCTTTAGAAAATGAGCTGGAAGATGTTTGCCACAGATTCCTTTTCTTGTTGTTTGACTAGGAAATACACTAGGAGATGTTGAAGGGTCAGCAACAGCTCTAGCGTTTCAGCCAGTGCTCTGTGAAGAAGAAATTTACTGGTAAACAAAATTAGATTTTCACCAATTAAAAAAAAAAAAACCAAAACAAAACCTTCCAGTGCCTGTGTCTAAAAAATGGTGGTTGAGGGTTTTTTTGTTATGTTCAGTTAGGTCTGAACATGACAGGTAACTCTGGCATCTGGGCAGGTGTGGTTAAGGTTACCGTGGAGAACCATGATGTCATGCTTGATAGAGCATGTCAAGACAGCTAATCTAACATGTAGATGTTCAAAAAGGCCCATAGGCCAGAACTAAGCTTTATGCAAATAGCAAAGTTACGCTGCAAAAGGGCGAAAGAAAATACGGCTGAGATATGGCGTGCGTTTTACCTGGCAGCTTGAAAGGATTACTACAGGCTTCATTATAAATTAAAACTTTTGGAACTAAAGGAAGAGGATTTCAGACCGTCTCTGGCCTCACCTGTGGAATCTCACATTTCGGTAAATAAGCCTCTTTCTCTCTCTGCCCCTTGATGTAAAAAAATGCTTTTGTAATCGTGGAGTTTGCTTCACCACGTTGTTCCTCCTGGCAGCAGGGCTGAGTCAATAAAGCAAGTTTTCTGGCATGCATGTTCCCTTTTCTCTATTGAAAATGAGTTCTTTATTGAATGAACTGAGAATTCGGAATTATTTGAAGGGCATTGTAATGTATTATGTTGATTATGTGAATCATGCTGCAAAAATGTCCTAGGTAGTGTTTTGGAGGAGAAACTAAGAATGGAGACACTTTATTTATTTGTAGATTATTGCCAGATGTCTCTCCTTTAACTGTTAAAATAGAACCCAAAAATTACAACAGCATTTATTCCAGTATTTAATATTGGCAAGAACACCAAGGCTTTTTTTTTTTTTTAATGGATCGCAGTATCAGTTGGTGAAACAGACTTTGAGTATATGCTTTGATATCACAGGAAAAGTACATTAGTAAAGGGTAAGCATATTTGGAGGTAAAAGTCCAGCAACGGAAATGCTGTTGGGACTTTTGGATTTTAGGTAAAAACAAAAGGAGATATTTTCAGTCCCTCTAGCGAGAGAGTAAAATCCCCAAGTTCTTAGTTGCAACCGCTTTTGTGCTTACATCAATCACGACAGATCAGGTAAACATCAATACGAAAGGGATAGCCCCCCCACTGGCACTGCTGCGGTACAGTAACAGGAAGCAGGTTGAGGGACACAAAGTTTAGTTGATTCCAATTGCTCAGTTTGAAAAGGGTGAGACCTAGGTGGGAGAGGGTGGGGGGTTGCGATAGTTAATTTTAAATAGTTAAAAATGTGAAAAGAGAAAAATTGTAGGTTCTGCCTAAAGACACCTGCGAAATGTAAACTTGAGAGAAACTTCAGTTCAATGTAAATCCTCAGTAGGATTTAGGGAATGAAGAGGCTGCAGAATATGGTAAGCACATTACATAATTCCAGGTGAAAAAACAGGGTATAAAGGATTTCTGATGTGCTGCATTGCTTGATCAGGCAAGGTTAAATAAACTTTTTTTGGAACATGTATTGATTATTAAAGTGAATGGACTTGAAACGACTACAAAGTGAAGAAATCACTAACTACTTTTTTGGGGGTCACAGCTCTTTTGCTTTTATGCTCCTCGTTATGTCTTGAAACTAAGCCAGTAATGGGAATATTATAGAATTAATTTCAATTTAACCTTTCTCCCAAAGTCTGAGTGTTAATTATTTAGTACTAGAATATGTACAAATGGCAATGTGTCATATGAACTAGCATATTTTGTATTCATTACAGTGGTGCTGGTTGATGGCATGGAATCGGGTAGGGAGAAGTTGATTTAGTGTTAATATTGTGTGAATACTTTTCTGGTCTGTACCAGTTTAAAACCAGGGTTAAAAAATTAAATTTTATTTTAAAATGTACACAAGGTCTGTGAAGAATGTGATTTTAATCTGGATATATGTTGCTGCAGATTTTTCTAGCTGAGACAATCCATTTTGTTGAATTACTGCTTGGTTCACCCACTGCTGTATATATTGTGTCATCAAAAAATGCCTGGTTTTATCTGAGAGGTCAGTGTCATACAGCTAGAACTTGCTGTTGTGTCAGCATAGGCTGTAGATATTTGCTCAGGAAAAAAAAAGTTTCATAAGTTGTTTCAGGAGATTTCTGTGAGTTCCTGCCTTCTCTCCGCCGGTGGGTACTACCTCCCTGCCCAAATGAGACGGCACTTCCCACTCCTCCCTGGATAGTCTTTGTAAGCCCAACAGACCACGTTGCACATTTGGGAAGGGAGGACCTCCGCAGCATCTGCATGTGTCCCCTGTCTCATGTACTGTCTGGTACAACAATTTATTGCTTTCTGGTGCCACTGTATGTTAAGGGAAACTGCTGTTATTTTACACTGTTAAAAGCACCTAAGAAAAGCTATGAAAATGAACATACGAAACACGATTACAAGCTTAAATCTTTGCTGGAATCCAAGCCCTTAGCTTTTGTTTATGGAAGGACATGAGATGACATGTCCATTTGTTTTGAGTTGAAACATGCTCTTTAGCCCCCAGATAATGCTGTGATTGCGAGATATTTATAAATAGCTCAATAGATAAATGAACAAAGAGCTAGTTAGCTCTTTTATTAGCAAAGTGGATTTACTTTGTATTCACTATAAGTGAAAATGTTGAGGAGGAAGAATATTCCTAGCAGAATGTATCTCTCTTTCAATTTTACTCTTTAGTTTGAAAAATTAAGGCAACATGTTAAGGTATATATTAGACTGCTAGCCCTAAGGTATCTGTGGGAGTAAGTGGAGTTTAACTAGAGTGGTAATACTTGCTTTGATAAACATAAGTTTCTTCATTTATAATTATCAGTTAAAAGTAATAAAAAAAGCTGTTCTTTTGAAAAAGCAAACAAAACAAAGCTGCAAAAAGGCTAATAAAGCAATTCCTTTTCTTTTCCCTTCCCTCCCCCCATGCAAACCACACACCAGCGCACTTAACTTTGCCCCAACAGGATTAGTAACTTTTCTTCTGTGGCAACGCCTCTGTATTTTAAATAGCATGTATTGTTTGTAACTCACAAGTCCCAGGTAGTTGTTATGTGCTTACCTTTGTTCATCTGAGTTTTGTATGTGTGTTTTCTAACCTAATTTTATGACAAACAAAAGTATTTTTAGAATCCTTTGCATTCAGCTGACTGAATAAATACCTGCCAGTAATCTTGTTTCGGTACTTATGGTTAGATCCAATAAAGAATCTGGGGCTTTGATACCCTTTAAAGCACAGTTTGGGCAGCTGCATTCAAGAGAGTTGCCCATGGAAACCTCTCCCAGTTATTGTAGACACCTGAGATTCCTTAGGTTTCAGACACTCAAGCTTTTCTGGCCAGAACTATCCTGAGGCATTTATAGACGTGTTTTTACACAAACTCAGTTTAGTCCTGGTGCTTTCTGGGTTGCTTTTCTAGATGACTACCAAAAGCTGCACGGAAGCAGTCAGCAGGACCTTGTTTGGTGGATGTGTTCAGGACTAGCTCCTTCTGCAGTGGTGGAGGGTGGAGCCTGCATCCTGCGCACTGGCCAGGCAGTGACCACCCCTGTGGCGGATGTACCTCGTGTCTCCTCTGAACCTGTGCCCAATGCCCTCCTTCCTCTGGGAATGCTTAGAGGCATTTGGGATAGACAAACCCTACATTTTCCCTTTTGAAGTTGAGCCACTGGGCAATGATGTGTTACAGGGTTTGGTCTCCGTAGCCTTGTGGCTAGCCCCTCAGATCAGCCGCTGAATGAACAGGACTGCAAAATTGAGCTCCTCTCTTCATGCTCTCCCTCACCATGAGGACTTTGCACTCCTTTCTTCTTGGCAGCAAAGTTTCAGGAGTCCGTGACGGAGAGAGCCCTGGCCCCGTGTTGTTTTAACCTCATCGTGAAGGTCCTCTGTCCAGAGATGGAGATGTGGCTGTGGAACGAAGGCTGAATCTTCTTCTCCTCCTGTATGTACTCTGCAGAAGTAGATTGGTGTATGCATGGTGCTTTGCCAATGCTTCCTCTTCCAACTCTGCTTTCAAACCAAAGCACCTCAGGTTGCTGTGCTTCATGCCTAGCTCGGGGGTGAACATCATGGGAGACGTCCGTAGAGCACTGTTCTAGATGGGGCTTGTCAGTGACCCCAAAGTTCATTTCAAGCCCCTTATTCACTTATGAGAACATAGGAAGTTTGTGACAGAAGTGAAAATGAAGCCCTGGTCTACAGCCATCTTTGGCCATGCTGTTTTTGAGCAGACATTCTCTCTTGTCCGTTGTTCTGGAGGTGTATTACAGAAGGTGTGAGCATTTCTTGTTTGGCAGATGAGGAGCATCACAGAGAGGCAGAGGTCTTGGGTGAGGGCAACAGATCGTGCTGGTTGTAGAGCTGAGGTTATAGCTTGGTTTCCCTGGTCATTGATCAGGGGTTCCTTCTGTAGCCTGTGATGAGCCTCAATGTTTGTGAATACTTGCTGTGTCTCAAGATCATTTCCCTGTAAATGGTTGGGAAAGTGCCTGGGTTGTTCTCTTTTCAGCTGAATAGTCCTGCTAGCTTCCCACTGTGAACATTTTTGCGCTCTTTGCACATTGTCACTTTGGAGGGGAGCATGTTTATGTCAGTCATGAGCAAAGTAAATGCACCTCTGGACTATTGCTGCTGCATTACAGCATTTTTCAGTTATTTTCTAACAAAGGCAAATTGCACCAAAGTCACCTGATTAACTGGCTTGGTTTAACCATAATCCCTGGGATTTAAATCTCCTTTCTGGGGTCAAATAAGAGAACAAGAGTAAATAAGACAAGCAAATCTCTTACGAACATGTATTCCAATTTCCTTTCTCTTCAAATGAGTTGAGTACACCCGGAGAGACAGTGCTATTGTCAAAATTGCAGCCAACACCCGTGACTGACAGCAGTCGCTGAGATGTGTGTTTTTAACACTCACCCTATCATTGTGTCAGTTCAGTAAATTCAGAATCTGGTGGTATTGTTTTGCATCTTGACACATCAACACAGGGACTTTTGATTGGGTGAGGATCCTTTTTTGTTTTTGTGGGGTTTTTTAGTCATCAATTAGTACCTTTTGTACTGCTGCATTTGGTGTGGCCCCTTGTGTTGTGGATTGTAGTGATTCCATTCGTTCACTAGAGATTGCTGCCTTAGTAAACACTGAGCTTGTCATTTGTTTTAAATTTAGGAAAGGTTTTCACTGGCTGATTAATACACTGCCATAGGTGCACTTCACTTTAAAAAAAAAAAATTAACCTAAAAATCAAAATTAATTATTAGAGAAAGGAAGAGAGAAGCTGTTAGGTTATCTCTGAAACCCAGAAAGACCAATAATATATTTTTTACCATGCCTTCTGCCATGGGTTCTTAAGGAGGTTCTTACAACCTCTCAGGAGGTGGATCTTGGATAATTGGCCATGTGCATCATGTACGTTCTGATCTTTAGTAGTTACATGTTATTTTGTCCCACATCTTGAGATTAATTTTATCTTCCAAAATGATGTTCGTGTTAGTTGTAAGACTGGTTCTTCTTGATGCCTACATGGATGTCCAGTTCTGTTTTGGATTGCTAAATTCTTGACTATGTTAATGTCTCATGACTGTAAATTCCAGAGCTCAACTAAGTTTTAAGAATATTTCAGCCTCTAAGCCTTTCTTACATGTACATTTAATAGACTGTTTCCATGCTCTTGCATGGATTTAATTCAAAATAGAAAAACTAATTGTAATTCAATTTCAATCAAATTTAAGTATTTTTTCAGTCTGGAGGGAAACGTTTGTCTTCCAAGGAAGGAGGCAGGCAGCAAGAGGGAGAAGTAAACCGTGGAAAACCAAAAAGTTAGAACATTTTTTGTATTTGAAAGAAGCAGAGTTTGAGTCTGATTTTAAATTTCAATGATATTATTCACTTCCAGATACACTTCCTGTCAGATGAATAAGCAGTGGCTTTTCCAATTTGCACCTCTTTTGTGGGTATGTGGGTGTCTAAAGTCTGGAAACAGACCTGCTGTTGATGTCTATGTGTGAACCTTGGGCTTTCTTCCACTGTGCTTGGAAAGCATAATTTTAGCTGCATTTGTTCATTTGTAGCCCTATTTTTAGTAACACAAAATACCATACATCAGACTGTTGTAATTAGTAATAAATTACTCACAGAAGGAACAAATATTTGACTTTGATTGGAGTAAGACGAAGTGTCACTTATTTCCTATTGGCCGAATAAATAAATAATTGAACAACATTGGTTGGTTGATTTGAGTAACAGTAAATATTGTTTGGAAGGAAGAAGAATTATTTAGCATAATGTAGAAAAAATAATTTGAAAATATACATGTAGACTAAACACTTCCATTAAAAATGTGTACCTGAAAAGGTTGGACATTTATAAAATTTCCTATAGATCTTAAAAACCTTTTATTTCCTTTTTTCTAACAGAGAAATGGTCATTTCAGTAAATTCTTGATCTAGGTTATATTTTCCCTAAAAGTCTTTAAAAAAACCCTAAACCTCCAAAACTTTACAGACGTTTTGTGCTAATTTCACTCTCTCATTATGCGTATCATGCATTCTTTATTTTTAAAAAAAGCTATTTAATATTAAAATTGCTTAATAGCTTTACATTGAAAAGACAACATTATGTCAACGTTTACTACCCAGGGATATGGGAGAACCCTGTATTCCTCTGTTCTTAGGCTGGAATTACCACCGTATTGCAGATACCATGATTTGGCAGTAACTGCTGGCAGTACTTTGGTTTGTTTTTGTTTTTGTTTTTTTTACTGAGGATCACTATTGTTTCAATTAGTTTTCAGCTGCTAATCCAAGCTGTTTGTTATCTTTTTGGCTAATGCTAAATCCAGCGCTGGGGGTACAGGCAGGATGGTGCCTTCTGCCAGCCCTTGGCAAGCTCCTGCATGGGCGAGCGGGGCCGCGAAGGGTCTCTGAGCTACGCAGCCCGGCGACTCTCTCCGTTTTGCCACGGGCAATTAGTTGGTGTCTGTCGCTGGAGAATTTAAATGAAAACGTGATAGAAAGAGCATCAAAAGCTTTCTGGAAGTCGGGGGAGAACTTCTCCCTTCTGAATATGGCGAAAGGGTGGGGAGGGATGGAGCGAGGAGGCGCAGGTCACAAAATGTTTTTCTTGGCCCTCGTGGCGCTGGTATTGATGTCAGTCAGACGTTCCTGCTGACCGGAGTACAGTTGGCTCAAGCCGCTAGCAGGTTGTCTGACCGACGCGCTCTTCCTCTGGTATCAGATGCAAGCATTGAATTTCTGGCTCGTGTGTACTTCCCTTCCGTTTTATTTTTACCAAGTGTTTTCAGCACCGCAGGCTGTGGCAGGTGCCTTCCGGCGCGGGCAGGTCCCGCCGGCACCTGCTGCCGCTGCTGCCCCCGGCACGCCGGGCTCTCACGGCTCCCTCGCAGCCGGCAGCTGACGGGCACTGCTGCAAAGGCAGGGCTCCCAGCCACAGCTTTCTAATCCGCTCCTGAACAACTGGGTTAATCCCATACCGAGCCTGGGACCATACTGCAAGTAGGAGTCAGATTTCTTCCCGAGGCCAGTGAATAGCTTTCAGTAACGCCGGACCATGGCGGAGGTCCGCGTAGGATACTTCGTTGTTGCTGTAGCTTAATTCCACGGAAGATTTCACCATAGTGTTAAGCGTTTGTATTACTTTGTGCTTCTTGCGTGTGTCTTTTTACTGTGCGTGTTTTACCTTCTTTTTTCATTGCTAAATTGTGACCTTCCGGTCTCAGGTATCAATCCTGTCACAAAAGGGTAGTTCTAGCCCATGTGCAAATGTGTATTTGTTCAATCCCCACCCATATGCAAGCATGCAACCATGAGAAACCAGTGTTTTTTATATATGAGTCATTCATACACCCGGATGTGTAACAAAATTTCACATCAGATGAGGTTCTGCTGCATACGCACACCTATAGAAAGTCTGAACCAGGAGAAAGAGGGACCTGCGCTGCTCCTGGTTCTGTCGTTCCATGCTGGCAGCAGTCTGCTAGCGAGGGGATGGATTTTGAGGAGGAGGTAACCACTCATGCTCCTGTGGCACAACCAAGAAGAAAAAGGAGCCTCTCGGCTTTTTGCTGCTCCTCTGGTGCCTCTTCCAGCCAGGTACAGCTTTGATGAAGAGCCAGGGCTTTCATCTGTGGGGCTTCTATAAGAGTTCGTGGAAGCTTTTGGATAGATCATTTTTTCAGAAGAATGCTCCCTGTAAGAAGGAATGTCCTCAAGTGTTCGTTGTTATTATCCCATTGTCTATACATGTTTCTAGGTTGATTTTGAAAGGGGAAAAAAAAGTTTAGGTTACTAGATAGTTATCAGATGCTTTTGAGAGGAAGACTGACAGTCTACAGAAGAAGGGCTTCCCCTGAACCATGATAAAATAGAATTTTATTTCATCTCATGGTTTCAAAATTTGTCATATGCTGTCTAAAAACCAAGATACTTACTTCTCTAATTATAGAGAATGTTTATATGTAAGGTTTAATCTATTTATTGGAAGTCTTCCAGGACTCTTGATAACTGCTACTTTGTGGGCCTCTTCTGAACTGAAGGGGTTAGAAAACAGTAGACTTATACTCCAAAGATACTTGGACAGTGAAGATGAGTGACCTACTTTTTTTTCCTGTATCTTCTCTTGCTTCTGTTGTAATATTTTGGGTTTGAGAGATCTTTTCTCTTCATGCTGTGACAGCAGGTATTGTTTTGTTTTAAAGAAACTGTGAACTCACAAGTTCTGTCTTGTTTCTGCATGACTTAAATCTGTCTCAGAGATGTTATTTTGCCAAGAATAGTTCCATTTACAGTATGTTAGACAGATTTCTTTGTGACTGCATAATATAGGCAAAACCAGCTTAGAATTTAGGGAAACTTTTAATAGTTTATAAAAGGAGAACTGAGGAAATAAATTTTTAAAAAAGGTTCACAAGTACTCAAACAGGTAGTTGTGAGATGCTTCTCATGTTGGGTTGGGTTTTTTTAAGGTACTTTTGTGGATTTCTCACAATACCTATTAGCAATGTATTACTAGAGAGAGAAGGGGTTGGGCTTTGTGTGATACATCACCACTATGTGATTTTAATTGTAGAAACTGGGGCAAATAATTCTGAATTGATACCAAAAAGATTTTCTGTTTAAGGTGATCACTCTCTGGACTGTTTTTCCTGAGGAGATGTATAACCTTTTAGATTAGATTTACCTGCTGTGTAGCGTTTTTAACACACCAGACTAAAACTAATGCAGGGTAAAACCTACAGATGTATTGAGTCACCTGGCAAAACAAGAGCAGCTTAGATAACCATTCAATAGCTTATTGTCATAAGATAAACATGGAATTCTAGGTATTTTCTACAATAAAAGAACTTGTGTGTTCTTTTGACCTGTGCTTTCTGCTGCTGCTTATCAGACTTCCCTGGATACTGCCAAAATGTCTATGCTTGTCATTGTCTTTCTCTTTTTTTTTTTTTTTTTTTAATTTTAGTATCACACTGTTGGATTTTGAGAGCAGAATAGCTTTTCTAACTTCTAACTTCCTGTGAAAAAAGCAGTCAGACAAAAGTTATCAAGCCTTTCAAGTGAGGTTTGTCTAGCCACTGCTGCTTTGTTTTTGGCTTATCTTCTCTCTGTGGTTTGAAAACTTGCTTGAATGTCTGGGTTCTGTAAGCTTTCAGAGGTCTTTTAAAATGCAGTCATCGTTTTGAAATGTTCACTGCCTTCAAATACTTTCAGTGGAGATGAGGGTGATGGGCTAGTTTTACTTACCTCAGTATATGGCAAGGATCTACGTTTTGAAACATAAGCTTACATACTGTTTGGCTGCTCATTTAACTAAAAACAGCCTGCCTGATTTCATACCGATGTCTCTGCCAACCCACAATATCACCTGCATTTGTTCACCCAAATTCAGCAAAGTAGCTGAGTCTGGCGGCGCCCTGTTGCAATAGGCAGATTAAGTTATTTTATCTGAAGTGTAAGAGGGAGGGGAAGTTCAATAAGAGTTATGTGGGGAAGAAAAGCCTTGATTAGCCATGGAAAACGTTTTGTCTTTTAAATCAGAGGCTGATAGTTTAGGAGCCTTTTCTGATTGCAGGTCTGGTAGCAGCACACCTTGAGTCAGTTTAGGTGTGTTGGGTGTTGCACTTAAGAGCAGAACCATTAAAATCCTTTTGAAAACTAAAGACTGGCACAGACCGCTGGGTCACCAGTGTGTTGTGATACTGCGCTCGACAAAAATACATGGTTTGTCTTAATGGCTAGACTGCCTTGGTTCACAAATAGAGGGAGAATTTTCAGTTTTCTTCTTAATAACTGAGACAGGTAAGCAGTCATAACTGTAGCTCTGCTATTAGATCATTTGAAATTTCAGGCGCCAAGAAACATTGCAAAGAACAAATCTGCCCAGCCACACAGCCTGTGCGATATCTCTTATTCTCTTCTGTCACTTTGTTCTCATCTAAGAGGAGGATCAGCCAGTTGTTTCTCATCTAAGCCCCTGCTTCAGACACATATTAGGCATGATGCTCAAATATCCCCCATGGAAATGAAGTTGATTGTCAGCGGTGTAATAAAGGCACCCTTTTTCCCCACTGCCTTTCCTGAAAGCTCCATGTAAATATGTGACAGGGCAGATGGTGTGTAATAACCAAGCTCTTCCTATTGGAAGATCTCAATAAATAGGAATATACAAACATCAATCTGACTTCACCGTCCCAGGTGGATGTTTGGGTTAACTGTTGTTCATTGTAGATGATTTCAAAAGCATCTGATTAAGTTGTTAATACAGCTGCTGTTTTTCAGCAGTATTTTTGACTAATAATATAGTTGCAGTTTGCTTCTGTGAGTCCCAAGTGCGTTGATCAAAAGAAAAGTGATGCTGAGATCTGGAAACATTGTGGAAGTTGTAATTCTTTTCCTCAGTCTAATCCAAAAACACAATCGAAACAAGTTAATAATTCATAGTATTGGAAAATTTCTTAAATAAATACTGCACTACCAGCTCTGTTTGACTTGAAGGAGAGCAGCTACTATACCTTCACTTAAAAGAGAGGGAGATATTCCTTCTTATCAGTAGAGCTATTTCTTTCCTGCCAGATTGTGCTGGTCAGAAAGGATAAGGGGTAAGATCAGAGGCCATGTAACAGGGCCTTTCCCCCCTTTTTCATAATTAGCAGTCTGAAAGTCAACAGGACAAAACTTGTATTTGTTTCTCTGACCCATTGCTGTGTTACTTCACATGAAAGCAGTGCAGTCTTACACAATTTGAATTAATCCAACCATTAAGAAGAAGCTCATTGTTTAAAGATTTGCAGATACTGTTTCACAGGCCAAGAAACTTCTCAGAGTTTTGTTCAGCCACAGTGTTATATAAACAAAATGAAAGCAAACCGTGATGCAGTTGCTTTGCTTTTTCTTTCTTTTGCAGGGTATTTGTTTGTCTTCCCTCCTGCATTACAGGCTGCCACAAATCATTTGTAGAGTACAGTGACCTTTACGGAAAGACTAGTGGTAGCAAGTGCTTAGGGATCACTGTCTTCATAGCTGGGGAGAGAAGATTATTGTAGCATCCAGGAATTTACATAAAGGATGAAATATCAAAAAGATACAGTTTCCTCCCAACCTCAACCCCTTGTAGAGGAGTAAGAGGTGCATTAGCCTCCAGCATGGCTGGACCATTGGAACAGGTCATCTGGCGTGGTTTCAGTCCTGGGAAATAGCTGGTCAGCGATACCAGCATCGTTTCTACTCTTCTTTCTGGAAAACTGAAATCAAGAATGTGATTCGCCTGCAGACACAGGCAGGGAAAGGCCATCATCTGGATGTTCCCTTGCAGAGCTTTCAAGGATAATGATCAGGGTGCCTCAAGACTTGCTGCCCCTTGGGACTAGCAGAGGGAGAAGTAGGTTACATTTAACATTTGAAGAAATCCATGGATCGCTCCAAAGGTCAGTAATAAAGTGCTCTTGTCCTGGTTTGCCAACTTGGGTTTAACAAAACTTTGAGTTTGGTTGCTCAACTTTATTTTATATTTTTGTATATCTGTGATGAAATGGGTTCATTTGGGAGGAGGTAAATATAGCTAGAAGTTAAAACTTTCCATATGGAAGAATGTTAGATGTGTTCACCTCTTGAAACAATTGTTGGGAATATGTTACAAGGCAGCTTTTATAGAAATGTAGCTTTCTACTGGGATCTGGACTTTGGTGAAGAAATGCACTCTACTTAGGCTGCCAAACAATTTAATTGCAATCTTTTGCCATAGAAGTTTGACACATTGTCCTGTTAGGTATGTAGTATGTTGTTACAAAATCAGAGTGTATCCCAACCTCAGAGAGCATATTTTAATACAAGGTTATCTTTTGTTTCCTGAATACTTCATCATTAAAATATACAAAAAAGGTTGGCAAGCAATTCTTTAAAGATGTGAAGAGAGACAAGTGTTAGAAAGAAAATTACCAATAAAACAGGTGAGGAAAGATTTTAGTCAGATGTGTAAACATATCCTTTGGGCTGCGAGATAAAGCCAGAGGTAATGAGCTGTCAGACCCAAATAACCATCTTAGAAAATGCACACACGTGTTTGTGCGCAGACAAGCGTACACCCTGCACACAGTTCCTGTATGGTTGAATCTGCTGCTGGTGCTGTAGAGCACGCAGCTGCCTGCAGAGTCACTTTTTGGTTGTAAAGTAGAGCCAATTAGTGATTAAGAGCGTGGTGTAAATACATCATGTATCTAAGATAAGTGTTCGGTATACTGCAATACTACACGGGTCAAACTTTTCACATGTAAGAGCTTAGAAGAAGATACCAAGTTGGTACTGAGGGAACTAGCAGTGGCATTACAAACCTACAAGGCTTTGTAAACTTTTTCCTTAGCTTTTGAAAACTTGAATGGAAAATGAATTAACTGCATTTGAGCAAGTGTGTGACCATATGTCATAGCAAAGCCTACGTTGGAAATGGCCTCTGGACAGCATCTGAACTGCTGTAGAAAGCAGAGACTTACATTAGGTTATCCACACTCTGTTAAGCTAAGTCTTGAATATTCACAGTGAAGGAGATTCCACCACTTCTCTGTGCAATGTATTGTGGTTTTTTATTGTTGTCATGGTGAAGTTTGGGTTTTTTTTCTTATAGTCAGATGGAATTTCCAGGAACAGGGCAAGCTATGCCAAGGAAAACGCCAAGTTCGGAAGGGCTGTAAGGATCTTTTGAACTGCAAGTTCACAAGGTTGCTAGTCTGATGCTATCATAAAAGGAGAAGGAATTATTTTCCAGGAGGAGAGTGATTAGGACTCAAGCATAGCCTTACCTCTGGATGTGCACTGTGACAAGAACATGTGCTGTAGTTTCAGACTCAATATTGTCGAAGGGATGTTGAACCATGGGAGAGTTGCAGAAGAAAGTTACCCAAAATGGTTTGAGATCTGATAAAACTTTTTCTCTCTGAGAACCATGTGTTTTTTTAATTTGTTGACCCTATCAAAATCGAGAGGCTCCTTGATTAAGAAATGTAAGTCTCGTGAAGCAGGTGAAAATACACTGGTTTTATATTTTTGATAACAGCAATGAAAATCATAACACAAACTAAAGGTTATAGCTGGAGAGTTGGGCAGATTCAAATCAGGAGTAATGCACAATATTTTTCACAGTAGAAATGATTCATTATTCTGACAAATTATCAAGGGAAGCAAGAGGTTCTTCATCTTTCTAAATCTTCAAACTGACAGGTTGCTTTTCTAGCTGATGTGCTTTAGTCAAACAAAAGTTACTGATGAATAGGGCTAACTGGCAGAGATTTATTGGCTCCTCCTTGGCCTTGGTTATGCAATGGAGGCTCTTGGCTATTCATGCAATTTTAATGTTTCAAGGACTGTTCATAAGGGAATGAGTTTGACCCAGCTGCTTTTGAATATAGCACTGTAACAAGAATGAGCTATTTCAGAAATAAAAAATTGGTTTAGTATTTAGAAGTTTAGGTTACTTGAAAATTTAAGTTACAAATAAGAATTGTAAGTGAAATATTACCAGAAAAAGAATCAGAGTGAATAGAATTAGGGTAGAGTTAGGGTAAGTAGAATTTACCATTTATAATTAGAATAATAACACATATTTTCTTGGTATCCCAGTCTGGGTACCAATGTATAGCTATCATAAACAAGCACAAGAAAGTCCTAGGTGATCACTGCCTCAGAAATTTCCTAGAAGTAAGATACCCTTAATTCAGAGGAATTGTCTATTTTGACAAAAACTTTGAATTTCTCCTCAGGTATTCCTTGGGAAAATTCTTGCTTACATCAGTAAAAGTTGTGGCACTGTTAGAGATCTCAGGATTGGTCCACCCTGAAATTGTCGCTTTGTAAGCTACTACCAAAGTCCCCCATTGCATCATGTACTGTTGCTTGCAAGTAGTGGATCTGGTTACAGTGAATTTTTCTGAACATGGGCTAAACTACAATACATCTTAAAGCAATCAAGAAATAACCCACAACCAAACAATTTTGGGGCATGGTGGGATAAGGAAGAGACAAAAAAACACCTTCACTGGAGCAATGTTCAACAATGCATAGAAGTGTACCTGAAAATGAGACATTGCACTGTATTGACAGTTATTTGCTGGCGCAGCAGAATGAGAAATGCGAGTCTGTCTGGAGGAGGAAGGTGACAGAAATCAGAATGAGTTTTCCGAGGGAGAATGAGAATGAAGTGATGCAGTCTGAGGATGAGGAACTTCTGTTAGGGCTCAGGCCAGAACCAAGAAAAGGGTAAATGCTATGTTTGCTAAAGTAATAGGGGATATCTCTAAGCAGAAAATAATTCTTGATACGCTCTTGCAATCATATCGGTCTGTAAAAAAAAAAAGGAAGGGAAGCAGTGTATTGCTTATATATATGTAGTGTTATAGGCTCGAGGCATTGCATGGATCTTGCTGAAAGGCAAGTTTTAGGAGGGGTTAAGTGAACTCCCACTGTGCTGCAGGGCTGATTGCAGCAGAAGAGTGTTGTGAACCCAGTGACTGAGGTGAGCGCTGCACAAAGCTGCCGGTGCTGAGGAGCCTAATGCTAGTAGCTGGGAAGGATGCCATGAGTGATGGACAGGAGGGCTGTGCCTGGGGAAATTAGGCTTTCATTTGGTGTGTGTGTAACCCAGATGGGGGTAGGTGTGGGGATCTTCACTCCACTGGATGGATAGTTGGAGTTTGGACTAAAGGTTCCAGAGACCGTCTGAACTGTATCTATTTTAAAATACATTTATATGTGAATATATAATTTTCTTGTAAAACTTTATTGAAACTGTCAGCAAAAGTTAAAGTTTTTGTGATTTCCAATCATGTGAGGGATAAATTGGTAGTATTATCAGTTGTAAAGTTGTTATCCGGCTCTGCTTTCTTTCTTCTTAGACCTTAATTCTGTTTTGAGCAAAACCAAATTTGTAATAAGAGCTGGTAATAGCCTAAGTTTAAAACAAACAAACAAACAAACAAAATGTTGTCTCTATCCAGCTTATAGTTTGTCTAGTCTAGAGAGTCTGCATTCATAAATACCCTGATATTGCATTAAAGAGTAGCAAGCTTGACAGTAATAGGCATAAGAACTAAATTTTCCCCATGCCCCAGTGGTGGACCTTCCAAGTTTGTGTGGGTACACCCACAGAGTTTTGCAATCTCACTGTCCAGTGCATTGGCTCTGCGAAAGCAGAGAGGTTCATCTCTAGGCTCTTTTGCTGCTGCTAAGTGCAGGGAACATGAATTTTCAGAAAAGAAATGCTGTTACCAAGAGTTTAGAAACACATTTCCCTGTTTCTTTTTTTCCCTGAAATTTCAGCCTGGATGAATGAATTCAATTAGAATAATAATCAGTCTCAACTTTGTCCCAGCCTCAGCACGTATCTTTTTTTAGCTTTCATTTGTTGATTTTTTTTAAAGGTATCTATTTTAGTTGCAAATCCTGGTTTTCGAAGCAGAATTTCTGAAATGCTGTGAGGGAATTTTCTCCTCAGCCAAAAGCAGGAATACTACAATGCTTTGAAAGTGCATCTTTTCATGAGGAGTGCTTACTTTAATGTATAGACTGTGCAAATTTGTATCAGCTTCAGATGAAAAATCACTCACAGTTAAAAAGATGAGTCAAGAACTAAGGCTTTAAACCTGGGAGTTCATTCATTGACATTGTAAATACTTTGTTGAACTAAGGCTCTTCAGCTCTGGTACCAAAACATCATTCCTTAGCTCACCCCCTAAAAAGAAGCACCTTTAAATGGAAATTTTCTGAAGAATAAAAGTTATTTCTTGTTTTCCAGATAATTGTGATCTAAAACATTTCATCTTACTTGGAGTATGTCAGATTCCCTGTAACGTTCATTTCAACGAGTAGTTCCTCCCTTTTAAAAGGAATGAATATTTTGTTACATAAAACAGAAGACAAATGCACATTTCAGTTTTTATTATAAATGTTATAATTCTACATCTGACATGAAATAATTAAAATTAAAATAAAAAGTCCAGAGAGAGTGCTAATGAGTCAAGTATATAGTCGCTCTTTATTAGAGTTCTTGGTGGGGCTGAATATTATTTGGCACAGGCTTTTTGAGCTTTGCTAACAACTACAGCAAACCTGTAGGATGTGAGTGATGGAGTCAACCAATTAATTACTAAAAAAAGCCGAACTCCAAAATGCCACCTTGCCATATGTTATGGAGTCCTGGGTTTCTCTCTCTGTACTCTTTCTGACTTGGGACCTTGTTCTCTACAAAGTCTCCACGCTGTGTGCAGGACTTTGCAGCTGAAGAGAAATGCGATCCCGATGTTATATACCTGGGTCATCGTCATTTCTACCTGCGAAGTGATGCGTCCTTTTCTCCGGCTGTGGATTGCTAGCATGGTATAAATACTGTGAATAACACTAAGCTTATGGAAAACCTTTAAAATTTTGTGTTAACCAGCATGAGACAGAGGGACTGAGGTTGTGAAGCACCTTGAAAAGCATGCTGGAATGTGAAATTGGGTTTTTCCTCCAGCCCCTTGACTTTGTTGCTGTTACAGACCCAGCACAATCTCACTAACCATCCTTTCTACAAATATCCAGTGCTTTGTCCCACCACTTCATGAAGCCTCAGTTTCTTCTGGAGGCTTCTGTGCATTTCTGCATGGTCTGAAGGGATCAACGTTGAGTGTGGTGCACTCTTTATTTCCAGGACCTCTGCTTGGCTTGCATGGCTCTATCCTGCCATGGAGCACTGAAGTGAGGCCAACACTTGAATACATGCTGCCAAGTTTTTCTCTGAAATGCAAGCACATTGTATCTTTGAATTAACACTATCTCATTTCCGCATAGAAATGGTACTTTTAAGTTATTTCCTTCATAAAGTTTCAAAGGATTGCTGCCTCCCCTTGCTGTGGCAAGGCTGGAGAGCATGGGGAGTGGCTGTGGGATGGCTGTGAGAGCATGGATGAGCCTGGTGAAGTGGTGGAGGCAGCCTGCAGACCCGTGCCATCAGCCAAGTACGGCCAGGTAGCAGTGACCTTCAAGCGTCGCTCGGCTGTCCCGTCCCGGCAGCCAGGGTCAGTGATATCACTGCGTGATCTTTCCCAGGGGAAAGCTTTTTCCCATGGCATATTTGTGGAAGTCTCTTGTATTCAGGCTTGGAGAGGAGGGGAATTTTGCCCTCTGTTTATGCTAAGGGAGCATAAACCAGTTGCTGCCAGTGTAGCATTTTGCACAGCATAATGCTATTTGGATAATAAGATGCTAAGATGAGGATGTCAGAGTTCATACCACTTTTAAAGTTCATGTAATTCTTTTAAATACTGAAAATGTTACTTGAAGGAATGTCTGTGTGCTGTTGTGTTGCAAGAGTAAAACAATAGGACGTTTTACTTGAGACCTTAAAAATATTTTCTTCTTTCTAATAAAATTGAAATAACTTTCCAGCCACTTGCCTGGAAGGTTGGCAAGAAGCTGAAGAACAGTTTCTTTACTGTTTAAGTTCACTTATGTGATCGTGTTTGTACCTGGGTGGAGAGACATTTGTTTACTCAACTGTGCAGAAGAAAATCTCATCTGGGGGAAACAAATCTTAGAATGTGTTTAATTTTAATTGGTTTTTTTTGCTGAAAGTTGAGGAAACTCATAGTCCTGAATTAAAATGAATGTCAAAATGTCACTCAGTATCTTAAAAAAAAAAAAAAAAAAAGTCAAGACATGTTCCACCACACCAATGACTGGTGGAGAATTTTACAGATTTTGCATTTTACATTTTCTCTGCAAAATAAAAGGAAAAATAGAACAAAACCTGATTCAGCTAGAACTCAGCCAAAGGTGGGTATTCAGGGGCTGTGAGCACAACAGGGCCGCATTTCGATATGAAACGTGTCCACCTGCCAGCTTCAAATACTTCTTGTCCCCAGGAAAGAAAATTTTTGTCTTAGCTCTTCTTCCAAGATCAGTAGGTAAATCTTGAAAGTGTGTACAGCAGCGTTTGTGCAGTGAGGGTTAAGGGCACTATCTGAGCAGCCTCCCCACACACCCACGTGAGCAGGTGGGATTTTGACTCATTCCCCTCATGGTGCAGATAAGCCATAAGCCATGACTAGACAGCAGGAATTTCTCCAGGGAAAGGAAATTGCCAGGTGGTTTAAAGCCAGTATGTCCAACTCTACCCAATTTCCTTGCGGCAGTACTGCAGCATGAGGTGGAGGGGTCATGGCCAGTGCTGTCACTGTCTGGTGGTCCATGGCTGCCAGCAGCTTCCCAGGGACAGCAGGAACTTAGGAAGCCTGTGGGCTACTCACAGTTGTACCAGGGAGGTCAAGAGTTTATTACAGCACAGAGGTACCTACCTCCCAGCTCAGCTCCCTAAATTCAGCCGATCAGTGGTTTGTGTAAGTTTGGTCATAATTTTAATAATATCTGAAAAGCTCAGATAGTCGTTCACTGAAGCAGAGTAGTTAAATTTGACAGGCACCCAAACAGAATGGAATGAGAACAGTATAAAAACTTTGGAACTAACGGATCTGAAAATATCCTTCAGGATTTCTGCTGAAAGCAGAAAAAAAGGACAGGGTGATTTCGTTTTTTTATTAGAAAACAGCAAACAAAACAGATGGGAGACATCTCAGATTTGTGTCTTCCTAATGTGAAGCACCAAAGGGTATTTTTTCTGTTTTTCATTTTGAACATGGGGGTGGAGGTAGATTAATGGGTTTTGTTTTAGCCTCCAGATCTTACATGTCTTGCACTTAAAAACACTGTTTTTCTCCTCCTTTATACCAGATGTTACACTCTTGAGAATAATTTCTTAGTATTTTCCAAGTTCAGTGAACTGTCTTGTGTTTTAATGATGTTGGTTGGGAAATGTACCAGTTCATAACCAGTGATGTACCTAAGGCTGTTTATAGACTGCAGTATGGGATCCATCACTACTGAAATGGCTTAGGAAGATGAAACTTGATCCTTTTGGACAGCTGTGTATTTGCACTGAGGAGGGACAATCAAAAGAGGAAGGATGACACCAATCTTTTTTACATGATGAGAAGTTGGGGAGTTTGCAGTTATTTTAAACAATTCTTCAGGATTTACAGGATCTGAATGATCCCCAGATAGCTGAGCAGCACACAGTAAGTTCAGAACATTGATGACTTGCTTGAGCTGAGTATGATGTTAAGGTAATTTAGATAATATTTGTGAGCATATTTTTTTGCTTTTACAGAGATGGCTTAATGAAATACGAACAATTTCCTGATGGATTTCTTTTGTCTTCTCTTTGTGGACAGGGTGCAGCACTAGGCACTTCTCTGAAATTCTCAGTTCCATTTCCAAGTATTATTTCTAGCCAACTAATTGTGAGAGATCATTTACCATTACTCATTCCATTACACTTTTTCCTTTGTTTCTCTGCTTGCTTCTTTCAGTTTCTTTTATGCACCCGTTAAGCCCTGAACAAGCTGATTGAATAAGTTTGTCCCTTAAGATTTTCTGCCTTTAAATCCCTCTTGCAGCCTGGCACATTCCTCTGTGAGATCTGTGCGTAGCGTGGCATCTTTGTGGACAAACCTGGTGCAGCTGCATGGCTAGTTAGCGCAAGAAATCTCGCTAATTAATAGAGGCTCCCCTTAGGGAATGGAATCTACAATCAGGACTGACCCTGAAGAAGTTATCTAAAATGGATCAGATGACGTATGTCTTAAAAATGCCCACTGGTTTTTAAGGGAATCCAGAGTGACAAGCTCAGCTGTGGAAATCTACAGTGTAGGCTAGCATTAAGGAGCGTCAGTGTTTGAATAGCTTTGTCTTTTAAAAAATTTTAATTAGAGGAGTTAATGCATTACCGTCCTTTACTTGTTTTTCTTGAAGTTTGAGCTCTGTGGGGAAGGGGCCATCTAACTTCTTGTTTGCCCAATGCTTAATACATAGTGGATACTGTCATGATGTTAGTTAATTAGGGTAATAACAATTGTTAGAACTTGGGGTCAAGGCTGACAAAACCACAGGTGTTACAGGGCAACACAAGGGCTGCAAAACTCAGTTCAAAATGCAGAATTCTTACTGCAGGATCCTGTCCTGTTTCATGAAAAATATTGAGATACCTGAGGATTTTTTAGATAAATTACAGTTTTTAAACAGCTGCATCAATCAGGTTAAGAATAGAAGGCATAAAGCACTGTGGAATGGTACATTTCCTTTATATAGGAACACTGTTGTGGCAGTAGTTCAAAAAACAGTAGAAGAAAGAAACAAAATATGTTTGAGTACTTCAAATATGAGGATATATAAAATGTCACACAGGGCATAGAATCAAATAGTAGCTGGGAAGGATGCCAGAAAGACTTATGGTTTCAGTTCAGAAGTGCTTTTAGTTACACGCATTTTTTTTTTAATTAAAGTATCATTTTTTTTCTCCTATGGCCTTTCCTTCAAGGGCTTCTCATGTAGTTGTTTATTAGTAAACAGCTGCTTGCAATGAAAGACAATTACTTTATAGCCATTGTGGTTTCTGCTAGATGTGCTCGTTGGTTAGGGACTGGTTGCACTTCTGTTTGTTCTAATGTAATCCAGATAAGAATATGTAAGCATTCTTAAACTGGGCAGATAACTCACAGAAAAGCTACATAAAGACCAGATAGCAACCATAGAACTTTTGACCTTTAGAAATCCTTGAAGTAAAATAACTCATTAAAGTGTACTAAATATACATGATCAGATGAAAGCTTTTATATATATAATATATAATTACTTTCTATATATTACCTGCCTATATATTATATGTGTGTATATATATAAAAGTAAAGATTATTACAAACATGTTTATTAAACTCTCCATATGAGGTAGGTGCTTGAGAACACTGTGAAGACAGACACTTGCTTGATATTTAGGTATAACAATATCAGAATTGCTGGTGTTGTCAGTTGGCATCTTGTTTGTTCAAACTGTTACAACTTGAAAAATTTGTATTTTTTTTCCTTATGCTTGCATAAGATGAGTGACATAATGACTCCTTAGGGATATGTCTCAAAATTATTGACAACTGGTAATTGCTAAGAGTCAACTGTAAAGAACTGCAAAATGATCTTCAGACTTGATGTTAAAATGGCAGGTGAGGTTCAATTTAAATAACTGTAAAATGTACCAGATTAATCTCAACTTCATGTATAAAATGGTAAGCAGTGACCCGAGCATTACCACTCAGGAATAAGATCTAGAGGTTATTATGGAGCCAGGGAAATGTCAATGCCGTGTTCAATAACAGTTGAAAAAAGCAGATCTGATGTTTGTAGTTATTAGAAAAAGAGAACAGAGAACGACACAGAGGGTATCACTTGCCACTATAAATTCACACGGCATCTGTGGTGTTTGCCGTTCAGGTGTCCTATAGCACCAAAAAGGTGTGAAAGAACTGGGGGAGAAGGTTTGTAGAAGAAGTAGTTAGGGAGTGGCTCCACGGACGAGTCAGCACAGTAAGAAATGAAATGACTGAGTGGGATGTGATGGAGGGGAGAAAGAATAGGTAAGTTACAGAGCTGCAAATTTGTAGGGACCGGGAGAGAGTTTTGGGGTAGCATCACTATTTGCATCCCTGTTCTTAGCCTCTTCCCTGGGTATCTACTTCAAGCTGGTGGTGGAAACAGGCTACTGGAGTAGATGGACCTTTGGTCTGGTCCTTCTTATTCCTGAAATAATCTCTAGGCCACAGTAACCCTTCAGTGTCTAGGATAAAGTACAACATAAGACCAGAAGAAGCACCAGGTTTGGAGAGAAAAGACTTTGCCATTTGAGTCCCCTGCTGTAAGCCCTAAGCACAGAATGTCTCCAGCTCTCCAAATCTCACCAGGCTGTCTTTCTCCAACTGCTCCCCAGTATCCTGCTTCAAATAGTTTTTCTTCTTCCCAGAAGATTGTTTTCTTGTCAGTATTTTCTCCTCCGGCATGTTATTGTTTGAACTGTTTCTTGAGGGTGCTTTGACCATCTGCTTCCATGACTTGGACAAGCAGTTTTTCCTTTTTTTCAGTAGCTGGTCTGCTACTATGAAAGCCTGTTTGCATGCAGGCAGCTTGTTTCAAGTATGAAAGCCAGAGGGGTGGGAAGCAGGAGTGTATTGCTGAAAATTTTCCAGCCCCATCCATCCTTGTGTCACACTAAGTTAAACTCTCACCTACTTGGTGACATGCGGCTTATATCCTCTTACATATGAACTTTGACTTTGTCCTGCTAAATTGAGCTTGAGCTTGTGAGACTTAAATGTCAGAAGGCTAGAGCTGGTCAGAGCAGCAGAGGAGCATAAGTTAAAGTTGGCCATACTATTAAATTTGTGCTTTACTATACATAGCTGCTGTTGCCTTTAAAGAAGCACTATTGACTAAGAATGTGCACTTTGTCTCGAAAAAATTGTGCAAGTGATAAATGAAATTATTAGTCAGAAGGCTTAGAGAAAAAAATCCTTTGTATTTCAGCTTATTTATCTTCTTGCTGACATTTGTTGTACATTTGGTCAATACTTCATTTCTTGTTTGGTTTTTCGGGTTTTGTTTGGGTTTTTTTCATAAGAAAACATAACTGTAAATCCACAGCAGTAATAGGTAACCCAGTAGTCATAAACTACTTTTCCTTTGTTGACATTTTTGAAAAAGGAGGTGTCTTGGTACTGATCTAGAAAGGAGCTTGTATTTGCATAAGTAATTACAAACAGTTTAGAATAAGTTAACATTATTTAATGTACATTTTTAATGCTAATAGGATTCAATGGTCTGACTTCTGTTTCTCCCATAAGAATGCATACATATGCGATAGAGAACTTATTTTCTAATATATTTATCTAAATACTCTGACTGTTCAGTAAGCTTGTTACCCACACACAAGCTATGTATACTTTTGGATACTTTTTTATGTGTGTAAAGACCTTTCTTTCTAGGATACGCTTGTAGTGCCTTTCTGCTGATTTTCAGCACTTTGTCACTCTATGTTGTTTTGGTCGCAGAAGGTCATCGAAACCCAAATGAACTGGGCAAAGAATTTGGTTGTGACCTGTGACCTCTTGATCTCTTTCTTTCTATGGACTTACTTGTGAACTAAATCTTCCTTTGATAGCGGTTGATAAGAGTAGCATGTGGACTTTAAATCCTTAGAAATTTATTCTGGCTAAAGAGCAGAAAGAATAAATGCATGTTTCATGGCCTGCTTACTCATGAATAACTTTGCCTGAGATGTCTGACTTGTAAAGCTGGAGAACAAGGAAGAGGAGTGTGTCTGAGCTGCTTTTGAGGTTTCGTGGCCAAGTGCCTTCCTGGTTCTCTTTCCTGGAGGTTTTGTGGCCAGAAGAGAGTAAGTAGGGGTTTTGGCTCTTAGTGATCAAGAACATCGTGTCAAACCTTAAAAAAGATAAAAATATATAAAATTGACAGTAGTCTGGTATATAGGTTAGTTTAGTTAGATCATAATTCCAGCTCTTTTTTTTTTTTAGCGTGTAATTACATCCAGGAGTGGACAGTTGTCAGCTGTGTTTAAATTGTTGCTTGCTACTTGATCATAATAAGCTACATGCTAAATTGATTCCTGGTGTGAGCCTCACATGGTTTCTTCTGATTCCAACTACCAGAACAGAGTCTATTGTTGAGCACACTTGCTGTACCTTTGTTGCCTTCATGAGGCTCCTGAAGTGATGCCTTCTAACTCCAGAACTTCTTTTTCCTGAGATTGCCTCAGAAGAAATCTCAACCAAAGAAGGCTTTGGTGACATTTATAGAGGAGGTGCAGTAAGATGTGAGGGAGAAAGAAAATAATTATTTTTCAAAAATAAAAAGAATCCATTCCTATTCCAGGTCTTGGAAATCTTGTCCAAGCTCTTGTGAATGTCACTATTTAAGTGCACTGTTCATGCATGCATGCAGCATCTTATTTCCAGCAGTGTTCAATCCCCAGTACTAAAGCTGCAATCTCATCCCTGGGACAAGCAGCATGCTTCTGGCCAGCTTCTATTAGATTAACAGAAAGAAGGAAGACTTACTTCTGTTGAGGTATTTCCCATTTCTAGGAGAAGACAGTGAAGGAAGCACATTCCTCTACTTGTCTTTTTGCAAGAACTTACAGGCCTTGTGGACGTGCAGCTTCCTCCTCCAGCAGCAGCTGCAGCCTTTAATGGTGTGGCCTGGCTGGACATCACTTACATCAACACACCTCTCCCACTATATAAACCATAAAGCTCATCACAGAAGAATGAGCTAAACTAGGAAAAAGTATAACAAATTTAGTGGCATGGAGTGAGGAGTGTTTTGGACAGAAAGGTAGGCTCAGAGGGCAGGAATGGAAAGATACCCAGGTTTAAAATGGCTTTCTTCCTCCTGTCCTGAGAACAAAGGTGCCCTGTGACTTGCTTTTTGTAGTCAGTCATCCTGAATTGTTTGTCTAGCAAAAGAGAGGTGCAGAGGGCAGGGACAGGCTGCCTCGCTTGGTTCCTGGCTCCTCGGTAAGAGAGTAAGGCTCAAACCGGTCCCTTGGCCGCAGAACATTGCCAAAGGAGCAGGTCTCTGGGGAGAAAAAGCATGAGAAAGAAATATAGTAATCAATAAATTAAATTGTATAGAAGGGGTAATAAAAGTTTTTTACCTATTTATTTACAGACTTTATTCATGGAAAGTCTTTCTAATAAAGAAAATAGGCAAAGGGTGCATCTTATACTGTGATACTTCACTGCACAAAGGCAAATTCCTCCTCTGTGCAGTAGGAAATGCCATAAATGCATTCCCTGTGAGGTGTAACCATTGTACACAGCAAATACAAAACTGAAATTTTCAGGAAAAACATGAGCCTCAAATAGAGTCTATGGTTAAACAAGTTAAATTTCTCCTTTTCTAGCAGCAGAAGAAACACACTGTGTGGGTATTTGGTTAGTTCCTCAGGCAGCTCCCAAAAGCATTTTTTTTGTCCCTGTGCCTCTGAGCATCTGCAAGGTGAAATTGTGCCACGTCCTGTTCTTTGCTAGCTTTGTGATTTGAAAGGTGTCAATATGAATTGAGGTGATTGGATTGAAAAAGAGAGCCTTGGAGATACGCCTGTGTATTGCTGTGAGCCAGGGTGAAGTGAGTAAACCTCTTCGTTATCTGCTAATGTTGGAAACAGGCGGGCAGTAACTGCAGGGTGGAAATAAAAGGCGAGTCAGAAACGGAGTTACGCGTCCGCGTTGCCCCGCCGGCTGCCTTCGCTGCAGTGCTGAGCGGTGGCTCTGAAACTGCCCCGCGTTCACTCCTGTCGCTTCTGATTTGCGAACCTGGTGGGTGAGGGGCAGCCACTGCCTCCTGCCCCGGCCTGATCACCCCCCTTCCCTCTCCTCTGCAGAGCCTTCCGAAGCGTGCCCTTCGTCTGAGGAAGGACGCGGACACTGAAGTGACGATACGTGCAGCAGAAGCACAAACGAGTATGACTTAATACAGTGGGCAGGCAAGCTCTGTCACGCAGGCCTGTGACAGGGAACTTAGCGTTTCCCTTTCTTCAAGAAACCTGGGCCTGGTGGAAGTGGCTGTATGTGACACTGCTGCATTTGCTGGTCCTGTCCTGCTGTTTGTCTACGTATCTCATCCTGGCATTCCCTAGTCTGGGGAAGTATTGGGCTTTTAAAGAGGAAATTTGGTGTCTCTTCCTAAGTCTTTGTAAAGAAGGACAGTGTTGCTGAGTGAGAATCAAGCATCTTGATTTCCAGTTTCATAGAGATGCTCCAATGCTGACGCAGACCTGAGGGAAGGCACTCTCACTTGCCACAAAGGTGGCTGGATTCAGAAGTTGATCTCTGTCTCACAGATACAATGTTCAAGATGTGATGTGCTGGCTCAGGTGTTTAGATTTTAAGATCTGCTCTTCTATGTTTGAGATAGCTGATCTGTGTAGCAGTTGAGTACACGATGTCCCTGAGATAGTGACATGGGGTTTAGGAGGATGCTAGGCAGAGAACACAAAAAAGTTGCTTCCTCCTTTTTTGCGGTTTTCACATTCACTAAAAGATCACAGGATAGACTTGAGCGTGCTTTAGCCTGTCATGGAGCATGTGGAAATGAAGAGGAATACCATAACATTGACATTGTTAGGTGAAGAGGAGTAGAAGCTTCTTATTCACAGTGTTCTTCAGAAATTATAGGACAACTTAAATGTTAAGACCTTAGCTTAAATTTAACAAGTAAATCTGTGTTAAGAGTATAAAAACAAGCCATCGCTTACCAGTGATCTTGGAAGCAGGTAGAATGAAAGAGGTGGTTCTGCCTTCAAACGGGGCAAGTCCTCAAACATACTAGTATCTGATGGCCACCAGGAAGCTTGCCCACTGTGTCTTAGACTGCTCCACACTAGCTAAAAATACATCTCACCTATTTCCCCCAGGCCGTCTCCCCAGAGTGTCCTCTTTAACCAAATCTAAGAAGCTAACTCACCTGAAGAGGTTCCCAGGAGGAAGACCGGTGGCCTCTAATCCATTCTCAAAAAATGCAGAGACAAAGACCAGGCAGTTTGTGGACTTGCCCAAGGACTCCAAGGGAGTGGCAGTGAAGGCGGCAGCTGGGACTGCTCCACAACCCAGGGGAGCACCACAACATGAGCGGAGTTGGCTCTGTGTGACCATCACCTCCAGAGGCATAGACAGTCCTCTCCATCTCCTGCTGCTGGGTCCATCTCACCGGAGGGACCATGCAGTCTGGGAGAAAGGCTGAGGGTAAACTTGGGGTTTCTGACCAGGGCCAGTGCCATGGCAAGGAAGAAGCCAGCTGGTCAGCCTTGTCACAGCCCTTTCAGATCTTACACAAAGGCTTGTAATTACATTTGGGTTGGATTTAAATAATACATGAAAAGCCAAGTCTATGATCTTGCATTTAAATACAGCAACTACTCTACTTTTCTAGTTCAGTGAGGATTGTGTGAATCAAAAATACCTTACTCATCTGCAAAAAGGCTTAGTCCTAGCAAATCATGGCTTTAATTACAGGAAATAATCATAAGCTACTTTATATGCAATTAAAGACACTTTCTTTTGGAGATATTTTTGTAATTTGTATTTTTTCCTAAAACTAATTATCCAAAATATTATACTCTCTCATGCCTGCAGTGCAACTTTGACTTGCATATAAACTGGTTTTATGAAATTAAACTTTCTTTATGTATAATTGAAACTTGAGACCATTTTACCTTTATCTAGGTGATTGATTAATAGGTCCGGTTACAGCTGCTGGTTAGTAGCAGCAGCTAACAGTTTTATGCTACAGTTTGCTTGTTTAGATAATTGTATTAATTTAGAATGTAAATTGACACAATTACAATGGCATTTTTTAAAATGTCAACATTTTTTATGTTAATGTCTAATCAGCCTTTAATCAAATGCTGAAACTGTTTGAAACAGAACATACCCTTCACACTGAAATTTAATACAATGCTGGTCCAGAGCCCATTAGTCTCATGGGAAGACCAATGTTGGCTTTGGACCATACTCATAATTTTATTGATCTATTGAAACACAACAGCCCATGAAGAACATTCAAATTCAGACTGAACAGTGGTGCAGCCCAGAGCTTTCCCAAGGAGCTACAAACAAGTAATGGAGTTTTTGTGGCAGTGGTAGACTTGAAGGCTAGGGAAAGTGTGTTCTGAAGGATATCTGCCCGTGTGGTAGCTACAATGCATGACACAGGAAGAAGAGAAAGGAAGAAATTTTGTCTTCTTGTTCTCAAAGTGACAGGTCAGGGAAGATCCTTCACCTCTAATGAGTATCTATGAGTCAAGAACAGAAACTAAGCAAACATCCAGGAAAACATCCGCAGGATCCTTTCTGCTTAGCAGTCGGGACAAGGAGTCGTGGGGCTTTCAGTCTGGGTTCTGGTCAGGGCCCCGCCAGCATCTGCACTCCTGCCCACTTCTGACAGGGGGCTTATATCCCTCATGGGTGATAGGTCACGTTTCCGAACTTAGCTATCCACTTTCATTAAAGTGATCACCCCAAAGAGAGGTGGGCCTGGAGGCCATCTTGGGAACTCATAGGCTGAGGGGGAACAAGCACCACATCTTGAAAAAAATGTATCCCTTCCTGGAGAGCTTTGATGTTGGAGGCATTTGATTGTTCTCTGTAAATTTATTAGATGGATGAAAAAGAGGGACACAAAGGGCCTACTTAAAGGAGGGTGCTGACATAAGGCCAGCTGGTATGCATTGGCTTGGGTGAATTTAGGCAAGAGGCTCTTGTTGCCAAGGTAGCTGGAACACCATTCTGGAGCAGTGCGAGCAAAGAGGTTGCTTCCAAAAATCAATCACCTCCTATGCCTGATTGCCTGCAAGGAATGGACGTGATAATCCAGCAAAAGTTGTTATGCCTGTGTGCTCTCATGGCCTTTACAGCTGAGCCGTCCCGGTGCCATCCTCCTTAGTAAATACGTGACTAGATTATTGAGAGGATATGGTTGGATGATGGAAAAGCCATCACAGTTTTTTAGAGGCCACCTTAGGAAACCTTCTGCCTCAAAACTCAGTCTCCCCATGAAGTGAGTTTCACGGGGCCACATTGCACCACCAGCGAGTGCCACCACCAAAGCACTAGCATCAGCACGGGCCTTGGCCACCTAAGCAGGGCAGGATTTGGCGCACCTCTGTGAGTATTGCTCATGCTTTTGATCAGTCCTGATCTGAAACATGATCTGGGGAATTTACAGAGCCTTTTAATTCAGCTGTCAAAACTATGCAAACTTAATTATAGGCTGGATTTGGCATAAAAGCTTAGACACAGTGTTTTCCCTCAGCATTTGTATTTGCTGTTGGGAACGCTTCAGCCCATAAATCTGTGCAGATAATGCCGATAGGGAAAATCACTAACAAAACATAGTTTTACAGGTGGTTTTAGGTGAATTTTCCATCAACTTTATGTGCCTGTACCATATCATTATATTCTTTCCTCAGCCATTAACTTCTGCTGCGAAGCATGAGATATTGGATTCCTTCTGGCTTTATCGTTCGCATCTGTCACCCTTGCCCACGTGCCCGGTTAACGCGCCTCGGTCAGTGGCGTGCCCCGTGGCCCCTGGATGGGGAGCAGAGGTAGGCATCCCCACAGCAAGGAGCAGAGGTCCCTTTGGAGGCGAGGTTAGAGGTGGGCACAGGGGACAGGGCAAACCGGAGGCGGCAGCTGGAAGAGCCGAGAGACAGGATGTGGCTCCCAGTGACTCTGTCTGTACTTGATAGGAGGAATACCGTGAATGCTGGTGGCAATGGCATCTAGTTAAGGAAAGGAGAGCCCTCCGGATTTTACTTTCTTAAAGGCAAGCGGCTATGAAACTGTATCTGTCGAAGGAGAAAGGCACAGGCTTCACTGAAGCATGTAAGTGCCAGTTGGGAGAAGAGGATATCCAGGGCCACTGGATCCCTTTTTTGTGACCCTGGGCAAGCCATTTATCAAATAAGTATAAATCATCTGTTTCCATTAATTTTTACTCCAGCAAGGCAGAGTAAAATTGCATGTATGGCTATACTGATCTAACAACCCACTATCCTTCTTTACTCTTTTCCCACACACTGGTTAAAGACTTACTGAAACAGGAGAACATTAACCTTGGTGTTGGAGAATGAGAGGAGAAGGCAAATTGTTTTACCTTATGCATAAGGAGGGAGATTGGGATATGTGGTCGGGATGGGTGCAGGAGAACTGAAGAGGCAGTCCCCCCTTCCAGCTGCACTGAGCTGTTAGGTCAGCTGAGCCATAAATATGTGTTTTCAGCCTTAGGTTAGTTCAGGATGTAATCCTTCATCTTTGCCTTTCCCAAGGAGTCACTGCTGAAGCTCTTTTACTAATAGCAAAAATATTTATTCAGATACGAGTATAACCATTTGTTTCACTTGTCCCTCCAGAGACACATGAGTAGATCCAATTTAAGTAAATGAGTGCTACATACCTAATTAGAGACAGAGTTAAGTCCACAGTCCTGTGCCAAAATGCTACATCATGAACTAAAACTCATGGAAACTTAATACAGAGTCACAATTTATTTGCTATATTTAAATCAGACTTTAAAAATTAGGTGAAAGCCAATACACCCAATAAAACCCTGTAATCCAGCCTGTAATAATAAATCACATACTGGGATCCTAGTGCAGATGAGGGTGAAATTGTAAGTGCATTGACATTAATGTCATAGCACCTCTTGACTTCAATAGATCCAGGATTTCTTTGGTAATGTGATTAGAGTCTTAATTTACCAGCAAAGTAAGTCGTTTGGGATTTCCTGTTTCCCCCAGAGCCACCGATGATGTGATCAGCTCCACTCAGCTGGATTTCTCTGTCAGCATCATCCCCCTCCTTTTTGCATCTGCCTCCCAAAGCCATTTCTTTCTTGCTGACCTGTCTGTAGTACACAACCTTGTCAGGTGCATTGGCTTATTTGGCGCTTAGACTCATTTCCTAAGAGGAGCAAACTTACATGATTATGTGTCTTTTTGTCTGCAAAACTGTCTTGGCCAATTTTATTAAAGTTTGAAAGGAGAGTACCTATCCTAAAGGTCACAGGGTAGAGGAGGCAACCCCAAGTGACCGCCCTATGCTGCCCCAAGCCCACCTTGGGAGGGAAGCGGAGGCAGCGCTACAGGCAGCTGCCTGCATGAAACACGTACGTTGTTCCAGACTAATGGCAGCAGCGTCTTTCTGGTGGAGGGAGTGTGTGTGGGTTTCACACCGTTGTGATGGGTAGGTGAGGAGGGGTTAAGACACAAAAGGCAAAACAAGCTTCAGAGTTGTGTGTTTTGCAGAACTCTGCCCTCCCTCCCAACAGTTTTGTTTCATGTGACTTCAACACCTTCCATTGAACGGTGGCAACGTGATGATCTTTGTTGAAGTGATTTCATATATTTAAGAGGTGTCTAGTGGTGGCAAATCAATAACAACAATTGATGTGCAACTTTTTCTGCGCTTTTCAAAAGGCATGCAAGTTTCATTTGCACTAGCTGATAGAAGCAAGTGAAGGGAAAATAGTTCACAAGTTAACTAATAATTGTTAGTATACAGCAATAAAGCTTAGAACGCTTATTTCTTGTAGAAAATTATTTTCTATTATTACATATTACTGTACATAAATGGTCATTCATTTCATGTCCTTGGAGATATAAAACAATATGGAAACCTGCATAAATACTCCAAATATATAATTTTAACAGCTTTTGTGCTCAATTATTGCCATTGGATTGATGTGGAATATCGTGTTGCCTTAGCTGTAGCTTAAAGCTGGGGCTTACGAGCTGGGAAAAAGGTAAGGTAAGATGTATGTTCTGTCTGTACCTTCTTTTATTCCCTGCGTACCCAATGTCTTCATTGCCTTCAAAAGTGTTTGCGGATGTGCAAGAGTCACAAGACTGGCTACAAATGTGCTGACTACTCCCTTTATTGTTTTGAAGGGTTTAGCAACACCTTTATAGAACCTTTTTCATTAATTCTACTTTTTTTCCTGGTCTTACCTAAAGATCTCATTTTGCAGGCTCCTGCACATGTGTTTATCTTTAAAGGCACCAGTACTATAGTACTATAGATGTTAAGCAGGTTTCTTGAAGTTAAGCATATGTGTGTTTCTGCAAAGTTTAAGGAGAGACAGAGAGGCATTGAGCTGACATCTGAATAACAAATATCTTCATTTTCAGTGGAGGTGAGAAGTGAAATGTTCCTTAGAAGGTTGCAGACAGGTTTCATGGACAGCAAATGCACTGAGGACTGATCTATGAGCACCTTTTGTCTGCTAGATCAGAGCATAAATATGTTTATTCTTATATATCACAGTAATGAGGGCAGTGCAGTGGCAAGCAGACACCTGGCTGACCGGCAGACTGAAGGACTGAGGAGAAAATTCATAGCTCTTCTTTGATCTTATAAATAAAGCTTATGGTTCTAGTGTGCCTGAAATTAGAGTAGGAAAAAAGGATGTACTGGGAGTAATCAGAAATTAGATTATAGTGGTATGTTACTGATGAAAAGGAGAATTCAGTTATAATGTTTACTCCCTTATTATTTTTTTTTTTTTCCTGTAAGGGAGTCTTTCTGTTCTGTTTTGTGGGTAGGATTCATCTGTAGCCCAGTTTGCTTACCCCACCCCACCCCTCCAATATGTGTCTGTCAGGAGAAGGGTCTTACATCCAGTTGCTCCCCAGCGAAGTCTTTACTGCCTGCAAGCAGCAGTGGGGAGTCATTTGGTGCTTATATGGTGCCTCCTCTAGAGACAAGCTCCTGCCTCTAAGGTCTTCCTTCCTGTTCATTATTTAATACCCATTTTATTTTGGGCACAAAAAAAACCCCAAAGAGAAATGGGCACTGTTCTTCACATCAACTGTTTCTGCCCTGCAGGTATGAGACGAATAGTTTCTTTTCCACAGGAAGGGTAGCCAGGGGCCTCTTAGCCAATTAACTGCAGTGGTGTGTAGACCACAGCAAAAGAGGGATTACTTCTGCCTTCCGTAGTGAACATTAACCACTGCTGTGCTACACAAATGGGCCGTTTATATTTTATCTACTTTGATATTCTAAGGAAATGAGAGGTCTTGAAATGACAAAGCTCTGGTAATAATGAGGTGAGTTATCACCACGTGGTTATTATCAAGAGCATTTTCTTTTTATACTAATGTGTGTGAGAGAGGAGTCATGTCCCTTGTTTGCCTTGGAAGGAAAACCATTCAAGCTTACTCTTGTCAGATTTCTGTGAAGAATAAAACATTGTTATTGTTTGCGAAAGAGAGGTGACCTAGTCCAACCTGGCCCACCAGTTGTCTTCCTGGAAGCCGCACGTGGTCATGGCTCTTGTCACGTCTGAGTTTTTTTTAATTCCACCTTCAGCTCCTCATTGGGTTCAGCTGCTGATGCTGGCATTCAATTCCGCATTTGTTATCTCTGGTAAAGTTACCTTATTTGCAATTAATCAAACAGCGTAAAAAAAAAAGTTGGGCTTGGTTGTTTTGTGACCAATATAGTCATTACCTGTAAGGCAGGAATTCTTTTGACAGTGAACCGCAGCAGCTCTCCTGTGAAAGCAGGTAAACCTGGAAGTGACAGACACTATTTAGCACCCACTGTGTCCCTTAGGTAAGGTTTTTTTAAAGTACATCCCTGTTCATGGCCTGATGTCCTTCATACCATGTTTGGAGTAGACTGACTGTAGATGGAAGCTGATGTAGATACAATTAATTGCAAACAGGCCATATACGTAAATTTTATACGATAACAGCTGCAGAGGGAATTTCTAAATTCACTATTCACTGTGACTTCTGCATTAATCTTGTTTTCATGCAAAACCCTGTAATGATGTTTTGTGCATCAGTCAGTGAGTCTTCACTGAAAAGAGCCAGATGCGTAAGGACCTTTGTGATAGTGCTGTGCTCCAGAGTCACAAGCACGGAACCCTCTGTTTGAAGAGTCTCGCAACCTCTTTGTTGAGTTTCAAGCAAGAAACTACATTTCTGTCCAGTGAAACTGTGGAGCAAACTGAAAAGAGCCTTTGCAGTGTTACACTGTAGTGTACTCTTGCAGTGTAGTGTTACACTACTACTTTGTAGTGTCAGCAACTGCAAAACTAATCACAGTGTATAAATTAACATATGAGCTTTCCAGAATTGCATATGGCGAGTTCTAGTTTAAACTTAGTTAACAACATGGATAAGGTGGTGTAACCTATTTAAATATCTATGTAACTTAGTCCCTGTCTACTTTTAATGTAGATGCTTTCAGATACTTGTGGATGCTTTTACGTGGTATAGAACTTGTGTTAAGCATCTCAGTATGCCCAACAGCTTTTACAAGAAGCAAGAAGAACCTAATAGAAAATAGGAAACTTCTTAATCGCTGATAAAGGATTGTTTGAAAATTTTTTCAGAGAAAAAACACAAACTCATAAGAAGTTCGTGCCACTTTTCAGCCTAGCAAAATAACACATTTGGATTCAAAAGCTAATTGGAAAGCAGATTTTTGTAATTGTTTGAGCGTGAAGATCAAAGGCATTTAAAAATTGACAAAAAAGGAGTGCAAATAACTTTGTAAAGCTTTACAAAAGCTTTTTAAAAGTAGACCAGATACTGCATAGCTGGATATGCTACCATAAAGGATCTGAAAGAACTACAGAAGTAGAAGCTCTGGGATTCTTCCAGCTGTGTGAAGTAATGCCTTGCATTGTTATGTGGGCAAGGCTGTTTTTCTTGGCCATAATTTAGGGAGGATTTTGTATGTTGTCGTGAACGAATTAGAACTTGAATAACAGATCTTGGATATAATCATCATAATCTGTTCCTGTTGAGGAGGGACAGAAGGAAAAAAGCTTATTGTAAAACAGTGTAAACCTATTTGATGAAAAAATACATATCACTTATTTGCTTAGAATAGCTCATCATTTAGGTGGATTTTTTTCTGTTGAGTGATTCATAATCAGATAGTCTGCTTTAAGAGTTCCTAACTCAATCATGCTCTTGAATGAACTCTTTGTACCGTACTTCCTGGTATCTCCTGTCTGCTTTGAGTTCCATACTGAAATGGAGTAATTGAACATGTCAGACTGTCCCATAAAACAAAAATGAATAAAGTAAAACTGATTGCAATGTGTTCTCCATAATGTGTACCTGCCTTAAGAAATTACTCTTTGTAGGTCTTTGGAACACAGTGTAACTGCAGCTCATACACATTCATATATATGCTTATGTCCATTTATATATTATTTTTCACCTGTGTCAGTATGTATCAGAACTTACCTTCCTCTTGCCCTGTGACTGAGTATTCTTTGAAGGCGCGTATGTGAGGGTGTCAAGTAGTAACACCTCGTTGAACCCTTAGGCAGTCATGCTAGCTGTTGTTTGTTAGTTCTCAATTTAGGAATCTGAAAGGTAGAACATCTTTCAAACAAGGAAGTGTATAAGCTAGAGATTTTGCAGAAAAACAACTTTTGCCTTGTCTGGTTAAAATCTGAGAAGGTAGATATCTAATACATGGAGATGAAAGAAATGCGAATTTGTGAGCAAGAGGGATGAGATCAGAGAGGTGTATATTCTTATTTGCAATACATGAAATATCAAACCTAATAGGAATTACTTCTGTTTCTTTGCTTGCTTCTTTCTTCTTTCTTGTTTTTTTTTAAGGAAAAAACATAATTTGAGTGAAAACTGTTACATGAACTGGAACCTTTTCATTTATTTTATCACCCAGATACCCCTTGCCCAAACAGACTCAAATCCCTGAGTTTCCCAGCAGTTTCCAATTTTTAACTGATGACCCACTTGCATCCATTTTTTCCCAGTTGCACCTAAACACTAAATCTGCATTCTAGTTTGGTAGCATTTTCGATAACTTAAAACATGTTAATACATTGGTTTGGAGGAATGAAGTGGCTTGTTGAAACTTCTTTTAAGTTATAATGTCGTACAGTCATTAGAAACTCATCCAGTGAATTTATTGGTCTTTAGATGAGTTTCTTAGTGCATGAAGGTTTTGTGGGGTACACTGCTGTGGGGCTCATCCTATAATTACCTTCATTTAGTAGGTTTTGGTCCACTACATTTCAGATTCAGAAGGATTTACATTGTTCTGCTGTGAATCACAGTGCTTCATTATGACTTCTGCACTGACAGTTATGGGAGAGATGTGCTGAAAGTTCCAAGGCTACATCAACATTTTCAAACTCCCACGTGCTTCTTCCCATTTTTATTAGGATCTCCTCAAAGTCGATTACACGTCCTCTTTCAAACTGTTCTGTATAACTCAGGTTTATCAGGTTGCCTGTACAGCACTCACGAATGGCTGGGCAGCTGGTATGCTAATTGCTACCTTACTGGACTGACCAGAGTGATACACGGCTTTTTTGTTCTTGCAACCTTTTTGTATATTCGTGTTTTCTCTTTGACCATACATTTTGTTTATTGTTGCTTTCAAGTGGATTTTGTTGCCTTCTTCAGGTTTTGCAGTGTCTGTGTACAGCACCTTGCACTGTGAGACCTAATCCCCATCTGGGGACTGTCCCTAACAGTGCAGTACAAATACATTACATGTCAACATTTTTTGTTTTATTTTTGGCCTCATTTAAAAGAGGTTTTGTTGCTATTTCTCAGTTCCTATTTGACGTACTAGTTTTATGGTGATTTTCTGGCTATTTTAAGCAGTTTATTTGGGGGGAACACAATTCAATGTTTTACAAACAAGCCACTACCCAGCACAGGAAACAAATCCCTGTATATATGGATTAGAGGGTTGATTTATGGCATGTCTCTATATGGAGTACACACTAATCTACTTGAAAGGTAAAATGTGTGAATTGCTGCATATCTTGATTGCTTTGCACAACATGGAATTGAAGAGCTGGGCTAGTCTGCGTGTTTGCTTTCCCATGTTAAAGTGGTAACTGGATACCATTACTGTGTGTTACTGCATTTAGAAAAAAAGGGACCAGAAGATTTTTGCTTTTTGCATTTTGTATGCCTCGCAGAGCAGGAAAAGTAAGACATCATTTAAAGCGGCTATTGTGCTGGAGGTTTCTGGAATGTTTGGCACTGCATGTTCAACTTTGGCATTTTGTCATCAAAAACTGGAGCAGAGCACAGGCTCTCAAATACGCAGTCGGGCCTCTTGAGCTCCTGTAAAAATAAGCTGGCAAACAAACCCCTTTAATAAAATGCTGATGCTGGAAAAGATAGAGAGTCATCACTTCGTTATGCTACTTTTCTCAGCATGTCTCATTTATTTCCGAAAGTAAAAGAGAGAGATGATTACCAGATAAGCAAGAGTCGTGATGAGGTGAAATCCTGGCCTCACTGAGACAGGGGACAGCTCAACCACTGGGTTGACCTCAGAGCCATGAAATGTCCCAGTCACTGGTTTCGATGGCCATTAACTTGCCTTTTAGCCAAGGCAGTTGTTTCTTCTCTTTGTGCTCTTATGATGTCCGTCGTTCAGTGGTATATATGGGGCTTATGATTTTTAGTTTGGGCTTTTAATTACTCTGTAGCCACTCAAAATGCCCCCTTGGAGCCTCCCAGGGCTTGATTGCACTGGGGAGACAGGAGGGGACTTTCGGCATTAGGAGCATTTGAGCATTGCACTGCTGTTGATAGCCTGGGCAGTGACGGTGATGACAGTGCTGCAGAAAGAGTCCAAGGATTTTCTTCTTACTGGTACTGTTATTTTTCCTAATAATTTTTCTCAGGATGGTTCACTTACTTACAATTTTTGACTCAAATGTGTTTCTTGATTCCAAATCTGTATAGCCACTAGCCATATTTGCAACATTTTCTTAGTTATCCTGTGCTCTTCCCTTCAAAAGGAACTATGTGTTTTTAATATGTACTGCGTGGGATGCCTGTGTAGGGTAGTTGAAGGAGGCAACAGGAGTAATGGCAGTCTGGAAAAGTAAAGTAACAGAGTATTTAGTTAATTTAATTCATAAATGACAGTTCAAGTTAAAAAAACTGGATTCTCCTGTTAGACTCTTTAGGGTCTATGTATCACAGTTTGCTAACAGTGACAGTAGAACTTTCTTGAATACTAATAAAAGGTGAGGGTAGAAAAACTTCTTTTAAGACAAACACGTTGGCAGTGCTGAAAATGATAACTCCGGTGATGTTACAGAACTTGCAGTATCTTTCCCGTCATACCACACTGACAAGTGGGAGACTGGAATATGAAAAATACTGAATTAAAAATCAAAATAGTTTGGTGGAGGAGGGGTCCATGGAGAGACCATGTGTGGCCAACCAAGTGCAGTAACCAAGCTATCTTCCAAATACTCTTGTGTGTGATAGTGATCAAGTATGCTCAAAATAAAAAAAAGTTTTGATGAAGTTTGATGGTTGGACTTGCTGATCTTAGAGGTCCTTTGCAACCTTAATGATTCTATGATTCTATGATTCTATAATTTACTTATTTAGGAAGGTACTTACCCTGCTTTCTGTTTCCAAATGAAACGTTCCTGTTCTGCCCTCCAGCTTCTCTGGCCAGCTCTGCCAGGCACCCATTGCTGCCCCAGAAGAAGCCCACGTGCACCTGGCAGACTAAGGGTGTTGAATGAAGGCAGGACCTAAATAATAGTTGTCTTTACTCATTACGAGAGTAGTGCTTGTTAAACTGCACAGCTTTAAATAAGGAGGAAACAGTACTTTTGATCATTTCTGGTGACAATCAGTCTTATATTTTTCTTTTTGCTGTTCAAGTATTGGGGAAATAGTTAACCATAAGTAGCTTACATGTTTCTGAAGCAACTCTCTCTTCAGTTTTGAAAATCTAAAGAAAAGCAGTCTAGCAGGAAAATATTATTATTGGGTGTCTAACCAGTGATGTGTTGTATGTATTTTAGTAGTGTGGAGATCAGCTACATCAGTTGTTGTGGCTTCGTTCTTGCTAAATTCAGTAGCTGTTGTCTCCCAGGGCACTGAACAGCATGGTCTGTATGTGGTCTCTGCTGCTCATATAAGCAGCTCCAGGGATTTTTTAAACTGGTATCTTTTTTAAGGTCCTTGAGCCTGGCTATCTTAAGCTCACCAGAGTACAGCATGTCCTGTGTGCTGCACTCTCCTCATCACATCTCAGAGTTGCTCTGGATGTTCATAGACACCTCCTCTCTCACCTCTCACGGCCTCTCCTGTGCAAGCTGGCTTTTGCAGCCAGTTTTCTCCTCCTGTCTTCTGAAACAGCCTTTAGCACTGGAGCAGGGACCAAGGCTCGGATCTACAAAGCTCTCCTAAATGAAATTTCTGGCGGGCATCCAAAGATTGTGACACTGTATTTGTGGTCATGGCCAGATGTTACCCTTAATCCTCTGTGGACAAGATTCCCAGTATGCCAGCTGCATTTGCAGAGTCGGGGGGGAGCCATGGATCCCACTCCTTGGGATCCCAAAGCTCCATGAGAGTGAAGAAGATTCTTGTGAAGCTTCCATTTGCTGCACATAAACTGCCATTGAAACATTTTTAGGGGACTGTAAAAAGAAATTCCTCAAGTTAGACAGTTTCAAAACTCAAATAGAGTGGTTTTGGCTTGTTAGCAATGGGTGAGATGAAATGCAGAAATTTCTAACATTTTCACTCCCTTTATCCTCGCTGTAGGAGCCCAGCAGGCAGGATGTACAGTGATTTGGAAATTTCTGTGTTCAGTTCCTAGAACAGCTGAGTCAGCTCCAGGGTTTCTCATGGCTGTGTTTTTAGCTGTCTGTTACATAGATGGTGATAGGACTGTGGACTGCCAGTGATGATAAAAACAAATGTATATTTGTGGCAATTAGACATTGATGTATCTGGAGCTAAGCAGTACTGTTGTTGGCAGGATTACAAGAGCTGGGTTGCTTGGAGATTTAATGTTCTCATTGCGGCTGTTGTACAGTAAAACTGAAAGCTCATAAAACTGAAGGCAAGGCATATCAACAGACCAATTAAATACACAGTGTGTATCATGGATACAAATGTTTGTGAGTTCTACTGCTTACACAGTCATCATTATTTTTGACCTTTCAGTGTGAGCCCTGTTGATTCCCCATCACTTTTTCACGCAGGATGGTCTGCTAGAGAAAACACTGTCAGACATGACTTCATACAGTCCCTGACTTTAGTTGGACTTCTGCAGCCCCCCTAATTTAAACCAACTCGGTTTTACTGGAGTGGTGTAGGGGACAAAACAAGCCAAATTTTCTTTTCTATGGTTTCCACTATGTAGGTCATCTAAAAAGACGAAAATGCAGTTTTCCCAACAAGCATTCTTTTTTCCTTCAGTTTCATTACTGAAGTAGAGTTTGGGTGAATGATTATTGTGTCCGATTGAGTGACATCTGCTTTAATTACAGAATTGCAGGTTTCTCTGTCTTTTTTGCTAAAAAATAGGAGAAGGTCTAAGGATTTTTTTCTGTTAATGACACAGCCACTGGAACAGCAGCAGGATAACTCCATTTACAACCACAAGGCTGTTAAAACACAGATAACTGTAGACATCTACAGTCAAACCAAATTTTTCTCTCTCATCAATTCCTGACCGATTTCTAATAAAATGAAGCTTTAGCTCTTCTTTTCTTCTGTTTGCATAGAAGCTTGTTTGCGTGATGCAGGTGCAAAGGAAATACCTGTTTAGCTTCACTTTGACATTTCCATTAAGATTAGACTCAGTGTAATCTTGCATTGCAAAAACTGATTCAAACCTAGGCAGAGCCTTATTTTGAAAGCTGCTGAGCCCAACTGATGAAGAATGTTCTTAGTTGCTGTAAATTGAAGAGGAAAATGCACAAATTTGGGGCCTTTGTTGAATCCAGAACTCAGCCAGAAAGGTGGTGCCCTGGTACCAGTTGAGAAGGTTGTTATGGTCCTCCATATTATCTTTTTGTCAAATCATAATGGTGACAAAAACGAAATACTGGCCAACTGGCAGCTGACCTGGCATCCTTCTTTACACTTTATTTTCTTTCTGACTGTGTTCAGTGGAATATGCATCTTTCACATTACTAAAAGCTGTTAGTCCTTTAAATGACATCAAACAACATTCTTGAAAAACGCTGATTATTTGTTGGACTTCCCTCTATTTCTCTTGCTAAACATCTCAGTTAAAATGTTGCAAACCACTATTTCCTGCGCATTTTCCATAATAATTTTTTTTAATACTATGGCTATCAGAGCTAGTAATAAGTAACAAATAAAAGTATGATGAGCAAATTTCAGTTATTAAAGCTCTCTTTAATATGAACGAAAGCTAGTCCTGTCCCTCAGATTTTTGTCCTGCTGAAGTCCTGACTCTTTCCATCAACTAAAATCAGGGTTTCACCTCCAGAAACATAATCTAATATTAAAAAATGTACATCTGTACATTTTAGGACCAAACTGATTGCTATAATAGCTTTTTCCCCTGTCTTACGTAGTTTTTTCTTCTGAATTAAAGTGTACTTCTCTATCAGAAATTTCTTGTAAGTACCCATATTACATGATCAAGTAACTTTTTCATATTCTTTTGAATAGAGCCTTCAGGGAGAACTTCTCTGGCATCTCCCATAATTCAGAATTTTATAGCTCCTTTCTGAATGCGCTTTTTCAACATTACTTTTGAAATATACATGCCAGAACTAACCTTGCGTTATTTTATGGTCCTGTCAGAGCCATACAGAGGAGTAATGCTGCTTTCCCACTGTTACTTCGAATTGTCCTCATATATCTAGAGGTTATATTCATTGGTCGCAGCATAGCATTGGGAGTTCATGCTCTGTTATTGTTTTGGTTTTTTTAAACCATTACCTTAAAGATTGTAATTTTTCAGTGGCAGGACCAGCAAAGGTCTCCCAAATTTCCCATCTTAATTATAGAAGGTGGGAAAAAGTTCAGTTCATTTAGTCTTTGTTTAGCTTTTTTATTAGCTCTTTACATTGCTAAAGCTCTTTTAGGTACTAAGCAAAACTCTTTGATGGCCAGGCGTATCAATAATCACATAATCAGTAATGTAATTTATTATTTCCTTAAGGTTTCTGACAGTTGTTATGGCAAATAATGAATTGCAGTCTTACAATATCCCTACAGAGTGTGGAGGTGCGCTTTCATTTTGAAGTGGGGAAACTGAGGCACAAATTTGTGAACAGTCAGGGTGCTGATATACCTGTACTGTTACCGAGTCCAAGACCTCTTAGTTCATCCTTCTTGGGCTGCTTAGGAGAATAAATGTTTTATATTTAATGTCACTTCATCATAATGTTGTTCTGAAGTGCTTCCTTACGTGTGGGGTGTCATCCTCGTTTTTAGGACAGTCCTATAAAGGTTAGTGGACTTATCAGAGCATGACAAGAGCTGTGGCAGCATGAATTGCATGGTGCAACAGATCTGCATTCCTTGGCACCTGGTAGATCAGGATAATACTGCTGGTGTCCAAGCCTACTGTTTTCATGGTCCTGTGTTCCCTCACTAATATCTTATGAGGCAAATGTTTAAGTGCTTTTTGTTATGTGTTCTCCTTTTATCTTGTTATTTATAGAGCAACTGTTAGTTAGGGTTGTGAAACTATCTTTCCTTTCTGAAAAGTAAGGTCAGCAGAAGATGAAGACTTCCCAGCGTGCACTTAGAAGTTTGTTCTGATGACTGTTTTGTCTCCTGTGGTTCACTCCTGGCATTCCTTCAACTTAGCATCCCCTGTGGAGCCTGCTGTGCTCCAGCGCCTGAGCTCCTACAACACCTCCATGTCCTAACTGGGAATTGTCAGGTCCTGGTAGATAGATGCTCTCCACCCTTTAGAAGTCCCGTCAAGTCTACTTAAAGCATCTTTTGATTTCTGTGGTGGCAAATACAGACACTGAGTGTTTCACAGACTTGCTCAGTCTTCACTTGTGGCTCCTTTTGCTCTTTGCTGTAAAGATACTGGGCTCAGGTCAAGTTTCAGCATGGGATCTGCATCATGGAAACTTTTGTACTAGAAGGAAAAGCTGACCTAATAGTTACACTAAAAGAATTATTTTAGGAACTTTGGATACTTCTGTGGGGCCAGATGCTACGCAGCTCCTGGGGAGCAGGTTGTCCTCTTTGCAGTATGTGTGTTTTGCTGCCTTTTGTACCTGCAGAGGGCTTTTGCTTCAAGGTGCTTGATGCTTTTACCTTTCCCGATCACCCAGTATTGCTGTAGCAAAGGACTCTTTGGGATGTTCCGTGTTCTTCTCGGGAGGCCGGTTGTTGCTCTGCCCACAGCTGATCCTTGCAGCCCACTTTGGACTGCAAGCCCTCGTCTTGCCTGGAAGGGGATCGCTCCTTTCTTCTGTTCCCGGCCCCCTGTGGACGGACAGACCTACATCGCAGCCCGGGTTGGTCCTCTGTGCCTGCCCTGTCTGGAAGCAAAGACAGGAGATGACAGGAGCTGTTCAGGCAGCTGGAGCTGGAAAGGTGCTGGTGCCAGTCCTGGAGAAGCTGAAGGGATCCTGGTCTGAGAGGTCTTCCTCTGAGCTGCGTTTTCAGCCTCTCTGCTTTCCCCACTGCCGCTTCGCCGGCGCAAGGCCGAGCGAGGGGCTGCCCTGCTCTGCCCTGCTGCGTGGCATGGCCTGCTGCAGCCAAAGGGCAGAGCCGAGGATCTCCTGCAGCTCAGGGAAGCGTAGGAGGGTCCGACACGGCCACCCCGAGCCCAGCTGCCTGTCTCCTCTTCGCTGCCTGTGCCAACCCGCCACTCCAGGGCGAGCCTTGCTGTCTTGCGCAGCCCCCAGGCTGTGTTTTCCAACATCCCATTTGCTAAGAGAAAGGAAAAGGCTTTTTTAATTACTATTTTGGGGCTGGTTTTATACTTCCTTCAGAACATGCATCGATCTCTAGAGGTCTAGAAACCAGGGTCCCATGCAAAATCTTAACTACTGCCCTGACCAAGCCTGTGTCCTTGCCCACCCAGTGGTCAGTCCCTTGGCTTGGCAGGTCTGGCCTTAGATGCAGCCCTCGGGTCGGGTGCCAGGTCAGGACCCTGCCTTCTGCCGTCCGCAGAGCCAGTGACGCACCGCTACGGGAGACTGTTGAAGAAGATAGTAATATGCATTTTGGCTAGGGAGTTTTTTTTTACCCTGCCCTCCTTCTGTACCTCCATGATCATAAGGTTCCTAATTTTTCTTAGTTTTTAAGTGTAATTAAGAGTTGTTCTAAGGCATCTTCTCTTCAGATGTTGCCCGAGCATTTGCAGAGGGGAACGCCGCTCACTGTGTGGCCCTTTCACGCTTGTAGTCACTGCCACTCTACGGTGTCATTACCCGCTGTTTATTTTAAATGTCTGAAGTCCAGAGATATGCTGGTGTGTTTCACCCACCACCTTTGTGTAGTCTGGAAATGTTAAAACTATAAATTATTATAAACAAAGTGCCTTTGGGTGAGCTTATATACTGTGGTTATTTAAGTAGTCTTATAGATTTCTGCCTTAGTGTAGTGCTTGTAGAATGTATATGTGATCAGAGAAATACTCCACAATTCACTGAAGAACAAAGGTGTATTTAACAGAAGATGTATTTCTACTGAATATATGCTCTTTTAAGTAGGATTTTAACTTAAAAAAATAATTTCAGCATGCTTCATCTGCTTTCCATATGTAGCTATTTCTGCTAAAACACATTGCTAAAGGTTTAATTGAATCAGTGCCATAACATTAATACATAATTTACGTATATGTACATTTCTCATTCTGATAGCTTCCAAAAGATAGATAAGTGACCATTAGAATAATTTAACAAGAAAAGTATTTTTAAGTGTTTTATGAGACCTAAGTTCTCCTACGTGAAATACAGCATGCTGGAACTAATTTTCATTGCATGTTTATGGTTAATGATCAAAAATTTTCAGTCTGTGCAGAACCATTTCCATACCACTGACCCATCTGTTTTAAAGAGACCTTGTCTTGAATAATACATGATACTTGGTCATTGAGGAGGAACTCCCACGATCCAATGTATACTCAGTGCATCCTTGAAATATTTAGTCCTTGGGTTTGAAAAGTTCAGTGTTGCAGTCTCTGGGCATCTTTAGCCCTCAATGAATATTTTGCCAGAATAGATAAAGTGCATGCCAAGTAAATTGCTATAGTTTCTAACCACAGCCATGAGGAACAAAGTGAATTAAGGCTGGAGCCTAAAATTTCTAGGCAGAAGTAATAAAGCTTCTCTTTGTTGAGGTTTTAGATGCTGCTTTGTTCTCATATGCCCCGGTGAAAAAAAAGTGTGTCTTTAAAAAATATATTTTACAGACACTTAATCTTGGTTGCATCTAATGCCTTTCAATATTTTTAAAAGAAATTCCAAGTGGATGAGTTATTTATGTGTTTAGCTTTTATTTTCCATTATGTCTTTTAATAGATTCCAGATCTCATCCATATTGTAATGGCTTCTGTGTTACGGAGCAACACAATTTGCTGGGTTAAATATCCATTTTTCTTGCCTCTCTGACAAGAAAGTGTGATAGACCTATACTATAAATTGTTAACACATTTGTGAGCTTGAAAGTCCATACCGTCACCCTCACCGTCTGCATGCAGGCTCCACCAGACATGAGAAGACCCCACCACACTTCAGCACACCTGGAAGCACCATGTTATTCCTACTCTTCAGGTTAACGTGCTTGGAAGACATTATGATTAAAGACTGCAAATGGAGAAGTGTTCAGGCTTGAATACTTTGTAAACTCACTTCCCTAAGCCAACATGTTGAAGCACATGTAGAGCGTAATTTTATAGATTTGTCTGAGACCTGGGGTGTGGAGATGGAATATGTGAGGTGATGGAAAAAAGAAGAGAAAACCCAAACTGCTGTGTTTGCCTCCTCCCTCCCCCTCCTCTCTTCCCCAGGCATTTCTTAGTTTCCTTAGTTTCCTTTTTTCCCCCCTGTGGCTGGATTTATTTGAGTTTCTGGGGAAAGCAGGTGTTAGGGGACAGAACAGCAGAGGGAGTGGGTCTGAGATTTTAGCATCTTGGAATTGCCGCCACAAATCCCTGATTTTTTTTTCTGTTCTCTGTGAGTATAAGCTCCAAGAACTGAAATATAGCATTCTCCACTCAAGAATTATTCCATAGAAAATGTGAGGGAGCCTATAATTAAACACTTGTGCACAGATAGCAGTACTGGAAGAATAAATTTGGTGCCTGTCTCCCAAAGTGGTTGAAAACCGTAAATCATGTACAGAATAGATAATCACAGATATAACAAACTGTAGCTGCATCTGCTGATTATTTTCTCCTCAACCTCTTGTGTACAATTAAGAATTCAGATTTAACAGCTGGGAATGATTTTCAAATGTTGATCTGAAGCAGAAAGTTCTATTCAGAAACTTTCAGCAGTTCTTTTATCTTACCCATTCATTATTTTTTCCTGGAATAGGTTAAAAAAGATAGCACTTGACCTGCTCTGCATTGAGATAGAAAAGAGATCATTATAAACTCAGATATGGATTTATGCTTAACGATCCATCTTCTTATGTGTCTGAGTTCAATGGCAGACAGACTGAATATCTGTCAACAGGCTAAACTTTCTTTGGTCAGGAAACTTTGTCTGATAATATTTTATTTTCCTAGTTCAGCAGGGAGACATTTTTCAAAGGTTTCTTGTTGATAGTTGTGGCAAAAAAACTAAGGTATAAAGCTCAAAGCGAGCGCCTGTCAAATTAAAGTTAGAGGTGCAACACAAGTGAAAACTATAAAAAAATGGAGGGTAGATATTAAGACAATCACACGTCATTATATACACTGATTAGTGTAGAGTTCTATTTATAAAAATACCAACATGCTGAACAGATAGGTCTATGTGGACCATGTGTAGATATAAAATTCCCACAGAAAGGTCTCACGTCTGTTGCTATACTCTGCATGCATGTGAATTCAAAGCATTTGGCATTTAGGGAGTCAAAAGCAGCTGTTTCAGCTTTAGGACTGAGGATTTATACATTTATGTTTTGTCAGTGTTTTTGTATTCTGCCAGTAAAACCTCTGTTTTTAATGGGCCAACAAGCAGGTACTGGATCTATTATCTGACTATGTGTGCATGGGTACTTACACCCTTTTTCTACCACAACAGATCTCAGAGATCTTTCCTTAGTCTAGTAAAGTGAATTGTGCATCTTTGTTCATATGGTAGAGGATTATTATGATGAACCTGTTGAATTAATTGGTCCCTCCAGAAATGGGAAAAAGAATTGCATTTTTCGTAGAAGTATGTCCTAACAAGGGGCACTTAGGGCATGGGTGCTGCAGGAGTAAATACTGATAAATTTATTCTCATTAGACACCTACAGTAGTGGTGTACATTTTATCTCCAAATATGTTCTCCTCTGTCATCTGTTCTTTCAGCTTGGGCATTCCCAGTTTCTTTGCAGTGAAACAACAGATTTTTAGTTGTTAACAAACTTTCAAGTCTTACCATATTGTTTGCAGATCGGGCCCAGGAAACATGTTTGATCACCCTACACAGTTTGAGACTGGGATTGGGTTTAGAAAATGTGTCATGTTTTGCATCTTTGAAAGGTAACCTGCTTTATCAGCCAAAGATCCATTATTCTTTAGAACCAATATTCTACTATTTATCTTTCTCATTTTTGTTTGGTCAGTTGGTTGATTGGTTGGTTGGTCAGGTTGTTGTTTCTTTTATTACAGTAGTATGCCCAGATCTAAGATGTTTTCTTTTTCCTATTCTTCTATTTTTTTTTTTCTTCTATTTTATTTTTGCTATTATTGTGCCTTGGGTTTTTTTAATGATAGAGACACAACCGTTTTTTACATAATTTTACTAGCTGAACACTGAGAATAAAAGGACTGTTTCAATATTAATTGAAACACCCAGTATTCCAGAAAATTTGCGCAGAATGGAGGAGATGCGAACAACTCCACTTAGTTTTCCAAGCTTAGTCACGCTGATTTTCAATGGATCCAGTAATTATGGGAAGTTTTGCTCATGATAGCTTGTGATATCTACTGAGATTTCAGCTGGAAAAAAACAGTAAAATCAGCTAGTGGGGAAAGTTTGCAGATGGTACAAGATGGGAAAATAGTCAACAATGAGAAGGTCCTTAGTACAAAATGATCTGCATCGAATGATTAACTCAACTCAAGGCGATAACGCGGTTTTCAGTGCAGCCAGATGTTAAGATGTACATCCAGGAGCAAAGAATATGAGCCATGCAAGATGCTGAGGACTCGGGCCTGCAAAGCACTGACTTCAGAAGAAACTGAGAACTGTTGTTAGATATTTAACCAGTTGTGACCGCCCAGTATGACTTGGAGTGGGAAAGCCTGCATGGCCTTGGGGTTTGTAGGAGGGGACTCTTGAGTAATGCTAGGAAGACTACGCTACTTACCCAACTGGAATTGAAGGACTTGACTTACTCCTGAAAGATTTTTTTCTAGTTCTGCTTTCCCCAATTCCAAAAGAGTGTTGAAAAATGGTGAAGACCCATAAAAGCCTTTTAGTGAGTAGTTTGAGGGGATTATTCATCAGAGTTAAGCAGGAGTTCCTAACTTTAGTCAAGATCCAAACAGCTGGAAGTCAAGACTAGATCCATCCTGTTTGGAGTCTATGTTCTTATATAAGGAAAACTATCCGCTGGAATAGCTAGCTGTCGTGGTTTAGCCCCAGCCAGCAATTAAGCACAACACAGCCGCTTGCTTGCCCCCGCACCCCTTCAGGTAGGATAGGGGAGAGAATTTGAAAAAAAAAAACCAACCTTGCAGGTTGAGATAAAAACAATTTAATAGGACAGCAAAGAAAGAGCAAATATTAATATTAATATTAATAATACTGATAAAGGAATATACAAAAACAGGTGATGCACAACGCAACAATTGCTTACCACCTGGTGACTGATAGCCCATCCCTGAGCAGCAGTTCCTGCCCCCTGCCCAACTTCAGTTTTATATACTGAACATGACGATATATGGTAGATATATCTTTCTGGCCAGCCTGGGTCATCTGTCCTGGCTGTGCCCCCTCCCAGCTTCTCATGCACCTCCCTGCTATCAGAGCATGGGAAGCTGAAAAGTCCTTGACTTAGTATAACCGCTATAACTACCTAGCAACAACCAAAAACATCAGTGTGTTACTAACAGTATTCTCATATTAAATCCAAAACACAGCACTATACCAGCTACTAGGAAGAAAATTCCATACCATCTACGTCATGCCCAGGTCCTAAAGTTTCCAATACATTCCAATTAATCATTGCCACTTTTCCTGTCTTTTGATATATACACATAGGTATCATTCCCTAAGTCTATGGGCTGTCCCTCTGAAACGTCTGTTGAGTTCATTTGGTCCATCTGTCGTCATAACAGTCTCTCAGGGCAGGGAAGATGGTGTGTAGTGTTGGATTGTTGCATGCTACATCTGGAGCTTGTAGCCAGTATATCTGGCATGGCCCGTGCCCACAGTCTGTGAGTTGAAGATGTTGATCTTAAGGACGTTGCTGGGTGCAAGTTGCTGAAGCCAGTTCTGGTTCCATCACCGCTGCACTTTGCTCGGTTTCATTGAAGTTTATTCCTCATCAGTCTGGGTGATTCTTACTGTAATATCATTGATATGGCATATAGCAACCATAGTAATGATGACACACAGTATTGTGTAGCAATTAACATCATAGAGTTAAAATAATTGTCTATTCTAGCCCCAAATAAAGTCCCCCTGAGGTACACATCGGACTTCCCCATCCTCCCGCATCACCCACCAAGTGCACCCAGGTCCCTGAGCAAAAGCAATCCTACAAATGGGTTTGTTTTTGCCCAAGGCACGAGTAACACAGACTGTCTTCCCCAACATATTTTTTATGTGCACTACAGAGGTGTGAGGAGTTCTCTAGCACTGATTTCTTTCTTTTTTTTTTAACTCAAGGTGATTTTTTTTTTTTAAAGCTGTGCTTTATTATAACAGAAATTAATTCAGATTACCCCCATTGCCTGAGTTCAGACTAGTTCCTCTTAACTTAATCGTGGTTTCTGTGTTTTAATTTTCAGGAGGAATGTGAGCATTTCTAATTTTTACCTATTTAAATAATTAGAAAATTTATAATAACAGTTTGTGGGATACTAGTTTTTCTGGTTTTCTGTCATACTTGGAGATGAAAATTTTCCAGTAATAGAGTAGCAGACTGGAGAAATAGTCTTATGAACAAAGAACTGTTGAGCCCTTTGAATTAAAATAAAAGCAGCATTACTCTCCACCTTAATCAATAGAAGGGGCTGTTTGGGCCATGAGATTTTTATATTTCTTTTTTGTTTACATGTTTACAAAGAGAATTTTCAAAAGTTGTCTTCAGGTCTTCCTTCAGAGCACAGTTGCAATGTAATTGTCAGATATATATTGGAGAAGAGGGAGCATGGAAAAACAAGATAGCAGTGATGATGGTTTTCAAATAATATATTTTTATACAGCAGGAAGAAAGTGATTACTGAAAGGTTAGCCCAGATTATTATTCATGAGTTTTCTGAGCTTTTAAACAAATTGTTGTGCAAATGTTCATAACCTCATCATTTTCTCTCTCTCTCAGAAGGTGTTCAGATCCCCACATGTGTGATAGATCAAGCGTGCTTCCAAAAATAGGCACGTTGTTTGTGCTTGCAATTCCAGATGATCTTGTTATGGCAATGGAGTCTCTGCGAGGAGTTATCTGTGGGCCGTGTGGGTCCTTTTTCACACAGTTCCTCTTACGGCTGGGGGCTGCTACTGTACCGCAGAACAACCTCCTCCTTTTTGGGTGCAGCGCTTTGGTTTCAAAGCCAAATGCAATTAAGTCATCCTGATTAGATCATTAGAGCCTTCAGTGAAATCTGCTCAGTAACATGCCTGAACTTTCGCTGTGGTTCCGAATGAATAATTTTTTGGTATTTGACTTTTGCTTTGAAATGTGGAGCGCTCTTTGCCCGAAGGGGTATCTGGTTTTGTATAAACATGGAAGGTTTCAGACCGTTTGAGGGACACAGCGCAGAATAATTCAGCCATGCTAGAGATCTAAAGTATTTCAGCAATATTAACAGAGTGTTCTGTATCTGCTTCATCTTTTGAAAATTTTACGAATCAGGGGGCCTCCTCACAAACACGTCTGGTAGGTCTGGTAGAACTAGCTGAGATCGCTCCTTCCTGTATACCTGCTATATGTGACCCCATGTACATTCAGCACCGGGCATAAAGTTTTTGAAAGCACCTGCCTCCCCAGATGCCGGGCTCCTATGATACGCCACAGGCCATCAGAGTGGTAACGGAGCGTTGCAAAGCATTGAACATTGGATATTGAATATTCTCAGTGCAGAAGTTGGCCTGGGGGCATCGTTTACCAGCAAAGGCGAATCCGTAGAGAAAAATAACAATTGGAGAATTAGGGTTGCTTTCACATGCCGAGTGCCACCAAGCTGCTTTCTGTGGCAAGCCTCTCCCCGTATCACAGCGGTCTATGGAATGGACAGCCACCAGATGCCTGTGACATTTTTACTTCACCTGTCTTCACAGTATCGTAGGGGTAAGACATGGGCCTAAGAATCACCAGCTGAAGAAAATACAGGGAGGAGTATGAAGGTAACAATGAATGATGAAAATATAGATACAAAACTGTGAAGACAAAATATACAGAAGAAATCCCCTGAACATGACACCACCAGCTGTGCCTCCACCTACTTGAAAGTAGTTGGATCCTTTCTTGTGAGCACTCTGACTTTGCTTTTGTTTGTTTGTTTTCAATACTAGAAATTCAGCGAGATTTACTGCGGGATTAATCACTGCTCAACATGAGTTAGGCTAGCAGAATCTGACTGCTTGACAATATTTGAGAATGAAAACATGTCTCTCTTTGAGTTCCTGTACATAGCTGTTACTACCTAGTCTCCGGTTTAGTAAATAGTAAGCAGTTTGGTTTTGTTCTCTAAGATCTGAATATTTATTGGCAGATTGAGCCTGTCTTGTTTGGTCCTGGATAAGGCAAGCAGTTACAGCTGAAGTGTAAATAGTACGATGGGATCTACATGCTTTATTTAGCAAGTAAATTAAGGTATGTTAGTGGAAGACCTCTTTGTCAGAAACAAAATGGCCACTGAAAATTCAAAGTAAATGCTGGTAATACTCCACATTATTTCTTTTGTTCCCTATGATCTCAAACTAATAATTGAGAGTTAACGCCATTTGGGTGACTCTTGTTTTAGAAGCCAGACTGTTAAAGCTACTTATTTTCAGAGTTCCAAGCTTTTGTTTGCAGTTAATAGAAATACAACATTAGTGCTTTAGATTTTACATCAGCTCTGTGCTACTGAATTCAACTACACGAATAGCTGACTTCTTCCTTCCAGCAAAATGTGTACTTCACAGCAAGCATTTTTGTGTGCTTTTCTGAACCACTCCAGTTAACATAAGAAAATCAAGAAAAGGAATGATAGCCTGAAACATAGTTGGCAAACATTTTATACTTTAATACTGAAATGTCTTTCTTCTGCCAGTAAGTTTACTGAAATTCCATTTTTTGGAAACTACAGTGCCTTAAGAAAGCTGTAGTACTTGCTAGGGAGGTCATATTTATTAACCAGAAAATAGTAATTGGAAAAGAGATAAAGCATGGTCTGTTGCTTTAGAAATTATTCTTTGAATTGGCCAATTTTCAACTGTAAGGAGTCTAGAAGGATTTTATCCCATTTCTACCTCCTAGCTTTTTTTTCCCAATAGCACACTGATAAAAGGTTTCTTGTGAGGCTTCTATTTTTCCAGTAGACTGAGGAAATCTAAATTGCCTCTGGGCATTTTCTCAGTTCTAATGAGTTAAGCCTGGTCCGGAAAGAACACACACAAAATGGAGAGATACAATTTGGAAATGTGTTTTGCTGTTAATACAGGATGTTGTGAAATAGCAGATTCAGGCATTAGGAATGCAGCACTTTGAGGTGGTAGGTTGTGACTGTACTTGCAGCAATTTGCATAGTATTTTCTGCAGGTCTTTATCAGTTTTACTTTTACTGCTATTTCATTTCCCGTGATAAAAAATAGTGGAAGATCCCCTTCTGACAAAGAAAATAGTCTTTGCAAATTATGCTGCCCAAAGGAAGAGTTGCCCTCCCTGATCCCACTATTCCATACCCACCATAAGGATTTTTAACTTTACACAATTTCTGGGTTTCCCATCTTTGTACTGCCATTAGTTTTGACTATGGAAGAGATCACTTCATCTTACCCGAAAAGAGCAGATACTTAGAAGAATTTCTCAAGTGTGATTGCACTTTTTAAATACTACTTTTTTTATACCTTTTAGACAAAAAGTCATGTATTAAAAACACTCAGGAAATACCGGATCATTCATAAGGCATATGAGAAGGCTAGGTATGGTCTGTCAGATGTTCCTAGCTATGGCCCATGGGTGGTTTGTGGCAGTCTAGAGAGAGAGATACCTGTCTATTCACATGTGACTGACTTAACTTCTTCTGGCATGTGAATTAAATGAAGTTAAATCTATTCCATATATTGCCGTATAGCATTTTCCCATATAAACAATTGCGACATTTGATGCAAGCAACACATGCAAATGCAGTTGAGGAGATGCCACCGCAGGGGCCATGACTGGAAGAGCTGCTGTACTATGGGCCACAGGTCCTTGTTCCTCTTGATCATCTGCCCAGCACCAACCTGAATAAAGTAGCTTGAGAGCTAGCAAAAATTGCTGCTTGGAGATTTGCCTACAGATTTAAACATATGCAACTTTGTAGGCGACACTGGGCAGGTGAAAGGTGTGTGGCTGGAGCTGTGTTCCCCCACTGCTCATAGCCTCCTTCAAACTGGCCAGTGTGGGGCAATTTAGAACACCGTAGCCACCTTAACTCATCTGAGCCATAACATGTCTTTTATGGCCTCAGCTTCAAGGAACTCAGGATGTTCAAAGCGGCTGATAGCTACTTGCCTTTGTCATTCCTGCAGCCGAAGTCAGGCGTATCCCATCTATTAATGTGTGGTCTGCAGTTTGAGAGCTCATCTGAAAAGCAGTTTGTTCACCTTGTGAAGGTTAACGTTTGGTAGGGTTTTTTGTTTGTTTGCTTGCTTGGGGTATACATTTGAACAAAGTACCAGGAGTTTGCAAACTGTTTTACCTGTTACTTGGACCACGTTTTTAACACACCTTTCTCAGTCCTCACACAATAAATACTGTAGCTGGTGTTGCAGACTTTAATAAGCTGGTATCTATCGTAGATCCTCGGACGAAAGTTTTCAAAGAGTAAGTACTGTTTTGTGTGTGTGTGTCCCCATTTTAAATGGTATCTAATAAGGATTCATTCTAGACCATACGTTATCATTATTTGTTTAGTATTTACTAAGGCATAAAGAGAGAGTTGCCCACTTTCAGAATAGTTTTTGTTCAAAATTTCCTTTAAGTCTTTCATGTAAACAGTACGTGCAGGCTCTGTTAACTAGATGGTTGAAAGGGTTCATGACGGGAGAGTGTCTTTCCAAATTATCATTGTCTGCAAAATGCTTTTAAAGACATTGGTGTTTTTTTGTACTCTTAGGCCATACAAACATACTGTTTTCATTTTCATTTGCTTTTCAGGCAAGAAAAAATAAGAATATCTAGCTAATTTAGAAACCTACTTTTCTGGATGTTTTTCACTTACATTTTTTTCTCTGTATTATTCAGCTGCCTTTCTGTCCTTCCTCTTGGTGGAGCAATTTCAGTTTTCCTTCTACACAGAAGTTATCTTTGTAATCTTCAATGTAAGCAGCACTGCTGTGAAGCTCTATCTGCCCTTGTCAGTCAAACCTTTCCTAAAAAAGGGTCTATCTTTTTAATGAAAAAAAAAAAATTTTTTTTAGAGTTTTAAACCATTCATTTATAAATCATATCATGTGATACTGAATTAGCTCTGTGTCCTACACATAAGTGGCCACATGCATTTAAGTTTCATACCTCTGAGTTCTGAAATTCAGCAAATGCTGTCGTAACTATTATTACCATTTAGAACCTAAAATTCTTCCATGAGAATTTTCCTAAAAGCTTTCAATTTTCCAGACAGGCTGATTCAAGTGAAATTTATAAAAAGGTAATAGATATTAGGAAGGAGTCTAAACCATTATTTAGAAAATCAACAAACAGTCGCTCAGTTCACATCCCAAAGGGGTCTGTGGAATCATGAATTTCTTGAGTTACACCAGTGTATCAGAAGAGCCAACTAGGTATTGCTCCTACTCCTTTTGCTATGCCCTACTTTCTTCTCCTGTTAGAACTCTGGCAGAAAGATATATGACATGAGTTTATTTATTAATAGCTTCTGAAATAATAAAATGATTATTTCTTTTTAGAATTAAGCCCTCCTTCAGAAAAATGAAACATAAATTTATTTCTTCCAGCAGTGTTGTACAACTTATGCCCTTGCCTTATTGGATACTATCAAAATTACTAGCCATTTATTCAGTTCCTGAGATAAGCAGAACTGAAAGCTCAGTCAATGCATGTCAGAGCCGATACGATCATCTGATAGATTTTTTTTTCCACTTGGCTTTCTTACACTACCTAACCTTCAGTGAACTCCCTTTAACATCTGCTTTCACAGAATTCTCCTTAACCCAATCTGAGAATGAAGGTGGATTTTCTGTTTGATTTTTAGAAATAGAGAAATAATGATGCTTCTGGGAATTTCAATAACTAGAGAAAATGACTGATGATGGGAACTCATTTAAGAGGGTTAAAGGGATATTAGGGTAACACAGTCAATGTGAATAGAAGTCTGGAAGATTTTCATGTCTTCATAAGAACTTAGTATTCCCTCCTCAGTTACTCAGATCAGAGTAACTCTTCAGTTTTGAATTACTTTTAACCAGAACCTTCATGATTTAAAAAAAAAAAAAAAAAAAAAAAAAAAAAGAGTTCTTCAGTCTCTCTTCTGTAGCAATCTGCTGAAAGGTCCTATAGTATGGAATATTTGTCATACACCTTTATCTGCAGTATGAACCATATTTGCATCTCCTGTTTGTGTGGATGGGAATAAGAGCTGTGTTTTCTAGCTAGTCAAACTGGAGATTATTCCTGAGACCAACTATGGCTGTGCCATCAGTTTATGTTTTGTACAGCACTGCTGAGTATATCTCAGGGTCATAATTTCTCTCAATCAGAGTTGATGCAGGTTGCAAGCAAGAAGTTAATCTTCTGAGGACACTAAATGGAAAAAATGCACCTCTACAATGCACACTTAGATGCTGTAACCTACCATGCACAGAATTTTCCTTACTAACAGTTACATCAGATAATAGGAGGTCTTGATGTTTGGAAATAGAGAATATGCATTTCACTGCTGTTTGGAGAATAGCGATATATTTCTATGCAACAAGAATAGGCAAATGAATGATGAGGAACAAAGACCAAAAAAAAGAATGTAACTATTGCTCCATGGCCAAAATAGGAATTATTTTCTAGTGTCCAAGGTAACACCAAGACAGAGCAGGCAAGAACTGCCATAGAATGTCTGCAGATTCTATGAACACATTTATTTTCACAAGGTTAGGTACCTTCACCCATGTCCAGGCACACATAAAAAGGACCACTGCCAGTATGTTTTGCTTTGTAAGTCATTTCCTACAGAAACACCTGTTGGAAAGTGAATTATTCTCAGAAAATTCCTGAAAGAACACTATGTTAGAATCCATTCTTTCTTCACTTTGAACCTTTCAAGTCCATTTTTAACGCTTAGAGACACTAAAAGAGGGTAACATTGTAGGGATGAAATCCTAGCCCTCTTTCAATGCCTGTAGCAAAACACATTCCATGAGCTTCTGCAGAGGCAGGATTCCTTTTGTATGCATACCTCTAAATCATGAGACACGTGTGCTGGCAGTTTCAGTAACCAGGTAAATGGATAATGCTCAAGTACAAACCTACATTATATTCTGGATAAAGTATTAATTGGCTAGTGAAGACCATGCCGTGTAGCAGAGACACAGCTTTTTCAAATATTTGTGTATATCTTTTTTGTTTGAACAGATAACATTGTCTTTTGCTGAGTTTAGGGGAGGGGAGGCACTGAGGAGTATGAGGTCATTGAATGTTCACCCAAAAGCAGAAGAAACTATGTACTGCTCATCTGGTTTTGTCTACTCAAGGTTACTTCATTTCAAAGTTTTAACCTTTGATTTGGTAAGTTTTCAGCATCTCTAAAAATGCTAATGCATATGTGCTAAAAGAAAAGTAAATCAGCAAAGAGAAGATTCAAATGTACATACTGTTTTCACTGCATCTCCCTTTGATATACAGAAAATGTATCTATTGGCTCATATTAGGCCTGCTTTCTCTTAATTTTTGATTCTTTGTCATTTATGAGTGGTGCTAGCACTGTAACTATAAAGAAAGCTTTTTGATGAACAAATATGTTAAAAAGTAGAGATCCCAATGTGGGAAATGTTTAAGCATTTGAAGAGGGGACATGTACAATGCAACGAAACAAGATTTTAGAAAGACAGCTCCCTTTGTAGCACGTAAGAATATGGAATTGCACATTCCTTTCTGCATTAATGTGTTATATCCCCTCCCCCATTTTCTCCTCTCAAAAGCCCTAAGCTGTATTGTAAATTATTATCCATTGGCGCGGGGCCTGGACCTCTTACAAGTTGGAAACCATTTTATATGCTGTAGATTCTTTTCAGTTTTAAAGCCCTGTGTTGGCTTGTGAACAATGATGACATCAACTCCTGAAATACAACTCTAGCTCTATTCCCTGCTCTGTAAGGCTTGTAAAGCCAGTAGCATCCATCTATTGTTTCCAAATGGGATATATTTGAACTGACATTTCTGATGACTGAGCTGACATTATGGTTTGTTTGTTATTGGTTTTTCATTGTATCACTTAAATGCAAGTAGATAAATTTAAGAAGTAGGTTTTGCAATATGTAATAAAGCATTGCAATAAGGACATTTGACCAATATATAATATTTGAATATCTATATATATAAAAATTTGAAATTGAAATTAATATTTAAATTTCTTTATCAATTAAAACTTACAGTGTTTTTTGTAATAGTGATGTCAAGATAATTTTCCATAAGCTAATGCTGGCAGGTGTTAATTAGCCCCTAGCATCATAGAAGTGATATCTGATTGTATCAAACCCAGGATTCACTCAGGACCTTGCAGAATCTCACTGTTTGTGTATAGGGTTATATGTATTTAATATTTATCTCACTAATATGAGATAACTGATATTATGAGATAATAAGATTGACATTCAGCTGGATTCCACTCTAATTACTCTATATACTATTCAAGTATAAGCTGGCATATGCTGCACAAAAACATTTCTGAGCTCATATCTCTTGTAATTGTGTAGATGACAGGTATGTGTTTAAGAAAGGGTAGAAGGTAATAAATTCACTTAATAATAAGACAGGTAGGCTTTTTACGTTTGATGTTGTAGTTCAAAGTTTTAGGTGTTCTATGAGAAAATACAGGAAACTGTGGTTAACAAAACCTCACTACTGTGCTGAGTCTTTGTGATCCTTACAAGAGGTTAAGACCAAACTTAATGTGGTGTATAAATGTGATACTTTTCTATAGCAGTTTTCCCAGCAGTGTGCTGGAAACTGTTCATGAGTTAATTATTGCCGAAGCCTTGTAAGGTAGGTAGGTATTGTGAATTCTGTTGTATGTGGTGGGCCAAGGACAGGAAAAGTGGTTTTGTAAGGCCTGAAATGGGAACCAAAGCTTGATGACCATAGAAAGCTATGGTTTTCTTTGTGGGCCTACTTAAACAAAAATTTTGAATTTTTTTTTTTTTTTTTTTAACTATATTGGATTTTTGCAGGGGAGAGGATTAGAGCACCTTTGGAAGATTATAGCTGTATACAGTTTAAAGTGAACATAACCAAATTTATTCACCCATTTCTCTGTGGTCAAGTGAGTTCTGGTTAATGTAAGTTTTCTAAGAATGCCTTAGTATATCAAGAAATAACTGGTAATAGAACACTCACCAAGGAATAGGATTGCCACTACAGTTCCACATTGATTTGTCTTACCCAGATTACCCTTGATGGGTGTTTCCTAAATTGTTTCTGCTCTACAACCCATTTTCTTAAAATAAATTAGGGCCATGGAAGCACATAAATGAAGTAGTTCATGGCTTTCCGTAAGAGCTGAGCACAAAAACAGGCTACTGGGTGCAGTTCCCTAGCATCCTGACATAGGCAGGTACTATACTGCACAAGCTCTTTCCTAAAGTTGTCTAGGGCAATAGTTAAAATGGTGGTTCTTGGCAGACACCTGCAGGTCCCATCATTTGGAGTTGTGGGGTTTGAGTTGTTAGAAAACCTGTCCATTAATGTTGTTTTGTATTAGGGAGGAACACAACAGGAGGGTGGAACAAGATGTGTGTACAGCCACATTTTTGTATATTCTGTCTTCCGAGTAATTACCTTTTTTTTTCTTTCTTTTTTTGGGGGGAGCAACTCCTGTAACCTTATCGTTTTGAATAGGAAATAATCCAAATTTTGGTCACTTTGAGTAGCTTTTATAAGGTTTCATCGGATGAGCTGATCACAGCCTAGAAGATAAGGTACATTTAATCAATAGTGAAGGCCAAAATGAAGTCTAAAAGAAAGAACTTATAAAAGAAACATTACAATTAAATCTGAGCGATGGAAGATGACAAGGCCTTGCATTTTTCTGCATTTCAGAGGATGTTGTTCTCAGTAGACCATCCATTGTCATTGCATACACCATACTGTGCTTTTCAGTGATGGTTATTGTATGAATAACCAGGTCAGCCAGTTGTTTAAATAAAGTTGAGAGAAAAATACCACAGCAAAATGAGAGAGAGGAACAGCTATATTCTTTAAACATCGTGTTTTCTCTATTATTCTTACTTACTTTTCAAAATACTGGAGGGAGCTCATGAAAATCTTTTCCTTCTTAGGTCATCATTGTTTCTTTATTCCTTTATAAAGATTCATAATAGTTTTTTGTTGTTTATCTTCAGCAATATACTGTGATTCCAAGAAGAGATGATAACAATAGGAGGAAGGGAGTGAATAATTGGAGAGACTTTTGGAAACAAGGATACTGTGTTTGTCTAATTATCTCCATTTCTAACTGTGAGACGGATACAGAAAAATGGTAGACAGTATTCTTGCCACTTAACTTAAGCTTAACTATAAGCGTTAGGACCCAAGAATAACCAAACGATCAGTTCATGCCTAACTTCATTCATGAAAATAGTCTCATGGCCTTCTTGTATGATTATTCTTAATTATGTACTTAATTATATACTTTTAAGCATAAATCCATGATGGAGCCAAGACTGAAATATACAATACCCTGCAGGATCTTCCTTAAAAAACCCTAAACTTATAAGTCATCTAAGGTGAACAAGAAGTTATGTTTTTCCTTGATTTTACACATGAGCTGGCGTATGGATACAATATTGTATTTCTGTTGAGACAGTGCGAAAATATGGAGTTTCAATATAGCATCTCTGCATGGGTGGAGAGACAGCAAAAGAGGGAAGGCTATGTGACCCTGGAGAACTTCTGAACCTCTTGAATACCAGACTAGTTTTTACTTTAAAGGTATAACTATTTTATATCTCTAAAAAAGTATGATTTGGTATATGGTCTGGATTCCCTGGAGATGTTTTAAAATTTGTCTAGTTCTAGTTGTTTTATTTTAATGTTTATTAAATATTATATAAAATGATATAAAATATTCTCTTGGATCACTAAAATTAAATTAAACACAAGTTTTTAGGAATTTTTTGACAAAAACTGATAAAAAGACAAAAACAACAATGAAGAGGACACCCTTCTGCACTTTTTTTTTAAATTAAAAAAAAAATAATTTGCCAAGTTAACACGTGGCATTTTCAGCTGTAATGTTCAATGAGTTGGAGCCAAAGAACATATACAGTTTGAAGGATGCTGTAGATGTAGAGTGTGCTGGAAAATGTAAATCCTGAAACATAAGAAGTCCTAATGTTTTGTGCAGACCTCTTCCTTTGTTCTCATCTCTCTGACTGCATTCCTGGTTTAAATTTCACTGGTCTTTTTGTTTCTGTGCTTCCTTTTGAACCATTTGTCATTGGCCATCTTCGTTTTTTCCGCAGTTGCTTAAATGCTGTCTTGCAGATTGCTTGCAGTTGATCCTGTATACTGACTCTATATTTTCATGTGATAAAAGACTTCACCCTTTCCCTTCTTTGGCAGATACTTATGCACTTAAAATTTCTGTTGGAAGAACCAATTTGGCCTGAACCCAACTGAGTTACCATCCTGACTTTTTCCCATCCCAGCATTGTTGAGAAATAGCACTTTCTCGCATCCTCCCCACAAAACCATTGTGCACAGGAAATAGGCAGTTGGTCCTCATTTCCTTCCTTCAGTTTCAAGCTATTTAAGAGGACTTATGAGTCAGCAGCTCATTTAGTCATATATCATCATCTACATACTCATCTCTTTTGTGTTTCATTATCCTTTCCCTCCAGCCTCAGCTGATTGCATGTCTCTGCAGGATCTCACCCAGAGACTGTAAACCTAGGGAACACTAATTGGCATCGTAATGCCTTGGCTGACCTGGCTTTGCTTCATGCTGTACCTGTGCATTTCTCTCATTTTAGCCACTTCTCGTCTCAGCATCTGTGTCATCTTCCTGGGTGACCCACGATAAATGTAATGTGTTTAATGTATTCTGCCTTTGTAATGACTTCCCTTTTGAAATCCATCAGAAGCATAAATCAAAGGTGTATTACACAGACTGGAAAAAAAGGGGAAAGCTTAACGTGCTCCTCGATGTCTCCACTTTCGCAGCACTGCCAGTACCTCAGTGAAAAGGCACTTTGGCTTGTACCGTCATTGCCAGCAAGAGCAGCAGTGCTGCATTCCCACGGTGGGAGCATATCGTGCTCCTAACACCCTTCTGTGACATTATTTCAGACTGACTCAGGGGGACAGGTGTCTCTTACTAAATCATCAACACAAATGTCTCAAAGTTTTCCTTTGAGACTTAGAATTTCAGTGTTCTGCAGGCCTGATCTTGCTTAAAATGGTGAATACTTTCCTTTGATCTGCTTAGCAAGCAGATCCCACAAGACAGACTTACAGTTCATTCACCCTTGTTTGGAAGGCCCTGGGATAATGACTAATACAATCAGTCAGCCCCAAGATATTAATCCTTGTCCTCCCTAAGTTACTGCATGCTAACCCTTTAGGTACTTACCTTACAAGTAGTATTCACCAGACTTTTCTTATGACTTCATTTGGTGACATTCAGCACATTCCTGGCATCTTTGCTTTCCTTCTATGACTCGGCTTTCTACATCTTTTTCCAGGGCCACTACTCGCTCCATTTAGGTTTAAAGTTCAAAAGCAACATGTTTGGCAGCTGTTTCCTTTGTCCCTCGTACCTTTCTCATTACAATAAAGACTGGCTCCTGAAATCAGTTTTTCTCCATGTAACACCCCATCCTGCTCATCCTTACCATTAGCCAGGCTCTGCAACTGTTCCATTAACTGCATGCTGTGTCCCAGCCCTGGTTTCCACTCTCCTCCTTGGCCTCTAACATTTTCCGTTTTTTTTCCAGAGGAAATTACTTACACTCTTCTGTTGATTTTCTCCATATTACCTTTATATGTCCACCTGCCTGTATTAACCTGTTTCTTTGCATGCCAATCCAACATGGATAAGAATTGGTACCTCTTGTGTTCTGGCTATTTGCTTTCACAACTTATGAAGACTTAACACTTGTTTCAACAGGAGACTCTCTGCTCTGAGGGTGTTTGGTGACAGGCAGTGGAAATTACTTTCATTCTTCCAGCTCACTGGCACAGGCCCAGCTTTTATAGGTTGTCCTTATGCTGTTCAAGCTAGTCAAGGGATGTTCAGTCAAACCAGCTAAGGATCTGCACTCTCATATATGGGAATGAAATTACAGGCTCTGTACAACTGCATTTAGGAGGAGGCATGGGATCCTATCTGCTGGCCAGCAGAGGTTGCTCAGAGCATGTTAGTTGAGTGTTCAGCACTCTACAGCTCCTTATTTCTTAGTGAGCCAAGTCCAGGGTTTTTTAATCTTCTGTGGGATTTGCTCCAACATCCTGTTTCTCCCCTCATGCCAGGCATTTGCTCAGATGCCTCACCTCTCTGGAGCAATGACAGCCAGTGAGGGAAGCAAGAGACAGGGGATTGTCCCAGGGACCTGTCCCTGGGGTGGGCGAGAGTGCAGCCCTTGCTGCGTTAGGAAATTGCAAAGCTCTCCTTGAATTCATTTCCCATCATTGTGGACTATATATATCCACATGCATGCCCACAGATGGAAAGAAAATAATATTCCCCTACAATCTAGGAGGAAAGGAAGAAATAGATCATTATTGTTTTCCCTCTTTAAATACCCTTGAGGTCATCAGAGTGCTGATGAAGGCATCAGTGTGGTGTTGAGTTTGGAAAGGAATATAGAAAGTTAAGAAATATTTTGGAAAGTTCCAAAGGAAGCCATGCTTCAGGTTTGGATTCAGACCCAAATGTCTTCAAATTTCATTCACAATAAAGTCTTTACGTGGGCTGTAGTAATGGTCTTGATTATATTTCTCCCGTATTGGCATGTCTGGGTCTTCTTTAGGTGATCTGAAGTTTGCTATATAATACTGTGGAGGCCTGCTTTGCCTCCTTGTGCTGCCTTATGCAGCAATCGGTGAAGCCTGCTACTGCACTGCTATTGTGGTTCTGCGTTTGTGTGCGGTTCATTTTTTCCTGCCAGACTGTGTTTATTCAGAGAACGCTAACTCTTAATCCTGCATCACATCCATATGATTTCAGATCAACTCCCGTAAGAGGAGGGAGAGATGTCTGGATCTAGGTGGACTAGTTTTATATATTTTAACTGTGAATCCTCATCTATCTACTTGCTTTCAAATTGAAATAAATACCATGTTATGATAAGAGGAGGGGGAGAGGTAAGGATGTAGGCAACATTTTTCCCTGGATTGAGGATGGGAAGTGTTAATGGTCTAGCTAAACATCGTCAGTTCCTTACCCGCCCTTAGGTCAGAACTGATGTTTCACATCTTTTGGGAGCAGGAAAGTCCAGAGAAAAGGGACACAGTTATAAGCTGTCACCTCACAGTTATGAGATGACAGGGTCTGAGGAAACTAAGTATCTCAAGTTAATCCTATGCAATGGCTTACAGAGGGCGACGGTTGCACTCTTTTAATGCTGCCATTGTGCAGAGTAATGTCTCTTTCAAAGCATGGTCTTGATATGTAATGATGCCTGGATGTCAAGCAAACATGCAGCATGAATTTTTCCTTTGGAAATCTCATGTATTTGGCAATGAGATGGGACTTAGTCCTTAAAGAATCCATAACTTTTTTCTTTTTAATCAGGATAATAGTTTAATTAAAGGGCAGATAGAACTTCTCAGGTTTGCATGTGTGGAGTGGTGACGTTACAAAAACATGAAAAACCCAAATACAGTTTCAATATTACTGAGACATTAGCAACAGACTGTTTTGTCTTTGTGGTTTGGAATTGGAATTTATCCAGTTGTTGCCGGAAGGCTACATTTAATTTGTACTGTGTTTGCATAAATAGCTTATTTGTAAAAATCGCATTTTACTTGAACAATTCTAAATGATGCATTTATCATAGGGAGAAAAATGATCTATTGTTCTCTTAAAATAAAATGGTACTGCCCTTCCAAGGTATCCAATCGACGAGACCATGAAAAATCACGGCATACTTACATGTTGCTTATCTCGACCCCAGAATCAGCTCTTACATGCTCATATCCCCTGGCTTTGTAAAATTCAAAAGATTCTTTGAATTACTCTCTTAATTATGATGTTGGCATTATAATCACTTGCTAAATAAGATTCTTTAACAATGAATTCCTTGTTATCAAAGCAGTTAGTTACATTTCTTTGCCTGGTATGAATAGCTGCATGCTCTGAACAGGGCAGCAGCAGTTGTCGTGGGAGCCTGACTCTGGCTGAAGGAGGAATCAGTTGCTCAGAGAAGGTTGTTTAGAGCACTGTACGAAATCTCTTTTACCCCCACCTCCACCCTGCAGGCAAATGAAGATTAAGAAAAATACAGGACTTCCACCTATAAGGACTCAAACAGCAGTAGGCAATTTCCACTCCAATTTGAATCTCATTCATGTGTTGGAGGGGAAAAAATGTTTGGGATTTTTTGGGTCTTAAACCCCTTTTAGCACATTTTCACATCCTGTGTGCTTTGAGATCAGATGTAGAATAGTTAAGAGAGATGTGATTGGACAATAATTCTTAATCACACCATAGTTTATCTTATAGTCTTTTTAAAGTTGTGGGTAATCAAGAGTAATATAGTATTTCTAAGTTCTGCTTGAAAGATTCCATATCTCTGTAGTAAGTGTGAAACTTAACACAGAAGTGTAATGACTGTTGCTAACTCCAGCCAAGAGTTGTGTCATTTCTTAGGAAGAATGCATATTTTGCCATTTCTTGTCAGGTATGGTTGCTGGGTATACATTTGAATTTGTGTGGCTCAACTCTTTGCCATTAACTCTTACATTAGAAGAACATTCTCTGTTTCTCTGACACACCACCACACATAGCGCATCTGAACTGAGTCCAGCAAGGGTCCTGAGAATGTTGCATATTAAGTATTGATAGAGCATATTGTTTCCTGGCACATGTGCCTTTCCTTTGTTATTTTTCAGCGCCTCCTCTCCTCTCCTCTCCTCTCCTCTCCTCTCCTCTCCTCTCCTCTCCTCTCCTCTCCTCTCCTCTCCTCTCCTCTCCTCTCCTCTCCTCTCCTCTCCTCTCCTCTCCTCTCCTCTCCTCTCCTCTCCTCTCCTCTCCTCTCCTCTCCTCTCCTCTCCTCTCCTCTCCTCTCCTCTCCTCTCCTCTCCTCTCCTCTCCTCTCCTCTCCTCTCCTCTCCTCTCCTCTCCTCTCCTCTCCTCTCCTCTCCTCTCCTCTCCTCTCCTCTCCTCTCCTCTCCTCTCCTCTCCTCTCCTCTCCTCTCCTCTCCTCTCCTCTCCTCTCCTCTCCTCTCCTCTCCTCTCCTCTCCTCTCCTCTCCCTTTTCTCAGAATACTTTTGGTATGTACAGGTTATTCTCTTTTAATTTCTATTGTTCTTCTTTTTCTTTTCCTGTTAACAATTATGTCTCCCCTTCCCCTTCTTTTCTCTCTTTGATCCACAGGTTTTGCAGTGCATGTTGGTCTCCCTTCATTCAGAACTTGACATTCAAAGGTACTTGATGAAAATTGAATCCTCTCAGAGAGTTAGTACTGTACTTTCTTTTTTCTGCACTCTGCTGTGGATTGAGTTTGTTACCCTTTAACTGTGTGTGTCTTGCTTCACAACTAGCGTTCTCGAATAAATATGGATCTGCATGCTTTTTCCTTCTGTATTTCACAGCAGTGAAGTGTTGTTCGTATAGATTAATTGCATATGGGAGTGCGATGCATGTGCATCCTTCGACTATTTTTGAATTCTGACTTTTCCTTTAAAGGCGTGCTAGACATGAAGTCCACACTCTTGTCTTAGATACTTTGAAATCCACCAAAATTCAGTGGGAGGTCTCAGATAAATAAGTGATCCCTACCAGCTGTCCCAATTCTAACTTTAAGTACTTACACATACTTGGAACTGGCTTAAGGGGTAAAAGTCTTTCTGCGAAGTTATGGACAGCTCTGTGGGCACCCGAGTAAATATTTTTGTATTTGACATGTAAAAAAGCTTATCACTGCAACTTGCCCATTGATCTAATATGTACACTGTGCACCTGTGAACTCACCTGTATCTCACCTTTCTCTTCCATTTCTATATGGCTTGTCAAGCCATATAGAATGGATGACTACTACAGCTGCCTCCCCCCCTGCCCCGGGCAGTGCATGTGCACATGCCTTTCAGATACGTACGTAAAAGGTGCCTCTGCATGGTTGCTACTGCAGTCACAAGCGCAATCACGGAAGCACCATCACAGGAGCACCGAGGTAACAGGTGCTGCGAGCAAGGACGGAGGCCTTGGAGCGTGCAGCGTGCGCAGCGGCTTGTTCGCACCTGGCTTGTCGCTTCCCCTCTCGTTTTGTTTCCACTTAGGGGAGTTAAATAGGCCAATGAACACGCCGACCACAGGTAAGGGTGGGAGAGGCGGAGGTGTGGAGAGCAGTAAGGCGTCTCCCTCCTTTGCCGAGGCGATGGCCTTGAGGGAGGGAAAAGCAAGCGACGGGGCAGGGTGAGAAGGTGGAGGAGAGGCGCAGGAGAAGCTCCTCTCTTCCACAGCACCCCTCTTACAGCAGCTCCTAACTCTCCCCGGGTGCCAGAGCAAGAAGCTCTGGTACGCGCTTCACCACCCGTTTACTTCCATGAGCAGAGGCTAAAAATACTCTGCCGGCGTGGGCGCGCTGCTGCCGGAGGCAGCTCTGCCTCCCGCCCGCTCGTCCCCGGCGTCAGTTCTTGCTGGGCCTGGCAGTGCCCACCGGCTGCCGCGGCCAGGCCCCCACAGCGGGCAGCTCACACCCTGCCCCGAAGACCTCGCTCCCGCTCGCCAGCCTCCCCGTCGATGGCTTGCTTTTTGGTTATTTTTAAAATAGCATGTTAATTAAAAACTCCTTCCTAGCTTGTAGAAACACAGAAAAACAGGTTTTTCCAGGACTGCTGCATGGTGTTGCTTTGCTTTGGGAAACAGACAGCACAAAAACAGACCCTTCTCCTGTTTTCCGTAGGGACATGTGTGGGAGAACAGGGATGGGTAGATAATAATTTTCTTGAATCTGAACACACTATCCCCTAGGTACATTTAGGCATCTGGTATATATTCTCCCCCCTCCACCTCCCCGCCTCCTTTTTGCATGTGGTTTTAAGCATGTAAGGATCTTTCCCCTTTAATCAGCATAATGACAGTTTTTTTAAAAATCACCCCTTTTAATCTTCAGAGTTCTCATGATGGTTTTAGGGATTGTGTAGGTAGGAGTTACCTCACCCGCTGCTGATGAAATGCAGCCATCTCCCGGCTGGAACAAGGGGTCATGCTGGCTCATGAATACTTCACAGTAGGGTTTTTAGGAGGGAAAAGAGAAATAGCTTTCAACTGAAACTGCCATAAGATTTTAATTAAGACAAATGTTGGTGTCCAGGCTGGAATTTATGGATAACTTATTTAAACAAAGTAATAATAAACTGAAGCTATGATGCAAGAATATGACAGAGACTGTGAAAGAACAAGTTTTGCCGTGAGCAAAATTGATGGAGCCATAGAAGCCTTTGGGGGGAAAAATAGTGAGGTGATCAGTCACTTTTTAAATTTGGCTATCACATATAAATAAATATTTCATGTCATAAAGCATTAGAATAAAGCATAGTGTTACACGATTTTATTTTAAAATGAAATATTTCTTTCATTCAGTGTGATTTTTTTGCTGATCATTAATGGGTGACTATTAGTTTTGTCTATCATTTTACTTCAATTTCTACCCTAAAATCTCAGGCCAGCATTTTTCCAAAGAGAAAACCTTGGATTTGGACAGAAACTTACTGAGAAATATTTTTACACTTTAGCATGGATGGCTTGGGTTTTTCTGATATTTCTGATATTCTAACAAGATGCCACAGCATGTTGCATATTTCAGTCTGGACTTGTCTGGACCAATTAAGCTGCTCTTAGACGGGCTGCTGAGTTCCTTAGGGCAACATTTTCAAATGCAAGTTCCTCCAATTAAACATCTGAATAAGACGTCTGGCAGTGTAAGTGCTGAGCACCTACAGCTTTTATTGCTTCTAAGGAATATCTTTACTGTAAACACATAGCTTTCCTGAAAAACAGGCTTCAATTTATCTACGCGTTTACAGTTAGAAACCAAAGTTTGAAAATGTTGCTTCATGTTAGTCATTTATAACAGAGTTTCATGAAAAACTTTCTCTGCTAACTCTGGGGATCACCCTGCTGAAGAGCGAGCCATGGTCCTGCGAAGGGCGAGCAGCAGTCGGCAGCCTCTGGATGTCCTGCTTGGTGACTCACACACTCAGGATTAAAAGAAATGTGTTTTGAAGGTTTGCCACAGCAGGGAGCATGCAGCTGGCCACCAACGGGAGCTAGCAAGGGTCCTGGGAAAATGTACAGATTTTTAGGATGATTTGAATATCATTCCAACCTAAAAAATGGCAGATAAATTCTGACATGTCATTAGACATTTTTTTTTTTTCCACTAGGTGACAGAAACTGGGGTCAGCATCACCCAATACAAAAAGTAGCGATAAAGATCCTGTCATAAGCAGAGAGGAGTTTTGCTTTCAGATAAATTAATAGAATTGAGTAAAGTAACCAGTCGGTGTGGCATCCTGACCCCGGCGTAGCGATGGGCTCTGGTAATGCCTGGCTGTGGCTGAGCATTACCAGGTTTTAGTGCAGCACCTTCCTGTGGCAGCTGCTGCCACTGGCTGAGTTGTCTTCCCTTCCTTCTCGTTCATGCTGGGAGGGGAGGGAAACGCTTTCTTTCACCTTACTTGGGAAAATTCTTCTGGGTCTGTTTCTCCCTTCCTCAGAACACAAAAAGATCTGCACCAGGGCTATACCTCGGGTCCACATACACTGCATTCATTGCTTTGCTTAATTACCATGCTGCAGGCCACCTGGGGACGACTGTGGTTTGAGCTCTGCTTGCATTATTCCTGCGGTGAGTATGGTGAGCTCAGGCTGTCCTCGGGACTGCCGGCAGCAGGAGGAGGCTGGCAGCGCCGCGGCTGAGCGGGAGCTTGGGCAGCATCCAATGGAGAATGTGCCTCAAAGTCAGGGAGGCTGCAGGCAAGTGGGGTGCCTTGGTTCAGTGCTGGGGATGGTGGACAACCATGGCTCAGGCACTGTGTCTCTCCTTACCAAGGAGGAAAGACTTCAGGCCGTTCATACCATAGAAATTAATATTGCCCCCAAACTGAGGGTGCTTGTGAGCAAGGACCGGCTTTGTAACTCGTCGCCATTCATTCAACAGAAAACAGTGAAGCGTTTGTGTTCAAAATGCAGAAATAAAAGCCAGAGACATCCACCAGCCCGTGAGCGGGCAAGAGGGAATAGTATAAATAACTCCTACAGAGTTTGCCCAGTGTTGAGTGGGCAGTTGCCCGCCTGCTCTCTTCAGCTCTCGAGAGCACGGATGCCAGCATGTGCCTGCTCCTGGCGTGGTACTGTCTCCAGTTGATGGTGTCTGCACGGAACATGCCATAGATTTTTCCATCTCATAATGGTGAAATAACACACGGAGAAAAGTGAGCTTATCATGAAGGATGGGCTTATGTTGCATTCAGATGCTGAATCACCTCCCTGCCCCCAGTTCCCCCAGTGAGAGAGAGAGTATCCAACTGCACTCCTTGCATAGATGTAATATGAACTTTAGTTTATATAGACATGTATAAGCATTTAACTTCTGAGAAAGTGCTATGGAAAACATTGTTACAATAAATGCTTAAAAATAAGAACATGTGGGTAGTATTCACTTTCTCTCCAACAGCAATCTGTCACTAACAGCATGTCCGGACAAGTAACACCCTGTAGTTGTGATAATATGGGACCCCAAAGACTCTGTATCTTTGGAGAAAGCAGATCCTTCCTTCAGACAACCATAATTTGGAACTGACACAAATGTGAGGAAGAAATATTATCATTGCAGTAATAAGAGCTTATGTGTTGTGACAATATTTCAGAGTTAAGGAACTCATCATACATTAAACACAGCCTGTTTATATGCATATTTGCAGTCTGTCACATATCCTGTAGCCATCTTCAGCACAAGTCACAGGACAAATAGTTTACTTGAAGGTCAAGAAAAGCCGGTTTCCATTTTTCTTTTTGTTTTACTTCTTTATTTGAAATGTCAAGAAGACACTCAGATAGGGTTTTTTTCCCCATGCTAGGTGTGTTCTTTAGAGCACATGATTGGAAAGAGTTATTTTACTAGTTCTGTATTCTTTTTTAATGTCTTTGTTTACCATTTGTACACTGCCAGGAGTGCTAGCAACTTCGAAGATGTGTATGGTAGGTTCTTTCTCCTGAAGAGATAAGTTTCTGCCAAGATAATGGCTAAGGAAGTTCCTGGAGATAGGAAATAAAAAGTGTGAATTGATCAAGAAATGAAATTAAATCCTTCTTCAGGTCATCGTATTTTTTTCTTAGTTCTTTTTTGTCTGTGAAAATGTGTGCAGCAAATTTACAGGAGAAAATTTTAAAAAGGAAAAGAAGGAAAAAGGTTTCAGTTATATAGTTTAGGATGGAAAACACCTGGAAATGAGCATGGAAGATGTTTTGAAGAGCAGAGCCATAAACCCAGGTAGAACAAAAGGGTAAGAAGATTAGTGGGGGCAAACGTGAGCAGAGGACCAGAGACAGAGGCACACATAGCACTTGAGAAACATCTCTGGTGCCCTGTGACTGCTCATTACATTGGCATCTCAGCAGTATTGTACTTTTCCTTATTCAGGTACCTTCTGATTTCACTCCTAATTATTTGAAATTTTACTGCATTCGAAGAGCCTTGCACTTTTTTTGACTTTTTTCTGAGTCAATGAAAGAGCTAAAGCAGATCTATTGAAAGTGCGTACTTTGGCAGGCTGTAATAGACAGACATCAGTCGTGAAGCATGACTGACCACAGTTTTAATTCTTGATCAAATCCCAAGAGTAGTTGGAAAATATTGGATCTTCTGTAACTGCTACTTCCGCGTGTTATACTTAAATACATATCCTGAGAAGGTTACAGGGATCTATATCCTTGTAAATAAAATAGTAGATCCTAAATAAAATAGTACTCTCAAAGCACTATGTAATTATATGTAAGTTTTCATCAGAAATATTTATCCTTATTTTCATCTTTCCTTTTTGCTGAGCTTCTTACCAAGAGCTAGCATAGGCAAGATTTTTAATCAGAGAAGTCCTCAAGGAGGTTCAGCTCTACTCACCTGGCTGAAAAATGAAGCCTATTGCACAAAGCAGCATGCAGGGGTATGTCTCCTAACGTATAGCTGGAGAGGGAAGACCATGGCTGACTGAGGAAATTGTAACCTAACTAGTATTGGCACAGGGGAAAAGGGAGAGACCCGCTGCCTGGTTCTGAACCTTCCGTTTTCTGGCGTTTATCCCAGAGGTGTGGCTTGGAAAGTGTTTCCTTGGTTTGTGTGCCTGTGTGGAGCATCTGTTTACAAGTGTCTTAATTTTGGATAGCGCTACTCCTTAGTGGGCATGTCTTGAGTTCTCTGTTAGGTATTATGTTCTTTGCCCTTTGCTAGCAGATATATTAAAAAGGCAGCCACCCAGGCCCCGTGATGTCCGGCGCATTACTTTCACTGGATTTATGCAACATGCAGCTACAGTGCCATCCTGACTCTAGTAGCAGCAGTCTATGCTGGGACTCTAGTTGGGTTCTGATGGGTCCTGAAACACGGGCTGTATGGTGAATATTTATTTTGTAAATGCTTATACCACATGCTGATTCCTGAAAAGTACTTAAAGGAACAATTCCTGAAATACTATTTTAAGCTTTTGAATATTTAAAAAGTATGTTAGTGAACATTCTATGGAAAAAATATATGTGGTACAATTTATTAAGTATTTCTTTTCCATCTGTCTTATTTATCTTATTTGATGCTGGAGTGAAGACGCTGAATAATTATTACAGGGGTTAGATAATGCTGAAGGTTTCTGCCCCGCTTGCTTCAACTGTCTTTACAAGTCCTTGTAGGTTATGGCTCCATAAGTGTTGCTTGTCCTCTCCCCACTTCATGGGCTGGTTTTCCTAAGAAGTGCTGCCTAGGAATCCGTTTGATTATTAAGTAGCATCAAGCCTAGTGCTTATTGCCAATAATAAAAATGCTTTCCTATCAAATGTACACTCATATCTCTCAGTTACTTGAATAGCCACTGTTGTTGCTGTGTCTGAGGATTTTTTTATAATCTGTTTAAAATTCAGAATTACTCCTGAAATGCAATGTTTACACAAGTTGAGCATGACAAATAGCTTGAAGCCTTTCATAAACGGTATGTGTATATATGGCAGATCTCATTAATAGCTTGCATTGTTTTTATGTTTGTATTACTCCACTTACTAGAGTGGAACTACTATGGATTTGCACTGATGTATATTAAGAGGAGGACTGAGCTTCATGTCTGAGCAGAATCCGTGATGTGACTCTGCCTTGCTTCAGAAGGCTCCATTACACCTCTTGGGGCTGCAGTGCTTGATCTGAGGAATGAGGGCTGCCAAAAGGGGTCTTTTTTAGTCACAGTAATACTGGCATTATCATCCAGGGGGATCTGAGATGCTGTATGTCAGGTCCTAAAGAATTGCCCCAGGGACAACCAAAGACACACACAACATGGCTGAGGTTGGCTCCGCCTGCGCATTGACAGGACACACTGGGCTACTGCACAGCTGAAACTGTGCCTCTTGCTTCTGGTGGTGAAGTATCCCCTTACTGCTTAAATATGCACCTGTTCATACATGTTGATAAACTATATACATGCAAGTGCATGTCTCAAATGACATCTGGGGATTCAAATGAAAGAGAAACAAAAATAAGCAAAAGTAAAGCAAAATAGGCTTGATTCATATTATCAAAATATTTTTTTTCATAAAGTAACAAAAGCCTTCTGCAGGTTGATTTTGTTCCTTTTTTTTGCATCTTGTTTTATTTATAGTTATGTTTTTCTAGAAAGTGAGAATTATATGCCTTCTAGCTCCCTATTAATGGATACATACAGATAAGTTATTAATCAATACAAGGAACTACAAAGCTGTAATGACTTGGCTTGGTAGTACTCCTGTAATATGCCTGTGTAAATAAAATACTTCAGCAGTGATGGTTCCCAAGCCATATTGGAAAGTTGAATGAAGAAGTACTGACTAATCAAATTCTTTCCCTGTGTTTGCAGGTCACTTGTCACCTCTGTAAATTTTCAGACAGAAGCCCCTTTATTTACAACCTGCAGGCTAGTGCTGACTGTGTCAGAGACACTTCAAAGCGTACTTTAGTTTGCTGAGAACAAATGTTTTTAGCTTTAAGTCCTGCAAAAATTCAATGCTCTTGAACAATTTCACTGCAGGACATTGGATAATACCTAATATTTTAATATTAGCATTTCAAATGTGAAAAGTTCTGGAGGATTTAGCTTTCTTGTGAGGTATTTCTAATTTATTGTAGTTTGTGAGCAACTGCATAACTTGGCAACAACAGGCCTCTATAGCCAGCTGACAAAAAATCTAATAAAAGTTAAAAAGTTCTTCATACTTTCAAGGTCACGTAGGGAATATTTTGTGATGCATGCTATTGCTGAAGCACTCACCTCATTTCACTTGAAAAACCACTGACGGGACCAGATGTCAGCAAGATAAGTCATCTTGGCTTTCCAGAAGAAGCAAAACCTTTTCTGGATCTTGACAGCATCTTCAAACCTAGAGTTGAAGTTCATTTTAATACAAGGGATTTTTAATATACTAGCATCTAACCTTAAATAATAGGGAAGAGGAAAGCATATATGTTTTACAACATCTTGTGCCTGGTGCTGATTATAGGCCTTTATAAAATTCATATTTACATACTGGTTTTGGTGCAGAGTAAGCTTGCTTTGCTTTGAATTTCTGCTTGTACAGTGTCTGTTCTAGTTTGTTTTATATAGAGTTTGCTTAAGAAACTGGAAAATTATTCTTCCAACGTAATAGTAACATCTGGTTGAGGGAGTTTCACTAAACAGTATTGAGTACGCTTTTTAAAGCAACCTCTCTTTGAAGAAACCACTTCTTACAATGTCACTTACAGTTAGCAAAAATATCTTCAGGCCGTTGTATTTCCTATTGAGCGTGGTTTTATTAGTCAGATCATACAATGAAGAGTCAGTAGAAATGCATAAATGAAACCATCTCTCCCTCCTTCTGAGAGAGTAGGCTTTTTCCAGATACTGTGTTTAGCAATTTACTAGTATGGTTGCCCAGTAAAAATCATACTTAATTTGGTCAGTTAATGAAGACCTTTGTGATTTATGCTGATGCAACAAAAAGTAAGATAATTGTTTGTGGTTTCAGCTAGAAATGTTGGATGGCTATTTTGGCCTTGCTGTATGACCTGTACCTTTCATAGACAGCACAACAGAATATACTGAGGTTGATAGCTTACAATTACATCACAGTAATTCTTTTCAGAGGATTTTTCTCAGTAGACTTGTCAACATAAGACTGTGTGTGTGGACATGCCCACGCTATAGTGGTTGTTTGAGCAGCAAGGAATGGCATTACCATATATCTCCTCAGCACATGTCTTATCCTCAGGGCCTTGTTAGCAAGAAAATTTGAAATGTGGGTGTACAACCATAAAAACCATAGCAAAATACCCAAGGACACTGTTTTCCTACATAACCTACACAGAAGTGATCTTCAGCATACCAGTATTTAAAGAAGTTTGGACTTCTTCCGTCTTCTCTTTGTTTTTTTCCCCCCATATTCCAGTTTCAGTAGACTAATAATAAAATGCTCTGTTTTGCAGACAAGAAGCCCAAAGCCGTCCCAGAGCCCACAGCCCAATTTGGGTGACCAGACAGAACACCTCTCTGAAGCATCTGCAGATTCCTTAGAGGCCATGTCTGAGGGCGATTCTCCAACCCCCTTTTCGAGGGGCAGCCGCACGCGGGCAAGCCTTCCCGTGGTGCGGTCGGCAAACCAAACAAAGGAAAGATCACTGGGTAAGACCCTGCTTCAGTCCTTCTCCTCTCTGCTCCTAGCCTGCGTTTTCCCTTTGTGCATTTAAAATAGTTTTTAAATAGTTTTGGGTTAAAAAAGTAAAGACTTCTGTAGCACATTATTTTTAGTGTCTTAGTGTCTGAGTATTTTGTTCTTTGGAAATCAGCACAGTATAGGGTATTGAGTAACTTGGGGGAATGGTGAAATTATTTTCATAAGATCTGAAAGTGTGGTGGGAACATGGTAGATGGGGAGCAAGATCCAGACCCTGACATGAAATGCTGCCTAACAGTTAAAACCCAATATTGCGAATACTTTTTGACAAGCCTGCACACTATGCGGCAGTGAACTTAGTACAAGATTGCACCCTCATTTTCGGACAGGAGACACAAGGCTTTTACCTTTTCTCTTCAAAGCCAGACCTGGCTGGAAGAAACTTAGAGATATTATTGCCTGACAGGTCCAGCTCTCAGTGAAAAGACTTGGTATTTGCGTGGCAGTAGCTTTCCAGGCAGAGGATTTGAATGGATATGCTGACAGACATGCCCTTTACTTTGGGGCAGTGCCTTTCCGTCTGTGTGCTGACATGGGTGATACGTTAGTGCAGGTGGACGACTCTGCTTCCTGCGTTCTTCCCATATCTCGGGGTTGAATTAAGCCCAGCTGTGAACCAGAGCTCCTTTTCGAAGAGTGGAATTTGTCCCGGAGACTCTGCTCTCAGCTGATGGATGGTACGAGTAAAGGCTGTTTTTTTGAGGGAGGACACCAGAGGGCAGTTAAGCTGCTGCAAGAAGGCAGCATTAACTCGCATGCGGATTGCTGAGGAAGGCAGGTTTTTGCTCAGAGGTAATAAACTGAAATGCTGCTTTCCTGTAGGCTCATCTCCCAACATAGAGACTGACATAAACTGAAGGCTGGGCTGTAAATCATACCATGCTTGTAAGCTTGTCATGGTGGTTTACTTGTTTCTCAACAATCTAAGACAGTTTTTGTCAAGAACATTATTATGATATCTGACAAGCACAACAAATGAGAAGAAAACAGGGCTGTAAGGGGTCCCTGCCACCCCCAGAGCTGGCAAGTGTAGAGCAGTGGGGCTGGGGACAGGGGACTCATCCCTGCCCGTGTCACCTCCTGGAGTGGCACTGCTGCCCTGCCAAGGCCTGCTGGGCCACCAATGTATCAGGCTCTTTGGGAAGACATTTTGAAGACTCCTACCTGGACAAGACTTTTTTGGTATAGAGGTGTTTTTAAGAGCAAGCATGTAGCACGTGTGTGTTTACTATACATGCAGAGGATTCACCTGTGTCTATATGTCACTGCTGGCTAGGGTGTCCTCAGAATGACTTGCTTCACCCTGAGATTTTCTGGAAAACATATATTTGCTTCAATGTGATGTCAGGTGGATTGGGCCTTTGCAGGTCCCTGTGTGACTTGCAGTCCAGCCTCAGCACATGGGTGCTGGCTGGTATTCAGCGATTACCCCAGGTCACGTAGTGTATCTCATCTCTGAACTTCTGTTTCAGGTGTGAGCTGAGAATTGATAAACAGCTTTCAGGAGGCTTTTTGTTGGCATCAAAGCGGGTGGCCTGCTGTGCACCAGTGCTTTCTGCAGTGTTTTTGCCCCCAAAAGCTGAACTAGAAACAGCTTTCTCATTGTCAGTGTATACATCTGAAAAGAATACAACAGCCCTGTTTCTGGAAAAGACTTAAGAGCTTATCACTACAAAGAAACCTGGTAGGTTTATAGGAAGGGCTGTACTGGGATAGACCAATAGTCCGCCTGGCCCTGTATTTTGTCCCCAAGAGGGACCATAGGCAGCTTGTCTAGGCAAGAGGAAGAACAGGGTAGGTATGCAATGCATGATCCTTCCCTTGAGGACTCTCCCAGCCTCAAGCTATCTTTAGCGTAGGGATTTCGCGGTTATGGTTTCTGCCTGTTTCTTTAACCCTCGAGAGATGTCTCCTCCAGGTATTTGTTCAGTCTCCCTTTGAACCCGTGTAAATTTTTCGCATCTGCAGCAGTGTAGCTGTGACTTTGGCAGCAAGTTTTGTTGGTTTGCTGCCCAATAATCGCTTTTCTCTTGCTTTGTTTTGTATTTGCTTATCTGCTCTAAGTTAATGTCGTGCCCCCTTGTCCTTCTGTTGGAAGTGACAGCAAACATTAGATCGCTATCTGCTCCCCCTGAGCCATCTCTGAGTTTGTAGGCCTGTCATTTCCCTCAGGTCATCTCTTCTCCAGGCTGAGAAGTGCTGCTTTAATTACTTGTTCCTCACCCAGAAACCATCCTGGACATTTGATTATCATTATTGCCCTTCTTTGCACCTTTTCCAGTTCAACAGTATCTTTGCTGAGATGAGAGGACCCGAGCTGCACAAGCGCACTGTTAAGTAGTCCACTCTTAAATCCTTTTTTTAAGTGTTGGTAGCACATACTGAAACGTGTTGTCCAGGTCCTAGTGGAGGATGGTCACGTGAAGATGTACTGTTTTATTTAATGGCCAGGATTTCAGACCTTGCAAGGTGCCCTATCTCAGCCCGTCTTTCATACACTAGAGACAAACCCCTGGCTTATCCCAGCATGAACAGGCAAAATGCAGGAAAAAGAAACGCAATGTAATATGAAGCATTTGAGTTGAGAGTTTTTAGATTTGAAACTGGAGCAAAATAAGCCTTTTCCCACTTGCATTGCAGGAGGGGTCACAGCTATGTGTGTGGCTTAAGGGATCATCATATTAGCCAAATAGGAGGCAATATATTGTCACCACCCCGCGATCTGTCATTTTCAAGTTGTTCCAGGAACTATTAATAGCAAACAGTTAGTTTTAAAAGATAGTCTAAAAAAATTTTTCTAAAATAGTTCAGTTTTAGATTATTATTCTTTAATACATTTCTTTTACAATAATGTCCTTTTCAGTCTTTTCTGCCAGTGTGTTCTAACACCATCATGAGCAATGTTCTGAAATTTTAATTTTGAGACTCTTCGCAGAGTGTGGCCCTGTTAGGGTTGTTTTTACCTCCATCAGTACAAGGGCAGTGTCTATTTTTAAAAAAACAGGAAACTGTGTAGAACTGCAATTTTAAAAGCATCATGAAAATATTTCTGTTCACATGATTTTAAAAAAGTTATGTATAATCACCTCCCTTTCCATCTCTATTAATTTTTTAATTTAATCTAATTTAAATACAAATTCAGTTTTGATCCTCAGCCAACATCATTTCAGTGAGGAAATTGACCAACTTTCGTGAATTTTTATTAATTTTACATTTAATATGTCAATGCCATTGTTTTAAAAACCTGATGTTTTCTTTTTGAAGTTCTAATTCTTCTATAATTTCCTATTTTACTAACTACGTATGAGTCAGTTTATTTTTAAATTGTGGTCAGAATTAAGATGGAGCCTGAGAAGGAATAGCCGTATTGCATTTTGATTACACCAACATCATGGTTTTGTCAGTCAGGACTAATCTAATAGGACATGGTATTCTGACATGCAAGGCTATCGCATGCCATGTGGAGTCGACCTAGAAAACGATATTCCAGTTGTGGGCCCATTTAAAATTTCAGCCACAGCTTTCAAAATTGAGGTCTTTCTTGGCTAAGAGGTCCATCAGAAATTGGCACTTGCCTCATCAATCTGCAGCCTGGAGACAAAGCGAGATATTAAAGTAAATTAATTCACTGTGCAAGAGAAAATTAAATGTATTTTAAAATATCTATTTGAAAGCTAGGAGTTTTTCCAGTGTGATAACTGTGGGAAAAAATTATCTAGCAAAACTGTCAGAGCAAGAATCAGCTGAAACCTGGAAAGCGCTCAAAAGCTTTCCGCAAACTTCACTTGCAGTTTGCCTGGAGGAAGCAGAACCTGACAAGCGCCCAGCGAGGTTACGCCAGCAGCCAGCCTGTGCCCGCGCTGCCGCTCGCTGCTGTCGCGGCTCAACCTCAGCGAGGTCCCTCCTCAGCAAAATGAAGAGTGACAAATATTTTCACGTGTGCTCTCTCTTGTGGCACATCTGTACAAATGATGGGCCTGATCCTTTCTAAGGGCGGGCGCCGGCATCTTCTGTGGTGACTGAGCAGTCGGGGCAGTTGACATGATCGGTTGCAGCCCCGAAAGGCAAGGTGTGATTACAACCTCTGACTGCAGTAACAGCTGTGGGTGCTCCCCCAGGACCAGGCTGTTTGTGCAGGGTTGGATCAAGGAAGAATTTGGTATTAGGAGGGATTTCCATAAATGCACAAGGATTTGGGTTTGAGAAGTTGCTGAGGACGAAGCTTTATGGCTCGCGGGCTGCAGGTGCCTTCTCTCGGTGTCCCAGCCAGGGCGCCCGGCTGTTCTGGTCCAGATGAGTAAGAAGCAGAGGATGACTGACCCCTTGCTGGCAAACCAGTGCCTAAACTTAGGTGGCATTGAAGGGCCTCTGCAGACCTGTGTGATTCTGCCAGCATTTACATTTTATTTGCCTTATTTGCCTTATTTTGCCTTACAGGAGTAAAATTACAGAACCGCTTAAGGGTTGGCACAGGGATGGTCTTAATCTGTCATGGAATATTCTGAGTATTATTTGTTAGCCCCCCAACACCAAGTTTTACCAGGTGCAGATTTTAGTGTCTGATTAATTAGTTTGCTGCCACCTTCTATGGAAATGCTGTTACTGATTATAATAGTAACACCTGGATCTTTTGTAGCATTTCTTGCAGGTGTTTCTCAAAACTTATTAAAAGAGAGTCAGGGCCATAGCTACAATTTTACACATAGGAAAACTTTTGCAGAGAGAGGGATAGTGACTTGGTTGCTGTCACCTGATGGTAGCAATAACTCTCTATACGTATGTATGCAATGTACCGTAAGACTTACACAGAAAAATATAAACGCTAAAGGTAGACTTGTATATTATATTGGTGGTAATTAATTGTTATTTACTATTTATGAGCTAGAAATTAAAATAGGCATGTTAAATCAGGCAGAAGATGTGTGAACGGCCGTAGATTTTATAAGAGAAGTCTGTGATTTGTTAGCCATGGCACTGCCCTCTCAGAGTCCCTAGGGCATGATTCAAGCCTAATGAAGTCAGCAGGATCTTCAGTTTAATTCGTGGGAGAGGAACTCCCTGGGAACTGCATCTCAAGTTAAGGCTGACTGTAGCTTTAATGTATTCAGTCATCTTAAAGAAATTTTCCCTATCTTGTCTTTTTACAGTGTATGCAAAGCAGCCAACATGCAAAAAAGTCATGTAAATATTTGCTGTCATGGTCAGGTACATTATCATGAGCTGTCAGGTCTACAGGAGAAAACAGCCTGAAACAAGTCTTTCCAATTATTGAGTTAAAACACGGATCATGGGAAATTAAAATATTCCAAGGTAACAGTAGTTTTCCTGTCCAACTTTTCTAGACTTTATCTTCTTTCCTATTTCTTCAAATAGCTGAAGTTTTTGGACTTCAAAAGAAAAAAAAACCCCACCACCTCTTACCTGAAATATTTTGCATCAAAAGAGCAAACGAAGGTAAACAATCATATCGACATATCATTGCGCTGGGAGGTTTTTCTGTTTCATTTATTGTCCTTAAATGATTTGTGAAAGACAGCTATATGGAAGAGTGAAATATGGGCCTTCCCAGGCTAGCACTCGTGCACTCATTTATTGTTTGCTTAACACATTCTTCCTCCTAGAAGAGAATGTCTTGTGTGTACCTGAAAAAAAATGCTTCCAAGAAGCAAGATCTTATTTAGTACCTAGTATTTCAACAGAAGCACGTTCTGTCTGCCACTAAAAAGCTGATAAGTAGTATATTTTAGATGCTCTGTCACACTGGAGCTGAATTTGAATCCATTGCAACAGGCTGTATCAGCATGGATCCAATGGGTTCGTTGCAGTGATACTAGAGTAGATGTGTGGTGTGCTAAATAAAACTATTAGCTATGCAAGTCTGTATCTGTCACTGCTATATCTGTTAAATGTTTTTTGAATGCAATCTATTATTTATTTGCACTGCAGTAATACTAAAGGACCCTGACTGAAAATGGGACCTCACCATGTTGGGTAATATACATAGTGAGAAAATACTCCTATTGCAGGACCTTGCAACATGAATAAACCAGAATGAAAAGCGATGAAGATAAAGGGAGAGGTAGAGTAATTAGGGTCCAAATTGATCAACTGAATAAAGCTATGACAAGGTGGCAATAGCTTTCCTCTTTACTCCAATCATGCCAGCACAGAAGGTGCAATGTCTTTGTCCTGCTTTACCACTATTTCTTATTTCATTTAGCAGCAGCAATTTGGGCTTTCAGCATTTGGTGTCTGCTGGAAGAGAGATTTGGCAGCTGGAATAGCTTGTACAGGCCAAACTACCCTTCAGAGGAAAGGTAGGAGGCCAGATGGAGCTGTCCCATGGGTCGTATCTGGCACAGGAGCTATTGTTTAGACAAATTAGATATAATTTTCACGTTAGGTAAAATTTGTAAGTCTACCTCTAATACAGTAAGTCACACAAACACCAGATCCTTCCATTTGCACAAGGGCATACAAAGAAAGTGTATTGCAATTCCATGGTTTGCAAGACGTGAGATTTTGGCCAAGCAGAGAAGCGTACTACTAGCCTGTCCCTCAGCACAGTGTATTTAGGATTTGCTGCCAGTGCTGACAGCAAGTCCCTGAATGAGGACAGCTCTTGGATTTAGTCATTGCTCCCAATACTGTTTATATATTTAGGTAGTGACTCTAATGCATAGTTACTACGCTGAGCCTGAGTTCAGGTTTCTGTTCTCAAAGGGAAATACTATCATCTCTGTGGTATCATGTAAGGCCGTCTCTTGTTTTTCTTCTCATTCTCTCTCTATTCTGCATTTTAGGCTATAGAGTAGCCTGATTTAAACAGGATAAGAGGATAATCACTGCATCAGAGGCTTGTTGATAGCATGCTGATTAGGGCACTCTCTTGGGATATTAGGGGCAATGGTCTGAGCAACTCTCAAGATGGGAGCCCTTCTGGATAAATTTTTAACTACTCAACTGTTTCATAAAAGAGAAGCACTTGGTAACATTGCTTCTACCCAGTTACCTTCTGTGATGAATAGGCCAGCTGTGGGGATGAGGGCAGAGCAGTGAATGTTGTTTATCTTGGCTTTAACAAGGCCTTTCACATGTTTCTCATAGCATCCTTGTAGTTATACAGGGGAGATACAGGTAGCCTTCAAGATGTGTAGGGCTTAATGCTTTAAAGTCTAACTGGCAGCTGGTTTTCAGTGGTCTTCCTCAGGGGTAGACTCTGGGGCCAGCCTGGCTGTTGGGATGGAATGAACCCTCAGCAGGGTCAAGTCTGACACTAAGTTTGGCAGAGCTTGTAATATGCTGGAGGGTCAGACAGCCACTCACTGGGACGCCAGTGAGCCAGAGGAACGGGCTAGCAGGAACTTCATAAAGCTTCACGGAGGCAAATGAAGTCTTTCAGCAGGGACAGAACAGCCCTGTGTGACAACATAGGCAGGGCCAGCCTGGCTTGGGAGCAGCTTTGCAGAAAGGACTTAGGGTCTGACAACAAGCAGGTTGAGGAAATTGATTATTCCCCTCTTCACAGCATTTGTGATGTTGCACGTGGAGTATTATTACCAGTTTTTATTCCCCTGGTACAAAAGAGATAAAGACAAACTGACAAGAACCCAGCAAATGACCTCTTGGTGTTCCTCTCCTTAACCACACTAACTAAGCTCACTGGTCCAAGATCCTGTTTAATGTAGGCCTTAACATCTTAACAAAAAGTCAAGCTGCTTGTTAGAGCCCAGGTAGGTGGATTTCTGGTGTGATGCTGTAACCAGCTGTGCTCTTACATACTGATGGCTCAACCCCTAAACTTGCTACTGGCAGCAGTGAACTCTTTAGAAATGAAGTAACTTCAGAAGTACTGAAGAGAATTCCTACAGTAAATACAGAAAATTCAGTAGATGCAGCAAAGCTACCAAGTCATGTATGGTCTATGTGACTTTAATACTCCATGACTATAGAGTATTGAAATGGTGACAGCACTGAATGCATCAGTTCTACATGGGTTAATTCTAAAAATCAGGGTTTATAAATATCGTCACCACTCAAGTAATATGTGTTTGATACAGCTGATTTTTATAGGAAGGAAATGCAATTGGGTAGGATCTTTCTCTCTTTGTGTTTATTCAAGAGGAAGAACATATATTCCAAGAAATTTAATTGATGTTTTCTTGTCTTTTTTGCTATTGCCCCTTTAAAAGTTGCTAACAAAAATGTCCCTCTGTAAAATACTTGCTTACAGCATCCATAGGTGCTTAACATGTCTACATCTGTCTTTGGCAGACACATCCTCTGAAGTTGTACTAGCCAGCTTACTACCTTTGGCTGGGGTGGCTGGCCATGGCTTACTGGCTTCTTCAGAGGTCAGCTTCTGGTGGGCAGAAGCAGTGCAGCTGCTAGAACCTGCGTAGGCATGTCCTGCGCCTGTTCATGTGTAGTTCTCTGATTTTACTACAAAATGGATGAATGTGAACTGGAGTAAATGCAACATGGCGGAGCCTATGGGGCCTCTGTAATATAGCTCTGGTACACATGAAATTTCTAGTTCATCTCCCTGAGTTGCTCAGTTGTCATTTTTTTATATTTTGTCATTAACTATCATAGGATTTTTGTGTTCTTCCGAGTTTACTGGCATTGTTTTGTCGGTTGGGGATATGGCAAAGTCATCTTGTTGGTCAGTTGGGGTATTCTGGCAAGAGCAAGGGTATAGATGCAATTATTGTCCAAAAGTCATCCAAGCATGTTGTTTTCCACCTGGGGAACTCGGTTAAACTGTAATGTGCCCTCAAACTCTCAAGATGATAGAAGAAACTGTCTACACTTGATGGACTTCCTGACATTGGTATATGGACAAAATTGTCTTTTGACAATAGGCTATTTCACAGGTTTTATGTGCAATCAGATAGGACAGATACCATTTTTTCTTTAGGTAAAAAAGTTGTCCATTTTCTTTTTGGTTTTTACTTTTTCTTCTTAGCAAGCTAAATGTATCCGTTTGTAGAAGAGTGCTAGTATTTGAGTGACAGTTTAAAATCTTTATTTTTCATAACACTTCAGTAGAAATTTTATGTGACTACTGAATACTCCATGTCTTTTTTCATTAGGTAACAAATCTATTGCCGAATTACAGCAAGTCACTATAAATAGCAGAAAAGGATGAAATAGCAGTAAGAAGTAGTACTGGACTAAATTAAACAGTTACTATTTTTATTGAAATTGTTATCAACTTAATACCTTGAGCAAAACTCTTCAGGCTATTCTGGAAGAATATTATATAAAATAAGTAATTGTTTTTATTGCATTAAAAGATCTACTTTTTGACTCTCTTAGTACTTGAAGACAGCTGAGGATATTTATAGACATTTTCTGAATGTGGAGGACAGATATCAGCAGGGAGTAGCTAATGGAAACTAGTACGAGAGCTTCAGGCTAGAAATACCACAAGGATCATGGCAGTGACCTCAGACGAGCTGAAAATGTGTGTGGTGAAATAAGAGAGACAAGTCTTGAGGATGTGGAAAGAAAGAACTGCATATTGAGGAATTTCTTCCACACTGCAAAAGTTGTTACTGTAATAAGCTTGTGTCTTCATAACTTTTTCAGAATTTGATGATAAGGATACCAACGATGTGTTATCTCTGTTTATCTGATAGCCGAGGGGGGACATGACATGACGGAGAACAACTCTTACAGCCTTATATTTTACAATTTTGTCAAATGAAAATCAAAGAAAAATAGGCATGATCTTGGCATTTAGGTTAAAAAAAGAAAAGAAAAAACCCCACAACTGGATTTTGAGGAAATGCTTGGCAGTTTTTATTGTGATCTCCTCTGGATTGTCCTGAAGTGTCCCAACAAAAATAGCTATCATCAACATCTTAAAAGTTATCCTTAATTTTTAAAACTGATGCACATCTCAACTAATGATTCAACATAAATTTGAGGAAGAAACAAGGGTGCCTTTTCTCACTTTTGCTTGCTGGCACTGCTGCTGACTTCAGCATAGGGAAAGTGCAGACAGAGCCGGTGACTCAGTGGACGTATGGTGGAAGATCAAGCTAAACCAGCATGAATAGACGAAGAGTGGCCATCATCTCAAAAAGATATGGTTAACTGATTGTTAGGTAAAGAGTGAAACAAATCTAATGACAACTTTACCAAGGTCTAACTCAACATTTTTTAATTTAATTTACTTTACAAAACATAGCTCAGCTTGATTTCTGGCAGTTCTCACTGCTTTTCTCACTATGTACTCCTTATTTCTTCACCTTAAGATAAAGCTTGCTTTGCAGTTTATCTGATTTTCCATTCCTTATATATCCTGTACTAATTCCTAATATACTTTTTTGATGTTGTTACTCACCCAACAAGGTCTGAAGGCCTCCTGTACATATTTTCCCACTGTTTAGATACACCTAGCTTTGCACGTTTGATTTAAAGGAATTCCAGAGCTCCCAAGGCATTCAGCTTTTGATTGCTGTAGTCCAACCAGTTTCACTAATTACTCGAAATTTTCAAATTGGACACAAAATTTCTAGAGGATACATAGAGTGGCTGGGTCAGAAGAGAGTAGCAGTGCCTTGTTCACGCCAGTGATTTCTGGTTCTGTGGAAAGGTTTCAATGCTTTAGCACCCAAGCACCCACCATCAGCCAAATCCGATATTATCATCAGTTGAAACTTCTCTTCAGCTGGGAGCCCATAGATTAAGGTGTTGCCAAATGTCAGTAAGATTTTTCAGTGCAGAAATTTGCAAGATGTCTTGCCTACACAGAGGGTTTCCTGTGGCTTCACAGGAAAGAACCCCATGTACTCCAATTTAAGCTGTGACTATATTTTATTTCATAACATCGAGGAGTTATTTAACTCTTCTGCCTCAGTTTTCTTTTCTTCATTATGAGAAGAGAATTATGAGAGGATTATGTGAGTACCAGTATTTTTCCATTTAAAATTCATTGCATGAGAGAATTAACTGATATTTGTAAAGGTCACAGAAGATGACTCAGTCATGTTTGTTAACTTATTCTTGATTATCAGGTATTTAACTTTCCTTTGCTGTTGTGCGCTTCATGTTTTTCTCTCTTAAATAACCAGTTTGTAAGGATAATTCCTGTTCTGTAAATAAAAGTGAGTTGTGATTAAAGCTCTGCTAAGCGTCTAAGCTGCCCAGCACCGAGATCGTTGTTAGCAATATAACCACCATAACGTGGTGCTCAGTCAGGGTTAGGTCAGCACCGTGTATTCGATGGAGGTGCTGAGAGACGCGAGCTGGGTGGTGTCACGCTGCCTGCGTAACATTAGCTTTTGCTGTAAGGGGTAAACCCTCACCAGTTGTGACTAAGGAGTTACGATCTTACCGCTATGGGTACAGTGCTGCGCCATTTTGGTTATGCTCCTTGCTCTAAAGCCAGCCTGGACCCCATGAGTTTGGGTGTGGTTCGCCATCACATGGTGTTGGCATGCCCTCAGCAGACTCAGGTTTTACTGCCCGGTGGCAGTGCCTGAGCCGAGCGCCATGCCGTGCCTCCGGTGTGTCTGTGTGAGCTGCTGCCGCAGCCCGGGCAGCCCTCGAAGCAGTGCTCGCTGGGCTAAAGGTGCAGCATGGCTGCTCCGGGCACCCTCTCACCCCAGCGCTGATGGGCTCGGCTCGTGCAGGGAGGTGCTGCCTGCGTACACCAGGTTAACAGCGCGTCTTTCCGTGCGCTGCGTTGCGTTTCGTGTAGACGAGCCCTGAGAGAAATGATGAACTATTTTGCAAGTCTTTCTGTCACTGGCTCTTGGTAAAGGGAGAGCAAAGCCGTCTGTTTTTGAAAGAGCTCTGTGTGCAGGGAAGGAAAGGGTGATCATGTGGTGTGTTCGCATGATCATCATCAGATCTGGTTTTACGCTTGTAAACCTTTCTTTGAACACGTCCTTTCACCCCTTGGGTGTTTAATTTCCCCTACTATAAAACATACCTCTCTGTTGACAGGAATGTTGTGAAGCCGTTTGTAAAGAAGTTTAAGTTTCTAAGGCCTGGCTTACATGTAGGTGTTTTCTGCGAAGGCCTGTGTTTAGTGCCGTGGCCCACTGCCCGAACGATGAAGAACGATCAGAGATTCCAGCGGTGTATCTGCAGCTGAGTTATACCAGCCTTACAGAGGGGAAGCCTAACGGCTTCCTTCCTGGCGGCAGGAAGGCCCAGGGCTGGCAGTACCTACCAGTACCTACCTCAGTACCAGGAGCACCTGGAAGTGGTAGCCACAGTGTTGTCTGACTTGCACTTTCAAAACAGTTGCACAGTTCCCTCGTTCACACTGATCTTCATACCTGCCTTCCTAGAGTAGCAGGGCCTCTCGCAGTCCCGTTCGCTTTGTATTTTATAAAACTCGGCACAATCTTCATGTTTCAGGTAAATCCATGGTAACAGAAGTGTAAGCGCAAGAGGGACTTTAGGGTACATGGAGACGTTAACATCTGTTGTGTTTAACTTTCTTTCCAGCAGCTTTGCTGGCGTATGTGCTGTGCCCTAACAAAAGCCGTGCCTGAGTTATATTCTATTTCTCCTTGCTTTAATTCTCCATGGGAGTAATTTTTTAGCTGAAGGTAAAACAAACCTCAGAGCTCCAGCAGCTTCCATGAAGTTGAGTCTGTGGGTATTGCCAGTGTTCAGGGTTTCAGCCTGGCAATGTGTGGGAGAAAAATAACATCAATGACTTGAAATAATGGATTTTGAGTCTCTTTATTCTGTCACGCTGATGAGATTTTTAGAAGTCAGCAGTTAGTTTTGTCAAATAGGAAATGCCCTAAAGCACTGCTGTATCGTGATATGGATCAGACAACTCCAGAGGAGAGGCAGTATTTTTTTTTTTAAGGGCATGTGATTTAAAGGAGCGTAAGGAAAATAGAATTTATTATGCCTTTGAAAATGTCTTTCTCCCCTACAGTGAGATTGTGGCCAAAACATTTCTCTGAGTTGTATGTTAAACCTGTGTATTTTAAGGCATGATCTTTTTGGATAACATGCATATTTGCTTTGAAAATCCAAGACCCAAAGACAACTGTAATTTTGCTTTGGGTCAATATTTTGTGGAAGTATTGGAGGACAGGCAGTCTCAAGACTGTTCTGAAATGATTTAGACTTGTGTATAAGGAAGATATTTCAAGTCTACGATTTCTTTTGTGTTAATGCTTTCAGTAGCTCAATATTCAGCATGCTTTTAGTGGCCTGAAATGCAAAACCAGCATTTTCTGCATCCTGCACTAACTTTTAAACTGGACAGAAAAAGAGAGTCACACACAACTGTAAAAGCTGGTATGCAAAGTCTGTATTTTTATCCAGAAAATAATTTTTTGCCATTTAATCAAAGAAAGTTTAAAATGCCAAAATATAGAAGGTTCCTTATGTTCTTCCGAAGAACAGAAAGCTATCATCAAAAATGAATATGTTTATGCACATCTTGGAACAGTGAAATAAATGCAATCATTAAAAACATGTGTACTTAAATTTTTTTACAAAATTAGTTAGTTTCTGAATTCTAAAGGATGTTTAGCTGCATAGAATATTTGAATGAACACTAAAAATTTTACCTAAAAAACATAAAGGAATAAATTATGTCTCAAATTAAAATAAAAAAAGGAAAAATAGTTTAATAACTCATTAAATATTGGCATTAAAAATAAAATTCTTACAAAAATTCTCCTCAGTCTTTGAAAGAAACCTAGTTACTTTTTGGTCTGAAACATTTTTTCCAGCCAAAGGAAAATGGAAGTTTGTAGTAGGATTCATAAAGGGTCTGATTGCAATCTTAATGAAAGAAAAAGTATCAGCTCTTGATAATAGTAGGAAAATGATGTTAACAGTTCCATTTTATAAAAGCAACCTAATAGTAAGTAATGATTAGGTAATGTTGAGTATTCTGTTTAATATTCAGAAAAATTAACATCTTCATTCCCTAAGTGCAAGCACAATTATCTACCCACTGATTGTCGGAACATCTGACTATGTATGTGTTCATTCCTCTGTAGCAATTATGGACGACATAGGGACAAAAATACTAAAGACTAAGGGGAAAGAGGGCTCATCTTAGATTTAAATGCCTTCTCTTCTTTTCATTAAATGCCTTTGTATTCTAGGACCTTAGCTCTTCCCATTGCTTTTGCCCAGTGTTTGTATCTCAGCACCATAAACTGCCCATCCCATTGCTGATGACTTTCAAGTGGGAATCACTGAGTTACTGTCTAAGTTTGGTGATTTGCTGAGATTTGATGATGACTGATCGTAACTGCATTGAGGACCTTGTGTTCCCAACCCTCCTGTTTGTATTGGCCAGGGGAGAACAACATACGGTGCATCGACACTGCAATTACTGTGGTGAATTCAGTTTGTGTGAACTACTCTGCCTAGTTTTAGTCTACCTGTGTTGGTTATTAGTAGATGCAAAGGCACGGCAGCACAGAATCTGCTCAGGCCCCAAAGTCTGCCTGAAAATGTAATAAAGACTTTAGCCAATAGTTCAGCCTGAATGCTGTCCTACCATTGTCACCAGCAACATCCGAACTGGGTGATGTAAAACTGCCTTGATTGTACATCTACATGAGCTGCAGGGAATTAAGTGTAAATGTTTCTGTAATCACTAATTCTTGAGCAGATCTGATACTGTTTTCCAAATACTTTCCAATGGTGAGATAGCTTTTGAGCCATTTACAAGCATTTAGCTGTGGCAGTGCCTCTCAGACAGCTGGTGGAAATACAAACTTCAGCGGTATTTTTACTGTCTTTTCTACATTTTTTCTCCTTCACCTCACTCTGAGGTGCTAAGTGCCTGCAAAGTGGATGCACCTATAACTTGGGGGCCACCCAGCTGGAAAGCAGCTTGGCAGAAAAGGATCTGGGGATCCTGGTGGACATGCTAGAGAGCGTCCAAAGAAAGGCCACAAGGGTGATTAACTCAGTTGGAACATCTCTGCTATGAGGAAAGGGTGAGAGAGCTGGAACTCTTCAGCCTAGAGAAGAGAAGGCTCATGGCAGGGGAATCTCATCAATGTATAAAAGTACCTGAAGGGAGGGTGCAAAGAAGACAGAGCCAGGCTCTTTTCAGTGATGCCCAGTGACAGGACCAGAGACAGTAGGCACCAACTGAAACATGTGAGGTTCCCTCTGAACATCAGGAAACACTTCCTCACTGTGAGTGTGACTGAGCACTGGCACAGGTTTCACAGAGAGGTTACGGAGTCTTCCTCCTTGGAGATATTCAAAAGCTGTCTGGACATGGTCCTGGGCAAGTGGCTGTAGGTGTCCCTGCTTGAGTGGGGGGGTTGGACCAGGTGACCTCCAGAGGTGCCATCCAACCTCAGCCATTCTGTGATTCTGTGATCTGCCATTTTATTGTCTTTTTACACCACTGCAGAAGCTATACCTGCTCCATCTCTTACAGATAGCAAGAGAGTAAAGCTGTTTCTTTCAGGCACAATACAGTGTTGTACAGAGACACCTGAGAAGGCTCAGAAAGAGCACAGTGTGCTTTCAGCAATCCATGCTCAGGCAGGACATAAGTGCCTTGGATTGGACACCTAATGCTCATATAGGCTTACCAGTTCCCATTTCCTCTGTACCCAAAGTAGTTTGACTGAGCATTTGCCTTTGCAGCTACTCTCTAGTGCTGTGGATCCCAGGAAGTTTCTTTGGTTGCAGTCCTGCAGCAGCCTGTTTCCTGCTGTGCAGCTCCCAATAAGGCTTCCCACGTTGGAGAGCTCATGAGAAGACCTTTTGGTGGTCTTTAAGAGCCACGCCCAGCATGGTCAGAGCTAATGAACTCCATCAAGTCCAGTCTGATTTCTGCTGTTGATTGAGATGGCTCAGTGCTTTAGTCCTTGGAGGACTTTGTACCTTTGATGGCATGGGACTGGGCTGTAGCAAAACTAATGAGTCACACTTGTTGTGCAGTACCAGACAGTGGAGTACAGGCACCCGCTGGCTATGTGGCAGTAAGCATAGCCCTGGCAGGGCCAACACAGGCATCGTGGAAGAGGTACTTAGTAGAATCATAGAATAGTTTGGGTTGGAAGGGACCTTTAAAGGTCATCTAGTCCAAACCCCCTGCAATGAGCAGAGACATCTTCAACTAGATCAGGTTGCTCAGAGCCCCATCCAACCTGACCTGGAATGTTTCCAGGGATGGGGCATCTACCACCTATCTGGGCAACCTGTGCCAATGTTTTGCCACCCTCATTGTCAAAAATTTATTCATTAGATATAGTCTAAATCTACCCTCTTTCAGTTTAAAACTGTTACCCCTTGTCCTATTGCTACAGGCCCTGCTAAAAAGTCTGTCCCCATCTTTCTTGTAAGTCCCCTTTAAGTACTGGAAGGCTGCAACAAGGTCTCCCCGGAGCCTTCACTTCTCCAGGCTGAACAAACCCATCTCCCTCTGATCATTTTTGTGGCCTTCTTCTGGACCCACTCCAACAAGTCCACATCTTTCCTGTGCTGAGGGCTCCAGAGCTGGATGCAGGACTCCAGGTGGGGTCACACCAGAGTGGAATAGCCTCCTCAGCCTTACCCTCATCCATTACCAGTTTCAGTCTTGCTCATCACAGTGGGTACACTTTCTTTGCCCTTTCTTTTCTGGCTGACATACCTGCAGAAGTCCTTCCTATTATTCTTTGCATCCATTGCCAAGTTCAGCTCCAGCTGCTCCTTGGCCCTCCTGACCCCATCCCTACACAACCAGGCAGTGTCCCTGTGCTCTTCCCAGGATACCTGTCCCTGCTTCCACCACCTGTGCATTTCCTTCTTGCCCTTTAGTTTGCCCAGCAGGTCTTGGACTCAACCATGCCAGCCTCTTGCCTTTCTTTCCTGATTTCTTACACTTGGGAATCAACAGCTCTTGCGCTCTATGGAAAGTGTCCTTAAGGATCTGCCAGCTGTGTTCTGCTCCCTTGTCCTTGAGAGCAGTTTCCTAGGGGGTCCTATTGACTAACTCCCTGGAGAACTGGAAGTTTGCTTTCCTAGTATCCCTTCACTGAGTTCCTAGTCTGTGTTGTCCATGTTTTTTCCATTATTGAGCATCTCACAGCCTCCCATTTCCTGAAAATAGTGAGTTAGCTATATCAGAATGATGTTCTTTTTGTCTTGAGTGAATAAGAATGTCCATATTTTGCAATTCAGCATCTTAGATTACTCATGTTTCTCCCTGAGTGCTAAGGATGACTATTAACAGTGCTGTGAAACTGAAAGGATCCAAAATTGCTTTTGTTTTTGTGTCAGACCTCAGTTTTACTCCTGCTAGGAATTTCACCTGGGGATTTCTACTATATAGTGCCAGCAAATTGAATTGTGAATATACAGTTCCTAGTGCTAGCATAGAAATCTGTTTTCTGGGGTTCTTGTTGGGTAAATGTGATGCTAAAATGCAAAATTTATGTTTAAGGAAAACTGAATGCTGTAAAAGGATAAGGTTCTTCCTCAACTGCTTTAAAAAAAAAAGTGCCTTGTGATTTACCAACACCTTCCTCTGCAGAGCAGAGTTGGTGTGTTTGGGATTTTCCCTTAGCTTCTTTAGGTAAACTTCTGGTTTATCTAACTGAAGAACAGTAAAAGGCTTCTCAGCAAGTACTGGGGCAAGCATATTTATCAAGGTACAACCATATCACTCTTGTATGCTCTATTCCAGTAGTGTGTTGAAAAGGAAAATGTTGTATGTGCTTTATGAGTAAGGAGTGTGAGTTGATTTTTCACTTCTCATTATGGGCGCGGTCTGTGTTCCACATGGACTTTGAAGCCCAGATCATTACTGTGCACTTGAGAATATGTAACTTCCTGTTATATTTTGCTTGTAGGTGTTTTATATCTTCAATATGGAGATGAAACAAAACAGTTGAGGATGCCGAATGAAATCACAAGCACAGACACAATTCGTGCCCTTTTTGTAAGTGCCTTCCCCCAGCAGCTGACGATGAAAATGTTGGAATCGCCCAGTGTGGCCATTTACATCAAGGATGAGAGCAGAAACATATACTATGAATTGTGTGATGTGAGGTAAGTAAACATGGAATTACAGCTACTGGGTTTGGGATTTTTTTTTTTTTTTTTTGTAGTGCACTTAGAGAATAAAAAGGAGTAGAGTTGATAAGTATCTGACAGACAGTGGCCTGACACGTAAAGGCATGTTCAGTGGTATTTGAGTAACATGGGTGGTCTGGTCTGACACCGTCTTCAGCTGTAGGTGCGATATCTGTTGCATAAGCCATTGATAAATGGTGCACCTTGTTCAAGTATTCATGTAATACATCCAGGTTCACATATTTAATATTTCATTGAATTTTAACTGACAGATAAATCTTTAAAATATGAAACACAAACTAAACATTTACAGAAAAACTGTTTTTTTCTTTGCTGGTAGTGCAAAGCCTGATCCTTGTGAGCCTGAAGTTACAAATATGAATGTCACCGATGTCCTCACAACAGTGCCAATTATGCATCATCTAACACTGCCAAAGATCTGTGGCACTGGTGACTGCTGCTGCAGCAGCCCCACCACCTTCCTGTTTTATGTCAGGATGCAGGAACTAATGCAGTCGCTTTCCTTCGCTGTTTCAGAGCTTGGTCAGTAAATGATCTAACATCTGGGTGCCCCCTTCTATCCTTTATTTTGTGGGAGTGCAGCTGCTTAATTAGCCATGTTCCTTCAGTCCTGATGTCTGTGCTCTTTGAGCAGAAGGACCAGGTTCTCAGGGTCCCTAGAAAGTCCCAAATCATGACGCAACAAAGCTCTCAGGCACACCTCAGACATGTTACGCTCTGTAAAACTGCAAGGAAATATGGTGGGCGTTTGTGCCATCCTCTTCATAAGAAGTTACGTGATAAAAAGAATGGACAGAGGAGCATAAGAAGATGAAGGAGAAAGCAGAAAAGGTGTTTCCTCTCTGCCAGTCTGCCACTAGTGCAGGAAAATGATGTGAAAGTAAGAGAAGTGTACTGTCCACTGCTGCCTTGTTTCTCCTCACGATCCTGTGGCTCAGGTGCTTCTCCATATCACGCTGTAGTTAAAAAAGCAAGTTAGAGCTTTTCTGATGTTGCCAGTTCCAATTCTCCCATTCCTCCTCTTAGTCTTTGAGCAGCACCACACTCCATTTTCTCACCTCTGTCTTGCTCTCCTCAGGCTGTCTATCCAGTGTCTTGTCATTAGCCAGCCTCTTGGATTTCAGTTTCTGGTTTTTTATCTTCCTTGCTTTGCAGACTCCCACACCCCTGTTTGGCCACTGTAATGACTATATTAAGACCCATCTGATTTTTTGCATCATCATTCATCATGTGCTCAAGTTTCTTATACATCAAACAGTCTATTCACAAGATCAGATCAACTGATTAAATCAAGATAAGGGGTTACTATGTCTCTGTTGCCAAGTGCATTATTGCCAACCATCATCTGGCCCATCAGCTCCTCTCTCACTTTATCCCTCCATCTTCCCGTGAGTTTCAGACTAACAGTTTATGACTTCATCTCCTCCCTGCCCTTGAAAATGTGTTTGTTGATTATCTTAATACCACTCCACCTTTTTTCCCTTGCTCCAATTGCAGGCGTCACTCTGCCAACCTCAGGCTTGCCTCAATCCCAACATCTGCTTCCTCTGCTCCTATGCCTGCATTGTAGAGCATTTCTAGAGGAAATCCCATGACCCAGCTGACTTCCTCCATAACAAAATTCCCTCCTTCAATGCTGCCACCCTTCTCACTGAGGAAACCTCAGCAATTCCAGCTTAATGGAGTCCAAAATATGGACTACCAGCTGGATTTTCACCACCTTTGAATAATTTCCGCAACAATTTCTCCATTTCTGTTCCTTACTCTTCACAAGATTTTGCCAGTGTTTCCTCTCAGAGAACAAATGAAGTATCATTTATCTCTCCTTTGCTTGCCCTGTCTTCCTTCAATTCTCTTCTTTCTTCCGTGTCTTAAACACAGGTGTTTCAGTCAACTCTTTAAGCTTTCCACCTCCCTTGGAGGCTGTCTCATGTTCCTCTGTGCCTCACATCCCTTGCTTTGTCTTTTTATTAACTTATTAAAGTGTCTATTCTTACATTTCAAACATGTTTCTGTGCTCCCAACAAAACTGTCCCTAAACACAACATACATTTCTACTTCCCACACCACCATATTTCTCTCTTGCACTGAGCAGTCACTACAACTGTTGGCTGGAGATTTACTCTTCTGATTCTGCCCTAGACCAATTTCCAACCTGTCTACAGTTTTATTCTTCTGATTCCAACTTGGTTTTTTGTTCCCTACTGTTCATCGCAATTGTCAAAGTCACCAAATGGCCAGCTTTTGTGAACACCCTTTTTCTCTCAGACCTCTCGTGTACTTTTAATGTTTTCTTCCTGAAACTTTGATCTCCCTTTGTTTCAATGGCTGATCTTTCCTGATTTTTTCCTCTCTCTCTCCTCTCCTTTCAGGTATCATTTGAGAGGTCCTCTTCTCAAACATTGATTTTCTGTTGTGTTTTTTCAGGGCTTTGTCCTCCTTTCTTTTCTTTGTCTGTACCTGTCTCCATCATCTTATATCCATCTCTTATCCCGGTGGATTAGTTGAATTATCAGCTACCTGGGTGACTCTTCCATTTATATTTCTGTCTGTCCTTTAGGATGGGATTTATCCAATCAATGGAGATTTTTACATCCACATTTTGAGCTGGTTGTGATTAATCCTGTAAAATTGTCTGATAAATTATACATACCTCTTCCATCCAAACTAAAATCTTGATCTTCTCTTTTAATCTAGTCTCACGGACTGTTAGTTTCAGCCTAGCTTATGTTCTCCTTTATTAGGCCATCACACTCCTTCCCCTTTTCTTTCTTTTTCTTTTAATCACTGGGGACAAAGCACTATCTTTCTACTTAAGCCCATAACCTGGTCCTTTTCTTAAAGTGATTCAAGTCTGTTCATCCACTGTAGATTTCAGATTTTTTTCTGCATAACATCCCTGTGATGCAGCCTTTCCTTTCCCACCATGTCATGAAAAAACACTCAGCTAATTCATCAGCTTTTTAATAGCAGCTGCTGTAATGGTCGTTTCTTGGCAGTTGACACAGGTAATGTTCTTCACTCTTACCCATTCAAATGAAGCAACAAAGATCATTCTCCTAGTTTGACAAGCAGGCTGTTTCACATGCATTTTTTTCGTTTGTCCTCTGGCTGTATCTTTTCCATCTCATTAAATACAAACTACTTGTCTTCATTATGAGGGCTCCTCCAAGCCCACTTCAATGCTACTTTTCATTTCTTGTTCAGTACCAAGTGCCATCTGCTTCCACTTGGTGAATAATGCCAACTTTCATTCTGCATGTCTTTAATTTTCAAACAAGTGCCTTCACGCTCTCTCTCAGGCAGCCCTCTAATGTGCTTGGAAGGCGTCTTGCACAGACATCCGCAAAGCCACTGCCTTGGTCTCCTTCCCTCTCTCACCGTTGCACTGCCTACTCAGAGCATGCCCGTGGTCCCAGGATCTGTTTATTGTTCCTTTGGCTGGAGAGACTGTGGTCTTCTCATTTCTTTTTGTTCTCTTATCTTTCTGCAGCTATCCTTTTGTCTTTTGTGTCTTCTGTTCACCTTGTAAGCTGGTGAAGAGGTTGTATTCCTGGGGTGTTTATACAGCACACACAGATCAATGAGGCCTTTGAACACGCCAAGGGCATCAGGGAGCTACAGTAATGCAAATAACAGTAATAAGAAAAGTACAGTAATATATACCTGTTATCAGTAATGTTTATCTTAGAATAGCAACATGAGGTGAAATAGAATTCACTTCAGAGATCAAATGCCTAGTATTTTGGTGCTTTGCCTTGCAGCAATGTTTTACTTTAAAGTGTCATGTTTCTACAAGAAATATTTATAGAGAATGCTTTTAAAACAAACTCCAGTTAGTTGAGGTACCATTTCATAGCCATTAGACAGAAAGACAGCAGATAATTTTTTTTTAAATTAATAATATAACATTTCTTGAACTGAAGATGAGAGAGCTTGCTTTGTATCGAAAAGAACATATTTCCAAGTCTGAGGCAGAAAATGGTAACTGAGACTCCCAGTGCAAGTCTCAAAGTGAAAGGGTCACGTTTGCAAGATGGAAAACAGTTTATGTTACCATAAATAATTGAAGAACTTCAACTTGCCGCAAGGTAGCTATTTTCCTATGCAGTCTACAAGTAAACACTCATAAATACTAAACTTCTCACCAGCCCTACAGTTCTTAAACAGAAGGCACTGGATCGGTCTCTTAAGCTGCAGGGTTTCTTTAATAACTACTTGACATCTACAACAGCAGCACAAGTTCTGACTAGTTACCCATTCAAAGTAATCACTGATTGTAATATGACATTGTAAGAAAGAAATTGGACCTGCCCAAGAATCCTTTCCTTCATTTTTAAATGATAATCCCAGTGATTAAGATCAGTTCACTAGACTTGTAGCTGCACCTGGAGGAAAGGAATTCAGTCACATGTGTAAGTAAATTCTCTAGAGATCACTACTGGGAAATGAAAGGAATCACAGCTTTGAAAGGGTGTAAGTGAGCATAGATTGGAGGCTTTGCTACTGATTAAATGTGAACGAGAAGTCAGCAGAACTCAGTGCAAGTGTCTAAGCCATAAAATTATTGGAAGGTAGGTTTTGAAACAAAATAGCAAACTACTGTCATCTGTTTCCTAAATATAGTAGTAGTTGAAAAATGAACCAATCAGTGACAAAGTGTTGCATCCTAATTAAACAAAAATATTCTCTTAGGGCTTCCCATCTAAAGAATTTCTGTGGTAGCTTTCATCAAAACTTTTGCTTGTTTTTTTGTTTTTGTAATTCCTATTTTTTCCCTTAAAAAACTGTCTTTATTATAGATAACATTTAGAGGAAGGATTTATCTGCTACTGAATTTTTAGCTTTTGTGGATTTTTTTTCAGGTTTGTGAATAAGCTGATAATTAGAATTGCCTCAAGAATAACTACAGTTAGAAAGACTGCTTTTCTTTTGATATTCTTGCTTCTTAGAATAGCAAAAATTCACGTGGGCTGAGTGCACAATAAAACATGTAAATATTAACTAAATCCTTTTGAGTGCCGTGTAAATGTTGAAGCTCTATTGTCTTCAAAGTGTTTTCACTCTATGGCAGGATCTTGAAAGAAACTTAACACTATCTAATTGTATGGGTGTGGAGTTCTAGCAAAAGAATGATACTTCCCATGGGAAAGAGAATCAAAGTAGGCTTTTGTTTGTTTGTGTGTGTCTAAGTTATGGCATTTAGGTTTTTCTTATAGGTCAGCTGCGGACCTACTATGTTTGTCTGTTACCTGAAACTTTCGGGTGACAGAGTAAATAAAACTACTTTCATCTGTTATCATTGCTGATTCTTTTGATTCCAGGAATATTCAAGACCGATCTTTCCTTAAAGTTTACAACAAAGATCCTGCACACGCATTTAATCACACTTCCAGAGCTGTAAATGGAGATATAAGGGTAAGTACTAGTGCTGCATTTATACTCCTCTTTCCTTCAGCTTTTATGTTAACTGTTTAAATTCTTAGCTGTAATATGTACACAGCAATTCATAAAATCAAAGGTGCATGTATACAGAAGGGGGTACTGTAATGTGTCTTAACTGCTTTGCTTTTTCCAAGCACTTGCCCTGAGCACTAACTGTTTTTTTGTTCTTAATAGCATTAAAGCATGTGAATCAAAACATAGCCTTTACTTATTGCAGGACACAGACAGTGCTCAGAGTTTATACAACTTCTTATTTTGTGTTTCCAAACCCTTTACAGCAAATTATGGCATGGTGTTAGTTCACTCCAGCAAGGCTTCAGCACGGACTGGTTTGCAGTAGCTAAGCAGATGTCCCTAGCTTGAAGTCTATTGAAACACTTTGTAAGTGACCGTTTCAATAAGAAATTCCAGTAAACACCCATTGTGGTGTAAACAGTTTTGTCTTTTCTAAAATTTTCTACCTGTACTGAACAAGGACTAGTAGTATTTGCATTTTCAAGTGAACATTTTGTATTGGGAATCTATAGAGAAGGTGTTTGAAACATATTCAGTTTCTCTCTGTCACCGTATCTATCTTTTGCTGTACGATAATCTCCCACCTTGATGCCGAGAGGGCAGGAGATGTGGCTGTGCGGCACCTCTTCCACCATGTTACCCACAGCTAACGTTGCAGCAGGGGGTGGTGGTGGTGAGATCACAACCTCATCTCCTCCCCACCCACCCTAGGTCTGTCCCCAGGAAACAGTACAAACAAATGAGCTTGATGGGGCCAGAAGGGAATGCCACTGCTGTCCTACCTGCTTTGTGGCTTTTATGTGTGCTCCAAAGCTGATTCAGCTGCGCAGAAAATTTCCTGTGAAGTAATTTGCTTAATTGTACATTTGCTTCTTGGTTTCATTATCAATTCTGAGCATGGCACATTGCTTTATTATTAATATTTTATGTAAGTACTTCTGCTGTTTCAACAGTTTAGGGCCTCATTATTTTAGAAAGATTGCAAGGGTTTATTTACAGGCACTATTCTCAACCACCTCTCATTTATGTACTTCAATTATAAAATGGTTCTTTTGATAGGTCAGAAATCTAATTACTTGATTATTCACACTGCTGCACACACAACATGAGAGAGCAAATAGATGTGCTTCAAAGGGCTGATGTGATAGTTTTTAGTGTCTTCTTTAAGGTCCTGAAATTCTTCAATTCTGGTTATATCCCCATAGCAGTAACTGGATGTATCCAATACATCTCATTCATATTCAAAGGCATGACATACTATCATTGTACATTATGACATTAACTCATGTAACAATTTCACTGTGGCTTTATAAAAGTTATACTATAGTGCTCTTGTTGCGTGTGCAATGGATGCTGAATGTATCTACTGTGGCTTTATTTGTGTACTCTATATTCAGATATGGTGAACTACTGTGTTAACTACTTATATTCAAAAGTAAAGATTACTTCTTTGGCCCTCTTACAGGCATTTACTGCCTAACAGAGTTGTTTTGGACACAGGTGCTGCTTCTGTGCAAAAACTGTAATAATTTGTATTGCTTATTTTAAAATACTGTGTCGTACAACAGATATGCACACCTGACACTTCCTGATTATGACTGAGTTACGTCTCTTCGTCCGTAACTCCAAAATAGTGGTGACATAATGATGACTGTTGCAGAAGTGGTGCTTGCACGGTAGAATATTGTATTTTGCTCTGCTGAAATGCCAACGATGCCATTTCGAAATTCTGTGCATCCCACAAAACAGATATTTTCTCATTTGGCTTTTCCTTTGCATTGGCAAATTTCTTGCCTTTCTGGTCTTAGACATGAAGTCAGAGCCAGGATGTTCATAGGGGCTTTGTGGAGAAGCATGCAAAAAGTCATCTATTTGATCAATGTGAACTTCTGCTCTTCAAAGTTATGAGCATGGAAACAGGAGATTTCTTGAGCTCCAGAAATAAACCCACCTGTTTGTCTAAGGATATGTGTCTTCTGATTGGGTTTTTCCTTGTGCAGCAACGCTCAGTTCCTAACTGAGGCTTTTCCCAAAGCAGAGGGTTGTAATAATGCTCTCTCCAATGCTCATCCTTTGGAGTCTAAAAAGCTGGAGCACACACTGCAGCTTTTCCTCTGTTTGGCAGAAGTATTGTAGGATCTTCTCGCAAATCTCTAATTTGGCAAGATTTGTAGGGACATAGTAGTCTAATGGTTTCTACCTTTTGGTTAAATCTGTTTGAAATTTGGCCAGAGGTTCACGGGTTATTAGGTCAGGGGAGACAACCAGCAGTAAGCAGATGGATTATCTATTCCTCTTTTCTTTTCAAACAAGATTAAACGGAGTAGGACTGCAGGGGGAGGAAGCGAGAAACATGTACATTTTATGTGCTGGTTTCACATGGTACCCAAAAGATTGTGAAAAAACCTCTGCTTCTCATCTCTCCTTTTGTGCTTGTGCATCTTTGCATTGGGTAAATTGAAATTCAATTTTGTGTGATATATGAGTGCTAAATTCAATACAGTGGTAAGTAGGGAGTAACTGTTGTAACCACTGTGCTTTGCATTGTGGTTAACTGTTTCAACAAACCTACAGAAAAGCAGCTTATTGTCAGACCGGTTGAAAGAACAATGTATAGAATATCATGAATTAGCTGTTGTAAGTACATTTTCCCATGGTGATACTGTGAGTGTGGTTGTATCTTCTGCCATATGTGAGTTAAAGCTTTGTTTTTTTGAGGTTTGGGAAAGTTTTGCCTTTACAGATTTTTCTACTGTTTGCCTTCTTGTCCCTTTGGAACCTTTTTTCCTGGGTTTGATGATGATCAGGCTTCTATTCATGTGATTTATAATCATTTCCATGTAACAGACCCAAAATAATCTCAGAAAATAATGTTAGCTGCCAGCTTGGACACCTGTTTTAACTACCAAACAGATGTGAGACCTGTATAAGACTTGGCAGTAACACTTGAAGTATTAAGTATTATCCATATGGACAAGAAGACTCAAAATGTGCAAGAGGAGTGTGGGATCTGTGAGTTTCAGGTCTCCTATCAGACCACTCAGCTTTCATGTCCCTTAATTCTAATTTTCCTGGTCTTCTTTCCATTTCATGCATTTTTCTGAATGGGTTGGTGTTTGAGAAAAGGAGTTTTGCTTGGGGTCTAAGCAAGCTCTAAAGGACGGTTTCTCCTGAAATCCTTCAGAGTGCCTGCCTTGCTTGCTGATACTGTGCCATGGCCATTTACATCTTGGAAGAGCATGGTTTGTTTGACACATCTGCCATGCTGAATGCTGTTCAAGCAAGAGGTAGCCACATAGTGCCATCTCACTGACTATTTGTGTTTGTACTTTTCCTTTTTTTATTATTCCTTTCCCAAAATGTACGCTGAAAATCTGTAGCAGCTGTTTTCTTTGGAAAAATGTATCTTCACATTGCTGCATTTCATTAATTTATTCCTTTGCCTGAGCTTGTAATATTTATCAGCACTTTCAAGCTCTCTGTGCAACAATACTTTCTTTTGACAAAATACCGTCTCATATCGAAATATTTAGATGATCTTTTTATTCTCTCTGGCATTGTTTTGCATTCCAGTGCAAATGCATGTACACAGCCATGCTGGTCTGTGCCATTAGAATTAACATTTGTGCTTTGCATAGATTCAAAGGGGAAAAGCCTTTCTCAGGCTTACTTGGTGTAGTGTCCAAGTTGCTCCTCTTCTTACATTCAGTGGTGGTGTATAGATTGAACGTTAATAGATGACACTAAAGAACTGATGGTGGATTTTTATATGTTGCTGAATGAATTGAATTTCTCTGGAAGTGTCATAGCTCCTTTTATCCTGGGTTGTTGCTGTGAGCCCCTGGTGACTCCAAATGGAAGTGATTCCCCCACTGAATGTGCACAGTGTATTTTCTGTCCTCATTCTCTACACCCTCCTCATATGGAGAGGCTAAGAGGGGAAGAATCCTAAATTATAATCTTCCCCTTCTGTCATTGCAACTTGTCTGCATTTCTGGTGGCACAGCTGGATGCTAATAATGTTGGTTTATGCAGTGGTTTGTTCTGGGCTTCATCTGTCTGCCAATTTTGAGAATCAGGAGGGGATTTTTACTTCATAACAAACTGGTGGCTATTTTGCTTGGCAATCTTGCTCTTCCTAACCACCTGCCATAAAGTCTGTGGGTTACCCAGACCTACCATGTTTTTGCTTAATTCCCCAACTTGCATCAGACCTTAGCAGGTCAGCGTTTTATCCCAGACCTCTGCTGGGTGGGTGAGGCCAGAATATCCAAAGAATGCCTGTTGTGGCTGCTGTTGTATCAAGGTACACTTTGAGGTGTTTTGGATTTTTTTTAGAGACCGTTTCTCCGAGAAAGACCAATTAGGGCAGGCGGAGTCAGAGCTGAGTCGGGGGGTGGAGGGTACCAGCAAACTCCACATTTTCTGGGAGTTAGAATGGGAAAAAGGTGATGGTGTTCCTGGCAGCGATGGGGGTTTGGGCTGCCAAGGTGAGAGGGGATGAGTTAAAATGAGTTGTACAGTAAAATGAGACAGTCCTTTAATAAGCTGAGGAAATGATTGTGCCGAGTAGCTTTTATAACTGAAATTGCGCAACAGCAACTTTTCGTTTTTCCCCTGAAAGTGCCTGGCTAGCAGGTTGCTAACTTTTTAACTCTCTAGAGCTAGATGCAGTATGTGAACTTAAAAACACCTTACAAGTCCTAAACCCCTTCAGACAACTCCCTGACAATTTAAAGCGTCCAAGGAGCCTCAAAGTCAGTGCTGGTTTGCAGGACAGATAGATAATAAAAGCAGGATCATCCTTCTGTGTTCTTAAGGTACCTGTAAATGTACATCCAGCTTCTCTGAGATGTTTAACTTCTTTTCATTGGATTGTTTGTGATCTTAACATCAATAAACATAAAAGCTGAAAATGCTGCCAAAATTACATGTGTTCATTGCATACTACAGCTAAAAAAAATACTTGAACTATATAGGGGTATTTAGAACAAAAGTATTTATTGGAAAAGAATTCAAGCAATAAATTGGGTGAATGCATTTTAGTGCGAGGATGCCTATAGGACAGAATTTATACAAGTTGCCATGTGTTTGCCTTACTGATCCTATTACTATAAAACTTTGTTTTCTTTTGGGAAGAAAAAGAAAAAAGAAAAAGCAAACGCTAATACCTCTATTATCTGATAGAGACCTTCCAAATGATACAAATCTCATCTTTCCTGCTGTTTTGCTGTCTGCTTTTTCTAATGCTCTTTTTCTCATTGAGAGGTTATGACAACATGAGCCATATTGTATTTATAAACATCACGTGTTTCCTTGATATGACTTGCAGTGTCTGCCAAACAGAACACATGGAAGTAACATTTCTCATTAGCTCAGCATTGGTTTTGGTTATACTGATTTCCGGGACAGGAAAAATGCCTTCCTTACTGAGATTTAACTTTCATACAGTAGAAGGACAGCCTCTGAGTGTCCATGAAATCGCTTGAACAGAGACACTGCAGCTCTTTCAGCCCACATACTTTGTCTGAGGAAAAGAGAAAAAGCAGTTTATTTTAAAGAGAAGATGTAATGGCATGTATTGCTGAAACTAATTCTGATTAAAATACCTGCCAAAGTCATCTAGAAACAGAACTCACGAAGACATGTAAGGTAAGATGATGCTTATAAATAATGAAAAATATATAATTCTTTTGCTTCTTTTTTTTTCCCCAAACTGAAGGGTGTTTTCAGATTAACTAGGAATTTAAATAAGAACAATGAAAACTGTTTCTTCTTACTGATCAGTAAGGCAAACTTCCTATATGAGAAAATAAATGTTTAATTGCTCTCTAAATCACCAACTGCTCTCAGATTTTATGTCTAGTTTCAAACTCACATATTAAACATAGACAGTTATTTTCCAGCTTGCCATTACAAATCTTGCTGAGATTTGAACAAAATATATAAAAGAAGTTTCTGATGTTCTGGATTTTTTTTTACTGATACGGATTTTACTACTTTTGCTTTGAATGGATTATCAGTATTTGCCAATTATTTATGCAACTACAGAGGCGCAGACACTGAGAAGTAGCTGCATCATATCAGACTGTGATGAAAGACTGTAAGTGTACCTGTTCTCCTTCATTCATATGTTCTTTGATATACAATACCTACTGCTGTATAAAGCCTAAGTTAGTGCAAAAGTGGATAGAATTTTAAGGAAAAAACGTTTTTATTTTAGCTACATATAAAACAATATATAAATCTCAAATGTTATCTGGCAAAAAGTTGATCTATTTAAAGATACAGATCCTGCGTTATAGCTGATGGATACTGCACTGTGGCTTTTTTAATACGATGGCTATGTGTTTTGGTGTATTATATTTATTTCACAAACATTATGTGTAAGGAATATAACTGTGTAGATCCTATTAATATACCAACATTCTGAAATATATCTTTTTTTTTTAATTTTCAAATAATGAGGATGGATTTTAAGTTTATATCGAGCTGGCTGTTGAAAGAAAGTGTCATGTTCTTGATATTAAAACATTCAAGGAACATGAACATACCGCACCCATGCAATAATCTTCTAGTTACTCGAAGAGGAGTGTCATATGGTAGATATCACAAACCAGTTACCTGGAAACTCCCAGAGGGTTTCATCTGTGGAAACAGATCAGCTTGCAACCACAATACAATTTGTTTTAGTGGAATTTTTAGGGGGAGAGTTCTTTATTTCCCACTAACAGGCCTGTATTCAAGCTAGCCTGCCTTTCATGTTGAGGTTTGCTTAGAGCTTGCCCTGGAGCTGATGAAGTTGCTTAACGGCTACATATGATCCACCTTGTGTGAAGGTCTCTTCAGCCCTTCATTAAAATTGGAAGACTTATCTCTCACATTAGTCTGAGGTTCTCAGGCAAAACTTTCTCTGCCTTCACTGGGAGCTTGCCCTGAATGAAAACATAAGGATTAGATTTAAGTCCATTTTTATTGTCTACTAGTTTCTGGTTTTATTCTTACTCCACCTCTTTTTACATAATGTTTCCTTGTTCCAAATCTTTAGATGTTTTACTCTTTTATTTTTTCACTGCTTTTGGTAGAACAATTTGCACTAATTTGGTTCTTTACTTGAAATTCCTAAGTAGTTGGCAGAGTCAGATGTTGCCAGAGCTCCCTAAACACCTTGACAGATGATAAAAATGTGACCTCCCTTACTAGGGAGGAGGTCCCCCTTTAGCTCCTTTGTAAACCAGGTGACTTATCTGAATTGCTGGAGTCCCGTAAGCCAAAGTCCAGACAAGCTTTATGACTTCCAGTTATCTTTCCAAATGAGCTGTTACTCCAACAGGGATTAAATATCACTTTGTGGAGGTGCATGTTTTGGTACCATGGTTCTTAGAACCCAAGTTAGAAGCAATGTTTTTTCTTCTTCAAACCTGCCATTTGCTTGTCATTCAGGACCTTAGCTTTCCCAAGAAGTTTTTCACAAATCCAAAATGTGATACTTCATGATCATGACCCAAATTCTCTGCTTTTCACTGAGTGTTCACTTCAGTATATTATTAGTTACCTGCCTCTAGATAAGCCTAATGAATACTAAAGAGAATTAATTCTTTCCGTATCTTCCTTTTAACAAAGAGGGGTGAACCAGTACCTGGTGTCTAGGAGAACACAGCTACATATCTGAGGACCTTGATTCTTCTCCATGTTGGATTGCACGTTTTCTAATAAGGGCTCTGGAAAACTCATCAGAATTCTGAAAATATGAGCAGTAAAAATATCTTTTCTTGGATAAATGTTAAGATCTGGGGTTAAAAAAAGCTTCAGCTGGCAAAAGCAAGACAGTTACAAATATCAGCAGGCAACAGGACTCCATGAGAAATGATGTGATGCTGAAATTATTTTTTGTGTGAATATATGCCTTCCTTACATCATTATAAATTAGAACTCCATGTGACTTAAGTGAAAAAGACCAAAAGGATGTGTTGGGTAAATGGCTAGTCCCTCAGTCACTTAATATTTACTATAGATAGCTTGATCTTGGATGAACTAGGTTGTTTACTTCAGTCACACTGACCAATTTGTATATTTTTTTGGATAGAAGGAAGTAAAATGAAAAGAAAAAGTAAGACTCAAACAGTATAGGAAGAAGTTTGTGATCTAAGACAACTCTTGATTGAGGCATTCATAGCACCTCTAACATTGCAAAGGATGTACTTGCAACTACAAATACTGCTGGGCCTTTTAGGTGTGAGATGCAGTGAAGCTGGGACACGTACACTGTAAAATCCAGTCATATATAAGGCTTCTGTGACCCTTTCTCCTACTGATAGTGCTAACTCCAAAACTCGGCACAGCAACTTATTTCTTCTGATCTGCTATGTCCTTATATTGGAAGAAACGGCTGGCCACAGGTGTAAACATGCTGCTTAGGTCTTTTAACTATCATCAGCTCTGTTTTATAACATTTTTATATTATTTACGTCTTAACCTATTCCATATATCTGTAATAGAAATTGCACTTTGACTCAGTTGCTTGGTAATGCCAGATGAGACCAAGGCTTATGCTTTCTTTTATGTTCATTTGACCATATCAACTTGTTCAGTTTTATTTGGCTTCAGTACGATGAGAAGAGATACAAATATGGAACAAAAATAAGAACTGAGTCATTAGACAGCGAGTCAGAAAGCCATGCATTTATTTTGATTTATTAGTGCAGTTACTAACAGTATTTCTTTTTTTAAAGAGCATAAATCTGATACACAGCATATTTAAACCAAATAAAAATGCTGATCTGTACCAGAACTGTACGTGTTTGAAACTCTTCCTTTTTTGGAAAAAAAAAAGGGTTGACCCCATCAGTTCCATGGTGCCCTGAGGAAGTGCTGAAATTGAGACTGGTCTGAAGGGTTTGGCTCCCTGCGTTGGTGGTGGCTGTCTATGTTATGTACGTGATGTCCTTGATCTCTTCAAGGAGAATGGGGAGGGGAGACGAAATGCTTTCTACATCTTCCTGAATTACATGACTCCTGTTTGTCCTCAGAACATTCTACCTAAAAAGCAGTGGTGGAAAAGCTAAAGAAACAAGCAGTTGGTTTGAAAGCAAAAGAAACAGTTGGTTTGAATACAGCACTAGTTACAAGGGGTGTCATAATGTTAGCTTTAAAAAAAAAAATCAGTAACAGCTTTTATATGTTCAGTCCAAACAGTCTAATAGCTTATGGGATGGGTGGGCCATGCTATACTGATGAGATAAATGTGGATATTGGCAAACCAATGATGTAATTATGTAAATCCGACCTTTTTAGGATTGAAATGTGTTATGTTTCAGTGTGTTTATATTTTTGTCATTTGTGATAACACCCTGAAAAATGTTGGCTGAAATGCTAAGAGGTTTCTTAGTGTACTCACCACGCTATTCTGTCTGGAAAGTACGCTAAGGAAGCATAGGAAAATCAAACACGAGAGATTTATTAACTTCTCTCTGCTTAATTGGATAATGTTAACTTTTTTTTTTTAAACTCACATTCCATTTGTTTGTAGGAAATGAAATACACTCGTAAATATGCAGAAATGAGTGCCTGCTAGGTTCACTGATCTGGATGTTTGTCTTGCCAAGCAGGAATAAAGTAATGCAGACTGGTAGCAGGGAGGTAGCTCAAACAATAAAATGTTACTGGGGGAATAAACCTCCACACAGATGCACTGTGATTTCAGTCAGGCCAATGCAAAATGTGCCGCATCTTGCGCATCATTTTGCTCAGACTGCCTAAAGCGTGGCTAGGCTGGAAGCCTTCATGGGACTGCTCTGAGTCAGGCTCATTGTGATGGCCAAAGAGCTCTTGATGTGCAGGTATGCCTGGGGTCATAAGTCTGCATGGTCAGGGGGTTGGTAACACGATGGAATTGATACAGGAAAAAGTTTTCTGAGAAGGGGCTGCATGCACATGTGCATGTACACACATATGACATGTCCTGCCACTTGTTAGAGCTTGGTGATGATTTCATCAAACCAGAATTTCTGTTGTCCCCCATTAATGACCAGACGTGTACAAAGGGCAACAACCACCTCAGCATTACCCCTCGGCCACCTCAGTGTTACCTCTCAGCGCTCAGTCCCACTGCACGTTGAGTCTTGGAGATGCTGCACTGAGGCCTGACTTGTAGAGACCTGTTATTTTCTGCAATGTCTGAAGGAGATGAAGCTGTTTTCAACCTTAACTAGATCTTCAGTGGGAATGGATGAACTAAGTGCTAGGTTTCAAAAGCTATTTGTAGCTTTAAAGTTCGTTTCAAGTATCGTTGCTTTGAATGAGAGTGGATTGCAAAGGCAACTGATGGTCGTAGCTTCTTTGCCCATGTCCTCAACCATTCATGAGTCACTCCATCTGGCATTTACCTGGAGTGCGCTGCTCACTTCTTTCCTAAAAACTGCCATCATGTTCTGACCACCAAAACCCACACTAAACCTCAGAATATTAACCCAAAGTTTATATTGGATGTATTTTCTTCTTTCTCTTCCCTCTTCTCCTTCCTTTCTTCCTCTCTCCCTCTCCCTCCTGTGCCTGCTGTGCTGGGCTACAGTGTTGTAATAACAAGAACCAATGCAAAATCTTATAGCTTTGAAGAAAATTTGCATTAGTTCATGTTTTTCCACTCTCATTCTGTTTTCTTTCATTGAATTTTTTGTTGATTTTCCCTTCATATGCTATAGTCTCTTTAAGTCCTCTTTTTCTCATCAGTTCCTCACCTCCTAGCTTAAGTCTCCTGGTTTTGTTTCTTTGTTTTTTATTATCCCTTTCTTGTTTCCCTATTTAATTCTCATCACTCCATCTCCAATATTACCGTCTTTCATCTCTGGCCTCTTTCAAAAAATCCTATTACTCTCCTTCACCCTGTCTCATTCCCTGTTTGTTTAGTCTTTTTTCCTCTTTCTTCACTCAGAATTCCCTACTACCTTCCCATATAATTCTTCTTTACCTACTCTATCTCTTCCCAGTGTCATAGAATCATAGAATCATTTGGGTTGGAAAAGGCCTTTAAGATCATTGGGTCCAGGTCATGAGTTATGTATTAGTTAAATGTTTGCAGCATATGACTCTTTCTATTTTTTATTAATATTTCTGCATTACATATGGACTAAGCAGGAAACATTTCATGCTGCAAACTCAGTCCTCTACATTTAGGCTTTGAAAAGTTTAGGCATAAGTAAATGTGCTAATGTAGGACAGAGGAAGAGAAGAATGAAAAGTGGAGGTGCTTCTGTATTGGTCTGATAAATAAATAATGTTTATTATTAATAATAATGGTTATTATTATTATTAGTCCTGTTTGTTTTGTCTTTTTTGTCTCTTATATAAGAGACCCTTAAACCTTAGATTAGTCAAACAGGAACCACAGGCCATGTTGGATCCACCAAGGTGGATCACCACAAAGTCCATTGTATGGACTAGCAAGCAGCAGCTGGAACGAAGCTGCCATTATCCCTTCTACTTATAGTATCTCAGCTTGGCTTATAAAGAAGAAAAAAAAGGAAGAAAATAGGATAAAAAACAGAGCATAGTGAGCTAAATGAAAAGACATATGGGCAGGCTCACTATAGAGAATTAGAAAAAGAAGTCTAACCCTTATAAAGCATAGGATAGAAATTGCCGCCCACTGCAGTCAGTGGAGGGAGGTAGGAATGACCGAAGGCAGCTTGTTCCACCTGGCTATAGAGGGAATGGGCTGACTCTGGAGTGTGCCTGGCTGACTGTCTTTTAATGCGACATTAGGTGAGAGAAACCCTCGATACAGAGCAACTAATAGTGCTGTCTTAACTCTTGAGAGGGGCTTAATGCATATATGTCTATGATACATACTGTGATACTTTCCTATAGCTAGGAAAATATCTTTGTTTAAATCAGTAGAGAAATGAGGGGGGAAACATGAGGTTTAAATTATAGGGTAGAGAGACAGACTGCAGACCTGACGTAATAGTTCAGTTTTGCAGAACCTTCTTCATGCGATTCCAGTGAGACTTGGCTATATTTGCTCTAGTAAACTTAAAATAAATTTTGAGAGGCTTATAGAGTTTCCAGCACAGGATTCCCCACTTGTACTTGCTTGCCTTCAATTTTTTTAATCCCTAAAAATCTAAAATTCCTGATTATATTGATCTGCCATCACCAAAGGATAGGCCAAAAATGTACTGCTGGTATGCAAAACATATATGTATGTATGCATATGTAATGTTAATATACATGTTACAATAAAACATTGTTCTCTTGGAGCTCAGATGCTCACTTGTGTGCTCGTTCAAAGGCTTCGTGTACAGGTTGCTCCACACTGAAGCTCCAGCTGTTCTACTGGGTGTGCTGCTTTGCCAGCAGTGAAGCTGTAGAGCTGCCTGTCCCCTTTATAGTGGTTCATTCTAGCTAGTAGTTATGTGCTCTGTGGTGTGGGAGGGCTTTTTGTTTGTTTTGCATTTTTGTTAAGAAGTAGGGAGTTTGGAATAAGTATAAGAGAACTTTATGGTGCTTGTGTCTACCCCAAGGCATATCTGTCTCACTGCATGCCTTTGGAATCAGTAAACAGAGGGAATAACAAACAACGTGTATGTTTAGGAGAAGATAGTGTAGTCTGTACATAATCTTAAATCCAGTATGTGTCAGGCAGCCAGAACTGTTCTGTTCCCTCCCTGTTTGTTTAGCTTGGCCTCTCAAATTCAAAGAGCTTCTGTAGGATTTTCAATCTTCAGGGAAACACCACACACATCCTTGTAGGTATAAATATGGGCAGTGGGCTGGAGACCTGATGTGGGAAAGTTGAGGCCAATTTGAAAGAGTCTTCAGGGTCATGGAGAGCAGTGTGGAGCGCAGGATGGCACCAGCACAGCCTGGCTGGGTGCTGGGCTGTGTGTCACCTCGGTGCCTTTGTGAAGGACAGCAACTTGGGGGCCTGTGTTCTGCTCCCCCATTTTTGCTATGGGGAAGCATCTGAGACTGGGATCAGGATTGGATATGACCACTTTTTTCTTCCTCTGCTGAATGTTTGGAGGCAAAACTAGGGGTCAGTCTTTCTCCTTTCATTGCAGAAAGTGGATAACCACACTGAGAGGTTTCTCATGGTGCTTGCCTGAGCAGAAGGAAAAAAGATGCTGCTGGTTCTCTGGCTGCCTTCAAAGAGTCTTGTGTATCAGAGGCTGAAGATTGTGTCCAAAGAAGGGCAACAAAGCTGGTGAGGGGTCTGGAGCACAAGTCTTATGAGAAGCGGCTGAGGGAACTGGGGTTGTTCAGTCTGGAGAAGAGGAGGCTGAGGGGAGACCTTATCGCTCTCTACAACTACCTGAAAGGGGGTTGTGGCAAGGTGGGTGTTGGTCTCTTCTCCCAAGTAACCAGCGATAGGATGAGAGGAAATGGCCTCAAGTTATGCCAGGAGAGGTTTAGACTGGATATTAGGAAAAATTTCTTTACCAAGAGGGTGGTCAAGCATTGGAACAGGCTGCCCAGGGAGGTGGTGGAGTCGCCATCTCTGGAAGTGTTCAAAAAATGTGTGGATGTGGCCCTTCAGGACATGGTTTAGGGAACATGGTGGCGCTGGATTAATGGTTGGACTTGATGATCTTGAAGGTCCTTTCCAACCTTAGTGATTCTGAGATTCTGTAATTCTGTGATTTAGGAGGTCCTGCAGACAGCTCCATACATAGGTTGTTGTCCTCCTACACTGTTGGTTTCTTGGATCAGAATTAGAAGCTGGGTGGGCTGTAGGACTGGTGAGGTGGCATGAGACGTTCCTTGGCAAAAAAAACACCCCCAGAAAATCCAAACCCAACCCAAAAAAAGCCAGGAGAAAATAATGGTTCTTTTGTAATACAGCTGTAAAAGCCATCAGCAGCAAACTGTCTTCCCATTTGGATTTTGCTGGACTGAACTAACTTGTTGCATTTAAGCAAAACACCACAAGTTCCATCACAAGCTTTGCTCCAGGGTGCTGAGTACGAAACCAAGTCCTGAGTTAGTGACAAGCGATCCAGCCTGTAAGTGCTTCCCTGTTTTCTGTCAAGGAAATGGTTGTTTACAGCAGTACAAGGCATTAACTGCTTAATTATTTCCATCCATGAAAATATTATTAAGGGAATAGGAACCAAAAGAGCTGTTATCAGGAACAGAAAGAACTTTGATCAGCAGTCAAGCAATAAGTTACGTCTATGCCACATGTGTATGCCCCACAGTAGAATTCAAAATATTCTCTGGCTTTATAATTGTGTGTTTTACTGATGCTGTGTCTCTAACATTTTTTCCGCTTAAACTGAGGGAAACAAACAGAAAATAAATTAATGTGATGGGAAAATTGGAAAGGTCTGACAAACGAATGTTGTTAATAATGTAGAAGAAAGTAGGGTGACTGGCGATGTAGCTCAGTGGTAACTTGGGCCTATCATTAACATAGACATTAACATTGATTTTAAAGTAAGAAGCTAACCTCAACTTCCAGGCTTGATCTCAGTGAAGCACAGGGTTTTGTGCCTCTTAGGGGCATGCATGTATAATAACCCCTATTATACAGGGGGTTAAACTGAAAAGGAACTCTTGTTCTGTACAGTACATTAGAAACAAATATATGGCAAGTAATTAAACATGGGATAATACATGGCTAGTTAGACAAGGCTTGGGGGCTCTGATAAAGTAATTTAAATGGAAAGTGATGCTTGAATGGTTTCTATGCATTGTTCGAACCTACAAATTAAATTACAGTCTTGGTAATGATATATCTGTGCAATATTTATGATGTTGTGCCTGATGTATTTTAAAATTAAAAGAAGATTCATTCCTCTCATGAAAAACTTTTCGTATGCATCAGATGTGCTTGAAGACTCTTGCATATAGTGCCAGATGTATGGAGAACTAGTTATAGTATGTCTGATGTTCTGGGATATACTTTATCATGCTAGAGTCCAATTACTGAAAATGTGCATCCTACCAGCTTGCAATTCATTGTAGATAAGCTGTAGTGAAATATAGTGGTCTTTTTTATCCTGCATATTAGCATAATAATGTGATTTCTTACTACAGGTTTGTTAGCCTGTAAGGAAGAACATGGATGGAAGAATATACTCTGCAACTGCTGTAAAGCATGCGTGGCATAAAAGTATACTAGGATAATTTGCTTATATTTTTTACTCTTGATGTTTTTGAGTCTGGTTGGTCAGCAGACCTAAGCAGCTTTTTAACTAGGTCAAGTATATACATCCATTCATTAAAAGGGGATGCTTGACTGGTTAGTTAAACCTGCCAAATATAAACCAGATGCTTCAATGGTAAATACTGCTTTATTCCTATACTGCAAGAAACAAGCCTTGACTGATTAAATTTGAAATAAAAATAAATAGGTTTAACATTGTTTCTATGCCATAATAATACTTTATTATAGTTCTATTGCAAATATTTATTAAAAATAATATTTACAAATATTTTACAATGAAACTGAAAACTAAATATTTAAGACAAAATGAATATTTTTTACGTTTCTGAAAAAAATGTTTATATTACACTACGTATAAATTTTGTGAAGTTCTGGTCAAGAGCAATAATGGCATACAAATTCACAATGTATATTACAAATCAGAATACACAGCAGCTGTCTACAAAGCTGGAGGACTTCTCTGCTGTTGGGCTGGGGGTAGTAAGAGGCGGAACACCTGGATTTTTAGTTTTGGCTACCGGATCTGCTCTGATCTTTGTGCTGTTCCTTAAATGCTTTGTGTCAGAGTGCCCTTTTGTAGCAGAAATGAATGATGCCTCCCTCACCAACGGCTGAGAGACAGAGCAGTACTGTGAAACAGAAATGTTACTCCAGTAAGGTCCCGTTACAACTGGTTCTTTACAGTGATATTAGCTCATGGTCATATGCTTAAATTGTATTTTGCTTCTTTTGAATGCCAGTCATGATGATACAGGCAATTTTTTTACTTGCATAAAAACAAAACCAAGCAAAAAACCCCCAAACCAACAGCAGAAGACCCACCCCCCAAACCAAAAGATAACTGCAGGACTGGGAAATGCTCATGTCATGAGATTTTCCCTTATGATTAAATGCCATCTCTTTTAGACTGTAAATACTGTATTTTTAAGAAGACACTTTCTATATTATATTGTCTTTTGGGGTGAGGGTATGGAAGGGAAGGAAGCATCCTTTCTGTTCTAATTTGTTGTTTTTTTTACATTTGTCTCCTCTATTCTGCCCCTTTTTAAAACAAAACAAAAATCCAAAAACCTAATCATAATGGCTACCGTGGGGTTCTGCAGAGATAACAATGAGATCGATTTATGGGTGCCCCAAAGTTCAGGTTAGCCAAATGGCTCAGGTGCCTGGTTAATGAGTAGACAGCCTCCTCCACGGGAGGGGCTTGCGCTTCCTTCTACTAAACGTCGCTACCACTCTGTGTATGTGAAAAGCTTCTAAGGTTTTTAACTGCTGTATTTTTTTCTAGAATTGTATGTACTGAGTTTACTAAATTGTTGGAGGTCTTCACCTGTTGGGGAATTAATATGTATGTGTTTCATATTGTTGCCTTTGAAATGCAGTCTCACACCTAATGGAGATTGCTCACTATTTTATTTATGGATTTCCCCTTTGTGAGTCTCTCTTGTGCTTCATACCATAATGTTAGTCTCGTTCTATACATCTTATAGGCACACATTGAAAAATGGTTGAGCGATTGAATCACATAGTGTCGCACAGTTTGTGACTGGGTGACATGCCAAGGAGGTTATTTAGTGACTAATTTCGAAGGGGAGGAGAAATTGCAGGCTTGTCATGTGGAAAAGTACTTCAGTCTATTGAAGCAGCATTACTTAGATGACCCGGTAAAGCAAGATGGCCTGCCCTTGCTGTGAGCAGAGGGAAGAAGGAACATTTTTACTGTTTCAAAACCTTTTCCCAGAAGGCATGGATATACAAAATATTATACCATAGACTGAGGATTTAGATTCAAGGCTGAAAACAAAAAGTGTGTTATTAGAAGAAGTGGAACCAAATGTTCATCTCACTGCTGTAGCCAAACAGGTGATTTCCTTAAATAACAGTAAGTGGCGTTAATTATTTCAGAGCAAAAATCTTACCAAAGATTGTTTTATTTGTCCATAGGTAACAATGTGTCTAAGATGTAATACCAGTGCTAGTGTTTTCAACTGTAGAAACAAATACTCAGAGTAGCAGCAGGATGGCTGAAGAAATTATGCCTGAAAGAGCAGACTGTGTAGGATATGGTCTGAAAATCTCCTTTCTGCTTGTTTGCATGATCCATCTTCAGCATACACATTGACTTAAAGGCAAGGTGAAGCAATCAAATATTATTTTTGATATTACCATTAAATTTGTTTCGTGGTTAGCTTAGAATTTTATGGATCTGTTTTACATTCAGTAAAAAGTGAACTAGGTATTCTTTGTTTTCCCCATCGGAACTTTAGGATATGGTATGAATTAAGTTTATATGTAGTCAGGGATATAAAAGGACATAGTGAGACATGTAAAATATCTGGAGGTAAAACATTTGGATCACTGTGGGGACTGGGTTCATGCTCAAGTGTGCATTAAAGATAGAGGTATAAAATCAGGGACAATAATGTTAAGAATGTGTTTGATGCTCTATGGCATGGAAAGGGAAGTGATGCTGTGGCTGACCTTCAAGCCAGTGTATGGGCAGTTACAATATGGTATTCTAAAAATTCTGCTCTTGAGGATGAAATAGTGCATATGCCATAACCTTTGTGTACACCTGCACAACTGGCAGAAAGATGTGGAGACTGAATGTCGCAGTGATACTGAGTAGTATGGTGATGACACCTGATTGCGATTCATTCAGGATGCCTCCTTTCTTGAGAGTCATGTTTATGTGCTCTAAATTCCACCTCCTAGGATAGTGAACATCATCTTCTGGTTCTCCTATTTTGTTCATGTCAGCTTCTAGCCAAGCTGAGCCTGGTAAAAAAAAAAAGTCTATGAACATAGAAACTGGAGGACTGGATGGATTCACCATCACTTACCATCACAGGCTCATCCTAAGAAACATCTTATATTGGCTGATTGCAGCTTCTTGATCAAGGGAAAGAAAAATCATAGTATTGAGAGCATAAATGGAAGAAGAAAAATCCAGTGATTCTCTTGCCCATGTCCATATATGTCAAATTAAGTATTCTGTTCTGGTGTAATCAGTCACAAGAACCAGAAAATTGCAGTTTCATGGATGTTCTGAGTTTTTAACTCAACTCTCCTTTCACCATAATACAGAGATTTTACAGCTGGGCATATACCAAAACTGCAAAAGGAGCTAAAGAACTGAAACCTAGATGCATGCTAAGAATAGGAAGTTTATTATAATAAATGCTGAGATTTCTCAGGGGGTTCTGCAACTCCTTGTCTGGAAAATTATACAGGATAAAACAATGCAAATGTTTGGGACATGTTAAGAGCAGCTAGCTGGGTCTTAGAGTTCCCCATTCATGGGAAGTTTGAACATTTGAAATCAGTTTTATTTTACCAGCATGTGGTTCCCATAATGAAAAACAATTGTGAACCCTGGGAGCTCCTAGAGCCTTGTACTGTGGGCTCAGACTCAGCTGAGGCTAGGTCTCTAACTTAGGCTAGGTCAGCTGTTTCATGGTCTGAATTCTCTCTTCGGGGCATCGAGGGGGGCCATTCTTAGCCAAAATTGCCAAATAAACTTCTAGTCTGGAAGCACTACTGAGGAGTGATGGACATTGAAACACCTGGCATGACTTGCTCTAGAAGATCACCCCAAAACTACCAAGTACCCACTCTGCTGAAGTGACCATGGAAAAGCTAGGGTCCCTACCCTGGGGCAGACTCTGACCAAGTTGCTCCAGGTCCATAAATCTGGAAAGCCAAAGCTCTAGAGCACTACAGGGATGTCTGATAAAAAATAATGTCAGTGTTTGACTTAAATCTGCTGGGTGTTTTTTTCCCAACTTCTGTCTTTACTGATGTTTTTACCAAACCTGTCAGGTCTTTTGGATTAGCATTGTCTTCTGAAAGTATTTTTCATTGGAAAGTTCCTGACCAGAAAAGCTAAAAATTATGCTAATGTGTTTGCGGTTTTCAAGTATGGCATTGGGCAGCTGGAGGAACCTGCAGCTGCAGCCAGCCTGGGGTTTTTTTCTGCGATGACCCAATAGAATGGGGAAATTTATAGGAATTAAAAGGCATAGTATGAGAAGGCAAGAACAGACAAGTGTGACAACCTCTCAGTGATGTCTGATAGCATAAGGATTTTGCTTCAGACGGGTAGTCATGGTAGAGATACTTTAAAAATTTTGTTTTTAGACTGATTACCAATTCTGTAATTTTCAAGTGCACTGTTTCTTACTGTAAATTATATTATTTTAGAAATATTAAAACTGTATATGACAGGTTTTTTGCAAAAGCAGATTTGTGCTTTCAGCTGTCCAAACCCAACATGAATGAAAGATCAGTCATAACAGAAGTGGTATCATATAGTGCAACTACTGATTAAACTGAGGTTTTTGGACAACTAGTCCAAAAGTAAAGCTGTCAATTTATTTTTGTGAGGAATAAACAAACTAATGGATTGTATTGTTGTTGGATTTGGGGTTCTTAATTAATTAAGTCCTTCCTGATTAGAAAAGTGAAGGATTGCCTCACTTTTTAGGGGATTTTTTTCTGGTGAGTAAGTTCCATAAAAGGTCTCTTTACAGACACATTAATTTATCAGTATTGTATCAGTACTTGGCGTTTCCGTAGCTTTTTCATCAAAGACTCTCCAAGCTCTCGATAAAATTCTTTGCGGGTGTCCTCTGTTTACTGTTGGGTGAGCCAGCGTGAGGAGCGTAAGTGCAGTTTCCTCAGGGAAACACAGGGTGTCAACAGGAGAGTAAGAAAAGGAATAGCTTCACATGCTTGAGAGGTGATTAATGGAGTCTGCTGGGGACTCTGGGGTGTCTCCGAGAGTGTGTATGGGTAAGCTGCATCTAGGGAACATGCTCCATGTAGGTATTTTGGCAGGCTGAAATCCTTGGGGCAAAGCCAGTTGCTGTGTTCTCTGTTGATGTAGAGGAGGCCTGGGAGAGCAATGGGAAGGGCTGCCAGGTCAGAAACTCTGGCCCACTTTTCCCTTTGCCCGCATTTTGCCATGAGATGTTAGCAGATTATGGCGTGAGTCAGGCTGTACCTCTGGTATCCAGCTGTGTGGTGAGGTGAAGGGTTGGTGTGGTGCCGATGAATCAGTGGTGTGCTTAGTGCTAGCTGGCATTGCCCTGGTGTGCGTGCGGACACGGCTCCATGTGCCTTGTCTGGTGTGCGCCACAGGTGCAAATGATGTGTTGAAGGCAACTGGAGAGAGAGAAGTAAGGATGTTTTTTTCATTGTGAGATGCCCATGTTGGGACAGACCACAAGAGTGACCTATAAGGTGGGACAGTTGTAACAAATTTAGAATAAAGATCAGCGTAGTGTTGTATTAGTCCTGGTGATGGATGACAAGAGAGACTGGATCGAACTGCAGAAATCACTAGCAGTTGAACCACTGTAACAGCAGTTTGCTCTTTGCCATCCATAAGGCTTGTGATACCATGACTCTGTCCTTCTTTCAGGGGAGCAGTGCTATTTGAGAGGCCAGGAGCTGGCGCGAGCTTTGTATTCTGCTCTACACAGAGACACTGGGTCTGCTCACCCTTAATGTGAGCCACCAGCAGCAAGAGTCTTTGTAAGGTCATCCATTTGGGTGGGTGGATAGCTGGCTTGCTGCCTTTCTGCATATAGTCATAGTCAAAATATAGCAAATTATTGAGTATGCCAACTAGTTTTGAAATAAAGAACATAACTGGTTTTATATGAAGTTCACTCTTTAGTATATAGAGACACTCTTCAGGGTCTCTATTATTCTGTTTAAAAAAAAAATTCAAATCTGTATGTTAATAGACTTAAGTGTTTTTATACTGACCAAAAACCTCCACAGATGTTTAAACATGGTGTGATCTTTTTTACTACAGAAAGTGAAAAATTCTCAGTGATGCCTTTTCTCCTCAAATGTTTTATACAGATATTGTTACTAGCCATTTGCCATATTTTAACCTAAGGATTGACAAGACAAGTTTCTATTTCAAGGATGTAAAGTCTACAGGCAGTAAGAGTAAGGAAGAGCTATGTGCTAAAGAAAACCACACCCTCAGGCAAAGGTACTACATGCCTGCTGCCAAAAGCACATGATCCTGTGCTTGCACTAAAAAATAGTCTTCCTTTTGCCCTCAAAGCAATTGACTGTGGTAGCACCTAGTATTTAGAGGCTCAGAAAGGCCCAATATCCTCTTTCTCTGTCCCCGAGTCATGCAGTTGAAGTCCAAGAACACATGGCTCAAGACAGCCTGCATATTAGAGTACGTTTTCCTTGAGTAACATGGGAGTTTTGTGGTGGAGGACAAAAGAAGAAAAACAGCACAGAAAGTAGGGTATATATGAGAGAGAGTAGTGTGCCTTGACTATCACACAAAAGATGTATAGAAGAGAAGCGAGGAGAGACCATCATTCACATTTTTACAGTTGCCATTAGCAAAGAATCTGGAGATTTTGGAGAAGAGAGAGAAGAGGAAAGAGAGAGTATTGACCAGGTGGCAGAAGACGCTGTAACCCAGCTGGTAAGGCTGCCTGGCTCCCGATCAACAGCTCATGTCCCTGCCCTGTGCACCTGCCCTGGGCACCCTGGACTCTGTGTCTCCGACTGCTCTCCCCTTCTGCACGCTCCACCCAGGGGCTGAATCATGGCTTAAAATAGAAAGTGAGCTTTTTCAGGAAGGGGTTGTCTGCCCAGGCGTTAGTGCCCTGCCCAGCCTAATGGGGTCTTGATTCAGGCTGTGTACTCCAAGTGCTATTTTAAAGCAAAAGTAAATAGCATTATATATGTCAGTACTCTGACACAGGGTTTCAAGCAATAGCTCAGGCCCATATTTGAACTCCTCATGTCCATCTTAACATATGGCAATACATTAAGGTGGAAAATAGGAATTTTTCTTTGACAGGTTTCTTAGACTTATGAGAAATGAATAAGCATATACAGGAATACGAAGTCCAGAAGTTAGGGGAAATTAAACCTGTTGCTTTCAAAGCTTCCTATGGAAATTTTATCCTCTGTACAAGGTAATATGGAATTTTCCTGTCACTGCAACCCTGCATATCCCAGTGCCTATGGTTTCTGTGCCAGATACTATTGCATCTGTTGTAGCTTTAGCTGAAGAAACTAAACAGGGCATGGTATAGCTTGTACAGTAGAAACCAAGGAGGATTTTCTTTCTCTGGGCTCTTCTCTCAGTGCAAAATGACTATGGCTGCCTATCCCTGGAGGCATGATCCCAAAGCCGCTCAGAGTCAGTAGGAGTCCTTTTGTTCTCCTGGCCCAGGTCCAGAGTCTGAACGCACAATGCAGCTCAGTATGTCGCAGTGTTTCTTCAAGCTGATAGAAAACTATGTTGAACGCCCACTGATAATTTTATTAATACTATTTCATTATATTTTATTTTCAATTCCAGACTACAGTAATTCTCTGTGTAAATGAAAAAATTATCCCATGTTCCCCTTTGGCTGGATGGCTTTTGTCTGGCTCATTTATGACCCACCCCAGCGCGCTCCTTTGTTCTGTTACATTTATTTGTTATTGCTACTGCCACAATCAGGTTATCTCCTTTCTTCTTTCTGATACCTGATACTCCACACTTTTGATCTTTGGCCCTGGGGAACGTCATTTGTAATTCCCAAGTGAGGAGCCTGCTGTGATGAGAACAGCTATTGTTTATATACCGCCATTGCAGTTCCCTTACCAGTGGAAAAACCTGTGGTGGGGCAGGAATATAATATAATTTCTTGCTTCATCAGCCGTGGATCACTGTAACTGCAGTGAATCCAGTCATATTGTCAAATCAAAGAGTGAGAGGGGAGAAAAATGGTGAAGATTTCAGATTGGCAACTTCCACTGCACTGAGCATGTTCTGTGTAACTTCAGGAACATGTAGTTGGGCTTGGTGAAACTTTACTTTCTACAATCCCTTGGAAGTGATAGGGTAACTGAAATTGCCAAAACAAATTTTAGAAGCTGTGACTTTTTTCTTATGTAGTTGATGGAACCCAGCTGACTTTTTCATCTTCCTATTTATCCACCTTACCCTAACAACACCAGAGCAGGCACATGATGCTTGCTAGAGGGAGAATTTCTCCTGTGTCTGTCATTGACAGTGTTAAGCCATCTACAGAGCTCATTGCTGGGCAGAGTGAGATGCTACAGACTCAGAAGCACATGTATTCATTACAGGTTTTTTTGCCAACGCCTCAGTTAACCAAGCACTAGTACATTGGTATGGAAGTTTTCCCTGTCTTGTCTTTGCTTGCTCATTCCTTACTGCTGGCAGTTGATGCTGCTGCTTATGAAACTATGATCAAATATTCGGTGACTTTTTGCACGCATGCTCCACAGACTGTCTGAAGCTCAGTTATCTTTGGTTGCAATGAAGGAAACTCATGGCACATGTTTTATAGGGGCTAGCTGTTTTCATGCAACTTGAGTGTCTTACAGCCAATAAATATTTGTGTGTATTGTTCTTCTGTGTTCTTTTATGTATCCTTTGTGTAACAAAGACCACATCAAATCATTAGCAAAAAGCTAAATCCCACATTGAAACAAATGGCCAATTGGTTGTAATGTTTATTTTTCTTTTCTAAGGACTTCAGGCCTATTTGTGATGCCAGAGCATCACCATTTTCCTCCTGGTTTGGAATCGGTGAACTGTAGCCTGTGTGTCCGATCAATAAACTGTTTAAGTCTGTCACTGGATACACGTACTTTGAAACCCCTGATTTCAGCTTCAGTAACTGTGAATATCAGATCAGGGTAAGATGGTATTTGTGTAAGTAAAAGCACTTTTAAAACTCTCATATTCCTTTTACATGCAGCCCACTTTATTGCTGTTTATAGGTGTTATTTTCTTTAGGCACTGAGGTCCCAAAGTGTTTTATTTATGGAGGTGACAATTTATTTGATCTTGAGGGTTTGTTTTTTATCCCTTTTTCATCCTGTAGATGCCAAGGTTGTCACAACCCACATAATGTTTTGCTCATTCAGTAATTTTATATCTTATTTTTCCTTTTCTTTCCAGATGCAGAGGGAAATTGCTTATACGGGCCGAGATGGCCCAAGTGCTTCCCGCCCCGGCTCTGCCACGCACCCTCCGCACACGATGCCCAGCTCTCCACCCTCCACCCCGGTGCCCCACTCCATGCCTCCCTCTCCATCCAGGATTCCCTATGGTGGGGGACGGCCCATGGGTGTGCCCGGCAACGCCACCATCCCCAGGGACCGGCTCTCCAGCGTGCCAGCCTCACGCTCAATATCACCCAGCCCAAGCGCCATTTTGGAGAGACGGGACGTGAAGCCAGATGAGGACATGAGTAACAAAAACCTTGCCCTGATCCGAAATGAAGGTCTGTACAGTGACCCCTACTTGTTTCACGAGGGGAGGATGAGTGTGGCTGCACCGCACTCTGGACACCCCCTTGATGTCCCCGATCACTTTGTAGCTTACCATCGCAGTGCCATGAGGTCATCAAGCACTTACTGCAACCCCTCTATGCAGCCCGAAATACTGGAGCAGTCCTTGTACAGACAAAAGTCACGAAAGTACCCGGAGAGCCACTTGCCCACTCTCGGCTCTAAGACGCCTCCAGCGTCACCCCACAGGGTCGCTGACATGAGAATGATCGATATTCATCCTCACCATAGTGCTCACATTCCCCCCCACACCATCCAGCCTGACAGGTCTTCCCCCAGCCGCCAGTCCTTCAAAAAGGAGCCGGGACCGCCTGTGTTTGTGGACGCGAAAGCACGGAGTGCCCTCGGCCTTCCGGGCATGGCCGAAGTGGCGCCCTCCCCAGTTGACAAGCAGGCTTTTGGCTATGGGTCACCTGTGATGCCCAAGGACAAGGAGACAAGGTAAGGCAGAGCTGGGGCTTAATTTATGCAAATGGAAAACGTTCCTAATCTGTGCATCTTGTGTCGTTTAACACCCAGGGGACAATGTGATGTGTAGGAGGCTGCTGCACTGGGCTGCAGTGTTTATTAGCCGTCTGTCAAGGTAGTTAGTAATTTAGAGGAGATGCGGCACCACCCATTATTAATCCAAAAGTATTGTCAACCCAGGATGAATCCCTACTTACTTTCATTTGTGTAAATTTCAGTCATTGGAAAAAATATAATAAAATACAATGATTAACTATGATTTTTCTTTCCAGACAACCAGATCATGTTACAAGAACAAATGATGTTCTGTTCCTGCTAATAAGGGAATATATTTCACCCTTATTAAGAATGACACTCTGCTATTACAATTTTGGTTCTTTATGGAGTGGAGCTTTCTCATCTAGTGTTAGGAAATGGGAAGAATTTATCATTACTGTCTTATCTCCTGTAAAACATGAATTTGCATTAAAATAGGACAGTTGTTTGTAATACTGTTCCTTGAGGGGAGACTGCTGAGAAGAGCAAGTCTGTCCCAGCGATGAAATTGAAACGCAAATGCTGTTGCCAATGATTTTTCCATCATCACAAATAGTTGGTGACCTGACTGTTGTTAACTTTTGTGCACTGACAATTATGACAATGATCTCTCCTGTCTTTTTAAGGACCAGATTTACACAAAGGTCTGTGAAGGCTTCTCCTGCCATAGACCCTGCCCTAGGAGAGAAAAATCATTATGCTGCCAGTTGCTTGCTCTGTATTTGTATGAGTTGTGCTAATCCGTAGAGTATTGTTTATGCTGTTAACTTTTATAAAGCTCTTTAGGGAAGTGAAGATGAATAGCTGGAAAATGCTGAGCTCACAGAGGTCAAAGGTAACTGCTGACTGCCTTAACCACTGGGGAGATACAGAGCTTCCCAAACCTCCCTTCCACCTGAGCAACTTGCTCAACAACTAGTTGTCTCTGACCACGCTTAGCCAGAAAAAAAGAATGTATTGTGAGGTCCATTGGTGGGGAGAAAATGGAAGACAGAAGAAAACCAGCCATCCACAAAAATTACAGGCTTATAGCTCTGTAGTTACATTGACACAAGGATATGAGTTAGGGCATGTTGCAATCTAGGGTCAGTGAAACCTGATTTGTATCTATTTCCAAGAAAAAGATGCAGGTACCTGAAATTTCATTTCAAGCTTCCATTATTACAACTAGAAAATAATTTGGACTATATTTGCCAATTCTAATCCAAGAGAGAGCTTGCGGATCAAAAATTTTACAAGGTTCATGTTGGGGGGTTGAAAATAAGGGAGGACACCAACAACTTCCCAACTTTCCAGTCTGTGTGACTTTCTCTCTCCCCTCTGGGCATCTCAGCTACACAGACAGGCGCAAGGCTGTGTATTTGTGAATATATAAAGAACGACTATACAGACAGTTCTGCAGGCTCTTAAGGCGAGCTTTGCACCAAGAGTTTTAGTCCTGGTCCCAGAATATATTTACAGTGATGAAAATAGCATTTGCATAATTACACTTCCAAATAAATACATGACCTTAAAATTCAGCATGGTGTGTATTAGCCACATGGCACTGAAAAAAAATCATTCTGAAAGCTGCCCTTATGGGTTGTGTTTTAAAAAATAATTGTAAATACCAAAAGTAATTAATGCAAATTGATTTGTTTTCTAACCACTGCAATATTAAGAATTGGGTTTGAGTTCTACAGATACAAAATGCTCTAAGCCTTATTTTACCTTTGTAATAATTTCAAAAACTTTGAAAGCAAACAGTGTTGAGATTGTACTAAGCTAAACAAGGAACACTAAGGATATTCAGGCTGAGGTGCTCTTTTTCTGCTTCAGCAGGGGCTGAGCTGTTACAAGGTTTTTATGAACACCTGAATGGGGATGTATAGAATGGCAGAAAAGTATCCTGCACCTTCTTGTGTAGGACTTACCCATAAGCAATACTGCTGGGTTTGCTTCTGTGAGTAAGAATGTTTTGAGATTGGAGATCTGGGGCTAAGTTTATCTTCTTGCAGGCGTGGTAGAAATGAGGTGTGTGCTGCTCTGTCGTGCACATTATCCACTTGCTGATGACTGTGCAAAGAGCCTAAAACCAGGCCACGGAAAGTGAATGGTGGTGTGTTCGGTCAGCCTGCATGCAGACGGTCTCAGATGTGGGGGGGTAGCAGCAAAAGGGCAGATGGAGTATGTTAGCCTTGGGGGTACTGAGGAGGGAAGTCGTCTGCATTTGTGCACTGTGACAAGACAGACTCCCCGTCCTGACTTACTCAGGAGTGGGTTGAGGATCCTGCAAGCATTAAACCCATCATCTTAGTACTGTTCCTTCAGTCCCTAGTGGACTGTGCTGAGAACAGAGAAAACATCTCTTCTGCCATCTCTATGTGGAAATTACCTTAAAGTAGCACTGTCACAACCTCAGGACAATGCATAGTTTAAGTGTAAGTCAGAGAAAAGATTAAAATGGATAGTGACAATGCCAGAAGTTAAACTGAATCTCTCTTCCCCTGTTAATTCTCCTTCAATTTTTCCAGTCCAGGGCTGAAGTAGGATATGCATGTGCTTTATCAGTATATGTTGAGTACTTATAGCAGATCAGACCTCTCATTGACCATATTCTGGCTTTGTTGAAGAAAATGGGTTCATTACCTTTGGAATGTTAACTGCAGCAGACTTGGGTCTACAAAAGATGAAAACCGGTATTTCAGATCTCTTCTTTAGGAGTTTCCCATTTAGTTTTGCATTGCGGAAGCCAGTTTCATCAAGCCTGTTATTTAAGCTAGAGCTGAGGGGGATTTAATTGCTTCATGTAATTCTTTCTTGTATCTGTTTTACCTCGCGTATTTTCAAGGTAGCTACTTCTGTGGTATAAAGCATGGAATAAATTCTCACAGTAATTAATTTACCAGGAGCATTCCATATAAAGCTCTTTTACAATAGTGAGAAGAAACAAGTTCATGGAAATTTAAAAAAATAAAATATGCTAGTATTCATATGCACGAAAACTTTAGAAGTTGTAGCAGGGTGCATTAGTTCATCTTCAAGGGGTCATCATCCCTTAAATCTGAGGTTTACAGGAAGAATGAGGAAATTTTTGTGAGTGAGTATAAGTTGTTTAAACAGTGATTTGCTATCATATTTTTGGATGGCCCATTCATGTAGTTATGGTGGACAGCTCTGGAAGTTACTACAGGCAAAGCGAATGTTTAAATGTTGACAAATTGGAAAAGAAGCTGTTTACCCAAAAGTGCATTAAATTAAATGCCATTTAAATTACATTCTTTGCATTTCAAACACACGTTGTGTTGCAAAATTCTAGGTTATTTGATAGTGCTGAATAAGTATCTAATAAATGCTGCTACTCACTAAAATACAATCTTTAGAATACCAAGATAGACCTATACAAAGTTTTTCCTCCAAAAGCATTTCAGGAGTGTACTGTGGTTCTCTTCTGCCTGAACACAACTTTTGTCTTCTTCTTTTTATGCCACATTAGTGAGAAAAGATGATGGTGGAATTGAGCAAAAAATGTGATCACATTCATGACTTGTGGCTTGCAGTTCAAGACTAAGGTGTAATGACCACATGTAGGTTATTGGATATTGTTCCCATCACAAAACCACTTTATTGTTTGATATGTTAAAGTGTGGATGGACTTTCTGTGCATTAGGAAAAAAATGGTTATGCTCTGTAAAGCTGTGGACAGTGGGAGACTTCATCAGCAATGCACTGAGAATTGTATAAGAAGGGTGGACTTAGCAGATATACCCTCTCAGACACTTTCCACAGGGCCAAAATTGCATCTTGATTTCTGAAAGATGTTGAATAACCAGGCAGAAAAAGATGAACAGAGCATGGAGGAAAGGTAAACTGTGCTTCGGCTTCCTTCTGTTGAGGGAACTGTGCATAGGAAGATGAGATGCAGGCTCTTGGATAAGAGTTGTCAAATAGTATCACAGCTGGCAGTGCTTCAGAGCTTCCCTTTTCCCTTTAGCATCAAGCTGTAGAAAGTTTGAATTTAACTTTATTTTTAGAAGATTGAAATATTCACCTGTGTGTATCTTTCCCTTGGGAGAAGTGTACAGAAGAGTTCTGCTGCTCTTTGCTTCACACTCTTCCAGGATATTCCCTCTGATGTTTTGAGGGGACTTTGGGGTAAAGTCTGACTGTGCCACTTTCACGTGCTTCTAGGAAAGCCATTGGGAAAGACAACCTACTCCTGTTTCCTGTTTTTTCCCAGTGAGATGAGAAAGTTTCTAACGACATGTTTCTCTCATCGGGTAATATAGAAAGAAATGTATTTTTCCCTGTCTCTGACCCTCCTTTTGATTACTATACAGACTTCACTCAGGGTTTAACTATAAAATATGAAGTCACTGAAAATCTTTCTCCAGGATAGTGTGCCAATTAGTTCATGGTGTCGGATGGTATTTGAGTATGTCTGTTATGGATGATGCACTGCACAGCCTGGGATTGGGCAGGAACAGTTACACAGCCCACTTCTAGTTTGTGTCTATGTGAAGTAACTTCTCAGCGATGAATGAATATTAAAGATGTCCCCAGGAAAGGGAAGGAACATGCAAGTCACACTTAAATAGCATCACAGTGAGAAGTGGGTACCAATTCAGCAACACGCTGTAGCCTGCTTGGGATTACTTCCAGTTAGTTGCAGTAGAGGGAATGACATGAACCCTCTGTGAGACTGTGAGGAGGAAATCTGGTGATGAAATCTGATGTCTCAGTACACAGATCCTGGAGAAGCAAGGGCTGGTTTTGCTTCTGCTGAATGTGGGGAGCGAGATGCTGAGGCAGGGCCCAAGTGCCCAGATGTACCTGGAGCTGGGGCAGTGGATCAGGCTGCCGGGGGAGCAGGGCTGGCGAGCGGCTTGTGCCTGCTTTGCTGGCCAAGGTCTGTGAGAAGCCAAAGCCAAGTCTGACTGAGAGGCCAGCTGGAGCTGGGAGTCACTTCTGACCTTGCTCCCTCCTTTCCTCCCCCACTGTGCTACCACCTCTGACTCTCCCAGCATTCACAGGAAAACAATGCCCTTCCGTGCTCAGGCTGATAAAATAGCCATTTCTTTCCCAACTGCTGTAGAAGGGACCCTCCCTGCTCTTCCTGGGTGGTGGAGAGATGCAGATTTATCTGGGAAATTAATCTGGGAACAGAGACGGGGTTTGTCCTTCTTGTGCTACCACCGCTGGCAAAGAGGCACCACTGCGTTTTGTTCTGCCTGCCCCTCTCTCCTAGTGCAGTCCCCCCTCTACGGCCTGCCCCATACCTGGGGGCCCCGGCCTGCCCCTTGTCACCAGAGTGCCGGCCTGTCCTGTGCCCTGGGGACCCTGGTCTGCCCCACGTCACCAGAGTGCCGGCCTGCCCCGTGCTGTGGGGACCTCGGCCTGCCCAACCCAAGCGACCTCGGGCTGCCAGGTGCAGGAAGGGATGGCAAGGCAGGCTGTTCCCCCCACCTTCCCTCTCCACTGCAGGGAGCACTGCGAGAGGTAGAGAATACAGTCTTGCGAACCAAAAATGTACAACTGTCACGACACTGCCAGCATCCCTGATTGATAGACTCCGGCCTGGCAGAGGCTGAGGAAAGCATTCATTTTTTCCCTCTGGCACTGAGGTTGTTCCAGCCGTTCACAGGGAAGCTGGAGGGCAAGGGGGTGGCTGCAGAGCCTCTCCCTGCTCCTCTGGGGCCATGCAGCAGGCAACAAGACTGGGCCACAAGCCCTCCAGCCACGTCAGCCCAGAGCATGGCCCTGCCACTGGGCTGGCCGCAACCCTCCCTGCCCGCACTGGAGCACGCTGCCTCCCACCACCATCAGTCAGACCGCCAGGTCTCCGAAAATCAGGTCATTTTATTTAATGCCTAACAGGCGCCTCCTTTCAGACACCTGTTTTTGAAATGTTTGGTGCTGATGGCCATAACAAGTCTGGGTATTACAGTGAAACAGTTACAGGAAAAATCCTGCCTTGTCTTTAATGGAGTAACTCCAGAGCACATGTAGATTCTTCACATTCTTAATGCTTTTACCATATGAAAAATAATGTGCTCTGTGCAAATGATTCCAGTATTTCATTCGTTTTTCATCATCTCCTATCTCTGGAACATCCCTCTCCTTTTTAACAACATATTTTCCTAGATTTCATGGCAAAGGACAAGATCAGCTTTGTGTTGCCATAATCTCTTTTGAAGCAGAAAATTGTTTCCAGATTATTGAATGTGGGGTGGAAAAAACATCATATTTATGAATTGGTAAAACAGATAGTCTTCAAACTGAGTTTAGTTCCAGGAAGGGTTTATGATGATTATCTGGGAAAAAAAATGTTTTCATTATTAAGTGTCAAAAATGCTGCATTAAAGTTTGTTAGAATATATTTATCCCAGGCTTTTAGTACTTGTTTTTGTTCCAAAGGTTACTGTAGCCTGAACCAGTTTCTCATTTTAAAACTTATAATAGTGAAAATTCTGTAACATATTTTTTGGTTTGAAATGAATTAGGTCAGATTCACTAGTCTTCTCATCACCATTCAAAATACCTTTCAACATGAAGACAGAAAAGTAAGACGCGCACGCTCTATTAAATTGCAGTAAGAACATGTCTGCCGGCTGGAGACTGACGGAGCACTCTCTTCTTCCCTCCTTGTGTCTGTTAGCATCTCATTACTTGTTTTGCAACCCTGTTTTCTCAATGTCTGGGTGTATTGGAGTGGCTCCTGGCTATGGTATCTGCGTGCTATCCCAGCAAACCTCATTTCATTCCCTGAATGTGAATGAAATAATTAGTCTGGATAATCTGGCTGGCTACAAGCTGGGCTGGTTACTTGCTTTGTATCATGTCAGCTTGCTTTTGCCTGGTATTGGTACCTACATTTGAGTTTCTATGGCCCTTATCTATTGGCATTATTGCTTTGGCCACCAAATGGCAACCGGAGCTGAGGGTGGCTGGAGCTTGGGTGATGGATGGCCCCTGCAGCAGGCCGAGTCTGGGGCTGCATGTGTCTGTCCCATCTTCTTTCATCAGTCATCACTGCTGGTCTTAGTCGCTTGCTTTTTGAGAAGTTTTGTTCCCAGTCATCTTCCAAAAATCACAGCCCACTGTTAGGATTTGCTTTTGTGTGTGTCCCCAGTCACTTAACTGCTGGCGTATAGGGACGCATTTTCAGAAGGTCCTGTCTGAGGTCCCCTATTGATGTGTGTCTGTGTTGTGATGTGTCATTGACATATAGGCATGTGAAAGTAGACACCTGTGTGAGCAAAGGGCTGTTCTGGAGCCCTCCGAGGAAGTCACCTGGTACCTGACTAATACATGCACAAATGTTAACCTTCTTATCCCAAAAAAGTCAGTGTTGTTTAGTGGCCTTGGGTACCTATGGAAAACACTGACCATACTTACTACAGTTCTTCTTCATCTCTTTTCTTCTGCTTTTTAGGAATTTCTAAGGATATGTGCATAAAATCGAATCTGTTTTACGTTAATGTTGCTTTTGGTGTCCTGTGCCTGGTCTGTTACATTGCTGTGCTTTCCAAAGTGGACAGTTGCGATGTCAGGTGCAAAGGATTTGGGCTGGGAAGCAGTCAGCTTGGGCAGATTAAATGCTTTGCAGACAAAATTCCTGAGTTTGGGGAAAGTAAAAATAGTAACAAGAAGAAGTGTAAAGTCTTTAATCCTGAAACCTTATACACAGGAAAAACTACTGGCCCAGTGTAAGTGAAAGACAAAAAATATATGTAATGCTGAGAAAAAATATTTTCACTGGTTCCAAGAGCCATTAACGGATTGTTTTAGGTGCCTGTCTCATGAGATCATTAGAAGTTTATTATCTGGGTGGTTGTTTGTTTTGTTCTTTTTTAACCAAGCAGATGTCTTTTCTATTGTCTGTTACCATGCAAAAGCTGTCCAAACCGAGATCCGGTAAGCTGCTGCAACAAGGTATATGCAAACTGGTACCCATGGGCCTTTGCACAAACTCTGTAGTGTCTTTCCAATCCTGTGGTAATCATTCACCTAGAAAAACAAGTCTGAAAGCAAATATATCTGGCTTTAACAAACGGTTCTCTTGTCTTACAGAGAGAGGATACAAGCCATGGAGAAACAGATTGCCAGTTTAACTGGTCTTGTTCAGTCTGCGCTTTTTAAAGGGCCAAATACAAGTAATAGCAAAGATGCTTCTAGGTAAAAAAAGAATTCATTAAATCTGTTTCTCTGTAATGATTTTAGTCATCAATCAACAAAAATAATATTTGAATGTAATAGTAAAAAAACACTGAATGCTCAATCATTTTAAAATATCTTTATCATCCCCATGAGAATGCTAGGCAGAGAGGAAGAATATGCCAAATGATAGATGGAGATTAACTGCATTACTCTTCTTTGTGTTAAAAAGAATTAATGTAGCTACATCTCTGTACTTTCTACTGCTTAAACTCCATTCCTTGCTTAACTTGTATTAAAAGCTGATTTAAAAAAAAAACAACTGACAAACTACTGGTGATTTAAATTAAAAAAAAATATATGCTAGACAAGGCCATTTAAGTTGCTGATTATAAACTTCACTACAATTTTGTTGTTAGTAAGTTAAAATTATGATTTTTTTCTTTTTATTACTTAGTGAGAAGATGATGTTGAAAGTTGTGTCCAGCAAGAGCAGCATTGACACTGCAGGTAAGATAATTCACTTTTAATGTACAAATTATTCATGTGTATGAATAGCTCCAACATTACTACCATCCCAACTTATGGAAATGTCAAATTTCCTTAAATTCCCATAGCTGTACTGTCAGAACTGAAGTTCAAGTTCAGGATATGAGAGTTGCTCACATCTTTGTTAAAGGGAGGAATTTCTGACAGGTTGAGGTGGTCTTTGGAATGAATTTCACACCTGTGCTGGATGGTTTAAATGAGATATAGAGTCTCTGCATATGGTGAATTTTCCAGTGACTCATCCCGCCTGTAGTATATATCTGCCACTAACCCCAGATGTATCCGAATTGCTGTAGAAGGCTAAATATTTCATTTCTATTCTGGTCACCTGAACTTTTTTCTAAGGTTCTTCTGTCAGTAGGAAGCTATGGATGCAATCACAGAATCCCAGAATCATTAAGGTTGGAAAAGACCTTTAAGATCGTCAAGTCCAACCATCAACCCAACACCACGAAGCCCACTAAACCATATCCTGAAGTGGCACTAAGGAATTTAGTAGTCAGCAAAATAGCACTTTCCCTAATTAAGCCATATTGATCTGTTATTAATTATTAGCGTGCAGCTAAACTGTTCTGAGCAAGCATCAGTTATGAAGCCAATAAGAGCTGGTCTTATTTTAGCTTCCCACTTGGAGAACTGTTAAGTGTTTAAAAGATGGAGTTAAGGCTGTTGTGAGAGAAAATCTCCATGTGATTGGAGCTCTTTGTGTATGGACTGCTGCTGGAGATGTCTGCAGGGTGTGCTTGTGTTTATATGCCTCCTCTTCACCCTTTGTCATGCACTGAATGCAAATAAAGGCAGTTCCCTGCTTCCTGGTAATGCTGTTCCCACAGGGAGGTCTGTGTTCCGGCAGGTAGTAAACCACACACATTTATTAGCAAATCTACTATGCTTTTAACTAGCCTTTCTGTTGGAGCTGTTAGTTCACGTTCAGGATTCCTGTTTATCTGGAATTGCAGTACGTCCTTCTAACCGACAGAAACCAAACCAGACCTGGAAATTATCAAGCATATGCAAGAGCAAGCGAGCTGAAGTTCTGGTGCTGGAGCTTTGCTCCCAAGCCACTCTCTGGTCCCCTTCCAACTCTTCCCTTCCTGCTGGCCCAGGATGGGGAGAGCAATACGTCAGGCTGTGAAGAAATAAGTTGTAATTTATCAGTTTCAGACAACTTACTGAAAAGTCTATAATTTTTCAAAACAGCCTCAAAATGCTCTTAGGCATTTCCTTATTTCAATGTCATTATACACTGAGAATTTATGGTATTTCCCTCTTCTACTGGCCTTGTCTCATACAAAGTACCTATGAAACCACGAAAATCTGCACACACGTTGCCTTGTTTTCCTCTTTGTATTGTACTGCTGTTCAGCCTTTCTGCTTTCCCTGTGTTTGTACTAACTCAGAGAAGTACTTTGCAGGCGGCACTGAGTTGGAGATCCTGATCTAAGTGGGTCTTGCTTTGAGTGGGAGTTTGCACCAGATGACCTCCAGAGGCCCTTTCAACCTAAATTATTCAGTGATTTGGGTGTGTGTGTGAATGTGCTTTCAATGAAATAAGAAATGAAATAATATTCATTGGGAAAACAGCCCTACTCAAAGCACAGCTAGGGATTCCTTGGTGTGGGAGTCATGCCCAGCCCACCAGAATAGCGTGGTTCATCTGACCAGCAGCCGTTTCCTGGCACTGTTGTTCCCAAAGACTCCTCACCTTGTCATATGACTGAAGGCCTGTCCCTGAAATGGCAAAATTACATATAACAGCTGCATGTCCAAGCATGGCGGGGCAGAGGGGTGTGTGTGTGTAATTTACTGTCAAAAGACCAGATCAGCATCTGTCACGTACTGACAGAAACATTGACTTTGTCACATGGTGATGCCCATATCCAGCATGTGAGTAAGGATACCAGCATTCAGGTTGTGCAACAGATGCCTTTCTGATCACTGGGGAGATGGGGATAGAGCAGTGGGGCCAGTCATGCAGCCAGCTGTCTGCAAGGATCTCTATCAGTGCTATAAAGTATGGTAGTAACTCCAGCATCTGCATCCCTAAATCCTGTCCTTCCAGCATGACTCAGACACAAAATTAAACTGTAGCTGGTAAGTGAAACAAGGTGTGATGCTCACCCCAATATACTACAATATTTTAACTCACATCAGCTATTATTGAAGACTGCTGCATAATAGAATAGTCCTGTATAACAGAATATTCCTGTATAATAGAATATTTTGCTTTTGCAACTGCTTTTGAAATTGCATGTGACAGTCTAATAAGTCAATGCAGTCCCTGCTTACTTGAAAATTAAGCAATCTGCCAGAATATGCTACCAAATGTTTCTACTATGTCTAAATATGCTTGGGTTTAAACGTGCCAGCAGCGTCTAGAAACACTTTTGCTGACCACTGTTTTGTTCTTCAATTCACCCCAATCCTTATTAAGTATAGCCATTTAGAAAGTTGACTCTCTCAGTATACAATTCCACTTGACAACTGTGCACTAAGATACCAGTTTTAGCCATTTCAAAATCTATTTGAAAGAAAAAGTGGTATAAAATGTTGATTGAGCAGTCCTTTCTAGAGCACTGGTAAGCAGAAACTTGAATTGCTTCCCATCCTGAACAATAAAACATCTGTGCAGGATAAAATTGGCTCATCAATGTTGAACCAACATTGTATTTTATAGTATGTGTTCCAATGATAGGAGACTTTCATAAAAAAAATAGAGAACTAGCTCACTTGGGAAGGGAAAGAACCCAAATTTTCTAAATCCTAGATAACTCTATATAGCTTGATTGTGAATACTCTAGTGTTTCACATAATCCACATTGTTGTATTTAACATGTTTTTGCTTTGACAGTCTGTAGTGGATTCTTTAGCCTCAAATATTAAAGAGCCTAAATAAAAATGCTTTTTCACTGGGAAAATGAGCCTGTAATGATCATGCTTGTTTACATTTCTTATGTTTTATTGGTTTAGGCTCAGTTCTTTAATGGGGGTGGGTTCAAAGAGCAGTAACCTTCCACAGACTGGCTATGTCTCTTCTACTAATATTAGGAGAAATCCCATGACTGAATCCTTATAACCTTCTTCAGTTCGTCAAAAGTGAATGGCATCAGGGGGCTCTTTGCTTAGGAACAACATGTCACTCTAGAAACAAACCATACTAGGAAGAGTATCCTTGAGATTGCTAACAAATATGCTGAGAAATGCTCACCTTTTCTGTCATATTTTGTTCATTAAGTGGTGAGATTGATAGATTAAATCCTGAATTTATTGATTAAATTGAGATCAGTTGTATCACAGATCACCAAAAAAAGCAATAGTTCTTTGCTGGTTGCTGCCTTGTTGGAAGAGGAAGAAGGACATTTCAGTATTTCCTGAAAAGGAATACGTCTTCCTGCACTAACACCACCAGTACAAACCAAAAGAGGGAGATGGCAGCAGGGAGAAGTATTACACATGTAGCACTCAGATTTGATTCCTCACTCTTTGTGAACTGTCTTGTCATCTCTGCATATCTGTGTGCCTTTTTCACATGCGTGACTCTTGCTGTGATGATCTGTGAATTAAAAACATTGTCCACATCTGCTTGCTTACCTCAGATTCAAATACAGATCATGCCAGTCTTTGAACTCTGTCAGCATTTGCAGGTAAAACATGATCCTGAATTCATTCGGGATCAATGAGGTGAAGCTGCACACTAATATATATAGAATATTCTACTCTTTTAAGGGTGTTTTAGTGCCTGGCCATAACATCTTGTTAATGATGGAACTGCAACCGTAACGTTGTATTTGCCTATTTCTTTAGTGGATTCTAACTGGATGGAAAGAGAACTAAGTAACTGTCACGTGTCTCCCCAAATGATGCTTGAAAATGTGTGGCTCTTTAATAAGGATATGAGTAATTTGTGAAGAAACATTGCTGGGTGTTTTCCTAGCCTACTCCTTAGCATTTTAGAAAGAAAAATAAAATCTAGAAAACAGAAGGAGAACGGTCAAGTGTCAGAGAGCGGAAGTTGTGTTCCTTACTTTCCTGAGCCTGGGCAAATAGCAAACCTTTCCCCTTTCTGCACATCAGTTCTCTTTGTACTTGAAAAATAGCAGCTTAGTTTCATTAGCCTTTGTAAAAAAAGCTAACATTTGTTTTTTGTCCAGAGTATTAGGGAATTCTGGAGGGTTTTTGCATTCAGGCCCCCTTACCTAGCTCCAGCAAGGATTTATTTAAAAAGCTGAGAGCCAACACTGTTTCTTTCCCTTCAATCCATCTGGCTGTACATCTAATTGCAAAGCTGCAGCTTGGGACTATTTCCAAAAGCGAGCTGTACTCCCTAGATGAAGCAGCCCCTCATTCAGCTGCCCTGTTACTCCTTTTAGATGAAAATCTCTGAGAAATCAGTTAGTGATCCTTACTGCGCTCCCATGCTCACTTGGTGCCTGTGGTGTTTCACACCCTCCGAAGTCCCACATCATGCTTCACAGGCTCTGAGCACACTCCGCAGCAGGGACGCTATGGCAGCTGAGGGTACCTAACGGTGAGAAGAGGTGGCCAAGGCAGCAGAAGAGGAGAGCTGCTTTGTGGGGAGTCAGAGACATTTATTGTTCACAGAAGCAGATCACAGTCCATCTACACTAAAAGGAAAGCAGGCACCCCTTCCTGAGAAAATATGTGAATTGATTGGGGTCCAGCATGGAGGGGGAGAGACTGGTGGCGACTGATTCATGCTTTGGCTGCATCATCACAGGGCCGGGGGCTGAGGTTTTGGAGCTTTTGCTTAAGGCAAAGCATAGCAGAAAGGTAGATGTGCTTTCAAAAATAGTTCAGATTTGTGGCTAGGGATCAGAACTCTTGGAGTCTTACCCACATTTTTCAGACTCTCTGGTGGTTTCTGTCTGTAGGGTTTATGAACTAAATACCCTTTTCTTTAAAAAAAATACAACAAATAGTGCGTGTGGGAGAGAAATGATTCTTGACTGTAGGAGGAACTGCAGTGTACATATAGACAGGTGAGTATTAACGTATACTAGACTGAAGCGTGGAATGAGGACAGAATGGCAGTGAACAAGGACTGTTTATTTCTTGAGCGTTGCTTTCTGTTAAGCAGCTCTTTGAAAGTCAAAGGAACATTGAATCAAACTGGAGTAAAGCAAAAATGTGCAGCAGCTTGCTCAGAAGTGAAAAGTGCTGTTGTTGAAGCACTGAGCAGATCTAGCTGGAGCACATTTAGGTAAGATAGAGCATTACAATGGCCAGCACCGGGCTAGAACAGCTTTTTGTCTGAGCATGTCTCCGTAGCCTATAGCATGGCACACCGTATACAGCATGGGTGCAGCCAGAGGGTCCTGTACTTTTACTGATAGGAATTGCAAACATAAGTAAAGCAAGAAATGTAATTCTTCAGAAACCTTTTAGCCTATTTTTAAAGAAGAATAGTCTGGCATAATTTCCATCCTTTAAAAATGCTTTCCCCTGATGAATTTTGCAAAGGCTACGTTTGAGATATACACACCTGTTGGCAAAAGAATAACAATTTGTTGTTATGCTAAGCTGTTCTCACTCAGACACATTTGGAGACTTTACTAGTTGAAAAGACTATCAGGGATGAGAAGGTGGGGATAAAACTTACCACTCTTGGGTTCATAATCATTCTAGCCAGAAGAACGTGTCATGCCCTTTGGTGCACTGAAAATTTGCCTTCAATAGGCAAAGCAAGGCTCGCAACACTAGTTTCTGCTTGGTTTCTTTTAACTTGATAAAATGTGTGCTTGTGGGAACAAATGATGACCAAAGTCCCTGTGCAGATCCATTGATGAGTTATTTTTGGTTTCCTCAGATTGTTTTATTCATAGAGAAGGAAGAAAATGAAGTGTGGAATGACATAATGCAATAGTTCAGGGAGCAGCAGCCGGCTGAGCCATCTGAGCCTGAGGGACAAGGTGGATCTGGCACTGTGATCAGAAGAGTATGCAGGGCTACATAGTTCTGGACTTAGAAAATGAAGTGTGTCCTACTGACAGTCTGTCATTTTGCCTGTTGGCGGTGGGGAGGGGAAGGGACACATTAGAAAGAAAATTTGGAGAATATGGGTGTGTAAACACAAATTGCCAGAAGTAGCTATAACAACTGTTAGCTGATGAGCTGGAATTTGCTAGCGCCCTGTAAATAAAGCTTCTTGCCAGGTAGTTGAGACTGAAAAGTACAAGCTTGACATGGATGCTGTGTAGAGAAACAGCATTATTTAATGAAGAAAGTCTTATGAGGACACTGATAGTTATTCTCAGAGTATGGCTCAGCTCACTTCCTTGTGTTATGCTGTATTCCCTTGTAAATGCAGTCCTGAATAAATGACAGACTAAAGGGGAGTGGGTTGATGCCACATGGTGGAGAGCAGTTCTCTGCCACACCATCATTTCATTTCTCCTGTTTTCATGCTTTAGCTGTTGGAGGCAGCTGATAGAAGTAATGCAATTGTACTTCAAGCAGCAAGGCAAGATTCTCCATAGGAACCTTTTCCCCACACTTGGCAGTTTGAATCTCTTTCCAGTGATAATTAATCAACAAATACGCAGTTCAGGAGTCCTGTGAATTTACATCAACTTGGTCTTGGATGGATCCTGGGAGGAGAATCCTGCAGCTACTTTCAGCACCGATTTGATTTGCTTCTGTTTTGTGTAATCTGCAGTTATAGCTTATTATCCTGTCTCTACTACATGTGGTAGGAAGCAGTCTTGTGGTAATGCAGTGCTCAGATATGGCTGAGGTTCCAGCACAGATACACTCTGTTATTGTACGGTCTTCCCTCAAAATATATTGGATAAGAAGGTGCCAGTCCCCTGTTAATACTGAGCATTGGCAGCTGTAGTTTTCTTTTCTTGTCCATCTGTGTGAAATACATGTGGATTCAGTGGGCAGAGGATTCATGTTTGCGCCTTCTTTACTGGTGAGCTCAACCTGTGCTGCTGCTTATTGCAGGTGCTGCTAGTCTATCTGGGGGCAAGAATGCGTTGGGAACTTTGGAGTCAGCTGTCATGCACTACCCTGTTGGAGCCCCATCAATGCAAGTCAGTCTGCATGGCATGAAACGTAATGTGTCGGATCTGCGGCTGCAGCTGCATCAGATGAAGCAGCTACAGGTATGCTTATCTGGGTAATGCCAGGAAAGTGGGTTGCCAGCAAATGCCCTTTTCCTTCCTGCCTGCCTGCCTGCCTGCCTCCCTCCCTCTCCCTCTCTCCCTCTCCCTCTTTCTCTCTCTTTTACTCTTTGTGCAGGAGTGATTCTCAGTAGCAAAGTTCTAGCAAAGGGAAGATCCAAGTATTACAGACACAAAAGCTTATTCTGCTCTGGCATACACCACTTGCATGGTCCGAGAGGTATGAGAATTAGGTCAGTTTAACTACTGCTGCTCAGCAATTGAGAAATAACTTCATTTCTAGCTTCGTTTGATGACTTTAGACATTAAAGCAGTATTTATATTACAGTAATACCAAGTCTGTGATTACAGTTTGGACCCTGCTATGTGCTGTATAAACATGTTGGAAGAGCCATGTTCCTGCTCCATACTGTTTACAGTTGAGACAGTTTTTAAGTTCCTGAATAAACAATTTTGATGCCAGGAAACCCAAATGTAGCTGAGGATCAGTAGATATGCATTAAGCCAGAATTTGAGTCCTGTATTTACAGAATCCAGAAGAACAGACAACTTGAGCAGCAAGGAAAATAGATATTTCAAAAGCTGCTGCAAAGGTTTGTTGTGCCCTACTTTTATTTACATAGTACCAGTACCTTCCTAACACCCATCAACACCTCAAAACCAGCAAGAAACAGTAAGAACAATGAAGAGTTAACCGAAATGTTCTGTTGACACATACCGTCATACTGCAAATGCAAATATATGCTGCTCATCTCAGAGACCGTGAAAATAAGCGTATGCAGCTGTACAGGTCTTCAGCCCTTCATTTAATTGGAAACTGAAGATCACTGTGTATTGTCTCAGAAGATGTGAAAGGAGGTAAAGCAATTTCTTGTAAGACAAAGTAGACAGCAGGGGAAACTTCAGTACTCTGCCAGTCCTCCTTGCCTGGAAAGTGACATCACATGTTTGGTATTGTAGGGCTGCAGCTACTGCTATTACGACCAGGGTGGTTTTGAATATGGGAATGGTACTATGTCAATCTTCATTGATTTGCTGATTAATTTTACAACAGAATAATGATAATACAGGTCAGAATTCAGAGCATGTTTTGCCTTCACTTCCTTAACTAAAGGAAATTGAATTATGAACCAGTCACGGGGCAAAAGAGCAGAACAGTGAGGTAAACATCAGGGTAAAAAAAATGTGGCCAAGACTGAAGATGCTGTGGCAAGGTCCTGTGCTCAGTTTGCTGGTAACGGTTGTGCCAGCCAGGGGACCTCTGCCTGTGATACAGCACCCATTATTTACATTTTCAGTTTAGGATGAGTATGTTTATAGAATCATATAATTGTTTAAGCTGGAAAAGACCTTTAAGATCATCAAGTCCAACCGTTAACCTAGCACTGCCAAGTCCACCACTAAACCATGTCCCTAAGCACCACATCTACATGTCTGTTAAATACCTCCAGGGATTGTGACTCAACTGCTTCCCTGGGCAGCCTGTTCCAATGCTTGACAACCCTTTCAGTGAAGAAATTTTTCCTAATATCCAATCTAAAAGTCCCCATATGTTCCTGTAGCAAATGTATCTTTCAAAACCTGTTCCCAGCAGTGCTGCCTACATGCCGGCCATCATGGTCCCATCTAATTTTGAGACTCTGGCTTGGGTTCTCTGCCCTGGCACATTATGTACAAGTGCATATTCCTCCACATTTGTGCCACAAACCACTGCAGCCCCTCTGTCCTATAAACCCATGTGCCAAACGCAGCTCTTGGCAAATGCCTGTGGTCTGGCCACCAGCTGTGCTTAGCCTGTGGCCTTGTAAAGTGGGATGGAGGTTGCAGTGCTGCGCTGGAGGCAGTGAGCGCATCGTTCTCACAGGGCCTGCTCACCGAGGAGGTGGCATTTCCCCAGCTGCACCTTGTCTCCATGGCCCTGCCCAGGGTGGTAACCTTGCTTTTGATCAGATATAGCATTATGGCACACAGGAGTGAAGAAACTTGTACCATCTGTACAAATCAATGCTGCCAAGGAAGTCTTGAGAAGCAAAAAAGGACATATCCCGAGAGTGGTCATTAACTCTGGCTGATTCCCCTTATTTCAGAAACGATAGTGAATTTGGTGCATCGTGCTAGTAGGAAATGGGCAAATTTGTGATAGTCAGATGGAAGAACCTGTAGCTCAAGGGAAACTTTGGTATATTACATATAAATTACATTCATGAGAGTGAGTTTTTGTCATGGCTTTCCTGAATGGGTGGAATTATTTTGAAAAAGAACGTACAGTTTGTAGGGCAGCAAGTGAAACAGGTAGTGTTTTAAACTGAAGAGTGTTGAAATATCACACTTCTAATGAAAAAAATTTGCACTATGTTTTTTGGAAAATAATTCTAAATAAAAGGGAAAAGTATTTTTCTGTTTTTCCAGGTTGTTTGCATAATAGGTTTGACAGTACTTCATATTTTTCACTTTCACTGTTTCTCCTGGGTTGGCAGTCAGTTTGTTCCTGTTTGTGTGAATTTTTCATACAGTGACAGACTAAAAGAAACAATTTCAAAGAACTGAAAATGATGATTGCATAGGCACAAAAGTTGGCAGGATAATTAAGAAACAGGAGCAGGACATAAAACTATATTTAATACTGTTGATAGTTCAGTTTTCAATTTATGATATCACTATAAGTTCTTACTCATTTGCTTAATAGAATCAGAGAAACACATGAAGGAAAAGACCCGTTCATTCATGTAGCCTTTGTCTGTGCTGGCAAAGTCCTCTTTTTAAACATACCCAGCAGCAATTGATTGATTCACACACCAGTTAAATGTGAAGTTACCAGATGCAATGAAAAAGTTAAGGCTGTTTCAGTCTGTGGTTGGATTTTAACCAGAGATTCTTGAAATAAAGACATTTGCATCATGGCTGTTGTTCGAGGTTAGGTACACTTCTTGCTACTCCACTAGCATCTTCCTTAAGTGCTCTGATTTTCAGTGATACACAAGAAAGACTAGTTTCATGGTGCCATGGAGGTTTCCTCATTGGCAGAGATAGGCTATAACCCAAGCCTGTGTCCTGGATGCATTTGTTGTTGGGAAGACTGGAGCCCATGATGAATTCAGTGGGGTTGTTCATTCTGCACGCCCAGATAATGAGAACACTTAGTGGCAGGTTTGAAGCAAGCCTTAGGGTGCGTGTTCATGGTATGTATCATTAGCTTATGTGTACATTGGATTTTTTTTGTCTATTCCTTCCTTTCTTTAATTGAACTCTTTAAGAGAAAGCATTTAGATATGATTAAATTTGAGCATTAGGAATGTGTATGCATGCATGCTCTTCCGTCACTCAATGTATTATTTGCAGGGAAATGAGTGCTGTGGAAAGGGTAGAAAATGTAGTAATAATACTGTGATAAATGGTATATGATAGTCTCACAAGTGTAACTTTGAGTTAGAAAATCAAATATGTTTTGAGCTGCATTATAGAACTGGTGAGACTGCATTTAATATATGTATGGTAACAAACTTCAGGAATTAGATCATTAGATTCTACAGAGATCCTGAGCTGCAGGCAGTCAGTCGGTGTTTGTGGCTGTGCACTGTAGTGTGTGGGGAGGTGGGTGGCCCAGAAGCCTCTCCCAGCAGGGCCTGGGAGGCTCCCACTGGACAGGTCATGCTTGTCTCCTAATGAGAAGCAGGGCTGTGAACTAATACTTGGTTTTCCAGTTACCTATCTCATAGATAAGAATTGGTTCAAAGTGAACTGGTTATCAGATTATTCTTGAAGTGGGTGCCAGGGGTGGTGCTGGGGTACTTGCGAGAGAGCAGGGATAGATAATGGCTGGAGCAGTAGCTGAAGAAGAGGGACAAGGTGGCTATCTGGAGAGTCTGGTGAGGCTGGGAGTGAGAGCCAAGGTTAATGCATGTAGGAGAGGATGCTAAAATTCTAAAAAAACATCTTAAATTTCTTTCTGTTTGATTGCTGCTTACAGTTATAAGTCAAGTTAACTCTAATTAGCAAGAAATTGTAATTTGGTGGTGACAGGAAAGCCTGCATTGCTTTTCCTTACCTTTGGGCACTTGACTTTGGAGCTCGAACACTGTTTTAAAAAAGTTTCTTTTCAAGTGTGAATGTCTAAGATTGTTTATTTGGCTTGTTTTCAAGCAAACTTAAAGTAGAAAAAGTTCCACTTGTGGAACCAGCATAACTCTGGCAAATCAATAAAATTCTTCTACTTGGTAGAGTAACTGGCAGAGGTGGCAGACGAAAGGTAAGAATCAAATTTGGTTCCAGAACATGGAGGCAAATGTGCTGTAGTGGCCAGAGACTGCCTCCTTTTCCTCACCCACAGCTCTTCCCCTCTGCTCCTGCTCGCCCTGCCTCATGTGGTCCTTTGCCTGGTGATTCTGCCCTGCTTAAATCCACAATTACACCTCTCCCCTGGTTCCATCTATTCTCTCTCTGCACCCACCTGTACATCTCCCTTCTCATCTTCTGTCCCTGTTCCCCAAGCATGAACAAAACCATGTTTTCCAGAACTAGCCAAGTGTTGCATGAATTTTCATAGGAATGGCAAAAACATCTCTTTGATACCAAGATGAGTCATTTCCCAGACTTCAAGAGCTCAGTCTAAACATTGAGGCTTGGGAGTCCTCAACATACAAGCTTCTTGAAATATTGCAGAGTTATATTTTTATTCCCTAATCTTGTTATCAGAAATGGATGAACTTTTATGAGTGAAACTTTCTAATACTGTTCAAGCACTGCATAAATGGAAGTGACAAGCACCTTAGTTGTAGGTGTCACTACAATAAATATAGATCCCCTATATATCCCCATAATAGGAAAAAAAGTGTATCTGCCATTGCATAATCTCCCCCACCACACACATACTCAGTATTACTGGCAGTTGGTGTTACCACATGAGGAACATAGATGACTTAAATTCTGGACATCTGAGATTTAAGTCTGACTCCGTTACTGACCTTCTCACTGAGCTCAGATCAGTTGTTTCACATTTCCCAAGTCACTTCCCTGTGTGAAATTTCCCCACATTTAAAGAGCTGTGAACAAACTGTGTAACTGAAGCATTACATGCTCATTCACTCATTTATTCATTCATTTGTTTTCCTTCTTGAAAATATGGCACAATGTAAGAGATGTGTGTCTCAGATAGCTGTCTGACATCACTGTAAGAGGTTTTAATTTATCAAACCCAAATGTTAATCCCATAGTGGAGAAAAACAGACATATGCACTATCTTCAAAAGAATCCAGTCTGGTGTAAAGCAACTGACAATGTTTATAACTTTGTGCTGTTTCAAATGTTTTCCAGCTTCATTTTTTTCCCTAACAGCTAACACTTATCTTCAGCTGAGTTTTGAGCTAACACCTCCTGCTTGTCACAGCTCAGACCCCACCACACACTTTCAAAGAAGTGTTACCCTCCCTCTCATCTCAGTTGTGTCGCTGGAGAAGGCAGAGTCAGGCACAAAGGCTGAAGAGTTGGGAGGAGACAGTTGAGTTTATTCCTCTAATTCCCATACTGATTGGAAAGAATGACCTGGGCAAAGGCTTTTTTTTCTCTGATTTCTGTGAGTTCTCTTAAATTAATTTAAAAAGAAGTTTTGTTGCATTATACATTATACTCTCTTGTAGGTAACCCGTTTTTGTGATTTTTCCTATTAGGTAGTGGTTTTACTTTATATGTTAAATGTGGTTTGGCAGTAAAGCCTATATGTTTAGGAGACATCAAGGATGTCTTTAGAAGAACTGTTTAGTTGCTGGTTTTAAAACTGGAATTTCATCTCCCAGTTGACACAGGTGTTAAGATTTTAAAATCTTACAGTATGAGAAGGCTGCTGGGCTAGCAGAGTTGTGTTCATGTTGCCTATATCCTAAAGCTGCGACTAGATGGAGCCCTGTTTATCACTTTGAATCTTGTGATTTGCATAAGAGACAAACAGATTTGGTTTTGTGGGTGTGGGGCATGGCTGCTCTAGGGCTACTCACAGAAGAGTACAGTCCAGTTTGTTTTCTTAGCTGTGTTTTGCTCTGCAAACTTAATATCAGGAAGAAAATTAATGCTTTAGATACTTAACATAAGGCTAAGACAAGAAAGGTGTGGCTTTTACAGTTCTCAGAAAATTACTGTATTATAAAGGGGGTCTTTTTGGTGGCTAAGGGAGTTTTTATGTATTGCAGATGAGCTGTATATCTATACCAAATTGCACTGTATGGCACAGTCTTTCCTCTGACACTTGAGAGACTGAAAAATTCCATTCTGAGAGCAGCAGTGCGTTCCAGCCGTGTCATTAATGTCTAGGATTATCCACCAGGCATGTATGGGCAGTGCCATGCATAAGCTTACAAGCTAAGCGCAAAGTGGAAGTCAAGCTTCCGGCATTCTTGTGAGGCATGATTAATTCTTGATTCATATGGGACTGCGCAGAATAGAGGGTCCACAATCCTTGCAGAAGTTACGCACTGAAGGTGGTGTACTGATCCAAACATCTTTTGGGAAGTTAGATACACACATTAGAAGATAATCAGATTTAGGCTTTTCTCACCTCCAACACTTCCGCATGGAATAATGTTTATAGGTAAAGTTAAAGAGGGAAAGAAGAAGGTGAAAACTCTCTCATGCTGTAGGGCTGTTTATCCCAACCTATTTCTGAGCTCTGCAGTGCATTCTGTTGCCAGGGATGTCAGTCAAGCAGGAAAAATTGAAGTTGATTTCTTTTGTGCAACAGCTGCAGAACCAGGAGATGCTGAGGGCAATGATGAAGAAAGCAGAGCTGGAAATCAGTGGCAAAATGATTGAAACAGTGAAGAGGCTTGAAGATCCTGTGCAGCGACAGCGCAACCTGGTGGAACAAGAAAGGCAGAAATACCTCAACGAGGAAGAAAAGATTGTAAAGAAGTTATGGTGGGTTGAGAAACCTCTTAGAATTCGTTGCTTTTGCCTGGCTTTTTCTTCCATAAAGTAGTATCTTTAGTGAAAACTTTAGTTTACTAAAACTTTAAACTTAAAACTAGTAAATCTTTAGTGAAACTGCACCTGCATATGCTGTTTTAGCTGTGTTTCCTTGCAGTCATATTGACTGTAAAACTGTGCCTGTGTTGACAAATCACTGATCCTGACTGGCAGTCCTTCTAAGCACAGCCCACTGGGTGAGTACCCAGGTATAAAGAGTTTCAACCGCTTCAGAAGTCCTCTGTAAAGGTACAGATGACTGTAAGAACCATGACCACCTCCATGTTCTGAAAGCCTCCCTCTACCCTAGCTCTCACCTTCAGCTTTATGTATTACACTTGAGGGAGGAAGGGAGGAATTTCCTCAAGAATAAATGGATGCAAAGGAAGGTAATGAGTTTGGCTTTAAGTATGAAAGTCAGATTTCAATAGTAAGTGCATCAGCTATTGCATGGAAGAGGTAGAGGAAGCTCATAAATGAAGGTTGAAGTTTAATTACAGTCAGCAATGCCAGTCTCCATCTAAAATTTACCCACTGGCATTTCCATACACTTAACTGCAGATAAAAATACTTCCCTTTTTTTGTTGTTGTTGTGTAAAGGTTCTTTGTAAGATTTTTTTTTTTTCCAAAAACCTTTGGCCTACCAAGACTGGTGGGATCCAGTTGTTTGTTTTAGCCCATGTTCAGAGTCAGCAGGAGACAAGATGAAGCTGAAATCAATAAACAATTTAACTAGTTCTAACACTCACATTTGTAAGATGCTATGTAACTGTATTTCTCATTTAGTTCACACCTGAAGAATTGTTCCATAATAGGGCGAAATTTTATAGTCATCTTATCATTGGAAATGATGATTGAAGAGCCATAGGAGTACAGTTATTGACAGCTAAGGAGAATAAATCTTTCCTGTTGATTAATGTGTTGTCACATGAATACGATTTGCAATAAAAATGGTGCAGCTACAAAGGAGAATGTTACTAAGGGAGTGTATTTTTTTCTGTGAAGAAAAGTTTAACGTGTAGTAATAGTCCATGCTGGTATATATAACCCTCTCAGCTGGTTTGTAGTCTTAAATAGCATTGTGTTGTAGTCATAAGTAATCACCTTCCTGTTCATCACTTTATTCCTGTGTACCTCATTGCCTAGTTTCTAGATTGTTTGTTCTCTGTGGAAAGAACAATTTGTGTGGTGGCTGTTTATCGCATTGCCTCACAAAATGGATACTGAGTGAGGTCAAGTGCAAATGGCATTAATTGTTACAGCTGGTCATTTAGGATACAACTTTGATTGCAATATGTCTCTTTTATCAGTGTTTGGATTTTTTTCTGTTCACAGAGTTTCTGCTACTTCTGTGCTACTTCATTTCTTAAAATTACAAGACAGTGTCTTTCTTTGATCATTCATAGGCTGTAAATGTTAGTTCAACCCTTTTAGAGACAGGCTAGAAACAAACATTAAACCACAAACAATTATTTTTATCAATTGTGTCCAATGAGATTTCTTTGTTGTGTAATTGCACGTTTGCAGGATCAGAGCCCAAAAGAAAAAGCACATCTGACAACAATGCTTTCAGTTCAACAGCTGATGGCTCTTAATAATGAAGAGCATACATCACAAAATTACATATCAAATGCCACGGGCAGTATTCAGAAAAAGGTTAACATTCTATATAGGCAATTTCAATTAAGCTGATCCCAGTTCAGATATATAAACAAATACAAAGCAACAGGGCAAAAACCCTGCCATTTCTTAGTCTTTCAACTGTTGCCCTCTTGACCTTTGGTAAATCACAGGACTAAATCAGTAGACTGGCTTCATGTGAGACAGGGGAGCTTAAGGATTTCTGCAATACTTGAGAAAGTGTATTTATTACTCTGAAGTGGTAAATCTCATCTTAAAAAGCTCTCCTTTCTGCAATTTTGAAGATTATCACTGGGAAATAAAAAAATAAAAATATTGGTGGGTTCATGTTGTAAACAGCAGAAATGTTGGTGTACATTTCAGAGCAAGTTTTCAGCTGAGCAGCTATTCATGATGGTGCCTACAGAAGTGTGCCCATGTGTGTCACAGCTGTAGCAGGACTACAGTTCAGAGATACCTAATGAAATCTAAGCAACACTGTTAAATGTAGTGTTTATTCACACTTGTAACAGTGAAATACATACTCAGAATTAACTGGGTAGGTTTTTTTCTATCTAGTCTTTTGATTCAACATTAGAGATGTCATATAGGACACTTTTGGGGTTGTAGGAACTAGCCTTAAAATTTACCAGACCAAGGACAAATTATGATGATATGACACATTGACTAATGAAGTATTTATGTTGTGAGGAACGTTACAGGTATGACTACTTGTCCTGGTTTCAGCCAGGATAGAGCTGGTTTTCTTCACAGAAGCTAGCGTGAGACTGTGTTTTGGATTTGGGATGAGAAACTGTTGATAATGTGCTCATGTTTTGGGTTGTTGCTGAGCAGTCAAGGACAGTCCAGCTTCTTGTGCTGGCCTGCCAGCGAGCAGGCTGGGGGTGCACGGGGAGCTGGGAGGGGACACAGCCGGGACAGCTGACCCAGACTGGCCAAAGAGATATTCCCTACCATACGACGTCATGCCCAGTACATAAACTGGAGTTGGCCGGGGGGCGGAAATCGCTGCTCGGGGATGGGCTGTCGATCACTGGGTGGTGAACAATTGCTGTATTGGGCATCACTTGTTCTTGTACATTCCTTTGTTGGGTGCCAAAAAGGACTGTCATGGTTTAGCCCCAGCCAGCAACTAAGCACCACGCAGCCGGTCACTCACTCCCCCTCCCCCAGTGGGACGGGGGAGAGAATTGGGAAAAAAACCTCGTGGGTTGAGATAAACACGGTTTAATAGGACAGAAAGAAAGAAGGAAACAACAATGATAATGCCAACATTATCAGAAAATAATGAAGAGTATCAGACTTTTTAAGGAGAATAACTGTGCTCAGTAAAAACAAAACTCCACCTAGCAGTCTTGGAGAGCCACTGGTAGCTGATACTTTGGAAAGGATATAAGAACATGGCAAAATGCTCAGAGTGCATCTCTCACTTTTAATGGCTTACTTATAGCTCAGGGATTTTCCAAGTCAGAGATGGTATCTTCATATGCAAAAGCTCTGTGTCCTGGTTTCAATTGGAATGAAGTTGGTTTTTCTTCCCGATAGCTGGTATAGTGCTGTGCTTTGGAGTTGGTATGAGAATAATGTTGATAACACACTGAAGTTTTAGTTGTGGCTAAAGTCAAGGACTTTTCAGATTCTCATGCTGTGCCAGTGAGGAGGTGCCCAAAAAACTGGGAAGGGGGACAGCTGGGACAGCTGACCCGGACTGGCCAAAGAGATACTCCCTAGCATATAACATCACGCCCAGCAGATAAACTGGAGTTTGCTGGGGATGGGTATTGCTGCTCGGGGACGGGCTATCAATCACTGAGTGGTGAGCAATTGCTGTGTTGGGCATCACTTGTTCTTGTACATTCCTTTGTCGGTATTATTATTGTTGTTACCATTGTTTTTTCCTCCTCTCTTGCTGCCCTATTAAACTGTTTTTATCTCAACCCACAAGTTTTTCCTGATTCCCTCCCCTGTCCCACTGTGCAGGGGGAGTGAGTGAGCAGCTGTATGGTGCTTCATTGCTGGCTGGGGCTAAACCACGACACTCTGCATGGATTGTTTACTTTTCGTTAACTTAGGCATTTTTTTAAGTCTGTGTACACTTGATTGTGTACAGCATCTAGCCGCAATGCATTCTATAGAGTAATTCTTTTTAGGGTAGAAAGAACCTCTTTCTGTTTGTTTTTGAATCTTTCATCTGTCAGTCAATCCCCAAACTCTTAAATTATGCATGGCAGAATATTCACCCTCTCTATGCTAGTCGTGATGTTACAGATGCTCCCCCACTCCATTTGCTGATCATGCCTTTTCCAGCCTGAAAAGTCCTGGTCTGCTTACTTACTCTTCTTGTAGGAGCCATTCTATACGTTTTGTCATCCTTGTTGCCTTTCTACATGCCCTTTCTAACTCAGCTGTACATGTGTGAGATGGGAATGGGGAGAGAGGAGGGCCCTGCAATGGCTGTATCTGACATAGGCGTGCCATGACTTCATGCAGTGGCATGGTGGTGGTCCCACTGTCCTCATGTTCTACATGAGCTTTCCATTACAAATCCAACATCTCACTCACAAGGGATGGTATTAGTTCGAAGTTCATTACTGTGTATAAAAACTTAGGGTTTTAGGAGGTTGTTGCATAACACATGTGAGCATATTTATCCATTGGTCCACTAATTCTTCATTGCTTATTCTTTATTTTGGTATCTATCGATCAATCACACCAGTCTGGGTGTCAGTCTCACCAGAGTACAGTTCCCTGGATAGCCCCATCCTCTTTCAAAAAATGTGTTTGTATCATCTATGACACTTTCCACTACTCTGGTGCCAAAGCAATTATAATCAAGAAGTTAGACACTTAACATTGATAATTCAACTGTTTCACCCTCGAGCTGCTATTGAACTCGAGGGTAAATACCATATTGCCTGGGTGATTTGTTACTATTAATTTTGTCAGTTTATTTTGTAACCTGTTCTACTGATACTGCAATCTGAGACAGATCCCCTGATGCTTTTTTGCCTAAAGAAAGATCTCAGCCTAAGAGGTTACCTCGGCTCCCCTGTGTAAAACACAGATGCAGAAAAATAATTTATCCTGTATTAGCCTTCTGAAACTGCATTAAGATGAGTGTCTTTTTAGTTGTGTTTGCTCAGTCCAATCTATAAAGCCAAGTTTTTTCCCCAGTTACAGAAAAGAACTTCTGGAGACCACTGGATCTGTTTCAACCTTTGTCTCTGGAGGACTGAAGTTTCTTTTCCCTTGTAGTTAGCAACATGAGGCAGTGTAATAGGGTACCCTTTGAGTAATTTCAGGATCAGTTGTCTTGTTTGATAGTATCACTGTGTGGAATCAAAGGGGTTTATGATGACCGTTCCATTTCTGCTCAAAGAACAAAGAAGAAAGCAAGCCACTCTCTGCTACTTGGAAGTCTTTCCTTTATCGCTACATTTCCAACAATCATAAACCTACCAAAACATTGTAACATTGTTCTGTGTTTTTCCTTTCTCTTCTTTCCACTCATGAACAAATTTAAGCTTCTGCCCTTATCTTTTTTGTTGCCTGAGTGCCCATATCAGGGCACTAAGTGTAGGGAGGATGCATGGCTGTAGAGCACCGTTCTGGAGGGCAGGAGCCTTTGTATTGTAGTGAGTGCCAGAAAGCTGAATTCTTTTCCCAGCTCCTTCCTAGACTGTATCTGTGCCCTTTATTGCAAAGGCAGACACAGAGACAGCAGATACCTGCATTACCGGGGCCTCTTCCACTGGAAAAATATCCTGAGAAACGTTCCCTTGCTGCCATCGTGTGGTCCCTGGGATTGTTTCCTGCAAGTATGCTTGTGCGTGGAAATCGTGACTCCCCCAGTCTTTCTCAAGGCAGAGTCTTTGGGAGAAGTGATGTTAAAATGGGAACAGGTTCATTTACCTCCACTTGTTTGTGATCTGTTTAGAAGCAACGTACGATTCTTAATTCAAAATTGTTTTATAGTTTCTAAAGTTCTTAGTCTTTGGATTGAAGTGCACTCTTTGCTGTGTGCACTTGGTGTTCAGATCCTGATACTATTTCTGTTTCTCTGTGTATCAGAAGTACTACTGTATTGCTATTTATTGTTCTGTGTGTCTGTGCTTCCACTTTAAATTGACCTAAATGCAGAATGGTTCTTCAAGGGATTTTCTCCTTTTTATCCCTATACTGGCCACCTACTCCTCTGTCTTGCTCCTTATGTCACCTATCCACAGAGATGGATCTAGGAGGTGACCTGGCTGAAAATAAGTAATTTTCTGCTGGATTTGCATGGCAGTGCTGGCACAAGGTAAATGTGTGGAAATGCAAGACCTGTGGTTGGTGCAGAAGGCAGCCTTCCCCTACCCCTTTTCAGGCAATCAGCCCGTATCTTGGTTCTCTTACAGCAGTTGCAAAACTGCTAACAAACTGAGTGGATCTAAGAAATGAGGCCCAAAATTAGGTTAAAATGAGTAGCCGATTTGTCAGTTCACAGTTTGCTTTGCATTGTTTTCTACCATGCAATTAAACTGCTTCTCAGAATATTCCTGTTAGTAAATTTGGTATCTTAATATAGACAGATTTCTCTTAGAATAAATATTCAAGAGATGATCCTTTTAAGGTATTTGCATGGGTGTTTGTATAGTTGCACATAACGCATTTCAGGTTTTTTTGAGAAATATGTATGCTTCTGTGTGGAAACTCCAACTAAAGCAATGTGGTCTCAACCTTAAATGGAAAAAAGTGGCTTCCCCCCAAAACAAAAATGAAGTTTATGTGTCTGAAGGATTGTGAAAGTTTACGTGAAGTATGCAAGCACTGGAAAAAAATATTGGGAAAGGTGATGAGGAAGCATGAGATGGAGTGGGAGGAGATACGGGACAGCACTGGTTGGAATAAACATCTGAAGTGATTCATTCTGGAATCCAAATGCTGAGAAAGAGCTGCACACAATGCACACTTACTGTTTCAGTCTGGCTGTCAGTAGAAACAGGATCCTGTATCCTGTCTAGCAGGACCCGGCAGATAAACAGGGGTTTGCATCAAGGATCCATTGGTGCAGGTTTTTGGGTTGTTACTTCACTGTTGGGCATTCCTTTGCATGTCATCAGCAATGAGAAAATGCAAGGTGCAAACCAGTATGGATGTAGTGGTACGGTGTGTCTGTACCCGTCTAGGATTTGCATCCCCGGAGGGCTGGCTGTTAGATGTGTTTCACCACCCCACCTGCCCTTTGTAGCGCAGCTGCCCTGAGGTGGCAGCATTCTCACCTCCCCTCATGGTACCCTGCTGTTTTTTCATCCTGTGGTGGCAGATTTAAAGATTCCACAGTTGAGGTTTCTGGTTTAGTTTAGTCCATTCATTTACATATATTTGATTGTAGTATGAAAGTCCTGCTTACATTCTATGTACACTTACTTAACTTTGTTTTGCCAGTGAGCTGGAGGCATTTGTTGAAGACTTGAAGAGGGACTCCACTGCTTCCAGCAAGACAGTTACACTGAAAGATGTTGAAGATGGAGCCTTTCTTTTGCGTCAAGTGGGAGAAGCTGTTGCCACCCTGAAAGGTATGTACTTTTCACTTTTGGTTACTCTCTTTTAACCACAGTGGGGGGGTTAACTTTCACTTCCAAAAAGATTTAAAGTTGGGATTAAGCAGCTTGTTGCATGGCTCCTGGAGAGAGGTAGACACTCAGCTATTTAACATTCACTCCATCATGTTTCTCCCCAGGGCTTTTACCATTTCCTCTTGAGCTTCACAGGTGTTGTCTTTGCAGGAGAGTTCCCGACATTGCAGAATAAAATGCGTGCGATCCTCCGGATTGAGGTAGAAGCTGTGAGGTTCCTAAAGGAAGAACCACACAAGCTAGACAGTTTGCTGAAACGTGTGCGCAGCATGACCGATATCCTTACCATGCTCAGGAGGTGATTTTTTTTTTTTCTTCAAAACTAGAGATTTTCCTCCAGCAGGGATGGAACAGCTGTTGGGTTTGGGTCCCCCCCCTCTACCTAGGCAATTTTGAGAAATGCAACTTGCTTGCAGTATTTTATAAATTCTTACTAGAGCCCTCTCAAGGGAGATCAAATTAGCCTTTCCTATACTCTGTGCAGTGGTTCTGTTCTGACCACCAGCTCCAGTCATCGAGATCTTGTGATTGAAACTAGCTCCCTCTGAACTCAACACTTCCAAATTTGGGAAGTACCTGGATGAGAAAGCTTACAGACTGGCATCAGTCCTGTATCTGAGCTACTTAACTGTAGGCATTTACAGCAATATAAGCTAATAGAAATACTCTCTGACACTGAGATGTACATCCCCAGAAATGTAACAGTAAGAAATAAAACAGGAAACGATTGTAAGTGGATAAAGATAGCCTAAACCTTCTGGAATATAGAAATACTTTTCAGTATGTTTGTGAACTCATGCAAATTCTTTATTCGTTTCTTTGCCAGGAAAGTATGCTAGAGAAAGTTTAAATATTAGATAAAATTTGTGTCCACTAAGTGCCAGTGTTTAGCTATGTTTGTCAGAATATATGGGCAGCAAAGGACTGCTGATTTATATGAGGCAATAGACATTGGATTTAATTCCTACTCAAAACCAGTGAATCAGGCCAAACTGTCAGTGGTGGTCTCAATTTTACTTCAATGACAAGAAAATGTAAGTCATAAGCCTATTGTGGCTACCATTATTCTAAGGAATGTAGGGTTGACATTGTTTCCATATATCCTGGAGCATATGTAAAATGGATTTGCCAGTATGGGCAGATGGATAAAATGGTTTATATAACAAGTCTTCTAAGAGCTGTCACTTATTTTTCCATGTAGATAAAGATCTATATCCTTTCATATTAATTTCCTTTTCTTAAAAATGACTACAGTTATTCTCTGTCTCACCCTGTTTGGGAAAAAACCCCAGTAAGCTACAGGTGCCAAAGTTTTACCAAAAGTAACTTTTTTCAATGAAATTATGTATTAAACCTCATAAAGTCTGTTTCATTAATGGAAAAATTGATAGCATTTGATGGCTAGCTATACCCCAAAACTCAGCCATTTCACAGCTAGCTGCCAGAAGTAGTTGACTCCCTATGTCCTCAGCTCATTCTGCTCCAAACTCTTGACAAACAATATCTTGTGATGTATCATTTGAAAGCTTCGTTTTGGCAATTTGCCAAAGTGCTACCTCACATTCTATGTAACTACTACTTTCTGTGCTAGTAGTCCAGGAACATCTTGTTTAGCTAGATACAGTGTATAAAACTTAAGTCAACTGATTTCCATTCTCCCTCTGAAATCAACCCACTGTAACACATGGTTTGGTCAAAAAGTGCCAGTACATCCATGAAGGTTTGTAAACATTTCAAAAGGCAAAAACATCCTAACTAGAGTGGCCTCTCTAAAACTCTGAGACCCTGACTCTGAGAGAAAGCTATAAAATCACACAGCTGAGAGCATCAGGAAACAAAAACCACCATTTTGATGTTTTTGATATAGGTGTTTTTCCCTTGCAAATGTTTATTGCTAAGTATTGCTCATGACTCGCCTGTATGCTAACCATGTGCCACGCTGTTGTGTTCAATTTGGCTGGGCAGACATGTTACAGAAGGACTGCTGAGGGGTGTGGATCCAACGCAAGCCGTGCAATACTCTGCTATGGAAAAGTCCACTGCAGCTGACGCTCTGAAAAACCAGGAGGAACTCAAGCATTCCCAGGGACATGCCCAGCAAAACCTCACAGCAATCACGTCAGAGTCCCAGGTGTCATCAGTCAAGTCAGAAGTTGTCCCCTTCTCAACAATGACAGTCCATCATGTGCAGAGCTCGCCTGTTGTCATCCATCAATCTCAGCACTCATCAGCCCTGGTCAACCATGCCCAGGGTTCACCCACTGCAGCCAGCCACAGCGAAGGTGTGCCGGTGGGCGGCCACCTCTCAGCCACCCCACCAGCCTCCCTGCAAGAGCCTGCAACAGGATCCCAGCCCACACAAGCCACACCAGCACCACAGGTCTCTGTCAATGGCACCACCATGCAAAGTCTTTTCATTGAGGAAATTCACAGTGCAAGTACCAGAAACCGAGCTGTATCAATTGAGGTACGGTGTATTCTACTCAACCAGTTGTCCTCTCTTTGGGTCTGAGCTCCCAGTCTCACTCCTGAGACTGCAGGTGGGATTTTTCAGATGCATTCTGGGGGTTTATATGCTTAATGCCTAACTACATGGTGCACTTCTGAAGATACCCTCTGATTTTAAATGCAATAGGATAATAAAGTGTAATCAAAATGAGTAACTGTGTTTAAGGAACCTTTATATATTAAAAAAAAAGTCTTTTTTGAAATACCTTATTTTTGAACAATAACATATGATTCTCTGGCAACACTTGCATTAGTGGATTTCATTCACTCTTTAAATCCCCGTATCCCTCATTATGGAGAGGTAAAAGTGAAAGACTGTGAAGTTCCAGAGATTTCACACAGAGGTGCTGAAAAAACCCACAAGTGAACTCTCATGTCTTATTACAGGCATGCACTTTAATCACCAGTGTGATGTAGTAAGGCAGTGACCCAGATTTAAATTTTGCCTTTGTTCCTTTAGTGAGCAGTGGCCACTGTCAGTCTGTCATGTGTTTGTGACATATCTAGCACAATGGAAGTCAGAACCAGCGTACAATTAGTGTTAATATATTTCCTCTAGTTGCTGACTAGAACCGAATCTATCCATGTTGACCTATAATGTTTACACATGGATTTTTTTTAAAGAAGTGATCATAACAGAAATCAGAGCAATAAATAGGTGCTTTACTGTTTTGGTCTAGAAAGCGGAAAAGAAATGGGAAGAGAAAAGACAAAACCTCGATCACTATAGTGGAAAGGAATTTGAAAAGCTCTTGGAAGAGGCTCAGGCCAATATAATGAAGTCAATTCCTAACCTGGAGATGCCTCCCCAGCCAGCAGTCCTGCCTAAAGGGGATGCAGTGGAAAAGCTAGAAGTCTCAGGTAAGGTTTGCTAGAGTAAATGGTGCTAAAGAATTGCATATTGTGAAAAGAGAGGTTATTTTTCCTACTTTCTAGAATGGTTTCTGTTTACAGATTTCTGTGTTCTTGATCATACCTGTGAGTATGTCCTTGAGGAATAATGCAGGTCCTGTGGACAGGATGCAGTGATTTTGCAGATGCCAGTGTGAGTAACTAGCTGAACACAAGTTTCCCTGTACTGCACCTGAGAGAGTGAGTTTGTCCTCTATAGATAAGGACTCCTTATGAGCAGGAGAGTAAGAGTACACCTTGCTTTTGACAGAGCTGAGAGTATCTGTATACTATACTATATCTATATCTAGTATACTGAGTTCAGTTTTGCACTTAAAAGTTTAGCATTATAGAGAGCTCTGGAAAGAACCACAGAGAGTGTGAGCACAAATAACCTTACAATCAGAAACCTAAAAAGCTCTTTTTGTAGATGTATTTGTTACCAAAAGAAGATCAAGACATACCTGAGGTTTCTGAGGGTAAGGAGGCCTTTGAACTTAGCAGAATATGTTCCAACAAGTTCCAGAAATTGGAAGCTAAAGCTAGAAAAAGCCTTATTAAAAATTAGCTGTCAAATTTTAACATGTAGAGTAACTAATCACTGAAGTCTAATTATGAACATATGGGATTCTCTGCCATTTCAGGTCTTCAAGCAATACTATGTTTCTTTCTGAAAGGCTGCTCAGGCACAAACTCTGTACATGATACAAGACCTGCTTAAAGAAATCCTTTAGCCTATGTTAAATGGAAAACCTATTTGATCTTTTGCTATTGCTAACTTCATAATCTTAAATTACAATTACAACCAATGTTTTGGATGAGTCCCTGAGAGGTCTGAAAATTACCCGTGATGCTACATAACTGAGTTGTCTTGGGGAGTGGATGGATACATAGGAATAAATGAGAGTGGCTTTCACAGGAAGCATTCTGGCCGTCCACAGCTATGATATAGATATACTGAGTTTCAAGCTGAACATGAGTCAGACTGTGACCCTGTAGCAAAAAAAGGCAAACATCATAATGAGATGAGCAGAAACATCTACAAGACACATGAATTTGCTCAGCAGTGGTGAGCTTTTACATAGAAATTGCCAAACTCAATGTTTTGGACTTCAAGGAAGACTGAACAAATAGGAGGGAGTCAAGAGGACAGTGCTGATAATGACCAGAGCTCTAAAAAAATATGATCTCTGGGAAGCAAAAAAGAAAAAATTGGTTTTGTTTAGCATGAGGAAGTGAAGGCTGAGAAAGGACAAAGCAATCTCTGAATACATAAAAATCTGCTTAAAAAATAAAAGACCAACTTTCTTTGTGTGGGTAGAACAGTTGTAGAAGTTGGCAACTGCAACCAGGAAGATCCAAGTTAGGTATTAGGGAAAAACCTCATAATGATAGGGAAAGTGAAACACTGAAGAAGGCTGTATGAGGCAATGAAGAGGATGTAAGATCTCCATCACTGGAGAGAATAGCTTAGACTAGCACTGATCAAGAATTATATAGGTAGAGCTACTTTGTGATAACAGCATGATGGGGTGTCCTTCTAGTCCTATTTCTTTTACAATTTAACATACAAATCCATGTCTGAATTTATTCAAAGTTTAAGGAACAAAGAAGATGCCTCAGCCAAACCTCAGATTTACCTCATTAGCCAAACATGAGTCAGCTGCAAAATTCCTACCCAGCTCCTTAAGCAATAGTCTACCCAGCTCAGCAGCCTGTCTCTGACAGAGGCAATGGGAGATACAGTCTGGGGCAGCACAGAACCTGGCCACCTTCTGCAGTCTGCTACCATTCCTCCAGCACCTCCAGTTAATATTAGAGGGAATATCCCAACCTCCTCCTTTTTTTTGTATTCATTATGGACCTTTCATCCACTAATTTCTCTATACCAGTTCCCCACTATTGTGGCAGCAAGCTTCAGTAGCTCACTCCCCATCCTGTGAAGGAGCTTTCCTTCATCTGTTTTAAAGTGATTTTGCACCAGGTTCACTGAGTTTCCCACAGTTCTAATGTTCTGCAGTTTGACAAACAACAGCTCTGCATTCACTTTATAAAATCACAAAGGCAGGGGATAAACCTTGATCATATCCTGGAGGTCTCAACTTGTGCCTTGGGCTTCAAATTGCAATCTTGCAGACTTTCTGGTTTCTCCATCTAGTCCAGCTGCTCCCTTCCCAGGCTCATTTCAGTTACCCTTCTCTAACTCCACTGTGTCCTTCTGGAGCCATGGAGACCAGAGCTGCACACTGCACTCAAGGTGTTGGCATGCCAAGGTTGTAAATAGTTGCAAAACGATGCCGTGGTGCTTGTGTACACAAATTCATATAGAATTTGGGAAGAGTGTTTTAAGATCCAGCATTTTGTTTCGGGTGCACCTTTAGCACTGACAATTTGTGGCTAATTGGATGTTTTACAACATACATGTTTAAAATAAATTCTGTTGAACCTCATAAAATAATTTTAGAATTCTGGCACTGTTCAGTGAGCTTACTGGCAATCAACACAATTATCTTGCATAATGTGTGGCATAAATAGAAAATGTCAGTGAAAATAAATACCATATGGGTGCAGTGAGCTGTGACATCTTAAAAAGTGCAGAACACAGTAACAGAGAAGTTTTGTAACTCACATAGTTAACTAATCCACTTCTAGAATACAGTTTTGCACAGTGTGTAGCCAGCAGATTTAAGGAGAAATTTGATAAGACTGAGACATTTGCCTTCTGTTGTGCATAATGAATCCTGTAATAGTAACATAAATTAAGGGAACAGCAAAACTTTTCCTTAGTCTCTGATTAAATGTCTCACATGCCACCCAACTTTTCTATGATTCAAGATGAAAATTTCAGTATCAGTCTGCTGTAGACTAGAAAACTGAGCAACATAAGGAAAGAGAGACCACCTACCTACTAATATAGTGCATAAGACATTTTGGCCATAAATTAGCAGAGTCGTCCTCTGTCGTCTTTGCTGCAGAAGACAGATAGATTACATTGCCAGAATATGTTGTCTCAGCCATTCTCCACCAGAACCCAATTAAGAAACTCTTTTTCCCTGCAAAGCACAAAACAAAGTAAAATTACACACTTTACACAATTCTGCAGATGACTCTGTGTCTAATGTCTTGACTCTGACTCATATTTGTTATCAAGATTGTTCAGTGAAAAATATGGGGAATGTCTCTGGCATGTACATTAGCAATTGGGCTCCTTCATCTCTCTTTGTGCCTTCACATGTGAGAATGCCCTGACTTTTGCAAGTGCTGAGTGATCAGTAGCTTCCATTAAAGACAGTTTGCTTATTTGACTACAAAGGCTGCCTCAAGGCAGGCATTATTGTTTTGAGATCGTTTTATGACATGTTGGATTTTTTTGGTACAAGCAGAGTGGGGAAAATTAATTCCAGTCTGGCTGTGCCTGTTGAAGAATTCTTCAGTCCAGTGAAATGGCTGGTGGTGAACAACTCCCATTTTGTTCACAAAAGCACCAAAAAAGGTTCTGTAAAGTAGCAGTTTTGATCATGGTTAGTCTCTGACTGAGTGAATTGTCCATTTACTCCTCCCTCAGTAAATACGCTAGAAGAACTCAGCCATAAGAAAAAATAAGTATTAGAGGTCTTTTCCTCAATTTTATTCCTCCAGTTTTTTTTCCTTCCCATTTAGATTGAGGAAATAAAATTGTTTAGTAAAGAAAATAGAAATCCAGCTTCAAAGTTTTACATCTTGCCTGGTGGTGTTGCATTGACTGTGAGCAAACCTCATCACAACCTTTCCTTAGTGACTCCAGTTAAGAGGTGTGAGGGGATTAGCCTTGGACAGCCTGTGCACCTGCCACTCACTGACAGTTTCTCTCACATGTGTTTCTCCTTTTTATTTCCCATTTTGAAGATGGACATGGATTAATGTCTTACAGATGTGAAAGAGATGGTAGGAATCATTCTATCTTTGTGCCTTCCATGTCTCTTATCCAGTCTTGCTTTTATTAAGTGTGAGAAAAACTTCAGTGTTCTTGCAGTCAGAGCTGCTACCAGTTTGAGGGTAACAGGTTGAACCCATTAAAAGGAGTAGGGATTAAAAGGAGACATTATAGTCTGCTAAACACCATCTTAGAGGATTACTTGGTTTTACAGCAGCAGTACATCTGATGTCATGAAAAACTTAGTGGTACGTATTGACCAAAGAAGTGGTCTCGTGCATCTGGAAATTCGCTCCTCTTGTAGTCCTGCAAGTGAGTGCCAGATAAGCAGGGAGGGAGATAATACAACAGAGCATTTCTTTGGGCTTAAGCAGTTTCAAAGAACATTTGAGCTAAGAAGGGAACAAAGATGAGGCCGGGTCAGTCAAGGGCTCCGTCTAGCACCAGGGGCCAGCCAGCGCATCGGAGGAGCCTGACCACAGCCTGGGAGTGGGCAGTTATGCAATAACTTGCCCAGAGGGAATACTTAGCCCTAAACAGCTGGGTAATCCCAAAAGCAGGAGGTTTTATCTTTCTGAGCTATATTTATTCCAGCTGTTTGTATAACGCTGAGGAGCTGCAGAAAGGTCATTCTCTCACTCTTGAAAACAAACATTGTAAACAGCAGTGTGAACTTGGTGGCTGTTGCCATGTATGATGCTTAGCCAGTGACACACAAGGACAGGTCGTGACCAATGTCATGCTGCTGCTGGAAAAAATGTCATCCAGTGACAGTGGGGAAGAGGAGGTGGCAGGTGGGTGGGGAGGCATTGTGGTGGAGAAATACCAGTTTGAGAAACTGTTTTTTTCTTGGAAGACTCTCCTCAGAAAGCAAGGGCCACCTTCTCTCAGCTTTTGAATTTGGTATTTGAATCTTCGTGGGTTAGCAAAATATACATATAGGCCTCTTATCATATACAAATGATAATTCCAAGGCAAACAACTTGTGCATTCCTGGTCTTAGAAGAGAAGCAAGTGCAGTTGCCCGTGGTGCTCCCCTGCCCTGCTTAGGGATGAGAGGACTCATTGAACTGGAGAAGTGGCATCTCCAGAGCAATGTTCACATTTTCCCTCTCAGCCTTTGTCTGAACGTAGCTAGTTTTGTCCAACTGTAAGATGGACAAAACCTGTCAGCTCCTCTCCTAGCACCTTGATGGCAGCATCTCCCAGGCAGAACAGAAATGTGCACTGGTTGCTTCAGTTTTTGAAGCAATTACAGAGAATGACAAGAAGCCTCCAGGTTTAGTGTCTTGCTAGTAGCCACGTGAGTGGCCACACCTTCAAAGGAGGTTACAGGGGCACTATCTGTAACAGGATACCCAGCTTAACCTGCACGTTACATGCTTCTTTACAAGTGATTGATTTGCAGAAGTGTGCTGTTCTGTCACAGTTGTACACCGAGGGCTAGAACCCAGCCACAGTGACACGGGGGACAAGAGTTTTTCTGAAAATTTCTGAGTGAAGTGATATGGTTTCTCTGTGCAAGTGCAGCACTGCCTACTTTTGTTCAAGGCGTTTCCACTTGAATCCTAAACGTGTTTCTATTCATATATATTCAGCAGCAGAACCTTTTAAGATATTTTTTCCCTTTCCAATTGAGGCAGAGATGCAAATGCTTTTTTCTCTCTTTCACCTATGCTCACTTTGTGCTGCTCTATTTACTTGCAGAAGAAGTTCCTGATGGAGAACAGGATAATGACAAACTGACCAAGTCTCCACCTCCTCCTCCTCCACGGCGCAGTTACCTGCCAGGTTCAGGACTAACCACAACGAGATCAGGAGATGTCATCTATGCGGCCAGAAAAGAGGCTGCTGCTGTCAAGGTTTGATGATTCAGACTCTAGGCAATTAGACTGTTGATGAGTGGCTGGCACAGAGAAATATTCCCAGGCTTGGACCTGGGAACCAAGTCCATAAACCACAAAATAAGTTGTGACAGAGCTAAATCCTGGAGAGCTACTGAAACTGCTCACCAGGAGACACTACTGTTAGGCCAAATGAAAAAGTAAGGTTTGATCGGTTCTGTTTACAGGAGTCTTGCTGCTCTTATCTCCTAGCAATGTAGAAGGCAAGTTACAGTCTGCTTTCATTTAGAGTGGTAAGAAGATTAAAAATAAAAAAAAAGCGTGCCTTACACAGATTAGGAAGATCAGCTCAGATTTGAGAGCGTTTTTACAGAAATGTTGAAAATAATTAGTTTGTTTGGGCTTCCTTTCTCCGTCTGTTCTGTTTCCTGAAGGAAGTGAAGGGAAGTCCAAGTTAGGAACATGCTATCACATCAGCTATATTGGTTGCTTTTAAATTGATGAAGTAGCAGTCTCCTTAAAAAGGAAGAGGGACCTTGCAACAGGGGGATTGCAGTAGTGTTGAATTTTTTGTGTTTGCTTTGCATCAGGAGGGCTCAACTACATTGTCTGTCCGTGCTTTCTCATCCCCCTGTAGGAATGCAGTGAAGATGCTGGGCAAATAGCACAATCCAAACCCCCTAAAGAGGATCAGGCATTATCTCGGAGCACAGGGCATGCTGTAGCATCAGTTGCAAAAGATGAAGAGGAAGAGGAAGGAGATAAAATAATGGCAGAATTACAGGTATGCCTTTTATGTTGCATGTGAAAACATCCGTGCCCAATATCACTTCTAGGGCCTCAGCATAATTTCTAGCTCAGAACACAAAGGAAAATAGGTCTGCCGGTCTCACCTGGTCCCACTTCATTGCACGGGGTGGTACACGTTTTGTAAGCACCGCTCAAATTTTGTTCAAGAGGTCTGCAGCTGAGTGGTCAAGAATGCAATGGTTACCACTGGAGAATCTTGCATGTGTAGATGGGACAAGTAAAATATTGGTGTGCATTTGGTGTGGTTGTCCCTGGGCTAGCATTTCTCACTTAGTACCAGACCAGTAAGGTGCTGAGAGCCCATCATTTGTGTTAACAGAGTTGGGAACTGGCAGGCTGTGCTCACTTGTTCTGTACTATGGTCCAATGTTTCCTGGAGTGTTTGAACATTGAAACGTTTGCTGTTCCCTGTTGCATAACTGGTACATTACTCTGCCAGTGGCATAGAATCACAGAATCACAGAATCATTAAGGTTGGAAAGGACCTTTGAGATCATCAAGTCCAACCATTAACTCAACACCACCATGCCCCCTAAACCATGTCCTGAAGCACCACATCCACATGTTTTTTGAGTATTTCCAGTGATGGCGACTCCACCACCTCCCTGGGCAGCCTGTTCCAATGCTTGACCACTCTCTTCGTGAAGAATTTTTTTCCTAATATCCAATCTAAACCTCCCCTGGTGCAACTTGAGGCCATTTCCTCTCGTTCTGTCGCTAATTACTTGGGAGAAGAGACCAACACCCACCTCACCACAACCCTTTTCAGGTAGTTGTAGAGAGCGATAAGGTCTCCCCTCAGCTTCCTCTTCTCCAGACTGAACAACCCCAAGTAGCAGTAGTAGAAGTAGTGCTCTCTTGCAGGTTCTTCGCTTGATAGCTCATAGACCGGTTTAGTTCAGTGATGGCGATGCTGCAGTAAAAGCCAACTATTCCAGCTACGACCAGCAAGCTCCAGCTTCCCAGGGGCACCCTCTTTCCTCTTCCATGCCCATATGAGGAAAGGAAATGCGGATCAGCTTAACTGGCTGTAACTTCTGATGTTGGGGTGTTTCAGAACACTGCCACAACATGAGATGATCCCTGCTGCCCACCTGCCAGAAGGTGGGTTTGGTGCTGCCCAGGGAGTATTTGCAGCACAGGAGACCTGGATATTAAGCAGCAACTGTTACGTGTGATGGGTGCACCCTGTGCCTTTGCTCGGCTCTCACCCACCAGTGCTCCAAACAGCTGGTTTGCAGGGAGCAGTTTACCCTTATCCCCCATTTGTGTGCTAATGACTAGTGCAACAGGAGAGCTGAGGACAGTGAAACAGGAGAGCTGAGGACAGTGAAACTGTTGCACTGTCTCCTGTCCCCAGGAGAGCAACCCAGCTGCCTTGCCAGTGGTGATGATGAAGTGGAGGTCAAGGTCTGGAAAGAGGGGGCTGAGGGAAGCTAAGGAGGAGAAATAGGCATAGTAGCTCAACAGGGAATGAGTGCTTAAATGCTAATTTTGGGGACAAGCAATCCTCATTTTAAACAAATACCAAAATGCCAGGTATATTTTAGAAGGTTGGCAGGGTACCATGTTTTAGAAAGGGCAAACTGCTTGATCCAGGAGCTGCAGGCTCATTAGACTGATACCAATCACAGGCAGAATAATGGAAAATCAGGTACGGGATTCAGTCATTGAAGAACTAAAGGACAGATGTAAACAGTTATGCTAGTAAACAGAACAGAACAGATCTTTCAAAGCAAACAAACAACACTCTTTGATCGACTAACAGGTTTGACTGCTTATACTGAATTGTATACCTATAAACATTTTTGTCAGTCAGTTATTTGCTCAAACTTCATATAACATTCTGATAAAAATCTGGCACCGCAGGGTATTAAAAAAAAATATCATAGGACAATTGAGAGCTGTTTGTCTCTGAAAGTGCTGCCCTTGATGCAGATGTTTGTAGTCAGGTCCCACAGGGATCAGCTACAGGCCCAGTTTCACTCTGTATTTTCATCAACAGCCTGGAAATACATTTAAAATCCTTATTGTTTAATCCAGCTTAGTTCAAACTAGTGAAATATGAGAGCAAGGACATGATAGCAATCACTTAATAGTCACAATACACATTCACTTAAGTATAAAGTCCACATGAAGAACAACGGAATACAGGCCAGACCACAACTGCCTGTCTTGGAAAAAAACAGGAGTTGCAGTAACAAGTAGATGGGAGCTCCCAGGTCAGTGCTGTTGCCACAAAGTTAATGTCTGCTTTGGGTGTAGATGTGAGAACAGGGAGTGTTTTTACCTCTGTGTACAGGATCAGTGGGATCTGCCCGGGGCTGCTGCATCCATGATTAAGTATGCATGTGTCCCCTATTTGAAAAAGCTGTTGCAAATATGAAGGTTCAGAAGAGACTTGACTACAATATAGAGATACTTGCATGGGAAGTACCTTTTTAATCTTTCAGAAAAAGGCATACTGATAATCAGCTGCTATAGCATGAAATGTATTTAGACACTGTTATAGATATTTTGGAGCAAAGGTGATAAACCAGTTACCAAGGGAAATTGCATATTCTTTGTGACTTAAAGTTTGAAGGACTTTGAGGATGCCTTTATAGATCATCTAACTCAAGAATACATCACTGGTCTCACAAATGGGTAAGCTGGGGAAAGTCCATACCCTGTGTTATGAGGAGGGAGACTACTTCTTCTAATAGTTCCATGTTGTCTTAGGTACTCTGGTCTATAAACACATACAGATAGGATGTAATGGGAAACCAGAAGAAACTCTACACCGTGATTTTTACACTGGATTTTTTCATTATTGTTACTTTTCTGATTTGGCACAAACATGCAATACATATAAGGAGTCCAATATTTAAAGAACAGGCCCTATTCTAATCTGTAATCAGCGCAATTACTTTCATGAGAGTTGCCAGGAATTAAATCATTTCCCTAATACATGGTATAAGAATATAATCTTCTTGCATGTCACTGTGTGTTTGACTCCTGTAAGCAGTTCCTCATTCCTCTGGCTGGCAGACGTGTCCTGCTTGTACATCTCCATGAAGGTAGACCGTGCCAGTAGAGGCCTGCAGAAATCCCAGTGATGCACGCTTGCAGCCAGCACTGTGCGGTAGTGGCAGTGACAGTTTTGTTCCTCCAGATCTGGGAGCCAGATGGATAGACAAACCCAAAAGAAATGGAAAGAGGATAGCAAGATAAAGGGCTGAAAAGTCCAGGCCATGCCCTGGGGTACATGCGGTGGGAGGCTAGTGGTCCACAAGCCTATACGTTGACACTGTCACCATCTGGAGCATTAGTGAGGGCTGTGGCAAAGACCCACGTCTTCAAGTTTTAATAACAGTTTGTGGGGGGAAAGTGGCGTTATGTAGCTCTTGCATCATTATCAGCCACCAGGAACACAAGCCTGAAGTTTGTCATGGGCTTCCTACTTAAGTTTGGATGGTTTGCAGCATCTCAGTATGCCTTCATCTCCCCATCTGTAAAAACAGAAGTCAAGCTCATGTCCGTGCAGGGAATGTTGAGGTCAACATGATGAGTTAGAGTGCAGTCTTGGCAGAATGGAGGGGATGCCCTATTCCTTTTAGTCTAATAGTCTAAAATCTCTATTATCTCATGAACTTGTAGGTAATATTGTTGAGCTGTGAACGTTAAAAACAAATGCTCTTTGTAGTTGGTCATCTCCAGACATTTCTGTGTAAAAGCTACTTGGTCTTCTGATAACTTGCAGTATTTATTTCCTAGGCTTTCCAGAAGTGCTCTTTTATGGATGTAAACTCAAACAATCATGCTGAACAGTCCAGAAATGATACACATGTTAAGGACATAAGGCCTGGGACTTTAATGCATCACAAGGAAAAGAAGGTAACAAGTGGCATTTGTAAACATGCCACTCAGTCTTGGCATAACCTTCTTTCCTTCAAAACTAATCTTATATCTTGTGTCCTGTTCTCTCTAACCCCCACCTACCACTGCTCAGTGGTTGCCTTCCTTCTATCTCAGTATGGCTCAGAAACGCTCATATGGAACATTACGTCAATCTACATTATGTATGTGTCTCATCAGTAACTATACAAGGGTTGCATGAAGTTTTATGATTCTGTGAAATCAAAATTAAAAGAGGATCCATTAGTTTCTACCAAAGAGATGCTCATACTCCTCAGAACATCCTTCAGTGCCGTTCTGGCAATGAATGGTGAAGCGTCTCTCCTAAGCCTTGTTCTTGTCTCTTGAGGTGAATTAGTGGTTCCTCTCAGTCTCAAGAGACACTGTAGGGAATTTCTGCTTTATTTTGCTTCATTTGTTGGTCCCAGAAATAGTGATTAGATATTCAGAAAACCCATTCAGGTTATTGGAAGACAGAGTCAAGGTGGATGGACCAAATTTGCTCTTACTCTGAAAGTTAATGTCCAAGATTCACTCTTTGGTCATGAGACTTAGAAGTGATGCCCTGTGTCTGGGGCCATAACCAAGCTGGGGTGAATTTCACAGCTTTGTCTGGACTGAGGTTGCCAGTTGAGTTGACTGGTCTTAGTGAGCAGCCAGTGTGCAGGATGAAGAAAACTACAATTATTTCTGCCTTTGCAGGCATATCTTTTAAGTAAGTTTAAGAATAATGAATTGAATCATTGCTGGGCTTAGGGAGTCATGGAGGCATTACAGCTTGTGAGCCAAATGCCAGTTTGCAATGAAGGGGGATACAGTGGGGAAGAAAACACAGCTCTTCAGCACAGCATTTCAATTTTGTCATGCATTTTGTGTGTGTATGCAAATTGGAAATAGCAGTAATATCTTCTCTGATGTGGCATCTAGCTCCCCAAGGATTTTACGGGAGACATTGCAGTTCAGCTTTTTTAACAGAAACTGAGGCAGGGAGAGAGAAGATGACAGAGAAGAACCCAGCTGCCCTGGAACCACAGTGAGCTGCATCTGCATAGGGCACTGTACCTCTAAAGCACAAGGTGACACCTAGATGGTGGTGTCTGATATATTATTAGCATCAAAAGCCATACATCCCCCCAAAGGTACTGCTGCCAGGTCAGGGCACTGCACGCAACGACTTGGCTTCGAGCTGCCCAAACAGCAGTTCTGGTCTAAAGCTGCAAACACCAGGCTGGGTGAGGGTGCAAGTTTATGGGCATGAGTAAAAGGGAAAAATTGCTTTGTTGTGGAGAGTATGACGACAGTGTTACAGAGAAAAAAAAAGTGTGACATATCTCTATTCATCCTCATTACTACTGGTGTCAGAACGAGACGATTGTATTGTTATGCAAAAACCTGGGTCACCACTCAAGACACTGAACATCCTGTAGCACAAATGTTTCTTTGAAAGGTGCTGCCAAATAATTGCCATAAACCACTATTTATCGGAATAACACAGAGTCCAGGAAATTAAGGTTAATGAGATCTGGTTTTGTCATCTGACATAACAAAGTGTTTATTGGCTTTAAATATGGAGCCTTATGGTCATGGTAAACTCATAGAGGAAATGAATTTTATTGTGGTTTTATTTTTTAGTAGAAAGGCAACAGTTCCTAAAATGAGATATATTGTACAGTGACACCATGAGGTGTTGCACTGATGCTTGGAACAAGAAGTAGAACTTGCTAAAAAATGGGAACTCAGCATATCTGCAGGCAACAAGTGCCATTAAATGGCCTGGCCTAATTCTGTGAGCTCTGACATGTAATGGGCCTGGGAGGCACTGACCCCTGAGCGAGTCTGGGCCTGAGGTGACCATGAGCCCTAGTTTTGTTCTGATACCAGCTCTCAGCATGAAGTGCTGACAGCATCAGCTTGCCCACTGGTGCCTTGCTGGCTGTGGCTGGTTTGCGTGATAGGTCCTCCCTATTTAGAAATATGAGGATGTCAAGGTATCCATGGAGCAGCTGCACAGCCTTGTTACTGCTAATATGCCTTTGTAGAGATGAACTGTGACTCTGGTCTATTGACGACTTTCTCACTCCTGCGTTTTGATTGTGTGTAAGGTTTTTCTTTGTAAAATCCTTAGTGTATAAGAAAATATCACACAAGATGTAGAAACTATACCTTGTGAACCTCTGTGTGCATGGGGAGTACATGCACTAGCCAACCTGTGGATCACTCATTAATCTCAGCTGGGAGGGCGACTCTCCTGACTGATTTTCTGCACATCTTGATGCTCATATAAGTATAATTTTCCCTTCTGGTGTGTTAGGAGTCAGCTTCTAGTCTCAAGCAATGTCAGCAGTAACGCTTTTGGCTCACTGCCTTCAGGCACTTGAGGCCAGATTTCGTTCCTTGTTGGCAAGCCATCTTTTGACTGTAGATTTCTCTCTTGCTCATTCACAGGCATGTTGTCTCTTTTGGTCAGTCCCTCATGCTGATGACTGGTGTTTGTCCTAAGTTGTCACTAGCACTTAACAAACCAAGCCCCAAAGAAAAGCCTGGTATTACGAAACTGCATCTCCAGGTGACTTCATTTGAAAATAAAGAAAAAATTTCCCTTAAATTTGCATTGCTGGGAATATACAACTTTTGAGCTGGTGGATGATCTCTCTGTGTGCTGTTTGGAGTTGCTTCTATAAATTAATGTAGCTCAGTGTTTCATTCTGTGCTTCCACATGCGCTGCAGGATGCCACTGGTAATTTTGAAGGAGTACTTTTAAGCTACAGGGACAAGGATTTAGAAATGCTCAGATCATGTTAACTGTGATGGAACAATGCCACTCAGGTGTGAGCAACATTAGACACAGCAAAATGTTATAATTTGAAAATCAGCTTTTACTGGTACGAAACTTCCTTCCGAGGCTAGCCAGACTCTTGCATTTGGCTCTCCGGTGAGCTAGCAAGCCGTAGCGCTTGTCAGCCCTCCCACATCAGGCTCCCTTTGATGTGTCCCAGCAGAACTTTATCAGATACTGTGAATCTTTTCAACTTGCATCTTACACAAACTAGGGATTTTTTTAACTGGAAAGTAAGCGGGTCAAGGTGGAACTGTGTTGGAAACGAGGTAACTAGTGTGCTTTTGCATATCCTGGAGGCCTTGTTAAGATAGGAGCCCTAGGTAACAAGCCATGCTGGCCACATGCATAGCCCAGAGCAGTAATGTCATGTACTGTTCTGCCAGAATTTGGAGTTTTGCCCCAAAGACAGACAGGAATCAGATGACAACTTCAGACAAGCCTCTGCAGCAGTAAACGGAGTGGTGAGTTCATGAGGTCTGCACTTCCCCTGAGAATATGATGATTAATTTGGGGGAAAAAAGTCCTGTAAAGTTAACAGCCCTGAATAACTAAGTAATCCGACTTTCCCCCTTAGGTGTATGGGGCTACAACAGGATCTCCCACAGATAGTGACCATCCTAAAGAGAAGAGGGAAGGGAAAACTGAAGAAGAATTGGGTTCTGATTCATCCAGCACAGCTGACATTAAAATTGGCTTTTCAATGAATGACAGTCCTACATTTAGCAAGGGTTTGTTTGTAGACGGTAGAGACTATTGTAAGAAAAACCTCCAGAATATGAGCACAAACCTGTCTGGTGCCAGTTTGCCAGAGGATGACAAACGAAGAGGGGCTCAAGATATTTTAGGATCCCATTTTCCAGCTGTTGAAACTGGAAAACCAAAGCCAAACTACGGACTCTCACAAGATGCTCGCCAGGGCCTGCCGCAGGGTGAAGCCTTGCAGGCCACAGGCAAGCATATCCCCATCAGCAGCGTTGCCCCTCTCATGAGGCACACGCAGGAGGATTCGGGGCCTCAACCTTCCTCGCAGGAGCAAGAAGTTTCTGCAGTCAACTACAATCAAATTGTGCTAAGACCCAGAGCATCCAGAAGTAACAGTGTGAACAGCATTGAAGAGACAGACTCATCAGCTAGCTCTCCAAGTGAAGACAACCCACCCACAGAAAACATCGCCTTCATGATTACAAAAACAGCTGTCCAGGTCCTTTCGAGTGGGGAAGTTCATGATATAGTCAGCCGGAAAGGTGGAGATGTGCAAACAGTGAATATTGACGTGAGGAAGGATGTGGTGTCGGAGAAGGGTATTCCAGAAAACGCAGACAGCGAAGAGCCAGTAGTGTGTCTGGACAAAAAACCCGTCATCATCATTTTTGATGAACCGATGGATATTAGGTCAGCATATAAGCGACTTTCTACGATTTTTGAGGAATGTGATGAAGAGTTGGAGAAAATGATGACAGAGGAAAAGATAGAAGAAGAAGAAGAGGAGGAAGAAAATGAAGCACGTGAAATCTCTGAGAGCCAGAAAGAAGAGCCACCAGTAGTTAATGACAGAAAAGCAGTCACAGAATATTCAGCAGCTCAGAGTCTTAACAAGCAATACATATTTAACCTTCAGTCTTCCTCTGACCTTGTAGAAACCAGACCTCCTGCAGAGGATGAAAGCACAAAGACAAATTTTAACAAATACCATCAGATCTATGGGCTAAACACAGAAGCAAACTTGGACTCTGCTGATCAGTTTGGAAGCAGGCAGGATTCTAAGAAAAAATTTAAATTCAAATTCCCTAAAAAGCAGCTGGCTGCTCTGACGCAGGCAATACGGACAGGAACCAAGACCGGGAAGAAGACCTTGCAGGTTGTAGTCTATGAAGAAGAGGAGGAAGACGGGACCCTGAAGCAGCACAAGGAAGCAAAGAGATTTGAAATCACCAGGTCTCAGCCCGAGGACAGTGACAAAAGTGCTTCTGGGAAGCAAGAGGGACCCCCGGGAGCTGCAGTGTCCCTGTCTAGGACTGATGAAATTCGGCAGAGTACATACCGTACACTAGACAGCCTTGAGCAGACTATAAAGCAGCTGGAAAACACCATCAGTGAAATGAGTCCAAAATCTATCCCTGAAAGCACATACAGCTCTGAGGGAAGCACTGTCCCCTTCTCAGCCCAGATAGTACCAGAGACCCCACCCCGAGAGCTTGTAGTGCTGGATGAGAGCCGTGCTGGCGTAGAGCCCCCTCCGTCAGTCCCAGCCACTTCACGTAAGGTACCTTAGTCCAAGAAATCAAACCTCCAGCTGCTTTCTAAAATCTGCAATAATCACCATTAAACAAGAGGGTCTTGTGATTTGTTTGCTTCCTTTCAGGTGGCTTGTTTGGGCTCCCCACAAGGTGTCTAACAGCTAATAGACCATTGGGTTGTTTTTTTATTTTAAATCTTTGCTGCTGATTGGTGATGGGCAAATGCAGGGGAGCTGGGTCGAATAACCCGCTGTGTGAAATGACAAGCGTCACTGACATGAAATCCAGGCTGATCAGTAGCTGAGCAGTTTTCTCCATTTGATTCTGGAAATTAACACCTGCGGTGTGAAGCTCCTGAACTTTCCCTGCATGTAGTACTGTGGCTTTTTTTTTGGCGCATGGTGTGCAGTCTCCTCTTCAAGCGCAGCGGTACTGATCACACCTTCTCCTTGTCTCTCCTCCCTGCCCCTCCACTCGTTTCCGCAGGGCTCCAGCACTGCCTCCCAGACAAGCCGGATGCCGGTCCCCATGGCTTCAAAAACTAGACAAGGAAACATGGAGAAAGCAGGCAAACAGCACAAGCTGCAGGATCCACGCCAATACAGACAGGTAGTTTTACCCTAAACCTGGTGTTTGGATGGACATTTCATGTTGTTTGTTTATTTAAAAACTCCAAGTAACTGACTGAGATTATACCAAATAACGGATGCCTGTCTTTCGAATGAGGTCTAACTGGACATCCTGGATCCTGGGGGCATGATAGTACCTACTGATCTTTCTACCATGCTTGTGCATGCATGTCTGCAATAAAACACCTGCTGCTTCTTTGTTTTGGTTGTTTGTTTGGGGTTTTTTTTTAGTTTTTTGTGTGTTTTTTTTTGTTTTAACTGTAGTATTCAGTTGTAATTTTAAGATGACAACTATGTGTTTACTTTCCCTTTGGTAAGTGTGGCGGTTTCTTAGGAGAGCTGGGAATGCTTCTGTTCAGAGACTCTTTACAGGAAGCCTTGGACACTAACCTGTTGGTGTAATAGGTGGCAGTAGATGCACATTAACCCTCCGGCCGGACAAGTCTGTTCTCACGTTAATAACCCAGAAGCATGGCCAATGTAGTCACTGGTCTATAACCCGTAGGTCGCACCTTCTCACAAAAGCTTTGTTGGCTCGCTCTCTCTCTGTGCACTCTTCCTTGGGCACTTTGGTTTTCTACCAGGTCCAGTCCACAGCTGCAAGACTTAGTTCAGGCCTCAAACTGTTAATTCTTATTCTCTGTAGGGCTGTTTTCCCAGGTCCTGATGGTTTATCATGTTACTGGCTTTCTGACAAACTGTCTCCTGCCATCTTTATTTGCAGGCTAATGGAAGTGCTAAGAAAGCTGGTGGGGACTATAAGGCTACTTCCCCTACCCTACCTGCTTCTAAGATCCCAGCCTTTTCTCCCACTTCTGGGAAAAGCAGCTCAGCACCTGCTTCTAGCGGTGACAGCTCTAACCCTCTTAATCTACCTACTAAACCCTCCATTCCTTCCTCTAACCTTCTCGGTCCTCAGACAGGTCGCATAACTTACTCTACCTCCCTCATCCCCTCTGTCTCTAACGGCTCCTCCAAGTTTCAGAGCCCCACTTACCCAGGGAAAGGTCACCATCTCTCGTTCTCACTACAGACTCAAAACGGCCGGCCACCCCCTCCTTCCTCCTCTACCTCCCCCCCCTCCTCTACCTCTCCCACTTCACTGAACCAAGGTATGAAGAGCATCAGGACAATCCACACACCTAGCTTCACCAGCTACAAGGCACAGAACGGAAATGCCGGCAAGTCCACCCCATCCACAGCCAAGGAGCCATCCTAAAGGCTAAGCACAGCACGCGTGCAAGTTCACCAAGGCTTTTTGTTCATTTTCAAAGAATCCGCAGCCAATATTTTAACGAGGGGATGTAACCATTTTGCTGTAATGCTGGAGGCTTAATACTAATCACGTGCTAAATACTGAATTACTACACTAGATTAGAGTGAAGCTTTTTTGTAAAACTCTGTTGCTGTTGTAATGATAAAAGAGCGTTTTCTTCCTATAGGCAGCACCTCTTACAAAAAAGTGTGAAGGTGTGTGAGTGAACTTGAGTGCGTGTGCACAGCGGTGTACTGAGCATGGGAAAATGTATGGTTAAAAATTTAGTAAGTTGTTTTGTATAAAGCTATTTTTCATTATGGGGACTAGAAGTGAACAGAGATATACTAAAGTGTGATTATACACAACTGTAAAACTGAAACTAAAATATTTTTCTTTTATTTTGTTGTTATTTAGCTTTGTTACAGATTTCTATTTTTGTCAACAAATGTCATGGTTCCTTTCAAGATCTTTTTGCCAAAACATTTTGATACTATTGTAATGTACATTTGCAAGTAGTATGCTGGACAGTAAACCTCTACACAAGAAACAGAACAAGACTGATCTTAGCGTGTATGAGGCAATACAACTATTGCACTGCCGTTCAGATTATATTTAAGAATTTGCCAAGCAAAAAAAAATAAATTGTTTTACACATAGGTAGGTGCCGATTAGTTTTTTTCTTCGCTAAATCCACCCTTTTCTTTCAGTTTTATTTTACTGAGACCTGGCAACCCATTAATGTATTGCATTGTGGATTTTAAAATGTACACTTCTGTACTGTTCTGTATACTGGCAAACTTTTGTACATATCTATAAATATATATAAATAAATAAATACTGTATGTGGCTGGGCACATAGAGTAGTTTTACCACACCAAAGTTAATTTTTATGCATGCTTAAAAACATATATGGGGAAGGGTTGAAAAAGATGGCTGTCAGTCAAATAAGAAAAAAAAGCAAGAAGCTTGCATAGCTCATGGTTTTGTAAATAAATTTATTTGTATAACACCATAATGTAATATACAGAACTATGATAAGCAAAGATCTTTACAAAAATAAAGGGCTGCATGCTTATATATTTGTATTTTGTCACAATAACTTTTATAATGGTCTCAATTAGCTGTTAAGCTGTTTGCCTGAAAGAATTAAAGAGTCAGGAGAAAAACTGACTTTTTTTTCCCCCCAATTAAGGCCATAGATAAGTATTGATTTTAAAGTGGGGTCTTCCAAATTTGCCTGGACAAAAGCTAATTGCTGGGACTCCAGGTTAGAAAACTAGCAAGAAAAAAATAAAGCACCCAAACCTTTGACTGATTGGATGAAGTATGATCTCTTCCACCTTTAAGCAGGCTGTTCTTTGTTTTTTTCCTCCTTGTGAAAAAGGAAGTTTCCTAAAAGTGTCATTTCAAGGCTGAGCCCTCAGCTGGTGCATCCCTTACAGCAGGAGCAATTAAAGAATGTAGGTGTTAGCTCATACCTGGTGAACATGACACGCAGCCTGGCTCCAGCAGCTCTCTGCCGAGTGCCACTGCCTCCGCTGGCATGCCAGCCCAGGCCCCGGGCAGGCGCAGGACGCGGGAGCCTCAGCCTCGGGCTGAGGGACGAGCCCGGGACAAGCTGGGTGCCTCCAAAGCCACAGGGAAGCGCGAGGCACAGCTTGGAGCGCTCACGCTGAGCGACCAGAGTGAAGCCAGTTCCCTTCCAGCTGGTACAGAAAAGCGCTGGCTCTGCAGCCTGGCCTGGGAGCAGCTGATTTGGGTGGGAAGAGCCTCTGAAGAACTTCTGTCACGCTGCACACCCTGGACCAGGCACTTTCCAAGGTTGCCTTCTACCTTATCAAGCGTGGAGTTCATTACTGCCTTGCTCTGAAGGGAACACGCCTGACCTAATGCCGTATCTTGTTGCCAAGAAGGGCTGTTGCATGTCCCCACACAACAGACAGCAAAGGCAGAGAGCACCAGGAGGCTGGGTGCCATGCTTCTCCTTTATGGCGCACTGCCAGAATAGAAGTTTAAGGTAAATGATGGACATACAAGTTTTTGTTCTTAAGCAGTTGGTCTGACATCCCCCAGGGAGTCAATACTTAGTGAAAGACAGCAACTCCCAGATACCCGATTGTCCACGAGAGGAGCCCCCCATGAGCCATTGTACAGCCAGGCAGGGTCCCTCACGGCAGGCTTTGGTCCTGGCCCTCCTCCGCCCTGCAGCGCCGCAGCACGCACCCACGGGCCGCAGCGCTGGCTCTGCTCCAGCCGCTGCTTCTCACGGCCTCTCCGGGCCAGGGGCTACAGCAAGCACATTCTCCGTCTCTGTTTAGTTTAGACGCTGACAGTAGTCGTATGAATAACCAGTCGCTGGGTGTGCGGCAGGCAGCAAGGCAGTGCTGTACTCGAGAGGTAAATTATTGCTTGTGGTGGAGAATGTGGGAGTCGCCATCAGGGAGCGAACACAACACCCACTCGCGGCCTCAGCTACGCCGCGACCTGCACGTCTTCCAGCAACCACCACTTTTTGTGCACCTCCATGCCTCACCCTCAGTGCTGGGTGCGGCACCTGCCAGGAAACCAACCACAGTCTCAGACAGCACGTAACCCACTGCACAGGCACCGCTGCTGGAACCAGCGGGAGCCGGGCCATGTTTAACCCTCCCCATCCCACTTTGTACAGCAAGAAGCTGTCGGGCTTTCAGGAACGCAGGCAGGGAAGGGCTGCGCGCAGGCTGTAGCTCAGCACCGGGAACGCTTTCAAGTGCTGAGCAGAGTGTTCAGAAAAATCAGCAAGTCTGTAAACAAATGCCTTGAGCACAGGAGGAAACAGCACAGGCTAGTGCCTAAAAAGCCATGTTTCTCGCTGCAAACCAGTTGTGAAGAGGCAGTTTTGGTGGAGGTGGCTGCAGCCAGTTAGGGACGAGAGCCACCGGGCAGCTGCTGCTGCAAGAGGGGGCTCAGAGCAGACAGAGCTTCCCCCAGCCGGCAAGGGGCTGCGCTCCCCACAGCGCACCGGCAGCCAAAGAGGGGACCTGTGGTAAAGCAGCCCAGCCTCCTTGCTGTCACCAGGGCGCTCCGGCACACGCAACTCCAGAGCTCAGCAGCTCTTGGGCAGTTTAAAGATGAGAGGCTCTTCAGAAAAAAGTAACCCTGCAGGGCACCACGTCCCCAGGGTACCAGACCTGCTACCTGTTGCGTTTGCAGTATGAGTCTCTTACGTGAGCAGCCATCAAGTTTCCTTAGTTTGCAGCGATCCCATGGGTTCAGATGCGATGGGACCTCACTGCTCTGAAAAATCAGAAGTGAAGCTCTTCACAACTCCCTTTTGAGGTGGAAGGAGCTAGAAGGTGAGGAGCAGGACCTTCCTGCTACCTGTTGTAGTCTGAGACAGCCCAGGACTTCACAGCAGAGTAAGCGCCATCCCTGCATGCCAGCTGACTCTACCTATGTGGGCTGCAGCAAAAACGAAGCAAGACAGCACCCAATCCCTGCAATAGGCAGGCCACAGTGGTGGGAAGGCAGAGCAGAATAGGATGCGTAGGCATGTGCAGGGCATTTCTGCCTAGAAATGTACAGGGCCAAAATCCATATGATCCCGGAGCTCCTGAAGGCAGCTCTTCCTGCACGCTTAAAAACTCACAGGTTTGGCAACAGAAGATAAAGGCAGATTTTTATGGTCTCATGACCATGAGCCCCACGTGCATGAACCACTTCAGCGATGACTGTTTCAAGTCATTCCCCCTCTCAGCCATGCATCAAACTACACCCTTCTTTCTGCAGGCTGGCACAATTAATTGCTTGATTACTATCTAATGAGGACAGTGTAATGACCCAGCTTTAAAAATGAGAACACAACTTTTTATAGCAATGAGGCCACAGTTCAAACTCTTCTGTATCAGGAATAGTGTGGCCAGCAGGAGTAGGGAAGTGATTGTGCCCCTGTACTCGGCACTGGTGAGGCTGCACATTGAATCCTGTGTTCAGTTTTGGGCCCCTCACTACAAGAAGGATGCTGAGGTGCTGGAGTGTGTCCAGAGAAGGGCAACGAAGCTGGTGAGGGGTCTGGAGAACAAGTCTTATGAGGAGCAGCTGAGGGAACTGGGCTTGTTCAGTCTGGAGAAGAGGAGGCTGAGGGGAGACCTTATCTCTCTCTACAACTACCTGAAAGGGGGTTGTGGCGAGGTGGATGTTGGTCTCTTCTCCCAAGTAACCAGCAATAGGACAAGAGGAAATGGCCTCAAGTTGCGCCAGGGGAGGTTTAGATTGGATATTAGGAAAAATTTCTTTACTGAGAGGGTGGTCAAGCACTGGAACAGGCTGCCCAGGGAGGTGGTGGAGTCACCATCACTGGAAGTATTCAAAAAACGTGTGGATGTGGTACTTCAGGACACGGTTTAGTGGGCATGGTGGTGTTGGGTTGATGGCTGGACTTGGTGATCTTAGAGGTCCTTTCCAAACCTTATTGACTATGATTCTGTGAGTCTTTCCTCCTGCCTGGACAAAGCAGAGAGGGGTTCTCCTCAGATTGCTGCAGACAGAAAGAGACCCTCGTGCGCAGCTCAGCAAAGGATTCTCCTTTAGCTCTGCAGCAGCATGAAAGAAGTTAAAACTCCCTGGACTGTGGCCATGTCTTAATTCCGCATTATTGGTGCTGCGAGCGATACTAGCGGGGACTGTAACAAGCCCTTCAGAGAGTCTTAAAAAGCTGGAAGGTACTGTACGACTGCTACCAGGTCCCACAAAAGGGATTTCAAACTAAACCATTGATCCCCACTGAAACAGGAACTGCTGTTTGGAACCTTTTTAAAAATCCAAACGCTCTTGCTACTGACACAGTTCATCCGTTATTTCTCCATCAGATCTCGGCTCACCCATGTTCCTGATGACTGCAGCTACACAGCCCCAAGCAAGTCCTCAGACCAAAAGTACTTTCCAAGCCAGTTTGAACCCTTCTGATGATGAGTATAAAAACAAAAAACGGGCAGAAACTGAAATGTTAAGAAATTCTGTTTAAATATTTTAAAAAGCCCCTTTTTACTGTAAGCATGGTCAAACACTGGCACAGGTTGCCCAGGAAGGTTGTGGAGCCTCCATCCTCAGAGATATCCAAAACCCGACGAGCCCCAGCCCTGAGCTGCGCCTGCCCAAGCCCGGGCAGGACTAGGTGATCCCCAGAGGTCCCTGCCCACCTCCGCTGCTCCGCGACCCTGTGGAGCTGCCCATCCCACTGCCCATCCCACTGAATCCAGCTTCCTGAGGAAATACTGGCACCAGCAGTATTCACCTGTGGGCAGGCTACTGCACGCATGCATTTCCCTTCCGGTGTCAATCAGACCATCACCCTTCTCTTCCAGAGGAGGGTAAAAACCAAAAAACAACCAACTGACAAAAAAACCACCAAAAAAACTCACAAAGAAAAAGAAAAGCACCACAGGTAAGGGTCTGAAGTAGCTGATGTTAAGATCAGGGCATAGCAATGGCTCCTAGTAATGGCTGTTATCTTAACTGCTGCACCAGCTGGAATTTAAGGTGGCCCCAAATCTTGGCAGTCTTCAAAGAGCAGAAGTATCAGTGTTTCCCAGCCGCAGATACGCTGCCACATGCCACTTTCTTCAGGCGGAGCTCAGTAATTATCTCCTCTCCCTGATGCACCCAAGATTGCTCCCTGCATCTCCCCGTCAAGTGAAGTGCTTCCCCAGAGCTTCCCTCCCTCCCGCTCTGCCTGCCAGGTTATGTCCTCCAAGACCCGCATTCCACGGAAAGGGCCAGGCAGCGGTGGTCCGAACTGCCGTAATCCCCTTCGTACGCCCCACAGATACCCCCGACTTTTGTCCAAGCTCCTTCTGCAACTGCTCTGCAGCTTCCATGGGCCAGTCGGCCAGTGCAGCAGCAGCAGATATGGAGGCTGCAGAAGCCTTAAGTTTGTATCTGTAGCATTGTTGGCCAATACAATTCCTGTTTTGTGGTTTTTTAAAATTTTTTTTTTAAGTTCCTAGTTTTTCAAAAGATCTTGTGTTCTATTCCAATTAATACAATGGAAGTTCCATATTCTCAAGCATGAGAGTTGGCAGCGATGCCTCTAGATTCAGGAGTTAAAATCATTAGTTATCTGTAAACATAACCAAATTAAAATTAACTTGATCCATCAAAATGGCTGTCAACTCATAGTAAGACCAGATCCCCAGGACCCCTTATGTACCTTTGCAAGTATACAGCTTCACCGAGAAGACCCCTGCAATTTAGTGCGGATGCTCAACACACTCTTAACAAGCTTCTGAAGCTAATGATGGGACAAAATATGCCTCCAGTAAGAGATGACGGTTGTTTGCTGATGAACAGGATCACAGAGGCATCACAACACCGTATTTTGAAATCCCTTGTTCAGATCTTTACTATTAGGACTGAAACAAAAATCATCATCAATTAGTCTGTTTCATAAAAACATATACCTGTTCTTCCTTGCACTTCACACAAATGCTGCTGATGCACCAGATTCCTCTTTGCTCTGGGGGTAAAAAGACATTTTAAACTTTGAAAGGAGACCAAAAGAACATGATTCATTTTTTTTGTGAACTGGTACTAGATGCACGCAATTACGTGGTGAGAACTTTCACAGACCTCAACTGTCACATCTGATGCTTTTCTTCACAACCAATTTTTATAATGATTTCTCACACGGATGAAGAACACAGTAGATGAAAGCACGGGACTGTTACAGTCACTTTGGAAAGCAACGAAGTCTGCTTGCAACCATGTCAGCCTATGCATCCTAGTTACTGTAATTCCTTCTCTTCTCAGTAGCAGGACACCCATGTAAGAGGGAATTTTTCTATGTTCGTGACGTTCATTGCTTATTTACCAAAGATAACAGGTTTAATCCTCTGCCAAGCAAGTGACTGTGTAAGAGCTGGGAATACCCAAAGTGATGAATAGCTGCTTTGTTTTCAAGTAGGTATGCAAGAAAATAGAAGAAAAGAAAAATATAACTGGTAGAGAGTTCACACACAGAAGGGTTTTTAGGGTACAAACTCATCTTTGTAGTTAAAAGTACAGAAAGCCCAAGCCTACAGTAATGTTTTGACTGGCAGATACTGGTATTCACACTTTACGACTTGGGGATGATTACGGACATGTTTTTTTCAGTGCTACAAAACCAGCATATTAAACAGAAAACAACTTGCTACATACCTCAGAATGAGCCTACGTATCAAGATGAAAATATTTAACTAGCTGAACCCCTCTCATATGCTAACCTCCACGGTCTCGTCCCACAAACAACAGACTTTGAAGAGAAGCACCGTTTGTCCAGGAGCAACTGCAGGTTTGTCATCCGGAGGGCAGCTGCTGATTGTAACTTGGAAACGTGACATTTTTTCATTAGAATGAATTCGCATCACGCAACGAGTCACCAAAACAATTTTATTTCCAGTGTTTAAGTGGGTATGCACACAGGCATGATACAGGTTTGGACTCATTAGGTCTTCATGCAGAATTATATTCTCGATAAAAGAAACCAGTTCCATCCAGTATCCACTATCTACACGCCTATGTTACAACATTTATATCAAATCTGGTATCTGAAGAAAAGATACACATGTAATATGTACATTTAAGTTACTTATTTTACAGAAAGATTAAAAATTCAAGTCACATAAAACTCAAAATCTGTATTAAAATTGGAAATATAAAACTCCAATATTTACTGGAATGCCTAAGGAATGGAAGCTCTGTAGCCACCTGTGTTAACATTTGTAAAATGTAATGAAACTCGTTAACAGTAAAATGCATTCATTTGTTTGTAGTAACTTTCTCTAATTTAACAATATGGCACCCTAACAAACCAAATGAATTTATGATGAGGCACTTGTTAGTGACTAAACCAAAAGAACAATTTTTCTGCATACTAATGCCAGGCCAACTCTCAGCCAGAAAACCATGTATACACTACACAGCATGTTGCATCAGATGCTTTGTTCAACATTTGTATGCAGCCATCAAATATACTTTTTCTTAAAATATATATATATATATACTTTAACTTTAGTGTTCTTCTGGCTGTGGTAATGCACTGTGAAGACGTTCCACAGAGCATAGTGATGAAACCAGCCCAAATGAAGGCTGCTAACAACAACAGTACAGGAAAAAATATATATATATGTACACACGCGCACACACACACACACACACACAGTTACTGGGAAGTGTAACAGTAAGTTATGAATTGCTGTAGTGGACATATCTCCCCATTTCAAAGATACTGGTAGAATCGAGATCTAACCACTTGGGTCCCAGACAGTTTATGAGGATGGGCATCAACTGCTGGGCTGAAGTTGTTTTTGTTCATATTTTGATAATTTTCACCATTTACCTGGTCTGGTGGCTGAAATGGTCCCGAAGGTGGTGTTCTACTGACTAAAGTCAAGCTGCTGGAAGAACTGCCTTCATCTGCCTGCAAATCTGCAGATAAAGGCAGATCTACCTTTGATACATCTGCTAAGCTAGTGTTCTCAAGCCTGGGCTTTCCAGTTTCACCCGTATTAAGGTCAGTTGTGCTAGTGCGTAAACGTTCTCGTGCAAGCCAGTCTGAGATTGAGAGGTCCTGCGCTGGACATTTTGGCTTCAACCGATTCACAGCTGAAAGCTCAGATTCTCTCTCTCTGCTTTGATTTGGCTCTTGAGCTTTCCAAGCATTCAGGACACTTATTTCAGCAAAATCCCTCTGTCCTCCAAGCGTATGCCTTCGCCTGATATTTTTTCTCTTCGCAGTCTCTGCAGAGTTAGCTTTTTGATTCCCAACTCCAAACATGTCATCTGCAGATGATTTGAGCCGCAGCTTTAACCTATCTGTAATTTTAAGTCTCCAGGTAGGTTCTTGTTTGTCAGCCTCACTTCTGACTGATGTAGCTAAACTGCTTGTTGATCTTCCTTTTTTCATTATGTCAAACATTTTGGTCACAGTAGGCAAGTCCTTCTCAGTCTTCGCATCCCCTGAACCCTCACTGTCCGTTTTGTGCCGTGCTGACTTTCTCCTAGACAGTGTATCACATTCAATAAGTTTGTGTGAGCTAAAAAGTCTGCGACTCTCTAACTTTGGTGTTGAACTTCCCTCAGTACAACTTACTTCACTTTCTTCAGAGTTCCTCCGACTGGTCTTTACCACTTCTGAAACTTTCCCCTTGGACAGCCTTTCAGCAGCAGCAACAGTGGCAAAGACAGGGAAGTCACTTTCACTGTCCGTCTCCATAGGACGCCCTTCGCTGATCAATTCACTTCTTTCATCATCAGCATCTTCTCCCTTGCTTTCTGTCACTGACTGCACCTCAGGGCTCAGCATACTGGCATCTAAACCAGTTAGATACATAGTAGATGAAGTAGTTGAATAATCTGAGGTGATGGAACTGACATCAGCTGCTAAAAACTCATTGTGTTTAATTTCAGGGCTGGCTACTTTTTTGCATGAGTATCTGTGCTGGGAAGCCTGGGAGGAAGTGCTAAGCATAGTGCTGGAGTCAGACACTGTCTCCTCAGCCTGGGAAGAAGACTGTGAGATAGACATTTTTGGGTTATTTTTCTGTGTGGTTTGCAGACAGCTGAGATTCGGTGATTTCGTACATTTGTCATGGTAAGGCAGTGAAGGTTCCTCTGACAGGATACTTTCTTTCTTTAATGTCTTCTTTTCGTCCTTTACAACATTCACATCTTTTTTACTGCTGTTCTCTTTTTCCTTCAGGACAAACATCCTCTGTTTTCTCCCTAGGTCTCTCTCTCTTTCATGTTCCCCTTTAGCTATGTCCTCTTTTGTTATGTCACCATGAGATTGTTCTGCAAGCTCCTTCTTGAAAAACACATTATCCAACTCATCCTCTGAGCTGCTTGGTTGTGGTTTCTCTTTTGTTTTTTTCCGCTTGCGACTAGCTGCTGCAAAAATGGAGGACACAAGTAGTTCCTTGCTATACTGATCCTTTCCAGAACCCCAAGAACCCTGTTAAAAAAAGAAAAAAGGGAGAAGGCATGATTAGAAATCACAAAGAAACATTTGTAAGCCTGAGACTTTTAAAAAACATATCCCAAGCTACAGAGCAGAAAGCCTATCTTTGACAAAGACTAGTTTGTATATACAGCTATTTGGTTTTCAGTTGAGTAATAAAGCAGGCTCCATTACACCAAGACAACCATTTCAAGATTGGTTTGCAACAGAAACTGCTTCACAGATGAGGTCCCAAAAGCGTGGTTTCAGTCCGTCCTTTCAAGGCATCTTACCTGTGTGGGAAGGCTAATTTCTCAAACTGTTTTTCAGTTATCTTTCATCTTTCAGGCTAAGTTTTTAAACCATATCGATTCAATATCAAAACCAATATAATGAAAGCTATACAAACCCCTAATTTAGGCGCAAATACAGGAAATTAACAGAAATAAACTTCTTCCTGCCTTTTGAGGAATCTGCCTTTAGAACTGCACAGAATAAAAAAATGGGACAAGCCCAATTATTCCATTTTATAAAATCAATTTAAAAGTATTTTTCAACTGCACTGGCATTACCATCTAGCCCCACCTCACAGCTATGCAGCTTTCCTGCTTACTGCCCCACTGTCACCTTTTAAAAGAAGCGGGAGGTTCAAGGCAGATATCACCCCGTCTTTGGCTGCTGACCAGTGCAGTTTGCATACTACAGACTTCAAGAAAAGAACACAGCAATGATACCTACTGAAAAGGGAGGTGGCTCTCATCGGAGGCCTCTGACATAGTAGGGCTGAAATCTGACATCTTTCTAGAGCTCAACAGCTTAGGTGTCAGCTACCTGATCTAACATCCACATTCAGATGTCTAGCCTGCCTCTCTGACCTATGGGAAGCAGACCAGCAGTGGTGGGCTATGCTCAAAAAGTATTTGAAATCCCAATTGTTTGTTACTCTGCAGCACTTCAGAGAGGGAGAGGAAAAGTCGAGGGCAAAGCTATCATCATGGTAACAGTTTTAAGAAAAAAAGCTGGGACATCATTACTAAAAGGACCATCTAGTAATTCCAGACACCTAGATAAAAGAACAAGCTTAAGGACAAAGGGAAAGCTAATGCACACTAGTCACCATCTCACTACTCAGCTGTTGTCCAAAAAGGTGGTACTTTGCTCCACAAGCACAGAATCACAGCCCCCATCTGACAGTGAACTGTTGCAGGATGGCTACTACTGTAGCATAAATGCACTGACCATACAAAGCAAAGCACTGAACAGATACAGTGCATTTAGTATTTTCCGCTCAAACAACTTCTTCTTGGTGCAGATGTCATTCCTATTTGCCATCTCCTCAGAAATTAAAGAGGTGCTGGCAATGGTGAAAACTGTCACTACAGAACTTCACAAGCCAAGGTCAAACAGCCATACAATAATACAGTGGCTATATTGACCATGACAACCTCAGTGAAGGTGCACGAATTTGTTCAAGTGAATGTGGACAGGGAAGAGTTGGGAGAAACTTCTCCTCAACCAACAGTAACAAAAATATTCACGGTTATCCAGAACCTCCTGCTGCATGACAGAGAATCTCCCATGTTCTTGATACAGAGCTCAGATCAGGACAGAGTTGGCAGGACACACATTAAGTCTTACAGAGAGCCCCCAGGGAAACAAGCATCTGAGAAGCTTGCACCGTGACTGCCCACAGGCAGTGCAGACACCTTCTGGACAGCAGGTGACAGCTCTGAACCACTGTGCTGGCAGGCAGGTGCCAATCCAAAACTGACTGGCAATGGACCACTGGGTGTTGGGGCCTACCATTTTCCAAGTGACCACAGCAATTCTTCTCACTACTCAAATTGTGCTCTTGCATTAGCTACTGTCCCCATAAAGGACAGGTGAGCTCTGCACATTTTCCCCATGGTTTGGGAACAGGTACATGTCCTTCTCACCACAAAGGATATCAAGCAATGCAGCCAGCTGGAGCTCCACTTGGAACGTGTCTTGCTGCAAGCAGGGCTGGCTGAACTGTAAGCAGGCCCAGGCAAGCTGCATGCATCCCACACTGCTGCTCGCAGACCCGTGACCGTGACCTGACTGATGCTGTTGCTCTGTGCCGCTTGCAGGTGGTGGTCGGTGAGAGGCAACCTGCAAACAGCGCACTCTCCTGGCACAGGCCATGCGACATGGTGTCCTGGAAGTTGGGATTTTTTGAGGCAGTGGCTGAGCCACCAAGCATCCTCAGAAAGCAGCTGGGCGGCATCTCAACAATGAACCAGGAGGATGCATTAAGTCCTGTTCTCAGCTCAAAGGGGGGCATCAGTGATACACCTAGAATGCACATCAGCATAAAGCTGTATTACGCGCTCACAGCTGACTGAAGTCAGGAGCATGCTGCATTTCACACAGTGCTACAGACATCTAGTGTTAGCAACTATTAAACAACAGCCTAAGGACTGAAAGATTTGTCCATGGGTCAGTCTGTTGTTAAACTGAGGACTGAACTATTGCCCACGTTGCAGTCTTATCCCCCCAACTACTAGGCTGCCCTCCCAAGCACAGCAATACTTCCTAGGGAGATTTTGCACTGCAACCTTTAACCACAACCTTTGGCTTCCTTTTAGAGGAGCTATTACCTTCCGAGGAAGAAAAGGCTAAAGTCTACATATACTCTTCTCAGTGAAATAGGGAAACACAAGTACTGTCCAGGAGTAAATAGTATGCCAACAATGACAGGGAACATACTATATACATTTACCTCTACTAAATGAGGTACAAAAGAGGTAAGCGCTCACAACTACAAGTTTGAAACAAAGCTGTTTATGTGTGCAGCTGACTGCTTTGGCAGATGCAACTAACTGCAAACAAGTGACACTTCTCCAATGTAATGCTTCAAAACTATTTGATGCGAAAACAGTATTACCACTTATTCAAAAAATTCAACGTAAGCTCTATAGTACCTCTGCATATAAGCAATTTAATAAAGCAAGCAAATATCTAACATTTCAGAAGCATACTACATCATACCACAAAATGATTTACCTTAGATTTTGCTGAGTCACTAGTAGCTGAATCTGTGGAAAAATGAGAAAAAGAACACAATTCTGCTCAGTTCTGTGCAATTTTTGTTGTTGCTACAGACAATACTGGACTTATGGAAAAAGACAAGCACAGAACAAAATGTGAAGCAAATAAAAACCAGAACAGAGTGAATAGTCAGAGCTCACAAAGATGCAAGCTGCACCACAGAAAGCCACCGCCATGAAAGGATGCTGTGAATTGTAGGCAGAACCAGCTCAATGATAGGAATGGCAAAGGAGCCCTGTTCTTCTAAATAAAAAACAGAAATACTAACGTTTATTCAATGTTTTAAGTATACAGCCCCTGCAAAACCGCAGCTGAGAGACCTTTTCAGGATTGTACTGTGTACTCTCCTGAGATTCAGGATACACAAAGCAAAATCGAGTGTCTCAGTACTGTTGGCTGCCCTAGGTACAAATCATGGTTCATGCAGTTATATTCTTTTTGTGAGCTTTTGAAGGAATTAAGTCATATTTTGTGTGTAAAACCCCAATTATACATCTCTTACCACCTCCGACTACATATAGGTAAAATTTTATTTTTAAATCGGCTAGATTTCAGCAGCTACCAGTTTTGTTCTTTTCTATAACAAGCACTATTATGAAATGAAAAATGGACACCATAGTTTTACTGTCTCGCAAAACCCAAGATTATACAATTACAAAGGGGGTAGGAAGGGGCTAGCACAATGACTAAAAACATGAACTGGGATGTGTTCCAGCTTTAGGGACTTTCTCCCTAGGAAGAAAGAGCTGAGCCCCCTGCCACACCCCTTTTTGACACATGGCTAATGCTTTATGACTAGAAAGACTGGTAGACCATACCATGCTATTTCTCCTCAGGGTCTGCTTCAGAGATAACAAGAAACAGCAGAAAAACTTTTAAAAAATAGCATTGATCTGTTTAAAATACTCTTAAAAGAAAATTTACAGCACAGATCAACTTTTTTTTTTCCATTTACAAGAAACGGGGGTTTCTGCAGACAAGGCAGCTACAGTGTGGGCAACAGTCCTCCTTCTTCCTACAGTTCCAGCTGTCCATCAGTGACATCACAGAATCCACTAATGACATCACCGTGTGATAGACTCCTCCCACTTCACCTGTTACAACATCAGTATAAAGTGACTGTTTCAGTACGTGCTGAGCAACCCTTTGAAAACTGAAACAAAAGCTAGAGGTGAAGGGATAACATCTGTGGGATACAACATGCTGGGTTAGTGCAATAGTATAGTGAAGGGAGGGGGGGAAAAGTCACCAAAAAAGAGCCTGCAACGCTTGTCCTTAGCCACACCAAGAGGATGGCATTTATAAACAGAAGGAAATCAGCTTTAGTATAGACATACTACAACATACTTAAAAGTGTCCATCATTTGGCAAGAAAACATAACTCAATTTTTTGCATTCCTAACGTTGGGAAGGAGCAGTATTAGAATACCACTGAAGATCAGTCTTTCTGCCATCACAACAAACCACTTTACAGCAGCATATCTGCTTCACCTCACGATGATGATTGCATGGGTTACTGTGAATAAATAAAATAGTATGTGCAAGCCTCATCTTTTAACGATTATATTCCTGTTAGACAACAAAGTTTTCCAAATTATATCATGCATGATTATTAACAATTCAAGTCTAAGAAGTGTTAATGATCTTTTGGAAAAGAGAAAAACAGTTTATTAGTAAAAGAGAAGAGAGAGCTACAGTGAGTTAACAGAGTAGGCTATTCTAGCCTACGGACTAACACTGTCCGGGCAAGAGTTACCTGATACGTCTCCAGGAGATACTCCCGTTCTTCCAATGTTGGTGAGTAAATGATCTATGTTTGGCACTGGCTGAGATTCTACAGTGTTTTCCTCCTGCACTGTTGTCTATAGTTAATAAACAGAGATCTCTTCATCATCGTTTCACAAATAGTTAATTATGATTCAACAGCATTTAGAAAATTGCATTATTCACCTGAGGACACGCTTTCCTCACGTGTTCTTATTTTCCCGTTTTGCTTTACGCTTTTAAAACAAATGCATGGCTTTATTTTATTAAAAAAATCATTACTGCAAGGACTGGAGAGCTAAAAACGTGCTTCTGAAGCACAAACCATACACTGATATAGTAAGAAATATAGAGACATTCTAGAGGCAGCAGAAGCAGATTCTAAACTAAGATAATTAGAACACAAATATTTATGACACAATACTTACAAGAGGTTCTTCAGCATCATCTTCTGTGAAAAACCAGTCATGCTACAATTTAAAATAAAAAAGGTGAAAACCCCACAAGAAACACAAAACCCAAATGTGGAACAATCAAACATGGACATCACTAAAAATGATATCCTGGAGTTTGAAGGATAAATACCAGACCCAAACTGGCCCAATAAGAGAAAAGCTGGTCGATCTGTGTTTGATCTTATTTTTTAAATAATGAAATGCATCCACTTACTTTTTGGATGAGTGTTTCTACAATTTTATATTGGTCTGGCATGTGCGTAACCATGTGTGTCATGTTATCATCAGATGTCCTTACGAGTGTTGGACCAAATACTATTGCCAGGTTTCTTGGTTCCATCTAAGAAATGAAACATTTTGACATCATATATTTATAATGAGAAAATACAATAATATGGGCTAAGTACATTAATATAACACTATTAGTATCTCAGAACCATTTTAAATAAGTACAAATAAAAGGTTTTTAAAAACATATTACTGACTCAGGTGAACGTTACATTACACTAAAACTTTCCTATACACAGCTGCAATAAATGCATCCAGCATTTCTGCAACTCAGAATTCAACATTCCCTAATCCATTGCAAGTAAATAGCTCCACAAGCACGGAAAACTCAGATATATTCCTTACACTTCCAGGGGATTTTTTTTTTCTTTCCATAAAGACTGTTCGTTTTGTTTAGAAACACTGACGTTTTAAGATTTTTTTTTTTTTTTTAATTAAAATGCATTGGTAGTTCCCTGTTTTTTTTTCCTGAAAATATTTACATGACACACAAAAAAAATTAAGCTGGTAATCAAATACTCTATTATGTCTAGTGACAAAGAGCTCATTCAATTTGCAACTACTTCGGAGGAGGCGGCAGCAACCAACATCATAGACCCAACACATCTATTCATGAGACGGACTCAAGAGTTATCCGATAAGGTCACAACATTAATCATCCACTTAATTTACTTTTAATATTTTATCTCTGACAAATAATTCCAAGAAAGCAGCAGCAGAATACTTAGCTCCTATTTTTGCGTACTTCTGTGACTTACAGCTTACTGTTGTGACACAGAATAGACCAATAATACATAGAAGGCAACGTCCTTGTGCTTACCAGAAGGGAGTTGCAAACATAATGACACAAGCCCCTAATGCTCACTTTGACTTCAATTGTGGCCTTTGACAAGTCATACAATTATACTATCACCTCACTTATCAAGCTTTATATATTCTATAGCATTGTTATTTAAACAACATTTATACAGCACACCAAAACCATAAAATGATAAGTATGCTTTAGACATTGCACTTAAAAATTACATTTACTATCACTTCCTTATAATGTCAGCTATAATTCCACTAAAGGTTATAATTTATTTATTTTCTTTATATAAATAGGAAAGAAAAATGTGTGTGTATATATAACTAGAAGGTACTATTTACAGAACTGATGTTGGAACCTACCATATTCATCTGAGCTGAGGCATTTTCTGATCTTTTAAATTATTTAAAATTGGCCATAGGCTCCTCTTATACAGCATTAATCACATACTTTTTTTTTTTCTTCTACCCTGCACATTGGTAGCCAAGTAACAAGTCACCATGTTACCTGCCCTGAGGTACACATCCATAAGCACACCCATATTGTACACAGCTTTGCATTCAGCTGAGAGGTAAAAAAAGGGAATACTATTGTTTGCATTTACTCTGGGATTATAGCAGGCACAGAAGCACTTAACATAATCTAACTCCTCCCCATCCCATGAAAATGACAAAAAGCTATTCTTAGTGGTGGACTAAGACCCTGGAGTGGTGAACTACCACCCTTTACATCATTAATTTTCTTTCTTAAAACCAGTCAAACCAGCATCTATACGATCATCAAACATTCAAGTAATTACAGCAAGTTCTAGCCTTAAAAATTCCTCAAGTGTTCAGGAAGCCAGGCTTCGCACAGAGCTGGTGTGACAGCCTCTGTCAACAGGTTCATTCAGGTCACAGACATACACCTGTACCCTGCCCAGGCACACTGTTATTGGTGTCTACAGGGGATTATATGGAATTTACAGTCTCAGGATAAATTTAGGATGTAAGCAGTTATTCCCACAAGAATTTGTCAGGTCATGGCTTAGACAGGTGTACTTTCTGCTGGGTAAAAAACCGGCTGGACAGCCGAGCCCAGAAAGTTGTGGTGAATGGACTTAAATGCGGTTGCCGGTCACAAGCGGTGTTCCCCAGGGAACAGTACTGGGGCCGGTCTTGTTTAATGTCTATCAATGATCTGGATGAGGGGATCGAGTGCTCCTCAGTAAGTTTGCAGATGACACCAAGTTGGGTGGGAATGCTGATCTGCTGGAGGGTAGGAGGGCTCTGCAGAGGGATCTGGACAGGTTGGATCAATGGGCCGAGGTCAATTGTATGAGGTTTAATAAGGCCAAGCGCCGGGTCCCGCACTTGGGTCACAACAACCCCATGCAATGCTACAGGCTTCGGGAGGAGTGGCTGGAGAGCTGCCCGGCGGAAAAGGACCTGGGGGTGCTGGTTGACAGCCGGCTGAATATGAGCCGGCAGTGTGCCCAGGTGGCCAAGAAGGCCAACAGCATCCTGGCCTGTATCAGGAATAGTGTGGCCAGCAGGAGTAGGGAAGTGATCGTGCCCCTGTACACAGCACTGGTGACACCACACCTCAAATGTTGTGTTCAGTTTTTGGCCCCTCACTACAAGAAGGACGTGGATTTGCTGGCGCGTATCCAGAAAAGCGCAACGAAGCTGGTGAGGGGGCTGGAGCACAAGTCTTATGAGGAGTGGCTGAGGGAACTGGGGTTGTTCAGTCTGGAGAAGAGGAGGCTGAGGGGAGACCTTATCGCTCTCTAGAAGTACCTGAAAGGGGGTTGTGATGAGGGTGTTGGCCTCTTCTCCCAAGTAACTAGCAATAGGATGAGAGGAAATGGCCTCACGTTGTGCCAGGAGAGGTTTAGACTGGATATTAGGAAAAATTTCTTTACCGAGAGGGTGGTCAAACATTGGAACAGGCTGCCCAGGGAGGTGGAGTCACCATCACTGGAAGTGTTCAAAAACGTAGACGTGGCACTTCGGGACATGGGTTAGGGGGCATGGTGGTGTTGGGTTAACGGTTGGACTTTATTATCTTAAAGGTCTTTTCCAACCTCAATGATTCTGTGAATTAATAGCAGTTTGAATAAGCTTAATTCACACTGAACAAGTGCATATTTACTCTAATCCAAAAATCTTCTCAACATAGTAAGGGTCTTTCATTTTATCTACGATAATAAATTACTACCTTACTAGAAATAGTCCTGCACAAAAACTGTACTTAATGAATTAAACGAACCAAAATATATTATACTTTTGCTTCTGATACCTTATTCTTTTCCGAGTTCTCTGCTACTGTCTTCAGGTGTGCAGAAAGAAACTTGAGAGTCTCATAATGATGTTCAGGTAAATCATGAATCTGAAACAAACAATCACTCTTCAGAACATAAACATTTAATGCTAATTTTGTAGTGCACCCACAACACACCTGATTTCAGCTTACCAGTCTCTTCAGTGTTTTCAGGCGTTCAACAGGATCTTCTTTCCTATTGGCATCTATAAAATCTGCATATTTGTCTGTTCAAAAAGGAGAAATTAATCATATATATATGATGTTTTTATATATATGTATGTATACCATGTACATAGACACCTCTCCTCCTGATGAATAAAATTTTATTTTTTTATATCTATGTACACACACACACGAGTGAACTTTAGAAGTCATAAATTAGCCCATTATATTGTATATAATAAAATAAGATGGCAGTGGGGGAAAAAACCAGCTTTCATAGAATATTGCAGCAGTAAATTGCAAATTTTACTCTTTTTTTTTTTTGCAAATTCGCAATTCCTTCACCATCAGATAAATTCTATTTACAGCTCTCATTTAGCTCTACGATCACCACGGCTTCCTGCTCTTTAAAGAAGAAAGAGGGTATTTATTACAAAGTTAGGATGATTCCGCTGGGTTTTCTCTCAAATCATCTGAAAGATGCAAGACAACTGTTGAACAGTAATTCCTAAAGACAAAATCATAACATCAACAACTTACCATTGGTAAAAAGGGGTTCTGGGAGCTTTCTGAAGAAGGATTTCAGCAAACTGCTTATCACATTCAAGTCTCGCCATTTCTACACATTTAGAAGGAAAGGACAGACATGCTTTATATTTCTATAATCACAACACAACCAGAAGTTTTTGGGAGTTCAGCCTGGAAACAGCATGATCGAAGACTTACATCATCATGAACATCAATGTCAGTCATTCCTTTGTTGAGCTCTTCTTGCATACTTGAGATGGCAGCATTATTTCCAGGAACTCTGTAAATTCCTGTGTACTCAAGACCTCTTTCCTCAACGAGTTTGCAGCATATATCAACGATCAGTGGAATATACTGAAGAAAAATAAAAGTTATATATACGTTTTAAAGTAATTAATGTAAAAGGTATTTTAAAAGCACAATGGAAAGAAAAATTGTCCTTCCATACTTTGTTGGTATGAGCTGGGGGGCAGTCATCTAGCCTAACACCAAATGTTCCTACAGCAGATGGCTTCTTTTCGAATGTCTTCCTCATAATGCTTGGAATGCCTTTTCTCCACGTCCCCTTGTCTTTTGGTGGGCTTGTCTCATCTTTTTGTTGTTAGTATAATGCAAACAAGGAAATAAAGAAGAAAAATAAGAGCATGTAAGTCACAAAAACTACTGTGAATATAAGTAACAGATCTGCAAGGATCAAGCGACACCTACAGCATTTTTACATCTTTTACTGGCCCAAAACACTAAACATTAGTCTGCCTTAAACATACCTTCTTTTACTCTTCTGTGATTCAAGAGATACATTTGAACATACTCACACCCCAGATTTAGAATGGTACTGTGGAATTTCAGCATTCTAAGACTAACGGTACATAAATTGCATTTAAAAAGAATTAAAATCTACATTTAGTAATGCAAAATTAAGTCTACTGAACACAGGTTTTTTTTGCTGCACAAAATACCAATGAGACTATACAGCCATGCTCACACTTGTGCAGACCTACTCACTCTATCAAAAATTACCAGATTTTAATCACCCCTAGATCATTGCAAAAGTATTATCTAGCCAAAAATCATATTAAAAGTTCAGTCGCTCTGTTTGCCTCTCCTATACAATTCATGTAGCAAACTACAATTCCCATTTATCCCGTACAGCAAGTCGCCTAATACAATAGTACTTCCTTCTTATTCAAGTATTCTGGGAATATTCTTTAAGCAGACTTGACATTTTCGTAACATCTGCAATTTAGTTACATAATCTGTAGCATAGCAGGAACAAAAGGACATTCGTTGGTAACATAAACCAGAATCCACTCACAGCTTAAATTTAAGACTGAGTTGTTCAAAAGTGGTTGATCAAAAGTTATTGCTCAGCTAGTTGCCTGAATTTGTATGAAACGTCCTTACAAGCACATTCTGATTAGAAATACCATACATTCACACATTCTGGAAGAAAAAAGGTAGCTTGTGACATTATTTGATGGAGTTCAGTAACCGATTTAAGTTTGCAGTGCCAGCTCATCGGACTTTTTCAGAACTCATCAGGCGTTAATTTTGTTCTGGGGGAAAAGAAAGTTTCAATCCCGTATTTTAAAAATTAAGATTAAAAAAAAAGTTCTCTATTTCTAAAAGACTTCAGTGGAAAACTTTGGTTTCTGAACAGCTATTGAGCATATGAATTTACCTTGTTATTTCCAAGTCAACTGGAGACAAAAGTTATGAATTACACATAAAAGTATTTCCAAAACTTGGCAAAATTTTGGTCACACAAAGGATAACACCTGTACCTTACTACTGTTAACTACATGGAGCTGTAGGAAAAAAACCCAATACCCTCTGGAGAGAGGACTGGAATAAAAAGCTTCAGGGATCGGAGAAGACGTGCAGTATATCTAAGATAACATCTAAATGAAGTAGTTGCAAGAAACAAGTGATTATAGCTGCAGCTTAAAGAAACCTGGTTAATACTTGGTTTGCATCTGTATATTCATGTTCAAAAAACCTGAGAAAGGCATCTTGATGGCGTCACACTAGGGCTGTAAGGAACTAAAGAAATACACAAAACATACAGACCTTTAGTGAGAAGCTTCCTTTCAGACTCATCCTTAGGAGAATGAGGACTCTGGGTTCTCTGTTCTGCTTTAGTTCCAAGCAGAGTCTGTCTGATACTTAGACTCTGGCGAGGTGTTTTGGGAGACGGCTCCGTTTTGCTGCTTGAAGAACTGAAACAAGGTACATTACTTTGGTAAAAAGAAGCTAGACAAGAAGTCTACAAAAACTACTGCCAGCGTATAATTCACTTACCTCATCATTGTACTGTATTCTTTAATCCTTCGACTAATTAAATCTCTACTAGTGACACCAGTATCCTATAAAACAAATTGATATCTACTTTACAATCTTATAAAATACCACAAGTATTTTTTACTTTAAGTATACAAATAACTCTTCCCATCACACTGCACATGAAAAATTAATATTTCAGTATAGTTAAAAAAAAAAATCTTAAGAGGCAATCCTTGAGAGCAATAAGGACAGAACATTTAAAAACCATGAGGAAAACTAAAGTGAGTGATTATGAATTAAATGCTGCTATTTAATCTTTTTTTCAAGGCAATACAATCTGATTAAATCCTGTTAAATTGAAAGTAAGTTTCAATAGAAAACATGAAAGTCAACACATCCTACTACTACACTCCTATGTGCACACAGCACGTATATAACTAGTTATTTCTACACACACAGCTGAAACAGCCTTGAATTAAAATGTGCTTTTATGCATCTGTCTAATAATGTTTATTAATCTATTTTGCTTTGGATAATTATTTCATATCTGAGTAGATGTGCATGACGACAGACATGAAAACATTCCTCTGCCGCTCATCAGTGAAATGAAATGCCCTGAGGACAATATTGGGACAGACAGTGATACGTTACATACAATAGCATATGTTTGCCTTTTGTAATTAGCATTAGCATTTATTTCATAGAAAGATCAACATTTAACCAGAAAAACAGACATCCTTCAAAATTTCACTTTTTAACTACTGAGAAACTCATCATGCTGTCTCACTGCACACACCACTTTGCAATGCAAGTCTCAAGACAGAACACACTGGTTCTAATACTGCCATTATGTTTCTAAAAAGATTAGGCATTTTTTACGGATCGGTTTAATATAAAGTATATCTTAGTCAAGTCAGCAATGATGTTAATTCATTTATTTCAAAAGTCTGTGCTCTGATTATGTCAGGCTTATTTTTACTCAATTTATTTACTCAGTTCCCTTGCCTTTCACCTCATCTACTTGTATGTTCCTGTACACATTTTGGTCTAGTGTCTAATAGCAAATGATTTCTTTGTTGAAGTATTAATCACAAGAAAATACAATCAATTTTTAATTAAAAGACAAGAACTACAGCTTCTGCATTATATATTATACGATTACCTCATCATTTAAGTTGCTGTTGTCTTGTATTGCTTTAATCCATGCTAACATATTATCTCTGTCTTCAGCTTGAAACAGATACTCGCAGTCTGATGTAGTGAGTCTAAATACATTTTTCCTCTTGGTTTCACAGTATGAGATGTCTATCAAACAAGCATTGATGCTTATAGGTTGTTCTTCTTCTGATGGGGTCACTTGTTCCTTTTTATCCTTGTACAAATAAAGTGAATGACCTCGAAGAACAACATACAATTGCTTCCACGGCCGAATGCTCCCACCAACTCGCTGAAAAACACCAGCCAGTATGTTAGTTTGCTTATTTGTTCCAATGAATGTTTCTGGATTTCAAAAACTACCTCCAGAAATTTTAAAAAGAAAGACTAACCACCTGCCTGTACCGTTCTTAAGAATGACCTGTGGAAAGACTACACAGAAGTACACTAATTACTCTCCATTAGAGGAGTGAATTGCTCAACAGTCTGCCCTCCCTGATCAGGCATTAAGTGTGCGCTTACCTATGACAGTAGCAAGAAATAGAATGTTACTAGAATTTCACAGAGACAGTAATACAAATATGGTAAAAAATATTTAGTGGACTCTTGTCCATGCCAGCTAAACTTCATTCAAGCCAGACTCACATTTACGTACCACTGCAATTCCAGACTCCCAATTTTCCTGAAGTGTTAGTCTATAGTTGTGCAGAAGGTTAATCTGCACTCAAATCCACAACATTCACAAAAATTACAGCTTTTTTCAAACTACAATTATCAAGGGTCTGATTCTTACTACTTAACTAGTCATTAGAAATTAGTTTACTGCACAAATGCTTTGAAATGTAAAATTAGAACCATAGAATCATTTAGGTTGGAAAAGACCTTTAAGACCACCGAGTTCAACTGTTGACCTAATGCTGCCAAGTCCACTTTCCCTAGGCAGCCTCTTCCAATGCTTGACAACCCTTTCAGTGAAGAAAATTTTCCTAACATCCAACCTAAACCTCCCCTGGCGCAACTTCAGGCCATTTCCTCTCATCCTATCAGTACAGAAGTTCAGAATACAGTTCAGAAAGCAGCCTGTAAAAGAAGCTGAGGAATTCACTAAAGTCAGTGTTCTAACAGGTCTAAAATTCTGTTAGTCTTAATGATGCTTATATCCCCAAAATTTAATTAAAAAAGCAAACCAGGAAGGCTTTAAGTTTCTTATCTTAGGTTTCCATCAGCTAAATATTTGTGCTAGGTTAAAAAAAACAAACATGACAGGTACCTTTCCCTTGTCTGTAACAAGCTGACGAAAATGGAGCCATCCTTCCTTGGAGGCATCACCAAAGACCTCTGAAGAAGAGTCTTTTCGGGAACCAGAGTCTTCTGAAGATTTCTGGCTGTCTGAGACCTAAAGAAAACATCACAGAAAGAACCCCACCGTGTACTTCTAAATACATTTCTCTACAATCCCTACATGCAAAATATTTCTCTCTTTAAAAGCTGACACCCCATTCAGCAAAAAACTCCTAAGAATACCCCCCTGGGAAAATACCTTTTCTAAAGTTTCCATATAACAACAGTGACCTCACTCATTAGTAAGTTTTTACAAAAGCACACCATAGATATGCTTTCTTTACAGAGGCTGAGGAAAATGAAAAGTCAAGGAGCATGTGGTGAGTCTAGGAAAAAAAGAGACCATGTTTACTTACGCGATGCATACAGCACCAACTGAGGAAAAACATTAGAATCAATTTAAATATCAAAATCAATCAAAATTAAGAACAAATTTGATGAGTAGCAATTCCAATAAACGTCATGTCTGTGTTTAACACATCATTTTGTATAACTGAGTTGTATAATTCATACAACTTCATCACAGTAGTAAGTGTAATTCTTAGGAGTTATTATATACAGATATACCTACCTTAATCCCCTTTAAACTAGATACATGCTTAATGGATCTGTTGGGAGAAAAACAAATGTTAAAATGAGATTTTATACACTTAAAAAAAAAAAAATTAAATGGTATTTTTCATGAACTTACGATTTTCCCTCTTCTCTATAGTCATCCAGCCCTTCATCATATGACTTTGATCTCTCAGTTTTCGCAGCAGGCTGGCTATCCAAGACACTCGGTCGAATGGATTCTATAAACAAATAGAAATTTTCGAGTATATAAGAACCTGAATCACATTTTTGCCATTTATTTCAAGCAATAAAGAGTTTACAATTTTGACTCTTGTCCTCCAGAGTGTAAAAGGAAAGAGTTTCATGAGGAAAAAAAAATTAAATCAACACTCACCATGATCGTGTGAAAGCTGTCGCCGAATTAAAGGGATCGGAGAAGTGGGACTGGGAGGAACAGTTGTTATAGCTGGTGCTTGAGAAGCAGATGCAGAAATAACAGCAGAAGCGGGAATGTGTGCAATATCATGGTCAATACTAGGACTAGTCGGTTCATCTAGAAAGGTAATATATGATATATTAACATTAAATGCATTAATCAAATGCTCAAACTAAATAGCTGTCTGAATTTCTCATTACTGGGATATCAGATTAAGTATCTTAAACACGAAGTCTTTCAAACAAGCATAAGGGTCCAATTAATTCACACAGTCAAATGTACTTTTGTTTGTTTTTAAGAAAGAGGATCCTGTTTCATTTCGTAAGAATGTTAATTGTACATTAGAGATACGGGCAAAGAACACCATACCGGATTATAGATTTTGCTGAGAGCGAATGGAACAACAATAATTTGCTAAACTCTTGTAATATTATTTTCAAGTAGATTGTTTATGTGCATAAGTGAAAAACCCTCTTATTACATCAGTAAGTCTAAACCGAAGAGACAGGTAAGTACGATTTCCTACAATAAAGTACAGGCATCCAGACTACGAAAACCCACTTAGTTTGAACAAGTGTTCAAATAATAAAGCCAAGTTACAAGCAAACAGAAAAGCATTTTAAACAGATATCCAGCATCCAAAGAACTGATCCCCCCCATTCTCCATACATTCAAATAATGAAGCAAGTATTCATATTTTTAAAAGATGGCACTACTACATACCAATTAGTTCTTCCACTAATTGTTCATACAAACGATTGCATGCCATACATGCCCAGCACCTCACAGTCTCAATAGCCACAAGGGTCATCATGAAAGATTCCAAAAAGCTTTAAGTATTTCTAGTACTTAACATGTTTCTTACAAGATGGAAGAAGCAGAAAGATGCATTTTCAATCATTCTGAGAAAAGAGCCATAACATCTTCTAGAACACATTACTAGGACTAGAAAAATAATTCCACTTCATGCTCTGGTAGAAGAGGGGATGGGAGAATCAAGTCACGAGCAGGGGCTGAACTGTACTGCCATAATGAATATGAGTGTATTCTAGGTGCTAAGAATTGTAATATGCAGAGCTACTGAAAAGCCTATTGAAATCAATGAACACTCACAGACAGAGGTTTATTCTTCGCTTTGTGTGAACACAACTGCATGTGCTGCATTGTGCTTCTCCAATAGTCACTAACAGTTCTGTTAAGGCAGCACTTGTATCATCAAACGGCAGTGTAAATTTAAAACAAGGCAGAAACGATTAAAGGACAGGAAGATTTAGCAATAATAGTCCTCTGCTTTGTCCGGAGAGGTAAATATAACAATTTTAGAAGGTGTATGTTTTTTAAAAAAGCATAGCCCCCCAAAAACTAGCTAGAAACTAGAAACATTAATAAAAATGGAAAGCAAAAGAATTCCCAGCAAACCCATGATACAATTTAAAAAAAAAAATTAAGTTTTACTTGCACCCACAGTGATAAATTAGAATTTACAGACCTCTTCTCCTCTTCTCTACAGCAACTGGGAGATCGGAAGAACCTGTTACACCTCCATTTCAAAACTACAACAGCTCACTGTCCTACTGCCTTTTTTCATTTGCTTAGTTTCCCTGCAGCAAACCCTGACAGAAGCACACTAATGTTGACTAAGGAATATAACTCACTGTACAATTCATTAGTTTATAGCATGCAAACTGGAAGTGCTCAGCTTTAAGTTATTTATGTTACAGACTTATCTCAAAATGTCACAGTCTCTACTCCCAAAAGTTACAAAAATGCTAGCGCTTGAAATAAATCTGTGCAAGCTGTAAAAAAAGTGTTAGGCAATACTATACAATTTCCCCCAACACTTCAATCCAAGAATCCGGCTGAGAAAAAACAGTTTCTAAGTCCTTGAAAGCAACAATAATTATTCAAATTATTATTACTTCACAGTTGATCTAATCCCCAGATGAATCAAAATTAAAGTGGTTTTAGAAACAGGCAAGTTTTAAAGAAACTGTAAATGACATTGGTACAAGAGGGAAATAACTGTTCAGTCCCTGAAGAGGTTGAAGGTCAGCTAATGGCAAGCTTCTACATAATGTGATTATAGAGCAAACCATGACGTACACCATCAGTTACCACCTACTAATTTAATGCATTGGCAAACTCCACTGCTGCTGTCCAATAAGAAACAAAATTCAAACAACTATATATAAGCCTTGTATTTTGGCTTTTCTCTTTAGTGCTTGCAATTATTTGGCTCTTTTTTCAGTTTCCTTGATTAATCAGTGTATTTGCATCCCAAAACTCCTCTCATAGCATGTGTTCAGCTCACCAATCAATGAAAATGTCTGTGTCTGAAATGCAGTGAAGCATACAGAACAAAAAAGCCGGTGGAGAAGCCACAAAAGGAAGTAATTCTCTTCTAGTTTGTCATCTCACGAATTACCTGTGTCCCTTTAAACATTTGTAATACAAAGGTCAAAGACTCCAGGACTACTTAAAGGTTTACTTTTCATTTGAGAAAAGGATACAAATACAATTTGTTCTGCATTATCGTCTATGAAGCACCTGGCTGTTGGAAAATGAGCCATCACGGTGACAGAGCATCTTTGGCAAAGATGAAGATGCCACTTGTCACCTCTGAACATGAGCATGCAACTGGTCAACAGTTGCAACTAGTGCTTTCAGGAAGAGCCTTTCAATGCAAAATCATTTATGGGGGTAAGACACTGAAAGCTGGTAATAAAGAGGCAACACAACTCCAACTACAGTTAACTTGTATTAACTGATTTGCTAGCTAAAGCGGAGAGAGATTCATGTATCAAAGTACATTTGTGTTGCAGTGCAGCTGACTATCAAGGACCTACAAAGAGAGGGAGCATCTCTCCGCAGTGTAAGTGATCTGGAAAACTATTAACTTTCTGACTCTGCAAAGACACAAATTTACACTCAATCAGCTCAGAGGCAGAACTAGAGATTCTAAAACTGAGGATTACATGGGTGAGAAAGCATGACAAAGAGGACATACTATGCCAGCTTTGTGGATGAGGAACTAAGGAACAAGTATTAACCAATTTTCCAAAGATTCAAAGGAAAAAAATCACTGAAAATATGATACACATCTGTATCATACTCTACTATGCTGCTACATACAATTTTATCATTATTAATATAATATTTAACGGTTTTGTTTATACCTGAATCTCCTGCAATGGTCCTTCAGGATTGCACATGAAGGCTTGAAAATAACAACCTGAACATTTGAACACAAAAGGGGGCAGATTTTGAGAACCTTAAATATAATTTAAATGAATCGCAGAATTATTCAAGCAGGAGTGAACCTCGAAAGGTCCCCTAGCCCAACCTCCCCCTCCAGGCAGGGTTAGCACTGAATTCAGACAATGTTGGCTCAGGGCTTTTGTCCAATTAGTGCCAAACAGAAGGGAATGATCTCTTCCCTCAATATCCTGTCCGTGCTCTTATTGATGCAGCATTAGTCTTCATAACCATCAAGGTGCCAATACCACTGCAGGAGGTTAGCCTATTCCAGAAGCAGGACTTAGTATTTGTCCTTGAATTTCAAGAGGTTCCTATCAGACCATCCCTCTAGGCTAAGTCCTTCTGAACATGCCTTCATGCGTATTGAATGCACCCCCTAGTTCGGTGTTGTCTGCAAACTTGATGAGCGTATTCCATCTCCTCTCTAGGTCACTGATAAAGATATTAAACAAGATAGACCCTGAAGAATGCCACTAGGCTAGCCAGCCTCCAGATAGAATATGAACCATTAGCCACTACCCTTTATACCTGATGATCCAGTTTTCCTACATATCCTACACCCACCTAGACTATGGCACAAGGACGGTGTCACAGAAGAAGTCAAAAGCCTTGCTAAAGTCAAGGTTGGTGACCCCCTTGTGTTCTCCTCTGATTCACAGGTCCAGTCATCTCATTATAAAAGGCAATCACATTGGCCAAGCACCATTTACCCTTGGTAAATCCACGCTAGCTATCTCCCATCACCTTCTCCTTCACGTGCCCAGAAATAAGTTCCAAGACTACCAACCCCATAATTTTCCTAAGGACTGAGATAACACCGACTGACTACCTTCCCTGGACTGTCCTTCTCATCCTTTTTAAAGATGGGTGCACAATTTGCTTTTTTCCAGTTAATGGGGACCTTCTCCAAACCTCATGATCCTTTAAAGATGATAGTATCTCTGCAATGACATCAGCCGACTCTCTCAGAACCTTCAGTTCCATTTCATTGGGCTGGGTGGGATTGTTTGTTTGTTTTTAAGGAAATGTTTTAGTTAACTGAATCATAACATATAAACATGGAGAGCAAATTCACAGAATAACTTTAGTCCAGAGAGGCTAACCATCAGGGATGCTTGGGCTATCATTAACAGAGAAAGGTGATTTCTCCCACCAACCCAACCCCTGGGGATTCAGATTACCATATCTTTCTTTACTGGTAACAGAAAGTGACTGGAAAAAAACTAGCTTCCCAAGGCTAAAGTCATCTTTCATATTTGTTCCCCTTCAGACATGGCACTCTTGCAAGCAGTATCTCAACACCTCAAAAGATTGGAAGAAGGAATTGTATTATCTAGTAAGTGTATTGCAGCCCAAATTACCGTTTAAAACACTAATCAGGCATTTCAGTTTAAACAGACAATGCAAATATGTGGCTACAAACCTTAATTCAACAAGTATGTATTTTATCAAGGACTATTCATTACATGATTTAAAGATTCAAATCATAAAAATGTAATAGCTGTGCAGTAACACACACTTAAAACAGCTTTAAATTGCTTTTCAATTGAGGAATGTTGAGACAGCATGCACCCCCAGACAGAAAAATCACTCAACACACAATTTCCCAAGCTGCACACATTGAAGAGGATGACAGTACTTTAATATCATTGGCTTTCTGAAATCGATATCCAATTCTCAGATTAGGTATGTGTTTAAAGATGCTCCTGTAGCACTTAATGCTATTTCAGTTACACATCGATCTTGTGGAATTGTAACACTGATTGCTCTTTGGAAAAAGCTCAGTCTTCTGCAGATGGCTACAGAGAGGTAACTCATACTGCTTTCTGTCTCCAAAGCAAAGGGCTAGAAGTGTCATTAGAAACCTTATCTTCATTAAACACAGGCACAGTTGTGAAAGTTTCCATATACTGGGATGGCATCTACCTCACAACCATTACAGCAAGTATTTTAACCATTACCTCTCTATTTCTTCTGTAATTCTCTCAAAACAACAGGCTATGGCTTTTGGAGTGTAATTTAAGAATGCATCTTACACAGCAAGTTTGTTTGCTTACAGCAGAAATGGCGTCACAAAACTAGAATAAAAATATCTTTTTCTTACTGAAGGAGAGACAGGACATGCCAGTGACCTCAACAGACCCTGCAGCAACACTGACTTTAGGGGCTCTTCCTTATTTCCAGCCCTTTGTCAACAACTGTTCTGCACGCTGCACCCTTGACCTATCCAAGCACTACGGATACCACGACCGGCTCTTCACCATCACAACACACAAGACTACCTTCCTCCAAAGTATTCTTCTTAAATACAGTACATGAAAGCATTAAAATCTGGTCCTATGTCTAATACTTCCCCTATGCCTCTCAGCTTAGGTTTGCTCCAGCTTGCTACAGGCAGCACTTCCCTTATGGCACAGCCACGTGGCCCAGGTCTCCCTTCCTTCACCTTGACGGCACGCAGGACACGAGGGCTCATGCAAAGGCTGCTGAGGCACAGGGCACAAGTGGAGCAAGGCAGCGCAGAGCAGGGGGACAGAGGCCGCAAGGAAGGGACACCAGTGAGAAGAATGCAGGAAGAAAGGCGAGAGGGCGGACAGGATACTGGAGGTAGGAAGAGGATCTTCAAACACACACAGGCAAGGAAGCTAAAAAAAAGTCTCTCTCAGAGGCTCCTCACCTCCAAGAAACCTCAAAAGCAGCTGAATTTAAGGTAAACACAGACATACTAATATAGACCATTTTTCCTAAAAGCCTGTCAGGAAGACAATCAAAGAGACCACATACACACTTTTACCTGCATAGTGAGAAGGCCAGAAATAACCAATAAAACAAAAATTAATTGTTCAAGCAAAAATAAACTATATGGAACTAACCGTGCTAACACACAAGATAGCATGAAGGACTAATAAATGTCCCGCAGCAGTGAGTTTTTGTTACAGATCTTGAAGTACAAGCTGCTGCATCTTATACTTCAGTCTCCAAGGGTAAAAGCTCCAGTAATTAAAGACTTCCAAGCCTAAATCACATGATTTGGGAAGAAGATACACTATTGCCTGGATTCATCATGACTCGCTACCTCACTTTTCAAAAAATAGCCTTTAAAAAGGTCTTTTTTGTTGTTATTTTTTAAGTACTTCCAGCATTGATTGTCTTTACAAAGAATTTCTTCCTGTATCTACTTTACGTAATTATCCTCATGTAGCCAAAAGAATATAATGGCAACATGTCTGCATGCTGAGCACATTCATTTCTGTAAGCCACAGAAACACAGGACTGGAACAAGCCTCCTGAATCATCAAATCCAGTGCTCTGCTAATGCACTCATGTAAATAATATGTTTATTATACTGAGTTTCACACAAACAGAAAAAGGCTTCCCAAGGTTATTCTTCATGTGAGACTATTCTGAAAACCTTATCCATGACAGTCTCTGTCTTATTTCAGTGTTAAACAAATGTGTAACTATCTTTCCATACAAAGTAATACAAAGCAATTCCAAAGGTTCCTGTTCATACTATTACTCACATAAAAAAGTACAATTCTCAATATACTTTTTTTGACCAAGAACACTGACAGCATTCCTTTATTACCTATAATAATTAATTTGAAGTTATGATACGTTAAAGATTATTTATGCTTTGAAAGTACTACCCATTACGAAACAAACCTGATACTTCTACTCAATTAAAACTCTTCTAGATGTTATGAATTATTGACTTCAAATTTTAAGTTTTAATTAAAAAAGATTTTTTAGTTACAGAAGCACTGAAATGGTATTTAAAACGCTAATTTTTGATTTTGTGTTTTGGATGCTATACTTCAGAATACCACAATGATTTAAAAATTGTTCTTTGGATAAGAAACACTGAAATTTTCAGCCTGGAGCAGTAACAATTTGGCAGGCCACCCTGAAAAAAAACAGAAGACTGATGCTTATCTTAGAAACACTGATGGCACGTTAAAAGCTGTGCCAATGCTATCACTAAAATAATGGAAGCAATAGTCCCTCAAAACCGAACATCTGTCAGCTCTAATTTCTATTGCAGTTATATTCATGTTTATATTTCATTGTTTGGAATAGCTAGGCAGTAACTCATAGCAAAAAAAATTATCACAATGGCTTAAGATTTTCGTATTCATCTTTACTGTTAACAGTTTTTGCTAAAGTTTCCTTAAAACATGCCATATCAACCATGTGTATTCAGCCACCATTTGCCCTTAAGATATCCGCACATTTTGGGTTGACAAGCCACGATCTCTGCTGCAGAAGTTTGAGGTTTATGAATTTCTCTCTGCCTGATGCTTATCTCTTCTCACAAGGAGACAACAGGATGAGTACACTCTTTCAATTATTTCTTTATTGCATGTGAGAATACGTCTGGTTGTTTCCCCTAACCTTTCTCTATTTCTACCATCATAACCCTTTCCATACTGTGTTGTGCAAGCATATCAATCTGTTTTCTAGTTTCAAGAATATAACTGCGTTCAGTACGCATGTATTCCCATTGTCATCTTCTGTACCAGAGCCTAAGAAGCCTGCAGAGAGAGGCGTAAAGATGTTAGGGGGAGGAGAGGAAAGGTATGGCATGTATTTCACTAAAAAAAAGCCAGTAAACTCCTTACACTTTAAAAAAAAAAAAAAAAAAGTGCTTGGAGTTATGTACATGACTTATAATTTAAAGGTAGATACTGATAAGGTAAATCCTATCCACCTCTACTGTCAGCATTAAAGAAGAATGCCATCACGTGTACAATAAAGATGCCTGGAAAGTTTAATGCTGGTGTTTTAGAATGTTTCAGCTCCTAATTCCTTAGTTAATTTACTTTGAAAAAAGAAGTATTTGCTAAAAAAAAAAGAATTAAAAATAAGGTTGAGCAGAATTCACTAGAAGCCAGCTAAATTTATCCTATCTGTTAATCAACAAGTACCCAAATACTTCTATTACGAACGAAGTTTGTAGAAAAATACATATTGGAAGGCATAAAAAAAATGTTTTTGTTTTTGAAAACTAGCACAAAGATCAGCTCTTAAGGTGAAAATCAGGGTCTGCCTGATTACTAGCACAGCAATCACTATGGGTGTTTGCCTGCACTAAGGGTAGAGGCAAAAGAGGGCTAGGGTGAATCAAGAGTAGCAGTCTGCTGGTCACTCTTACAGCATTTGTATCAGAAATTCAGCCAGCAGGAGACAGGTATTTAAAAAAGCACACGGGAAAAAAAAGGGGAATAAATACCATGTAGTTAAAGTTGTGAAACTCCTGGCAAATCTTTATTTAAAACAATACAGACTATTGGATAGCAAAATTTTACTGTAGTACAAAAGAGAACAGAGAAATTTGTGGAGCACTTAAAATCACATTTGGCTCAGGAATGCTGTAAAGTGCAAATGATTGGAGAATAGAAAGTACCAACATTAAGTATCATATATCCTTGTCATACACCTTTCCTTAGGTATCAATTTCAGCCAGAGAGAAGACACTTATCTAATTTTCACAACACATTGGTGTTATCAAAGTCTGGTCAAATATTTTTATCTGGCTAATTTTCTTTCAGTTATTCACAAATTAATAGTGGAATGAAGTGACCTAAAATTTTTCTAGGGTACAGATGTACTAGGTATTTTCAAAAATGGGATCACACCTCTGAGGAAAAGTCTCTGTACTTCTCTGATGCTACTGCATATCTAAAAGAAAAGTTCTGTAATAGGATGACTATAAACTTGTTTGATTTGAAAAAAAATTTAAACTTCAAGATTATATTTACTTAGGCTAACTATTTTAAAATATATCTATTTAAAATTTTTTTTTTTTGTGACAACCCACTGCGAAGTTAGAAAAAACATTCACCCAGTAGTAATGGCCGAAGCACTTCACTGCACTGGCAGCAAGACATACTGCAATCAGGTTTAGTACTGAAGGAGTTTCTTCTTTTCCTACATATGGGTAGTTCATTCAACTCAAGCTGGGAGCTGGATTATCTTTTTTTTTTTTTAATTGCTTTCTACTCTACAATAAATGGTGTAAGGAGGAAAAAATTAGTTTCAAGCTAGCTGCAAGTCTCAGACATCCACACTAGACATCTACGTCTAACAAATGTATTAAAATAACTATATTCTGAATTAGCCTTTTCTCAGCAGTTACAGAAGTGTTAGCTAGCATTCTAATTTCCGTCCCAATGAAGGTTAACACATCCAAAATTTATCATTTGCTGTTCTCTAACAGAGAAATTGTGTACAAATTACAAATCTGAAAAAACGTACATTAAACACCACAATTGCTAATTGTCACTGACAGAGATAATGGTATTTTTACTAGTCTAGACAACAGGTGCGACCATCTCTTAAACGAAATAACCTTTCATTAGACTAACCGCTCTATTTTGAAACTATGAAGAGAATTTCAAGAACAGAGCCTTTCTTTGGACCTGAAATATAAACAGCAGCTTACCAAGGTAACCACAATACCCTGCATATGGAAAGTACTGAAGCCTGCAGTACCAGGGTTATGTTTTTCTGTAAAACCCGCAGCTTCCTCAAGAACATCTCCTTACCCGAAGGAGAGTTTGAGCACACAATACCTTGCCTAATGTTTTCAAATAAATCAATTTCTCCCATAAAAGACATTACATCTACCTATCCTAGCTTTGCTCTGAACAGATCTCATTTCTATTAGCAAATCATAGTATCATAGAATAGTTTGGGTTGGAAGGGACCTTTAAAGGTCATCTAGTCCAACCCCCCTGCAATGACCAGGGACATCTTCCACTAGATCAGGTTGCTCAGAGCCCTGTCCAACCTGACCTGGAATGTTACCAGGGATGGGGCATCTACCACCTCTCTGGGCAACCTGTGCCAATGTTTCACCACACGGTGAAAAAATTCTTCCTTAGATCTAGTCTGAATCTACTCTCTTTTAGTTTAAAACCACTACCCCCTGTCCTGTCGCTACAGGCCCTGCTAGAAAGTTTGTCCTCATCTTTCTTATAAGGCCCCTTTAAGTACTGGAAGGCTGCAATAAGGTCTCCCTGGAGCCTTCTCTTCTCCAGGCTGAACAACCCCAACTCTCTCAGCCTGTCCTCACAGGAGACGTGTTCCATCCCTCTGATCATTTTTGTGGTCCTTCTCTGGACCCGCTCCAACAGGTCCATGTCTTTCCTGTGCTGAGGGCTCCAGAGCTGGACACAGGACTCCACATGGGACCTCAAGAGAGCAGAGTAGAGGGGCAGAATCTCCTCCCTCAACCTGCTGGCCACACTGCTTTGGATGCAGCCCAGGACAGGGTTGGCCTTCTGGGCTGCGGGAGCACATTGCTGGCTCACGTCCAGCTTTTCATCCACCTGTACTCCCAAGTGCTTCTTGGCAGGGCTGCTCTCAATCCCTTCATCCCCCAGCCTGTATTGATACAGGGGGTTACCCTGACCCAGGTGCAGGACCCTGCACTTGGCCTTCTTGAACCTCGTGAGGTTCACACAGGCCCATTCCTTGAGCTTGTCCAGGTCCCTCTGGGCAACATCCTGACCCTGAAGCATGTCAACTGCACCACTCAGCTTGGTGTCATCTTGCAAACTTCCTGAGGGTGCACTTGATCCCACTGTCTATGTCATTGATGAAGATATCTGCTGGCCAAATGCAAACCAAAATTTCATCCCCCTGCTTCAGAACAGCATTTTATGAAAGGACCAGTATCAAAAGGCAGTTCAGCAACCCACCACAATCCCTGCAAGAATCTTCCATAAGCTCAATGGAAACTCTGCTTGGATTTCTGTTTGTGGTCCAAGGCATTGTGCTACTTACAAAGAGTTACTCTAAAATCATCCTGATATTGTGCTATTCTTAAGAGCAGGTTAGTCACAAAATACTGCTGCAGAAGCCAGCTGTTCCTGGCTAATTTCTACCAAAATTATAGTCTGACCATATCTACTGCTTTTAACAGGCACAAAGTGGTAACAGAAATAAACACACCATAAATGTATTTAAAAATGGCAATAATATGTAACCTTGGAAGATATTTATTCTCCCCAAATTTACATTTTTACACTACTAGAAATATCTACTGTACAAGTAACTTCAGTAAGTGCATTTATGAAATGAACCATATCTGTTAAAGCTAATACTCCAAAAAACAATTATGTTGATGTAAACATAAGGGAAGCAGAGAGGTTGCCAACACCAAGGTATGTCTTTATTCAAAATAACACCCTTCTCCATTATCAGACAAAGGAAAAGAAAAAAAAAGAACCCAAAACAAAACACAAACCAGAAAAATACATGTGATTTTCCTTCAGAAGAGTTAAAGAGCCTTTAACTGAGTTTCAAAGTAGATGGCTTTTATCTAGGCTTTTATCTGCCTGATTAAGGCTTTTAACAAGTGATGATGTCATTGGGCACAATGATAGCGGAAAAAGCAAAGTTAGAATCATGCATATTAACTCCTAACTTTGGAAGATGCCCACTCTTAATGGCATTTGATGCTTTTCCTATTCAGAGAGGGTTATTCCATCTTCAAGGTGCTGGCGCTGTGGTGGAAATTTTCCTCAGTGCCTGTACTAGGACAAGAATTTCTTGCTAGGAAGACAGCCACAAGTACAGTGTTGTCTCAGACTGCGCCCATGCTCTAGCAGCACCACTTTTTAATATTTCTGGAGTATTCAGGAGCTTTCAGTCTAAGAGGCTAAGGAGTTCATAAGAATTCACACAATCCCATGTGGTGTTACACTAAGAGGCTGCAATGGAGAGTTACAACTTTTGTTTCTTCTGAACAGCTCAGCTGCCACCAGAATGCAGTCCAGTTGCCATGTTTAAGGCTTCTTTGAACTTTAATCATAATATTTCTCTAAAATCTGGAATCAAGCCACATCAGTAACAGTTCATGGCAAATCTGTCAAAATCAAGATAGGAGACTGTAGAAAAGGTTGGGCTTGATTTTGACAATCCTGATCTGACTTTTACAGAAATTTATATTGTACAGGATTAGAACCCAGTGAGCACTCCTAAGTGAGTACAAATACCGTACGTAACGTAAATTAAGTGCTCAACATTGATTTTAGGCATAGTATTAAAAAACCCTGCACAAAGACTGGTAACATGCCTTACAAACTTGCACTGACAGTTAAAGAAAGATCAACAAGGTCTAAAGACGAATCAAAAATGACACTGGATACTGATGCACAAATAATTAAAAAAAATCTATACAACTCCCATTCAAAAAGGAAAACACAATATTAAAAACATCTGCTAACTAAGAAAGCATTTTTGCTATATCTTAACAAAATTCTGTCAAAGAACAGAATTATTGTATCTTTTGTATGATTTCCATTCTTCTACGCACACAAAGCTTCTTCACTATTTTTGGTTATTTATTTTAAATTAGTAGCAGATATTATAGAAAATTCTACAGGAAAAATCACTGCAGCAGATCCAAAATAGAAGACAATTGTGCTAAGACAATGTACCTGTAACTCCCTTAACCTAATCTGTAAAAAAAAAGAATAGTATTAAAAAGAGGTGTTTTTCATATATGTGAGTTTGAGAATCAAAATTCAGTATTTTCTAAATACTTTTGATATGAAATTCAAGAACACACAACCAGGTATAAATCAACCTGTGTGGTACACAGACATCTAGACTCCGAAGGATTAAGCTAGCCACAACAAAAGAAAATCCAACTCAACAACAGCAGGGCAAAGACAACACAGACATTGACTACCTGAGTAGAACAGAAATGTTCTGCCATTGAAACTCTCTCTTCAGCAGCTGACTCCAATTCCTCATGTATCCAAAACTGGATTTTTAAGTGGTTTTTTTTTTCCCCCCTCTACTACTTACAATCCTTCCATGAGTTCTTTTCTTCCAAATTATCTCAAAAGTGCTCAGCTCCCTTCCTATAAGCTCCCTGTAATTCTGACCCTGTTTATGTCACAGCCCACAGGCGAATCTTTGTGCCTTCTCACATTCTGCTTCCACAAACCCTTTAATTCGTATCCACATTAGCATATTTACTTGCAAATTAAATTTTTTTTTTTTTGCTATCCTTTCACCTGAAACAGCATCCCTCTATCCCATATCTGTCTCAAAGCTTTCCGCTTACCTATTCAGCTGACAAACCATTTTTCCACAAACCACCCTTATATGGACTTGCATCCATATTCTCTTTACTGGTTTCTGAATAGATTTTATACCACAAAAGTAAAAATATTTTGAAAGGTGCTGCAAATGCTAGTTGGCCATATACATAACATCAGAGCACTATGTGGAGTGATAACCAGACGCAGTTATATAATGTAGGTTTCTCCAGGGGCTTAAGGAAAATTCTAGAAAAATATTAAATCACCATAGACTTTTTTTTAAAAAAACACTAATCCTCCAGGACTCCAAACAAAACAGAACATTTTTTTCCTCCACTGAAGAATATTTAAATTTAGTTTTACCAACCTAATATCACTGTAGATGAGAAAAGAGCCCCCATGCCCCTCAATCTCAGGGTTTACAGGAACAGCAGTCAGCTACTTGGCATGGTGCTCTCCACCACCGTTAGCAGAGAAAAGCATTTGATGTACACTGGAATAGTCTAACTCACCAATAAACGGAATAGAAGCCAAGGAGTCACCAGGTGGGCTGGAACCTGACGCTTTCCTTTCTTCTATTCTTTTGATGTGGACTTCTCTCCGAGCATCATTAGGTAACCAACAGGTAGTGTCTGAAGCTGCCTCTTGGTCATTTACAGCAAGAATGTAGGACTGATGCCTCAAAGGCTGTGGAGTTTGGTGGCCAGAAGGTGATTTGTCCCGCATGACCACTGCATCTTTGTCATTTTCCTGAACATCCGTTTGCAGAATTTCAGGCTCATGGACAGCTTCTCTTTCGAAATCATGAATCTTTTGTCTGATGGAACCATCTACGTTGTCAGAGGTAGTTGAACTCTCACTTGTTGGCTGAACAAGTTTGGCAGAAGCTGGAGACAGAGAGGAGGGTTGGATGGTTTTGCCAGTTTCTGGTTTGTGATCTAGGACACCTTCTGCTCGGATCCTTGACTGTTGGTTTAACAGTCCACTCTGATGCAAGTGATTCACTGTTCTTTGGTCTTTGCTGGCAATAGCATCCAGGCCCTGGTTAAGGGGAAATGATGGTTTCGCTGCATAGGGAACAGAGTTCTTCAAAGAGCTACTTTTAGAACTTCTGGCTGGTGTGAGAGACAATCTCTCCTGTGAAACAGTTGTAGGTTTTGAAACTCCCCCAGGAGTCTGCAAATCTCGAGAAGGCTGTAACATTTTTATATCTGGTGGAACTTTCTGAAAGTGAGAACCAGGCAGAGAAGCTCTACTACCTGTTCTCCTGTTATCTGAAATATAAGCACTTGGAGCCATAGCAAAATTTTGACCTCGAAGGGACATATGAAATGCATGCTGTCTAGATCTCTCATAAATACCTCGTCGATCATCTTGTTCGGTAAACCCTGTCCACTTGTAAGTCTTTCTCCTCTCTCCATTACTATCTGCAATCAGACTCTCAGAATGAATATTTTCTAGCACTTCACCCTGTTTGCCGAGATAATCCCATGACCGAGCCCTGTGATTCCTAGCGTTAACTGAAGGTGAAGTTAGAGTATCTTGTGAAGCACTTCGTGGCCACTCTTTCATCAACACGGGATCTTCAAGTCTTTCCTGGGAAACACTTCTCTGCCGGATCTGAACAGACTGTGGAACCCTGTCATGTGAAGTGCTCCTGCGCCGTACCTGTGAAGCAGTGCGATTTGGCACCATTTGATTATAATCAGTTGTATTCTGAGAAGCTGCTCTTAAACTATCTAACCTTTCCTGTATTGTTCGGGAGCCATACATGTGCATGCGCCTATTATCAATGTACTCTTTGTAAGTTTTGTAGGTCTTCCAGTCTATATGCTGGTGGGATGTTGGAGAACTGTAATGATTAGTAGAGACTGAGGGTGAGTCTGTGGCTTGAGCAGGAGGTCTAGTGCTTGGCATTCCTTCTGGACATACTACATAATTTGAAGCTTTACTTAGTGTTCCAGTTGCATCAACTGGCCTTGTTATTGGAGTCTGGGGAAGTACAATGGCAGTGGACACTGAAGAAGATGGTGATGTGGTCCGGGCTTTTAGACTGGTTTGATCTTTTAAGCCATATCTTACTTCCTCTGTCCTGTGTGATGGACCAGCATGATTATTTCTACAAGATGGCAAATCTACAGCCTTCTCAGAAGGCACAATAACAGTCCGTACAGTTTCATTGCAAACACACACAGCTGTATTTGATTTTGCAATGTCTGTTGGTGATGGAGGCACTTGTATTTCCATTCTGTAGGCCCTCTCTGGCTGTGTCAATGCCCGTACTGGTCTAGTAACTTGCTGTTTCCCCAGCGAGAAGTCAGAAGATAGCTTGTCACCAGCTTGTGTCATAACAGAAGCTGTGGATGTCAGGCGTGGATAACATATTGGCGGTGGTTCAGGTATGTTGTGGGCATTACCACTGTAGGCTTCATTGCCTTTCAGGTAGGCATCTTGGGAATATGCCTGTGGAGAGAAGATTGAGTATTCAGTGGTGAGGGAGATGGAAAAGTTCACCATCTAGCATTTGCACAATCAGGCTTCAAGAGAGGGAATACAAGTAGAAAATTCACACTATCAATTTAGATAAAATGTTAGTTAAAAGATAAAAACAGCATTCCATCCCCTTAGTGAGCACAAACAGAACACGCAAAAATCATTGCATACATTTCCTCCCTCAAAAATTAAAAAACTGAACAATTCTAGGAAGTACTGCAGGTAGAGCACTAAGGCAGGTTTCCCAAAACCCCATGAGCACAAAACAGTATTTTTCTGCCTTTTAATTTTGCCTTCTATCATGATGCTGCACACATTCTTCCCCTTTAAGTTGCACATTGCTGGAAACCAGAATTTCACAGCAATCGACAGGTTAAAATGCTGCATGATAAATTCAACTAGCACTAGAAAATTCTCTATTCAGTTAGTGTATAAAAGAACTCTGCTTAGTTAATGTAGTACATATGAAAGGTACACAAAAATATATACACTACTATATACACATTGTACTATATACACACTACTCTAAGATGTCTTCTACATAAAAGCTACTGTTCCGAAACATAAAATGAATAAATTGAAGCAGTAACATCTTTGTTGTGAGCCAACACCCTATAAGTCATCTTGCATTTTACAGGAAACTGCCAGTACATGCCACACAAATCTTACTGAAAAAATTAATAATATGTAACATTTTTAACTTCAAGGTACAAAGAGTATGAAAATTCATACATACCCACTATTGCCCACACACACTATTAAAACACAAATAAAATCTCAAATTAATTTCCTTTGTGCATTTATTTGCACCTTTATGTTTAAGAGTCTGACTCCTGAGAAAAAATGGTTATATTACACTTAGCACGTTTCTGTAGCCTTTTAGAAAAGCAGCGTTTATCATTGTGATATTAACAGAACATTCAAAATAACACATCAATGGGAAGCATACAGCATACTTAAACAATATCCTATTATTAAAAAAAAAACCCCAAAACTTCAGCATGACTTCGTTCAGTTTAAACATAATGAAATAAAGAGCCAACACAGAGCCTGCCAATGCAACAGAAGATTAAAATGATTTCTCAGGGCTTTTACACGCTTAGGCATGGTATCATATCACAGCATTTCCTGTCCAAATCATAACATGCTCAATTCCAGAATATCAATGTGCCCTGTCTTAACACTAGACAGATATAAAAGCCCAAGAGCAGCCATAAAATTAATCCAGAGCAAAGTACAGAGGAGGGCGAGGCATTTACAATACTGCTGCAATGTTACACTGAGCATTAGTGAAGTGCAAAATAGTAAAAGCATACAGAGAAAACCAACCAAATAACCCAGGCACAAACCACAAATTAAGAGATTAGCATTATGAAGAAAATTCAGCTCAGACTATCTAGCTCATTTCCAACAAACTTGCTGTTTCATATTCTTGCTTCTCACAAATCATTAAGAAAAACATGCCTTAGAAAACCATCACAGAAATGGCTACTGTACATTTCTTACCAGTGCTGTGACATCCTTTGTAAAGTGCAGCTGGCAGAAAACAGGAAAACATAGTAAAAGCTGCTTACAGATGTAAAGACAGAATTATCTTGTCATATTGACGCTGGATACAGCAAACTAAAAATACAACTACACTGAATTCACTGGAAGGTACCAACAGAAGTAAAGGGCAGTAGAGCATAAAAAATAACTTCACCCTCCTTGCGAGCATGTCCATCGCAGGCTTTTATCTGCTCCTTGCGTTTATCCTCTACCCTTACAGAAAGCAAACTGCATTTGTGCCATTTTCCCTTGGTGCATCCCTACAGCTGCCTGCAGAGAGCTCTGGCTCTATGCAACAAGACTTCCCTTCCACTACAGCAACATAACTGTCTCTCATTTCCCCTGGGCTGCTACCATTCCTGCTTCCTAGTGACGAAACAACGGCTTTATTATGCATTTAAAACAGCACGCCCCTTCCCCACATATATCTGAACATGACTGCAAGCTGTCAGCTGACTGCAGCTGCTTTCATGCTGTACATCTGAAATTAGAGGAATGATGCTGCAGAAAGACTCTACTCATGTGATGTGTATTTTTTTTTCCTCTACTCATAATAAAAATCAAGCCAGGTTTCCACTGGCACATTTAATGGAGGGAAGGAACATACAAATATAAATATTTTCAAATCTTTAAATAAATGGCTACTTAAGATCTTGATAGGCTGTAAGAATTAAAAAGAAAATTGGAAAAGATGCTGAAGACCCAGAAAACAGATACAGCAAGAGACTACTGGCATGCAAGACAAAAACAATCACCCCCCCAATCAGAAAACAATTATTACTTTATACAGCTGATAAAACAGTTCAAAACTGGGGATACACCCATGTTACCAATATAAAACGCACTGCATTTATGTTTTTGTAAAACATGTCCATAACAAACAACGCTTCGTTGACTTTTACAGCAGAAAGGTTAAATTCCGAAACTGGCATGATCCGGTCATAGCTAAAGACTACAAATGAGTATAAAAATCAGTTCTAAGCTCTTGACAAAATTTATCACAGATATTAAAGCAACTTCTTCAAAAGACAGCATTCTCACAGAGTCCAAAAAGAGATTGACAAGGCTTTCTTCACCCTCCCCCCCAATAAAGAGTATGCTTCCATGATTGCAGGTATATCCAGACAGACAGACTGACAGTTCTCAGCAAGACAGAGTTACTCTAAAAAGGTTCTGATGATGGGAAGTGTAGTTCTCCTTTCAACCTCACTCCACCCACTTCCCAAGAAATCACTGAAACAAAGCTGAACTTTCTTCCAAGAAAGAAAAAGTTTATCAATAGAGGCTGTGACATTTCCACAAAGGAATACTAAATACTTTTGTTTCATAATCCTGATTAAGGGCCTACAGAGAAATATTGCAACTTAAAGAAATGCATGGATCCTTTCTGAATAATATCACGCTGAACGATGCATTATCAGCCTTTTTACTATGAAATATTTTAATTGCTTTAACCAGAAGGTGATGGCTAAATTTTCAGAAGAGGCTTAAAGACTAAAAACCGTGAAGTACACCAATATACTTATCAGCATTCATACACTATTTTGATACTTAACATATTTTGCAACGATATATAAAACACAGTTTGAATATTACTCTTTTCTCCCTTTAGTTCCTCAAATGATACAGTATGTGGAAATACTACCTTAATCTCTAAGTGATTGCAACAGAGGATATACTTATAAAAAAGCCATACGGATATGACTTAAATGTAAGTCTCTAAAAAGCCTTAAACGTAAAAAAAAGCCTTCCATCTTTAAAAAAACCCCTCCTTTTTAAAAACATCCAGATCAGTGATGTTCCCGATTCAGACACCAGCCAAGCCACTCGAATTCCTACAGGAGCTGGGTATTGAGCAGTTATTCAGAAATTACAACATAATTAAAAAAAAAAAAAAATCCATCTTCCATGTTTTATGAGCTTTTTGCCACCTTCTCAAAACAACAGCAGTTATGGAAAGCTTACCATACAAGTACAACAATTTAGAGTGACATTAACAGCTTTGATGGATAACAACTCTGCAACAATTACCAGAAGAAAACTGCTGCGCTTACAGTAAGAACTCAGCGTGTTTCCAGTTACTGGGTACAATTTCTTCCCCACCTTGCAATCTGGGTTTATTTGCACCAAGTTTGCAAACTCCTATGGCAAAGAATTAATTTCTTACTGTGAAATTGTATAACCATTAGCACATTAAGGATTTAACTGGTAAGGTAATACATTCATGCCGTGTGATATGCAAAATAAATTTTAAGCAAATAAAGCACTCTACAAGCTATTTTATTAACCCTCAAATTCAGGTGAAGGGTTTTGCTCACATTTTTTCCCACTTGATTTCATGCACCTTGATGTTAGAATAATGACAGCCAATATACAAAGATTCCTCTTCGTAAGAATCATGGTGAAACCCCGTACTTTCAAGAGCTTGAGCCAACCATATCTTACACCCCTTAGTCCAAATCCACAAAATCACATAGGCATATGCTTCACTGAGCAGCAGTATGCTTCGCTACAGGATGAATAACACTGATTTCAACCGAACTAGTTGCAAAATTGGAGATAAGCATTTTGAATTAGAAGCTAATGTGCCCAGCACCTTGCAAGACTGAGCTTGAGGCATTTTTCCTACCTTCTCCAAGCAGTCTGGCTTCAGATTATGTTTCTTTACTACTATTCTCTTCTCTACTCCTAACTTTTTTTCACATTTAGCATGAGTACAGAAACTGCACACCAGAAAGAGTTTTCAGCTGTCTTAAAAGGAAACGTTTCCCAGCTATCATTTGCTCTGGCAAGAATGTTAGTAATACAGCTCAAGTGGTTTCATTTTACTCTGAGACACCCAGCAAATACTATGGTCAGATAGCATTATTTGGGAAAAAAAACCACCAAACCAACCAACCAAAACACACCACAAAAAAACCACCAAAACCCAAAAAACCAAGACACACACATACACCCTTTCTCCCCAATGGCAGTGAAATTTTAGTATATAAAATTTATTGCCTTAAGCCCAAGAAATTATATCTCCAAATACAAGCTGTGTAAGAGACCTTCTTGTAAATATTAGTCTACATCAAGGTGAGGAGAGTTGATGTAAATGGTATTTTCTAATATATGCAATGTTAGATAACAAAGTTTAAGTCTCCTCTTCTAGGTCACTACATCTTCATACCACACCCCTCCCTCCACTGTACTTGCTGCCAGAGCTTTACTGTTAACCTCTGCACGCATTAGTAACTGCGTCAGTACAAAATCTGAAAGTCAATAAATGCTCCAAGACTCGACTAAATACAGCTCCTTATGAAAATATCTCATTAAAAGTAAGGCAAATGAAAATATTTCACAGCTTGCCAACGAAACAGCCATGTTACTCCATTAGGCCTGATGCAACTGGATGGTCTCAGAAAAAAAAAAAAAAAGATAATATTGTTAAAGTTGACTGCGGGCAGACCTGTAGTCAGAGGCATGAGGTTGCTGGGGCATGTAAAACTCTAGAATAAGTTTTCTCATGTAAGTTATTTTTCTTTTTTCTGATTTTTTAATTCAGGTACACCACTGGCAACTTCAGGGTACAACACGGCTTTGAGAGCTGCCAAATTCCACAAAAATCGTAAACATAAGAAATGACAAAGCAGCAAATTCTTCTTTTCTGCCCAGATCTCCCAATATACTGAAAACTTCCATATCACCTGACTAGAAAGAGGAAAAAAAAGGTAAGATATGCTTCAACTGACTTTCATTCGCTTTCCTGGCCATTCCCATCTAGGATTTATTTTGTTCCCCTACTACCTATGACAAGAGAAACATTTCTGTTAAAACCTGGTCAACTTTTATGCAGTTTCAATGGTCTGTGAATTTAAGGAAAGATTAAGATATAAATTAAAAGATAAGCAAGAAAGAACTAAACATCAAAAACATGTAGCAGTAAACAGCCCCTTTTTATTGCCATGTTTACCATTATTTACAGAATGCTTGTTACAGAGATCTTTCTGGAATGCTAAGACATGTTTCAACAGATTTGTACACTACTAAGATTTAATGGTGACACCTGGAACTAGAAGCAACGTGCTACCTTTTGGGGAAGCTCCTATGAGAAAATTATTTTTTTTTTTTAATTATTTGAAATGAAACTGTTGGATGTATGATGAAAGTTAAGAAATATGAACTTTTGAGTGGGTAGTGAGGGAAGTGCCAGAAAATGAAAGATGAAAAATCAGGATAACTTACCTATAGCGTGTGTGTTTATATACACATACACAAAGTAGATACACATATTTACAAATTAGTACCTACATATATTTACATATAACAAACCCTATACCTAAACATTAATATGCTACATTACAAATAACCTTCCAAATGAACAGCTCCTATGCCAATCATATTAAAGATGCAGTATATTAAAAAGTGACATTTTCAGGTGCTATTTTTCTCCCTCAGTAAATTTGCAGATGACACCAAGTCGGATGGGAGTGCTGATTTCCTTGAGGGTAGTAGGGCTCTGCAGAGGGATCTGGACAGGCTGGATCGATGGGCTGAGGTCAACTGTATGAGGTTTAATAAGGCCAAGCGCCAGGTCCTGCACTTCGGTCAAAACCACCCCATGCAACACTACAGGCTTCGGGAGGAGTGGCTGGAGAGCTGCCCGGCGGAAAGGGACCTGGGGGTGCTGGTTGACAGCCGGCTGAATATGAGCCGGCAGTGTGCCCAGGTGGCCAAGAAGGCCAACAGCATCCTGGCCTGTATCAGGAATAGCGTGGCCAGCAGGAGTAGGGAAGCGATTGTGCCCCTGTACTCGGCACTGGTGAGGCCACACCTTGAATCCTGTGTTCAGTTTTGGGCCCCTCACTACAAGAAGGACGTTGAGGTGCTGGAGTGTGTCCAGAGAAGTGTCACAGACATATATGGATATTTCTGAAGACTAAACTCAAGGTTTGTAAATAGCAAACGAAGGATAGAAACAAGCAACTGTGCTCTTTATGTAGTTAACCTAGCACTCAGTCGTCGCCACATGGAGCAAACTGCCAAGTACTATGAAACTTACCACAACCAGCATCATTTCTGAATATAATGATTTCACCCGCACTGCACTAGATAAACCTTTCATAAACTCCAGTAATGCTTTGAGTTTTTCTATTTTTGCATCTTACCATTGTTTAACACAGTTTACAATGAGTGATACCATCTGAAGATATTTACAGTGAAATTTATGACATACGTCGAAAAAAACTAAATTCTTTAACAATTCTGTAACAACATAACTTCAGTGACAAAAGTATAAATTTTTCCTCTATTAAAGGGCACTGTACCTTCGCATTTATTGCTCACTTTGCACTTGTACTGACACTACCACTACAGAGATTATCATTATCCCTTAGTTATATGAGCTGTACTTCATTCAGGAATAAAAATTTGCTCTGAGGTTTATATTTTATTTAGACTTAAGATTTCCACAAAAGCTAATACAGTATTAATCACAGAGATAAAAATAGAAAAACAAACAAAGTATGCAGTTTCTCAGCTGCAAATAAAAAGTTACTGTCACTTCCTGACACAGCTGGTGAGTGAGCCCACCAGGGGAGGTGCCTTGCTGGACCTGCTGTTTACAAACAGAGAAGGACTGGTGAGCGATGTGGTGGTCGGAGGCCGTCTTGGGCTTAGCGACCACAACATGATAGAATTCTCAGTTGTGAATGAAGTAAGGAGAGGGGTCAGCAAAACTGCTACCATGGACTTCCAGAGGGCAGACTTTGGCCTGTTCAGGTCACTGATTGAGAAAGTCCCTTGGGAGACAGTCCTGAAGGACAAAGGGGTCCAGGAAGGCTGGACAGTCTTCAAGAAGGAAATCTTAAAGGCGCAGGAGCAGGCGGTCCCCATGTGCCGTAAGAAGAGCTGGCGGGGAAGGCGACCGGCCTGGCTGAACAGGGAGATTTTGCTGGGACTCGGGGAAAAGAGGAGAGTTTATCATCTCTGGAAGAAGGGGCAGGCAACTCACGAAGAGTACAAGGATCTCGTTAGGTCAAGCAGGGACAAAATTAGAAAGGCAAAAGCCCAGCTAAGAGCTCAGTCTGGCTACAGTCGTAAAGGATAATAAAAAATGCTTCTACAAATATATTAACAACAAAAAGAGAGGCAAGGAGAATCTCCATCCCTTACTGGATATGGCGGGCAACATTGTCTCCAAGGACGAGGACAAGGCTGAGGTACTTAATGCCTTCTTTGCCTCAGTCTTTAATAGCCAGTCCAGGTATCCACAAGGTATTCAGCCCCCGGAGCTGGAAGATGGGGATGGAGAGCACAATATACTCCTCATAATCCAGGAGGAAGCAGTCAAGGACATGCTAAACCACCTGGACACCCACAAGTCTATGGGGCCTGATGGGATCCACCCGAGAGTACCGAGAGAGCTGGCAGAGGAGCTTGCCAAGCCACTCTCCATCATTTATCAGCAGTCCTGGTTAACAGGGGAGGTCCCAGAAGACTGGAGGCTTGCCAATGTGACGCCCATCTACAAGAAAGGCCGGAAGGAGGATCCTGGGAACTACAGGCCTGACAGCCTGACCTCTGTACCGGGGAAGATTATGGAGTGGTTGGTCTTGAGAGTGCTCACAGGGCATCTGCAGGACAACCAAGGGATCAGGCCCAGCCAGCATGGGTTCATGAAAGGCGGGTCCTGCTTGACCCACCTGACCTCCTTCTACGACCAGGTGACCCGCCTTGTGGATGAGGGAAAGGCTGTGGATGTTGTCTGCCTGGACTATAGTAAAGCCTTTGACAGCAACTCCCACAGCATTCTCCTGGAGAAACTGGTGGCTCATGGCTTAGACAGGTTTACTCTGTGCTGGGTGAGGAACTGGCTGGATGGCCGAGCCCAGAGAGTTGTGGTGAACTGCGTTAAATCCGGCTGGCGGCCGGTCACAAGCGGTGTTCCCCAGGGCTTGGTTCTGGGGCCGGTCTTGTTCAATATCTTTATTGATGATCTGGATGAGGGAATCGAGTGCTCCCTCAGTAAGTTTGCAGATGACACCAAGTTGGGTGGGAGTGTTGATCTGCTGGAGGGTAGGAGGGCTCTGCAGAGGGATCTGGACAGGCTGGATCAATGGGCAGAGGTCAACTGTACGAGGTTTAATAAGGCCAAGTGACGGGTCCTGCACTTCGGCCACAACAACCCCATGCAACGCTACAGGCTTGGGGAGGAGTGGCTGGAGAGCTGCCCGGCAGAAAGGGACCTGGGGGTGCTGGTTGACAGCCAGCTGAACATGAGCCGGCAGTGTGCCCAGGTGGCCAAGAAGGCCAACAGTGTCCTGGCCTGTATCAGGAATAGCGTGGCCAGCAGGAGTAGGGAAGTGATTGTGCCCCTGTACTCGGCACTGGTGAGGCCGCACCTCGAATCCTGTGTTCTATTTTAGGCCCCTCACTACAAGAAGGATGTTGAGGTGCTGGAGCGTGTCCAGAGAAGGGCAAGGAAGCTGGTGAGGGGTCTGGAGCACAAGTCTTATGGGGAGCGGCTGAGGGAACTGGGGTTGTTCAGTCTGGAGAAGAGGAGGCTGAGGGGAGACCTTATCGCTCTCTACAACTACCTGAAAGGGGGTTGTGGCGACGAGGGTGTTGGCCTCGTCTCCCAAGTAACTAGTGATAGGACAAGAGGAAATGGCCTCAAGTTGCGCCAGGGGAGGTTTAGATTGGATATTAGGAAAAATTTCTTCACTGAGAGGGTGGTCAGTCATTGGAACAGGCTGCCCAGGGAGGTGGTGGAGTCGCCATCTCTGGAAGTGTTCAAAAAACGTGTGGATGTGGCCCTTCAGGACATGGTTTAGGGAACATGGTGGCGCTGGATTAATGGTTGGACTTGATGATCTTGATGTTCCTTTCCAACCTAGTGATTCTGTGATTCTGTGAATAATAGTCCATGCTGTTACTCTGAAAATATTTTAAACGTGAGTGTTCAGCTTTGAGTAGAGCAAAGTTCTTCACCAAATCTTGTCATAGAAATAGTAGAACCTAACATCTAAAGGCTCAGGATTAATTATCACCATCTTTAGAGGAACTGCATAGATTTTTCATTTGACTGAAGTTACAGTGGTGCACTGTGTCACAAAAGACTGCTAATTGTTATTTTAGAAATCATAAGATTTTTCCTCCTCTGTGGTGGTTTAAAAGGGAGAAAACTCCAGGCCATAACTGGTGACTTCTGTTGTATGATGCAATTCATTTCTATCATCTGTATCTTCACATATTGCAACTCTGCCATGAAAGACTGACACCTTTACATACTAAAACACAGACTGTGACAGAACTGCATGAATAAACTGCAGCTATCAGAAGTCTTTCTTCCTCTACTCCCATTATCTCACTTGTTGATGTAACAAGCTAAATTCCAACCAATTGTTTTTCATCTATACTTCACCTGAAGCTTGCGCTTCGTGTTTCATTAGCAGAGGGAAGATTCGCCTAAGAGCTTCTCACAAATCTTGCCTTGCCCAGATCCGTAGACTGTTATGGGTACAAGACTACATTAGATGGATATGGCCATTCACATAATTTGAAAGTTACAACTGTTACTGCATTTCTATGTATTCACAGTTCCAATTAAAAAAAAAAAAAAAAAACACCAAAAAACCCAAGCCAGCTCTTCCCTCCCGCTTATTTATGCAAACAAAACTCAGTCCCTGACCCCAACATTTTCTATATTGAATTACAGAAATATTTCTTTATCAAATGTTCTCAAAACATCACTTCTGTTCTAATAACCTTGGCTTGTTTGTCTAACTGGCTGTGTTCCTATACTAGCCTCTATCTTCACCTTCAGCTCCAAACATAGTTTCTTGGGTTTTTTCTTTACTCATTAATTTGTCCTTTAATACTAGAAAACAGCCACTGAAACCCACAGGTTTTTCTTCACTGTTATTTAAAGACAAGTCTTACTATTTCTGTGTAGATTAGAAAATACAGTTTTCCAACTAACCAGAAAGTCTACCCTGCTTGTTGTCGTCTCCTTTTCTCTATTTCCAATTAAAAATAAACTAGAACACATAAATACGTTAGGTGTTCTTCTAATTCTTCACAATATGTGCTTACACATCAAATTTTATTCACAGATCTTTCGGATTTAGAGACACTAAATGGGAGATTAATTTTCTCACTATATATGCAGGACCTCAGTTCAAATTGAGAGCATACAGTCACCAGGGTAACAAAATATTTACAGCAGTTACCAATAAAAAAACTGTTATTAACCTTCAGCACATTCATCACCTCGCTTTTTTCCTGGACAATTAGTGGGTTATTAACAAATGCTAGTTTTAAGTGCCATATGATAGTTTTTAAATTAAAATTCAATAATGATTCCCAGCTTCTTTAGAATTAGACAACCTAGTTAAAGAAAACAAACCAATTCATAAATTCTAACGTAAGGAAACTAATCCAAAATATAATAAAAATACAAGCACTATTTTAAGATTTTTTTTATTTTTTTTCTAAAGATGCTAGAATTATCATGTGAGGAAGGTATTCTCCTCTATATTTGGATTCCTCTGAAATTTCAGGGATGGCAAGCAAGTAGGAAAACATCTAAGGAGTGACAGAGATAAATGTTAACTCTTTAATTATGTGCTGGTAGCACAGTTCAAAGACTTTGTAACCAAAAGCAAGACATTTTTCTTTTGTCAATCTACTGTCTGAATATAAGCTTCATAAACATACCAGTTGAAGGATGTCCTCATCTTTTGGCATAACACTAAGCTCCAATATGCTGTCACTGAAAGAAATAGGGAAAATAAAACACCACACATGAACATTTTGAAACGATTTTCAATTCTTGTTAGAAAGATAATCCATTAACTTCCATAGATGAAAACCATTAAAAAACTCCAGAAAAAATATTCTGTCAAATTACTTTACACAACAGAAATAAACACTGATTTCCACTAGAGTCTTAGCAAGTAAGAGTTGAACAGCAATCTGACTGAAGAGTATATGTGTTCTCAGCAAAACCAATGTCTTAAGCCAACACCCTGTCTTTGTCAGGGTTTTTTTTTTTTTTTCTTCTTCTAGAGTCCTCATGTACCTTAGTTGTTTGGAGCTTCTCAGACAAAACAAGGTGGCAAATCTGTGAACACGAGTTAAAACTCTCCTTCTTCCATTTAAAACTAAAGTCTATTACCACTCTAAAATTTCTGGGGAAATGTCAGAACCACCACATCATGTGAAAAGTGGGGCAATAGCAAGGCAAGCACTGACTTAGACCTTTCCGCTCCAACTACCCAGCAGAATCAACTTAAACACACTTAGTCAGAGGACATTTGACATATGGATGAAAAATGCTTGCTATTTATAAGTGCTGTGTTTGTCAGTCTGAAGTGCTAAAACCAAAAGAAGCAGCAGCATAAAGATCCAGGGATAGTTCAACCAATGTAAGTTAAATACAGGCAAAATCAGGACATCAGACATACACTGTGTTATCCAGAGTCAAATACCGTGAAACAGGGAAACCCACAGTTAGTATCTACCAGACAAAAGTATTTTCACAAGCAAGGGAGAAGTATATGCTTGTAACATTGGATACAGAACAGCTGAATTCATTATCTCATCTGAGATAGAGGAATACTCTGCTCACATTCATTAAATGTAAACTGGAACAGGTACAGCGAAAGGTTACAAAAGAGATGGCTTGTACAGACTGTTTTAACTAGGCTCACAAAACAGAAAATTAAGAGATTATGACTGTTATGTAGAAATCTCATGTTACATGTCACAAGAAGAAATGGTATTTAAATAAATTGACCAATACCAGCACAAGGGAAAATTAGCTTATCTGTACTGGTCAGTACAATGCATTTGCTAAGAAAAGACAAAACCAGCACAGAGACAGGCCACCAACTTCAGGGCACACAGAACAGCCTATGGAAGTACTCAGAAGAATCTCACTTTCTGCAGAAAGGAAAGTCATCTTCGCAAACATGTAACATGATTTATTATGCTTTCTTATATGAAAAATGTTTTTATTTTGTGGTTCCTTTTCCATTTGTTAGCAACCACAGACATAAAGCTGCATTCCAAAATAGCAGAGTAAGGGTGTTTGGTTTCACAATCTTCTTAAAACATTATTCATTTTGAAATAAGTGTTCTCCAAGCAGCATAAATTACTTTGGTTTTAAAAGCAAAGATCAGCAGTGATAGATTTAAGTTTTTCTTTTTAAGTCTACGCATAGCTAGGAAGAAATAAGTCTTCAAAAGTCTTTTAAGCATTTTTCAGAATATTGAATTTTAAGAAACACAAAAGTATTGACTTTTTAATATGCATTTACAATAGCATTTCCCATTTTGACTGAATGCATAAACAGCAAAACTATTTAAAAACAATTCTTTAAAAGTAGTGTCATCAGGAGCTGACTTTTGCCTAAACTCCTTTGTATAGATATTAAACTAATTAGCAGTTGTAAAACAAAAAAAGAATATGAGAGATATATCATAGCTTGAGGCATTTCCAATGAAGTGTTCAGATTTTATTTCTACATGTGGGTAGCATGTATGTGTAAACTGTATTAGGCAACTTATGGTTTGATAATTATCAATGCTTATTTGCAGGATGAAGACTTTGGAAGTCAAAAAATATGATAAATAGCACTGTTCCTCTTCAAGTACTTTTAATATAAACTAAAGTTTCCTACTTATAATTCAACATGTTCTCTTATACAAGTATTTTGTGTCTTTTTTTAAGAAAGCGATTAAATCCATTTACACAGTTTAACACCTTTATTTAGTAGCCATCCAAAACAGGAAGAGTTCCATTCAGGAATGTTTTATATATAATTCAAACAACAATGTTTTATATATAATTCAAATAACTTCTATTCCAGTTTGCCTGTAGAACCTTCTGGAGACAATGTGGATCTTCCTACTTGAAGTAAGAAGTGAAAGTGCTCTCAGAATGTTTCTCAATTCTCGTACCAGAAACAAAAAGTATTAAGGAATACTTTTGGTGTATGGTTCTATACAATATGCATGCAAATTATGAACTAGAAAGGATTAATAAGAACCACCACACAGAAAGTGGCAGTTTACACTAAAATATTAGACACAGTATTGTGAATTCTCAGAGATATCTATCATGCAAATGACCTTCATTACACATTTTGAGTCAAATTTAAATTTATTGTCTCAAACTAAAGCATTACGATGCACTGTCATTATAAAAACTATCTTTTCATGCATTACTTTGTTTTAATGAAACAAATTCAGTAGCTAAACTCTGTACATTTCTGAGTAATCCCAACACTTCCAAGAAGAATTTGCAAAGAGAAACAAGCGGAATAGACTTAGTAATTCAAATTCCCCACCGTTAACAAAAAAAAAAGTGGTGAATCAGAATCTGTTTCTTGTTTTACTTAGAACCATAAATAATTTACGAAGTTTACACTAGTAATCAACACATCTCCAAGTTGATTGTGTGAAGAGATGAGAATAAATTCTTAATGGACCAAACTAACAACTATTGGTAAAGAGTAGGAAACCTAGACTTAAAAGTGACCTTATGACTAATCATACAGGGCATAGTGATTTCTAGCAACTCTTCCGAGCTGTGCCCTTCACCTTCCAGAGGAAATAATCAGAGTAAGTTTAGCTTCACTATCTCCAACCAGAGCAAAATAGGTAACACAGCTTGAAACTTTTACAAGAACAATACAAAACATGGCTGAACTACATCCCACCCGTAAGTCCCGCTGGAATTTATGGGATTTGTTTCACTTTAAGGCAGATAAGTTCTGATGTCTGCAGCATTACACAAGGAGGACAAACACCTAGAATTGAGCAACTTCCTAGAAAAATAATGAGCAACTACGGAATGAAGCTGCAGGAGTAATCTAATTTAAAAATCTGTAAGCCCAAACTGAGTTTCATTGCAAACAGCTAAGGGGGCGGAGGTGGGTGGGTGGGTAGTGACGACTTTTTTTTTTTAGAGATAAGAGGATAAAATGTGGTGTGGTGTATCCTTAAAAACTGTTCTGAAGATGATCAGAAAAATTACAAAAGAATAAGCATTTATAGTCAGCAATATGTTTGAAAGGGTAATTAAAAACAGTAGTTAAAAATACAGTAACTGAAGTATCTAGAAAACCACCACACAACATACTGGGACTATAAATGAAACTGGTTTTAGTCATGAATAAAGGAGATTTCAACTGACAACTTAGCCTTTCAAAAGGGCTTTCAGTAAGTTTCTTGCACAAAGTCTACTAAAGAAACTAAGGTGTGCTGGATAAAAGGTTAGCTAAGACACAAAACAGAGCAAGAACTTTGTCACTGGGTACTTTTTATATGAAGAGTTTTAAGTACATTCAAAAGCGAACTTGTGCAAGACCAACCCATCAAAAGCTATTAAATCAGGTGATGCAAATAAAACTTTTGGTTCAGCAAGTTCCTAAACCAGCGATTTCTGGGAAGCGGGCTAGTATTATCTGACCAAATCTCACTCTCCACTTTCAGTGTTTTCCTAGCTGTCTTCTAAGAATTCATTACTGGATATTATCAGAGAGGATACTGACATAAACAGACCATCAGTCTAACCCAGGATGGCTATGCTGATGCAAGAATGGCATGCCATGAAATGGCAGCACAAGAAAGAAAATACTTTATGTGCAGAACAAACCGCTCTGAGCTCAAAACCACCGTTTTGAAGCAAAGAATTAGAGTTCATTCTTTAGTCATATGTGTAGCACTGCCTGTAAGCTAGAAGGAAGATGCACCTGATCCGGAGTCTGTGCTCTCTTTATGGATCAGAATTAATATTTATCTGTTTATCTTAAAAGGTTCAGCTGAAGACTTCCTGATAGTTATATTTTCTGTATAAAACACTCCAGGATACACATGACCTTTTGTAACAAACTTCTGTGATGTACACATCTGGCTCAAGACAACAAATTGTTCTCCTCTCCTGACTGACAATAGCATCCCTTCATCTTCTGTGCACTCATGGAAATTGGGGGACAGATGCAGCAGTGCGCTGTACTGTTCCTGGTTGCACTAGATAACCACTGATAAGGCCTTGATCAGGTGTCCCTGGTTTATCCATGGTGGGCAGGGATTGCATTCTGCTCGGACTGTTTGCTACCTACAGTCACAGGGCTGAAAATAAAACTTTATTCACAGGCAGACCTAGAGTTAAGAATCTCTGACCACACAGGCCACTGGAATATGCAATTGGTCTTTCCCTTTTTGGGATTAAGATAAGAGATTTCATTGACTGATGTACCTGCTGGGCATATCCTGTGTCTTGGGTATACACTATTGTACAATATTACTGTCTGTACAAATACAAAATGAAAAAATGATACATGGCTAGTGTTCTCTCCAGTCAAGGTTATTAAAAAAAAAAAAGATAGATTCCATCTTTTCAGCTCTCGTACAGAAAGTACTAATGACACAAAACACATTTCAGTCTACCTTGTCTGTCATACGTTTGAACAGTTTTATTGTTTAAAAAAAAATTGCACCTGGGATGTATATATTTTGAATGAAATCTTGAATAAAGACTCCACTGTAATAGGAAAATCAGGATCATATTTTTCCTACTTTTAACTGTAAGCATAACTAAGTTTTAATGCATGAAGATTCACTAAAAATAGAATGTGACATGTGAGATGTATTTAGAAAACATTCTTCCATACTGATCATAATACATCTTTTTTCCACATAGCTGATTATTATATTGGTAACTTGTTGCTAGAGCACAGAAAGTGACACCAAGAAAACTGTAAAAATGGATGCAGACATAAGACATGAAAACAAGTATCTAGATTCATGTACGGACATGATTTAACAAGCCCCTCTGAGTTGCAGGAGCAGTAAATATTACCATTTCCTCAACTCCATGCAAGGTTCATTACTTGCTGCAAAACAAGATATACTGCAGATGTTTTGCAGGTGTGCACTAGCATAAAATTTTTCCTTTACCAGATATGCTGATTTATAGTTATTAGATCTCATAAGCAAGGTAGATTATTCTGATATTCTTTTTAAATTGACACATATCTCTGTGACGTAGGTATACCTAATCTGCCTATTTTAAGTTCAGACAACTGTCCTCTATAGCACTTAATGTGATTTGCTACCAAGGGACAAATACTGACATAAAAGGGCTGTGGCACAATTCAGCATACCCATTCTCAAACCTTTCTCAGCATTCAGTAAATACATGAATACAGAAATAGTAAAACTGAGTGTGTAATTAAGGAAAATTTCAAAATAAGATTACTTTTTCAGAACCACCATAAGTGGTCATTTCCTGCTTAGTATAAAAAAAAAAGTGGTGCACAATTAAATACTAGTATCTTACCTGTTCTGTATTAAAGCAATGACTTGAGAATATGTCTTCCCAATAACACTTTCTCCATTGACTTTTATAATTCTGTCACCTGTAAGGGAAAAGTTATATCTTAAATTAATTTGTCTAGACATTTTTTTGATCATTTTTATTTTGTACTCTGTAGCTCACAACAATCAAGATCACCAGTATATTAAATTCAAGATTAGTAGTCTTTAAAAATAAAAAAAGAAGAAAATAAAAGATGCACAGTACAACTACATGTAACTAGATACAGGATGCCAAGTTTCTACCATTTTCTCAGAATTTCTCAAAACATTTTCAGATGTGGTATCTTATTCCAAGCTTCCAAATGAATCACCTAGAAACTCATAGGAAGAAAACCACAAGCAGGTGTAAGCTATACCAAAGTCTCACTCACAGAAGTCTCTCATCTTCAAAATAAAGCTTTTGATGTATGATAACACGTACTGACAACTCTGCCCAATTCTTAAGTGAATGATATGTAGACATTTCATTCCAGCACTTAACCTCAAAACAAAACCAAACTTTAACTCAGAACACTGACAGGCGTAGCTATATGCATCTCCTTTAATAGCAGCAAATAGTGCAATTTTGTACTTCTTCCTGCTGAGAAATAAAGAACAAATATTTTGAAAACCTCCAGTTTCCTCCTTCCTCAGAATAATCTGCATTGTTTCCAAGACATTACTGTCTCTTCAGTTGATCTTGGACAGTGTAATGGGTTATTTCTTACCCATACAGATCAATCTTTATACCTAACATCACTTCTATCACATTTCTCCAAACAGTTTGTTGCACCTTCCTCATGAAGAGCTTCATATACTCTCCTAAATTAAGTGGCAGATATATCATGTAGAGCTATTTTCAGCCTTTCATAAAAAACCCATCCCATTCCTCCATCAAAAACGGTAATTTACATCATCTCTGATCAGAAGAGCAGAAAGGTACCTTGAATTTACTAATGAGGAGAAAATGGTGTAAAGGATTACAGATAGGGAGCTTTGGAAAGCTGCTGGATAAAGAACTGAAAGAAAGGACCCATGCAAAGTGAGACAACACTGCTTTAGAAACTGAAAGCACTTTTTGTGTTTCTGGTGTGATCAAATCAAAGCAAGGAAAAAGCCGTTCACTCTGAATACTCAGCCTGACTTGGTGGCAATTACACTCTAAATGCTCCGGCTCTGTGGAGATTCCCTATACAGACCCCAGGGATTTCCAGACTTGACAAACCACATGGATCTGGTGACTGGTTTTAATTTGGTCTGCACGCACGATGTACTCATGCAAATAAATTGGTGCGGTATTTTCAACTTTACTGAAGTTTTTATATGCCCTTTCACCAGCTGGTTATTGTCCTTTTCCTCACCTGAAAGAGCTCTCAAGAGTTTTGTCTCTTGCTTCCTAAGCGATAAAAGAAATGCTGGTGGCAACATTTCATGTATGCTAGCAATCCACATGACTGATAGGCATCTGTCATGGATGGCAAACCCTATCCCACTGTTGCATACATCCTTGTGTAATTAGGCTGAGAAACTGGACTTCCATGAAAACAAAGTTAATTTTTAAATGCTCAGTATCACACCAAAATAAATACTTTCCAAAAGTTGCAGGAAAAATAAATGCTATTGTTTGTGCCAAAAAATATTCTTATTTACAAACTCTGAACGCTGTCCTACTAGGTCATATGGCAAGACTTCCTCAGAACATACCAGATCCTTCTCTGGAACTTAAAACTGGCTTTTTTCCAGGCTGTTGAAGAACCTGCCCACAGATGTAGATCTTTACTCAGTATTCCCACTAAAAACTGTAATTAGTAATATCTTTAAAGTATCATCTTATCTATTTATGTGAAGTATGTGAAGTTTTTATTTTTCAAAGAAAGAGACTAGGTTACACACAGCGGCGCAACAAGTCTACCTGAAGCATGCATCCAGTGAACCTGCCAAAAATGTCAGGTGGGACATACTGCAGAACTGGTTACATGAAAGAAGTGGGTGCAGGCAACTGCAAAATACAACTTTGCTCAGTTCCAGGTACATATAAAGGGGAAGACCAGTGCCTGTAGTGCAAAAAAGGGGTATAGAAGCATGAAGGCTTTTTCTAATAGCTCTCTATCAATCTGGTGCCCTATTAAATACTTTTGATCAAACTAAAAATTAATCTGAGCGCACTTAAACCATTTCACTTTCCACACACATTTCAGTTCGTTATATTCTTGCATATACATAAATGACAGCATAAAGATCAAGACAAGGGAAACATGGATCCATTTTGACTGTATTTCAATATTTCTAAGATACTTATGTTTGGAACTCACAGATTAAGTTCTTTTTTAAGAAAATGCCTTGGAGGTTAAATATGGGAAGTATGATCTAACTCTAACAAAGGTAATTTTAAAGGAGTATTCAAAAAGAGTTACAGTATTCAAAAATACTCAGAATGAATTGTGTTACATTTAAGATATTGCAAGCTGTTTCTCAAGTCTGCAAGAGTATTCCAAGCTGTCTGGTGAGTATGCTCCTGAAACAGAGCTCCTTGATTCTGGGTAACGATTGATGCTGTCAGTATGACAAAGGACACTGCAGCAGTGAAATAAGAATTGACAAACAAACATAAATACCTAAACTCCTATTAGATTTTCAAGTATTTTGTTTCCATTAGTGTGGCCATGAAACAAAGCCAAGTTGAATATTAAAAAAACTTAAGAAAAAAATCAAAATACAGTTGATTCTACAAAATAAGAAATGTACACAGTGTCTGTATGTCTGTATCAGAGGTTATGCAATCTACGTTGCTGATCATGCCCTGAGAGTTTTATAATATCATTTCAAGATAGAGATATAGTACTATATTTCACCCTAAAGTTTTAAACAAGAAATAGTGGCATGACCTAATTAAATATAACTACTATCAGCAGTGTGTTTAAGAAGAATATTCGGTAACTTAAAAATGTATTTTCTCATTTACTTTCTGTTCTTAATTCTGGGCTCCTAAAAATCTCTTCTATGCCTAAAAATAAAATATTCTCACAGATTTCATCTCTTCCAATTTGGCAAACACTGAACAGAGCAGAAATTAACATGCCTCTTCAGTACAACTTCAACATATGCTGCACTGTATCAAGCCAAAACACTTCTTTATATAATAGCATTAAAATAATGCCAAAGTAGCCCTCCCCTAAACAACAACTTAAGGAGGAGTTAAAAAAGAAAAACACCCAATGCTGTACAAGTAGGATCTAGTACTGTTTTTAAATTGAGATCATCCTAGAATCTTTGCATTTCTTTAGGAAGAAACATACGAAAATTATTCTATTCCAGGCAAATGCATGTACATAACTGTTTCCAAAAGAAAATATCAACATCCCATTATCGACAGAAACACAATCCTTTCATAGAATGTATGTCTTGTCATACTGTTAAGAACAGAAACCTGTGTTTGTAGTGGTATCCACCTATGTAACTTATTGTTTTAACACTTGTAAGACTTCTCATTCTAATATAGATTTTTTTCCTTCGATACTTAAGTAAAGGTGTGACAAAGTACCTGGCACTTCACAAAAAACATGCTTTCTGCTCTCCAGTTTGATTAAATCAAACAATTGAACAAAATCTGATAAGAAGAAAGAGACTTGGATTGTCCCCATTTAGTGTAAAGTAGGTGGAATAATTTAATTTCAAGGACAAGAACCTGAATGTTTTGAGGTTATCAATTTGTCACAAAGCACAAGAAATAGGAGCTTACAGGTGTCATGTTACTCCCGTTTCTCTGTCTCCTCACGTATTTTATCATATATTTGTTCTTACTTTTTTAAAGATAATAATACAAAAAGACTAAGACTTTAATACGTTAATATATTTTAAATAGCACCTCCTGAGAAAACACAACAGTGCTTTTGAGATGAAAAACACTGGAGGATCATTTAAGAGAGGTCTCAAACTTCTGAAGGAAAGAACAAGGTTTAAATAGAAAATAGAACTATATGTAGAAGCTTAAATCACATACATTTTATATCATGTACACATACATGCTATTGGTGTTACAGAAGAACAGTACCTGTGCACAGTCCAGCTTCAAAAGCAGGTCCCCCCTCTTTAACTTGTTTAACAAATATGGTATCCATTGGCTCCAGTCTATTTCTTTGTTTTCCTGTGGAAGAAAGAATATTTCTTAAAAGCATTTAATTATACTGCATTACAATGTTTTTACTTTAAGAATTATTCTGAAATCCTGCCATGTTCATCATTACATTAAATACTCGAGTGCAATTTGGGGTCTGCGAAAGAAAAGAGACTAGGAGTCCTAAAGACAGCATTTCATTTGGGTAAAGATCTTTTAAGTGTCTGGGGAAAAAAGAAAGGGGAGGGGGGTGGAAAGAGAGATGTATCTCAAACTTAAACTTGCAACTATGTCCCAGTAAGTGGTATTTTTCAGGTTCATTTCATCATCGCATTGCTACTTCATCCTCACACTGATGACTACACTGTTCAATAAGAATTAGCCCTTCCTCTTCTAGGTTGCTATCTGGCATAATTAAGCCAGCCAACTTAATTTGTTCTACAGTGTTATTGGTCTCTCCTGACACCCCGTCCTACATGGTGCAAAACATGAGCACTCACCGAGCCACTGGCAGCACCTCAAAGGTTACAGCTGGACAAGCTTTGATGGTCCCAGGTCTGGCTTTAACAGCCTCGGTCCCCCAGTCCCTCCCATCACAGATCACCAGTTACTACATTTGTACCAGTTACTACCCTTGTACCACTCTCTCAGCTGAGGAAATATCACCCTTTGGAGGCTACATGATGAGTCTGGGTTCCAGCTTACCAGGAAACCCTGGCATAATGGAGAGGGTGGTACAGATGGCAAAAAAAGCAGAAACAGCAGGAGAGAATAAAGGGATTACTTAAAACTGGCACTGCTGATAAAAGAAACACTCCTTGAAATCAGAGTATTAGGTTCTAATCACTTCTTCAGTGACTCATCTTTAACTTAGGCACAAATGGCACTGCTTTTGGAAGTTCTTTCACTACAACTTTAGATATTCCACCTGGCCATGTTACTAAGCCACAGCATTATTTATAGAATAAGGTGCCCCCCTTATCCCTTTTTTGGTTCTGTTTCCATATAGGAAAAGCTTATTATTTGAAGACTTTTAAATTGCACAAACCCAGACTTCCCCCGACTCAGATTTGTATTTTCAAACATGAGTTTTAGCCTAATGCCTTCATTCCGCAGATCCTCAGTGTCCTGCCATTTTATCACAAAACAGCTGAACAAAATGGCTTACTCATACAACTCTAAATGGCCTTCTCAAAATAACTCCAGATTGGTAGAGAACAATCAAAAAGTTGATTTGATAGAATCAGATAGCTACTATATACAAAGCAACTGAATTATAAATCAAGAAACTCCAGCTGGCAGCTCAGTCCCCAAGTACTTTAAAATTTGATTAGCAGGACACAGCTACAAGACATACAAAATGCTCTTTGTGAACCAAAGCTAGTATCTGTCATTTTTAATCTGCTGATTTAAGTAGACACTGAACACATGATGGGTCTCATCCCTTAAGAGGCAGTAACGTTTCAGCAAGTTTAGACAGGGTCCAAGAATAATTTACCCAGATGCCATGAACAAAAGGTTGCTTCAACCACTTACAAGAGTGAAGTTGAAGTATGACCTTTTATAGGACCACCCAACATCCTTCCCAGTGTCGTCACAATCTTTTACTGAAGAGATTTACAATCCCAATGTATCCTGCAGTGCAAACAACACAGCATAACCATCCAGTCAAAAAAGGTGATTATCTCACTGTATTCAGTGTTGGTATGGCCTCACCTTGAGTACTGGGCGCAGTTCTGGGCCCCATAATTTAAGAAGAATATTAAGGTACTCGAATGCTTCCAGAGGAGGGCAACAAAGCTGGTGAAAGGACTGGAAGGCATGTCCTATGAAGAGTAGCTGAGGACTCTGGGCTTGTCTAGTTTGGAGAAAAGGGGCTGAGAGGTGACCTCATGGCTCTCTACAGCTTCCTGCAGAGGAGAAGTGGAGAGGGAAGTGCTGAGCTCTTCTCCCTGGTATCCAGTGATAGCACATGTGGGAACTGTTCAAACCCGTATCAGTAGAGCTTTAGACTGGAAAACTACCTGAAAGGAGGCTGTAGCAAGGTGGGTGTTGGTCTCTTCTCCCAAGTAACAAGCAACAGGATGAGACGAAATGGCCTCAAGTTGTGCCAGGGGAGGTTTAGATTGGATATTAGGAAGAATTTCTTCACCAAAACGGTTATCAAGCATTGGAACAGGCTGCCCAGGGACATGGTTGAGTGACCATCCCTGGAGGTACTTAAAAGATGTGTAGGTATGGTGCTTAGGGACATGGTTTAGCACTGGACTTGGCAGTCTTAGGTTTACAGTTTGACTCAATCTTAAAGGTCTTTTCCAACCTAAATGATTCTACGGTTAGGAAGCATTTCTTTACTGAGAGGGTGGTCAAACACTGAACAGGCTTCCTAGAAAGGTGGTCAGTGCCCCAAGCCTGCCGGTCTTTTAAGAGGCATTTGGACAATGCCCTTAATATGCTTCAACTTTTGGTCAGCCCTGCATTGGTCAGGCAGTCGGACTAGATGATCACTGTAGGTCCCTTCCAACAGAAATAGAATATTCTATTTGCCAGTGTTTTTCCAGTGCTCATTACTACTACTTTGCCTCCTCCCTCCTCCGTACTTTTGTAAACAACTGAGTTATAAAGCATTATGTTGCAGGCTACCAGCAAATAACAGAGTTTCACCCAAGTCTTCAACTACAAGTGAAAAACAAGACATCATGCACACGCAAAGAACAGGCAAAAGTGTGAGCTGCCAGGAACACACTCATCTGTGCAAGGAAGCAGCGCAGATGAACAGCACAACTTCTGTAAAAATGAATTTCGTATTTACTCAATATCTCCATAAGCATAGTTATAAACAGAGGTGCAGTCTTACATAAGGGCAATAACAGAAATAGAAGCATACGATGCTGCTAAGTACACGTTAGCTGACTAGAAACTGAAAAACACTCCATAAAGTAGTCCTTTCCTTTATCAGTTTTGTAAGCACACAAACATCTCCAGAATAAGTAAATGGTCAGTCAGGATAAATTAAAACTCAAGTTATTGTCCAGCCAGTAATGTAGTTTTACTAACACGAGTGACTAAAATATTCCTTGCAGTGCAACCACTCCCTTAAGTGATGCTATTCAAATGAAAATGTAACTTTAGAGAAGGCAAACTGGTGTCTGAACTTCTACTTCAGAGATTCAGTATCATCAGAAATAAGAAACAAAATGAATCACCAAGTTTATAAAAGGCTTAAGGCAAAAATTCATTGGCTTAAACAAGGATAGTAAGGAATCAGAAGAGACTTTGAGGTCTTTAGTCTAAACAACCAAAGTTAAGTAGTCTGAAGAAGCACAAACACCTGTAATCAAATGCAAGACAAATACAGAAAAGCAGTTTATTGCAACAAAATTTTTCCTAGCCAACATACCATTTTTCGTAATTGTATGCAAATCTTCTAATTAGTCAGCAATTTTCAACCAAAAAATACTAATTGCTACCTTCAATAAAGAGCAAGATCAAAGTAGAATCTACAGAATTAAGAGATTAGATCTTGTTTCAACTGTTATTCAAATTGATGTCAAATAAAATTAAAGACTTTTTTCATAATACATATATTTACCATCATTTATGATCTAAACTTTATACTACCTGGATCTACTAGCTGAGACTAGAAGTCAGTACCACCTTCACAGCCTCATAGGGAAAAGTAAGTTTCCCATTTTAAAGTTACAAGGAAGCTCTTCTGATAAATGTTTGAGATGCCAGAAGTGGCAGGGGGGAGTACATTGCACTAGCACAGCCATCTGATTTGCAAAATAATAAAATTCTAATATGCTTGCTCTCTCTGATAAAAGGGAATATTAAAAAAAATACTACTTTTAAACAGAACAGTACAATGAAGAGTTTTTAACATTTATAATTGACTTGCATTGGAGGAGGGGTTGTGACTTGCAGTAAAACTTCTTCTAACTCCCTTAAACTTGACAAAGAAATTAATTTTTTCCAGGTGCCAATTCTAGCTTAATCTCCTAAAATGCTAGTCTGGAATACAGCTGCTACAAGGAATGTAACTAGTATTATATCAAATGCAGTAACCTTGAGTTATTTTTTAAACTATTCTTTGCAGACCAGACAGTATTACTATACTGCTCTGTGATTAATCTGGAAAATGAAATGACATGGCAGAAGTTATATTATCAAATCTACTAACACACTACAAGATAGCAACAAGCACATCACTTCTCTGTAGTCAATAACCTTCCAATATAAAACAATCAAATAGAAACATCTGAGCCATAAAGACTACACAAAGGACACCTCTCTGACAAAGAACCTTTATGTTTTGAAGGGAGGAAAAAAAACCTAACCAAACAACAAAAGAAACAAAACAAAAATCCCCACACCAAAGCACTATTGCTGACATAGCTTTTCCTTTCTTTTTGATCTGCAGAGCACAAACTTCTGTTTCAGGACACAGTGTAACACACACTTTCTTACAGAGTTTTTCCTAAGAATCCACTGCTTAAAATCATGCAATTTCTCCTCTTCCTAGCTGAAAAAAAAAAAAAAAAAAAGTCTTTTCCTCAGGGCAGCTGAACCGTACTTAGAAATCCTCATAACACAGGAAGTGAATAAAGGCTACAGATTTTTGTTAACTTTATGCAGAATATTTTTACTCATGGACCCATGCTCAAACAGCAAGGGTGACTTTCATTTTTATACTAAAGAATCACGAACCCCATGACACACCTCAAATTATTAAATTAAGACAGGCTTTTATGTACATCTTTCTCTGACTCAAGAGAGAGGAACATTCCTCTTGAACATGAAGATCTACAAGTGGCACTGACTCTTGGGACGCCTTTCTGGCAAAGAGAGGAGAAATGTGTACAGCTACAGTGGGACAAATGCGTCTAAATAATTACTGAATCAAAAACTTGCCAATCATTTCCTAAAGTACACAAAAAGAGATTGCTGAAAGTACATCAGAACTTACATTTATTACCAGAGATTTCATTTAATTAAATATAAATCACAAAACTGTCGTGATTACATTTAACTGAGAGAGTGCAAACTGATTTTCACACACAGTAAGCATAATAAGCATTTCTCCACTAGCAATCTGTTCCTGAAAAGGAGCCCAAAGGTCCCAGCCCAGCCCCGACAGAGCTTATTTCACCCACTGTCAAGCACAAATTAACTCAACTAAAAAATACTAAGCCAACCACAGTGCCAAGGATGAACCTCTAAAAGAGGATGATAACAAGTAAAATAGCACTGTTGAGTCATGCAGCGGAGAAACACCTGGCATTCAACTCTGCGATACAGGAAAAATACATTCTGTTATTACTCAAAGCACGTCTGGCATTTTGATTAGATAACTCAAAGATGATAATTATTCTTTTGTTTATTCTTCTCTTAAAAAGTTTGACTAATACAACCTCAACTCTATCTTCATGGCAGGGCAGAGGAAGAAAGAGAGAAAATCATCTGGCATTGTTATGGAAAACATGTAACAGTTTCAACTTAAATACGAACTCTCCAAAACTGTGTTTTCCCACTGCATTATTTGCCAATATTATGACTTTTTTTTTTTTCCAATTCTCTCAAATCTAAAATGAAACTTTTTAAAGTTATGATTAAACAGCCTAGAAGATTTACTTTATTTTTTAGATAAGCATAGAGCCATTCGATTTCTAACTCTTAATAGTGAACGTACAGACTCTCTCCTAAATCCGTGGAAATGACACTTACACAGCTCTTAGCGTTTTTATTAAAAGTCAAGGATTATTTGAATTCAGTAGTAGTCACTGAGAAACATTATACATGTGACAAGTTCAAAGGCCACTCTGACAGACATTCTGGATGTACTTTAAGAGAAGAAGGAATCATCAGGCTCTGGTCTCAGTGGAAAACTAAACAAGTCCTCTTTTAGCATTCACAACATTTAGTGTTAAAAATAAAGCTGTATTAAAAATCCACAAAAAAGGACAATTTACTGTAGCGCTACTCTAAAGCACTAGTGTTATATACCTTTTACCTCCTACACCTACTCCACTATCATATGCCTTAACTCATATCATCCCCAGTAATCTATGGCCTTTCCAAATACTTGCTTTCACATTCATTCTCTTGTTCCGTATCTATCTTGTTCCCATCATCACAGGCACAATTAGTTTATTTCATAACAGACTGAGCTGATAGGCAACATTAGAAAATGTGGGATTAAATTAAATCGTGGGAGAACACAAGCCACATTACAGAAATCAACAGTCTGTTTAAAGAAATAAAACATCAAAAACTTGAGGCATTATATAAGCGGCAATAAGGAATAAAAAGCTTTTCCTGCATTTTTTCCACCCTTCCCCAACAGGCTCTACAATGTCAAACCAGACTTGCACAGAGCTAAGGGAGCTCAGGTAATAAATTGGAACAATTTAGCTTAGACAACTGTAGGGTAGAAACTTTAATCCATAGTTAGGCACATAAAAAAATAGCCTGGTGATCACAATTTAACAATCTAGAAATCTCAGTGAAAACAGATGTCTAAAGTCTCATTAGAAGGCACACGCTCAGTCTCTACAAAAAAGGGACACTAAGCAATATACCTAACTCGCCTTTCATTTTTATGGGAAGATAAGCTGCCAGTTGCTATAGGTACTTCTACACAGAAACTGGAGATAACGAAGGAAAGCAAGAACATCATATTAAAAAAATATGATACTGGATTGCAATGATACTAGATTTTCAGGCACTGTATTAAACATAAAATACCTCAGTTCTCATATGAGTGATGAAATTCCTTTCAGACTATTTCTATATGCTGATCACATTAATCATGACCCACAAGCCAATCATTTTTGAAGAAAAATATGTTTTAGGACAAGGTACAAGAAATGACCAATCCATTTAATATGCACTAAACTTGTATTTTGCCAACTACAGCTTTAATGAGTCTTTCAAGGACAACAAGATATTCACCATATTAAATGCACAATGAAATGGCATGGAGACAGCATGGCAATGGAGATTGTTTTCTCCAGCACCACTTACCATGTGTTGACAGTGCACATTTTTAATTTAAAATATTACTATTTTTAATAGTTATAAGTATTTTTCAGCTTGTTTCCAAATATTCCTACCAAGCTCTCCTGGGAGACTTCAGCCTGTGAGATACCTCTCAAATAAAATCTTGAAATAGGGCAACTCCAGAAAAGAGGAAGAATACCTGAGGTGGTCCCCTTCTGTCCCAACTGCTGACCATGAGGTGCCTCCTGTCCACAACATCCTAACCCCTTTGGCTCGATAAGCTGATTCACCACTTCCTCATTGGCTTCTTGGCCATCATCTCCCTCCTGTGTCATTATTAGTTTAGAGCTCTCCTGCACAAATTTGCATTACCTTTTACTCTAAATGCTTTGAAATCTTACTGCTTACCAAAAGATTAATGCAAGCCAAGAGCATGATCGAAATACATACTAAAAATGTTGCACTAAAATTCTATACCAGAACATAAAAGCATATAAAAGTATTTCTTACACTGTTAGAATACATCAAACTTGGTACATATTTTTATCTTCTGCCCTCTAGATGTAATTAGGTACTCAGCTCCTTTGAAAAAAATATTCCCATGCTTTCAATAAAAGGCAAAAATAATAAAGATGCTTTACACTACACTCACCTACTCAAATCTGTAAATGCTGAACCTGACAAAAATCTCAACTTTTAAAGGTAAGTTTAACCTGTGAAAATGGCAAAACAGAAAGTGCAGGTAATTGGAAAACTTCACTCAAAAGATCAATATGCACACATACACAAAAAAGACAATTTTGCACTGGCACACACTGCTTCACAAAAATGAAAAGCTTGAATCCCCTTAGCTTAGTCTTTGAGCTCAAGTGAATGATCATCTACAGACTTTTCAAAAGAAAAACCTGTGTCATTAAGATATTTTCATCGTTAATGAAGACAGAGCTTCGCAGAGGCAAGTTTTCCAATTAAGTTTGGAGGCAAACGCATGACATTTTCCACTAGATGGGCCCCTCTGCACGCCACACCACGCACTGCACCCTGCCCAGCAACACGCTCCTCCTCAGCTGTGGAGGCAACCGGTGCTTCAGCAAGCAGCAAGGGACCCGCGCAGCCAGCAGCCAAACACAGCTTCGTGCTGCTCCAAAGCAGCTCGGCCTGATTTTCCAACGTTAATTACCTTAAAAATTCTTGTGATGATGCTTCACAGAATTCCTGGCATACCTGCTTTTGCTAAATTAATATGATGTTTGTGAACATGAAAAATGAGATACGCTTTTCCCGATTTTCTCCTCACAAGCTACCTATTCACCTCATTTGGGAACAGGAACAACTTGTAGCAATGTAAATAAGAAACCGTTTCATCCTCCCCACCTGCCAAGATCATACTAAATATTGGAGAAAAATGTCTACACACTTTCATTATTTTTAAAGGTATAATACACAAAACTGGCAGGTTAAGTTCTACTGACACCTACAGCCTCCACCTCAGAGTTATCTCCTTTTCCCAGAAGGAACACAAATCCAACCTTCTCTCCTGCTAATAAGAACACTCTTATCTTTACAGGGCACTCTGTGCCCTTTGATCTGTATTTCAAGGCATACAATGCACTACATTGCTATAAATAAGAAATAGTTGAGCTATGATTCATAGTTTAAGTACCTACACAAAAATTTCCAGAAAGTAATCTTGCTCCCACCTGCACAGGTCCCATAGTGAACCAAATAAACATTTGTTTACTGCTGTTCCTCTACTGAAAAACAGATCTCAGATAACATCTTCAATAAACAGACCCATATTTACATCTTTAGCTGATCCAGTTCTCCCTGTGAGAAGACAAATACTGCAGAACTTCTTTCTCTAGACCACAGGTGGCATCTTCTATGCTTGTTTGGCACGGAGGATTGACTCCTTTCCCTTCCTAAAGGAATTTGCCTTTTCTTCTTGTATGCCAAAAAGGATAAAGGAGGTTACAAGTTTGAGGGGTGGATAGGGGGTGATGAGGAATAGGAAGAGACTGAATTCACTGTTTAACAAGGGGGTGACAGCAGCTGAGTAAGACTAGGAGGATGAAACGGATGAATTCATTGGCTTCCAAGAGGAAAGAAAGAAAGTTCAAGTAAATTCATATTTCCTAGAATGCTTCTAATGTATCGGTTACGCAAAAAACCTGAAACAAAAAGTTCAGACATGATCTCTGTCTTCCAACTAAATAAGATTTTTGTAAGTACACTGAAACCAGGTACCATCCTGTGCCACAGTGTAAAGCAAATTGTAACCCACCAGTAAAACAAGCATTCACCCTATGCTGCCTCTGAGCAAAGGCACCCACCTTTGAACAGGCCTGTCCTCAACGAGTGGCACTGCATTGCCAGATGAAGCACAAGCTGAAGCCCTGCACATGACATTTGCAATGCAGCTAATCCCACCTCCTCTGCGTGCCTTACCATCATGACAGACTGGGAAAAACAGAAAGTGGGACTGGGCTCTCAACCTGAAAATCCCATTTCCTCACCAAAATCAACACAGTTTTCCACCCTTCAAAGGAAACAGTAAGATATCAGCAAACACGGGAGCATGGATAGGAAAAAAGCTAAATACCAAAAAGAAATTTAAATTAAGCGGTACTGTGATGTAGCACCAATTAGTAAAAAATAAGTGGATTGGTGAATTAAAAAAGACAGCAGACACAGGCAATGTGAGAGGGAGAAAGCTATGAAAATGGGGGGGAACTGACAACATAATCTAGAAATAAGTGATTTTTCCATCCCTCCTAAATCAAATGCGAGAATGTTATTCACACATCTTATCTGACATCACTGAAGCACGTTTCATGGATATCTCAGAATGTACGTGAGAGTACCAAAACTGATGAAATACGTTAGATCAGTATTCTTAAACACTGAGGAAAGTATCACGAAGCTAAGAGGAATAACTGTTTTTATCTTGTTTTTAAAACAGTTGTATACCATTTTTATGGATAACTTTTACCAACACTAGGTTTATATGCACAACACTTTTATGTTACTTTTATTAGAGGAAGTTCCAAGAAAATTCACATTTCATACTGGCTGCTCTTAGACACACTGTACAGCATTTTTTAAGTGCATGTATATAAATATATCCATGGGACTCAAACCCGTTATAGTAGTACTTTGCACAGGTAACTGTGGGTCTTACATGCAGATCGAATTAAGACAGTGTGAAACTTTGGCACTAAAAAGGTAACACGGCTGGTTTCTTGTCTTCTTGTCATATACCTGACAAGGTGATACACACAGCACAGAAGTGATACAGCACATTTTAATTAACTTAGTGGTCACACAAACACCTACACTAAGTAAGTGAAGCTGAAAGACAGATATTTTCTTTCTTTTGCTCCAATGCCATGAAATTCAATGAGCTTGATGGTCACACTGAAGTGATTTTACATTTCAAAATTAGCTTAGGTAGCTATTGAAGTGTATTATACAGCTGAAATGTTCAACATATTGAATCTGTGAAAGAATGAAAACAAGGCATACCTTGTCTATTTCCATTCTCTTCATCCTAAAGGAAAAACAAAAAGTGCATATTAAAAATTCAATAAATGGAAAAAATGCATAGGCATCTATAAGCTGTGAACTTGTCAGATTAAGTTTGCATTCTGATTATCTCATATTTTTTTCCACAAATATTCAACTTTACAGATGCAAGGCTTTCATTCTGAGAATGTAGTGTAATATTTGGGTTTTTTAAAAGAAACCAAACAACTACTAAGCACAGTTCCATGAAACATCCCCACAGAAAACAACATGAACACCATTATCTGAAAACAAATGTACCAAAACCCCCCAAACACTGCCATGAAACTTAATACCACACTGTGTGTTGCTGCAGGCATGTTTCCACCCTGAAAGCCAGGCAGGAGAGGTTAATCATCCAAGGATTCAAACCTAAATAACATGCAAGAGTTACAAAATATTTTGTAAGCTAGCTCTGAATATGCTTCTGAAATTGAAATATCAAGTTTGTTTTGCCTTCAGTACTACTGCACAGAGAAAAATATCTACCCCAAACACTATTTAGTAACAACCTCAAAGATTCTCCTTCTGCTTATTGCACTATATATACACAGTCATAACTACCAGGTATCACTGACAGTCCTTAAAAAAAAAAGAAATCACACAACTGGAATGTACTGAGGGAGAATGGCATGCTTAAAATAGAAAATTATTACTAAAGATACTTTCTTGTCAATGTTTCATATGAATGAAAGGCTTTTGAAAGATCATGGCTAATCTCTTCCACAGAATTCTACCATTTAAAAAGCATAATTGTTTAAATATGGAAATACGTGCTTTCTTTCTGAACTGTAACTTTGTGGAATAATAAACTTTCAACCTAAATACAACTTCTTAGACAAGTATGTACTATTTGGGAAGTATATCTAACAATTCACTTCAACTAATTAAAACAGCTTTGTCCTGAAGGAAAGAAGGAGCAAGGAGATGACCACAGAAATAATTTTCACCTGTATATTCCCTCTTACTTTTAAATGGATTAATTCAAAATTTCTAGTTCTTTTGCATTTAAAGACAAATCACTATTTTTTTGTTATTAAGTATCTTCAAAGCAATTACACACTGATCTGAGCAAACTATCCGAGAGAGAGAGAAAGACTTGAAGAAAGAGAAGGAGTGAGACCTGGATATGAACATTATGTAATGATGAGGATGAGACAAGTCTCTCCTAGGTGCCATACATTTATTGTGAGTCATACAAGAGTTCTGCTGGAGGTTTGTAAGATACTACAGAAATATAACTTTACGGAAGGAAAAACAAAAACAACAAAAGAAACCCCAAAACACCAGTACACTGAGTTAACAGAAATCTGGTACTCATTCTACTTTTAAAAAGCCATGATAATTATAATTACCACCCAAACTCTGAGAACAGCAAACAGTACACCCTTAAGCTAGACAGCCCTCTCTGCTCTATACTTTGGCAAAAATACCATACTAATAGGCAAGTACTGTTAAAATTTACTATTATATCTCTTGAAGCCCTGTAACAGCCAGTTGGTTTTGAACTATCATCACCCAAAAGAACAGCAGTGAAGAATTAGACAAGGCTAACATCTGCATGTCTCTAGTTTCCACCCAATCTGTCAAGTGAAAAAACATCTTTAGGACTTTGAATATCAGAGCTCATAGTCTGGAAAATGTGGGTCACATGTAGAGAAGGCTACCTGGTTTGATGCTATAAAACAAAAAAAATTATGGAGGTGAAAATTAGCTAATGTAGAATTGCCATCATTTATGAAATACTGCAGTGGGTTTGTCTGTCACTGGGTATGCAAAGCTCTGTTATAAGAGACAGCTGCAACGCATTCGTTTTTCATGGTATCAAGCCAATGAGCTCAGGCCTTTAAAAATGGAATGCTTTATAACGCAAATGTTTTGGAATTAGCTTTCCCTCCTACATTTACCTCTTACACATTGCAAGATGTTAGTATATGCTGCTTCCATACCTAAAGAGAAGGTTTTCTTTTATCACTTGCTTCTCAGTGATTAAAATTGGGGAACAAACTTCACATGCAAAAGAAGTGTGTTGCTGACTAACAAATCCTAATAAACATCTGATGTTAAAAGTGTAATTTAACACAGGCTTTTTGCAACGCTAGCTTAGGAAATCTTCCACACACTCCCTATTCACTTTCTTAAGGGAAAGGAAGAAGGGGAAGCAAGGACGATACATAATGGATTATTCCTGAATGTGCAGCTATTCCCAGGTTTGGTGTGTGGCCCCACACAAGCAGAGCCAAGTACTTTTGCCAAAATGAAATGTGTTAAACCGCAATCTCAGGTTCCAAGATCATTATTCACACTGTCCTTCACACAGGGCTGTCCCTTCCAACAGACCTACCAAACACCACTTCCTTCCCCAACCTTTCTCTATCATAATGTGTATAAATTAGTTAATTAATAACAATTACAATGAGAAAGAGTCCTTTGATTTGCAGTTAGCTAGCTGTTCTGTGCAGGAACCATGGAAAGATACTAGAAGATAGCACAATATCCTGAATTGGACCTAGACCTGCAGCACTATGTAGACACTGAATGTTAATTGAAATAAATTAAATATAAAAATACAATATATAATAAAAATATAAATAGTAAAAATTAAATACAACATACTAGTATTCAGTATTAAAATAGGCAGAGATACTTCCCTGAATTAATTATATGCAATCTTGTTCAATCATGGTGGTGTTGGGTTGACGGTTGGACTTGATGATCTTAGAGGTCTTTTTCAACCTTAATGATTCTAGGATTTCAATGACAGCAAATAAGGCCTGTTTTCCAGACAGATGTAAATGTAAATGGAGAAAACAAAGCTTTATGGATGTCCCTCATACACAGTTATGCAGGTCACTGTCACCTTGTCACTAAGGTGTTACACATGTAACTCTGGTGGCTGACAGTGCCAGCTAGAGCATTGGTCTAGCTATGTCACCAGGAATTGTAGTTTCACACTGATGACAGTGGAAGTCTATGAAAGGCAGACATCAGCTTTGCACATGCAAGGCTAGAAACTAGAAACTGCAACTAGAGTTCACCCTGACCAAATCCTAAGTCTCTTGGTTAACATGACTCCACCTATTTTACTCAGGTATTGAACAGTTCTTTCTTTTCAGAAAAAATCGGTAGCATCATTAAAAATAAAATGAAAGTTTAGCACTGTTGGGTTTTTCTGATCAGCACTGAAACAAAAGAAGCCCCTGTTGAAGGTCTGCAACATTTTAGACATCCATGAGATAGACCAGATCGCTAGAATTTCATGTGCTCAATGGTAAGCTGGACTTTGCTTCTGCACAAGTGACCCTCATTCTGTTAAACTGGTGCTCTGCGCTTCTGAATAACAGGAGGAGAAGCCTCACAGCTCTCTCCTTATTGAACAGCAAGGGTAAGATGTACCTCCTGTCTGTGAAGTATTAAGAGAAGCTGTCACCAACAAAAAACCCCAAAAAAACCCCCAAAAAATCACCTGAAGAACTGAAGATAACTCAAGGCAGGTGCTATTAAGTGTTTTTAAAGACAAGCGTGTTTTGGGACTCCCAGTCAGCCAGAGCTTTGAGGCAGATCTGCCTAGATCTCTTCCTTGTAGCAAGCTCCCCAGGACAGCTGAAAAAGGGCTTCTCAGCTGAACATAATTAGACTAACATCTAGGACACCAAACTTCTTAAAGAAAAACCCAACACCTCAAATGCACCTAGGCAGAGAACAGATTCTCAAAGATTTTTATAAACTAATGACCGCTCTTCTCCACTCAGTACATTCTCTGGGGTACAGGTCTTTGCAACTTGGAAATACACTGAGGTGAATTTTCTTGTAAGCAGCCTTCTCTGGCTGTAGGAAGCTTTTCTTCCCATTCCCATGGAATATCCAGCTGTGGTGTGACTTTTACCATACCCTGCAGTCTAGGAGCATTATGCTCTCTGTCCTAAAGATGCCCACTGTTCCCTCCATGTGAGAAGCCTTGTCCTCTTCTCCCCAGAGAATTCCACCTGACCTGTCAACGGCTTTTCAAACACACACAAACTTCAAACAACAGGAGCAGAATTTTAATGGGACAAATTTTCACTAGATATTTCTGAATTGGAAACAAGAGTGGGTATTAAAAAAAAATCCACGAAGAATGTGGAAACACTGATTGAAGGAAAAAAAGGAAAGCTCTTGTAGATGTTTTTCTCTTTACTGCCTCTACCAGTTTATGTTGACTTGCACTAAGATCTAGAGATCTTGAAATCTCCAAGTGCCTTGAAAGCAATGAGAGGAGCTAGAATGCAAAGCGTTCCCTGGAGTTTAAAAAAAAAAAAAAAAAGACCTAAAAGGCCACTGCACTGATTTAGAGGGAAAGTGACAGCATCAGGTTGACACTTGTGATAACAAAAGGATTGTGGCTGTGAGAAACTAGTAGGGGACTGAATAACTCTGGCTGTTATGTCAATGGCATCTTTAACTTCCAGCTGTAACCCCTATCTTACACCAGAAGTAACTGCAAGCATTCTCAGGTGTGAAGAAGGGACATGGCTGCTACAAGACTTCAGACAGTAAGAAAACCAAATCATAGTTACCATTATTATACTACTTCTAAGGTGTGCAAAACAAAACCTCTCCTCTTTGAGGCCCTTACTGTTTTGATCCATGAGGAAAGAGAAGAGGAATGACACCTGAGCTTAGGATCAATGACAGACTGTAATTAGCTGCTCCCAATACAATTTTTGGTCAAATAAGAACAGCAGAGAAATCAGATTTGCGTCATATTAGGATCAGGCTGACAATAGGAAAAGTTCATTCTTTAGTACCATAACCTAGGTACATAGACTTCTATAAAAGCCACCCTAGGAAGACTCAGAAGGAGTAATTTTGAAGATCTGTTCTTTTTTTCTACCACCTCATAGACAGTAAAAGGAAGAAAAGACAACATAACAGTTCAGGTTAATTTACAAAAGTATTGACATGGGCTCTGTCCAAATGAACCTTATCATCTTTAGATGTAACTAAATTCCTGAGTAAAGATATTACAACTATCCAATAACCTCACTATTTCTTTTTAAAAAAAAACAGGAATGGGAATGAATTAACCAGATCCTGACATATCAGAAAAGGAGGGGAAAAAAATGTGCCAAGAGCTCTCTGGCAGAAAAAAAGGGAGACAGAACTTCAAGACACATCTCGAGATTTACACGTTCAGGCTTACTACGTACTGCTTGGGTCTCTCTCAGAAACCATCAGTTGTGAATGACAGGATAAGGGCTGTCATTTGTTTTTTGTATTACTTGCCCTTCCTTGTGCCTATCTCCTCCTGCATGTGAAAAAGATACCGTCCTCCTCAGAGAGATCTAGTGATACATTTACAAAGAAACCTATCCAGTCACTTCTTTGATAAGGAGATTCATCCTCCTCATGCATTTTCACCCTCAGCGTGAATAGAGGGTGTTGTTGGGAGATGCTAACAAGTGCACATTATTTTTTCTGCTCAGCTAAGGCTTCCTGACCCTCCTTCCTCTGTTTCACATTGGAATTCAACCAGATACTGCTCTTGGCTGACTCTCTGTAACTTGTGTTGGAGGACAGAAATGCTGGGATCACCTGATAGTGCTTATAGTCTCACTTCCAGTTAGCTTCAGTGACTCCTTGTCAAGGGGAAAAAATTTGGGCACTCAAGAGTGCAGGCTGAATAGCTGAAGTTAACCAAAAAGTGTGCCAACTTTCTCCTGCAAAGCTGCTTCTGCTTCAGAAGAAATCTTATAGCCACCTAGGACAGGCAAAAAAAGACAACTTTAACAAAAGACTCCTGCAGAGACACATGAGCCAATTAGCTATCTGGAAAGACTGTTAATCTTCGATACCCATTCCCCATCTTGATAAGAATCTATTCTTCTGCCTAACTGGAAAAGCAAAAGTGAAAATGAGAGGTGGCATGGATTATGAGATCTTGCATACTTCATGACTTCAAAATGTGCAAATGTTACTTGAACCTACTAGAAAACACACTCGCTCCATGTTCAAATTTCTATCTCTATTAAATGGACTTTTCCTTCAACATCAGGTACTACAGCAACTTTCAAAAGGTTCAGTCACATAGAAGAAACCATACACCCTTTGAGCAATGTAGACCAATTAGCTGCTTAACATTTAGAACTACTTATTTTAACTTAAAATATTTCAGTTTTTTTTATTTCAGAAAGTTGTCCTTTAATGTAGGCCTGTAGATATTTTTGCATATATTTGTCTCTTGATTAACATGGAATTGCAGATTGTTGTTCTTTTCAGCAGAAAGAACATAATATAGAAACACAACCCATCTTTCTAATGTACTTTAATTTTAGGATACTCAGTTAGAAACTATGGTAAACTAATATTTTCCCAGGCTATTCTCTTCGTATGATGGTATGACAAATTTCAACTGGGGAGGAAAACAAATAAAAACCATCTCCAACAACAAAAAAACCCAAGCCTCTCACCCTTAAGGTCTATACTTTAAAAGGTATACAGCCTACTCACACTGGCTTTGGGGAAAAAAAAATTCTGTACAGAGAAATACTTCCATATTCTGCAATAAACACTGGTCTTACCCCTGGTAACAAAAATTTTTACCTCGGGTGAGTTCATACCCAGTCAATTCCATTTTCTTGGAACAGATCAGTGCATGATTATCGAACGATGCAATAAGTGAGCCCACCCACCTTACACACAAGGATCGTTCACCTGTGTAAGACACATCTATACATGTATTTACTTTCAAGCAAGCTGGATTTTTTACTCTAAAAAGTATAATAAAGCTATATACGTATGTGGTTCATTATTAATTTCACTTACTTTAAAAGAAAACTGAACTGCAGATTCTGGAGGGTAAACTATGAAGTGTCTTAAGGTAAAGCCAAAACCCTGAGATGTCCTCCTTAGCACGACAGTTTTGGGACCAGGCCAAGAAAAAGTTTCTTCTTCCTCCGATGGTGATACAGCTTCACTCTGCTCTTTTCCATCTTTATTTTTTGATGCCTAAGATAAAAAAAAGACACACACAGAAGTGACAACTTGGATAATTTAAAAAACCAAACAAACCCAAACAAACATTACTGTGGACTTGAAAATATAATTTCTCCCCCCATAAGCAAAATAACTAATGAGCACTAATATTTTTGAAAGAAGAGTGCATTGTAAAGCAGCATCCCTTACACCATTAACACCTCTGGTCACAACACATACAGAATTACACTTACATTTTAAATGAAGTTAGATATTGAGAAAGTCAACATACAACAGTGAAAGGCTCAAATGAACCACAAGAAATGAGTACAGCTTGCATATTGTATTTGCTGTTTTATTTAGTTATAAACATATGTCTTCTGGGACCTTGCATCTGGCTGCACATAGGTCACACACATATATGCACAAAAGCAACTCCTCTTTTCCTCACTTATAATACAGGCACGGTCTTCTCGACTAGTATCTCCTCACTTAAAACAAGTAAAACATAATTGAAGAACATATGCAATTGGTTATGCTTCTTCAGCAAGACGCACTTTTCCTCTAGCTGTATCTTTGACTTCACCTTTGTTTCTTCCACCCTTAGCTACCTTCTCTGAACATTTCAGTATGTAAATTCTAAATACACAAGGTCTGGTTTCCTTTCACAGTCCTACTGCAATCCCTTCACTCATGCAGAAGTAAGACATCTTGTCTTTTTTCTTAAGGGTAATCTTATATGCCTGTGAGTCAAGAAACATTATTATAAACAAATTTATTTTCTCAGCCTTATATGAAATCTTCCATTTCAATGTTCAAAGTGCCACACCACACAATGTTGCAAATCAAAGGCAGAAGACATACAAAGAAAGCATGCAAAACCCGGTGACCCTCCCCTAAATATTCTACTTCAGCGATGCGTGAAACAAATTTAGATACCAGAGCCTACAGCCTATTCAAAGGGTATTCAAATAGAAATAACAGTCATCTTGTCCTTCTGTAGCTCTGCTGCTGTGGCTCAGCAATTGGCTGATATGTGTAAGAATTTACTGCTTGGTTTTCTTCCTGGGCTGCTCCAAAATAATTCCTTTTGATTCAGCCTTACAGCTGGGATCTCAAACTGCAGTGCTTATCGGCAAGGTGGGCCCAGCCAACTCCAATCAACATCTACAGAAAAGACAAAGCATTTCCACTCCAACCACAATGACAGCAACACATACCACTATAAGGAAAATGCTGCAGCTGCTTGGTGAGATAGTTAACCCACTAGAACAACATTCTGCATTCAGATATGTAACACATATTTCTACACAGATGCTACAGCTCGTCCTCGGAAACCTGCATCTTGGTATATCCAAGAAGGAGAATACGGAAATACTAGCCAGTGCTTCGAAGACCAGCCTCCCTACTTCCAAAAACCCTGTTCTTCAGGAAGGAAAAAGATAGAAATAGAGAAGGATCTTGGTGCTACAGGCAAGATAAGAAATAGAGCCACTTCTCGAACCAGAAAATACAGAGAATCCACAGCAGCCCAACAGGACTTTGCTCCTCTGAAAAGCCTGGAAGGATTATCAGCACATTTCAGAAAGGGCAATAATAAATATCAGCCCACTCTGTACTCATCTATCATCTTCATTCACATTTTAAAATGTTAGCGTGAAACCGAAAAGACTGTGCAATTAGACGAGTAACAAATGAAAAATTAGTAAGGACTGTGGAACTGCCAAGGTGAGTGGCTTTAAAGTTCAAGCAATGCAAAGATTAAGCTAAAAGTTACATAATCCTTTAGCCTAAGGATGGGGTTTGTTATTGAGGTGTTCTGCACCAATCTGTTCAGCTTCTGAATATGACAGCATTTTTTCAGTTCTGCACAAATAAATGTCCCTTCTCAGTCTTTCAATCTCATAACATGAGCAGAAACTAGAGCCAATGAGAACATTTTGATCCTAGTAGATTGGCAAAAGATATAACTCCTTATAAAAAATATCACTGGACTCTAAAAAAAGACAGTGATTTCTTCCATTAAGTGACAGGCAGCAATCCGTCTATTTAACATTCTCCTACAATCTTTTGCTTCTCTTCTCAAATTTTTATACACAACACTTGATGCAGAAGTTTTGAACAATCATAAAAAACTGTAGGTATCGTACAAGGTCAAAAAATTTTAATACGCAAATAACTATCATTATGGATATGTAAACAATAAGTTTAAATGTAGCACTGAAAAACAGAGGTCTACAATATACTTGCATTTTTTTCCTGACAAAAACCTCCCTCATTAGCCTAAAGGTAATTTTAATATGTATAATAACTGATCACTGAGGTTTACATATAGAAATACTGTAATCTTAGTTCAAAATACAGCCATACAGAGAACTTTTCCAGGTCTGAGAAATGGAAGATGCAGCATTTAATTGTACTGAGATGAGAACCACTGATTTCCTTGTAATTTCATGTAAACTTTTAGCATTCATGGAAGTTGCTCAACAATAGCTATTCATAAACAACGGTGCTCCCCAGTCAAATAATTTTTTCTTGAAAGAGCCTGACAGAAGTGTAAGGTTATCTTCATGCCATTCTTGGACCCCCTGCGAGGTCTGTCAATAAAGCAACAGAAAAAGCCAGTATTAATAATGAATGTGAGACATTCACTAACAGCAACTTTCAGCCACCACTATGAACAGGAATCTGAATTATAAGGAAAAGGGAGTCAACATCTGTTGAGTCACCCTTTGAGAGGTCCAACCACATCACACCCACCCGACTATCCCTTGTCAGAGAAGGCTTTAAAAAGGATTAAGAAAAGTTTTCAAAAACACAAAACAAGGATGCAAGACAGCAAGCAAGAAACAGATGGTGTTTAGCATCGTCAAGAATGTGTTACTGAAGGCAGAGTTCCTACAAAGTTTTCCTTGGGAGCCAAAAATGATAGTAATCAAGTTATGAATACATAAATATCTCATATCCTTAAGGTGATTTGTCTTTAGGGTAGACTCATTTGCATTTCAACAGAATGAAAAATATTTTATCTTCATTTCATATAAAATCTAAACAAACCAAAGATTATTTTGCCATATTCCTTACTGAAGATCTAGGTATTTGTTTCTCTATAGACTCAATGCTCACAATCAAAGTCAGAATGCATGCAATTGAGTTCAAGGATTGAAGGATCTCAGGGTACTAAAAATGATTCAAGCATCATATCCCTTGGGATTTCTTCATACAAGGTTTCTGCACAAAGTATCTCAAAGCATCATTTCCTGTTATATGCAATTACAAGGACACAGAGCAGATGCTTAAGTGCATTGTAAAATGCATACTTTGTTTTTAATATTGTATTTAACCCTTTTTTTCTGAGCAATGAAAGCATCCATGAAAAATCAGATGGCACCTTGAAGATCTAAATGAATCACTGAGCTTAACACAGAACAGAATTATGTAAAATCAGTAAATAGCATTGATGTTTGTAAATTATACTATTTCAAATTAAAAGTAAATATCAAATCAATAATTTCCTATTATATCAGTAAAAAAATAAAAAAGGTGAAGACACCCAACTTGCAGGCCTTCCAAAGCCCCTGTTTTAAACTTCCAGTTTACAGACCTATATTGAGCATGCTAAAAATCCTTTTAAGTGACAGTCATAGGTCATTGCAATGTAACACATCAATAAAGAATTGTCATCTTGACTACCTAAACAGATAAATAGGTATTCTCTGACTTCTGAATACTATCGTCATAGATGAGTAACAGTGAACACAAGAAATAATTGATACATTGCACTATTGATCCTTGAAAACAATCATTCATACCTTTTTAAAATTGGTGCAAGTAATCAGTTTTCATCTGTATTTCATCTTTGCGTTCAGTACACTAGTTCAAAACTATTCCTAAAAACACTTAGGACTGACATCCAGATTTGCTCTACAGCATTTTTTAAACTTTTTAATTTGTTTGGATTTTTTTTCTTTAACCATATAGAACACTTCACAAATAAATTATGTAAATAAAAGTCTCATTGCAACTGTAAGTGTTACCCAAACTACATTTTCTGGAGCCTAAACCTGTATTTTTAAAAAAAAAAAAAAAAAAGAGAGAGAGAGAGAGAGAGACCAACCAGGGGACTTAGCTATCAATATGTCAATAAGAGCATGGAGACAGTCTGTGCTAAGCAACATTTAGCAACGCTCAACTTCTAGGTAATCTACGAAGAAATGCGACACCTGGAATAGCAATTCTGCTAGATGAATATATGCTGAACAGAGAATGGGCTGATGTCACCTTATTTTACTGATTCAACAGCCATCATAATAATTATTAATTTTTTTAGTCATTACTGACATAAGCCAGAGCAAAACAGATCTTCAATACAGCTAGTAACCCCTAAAATCATCCCGAGACAGGATATTCCAAATGCTGTAATAAATGCTAGACTTGCTTGAAAATAGTGGTATTTCTTGTATTGAGTCCTTTATTTTCCATAGTTTCTGTACCCAAATAGCTATCACTTAGTTAACTGCCCTGTTAAACCTGCAATTTCAGAGCAAAAAGGCTTTTCTAGAACAGTTTGATTTTATTTTATGTGACAAAGTGTAAGGTCCTTTAAAAAGGTAACACGGGGGTCGGTGGGGAAGGTCTGTTCTGGCTAAGATTACAGAATAAGAGAAAAAAACCTGCCTATATGGGCAAGAAAACATCACCCACAGAACAACAGCAGGTTTCACTGCAAGTCAGCCTTTGTTTCTTTAATAACCAGGTTCTTCCACTGATGATTTTTAAATAAAGTTATAATAAGCCACTGACCCTTTTAGTCTCAACTATACAGAGAATTTCAAATCACTTTGCTAGAAGCTAACAAAAAGTGAAATGAAGCAATAATAAACATATCCCTCAAAAAATATTTCTACATTTTTGGTACACTGATCTGATCAGAAATGATGAAGCAAAGAAATGTATCATGCCTAGAGGACAAAACATCCCCTCAACCCTTGTCATTTTCTCCTGTGGTCACAGACCTGGACTCCGGCACATAAGTGAACTCGGACAGACTGAAAGTTCAATCTGTTGGAGAACACATGGTTCCCTGGTCCTGATAGAAAACAACCACAAACCCTGGAAAACACACAACTCTGTGTTCTTAAAAGATGTAAAACTTCCTCCAAGAAAAATCCGAGAAAGACAGGCATTTGAGACAGCCAAAGAAAAGGTTATGCAACTTTTCTTTGAGATGCATTATCTCCATCCTCATTTGCAGTAGAGGGAGGTATATCCAGCATCCAGAGAAAGCCAGCCAATATTTTCTCAGTAGCACCTCAAAAGCAGGATCATTCACACAAGGTGCAAAACAAGTCTTTTCCTTCTAGTTCTCTTCAAGCTCATAAATCAAAGATTTCAAGGAAGATGGGTCACATTTATAAAGACAAATACAATGATCACACACTGAAATGGTCTCAAGCTCTGATAAGATAAGTCATTTCTAATGTCTTTAAAACAGACTGGAATGTGCAAGTAGCATCTTATACAGAAGGAAGTCATTCCCAGTTGAAGAAAAATGATTACTGACACAAAGGTGACACCTTAAGCAAATCCATCCTCCAGGTATCCTGGACCAGCTTTGTCTTCAAAACAAACAAATGAGTTCCACCACTTTCAGCCTCAGCAACACATTCATCTCTCACTGAAAAAAAATCCCTGCAAAGAGACCAGCACGAACACTGGAACGCAGAACAGTTTTAGGCCTCCATGTCAAATATCCACTTGCCCAAACTTCTGACTTTTATGCTTGACAAAAATGCTGTAGTCTTCCCCTAAACAGGTAGGAAGGATGTTGGGGAGAACAAGAAATTCAGGCAGGAAGTATAACCTGGCAGTATATCTACTGATAGCGTCCTTCCCTCAAAGGAGTCTTCCATCATTTTCTGTCTTCGCAAGGTAGCCAGAAGGTGTAACCGTCAGTATCTCCAAATTCACAATGATGGTCAGAAATCAGTCTGCCAAATTGTTGGGATAAAAGGAAACCTATAAAAATCCTAGATGTATGATCCTGGATGCTAGCTGACACTATAAAAAAAAAGGCATCTAGAATTGCAAAAAGGAAGAGAGGCAAAAAAATGTGAGAAAAACATTAAATTTTTAACAGCTATACTACTAGACTTAAGAGACTTTAAGCTAAATTCTAAGGGTATCTGCAGCAGTGCATGCATAATACCAGTCACTCAAAGAAGCTGCCCCTTATTTACTGTATAGTTTATTAAAAAAATCATCCCAAACGTTTCAGTATTTTGAGTGTCAAACTGGAGCATTTATTTTTGCATGCTACCCCAAAGTCACCCTTCACACTAAACAAGCAACAAGGTTAAAAAACATATAATTACTAATCACTGTTTAAATTACATATAGATTTAAGTTCAGGGTAGATATATAATAAATGTGAATTAGCTCCATCCACCTACATGCAGCTCCACAGGACTCTCCTCTCTCAAGCTCTGTCTCCACATAACAAGACGTTATACAGCCTTGAGGCTGTAGACGTCTGTATGAAAAGCCTCTGCCTTAAATCCTACGTTTTCAAAAAATAGTTTTGCTTTGAGAGTCTGTTTGTGTAATCTCTGACTCTCTTGTGTATGCACTCTCCTCTAAAACTAAAATTCTCAACATGTAGAAACCCTGCCATTAAGCATTCCTGTGATTTCTAACTTAATCAGAAAGTACATCTTTTTTCTAGTCCATGTTTTAGAAATATGAACATTACACTTAGCTATGCCCAAGTAATCACCTCTTGTTTGTACATCAAACTGAACTTCGCTAAGTAGAAATAAATCACTACAATGTTAAAAATAAAAGCTTCCCTCTATCCAATAATGAGTTCAACTCTCAATATAATACTTACATGCAATACAAATTCACAGTACAATATATACAACACAACAGTATGTACAATACATTTATATAATTGCTGGCAGTTACTATGGGCTGACATGTACTTTTTATTAACAGTACTTCACTAAAACTAGACATGACCACAATGCAACAGATTGAGTGAAAGTAGTTCAGGATGAGCGAGCCTTTTTCTATACAGTGACACTGTGAGACCATACCCTGAACAGAAGAATCAGGCAGTTTGAGACACGGAGATGTACTGAAGCACAGAAGAGGAAAGTGTTTCCTACCCCACAACATCCCTAACTATTCCTCCATTCATTTGCAGAACGGACCACAAGGAAATGGATCGTACCCAACAGAACATGCTGGACCTACTGACTTGTAGCAAGACCCTCAGAGCATTAGACAGAAGGTATCTGACTCCATCCAGCACTTCACTGCTACCTATTTAAGAAATCTGCAGGAAGTACTCGGTTGCCCAATACTAGTAACTGCTGAGCATGTTTTCAGTAGGTATCAAGAGGAGGCTGCCTTGCCACAAAGCACCTGAAACTGGAAATGAAGATGTAAACAAGCCCTCAAAGCTCAAAAGATCAAACAGCTGCAGAACCACGCTCACCACAAGAGAAAGCAGAGATGTGGAGATAAATGGAGTGTGAGTCTTCACACGTACAACAATCAGTAGATGGCATTCACAGAGACAGATAAAACTGGTCCAGTCAGGGCCTTCTCTCTGGGACCATTGCTAACAGCAGAGACAGGCTGCTTTTGGAATCAGGAGGCACAGCTCTTCGTCCATGCAGCAGCTCTTCATGAAGGTGGCAGTGGGAAAGACACACACACACACACAAAAAGAAAAAAAAAACAAAGCCAAACACCCAAAAAACCCCACCAGTCTCCAGAGGAAGACTTCTCCAAATCGAAAAGTCGGGGAAAGTGTCAGCTCTCAGAATCACCAGGGGCCCCATTAATCTCTTACAGGGCAGGTGGTATGCATATGAGAAGTGCAAGATACTTGCCATTTCTCTTGAGCTGCAGCTGAGGGGGATGCAGTAACTGAAAAGAATAAAGGCAAACAAACTGAAGAACCCAACTAGCTCTTCAGAACAAGACCCAAATCCTTTATGACTCCAGAAGGAAAGTTACTACAATGAACGGTTTCAATATCAAACAACAGGAAAACAGAAATAAATTATTAGTGATTGCCACAAGACTAAGGACAAGGATGGGCAATGCCATTTCTCATGTCTGCTGCCTACCCTGGTTGTGCAGGTGGGCCCTGAGCAGCCACCGTCAGCAGGGAGGCAGTCTCTGTGAGCACTCAGCCCTCTAACAGGTCTGGCTGATAGCCATAACAAGCAGAGATATTTTGGAGCAAAGGCAAGGCAATGAAGATGTGAACGTCACCCAATGGAGTAACCACAGGTCTAGGCGTCTCCCTCACAGGAGCCCGCATTTTATCATTTTAATGCACTGTTATGGCACAAAGCCCAGGTGGCCACAGCAACATGTCCTTTTTGGGGGACTAACCAAAGTTAATTTGGGTATTTGCTAGGACATGGTCCTGGCAGCGAACCTGCCACTTTCTTTTAGGAGTATGAATCCCACTCAGATGGAATACAAGCCTGGAATATTCTTTTAGTTCAATAATGAAGGCAGTGGCTGCCTGCTTGAAGCACAGATCAGCGAGAACACCAGTGCAGACTTTGAAATGCATCTCAGAACTGAATAACCCAGTTCAATAAAATACATAGCTAATGTTCTCAAACCAAGCCCAGGTAAGGAGAAAGGCTCTAACAAATAGATACAGGACTACTCCAAATGTATGAAATAAGCGGGAAATCTGGAACCTTTAAAAAAGGAAGTGTCTGTGCCAGCACAGCAGATGGCTGGGAGGCATGGAGGAGACATGCATTACTGCCATGCACCATGCAGGCTACAGAGCTGGCTTAGGGTGGAAGGAGGAGGACAGAGGGACATGTGTTTCTGCATACTTTTATAACTACTGTTGTAGTAAGCACAGTCATTCAAAAGGAGAAACAGTATTTTCAATTCTCAAAAAGGTCAAGGCAGACACAGAAAAAAAAACAATAAAACCCTCTACATATGCAGCTTATTACACAGCTTAAACATTCCTTACTGTGCTCTACTGTTCATAGAATCATAGAATCTTTGGGTTGGAAGGGACCTTTAAGGTCGTCTAGTCCAAGCCCCCTGCAATGAGCAGGAACTTCTTCAACTAGAGCAGGTTGCTCAGAGCCCCGTCCAACCTGACCTGGAATGTTTCCAGGGATGGGGCATCTACCACCTCTCTGGGCAACCTGTGCCAGGGTTGAAAGGCTGCTTTGTAAAGCATGGCGATTGGTGCTCGTGTCAGTCTCATCACTACTCCACAAGACCTGAAAAGCAAAGCTGAAGGCTATCTACAGCAACCTTTACTTTCCTCCCTCACCTTAAAAATGTTCACATGCTTATATTGCATTCCGCCCCCCAGAAGCTCAGATACAGAAAAGCAAGAAGGGTTAGAGAAAGCCTGTACCTGAAAAACTCCATCTTCTTGATTTGAAAATCAAGACCCTCCATCACAACGCAAATAACTAGGTTTACACTGGGAAAGCACTCAAGGATTTAGTGACATGTGGCAGTCTGAAAAAGGTTATCTCAAAAATGTCACCTCCATGTGTCTGCTTAATTGACAATTGTTCAGTTTACCTGGCTCTGGATTAAACAGTGATACCATTTGGCTCTGTAAACTAAGCCTTGCTGAACATACTTGCTTGAGTGAAAGGTGCATGTGGCTTCTTAGGCCAGGAGAGATCCAGAAAGATTTCTTCTATTTTGAAGCAAGGAGAATCCCGACCTACTAAATCTGGCTAAACTTGAAATAGCTTTTTACACAGAGCAAGCTCTGGTTTTCTTATACTGTAGTTCTGATACCTGGACTTTTTGCATGAAGCTCTTCGCTTTACCAAGAGCAAGATCAGATCTGGCATAATCAGGTCTGTGCTCCACCACAACACAAACAGGACTTGTGCAGAGTTAGCACCTAATGCCCAAATTATCCAGATATACACATAAACTAACTTATCTGATGTCCCTTTGAACACCAGATACTAGCAAGTTTAGGATACTTCAACTCATTAAGATGGTCCTAACCTACCATATATACACACACAAAAAAGTAGACTATATTTTGTGTGCACATATATACACATATATTTGTAGTAGCTTGTCCACATCCAAAAACTGTACTACTTCACCGAGATTCTTTCCAAAGATAATTAAGTGCACTTCAGTTTAGATCATGCCTTATACTTCCCACAGAGTTAACAGCCAATTTCAAGCAACAGCACCAAGAAACAAAAAGTATAGGGACTTCATAGGACAGAGATGCAAACTGTTTTCACCATGTGTTTTTGTTTATATCTTGCTTTTAGTATTTACAAATAAAAACACAGAGTTCATAGAATTAAATTTAGTCATTAAAAACAAAGAAATTGAGAGCTTCCTTGTTTTCTTACAGGCTCATTAGCAAAAGCCTCCCCTCTTAAGAGCTACATCCTTAAACTGGAAAGAAAGGAAACATCTGCAGGGCTGGTAGCATAACAGCAAAATGTCACGTGATCTTAATTTAGCTAAATTGAAGCTTTTCCTTCTCTGTTTGTTCTGTTGTTGCTTGTTAAGAATAGGAAATGCTTTGTCCTCACCTTACAGTCTAATCTGGAAATATCAGAGACAGGAGACAAGAAAGCATGCTTATACCTCTCACCACTGAAGCAATATTTTAGGTTACTCCATGCATGATAAAAGAACCTTCTCAGCAGTCTGACAGAAGTGATAAAACGTGGTTTGCACAGAGTCACCGCCTGCCAAGGGCTGCCTTACATTGCTTCTTTCAGCCTATGGGAACTTTCTGGTAGACCCAAGAACACGAGCCACCCCATGACCCACTCCGCTTCCTACAAATGGGGACAGAACAATAAGAAACACCACCAACCTCCCCAGCTAAAGTACACTGCTGCAAAAACAGGAATGAGTTTCAATGAAGTTTGTACTCTTCTGCTTTCTAGAATGTGGACTTTATCAAGCACACAACATACCAGGTAACTTCTACTACACTATCACCAGACTATTAGAACATACCTATTTACATATGTGAAATAGTTTTGCAAAAGCCATTAAGAAAAACAAAATCACCACACAGTGTAAAACTGGACCTGCACAGACCCCACTTCAATAAATCAGACACACCACAGCTTTGAACTAATATCAGCTCTGAAACTACCTATACATTTCCTTCAGTTCATACTGTTTCTCTCCACCATAGCTAGAGGCTATGTATTCATTCAAAAAAAAATTATCAGCTCTGCAAGGGACATAGCTTAAGTTGGCCAAACCACCCAAGAGAGCACACAATTTTCCACAGCTTTTGTCTCTACGGCAGAGCTCTGTGCTTGGACTAGGCTACTCCATAATGCAGCTACAATGTTGAGTAAGGGCTTTACTTTGTGGTCTCAGCAGTGGGACAGAAATACACCTTACACCTGCTCTTTATCAAATGTAGGCATGAGGCTGACATCTTACTGGAGCCACTGAACTTTTCAACATAAACAGAGTATGCTCATTCGTGTTCTAAAAACAAGAAAGTGAAATCATTTAGAGACTAGCCACACTATGTCATCTGCATAAATGCGTCATTGTACGTTCAAGCTGTTAAGACTTAAGATCATTCAATTCTGCAATACTGCAGCTTTACTTAAGATTTTATTTCATGTACAACAGAAATGACTCTGACCTGCTCAAAGCCAAAAGCAGGCCTTTGGAAGATCAGGGAATAGACAATGTCAAAATCCAAACTGTCACCCTAAAGACATAGTTATTGCAAGTGAGTTGTTATTCCAGAGTCTGACTGCAGAAGATTAACCTAGACACCTGGGGAGAGTTTCAAGAACAATTGACTTGAGAGAAGTAGTATTTGTATCAAGCCTAAACATCTTAGGAAGTTTAAACACAGACAACATGGCTCAAAACACAACAAAACTTGTAAGACAGATGTGTCAAGATTCTTTACATCACCACATACACAGCTTCCCTCCTCAAAAATAACCTCTAAATATACAGCTTGAGCTACTCAGTGTTAAAGCTTTCTAATACAGAGACTATTAATAAACTCCTGCAGACAAACACACCACTTAAATAGAATCCTGGTCCTGTGTTTCAAGATATTGAATTTGAACATACTATATAATGTGCAAATAATGCACTCTAAGTTTTAAAATATTTAAAAGATTTAAAGTATTGGGTTTTGTAATTAAAAAAAAAAAGAAAAAAGGTTAGCATACACAGATGCAAAGCCAGAAATTATTTCAAAACCCTACACTTGTAATCTATTGTGCATATAAAACAGAGGAAGAAAAGCATCTTTTTCAGTGAAGAACTTAATTTACAGAGGTATAACGCACAAGAAGTTGTTTAAAAAAAGACTGTGAAGTCATTAACCTGGGGAAAAAAAAAACCACCTTAATTCTTTATGCCCAGAAATGAGATATCACTAAGAGGCTAGAGAAGAGAAAGTTGTCCACAGGACTTTCAGTTTAGCTGCAAATCCAGAAGTTGTTGAACATTGACTGTTGATGTGACCTGCATATTTCCTCACAGTTTGCATTGAATATGTCAAGTAAGAATGGTTGATGTAGATGACTAAATCTACATTTGTATCTCTATCTGGAGGTTGGGACGGGGGAGAAAAGCAATCTATTTTAACACAAATCTATTTGCTTATTTAAGAACTACTTGTCTTTTCATGTCTATTACTATGGTTTGAATTGCTCACTGTTGTCGAGTTACTTCCCTGTACTTCTGAACATTACAAAATGTTTCTCCAGCAATGTGAATTCCCACAATGAGCAAAGCCACCAGCTATTTCCTGCAATGATTTTACACCTTTTACTCAATAAAACTGAAAACATCACACCCTGCACTGCTATGAAACAAGATTTTTATCATATTCCCTCCCCCTCCCCGAGGCAGCAGATAAACAGAAATAAGAGCACAGTAAGATAACATGAATATCACATTTCAAAACCATTATCAGCTGCAAATATCTCAGAAGGAATGCAGCCACCTTTGTTATTTCATCCTCCATATGACACATTTGGAAGACTGAAAAGCTTTTTAATGTTATTGGAGATTCTCTGATGGAAGGGAAATAGCTGCAGTGCAGCAGTTGCTGCAGTACTGCTGCATTCTGGTGCTTGAAGGCAACGTGAGAGCTGGGCTTTCTCTGCAACACCTCATTCTCACATACTGCCTCACAGAAAATACAGCCTGCAATAATGAACTCAAGTTAAAAAAGATAAATGAGAGATCTTGGCTGCTATAATGTCACAACATGTTAACACACTTTCAGGTACATCAATATAGTCTTTGATGAGAAGGTTCCTCCAAGCCCAACAACTTAAATGGTCAGGCCCACCCTGTGCAGTAAAATTTGACCAACGGTAAGGGTACAGAACTTTGCAGAATACCTGTCTCTGGCTAGGAAATCCAACATTTAAGTATTTACGTGGCTGAAATAACATTATTGTTACTTTTAGAGGTTAGGATGCAGCACTAATAAAAAAATAAAAGCCAGATACTGTTCAGCAAAGAACCAATGAGAACAGCACATGAGAAAGATTTGCTCTCCTCTAATAAAAAACTGCTTTAGAGCACAGGGATGCTCTCTGCTGCTAAGACGACAACCTACATTCAACTTGTGGTCTACTGTTCCTTGAAACAATACTGAACACTTGAAAGCAAGGTATTTGGGATACAAGGAGAAAAAACCAAAACTGTTACATCATCTACCAGTAATTCTTCCAACTATCTGAAGTGGTATTTATTGTTTTAGACATACTTGCTCTAATATATCCACCATGGCCACAAGGTGAATAGATGTACGAAGCATCTCAAGAGTTTACCCGCATGCCAAAGGCTGATAAAGAATATCGTTGAAAGGACAGAGGGGGTAGCACCTTCTGCATCTTACTGAACATGAAGCTGGTTGTTATGTTACTGCACAAAAGTATTACTTAGCACTTCCATACATCTGTTGAAGAAGAATTCTTACTTGGATCATAGTTGGCATGCTAAGTTATGATTCTGAGACTCTCATAAACACCAGATTACCAAAAGAAAAAAAAATTGCCTTAACTTTTAATTTTTAATATATTTTTTTAATTTATTAAATTTTCTTAATTTTTTTTTAATAAAAAGCAGTAAGAATTCCTTGTTTGCCAAGGCCAGACTATATTAATAATAGAATTAATCATCTATGATACTGTTGGGGCAGTCTGGATAAGTACAGACACAAATCTGCACATAAATCTATTTACTGTGGTCTCCCACAGGATACAAACTTTTTACCCGCTACTTTCCTTCACTAATCCTGCATTTGCAATCATATTGAAATTCTAAATTGTCCATAAGACTCTCACATTTGAATGTACCCCATGTCCCACAAGACAACAGTCACAGACAACACAAAAAAGAAGCAAAACACTTCAGTACTTTGCAATAACTCATTTTAAGAAAGATTAGACGATAGATAATGAAACTGTCCCATGAACAAAGAGTGAAAGATGAAAAACTGCAAGTTATTTGGTTTATTTTTGTATTCTTAAGATTACCACAGAAGGCTTCTGAGTGATTATTCATGGATCACCACATAATAGCCATCAATCCCATCCAAGCTTTGAACTAAAAACTGTAATTCATTGATGTAAAGAGAACTACACTGATCTGCATCATCTAATAATTTTATTTTAGAGGTTTCTGTTTTAGTACAAGACACTACATATCCTTTGAAAACATTCTAATACACACAAATATCTTGTACTGTGAAAGTACTTTCTGTAAAACCTAAATTATCATGGTAGACAGAAGAAAATGGTCCTGCCTATTTCATACTTGTTTGCTTCCTGTTTTAAAAAACAAACTTTGGGAAATGTATGCCGAGGGTGGGAGGGATGAGCAGTAAAAGCAAAAGAAATCCTTCAAATTACTCTGTAGCCTGATTTATTGTTAGTAACACATATAGACAGTTAAGTAGGTTTGCATTTTCTTCTTGAGTAAATAATTCTGATGACTCTTTAGAAGAAAAGTTGTTTTCCTATAAGTCAAGCCTTCAACTCAACTCTCCAATCACAGGCTGTAACTCATCTCCTGATGTTTTACTGGGGCCAGCAGGGATGGAAATTGCCAAAAAAGCTGTATAACTTCTGCTAATTCAATGATACCATGAGCCAAACCAGAGTTGTCCTTTGAGGTCACACTTGAGAAAGAGCTGCTAGTCTCAGACTTCACAGGTCACCCATCTGCCTTCTCACCAGCAGCCTGCTTGGACACTGCTAGGTGGAGAACAGGGAGAGCAACACTACTATACGAAGCAGCGTGTGTCTCTCAAGAGCCTGATAGTTTCCACTTCTGCCATGGCATTTCAGTGCAGTAGAAAGAGAGTAGCTGCACTGTAATATCCCATGAATGAACTTTCAGCTTCATTTCAAATAAAAATATCAGCAGCAACTCATTAAAATCTATCTTTTACAGGGACTTTACTTCAGTTAAAAAAAACCAAACCAACAAACAACAACAAAAAACCCCCACACCACAACAAAAAAACAAACACAGCAACTGCATATTCTACTTAAATAATAAATCTAGCAAAATCAAACAGTTCAGCAACATTTCTACCTCAAGCATGCAAGTAATTTGAAGCACATTGATCTAAGGTTTGGGTTCTCTGTCCAGCTTGGTAAGAAACAGCTTTTAGGTTATGTGAACCCTGTTCTGGGGTGGTATGGGGTTTTTTTGTTGGTTTGAGTTTTTGTTTGATTTTGTGGGGAGGTTTTTTTTGTTTTCTTTTAAACCTTTCACTTCAATCTGCTCAAAAAACAACTTCCCTTTCCCTCCTCTCTAGTTGTATCAAACTCATTTTAAAATTTCACAGGACTGCCCACATCATGAGCCAAGCCTTTTCTTACTTCTTCTTGCTTTCTCTCAAGTATGAGAAGCAACTGTCATATTGAATTTGCCTATATAGGTGAATTCTTACATATATGCAAGCAAACTAGACCAACATTAGTGAAACAGGTAAGCACCTGTGAAAATTAAGACTAAGAGAGTGCCTTGTTTCCTCTGTTTTTTCAAGTTCGACAGAAGAGACTTCTTTAACCCATAACATTAAGGAGATGACTCAAAAAACCCAGACATTGTGAATCAGCTTTTGCATCATTTAAAAAAACAAAAACAAAACAAAACACCACAGAGCAATGTATTTTCCTGATTAAGAAGTTTCAGTACAGACATGATATACAGGGATTATTTGTATTTTAAATGGCATATTGTTTCAAAGGACTTCTATGTATGGTGGGAATATTTTTGAATCACCTGCCTCTAGTTACTGTACTGAAACTGCAACTTTATAAGAAGTGCTTGCCCTCCCCTTACACCATAAAAGAATAAAATTTTCTTCAGTGACTGGCTGAATGTTACACAAGAAATACAGGTAGTATCTAGAGTACCTTCAAAGGAGTATTACAACTGCATACACTATTTTAAATCCTTTAGTAAGTGGATTCGATTTTAAAACATTCAAAATCCAAGAAATTGCCCCCCTTTATCTTCTAGTTTTGCAGTAAGTCAGTCAACTAAGAGTTACATCTGTCCACACCAAGAACTGAAAAACATCCTACAGAAATTTATTTGATCCTGTATATTTTAAAAAAATTAACAACCTCCCCTCACACTATTTTAAAAATCATATTCATGATCAAGTACTTTGAAATAGCCAAGATGCTTGGGTCCTTTTAAAGCAGAAAAACAAATCAGCTTTATATTTATTAACAATGCAGTTTATCCTGGCATATCTCCCCCTTCCTGTAGGTGGTATTTATTTTTTTGTGCAATGCATGAAGTAAAATTCATGAAGTTTAAGGCTCAAAGAGAACAATCTAAAGTACTCAAAGTGTTAAAAAAAATGCAATTGTACAGTCAAAGTATGCTTTGTATACTTAATAACTCTAAAAAAACTCCTTAGTAAAATGGCAACATTTCTAATAATACATCCTCAATAGGATAGGATTGGGGGTGGGGAAAAGAAATCAACCAGAGCCTTTTTTTTTTTTTTTTTAAATACTAAATTATACAATCCTATCAGAATATGCAAGAATAAGCAAACAACAAACCTGACTGCTCCACGCACAATACAGGTTACATATGAAACTCCAGTTGTGATTGATCATGCAGTCCAAAATCCTGAACTGGGCCATGTCTTGCTCTAGCGCAGACTGCTGCTGCTGTGCTCTGACTCAGCTTTTGTCCGGGTGATCCTCGAGGATATCAGAGCTATGCAGTAATGACATTCAGGAACAAGGACCTTCCTTCCTGTTCAGTCTCCCTTCCCACCCCAACCATGTGTCAACTCAACAAGATAAACTGACAGAACTGCGTAACATTCTTCAAAATAATACTTCTGAAGCTGCCAAATTATGCATTCCTGGGGAAAACAATGGGAAATAAGAACAACCTAAGAAATCTCACTAAAGCAAACAGAGAAAGACACTCTCAAACTACACTTGTTCTTCCCCCCCCTTCATTTCTGCTACTGCTGAAACCAGTCTGAATATCAATAAATTAGTGTAGTAATTCATATCATATGACTCTCAACTTTCTCAGGCACAGTTATGACGGTAGTTTCTGTGTTTTCATGAGGTGCAAAAGCTTATGGCTCCTATTTTAAACACAATTTTTCAAAGACAAGAGAACACCACTGTTTTCATAAAAATCATACAGCTTTCTCTACTTCATGTTCTTAAACGGCAGGCTCCTCTTTAAATCTATCAGAATACTGTTAGCATTGCACAGAAATGCTGTTTGTCTTTTGCAACAAAGGATGATGACTGCCCTTTTGACAGGGAAATTAAGATTTCTGAGAAACTGCAGAAATACTGGAAAAGCTTCTTTCCTCCTTTACGTATTTCTGTTTTGCGATCTGAGAACAGCCACACTGTTTCAGCATGCACCTCACCTTCTGTGCCTTGACTGTCTACCTTGTATTTCCCCCTTCCCCTTCAAAGGTGAGATTCAGAAATAGACGAAATGTGTTTCCACAGAAACATACCTGTTATCTGATGATTACATGAACTATTAAACTAGGCACAGAAAAAACTTACAATAATCTGCAGTTTAAACACCACCGTTAACTAACAAATGCTTCAGAAACAGACAGGCATGGTTTTACCTACCAGCTGTAGCTCAAAATAATTTAAAACTAGAACATGTAATTTGTTGAAGGTCTTGGAGATCCCAAACATCTCTCTAGTGACACAAGAAGGTACCCAAACATTCTGACCTGAAGCCAAGGAAGGAGCAAAGATAGTTCCACAGAAAATATGGCCTCAAGGGTGCCCCCATTCCCAGGCTCAGCCACTCCTTCAACAGGAGGAGGAGAGGATAGCATAGGAGGAGAGATGCGTATGAGGTGAAGGGCAGAGTTCTGTTTGCATCAGCACTCATGCTCTGCCTCAAGGAAGAACATCTGTGAGATGCAAAAGGCTTTTCTATCTTGAGAAAGTAAGAAGGAACAGCTACAGGAACAGGTGGCCGATTCACCCTTTGGTTCAGTAATGGTCAAATGACTGAGAAGTACTTCACATATGAAAGAGCATCTGTGCTATAGAAGCAGCCTGGAAATAAAACAAACTTGTTATACGAGGGTCAGAAAAAAATGGTGTGGCCAAATAGCAGCTTGTAACTTCGGAACAGTTCTACAAATAAGGCCTCGTTTGTTTTAGCCAAACAAAAAATCTTGTTCTAATTTCTCATCCCAAAGGCCCTGGGAATTAATGCCAGAGTCCAAGCCTGCCTCTTCCCTTCTCATCAATGTGAGCAGCCTGCAAACTTCCAAGACACAGTTGCATGCAACAAATCTATTCTGGTTCATTTTAAGATGTGCATGGCAGAGATTTTCTATTATCCTTACAACACCTAATTACAAAAAAGGGAGAAGAGCAGTATCAGTGCAACATGGCACAAAATGAATGTGGCCTCAGCAAAAGCACTTACAAAAAGAATTAAAGAGCTCGAGGTATTAAAACAATAAAATCTCCTCATACAAGTCAAATGGTCTGCACTGAAGCAGCCTGTGCTGACAAAGGGATAGAAGAAATGTCCTGCTTAGCAACTATTACTAGGTGGAACAGATACACTTCCTCACAACAGATACCATAACTATCCAAGCTTGAGAAATCTTGGAGAGGAAGGATGTTTGGGAAGGTCTTATAGAGCAGGGGGTTACTGCAGAGCTGCTGGAGCAGAATGAGGCAGCGAAGTCTCCAGGACAGGAACGCTGGAACGAGGAAGGACCCAGCACCCTGCAGGAACAGCAGCAGGGATGCTGGCAGAATGTGTGGGGCAGCCGACACATGGCTGGAAAAGCTGCCTGCTGCACATTTGTTGCACTGTGGAAAACGCTGTCATCAACTAAGTATGGTGTCAGCAAGAAGGGAAAGGAGATCTCGAAAATTAAAAGACTGCTGGTTTGTACTAAAACCAACATCAACCAGGTTCTTCTTAAACAGTATTTTAGTACAATTATACAGTAATCAGTTTCATTGTCAATTATCAATTTTTAGATCCATAAAGTATTACTCAGTACTTATTCCCTATGAAGTACTCAAACTCCTAATAAAGTATTCAACATAGTATATTAAAAGTCTCCTACTGCACAGTATGATACAAAAAAAAATTTGAGTTAGTTAAACCTCAAATTTGTGCAACTCATCCCATAAAATCAGCAGCCATTATTAAGCTGTAACTTTTTGGCATTCATTTTCAAATCTGTTTTAAGGAAATTCTAAAACAAAATTTATTTTTTCTCCCCTCCAATCTAGCCAGTGCTCACGTACCACTCCAATTCATGCAAAAGTGTCTAAATGCTGCAGATAAAAACATAAACAACAATATAGAGCAGTAGGACAACATTTTCAGAAACAATCAGTATTGGCCTGACAGCTGCCACCAAAAATCAGTATCAAAATGCTTGTAAATTCCCATAGGCATAGAATGAGGTGAGGACCAAAGCTTTTGCAAGCTTGAGTCTTTACTGAAGTCCCTTAGGTAAAAGGAGGAGCTCAGAAACTGCTGCAAGAGGAGCCTCTTCAACAGTAAGTTGCAGTTATTGTTTAAAACTGACTCTTTCTCCAAATTTTCCTCTAAGTCAGTCTCTGTACTTGTAAATTTGATCTGCCATTACTGAAAACTATTCCTGATAATCTTCAGCTAGCGTGACAATTGTTCTCTCATTTACAAGAGACAATCTCCTTCCTGGTACAAGGTTAAATCAAATTCCACTAGCTTAGCACTCCTCTGTTCTAACCTTACTTTCTTTACTGTTAACATTTTTTTGGAAGACCTTATTTATTTCTCCTAAGCATGGTTAACTATGCTTAGGAGGTCTTGCTTAGAAGATTCTTGTGCAAGTGCATAAGAATTGATGGAATCTCCTTAAAGTAGGCATACAATAAACAGAGGGCTTCCCTTTTTGCTTTCAACACTCAATTTACTAATGCCTTCCTTAAAAAGAAAAAAGTTCAATGCAAAAACAAAACAAAAATAATTTGGGTTGTAAATATTTTAAACTTTTTTAAAGTTTATAAAGTTTTGTCCAAAATTTAAAAGCAAGGCTTCCACACTGTATTTCCAATTTGAAGTATAAAAAGGCCAACAGAGCATTTCAGGATGCTCTCATTGCATAACTAGAGAATGACAGAGGACACACATCAATGTTAGCAGGTTTCAAAGGTCTCAACGTCCAATTGCCCAAAACGTTCCTCCTCATACACTGAGCTTTGATTGGGGGGAAAAAAAAAAAAAAAAAGATGATTATGACATACAGCTTTTCAAGTTCTACTGCTGGTCAGTTTTCCTGCCTCTAAAATAATGAAGGAACCACTTAAAATTCCACGAATACAATAAAGCTGAAATTCAGTTATGCAATTTATTAACTAAAAAAGTAAGAGCCTGTCCAAAGCATCATGTCCTCTTAAAGATGGCTTGTCACAAAGATTAACGTTTTCTCCTGCTGTTAAAAACCGCAGGTTTAGGATGTCAATATTTTGAGGTAATTAAGCTAAAACCAGGTCAGAAACATAGCTTTCTCAACCTGTTATTTCTCAGAATCTGTCAGTCTTTTATGCAAACTCTGGAAGGTTAAAAAGAAACAGTAGAGAATAGGCAAGATTTTCCTAAAAAATATGCCCCTCATGTATCTAGACCTCTATCTAAAAACTGCAGTGAGCTTTCCTCAGAAAAGAAAGCAGACCTCATGCTCACAGAAAGGAAGGGCTTCCATTTCCTAATGACTCCAGATATATTTTTATTGCAAATATGCAAGCCATACACAGGGGTCAACCACATTGTCAGCACACCCCAAAGCGTGTCCCAAAAATATACCATTCAGAATTTAGGAGCACCAAGTTCTATGAAAGGGTAAATTCTTTACTAAAAGAAAACTTTTTTTTTCCCTCAATTAAGCTAATTCTAGTCAAGCTATCATTAGAGAACATGCCTGTGTGTAAGAAGGCACCGTGAATCTTCATATATGCTAGTGCATAAAAATGACTCCCTAAGGTTATCAGGAGTCAGGCATGGAAAATGTACTTCAGTAAATTATGACTGGACTGAGAACACAAGTGAACTGAGAAATCCCATTACAAGCAAATGCAGTTATTACTTCATCTATTCAGTTAAGAAATCAGCATGCTTGGAGCCAGTAACAGGAGTTTCAGTGGCACTCTACTGAAAGGCTTTGCTTCACTCTACACCGAGCAACTAATATTTTCTTCCTTGTACTGACATTTTAATGACTTCAAAAACTAAAACAAAGCATGCATACACACGCAACCAACAAACAGCACCTTCTTTGGTTCCTCCCTTCTTCCACATCAGAGGAGATGTTTTTCAAACCTGGAAAGCAATTATTTTCCACCAGAAGTTACAAGCTCCTAGGAAGAACAAGATTTTGTTCACCTTTGTTGTCCCAAATATGGACAACATAGAAGCCTTTTACAGTACGTCTCAATCCCCTTTGCTACCGTTAACCATAGTTCTACACAGTGATTACTTAAGAAGAATTTCAAAAGCAACTGAAATATATTTCAGAGGTTACCAACAAGGTGTAGACTGATAATGATGAGGTGAAGCTCCAGAGGAAGTCTGGCTTGTTTTAGTAAATGAAATTGAGAAGTGCACAAGAACAAAAAGGAAAAGCATGTCTGAGGAAAAAAAAAAAAAACCAAAACCCACACTAAGTATTTCCATTGCTCGTCTCCCAAGACTGACAATGAGAAAAGTTCCTACAAACCAAGTCAAGAGCAGGAAGAGGCTGAAATACGATTTCAATTCTGAATTCTTTCCTATCATTAGAATTGTTACAAAAAGCTATCAACATTAAAAAAAGGAAAAAACAGTAAATACAAAACCCAACTCCCTCTGCATTAAAAAAAAAGTCTGCAGTATTTCCTTCCCACTATACCAACTTCTTTTTAAGATGCAATACAGTTAATAGAACTAGGAACACCACAGATATCCTTAAGGGAAAAAAATGCAACTCTGGAAAAGCTGGCACAGTACCCTTTCAGGCTGTTTAACACATGCACACTAGTCTGCTACAACTCTCCTAGGAGTCCAAGTACCAAAAAGCCAAAGAAGTGCACAAGACTTATCACTGTTCCATCAGAAACTAAGGGCAAAAGAAAATAACCAAGATTATTTTCCAGCAAATCTATTATAATATAGTTAAGTCTTCGCAATAACCTAGCAATCTCCAAATACAAGATTTGGATAAAGCTAGTCACCAAGCATGACCACACTGAAGCACTAATTTACAGCCCAATATCCTCTTATTGAGACCAGGAGGGCTCAGAAGGCTGAACTGTTTGTGTACCCATAACTGCCCGAGCTTCTTGCAAGAGGATCCCAGAAAGCAACACCTATGTCACGCTTCATAGGAAGACACTCTGCAGCTGGATCAGAGCAAAAGTGTATTCCTGCTTTCTCTGAACTAAGACTGTTAGAAGGAAACCAAAATTAAAAATTATTACTGTTGTTAAATACAAGAGCTATTCAATACTAAGACGTTTTCCATGAAACATTCATATTTGAGTTAGTATAGTGGGTTCTCAAGACTTCGCCAGATTGTCTACTTCAAAAATACAACTTTTGACATTCCATAGAGGATAATAGCAGACTGTCCTTCGACACAAAGTACAGATTTTGAAGTTAAGAAAGCCTCACTTAATAGGCCATTAGAGTAGCTGAGCTCCTCTGAAGCCAGCTAAAATGAGGAAATAAAATCTTCATTAAAATAGAATTACTAGACCATGTGTGAAGCAACTCTAGTTTCTCAGCTAGCAAAATACCACCTCCTTTGCTTCCCCTGCTTTTCTTTTCCCTCAGCTGGAACGCAGTCTATTGGTGGAGCAAGAAAGGGACCATACAGAGCTATCGATCAGAAAGGTAAGCTCCAACAGAAAGTTGAAGTCTCAGCTTCACTACATTAAGAATTTCCTAACATTTCCTTTACTTAACTAATATCACTGACTGAACTGGGGGGGGGGGGGGGGGAACAAAAAAAAAAAAAATCAGTTTTGGCATGTACTACATAGTATTCTAAACACACTGGGGTTTTGCCATGAGTGTACAGGAATAACAAAAACATGTTTATGTGAAATGATAACTTACCCTTGCAGATGGTCAATCCCTATAATTTTAAGCTTTGCCATCTGCACTATCAGAGCACCATTTTTAATGATGTTATCTTAGTTCACAATGCATTTTTGCACCATTTATCTAGAGTCTTACCTTTCTCTATCTTTATAGTATCCTACCAGTTTAGTTTCCTTTGTTGCTCCAAATGTAGCCACATGGAAAAAAAAAAATCATTAAAAAGGCAGAAGATGATACTGGAATTTTAGTGCTATAATGATTAAGCATACACCATTTTCACGTCAAGAAAGAAAAGACATTACATGTCCATTCTGCTTCCATTCCAACAATGAAGAACACCTGGGTCAGAAAAACCTCAAACACAAGTGCACAACTTGACACCAAGCACTAGTTCTTCAAGGTGTTAGATTCCAGAACGAAAACATAAGTTCGTTTTAGAACAGCTCTCCTGAAAAATCAGGTAATGAGCAGAGTCATGGTACACATGTCCTAAAAACCATAGGAAAAAAAAAAAAGCTGTAAGTGAAGAACACATGCAGTCAGTGGGCACATTCCTCAATACCTTGCTGGAGGTTTCCCATAGCAGCAAGAGCTCCAAGCTCTTACAGCAAACTCCTTGAAGGCAGCTACACTCCAGCTGGCAAGGCTCTCCTTGGCCACTTCATCTCCACACCAAGAGATCTTAAAATACTCTTCACAGGAGCCTTTCCAAATGCCTTTCTCCTGTTCCCACCTGCGGTCTCATAAATTTAAGGCTTCAGTGGAACTCGCACGTTTTTAGTGTTATGCAAATGCTACAGAGAAAGATGCCAGTTGGAAGCATGATTAGCACTGAATTACTCACTGCAGTTTGAAACCTAACTTGTTAAATATTACAGCAGCACCCCTACTTTCAAGCAAATTTTAAAAACATGACATAAAAAAATTATCACTCTCTATAGATAGGGAATATATAAAAAGAGGGTCCTTAAGAAAACACCATTGACTGGAAACCTACACCTTGCCAAGAAGGAAAGAAGAGTCATTCGTCAGCACATTTTTTCCTGTAGATGTATGGACAGGGGACATAGAATTTAAGACATCAGATTACTAATGAGCAACGTTTTTCATGTCTGGACTTCTACTTTTCCTTTGTAGGGGGATAAATACAGTAGCTAACATATGCTACCAAATCAAGCTACTACAGGTTAGATTTTCAAATTTGTCAGGCAATTTGTTGTATTGATTACAGTCAACATAATGCAGTACACAGAACTGCTATCACGCTCTAGCTACAGAACCCAGCAGAGAAACAAGTATCACCACTTGTCACTCCTAAGTGAAGGAGAGTTAAATAAAAACAGCTTGTTAACTAATACAGCTTGGTGACTTATGTCTAGCTTTCTCTTCTGACTGTCCCCAAATTTTAGTAAGTTCCAGAGTGCCAGAGGCTAGTCTAACACATTTTGATGGAATTTATCATCAAAAACTCCTTCAGATGAAGCTCAGGTACCACAAACAAACAAACAAAACACCCCCCCCAAAAGAGACAGCCCTGCCCCCTGTACATCAAGTTTACAAATAAAATTTTAGTTTAGACCCTATAACCTTGCTTCCATATGCTGTGTTTTCAGAGGTTCAAAACTCTAGTTGTTACTTTTTTAAAAAGAACTCAAGAATTAAGCTCTATAAACTCTACCCATCTCTCCAGGCAATTTAGGTAACTGGAAGAAATTTTAAAAGTCAAAATTTTCCTTCAGTTTCTCCATCATTTTTTCCATGTAGACCAAGCTCAGTTTTGCATGAACGGTGTTATCAGATCAGTCATCTGACATATTCTGAAACTAACTTTAATCGCTTCCAGTTTTTTTGTTGTATAGAATACATGCACTTCATCAAAGCTCCTCCCCACCATTGTGCAAGTTTCCGCCCTTTCACTAAGGCCTTCATTCATCCAAAGGTAGATTGACTTGGAAGAAAATACTCTTTAAAAGAAGTTAACATATTTTCCAGTGAGCTTTGGAATTCCAAGAAGGCTTAAGGCTTATTTTAGAAACAAATTAAACATATCAAGTTGCTACATGAATAGAAGAACTGACTTTGGTCTCATGCATCTTGGATCTCCCCCTCACCTTCTTTCCTCCTGTCAGATCCCCTGTAAAGGAAAGAATGAGTTTTTTGGCTATAGAGCAGTCACGCATGTGCTGACTAGCCACCAGAGCTCCCCCATCTCACCTTCAGTGTGAAGTATTAACGTGGGCTTCTCTTCCATCTAGCTTCTGAGTTGCTCCAAACTTCCAAGCACTTCATTATCTCCGAGACCCTTCTCCTGCCTTGAAATTTGACCAAAAATGGCCAATGAGCTCAAGAGCAACTGTAGAGGAACTAACAGATAGGCATACTGATGGCATGCGCAGATGAAATCAGACTCAAGAATTTTTTACTTCTTCACTCCATTACATCACTTGCTTCCTACCATATCTTTTGCCTGAAGAACACAGGCCCTATGGTTTCAACCGTACTGCCTTCCACTCCTTCAGCATGCGGTTATCATTGCACAAGCTACATTCCATAGCTTTTCTTTTTGGGCAATAAACCAATTCTCTACTCCATTCATACTGTTTTCATTATCCTATAGTATTATAATTCTCAAATTGTCCTACAGAAATGCAGAGATTGTGATCTTCTCATCAGAAGTAAAAAAAAAAACTTAGCAGAACCGTAGGCTAGTGCTTTTAATACATTTCAATCCTATAATGCTCATGTGAATTCTTTAGGGGAAAAAAAAAAAACCCACAAAACACAGAAACTGAGATTAAGTCAGAAAAGGTCTACAGCCATATTCTCATCAAAAAATTATATGAGTACAGGTGGAACAATAAACTATTTTCTTCTGACCAGCATTCATTTTCCAGAGGGTTAAATTCTACTTTCCCCATTTTCTATATGTCCGTAAGGACAAACAAAAAAAAGAGCAAAGAAAGCTTGCCTTTCTAGTGAACAAAAGCTCAAATTCACAAAACACAGGCACAGCAAACATGGTGTTGCACGTCACGGGGCATAGCTCCTGGAGTGGCATTTACAATGTGAGGAGCTAAGCTTCCTATCTCAGCAACAGACAGATCTAAGCATCTAGTAAGGAAATTCAAAACAGCAAAGTATGGATCAGGCAGGTGCTAAAAGCAGCAATATATTATGCTGAAGAAAGGAGTACATTCAAAAATCCCACTTGTTTCTAGAGTTCAGACAACTGAACATGCTGAACATGTTTTTAGACAGAATGTGAAAAGCCCTATGTAAAATTAAGCATTACTGTAATGTGTGTCTAAATGATCAAAAGTGCAAAAGCCAGGTGTGTGAATCTGTCCATACGTAACTAGCAATTATTTGTGGCATGAAGGAGACTTGGCATGATACTCAATTCTTTCATACACTGGAATTTAAAACCTTTGTATTTCTTAACCACAGGAGAAAAACTTTTTATGACAAAAAACAAACAGTATGCAAAGTACTACTGTAGCACTGGTGAAGACCTGTTTTTCCTCAAATAGAAGCACTGCCCCATTTCATTTACAGAGGAAGTCAATGGCTTCACCTTCCGGCCTCAAAATTTCAATTACACGGTGAACCCAGGGTAATTTTTAGTGGTTACTGCTAAAGGGAAATACACTGATTGCAAAAAACCACAGACTGAACACATGTAGCTCCGCAGGGATGGTATCTAAGTAAAGCTTAGTAACAACATGTCGTTTAGAAATATACTTTTAAACCTCACTATGCTGGTGGCACAATTCATCCTTCCAAAACTCTGTAAAAAAAATAAAGTCAGCGCATCCTCTGAAAGGTTAAGACAAACAGAATGCTATACCTTCCCTCAATGCAGGAAGCACCAAAGTAAGCAGCATCTTAAAAAGACAGAAGTTTGCTCATATTAGCACATCAGCATAAAAAAAAAAATCTAGTAAGTTTCACTTTCCAAATGATCTCTGAAGTCTATATGAAAAACCTACATGACTTATTTCTAGAAGTGATGGGCTTGACCAACCTAACAGCTTGCTGCTTGACCCTTCAGTGAACTATTTCAGCCAGAGACTGCTAAGAACACCACTAGAAACACAGCCAGGCCACAAGGGAGATGGAAGACAAACTTCCTAGGGACTAGAGGAAACTGGTTTCTGAACGGTAGTGATCTTTGTTCAATTCATAAAAATGAATAAATAAAAAGCCTCACATGAAACTAATTCTAGAAGCAAGAACTTATTCTGCTCTAGTCAGTAGGGACTGGAGATACATTCCCTTAACTTCTAACTCGATCTAATAATTTTGTTTTCCTATCAACTTTCTACCTAGGATAAAATTGTCCAAAATCTCACTTTTTAGCTTAAAAATATTTTGGGGTGCTTACTATTATGAGAGGGTATAAGCAGAGCCATACCAAAACTCTGGCCAAAAGGGTTCCACTCAACCAAGTTGAAAGCTATTCACAACCCTATCTCCAACCCTGCACACAAATATGCATGTAGCTTTAACATTATTTTGAAACCAGTAATAACATTAATTGAAGTAATCTCACTAATAAATGAAGGACAAGCATGGTATATGTGGTACAATGGTCTAAATCATAACTCCACCATTACCATCAAGATTTATCACTCAGAAGCACGCTGATCTTGGATCCATCTTTCCTATTCTTTATTCCCAAGATCTTGACAAAAGAGAATGATTTACACTAAAAAGTTAAAGCATGACGAGAAAAACACAAAGGGCTTCCAAGAACCTACTTTAAAATATAATTTCAGGAATTCCCCAACATAAGGGTAAGCTAAGAAAGAAACCTCTAGAAAGCAGACTGGTACCTTCACTTTACTTGAGCACCAATCCTGGAAAAAGGTAGTTAATACAGGAACCACATAGACAAGATAGCTCCTAAGAAAGTCAACCTGATTGTAATTTTCTTCTAATTTTCCTTACCAAAACTTCATCCCCTAAAGTTAGGTGATAAAGAGGAACCACATATTTGACCTTATCATCACCCTAGTCAAAACTCATGCTGGATGATGAAAAGCCATCTCCTCTTCAGTCATCACACTGAAGTTCTCAAGACAGACTTAAAATCACGATGAATCATCTGTTATTTTTTTTTCTTACCCGTGAAACACCTTCATGTCTAAAACAAACACTGCCCCCACTAGTCCAAAACAGGACAGTTCTGCTGAGCTTTACATTATACTGCAAACTTAATCTTCATTAAGTACTACAGAGGTGGGCCTCAGGAAAAAAATTCAAACTGTGAGAGCAAGAGGAGTCAGTGTTTTGCAGTGAATCTAATTCCATTTTCCCAATTTTTAAAAAGAACTCTGCAGGTTCAGATAGGTATCCTTTTCCTGGCATAAATATATTAAATACCTCTTGTTTTTATTAGAAAGCACATGCCAATAAGGTTTTTAGAATGTAACAAAGCAGAAAGTTATTTAGAGAAAGAACACCACACAGCCCTAATCACTGTCACTGGAATCTACTGATAAAAAGGCTATTGAGGTCTTTGCCCAGTAAAGTCCTGAAAGTCTCCAAATAGGAAGGTTCCAGGACCTCCCACAACCCACCCCAATACTTAATCACCCTCAACAACAATTTTTTCTCCTTGTATTCTGCTGGAGCTTCCCTTACTGCAACTGTTCCCTCTTGTCCCTTCACTTTCAAGCGGCTGAAGACCCCAGCCAGCTGCCACCTCAGCCTTCTCTGTTCCAGGCTGAGCAAAGCTGGTGCCATCTTCCCTCTTCTCCAGCCAGGCACTCCAGTCCCTCAACATCTTCCCTCTCTCCAGTTTGTCCTGTCCTGAAGGGAGGGACAAAAACTGGGCACAGTCTTCTGGGAGGAGCCTCAATAGCACCAAACATATGGGGAATGACACCAACATGTTTGAAGACAACAGAGTGCAAATGTTGTAAACAGTAAGTATTACCAACTATATTACTGTGCTATACAGGTATAGCAACAACAATTACACCATCAGCATTTCTCATGGCAGTAATAAGCATTACTTACTTCCTTCATTGAATTGTTTGAACTATCCCCTCCAGAGCTGTAAAAATGGCATGTAATTTCATGGCCTTTCTCAGGCCTTTCACCTGTTACAAGAGAGTCTTTGCCATGCATTAAATAATGGCAAGAAACCCCAACAACAGAGGAAGTAACAGTTCAGTAGGAAGAAGACAGGATGAATAGGTGAGAGGGTGAAAGGCCATTAAGGGGTCCTCTCTCGTTTTTGGGCTGCACAGAAGTGATTGACAACAAAGGAACTCAAACTTAATAGAACATGAATGATGATAATATTTGTCACATGTTAAAAACTCACCCTCTGTACTGAATACACACCACAAAACATGTTATGATTAATAGGTTCCCTTTCTGCAAAAGCTGGACAGAGTTAAGATTTTTTTATTATTTTAACTGAAAAGTTCAGGGCTACAATGCAAAACAAATGAAAAAGGTAAAAAAACCCATCCTTAAAGGTGCCAAGCAAATATGAAATAAAATACACTAGCACTTAAAACCTCAAAGAAACTCCTAATAATTAAAGACTGAACCAAACAACCCAAGCCAGAATTCCAGGTGCAAAAAGCCACCTGAACCAGTATACTTCAACAAATTAAAAAGCTGTTCACTCAACAACGAGTCTTTGTATGTGAAGCAACACACCATGCAAAATGCTATCAGAAGGTTCTAGACAGTCTATGAGAGTTATATTCAAAGCCTGAAATTAATGCGTCAGTGAAACCTAATGAAATTACAGTTTCAAGAAAAACATACTGTTTTAACAAGCAAGTCCTAAATCAATCATGATGTACCAGGTATCAGACCTCTCTCAGTGCTGGGGGGAGTACTAATATTACAGCGACAAAATCCTACAAAACAAGTTATTGAAAACTCTGACATTCAAAAAGAAATTAGAGAAAAAAAGGCATAGTTGAATGTGTGGCATATAGGAAAAAAAATCCAACAACATCCAGCAGAAACCAACAAGCAGGAGGTTTATTAGTGGGAGGCTACAGGTTGATTATACAACAAACAGCAAATCATGTGAATTAAATTCAGTTGCCTGTATTTCAGCAGAAAGTCTGCCTTATATCACCACAACCTTCTTTCAGTCAACAGCAGGTCTTGATTCTCAACAGAAAATTCACATAGTGTCATATGAAGTTCACAGTATATCTTAGGAACCTCTTCTACCAGTCTTGTCTCAAGTCTGAGTACACGCACTGTGACTTGTCAATCACAAAACTCTACTACGCACATGCCAAGCTCTTAATTACATAAGTGACAGTACTAGGACTGTGCAAAAATGTCTGGTACTAGAGAAGTGACTCTCTTCTGGAGGTTTTTGTTTTCATTTTCATTTTTTGCTACGTCTGCAAAAGGACAATGTATTTTCTAAACCTGTCTTTCAACAGAGAAATTATAAAAAAAAAACAAACCACACTGCAACTTCAGATCAAATGGCAGAACTTCCAAGAACTAAAAAACACACAAGGTGTTTACACAAAACATCACTTATCAGTGATATGAGACATGCGTACCACTAACATGCAGCAAGACATGAAGACAGCAAAAATTTAGCCAATTATTTTCAACCAGATTTTAGATATGCAATGGACATAAAACAATAACTAAAAAGCTACTTTAATAGCAGGAATGCAAGCTGTTGTTTCAATTTTATTTAATAGTCCTTTACCAAACTTCTTCACTGGTTCCCTTACCAATTTTATAACCTGCATTTAAACTCTGTTGTATGATGAAACAGATAAACCCTCTGATGAAACTACTTCTCTGCATTTAATTCCCTGTACAAGTTCCTGGCCAACAGCCTGTGAGAGCAATTCCTATTTTACCTTGGACAAAAACAATTCAGAAAGTATTCACAAAAATGTATTTAACAAAAATAAAATGTTTAATAATTTTATTAACATCACAGCAGGACACAGGCAATCCAGTAGATTTCTGGAATGTGCTGACAATTACTTCCTGACACAGATGACTGAGGATCCAAAAAGGAAGAGGCAATCTGCTGGACCTCGTACTTACAGACAAGGAGGAACTGTTGTGGCTATAAAGTTCAGGGGCAACCATGGCTACAGTGACCGTGAATGGTGGAGTTCAGGATCCTGAGAGAAAGGAACAAAGCCAAATAGCAGCTTCACAGCCCTGGACTTCAGAAAAACAGGACTGTTCAGGGATCAGCTTGAAAGAATCCCACAGGAGACTGTCCTGGAGAAAAGAGGGGTCCAGAAGAGCTGGTTCATTTTCACAGATCTCCTCCTCCAAGCTCAGGAATGGTCCATAACAGTGTGCAGAAAATCAAGCAAAGGTGGCAGAAGGCCTGCATGGATGAACAAGAAGCTTCTGACTGAACTCAAACATAAAAAGGAAGTGTACAAGGATTGCAAGCAAGACCCAGGTGATCCAGAAGGAATAGAGACACTGTCTGAGCGTGCAGCAATGGGGTTAGGAAAGCCAAAGCCCAGCTGGATTTCAATCTGGGAAGGGATATGAAGGGCAACAAGAAAAGCTTCAAAACACACAAAGGACAAGAAGGTGGATTTATTAAGAGGAAAACATGCTTAATCAACCTGATAGCCATTTGTAAGGAGTCAGCTGGCTTGGTGGATGAGAGAAGAGCAGCAGATGTTGTTTATCTTGACATCAGGAGGGCTTTTGACATTATCTCCCATAATGTCCTTATGGACAAGCTGATGAAGTATGGGCTAAATAAATGGACAGTGAACTCGACTGGAAACTGGTTGAATCACAAGGCTGAAAGGGTTATGACCAACATCAAGAGGTCCAGCTGGCTGGAGGCCAGCCATGGTGGTGTGCCCCAGAGGTCAATACTGGGGCCAAGACTAACCTCTTCACTGATGCCCTGGACAATCAGGCAGAGTACACCCTCAGCAAGTTTGCAGATGATACAAAACTGGGAGGAATGGCTGGTATACCAGATGGGCATGCTACCATTCAGGCAGATGTTGACAGGCTGGAGAAATGGACAAACCGGAACCTCATGAAATTCGAAGGGAAATGTCAAATCCTGCACCCGAGGAGGAATACCCCCAAGCACCAGAACAGGCTTTGGGCCAACTTCCTGGAAAGCAGCATTGTATAGAGAGCCCTAGGGTTCCTACGTGGACAACAGGTTGAACACCATCCATCAGTATGGCTTTTAATCAAGGAAAGCAAACAGCCTGCTAGACTCCATTAAGCAGAGTTGAGGGAGGAGACCCTTCCCTTCTACTCAGCACCGGTGAGACCACATCTGCAGCGATGTGTCCAGTTCTTGGGTCCCCAGTATAGCACAAATGTGGACATACTGAAGCGAGGCCAGTGAGGGGCCACAAAGATGAATAAAGGACTGGAGCATGTATCACACAAGCACAGGCTGAGAGCTGGGACTGTTTCAGCCTGGAGAGACTTGGGAGGGCAGGGCAGAAACTTACGCATGTGTACAAATACCTGACGGGGGAAGCAGGGCAAGAGGTGAAGAGTAAGATGCCAGACCCTCTCAGTGGTGCCAAAGATGCAATGACAAGAGACAATGGACACAAACTGAAATAGAGGAAATCCCATTTAAACATTAAAAAAAACCTTTTACTATAAGCACAATCAAACATTGGAACAGGTTGCCCAGAGAAGCTGCTGAGCCTCCATCCTTAGAGTCAAAACCAGCCCGGACACAGTCCTAGGCAGTCTGCTCTGGCTGGTTGAACTAACTAGCGATAGGACAAGAGGAAATGGCCTTGAGTTGTGACAGGGGAGGTTTAGATTGGATGTTAGGAAGAATTTCTTTACTGAGAGAGTGGCCAGGCATTGGCACAGGCTGCCCAGGAGGAGTCACCATCACTGGAGGTGTTCAAAAAACATGTAAACGTGGCACTTCCGGGACATGGTTTAGTGGGCACAGTGGTGTTGGGTTGATGGTTGGACTTTGTGATCTTGGAGGTCTTTTCCAACTGTAATGATTCTACGATTCTGTGATTACCGCCCCCAAATTTGGCTGAGAATAGAGGAGTTACAGAAAAGTATAAACTTTTTGTTCCTGAAACAAAAGTATCTCCTTCCCCTGTGTGTTTAATTAATTTCAAAATCCTGTTAGTTTTGACATTCTTCATATTTTCATGTTGCGACTTCATACATAACCTGTCAGGTTTTAGATATGAATATAGTTTTGCATTATAAGAAGAAATAGAACTTGTATTTTTAGGCTTTTTGCTCTAATACTTGAAGAAAGTGTTAGGTGCTTGGGGTATCCATGCTTAAACCTGGCACTGATGCCTCCAAAAGAACGTTTGCAGAAAGTATATGATGCAAGTTATTTACTTACATTCTAGGACATAATACAAAAAGCAGCCAGCTTTATTTAAAGAACAGTAATAGAATAGGCACAGATGGTTTTTGCAAGAATTAAAGGCTTTTTTCAAAAGCTCGTTTGTTAGAACTGCTGATCCAAACCCTCCTGAAGTACATGAGAATCTTCAGCTGAAAGGATTTATACAGGTTATTTTATGAAGTAAGAACAATGTCATTTCCCCCCTATTTCTGTATTTTAAATTAGACTGTAAATACTTCTTTTTGCAATTATAAAAAAACACTTTTATTAACATAAGCCATCACAAAATGTCTTCGTAAACATGGGGGTTTTTTATAGCTTCTGAAATGATCTATCCTAAATCTGCCCTTAAAAATATAAAAAAGTAGTCTGGACTGCAATCATTTTAAGCAATAAATATGATGGAACTTCTGGGAACTGGATGAAACTCGAAGTACAACATGGCATAATGGAACAGTAAAGCCTCTACTACCACTTTAACAGCAATATCTAAAATAAGGCAACTGAAAAAACAGGCTTGTGAAAACAAGTGCAACTATCCCAGAAAGGCTTTAATTAAGAGATAAGAATTAACTGGAAGATCCTGCTGTAGCAAGTAATTCTAAAATGCAACTAGTCCTATTCCTTTCCCAAATCAGAAGAGTCTCTAGAAGGAAGAGACCAAGTTCCTCAAAAAACAACTGCACCATAGGATAAAAACTAGAGGATACCACTGTTCCGCCTCGGTTGAAAAGGCTAGTAATACTCAGTTGAGGACATATTCTTGTAATCCCTGCTTTCTCACTTACAAAAGTAGTGAAGACTACAAGAGCCTTCCAAGGAATGAAAGCTCATGGTATCTTGGGTCCTAAGCAAAGAGAAATCTGCCAGGCCAGATTATCTAAGTGGGGGAAGTGACCACAGTATTAACTGAACTTAAGGTCAAGTCACTCCCATAAATCCTGTTCTTAAATCTCACACATAATACCTTCCCCTCAACTCATCCAGTGGCATTAATGGCTTGAATTAAAAAAAAAAAAAAACCCCACACACAAAAAAACCCACACCAAAAAATACCCAAACTCACCACAGAAAAAAAGAAAAATACCCCAAAAACCCAAAACCACACACACAAAAAATCCCCCCACTAAAACATTATGATTCACTCTTCTGCCACTATCCAAAATGAGACAAAGATGACTGTGGTGTTTGTGCTTCACCTCCCTCACAGCAGACACAGATAAAAATTCTGTTTCCAAACTTCAGGTTCCCATTGTGAGCTGCAAGGATGCCTACAACCATTACATCACTGACTGATGTTGCATCATCCACAATGTAAGCCACTGACAACTGGCCACGAAATGGATAAAGGTTAACATGCTGACAGACTTGGGGGGGGAATCTTCTTCCCAAATAAACTCACACCAGACAGCATAAAAAACAGGCATCACTGAATTCTAAGTAGTAACTCTTAAACTGAACACAAGATTTTTTTCTCTGAGTTTATAAAACTCCACAGTTTAAATGAAATAAGGAAAAAATAATTCTCTACATACAAACTTACCAGTAAGAACTGTTTACCCAGAACACACCTTGCTGAGTAACTGTCTAATATTACCACTGTCTCTACTCACTCACCTTAAAGAATTTTATTTCTCAGAGTCATGAATCACTGATTACAAGAGCAGAAGCCATCTTAGCCACAGATGCCTTTTAACATTTTAGATCTAGCTTTAAAAATAGTTTTGGGAGGTGGGGGTTCTTGGTCTGCCCACCCACAAAATTCAAAAACCCCAACTCAGCAAAACTCTTTTGTGGCCACCTCATTTCACAGTTCTTTAGGTAAAAGTCCTTACTACTTTTTTTTCTAACCTTCTTGATAACTGGTATTCAGTATTGGTGAAGGGGAGAAGTTCCTTTTTGCCAGGTAGAGGCTTCTCCCTCCAGTACTTTCCCTACCACTCAGTCCCGTGCAGCAGTCTTTGAAGCTATGCAGCTTGCCATGTAGCCCCTCAACGTGCCACTTCCTTTCACGAAGCTGGTACCACAGAACCGAAGGGGGGTAACTATTCTACAGCGAACAGAAGACCCCATAGCATCATCCAGACAGAATGAGAAAGGAGTTTTCCACTGGCTTCTAGGGATTTACTGGTTTTGCTGCTGCAGTATTTGCAAGACTTGGAATCAAGAATGAAGTCTTGCAATGTAATGCAGTCCACTAAAAGAAGTAATGCAGAAAACAATTCAACAGGCAAAAAGAGTACTTGCTGATTGCAATCAAGCGGAAAAGAAACAAGAACCACAACAGCATATTTAAGTTCTGCGTACAAGCCACCATCACCTTGGCGTCTTCAACTGGGAGGTGGGATGGACGAAGAGATGGGATGAACAGAAAAGCAGGTAACTGTGAATTTCATTTTAACGTACCAAAACTGGAGAGCATTAGGCCCATATAATGCAACAAGAATTAACAGCAACTTTTACAAAAGCGAGCAAAAACAAAGACTAAGTTTGATACCTAGCCTGAGCCTTCAAGAAGCAAAAATAAGCCCAAGTCCTGAACATTTGAAGAACTGTGTTTCCTGTTGCTGATGGCAAACAGCTGTCTTGTTTCAGCAAGCATAGTACAGAATCTCCTGAAAGCAGGAGGAATTCTAATAAGCTCTCATGGAATCAACATTGTAACATGTAAGAATGCCTGTAGCTCAAATAAAAAGGCCCACTCAGCCCACCTCCATGGGTGATCAAATGAAGATAGTTGCAGATAATTAGGAAATAACACAAGAGCAAGCATCACTACAATATCCTCCCAGCTTCAGTTATTCACAAATCCATAATTCATTCCACTACAAGGGTATTTAGTAATTCTATAAGTATTGCTCTTCCAAACATGTGTCCAGGTTATCCTTCAGCTTACATACACACTTTTAGCTTCCAAAATATTATGGGTGCAGATTAACAAGCTTAATTAGCTTTTATGCAAGGGGTCCTTTTGCTTTTTCTCACTCCACCATACTCATCTGATACTACCTACTCCAAGAACTTGGGGGTAAGAAGCTGATGCATAGAAATTCAAGAGACATGGAGAAAGCTACCACATCTCAAACATCTCTCCATGTCCACAGTCTCCTCCTTCCCAAACTGCCAAGTCCTAGCTACCTTGTTTGGTTTTGGTACAGAAACAACTCCATATACTCAATTATCATAGCCACCCTTCCTCTGAGACTCTTTTGCTCTACCAAATTGTTTCTGAAATGGGGAAAAATGAAGGGGGAAGGGACAGAACTAGACCTAGACACACCAGCTCCAAGTGCGCCATGGATTTATACACTGAAACATGACAGAGAACACTAACTGTTCAAAATTATTAGGAAATGGATGACAATTTGCTTTTTTGACCAACACTAAGCATTAAGCTGCTGTTTAATCCTTAGAGTTACCTATCACAACTAAGACCTCAACCATGAGCTCCTAGTTAATCATTACCTCTCAGTATTTTATATGTGACATATTACTTGACATTTATGCACACCGAGTTTTTTTTTAACCAACTAGTGCTGAACATCAAAAGGTCTTTTTACATCTCTTCAAAGATAATTCATCTTCACTAACCTGAATAACAGCATCAGCAAGTAAAAAATTCTGTACAAAGATAGAAAAACAAGCACTTTAGCTCTCCATTGACATTTAACTCATGAAAACAGCAGAAAGCTATCAGATCTATTTAGATATACAGCTGAATTCTATTCTCAGTCACAGTGCAAACAGAGAGAAAATTACTCAAAACTACCTATAAAGAAGTCATGAGAAACAACACATAAAGGGCACGGGCTGTGAAATGCTACCAGTATTGGCCTGCATCTATTATAACATCATGTTTCCTAACACTTGCATACAGAAAAATCCTGTGTCCCACAAACTCAGCTACAAGGACCATTTTGGTCAGGTACACAGTATTTTTAAAAAGCTGTAATAATACTTCTCATTTAAAAAAAAAATCAAAATGCTAACAAAAGAGATGCAATTAACGAGCTTATAAGATTACCTCCATGACATCAGGATCAGAACATCAGCTTGCCAAACTATTTAAGGCTACTGAATTACTGCAGCATCTGATTCAGATGCACACATTGCAAGAAACATTGAAGACTATTCATGTAAACTTGTTTCAGTCTTCAAACTTTCATATTAATGCTAATTTGGCAAGATGGGATACTTTAATACCCCAAGAGAAGTACACAAGCCATTCCTTCTTTCTTCCTTACAACAAGGAAGGAGATCATGCTCAAATCCCACCTCACAGGCAGCTCCAATGAAACTTCTCCAACAAATTTAAAAAAAAAATAACTGAAGCAAACAGAAAATGCGAGACTTTTCAGACAGACCCATATGAAAACAGTGCAAGTACCCAGAACAGAACAGAAGGCCTGTAAAATTGCCATGAAAATTGATTACTCCAGGCAAAGTTTACTTACTTACCTTTCACCATGGTGATTGAGGATAATAAAATTTTAAAATGCATGCAAGAAGGAACAAGTAAGATTTTACAACCATTGATGAATAATAAATGTTTGTGGCTACACATGGGAATACTTTTCACCAGAGTCACAGGCTCCCTATTAAAGTTGCATCGAAATTGGAGAGCTGAGAAGAAAAGCACAGTAACAAAGTATGAACTGCAATGGGATGGCTTGTTACACAAAAACTGCAGCATTCCTTTCGGAGATAACCCTAACCAGATCTTTATCTTACCAAAACAGGTCAGAGCCTACAGGTAGTAAGAGACACCTGCTTGAGGTGCACGTACTAGATCTGCTGCTTTTTTCGCTGGCCAAAACAACAACAAAACGTTTTGGTTCTCAATTCTTGCATCACAAGGAAATTTTGACAGTTTTGCATAGCCCTGCAAGGACTGACTGAACTCTAGCCCTTTTAAACATTATAAGGCTGAGGACACATGAGTTTAAAGTTTAATTAGAGAATTGTATTTAAATATCAGTCAAGTTTCTTCGGAAATCAACCACTTCCATGTTCCATTACAACAGGGCAGTCCTTGGACAAGTTAAAATGTTGTGTTTTCCTCAAAAATAGGTGGAACTGTCTTATGGTTTTGAAATCCACATGACTTTAGCTCCATGAAGTAGTTTTTGAACAATGTGTCTCCATGTTTAGTTTTCCGGGGGCGGGGGGGTTGCGCAGGCAGGCACGAGGGGCAGAAGGCAACTTAAGGTGTAGACCGACCTCAGTTTTAGTTCTCAAAATTGAGAAGTCTCCCTCCATGCCATGAACATATCACCGGGTAGACTGCACCTATCTGTCACAAGCCAAATGACCTGGAAGAGATTTCTGAGAATATAAAAATTCTCTTTTAGCTCATCCCATGGTGAGAGCAGGTAATACCCAAGACACCTATTCACCTCAAAGTGTTAAATCACATCACAAGAAAATATTTTTATTTTAGTCTCACACTTAGAATAAAAAAAGTACACAAACATTTGAAGTAGAGAACTTGTATATATTCAACACTAACATTAAGGCAGTTTAAGAAGCCGCTTTTTTTTTTTTCATTTTCTTGTTACAGGAGTGTTCACTCTCTTATCTTCTCATCAATTTTATAACATAAAAAGCCCCATATACTTAGATGAAAAATTTAAATAGAAGAGAATAAAATACAATCTTTTAAAGGGTGGGTGATTTGTAATTATCAATAAGAAACAGTACTCTGTTAAGTACACAAAGAAGTATACATAGATAAAAGTAGGAGGCACACTACCATATCTATCAATAAAAAAAAAACTTCAGAAACAGGCTCAGGTTTCTCTTTTCAACCAAATTGTACCAACTGCAACTATTACTCAGAAGTGTTTAAAACCTCTCTCCTCAACACAATTTATAGCTTTGTTTCATTTCTCCTCCCTGTCCCTCCAAGCAAAAAAAAAAAAAAAAAAAAAAAAGCAGAAACCTCAAAATTTAAAATAAGGAAAATTACATCATCCAGCCAGCTCAGTGATGCCAGGGCAAGATTATTCCCTACAGTGTATTTGCTAGTGTTTAATGCAGTCCATACTGTGTGTCCTAACACATTATGCAAATGACACACACATAAAAGAAAATGTCTGTCTCCAAGTGCACTCCTCCACCAACAGCCGATCTGTAATTAGCCATGTCCTCTAAGGAGGCACCTCATTCTCTCAGCAAAGCAGCAGCTGCTGGCAAATGGAAATAAAGAGATTTAGAACAAAAGCAAGCCTACTACCTACACTCCCCAAGGTGTATGCTCATGGTTGCAAGCCAGAGTCAAAATTTAAACAGCTGTTTGTATTTTTCCAGAATGTCCACACAGAACCTCTTATACCCAGTGCCAAATATTTACTAACATGATTTGTATCAGGGACTCTCACACATCATGCTGTTCAGAGCGCTGCAGCAACAGCTCCTGATGCTTCACTCAAATACTTTCTGAGCTACAAGTTTTCAATGCAAAAATCAAGAACAGAAAATATAAAAGCAGCAGCATTTCCTGCTGAACGTGATTCACTAATGACATACAAAGCAGTAACAGAGTACACCAATTCAGAAAGATGCAGTAGTTCTGTCCCCCCATACAAAGAGATTGAGAACAAAATATACAGATGTGCCTAGTTTTTACTTTCTTATCACCAAGTGATCCAATCTCTAAACTCTAGTATCATCTCCCCAGAAGAGTTCTCTTCCAACAAAAGACAGTAACAATTCAGGGAATAGCTAAGAGTTCCCACGTAATTGGAGTAAAGAAAAATGCATTTCACCCTGGTTTAAAAAAAGAACAAAGACAAACACAACAGAGGAAGCCTTTCCATTAAATAATCTTTATGTATTTAAGAACTGTATACATAAAACACCTTATCTCACCTTGCAACTGTAAGATTAGGTACTTTCAGGTTTACAAGATGTATTGAGCCCCTGATAGGAGTACAGTCAAAACCTGTTTTGAGGTTGCTGTTCCCACTCATCAACTGCACTTCTACTGTACGTATCTACTGCTAGGTGATGAGGAAAACACACCCACGGAAGTTTCTTTGCAAAAATATTAAAAATGACAAGACATAAGGAGGATTTGGACAGGAGAAATGCACAGTATTTACATTAATCTACATTCTGTATAGTAAACAGGCAAAGTGTGACATGATTACCCCCATTCATCCACCGATCTGACCAGACAGCAAAACTCTCATCCCCTGTTTACCTACCATGCTTGGCACAACATATTATTTAGTATACATACATATTTTATCTATTATGGTAGGTAGACAAACACTTCCTCTGTAGCAAGGCACTAAATTCAAGGATTTGATGAGATCTTAGGCTCTGATGCTTTCTGCAACCATGGATTTAGACCTAACAGCTCAGACTGACTTCTGGAGTGCTGTCAATTCAGACTGTTTCAACACCAATTTAGAAGCCTCATCATTTATACTAGAGCTAACTCATGCTTTTTAAAAAACAATGACCCTTGTTAACAACAGGAAATAAATCTGTTTTCATTTAACATCATTTCCTAATTTTTTGTATCTGCTTCCTATCCTATACAATTTAATATGCAAACAACTGCAAGGAAGTGTAATGCACAATCTGTGAATGCTAGAAAACCTGAATTTTTCCTCCAGTTGTTATCAGAGGAAAAAAAAAAAACACCACACATACCAGCTACAAAGCATCAGTATATATTCCTAACAGGTTAGTCTAACACTACTACATAAGACTTCCTTAGGAAGAGACGCAGAAAGTTTTTCTTTTAATAAGGCTCACAGGTTGCACATGTTTATATTCTAATAATCATCCACACAGCAACATATTTATGTATTCACAAAATTTAAGGAGAGAAAAAAAAAAAAAAAGACCAGCTTTTACTCATTTCAGAGCCCATACTGTTCTGCTGGGCTACGATTTGGTCATCTACCTACAGGAGGACATTTTCATACATTCAGGAGGTACAAGATCACAAATGCTTACAATATGCAAGATGAAATACCTCCCCTTCCCCATCTGTTCTCTCAATTTTTTTGTGTAAACAAGTAAATACAACAGACAAGAAATAATACATCTGAAGTAGTAGATAGGTTATTTTCACATTTCAACAATAGAAATAATTAAAAATAGCTTATACAAGGAAAAAAGTCAACTCAGTGTTTTGATGTTTGTTAAACCTGTTAAAGACTTATAATGCATATTATATCAAGATATCCCTCAGTCCATCAGATTGCTCCTGCAAAAATGGTTTTGTTTTGTTTTTTTCAGGCAATTATCAAAATGGTACAAATCAACAAAGGTGTATTTTGGGGAAGCAAAATGTCACTCTCAAAACCAGGAGATGCAGCTACATTTGAAGGCTGATCCTTGCCTTTTCTCAAAGGAACTATTTGCTGCTTTATATTGTCACCTATCAAATATGTAATATTTCCTTGTGGAAGAGGTCCATGTTCTATCAAATTATCTTCAACTTACTCCAACATAAATGAGAGCAGAAATCAGTGTTATGCTTCCATGATTAAACAGGATTTGACTCAAGCTTTTTGAATAGTTGCAACTAGAACTCCTGGTAATGCTGGTATTTATATTGAATTTATTCCCCCTTGATGCAAGATTTGTGCAGAATTCTCTATCACCATAAGTAATATAAACTTCTAACGACTGGTTTTCGTACTGTGTATTATTTGACATATAAAATCTTACAAATGCTTTTCTCTAATTTGGATTTTTAACATTATGGTTAAAACTTAGAATCTCTAAGCATCAGGCATAGAAAAAGCACTGATAACCACAGTTCCACAACAGTTTGCATGTTTACAGGCATAATTACATCAAGATTGAAATGCAGGATCAAAATACAGCCCTTCAGTGCTTGTACCCCCACAGCAGAGAGACATAACACGTGGGAGTCACTACTCAAAGTTTACCAATGTCACCCCAACCGGGTTGTTAAAATAGTAAAAGATCTATTAATTATTGTTAGTGAGAACACCAATCATTTTCTATTTTTAGTGTCATCATTGCCCTTCTCTAATTCCTGACCCTTCCAGCACAGCCGCCTTTTCAGTTTACACAGTTGTGCTCTCTCTGATAAGGTGTAGGAGTAAGAATATTGTGGGGTTTTCTCCTCCTTTTCCAAAATTTAATATTTGCTGTTACAAAGCAAGGACTAAATAACCTCTGATTTCTCTTTTACAAAAGTTTTTAGAAATGCATTTCCTAATTATTGCCAAATACAGAAACTCTCAGGAATCTCTAAAGACAGTCAACTATTCCTAGCAACTCAGCTATTAAGCAACAAAAAACAGAAAAACACCAACAGAAAAATTCCCACAAAACCAAAGCCCCACACTCTTAATGCAAATTTGCAGTGAACTATTAGAAATTTGCAATAAATATCTAAATGCATGTATGCTCTAATGAGTTCCAACAGAAAAATATCAAACACTCTTCATAAAATTATTTGATAAAGTATTTTTAGTATTCATAAACTCAGGAAACAGCATTGCTTACAATAAAATTTGGCTTTTAAAGCCACACACACTGTGGGTTAGTATTTTTTCACCCTACATTTGACACTTTGAATGTTATTTTAATACAGATAAACAGTAAACTATACCATAAACAGAGTTATCAATTCTTTTAAAGTAAGTGCAAAATAGAAAAGAAAAAAGCACTTTTTGTTGTGCATTTCTAGGCAGAGTAAGGGACATTAAATTTACACTAACGAAGACAACAGTTCCTGCCTCAAATCTGGACAGACCTGTAGATGTTGTGACTGCAGTAGAACTGCCTGTACCTCAGCAGGGCTTAATCACTCCAGCAAAACACTGCTACAACCTGACGAAACAGAGATAGTATATGCCTATTAATCTAAAAGCCAGAAAGAACACGCTCTTACTTATCTGTCCTTATGAACATAGGCTCAGCAATCCTTGCACCCATTTGCAAATGTGTGTCAGATTTCAAACTGAATGGCAAACAGCCCTGAGAGTCCCTGGCCCTCCCTGACAGCTCCCCCAAGAGCCCAGAATACGTGACCTGTCCCTCTGAACAGGCGCTGTATGTTCAGAGGGCAGCCTGCAAGCCTGAATGCACAACCTTTGTTCTCAACAACCGTTTCAGTGAAGGGGCTCTGAAGTGAGAAAGAGCACCAGGTACAGTGTCAAAGGCAGGGAGGGAGGGGGGAAGGGGCAAAAATAAAAATAGAAATCACGGCAAGGCATGACCAAATGGAACATACTATCAAGAGTAGACAAGCATCCAAAACAAAAAACAATTATCAACCAACAGATGCAATACCTACAGGAGTCAAATCACATGTCCTCAATTCTCCCACCTCTGCAGGAATGATACACAGAAGCACCAGCTTCTCCGTCAGATGCTCCCTTTCTTTGCCTGACCACTGATCTTGAAATCAGAGGACAAGTTTTTCAGTTTTTTATCAAACCCCAATGATTATAGCTGTACATTTCCAAAACCTTTAACGGCTCAAAATGCTAATTTCTGTTGCAACTAACTCCCTTGCCCATGATGAATGCTTGGAGTCTTCCTTATGACAACCTGCTGTGCAAATAGGTCTACAGATAAACATCAAATGTAGACGAGTTATTAGATTACAATGCAAACACCATATGGGACATAGTGTCCCAAAAACATACACTTTTTCCCAAAATTGCTAATACCTTGTGTATCAGTATTAGCACACTATAAAACCTTACAACTGCAAAAACTTTTCTGCAAACTTAAAATTCCTTTTTTATAGTAATTGTGTCATTAAAGGTGTTTTCTGATTTTTTTCAACAGAAATGCAGTTCTTCCTGTTCAATACAAGTAAGACTTCAGTTAAAGAGATTGTTCACCTATAGCGTATCAAGCACTGTACACAGTAGCTGTTCTATCAACTGAACTGAGAGAGCAGATCCCAAGCCCTTAATACTCATTCTTTCTTGGCATTTTACTTATAACTCTTTTCATAGACTGGTGTAAGTTGAACTTCAAGGCATGCAGCAGTACGTATCCTAAAGTAACTGAGAAAGCACGGCAACCTTGATTAGGCATTTATGAGGGCAATCTACGTTCAAGCAAAGATTGCATCAGGCCTGCTGTGATTAAGTCAATCATCAGTATAAGTACATGTTTTCTAGCAGTTACATTTTAACTGCAACATATAAGTATCAGGCAAAGTAACAGGCAGATTTTGCAATTCCATACCTATTAGTAGTCCCCAATTAGACAGCTTCTACATGAGCTCCAGAAGTGCCACAGGCCTTGTCACGATCCACCTATCCCTCCTGTGGTAAGCCCTGACAAGTGCCAGTGCCAAAAGACCAGTAGTCTCAATACCATAGAATTAAAAAGCAGATTTTCATTTTTACACTTAGACATGTGGTTTCCTCCCTCTTCCCACACTGTTTGAATAGTATTAAAGGATACATTCTCCAAAAGTGGCCTTATTTTCAGGTACATTTTTAAAAAGGACATCAACAAGAATCATGCATGATTAAATTGACATACAAATTAAGAATCATAATTTATCACAAAGTCTTAAATCTTAACATCTTCTGTTTTCTTAAGACTCACATTTTGTCCTCAACTAACCCACCTGCTTTAAGAGGGTGTGTGAATCTCTTAATTGAGGTGATGGCAGCAAGGAAAATCTTAACAATATCATATGTGCCACTTTTAAACCAAGGCAAAAAGGTGAATTGAGGACAGCAGTAAACTAAAACCCAGTGTCCTAAGAAAAACTCAAAAAACAACAAAAAAACCCACACCAAAACACAATTAAACCAAAACCCAAATTTTTAAGTTGTGTAGGTTTAAAACCACTCTACTATGTTTCAATTACTGCAAACAAAACGGGGACACCTATATAAAGGGCATCCATTAAATCTTCACAGATTTACATCAGTTTTCTGTCTTTGTCACAACATGCCTTCACTTTGAGCAATACAACAGTGAGTCTGTCTTTGTAAATGAACTTTAAGACAGATCTTAGAACAACTCCACTGAAAATGTTATATATGTTTTGCTGGATCTGAAGTTACCGTTGTTTCGCAGACATTTATTACTGTTAATAAGGAGCGCAGAACGAAGCATCAGACCTAGTTTAAAACTCTGTGTTGAGAGTCCAAACACGCAATGGTGCCACCATAGGGCATGCTAGGAAGTTTTTAAACTAAACAGACAGAGGACCGTTCCAGCAACAAATGTTATGGATAGAAATACGTTTAATATAAGCCGCTCCGTACAGGCAGGAAGGTGGCAAGTACTGTCTGCAAGGAGGCAGAGGCCAGGCCCTTATTCCTACTGAAAAGCTCCAGGGTTTGAGTGTGACGGGGGAGGGCGAAGCCGTATCCCAGTGCCGCCCAGCGAAGCGCTCCCGGCCCTTGGGGCCGGGGCAGACAGGAGTGGGGAGGACGCGGAGAGGCTAAGCGTGGGGGCGACACGCCGCGAGCTGACCGCGGGGTTGGGGGATACCAGGGGACCCCACAGAAACCTCCGCCCCGAAGGCGAGGACGGCGGCCGCTCCACAGGGCGGGAAGCGGAGCCACCGCCCGGCCCGTGCGGCAGCGGAGGCGCCCCCGCCTCCCGGCCCAGGAGCGACGCCCCAAGTGCCAGGCGAGTCCCCGGCGGGGCCGCAGCCACCCCGCCCGCGGCCGCGGAGCCGTACGGCCGCATCGCTCCCAGCGTCCAACTCCCAGCAACTCCGGGCGGGCAGGAAGAGAGAGGGAGGGAGGAAGGGAGGGAGCGAGGGGGCGGCCATTAAGTCCGCTCCAGCCAAGCCGTTCCCCGCGGCGGCAGGCACCCGCCCAGCCCGGCCCGGCCCTGCCCGCCGCCGCGTACGCGCAGCCCGCGCCCCGCCCGCCCCCGCCGCTCCTACCTGGCCGCCGGCGCCGCCGCCTGGGGGGGGCTCGTTGTCTCCATCTCCGCCGGGCGGCCCCGCTGCCCACCGGGTCGCCATTATTTCATTCCCGGTTACAAAGGAGGAGCAAATCCTTTGGAGCCCACATCGGGGAAGGGAGGGGAGGGGGGAACCAGCGCCAGAGCCACTCGCGCGCACCCGACGCGACGAGGCCAGCCCCGCCGCCGGGGGAGGGGGCTCGACCGCTTCACGCAGCTGCCATAGGGAAGAGCGCCGGGTCGGCCCTGGGCTTCAGCTGCGCTCTGCGGCGTCTGCCTTCATGGCTGGAGGAGGAGAGAGAGAGAGCAGATGTGTCAGTGCTCAGCGCGGGGCCGCTGCCGCCTCCTCCGCCGCCCGTCCCTTGTTAGGCTAATTGCTCCTCCTCGTCATCTTCCTCTTCCTCCTGGCTCCTCCTATCCAGAGCCCCAGCCGTGGGGAGGAGAGGGCAGGCGGAGGGAGGCGCCCACGCCCTCCTACTTCGCTCACACACAGGCTTTCGTGCCACGGGAGGGAGTGGGGACGGCGGAGCTCTGCCCTGGGCCGCGGAGGACGGGAAGGAAGGAGAGGAGCCCCGGCTGGCAGGGGCTGCAGGCCGGTCGCTCCTCGCCTGGACCCAGACGAACTTTGATCAACTGGTGAAGGACGGGGCTCGTTCACCGGGCCGGGCGGAAGCCGCCGCCTGTTCGCGCTCCTCGCCCTGGCCGTAACCAGTGGATCGACCGGGTGGGGGGCGGCGGGAAGCGCACAAACTCCAGTTAGGAGACGGCAACAAAAGAGCCCTCCCGGCAGCAGCGATGCCGAGGCCAAGACCCTCGCCCGGCAGAGCCGGGCTTTTGTCTCTCACGCGAGTCTCACGCTGGCAGGCGGCTCCCTCCCCTCGGCTACGTAGCCGGAGCCGTTCGCGATCAGACCACCGCACCCAGCCCCTCCCTCCCGCCGGCCTCCCGCCTCTCCGCACAGACGCGCTGTTTCGCCCCGACAGCAGCAGCAGCAGCAGGCGGCTGCTGCGGGCCGGCCTTGCCCCCCCCACCGCCGCCCGCTCCGCCACCGCCAATTAGGGCGTCTCGGCGCTGGGGGCCATCGCGCCGCGCCAGCTGCGCCTGCCGCGCTCACCCGGCCACCTGGGCACCGGCCTCGCCCACCGCCGCGGGCGGGGGCCGCTGGCTGCGCTGCGGCCCGGGCTCGGCGTGAGGGGGAGACGTGGGAGCGCCGAGCAGCTTCCGCCAGCGCCCTCCTGAAGGCACGGGGTTTGGCGCGGCTTAACCGCTCCCTCCGCGCCGGCGACCGCGATCTCTCGCCGGGCCAGCGCGGCACCTCCTCGCTGTCCGCGGCCTCCGCGCCCGAGCACGGCCCTCCCTTTCCCCCCGTCCCGTTACACACCACCCCGCCCCCGGCCCGGGAGGGCCGCGGGTCCGCCCCAGCGCCTCACGACGGCGGCCCCCGCCCTGACAGGAGCGGAGGCGGCAACCGCCCCCAGCCCGCCGAGTCCGGGCAGTCACTACCTCGGGTGGCACTGCCTCGCCGGCCCCCACGCTGGCCTCCTCTTACTCGGCGTCCCGCGGGGCTCCGGTCCGTCAGCCCCGCGGCGGCGACGAGGCGTTCCCGGCGCTGGCAGCTCCTGCTGCCTCGGCCGGTGAGGAGCACGTCCCCGTCCCTTTCCCCCGCCTCCAGGCTGGCGGTTTCTCTTCCCTCCAAAAATCCACCCACCTCCTCAGACGACACCGCGAGGGCAGGAACTGGCTCCCGCCTGCCTTCCAGGGCACCCGCCCTGCGGCCAGGGAGCGCACAGCCCCGCCGGGCCCGCACCCCGCCACCGGCCTCCGCCTGCCAGCACGCCCTGAGGCGGCAGGCGTCTACCCTCGCTCCCCACACGAGCGTTTTCGGGGGAGGGGGATTCACACAGGAATAATCTCAGTTTTTCCGTCTAAACTCAGGATTTAGTGCTCTGTCGCCAGCTCCTACCTGCACCTGGCTTCGTGAGGCCTCCCCCGGCGGGCGGGCTGCGGTCGCGGCCGCCCTGGGGAGGCTCTGGGACAGGGCCGGGCTGAAGCTCTGCGGCTGCCCCTCAGCGTGAGGGGAGCTTAGTTTTGTTGTCTCCGTGAAGGTGGCAAACGTAAAAATTTTCTATACTTCAGCTATCGTTATCGGAGTGTGTGATTTTTTTTTTTTTTTTTTTTTCCTTTTCTAGGATGGTGATTTTCAGCATAGAGGCTGGACAAGTAAGGTCTCTGTGAAAGGGGATGAAGGAAAACAAAGCATTTGTAAGAAATGGTAAAGGTTTTGTGTGAAATGAGAGGTCGTTTCTTGTTTGTGATCTCAAAACAATAATGTTTTGGGTTGTGGTTTTTTTTTTACTATGCAACTCCTAAGTGATCTCTGAAAAGAGGTGACTGGCCTGGTTATCCATCAGCAACTGGCATTTGCAGCAGGTGTGACTATTGGTATCCAGAGAACTGAGGAACGAGCTTACATCCAGTAGCTGGAGGAAGAGTCTCAAGGTCAAAATGCTGATTCTTGTCAACCAAGGTCACATCTACCAAGTTTAAAAGGGTGTTACAACTTGAGACCTGTCGCACCGATTCAGATGCTTACCTACAATTCTGTGTGCTACCATGGATTTCATTAGGCATATGTAAGGTAAAAAACCTGTAGCAGTTTCTGAAGAATTTGAATTTCCCATAAGTTTCTGATGTTAAAATTACTTTGTGGCTGAACCTGACCTGAATCAGAGATTATATATACATATTTTAAATAAGCATACTGCTATCCAGCTGGCAATCCACAGGATGGTTCTGTCCGGTTCCCTAATTGTTTCTCACTGTTATACAACATTTAAAGATTTATTTGCCAACCAGTCCCTGAAGCAAACTGTTATAATGTAGTCCAGTCCATGGTTGTCAAGAAGTTGAAAAGACCAGAATTAAAATCACGTGAGATTTTTGAAGGGTGAAGAAAGGGAACAGTTGGGACACTTTTCCTGTTTAGAACCTGTTATCAAACAGAACCAAGAAGTGTAGCTGTGTGTTCGGCTGCATACTGCTCTCTGCACCGTAGTCATCATGTCAATATGCAGAACATCATAAAAAATCCATGAGACACAAAATCAGTTCCACGTATTCATAATAATCATTTTTTGTATAGGAGCCACAGTACTGACTCCAAATCTAAATTAGCATCATAACTAATACCCATGTAGAAAGTTGTCAGATTTAGAAAACGTCCCAGAGAGATTACACCACAAGTAGGCTCTGAGTGATCATTTAGTATCTATCCAGTCTCTATTTATATCAGTTTATATCAGCACAGCTACATCAGTACAGTGACAAATCTTCCATTTTTACTTTTCTTACACTACCAATCAATTTCTCTAGCTTTAGCTTTCAAACTACAACAGGGAGATGAAAATATTTTAGAGGAAAATGTGATCCTAGAATCACAAATTACTTTATAGCTAGGCTGAGGAAATAGATCTTATTAACTCTGAGAAGGTTATGTTTGTGTAATTATCAAAAGAATATTTACACTAGCAAATATTTATGAAACTGTGTACTTCATTTTCTTCCTCTTAATCACAGTGTTCTATTTTTTGTGGCAGATGTGTTTGTTTGAGACACTGGGGTGTTGTTAGGACTTTCACGTATAAGTCTATGCTTCTGTAATTTTTCATTCTAAATATGGAGTCATAGTTAAAACAAAAAACTTAAAGAAGGAGGCAAGCTTTCAGAAACATCCTCATTATCTCAGTCATAACATGCAAGCAAAACCTCAGAGTCCTTTAACCACCCTTGAAAGTGATTTAATAAAAGAGATTGCAAAAGCAGAATTAGGGTGACTGAAAGCTATAATTTCACTTTCTCACCTTCCAGTTTGAAGGTGTTGACACATACTCACTTACCAGACAGCTGCAGCAGCTTAAAGTGTTAGCACCATCCTACTGTTTATTATCACTCCTTGCTAAACAGTATCATCCCCACGGGAGAGCTAGTGCAGACATCTTTGAGAGCATCTCAGCCACTTCAGTGCAAAGTCTAGCAGCTGAATTTAAATTGCTGAGGTAGGCAGAGTTAAGCCTGCACTGCAGTCCAGGAGCTGAGCTGTGCTCAGTCGTTCTGTTCTGCCCGTTCTGCTGGGTCAATTATGTGGGACAATTATGTGGGTCAAATCTGTGGCACAATTATGGAGCTCTGTCTTCTTAAACTATCATTTGCTGAACAAACGCATTGATATCTTGAGAATATAGAAGTTCTAGGGGCTAAATTGTGGACAACAAAATTCACTTGGCCAAGTAGGCTGGAGGACTGAAATTCACTACATGATATATATTTTAGGTACTTGCCTCCTTCCCACATGGTCCTTAACATCTACCTGTAGCAGGGCCCTGGGGCATGCCTTTCTCTCACATCTACAACATATGTTTAGACATCTAACCTGCACCCAGCCCACTGTGAAGCAACTCACTTCCCAAGCAGTCATGTTGTCCCTGCTGTCTTGAAGGCCTTCTCTTTTATCACCACCTGCAGCCCACCATGGTATGTCAGACCTGAGGTGCCACAAGCAGTGAGGAGACTCAGCCATAGCCAGTCCCAAATGTCCTACCTTTGGGTTAGAGAACAACACGAGTGGAGAGAAACAGAAGTTGAAGTGAGAGCAGGTGTGTTACAGGACTTTCTAGATTAGATTAGTGTGGAGTGTCTGGATAAGGTAGATTAGATAGGCAATAGTGGGAGATAGCAATAAATACTTCCATATTTTGTGCTGGGATAAGGAGAAGACTAGAAAGTCTGAAAAGTTAAGTAGAAAAAGGTCTGAGTTTAACAGTGCTGGAGTTTGGGGATGAAAGGAAGAGTATGTAGGTGGAGATATGCCTCTAAGCAAGTAGATGTTTGTACTGATGTTTGCTTTCAGAAATTGTCACTTGTAGGAGCTGCTGAGGCAGTGATCATTCTGATAACCCTTCCCACCATAGACCCCAGCTGCTTAAATCTAACAGTTGGGGCCTGCTTTGAGAGGTTCAGGCTGAACATGGACACCTCTGCAATCTCCTCTGTTTTGGAGGTAATGAATGCTACTACCTCCCTGAAAGTGTTTGCAAGCACCGCTGTAAGCATCCTGGCTACAGACTTTTCAGTGCATGGCCAGAGCACCGATTGGCGTCAGTCTAAGCTTCCCTGTTCCCGAGGATGTTGACAGGTGACCTGCATGAGAACGATGCGTTAGATTCTCCCCAGAATGGGACATCGGGAAGTGGATGACAAGTGGAGTGGATGCACACATTTTTCATTAATTGATATTTCCAAGATACTGCAGCTAGTAGAGTCCCTTCTTCGACATGTAAAAGCCATTAAATCATGACTAGAGCTACACAGTAATATGACCATTGTCTGCAACTGTATTTACTTTACAGATATCTGCACTGAGACTCCTGTGATTCAGTCATGATACAGACATCTGTTTCCTGTCCAGTACTAGTACATTATTCACCCTAGACATCACTGATGATGGCTGTTTTTTTGGTAACTGTATCACAATATTCCCCTCTCACTCTTCGGACATTCCTATCACATACACTCTGGCAACAGAAATAAATGTCATCACTGCCATGCCTATGTCTTGGCTCCCATGTATACACTGAAATCTGACCGAAGTGTCTCCTTTCTTTTATTTCAATCGTCTCTTCACAGGAGGCCACACCTACCTCACTTGGCCCTGCACGCTGATGCTTTTCAAGTGCTCCAGAGAACTGCCAAAGAGAATTTCAGCCAGACCTTGCCACTGGGTCTGTAGTAAGAGAGGATTTTGGCATCCTGAAGCTTCAGTCGTGCCGTCTCTACCAGTCACAGGGTACTAGCCAATATCTCCTAGAAGCAACACCATTTTAAGCACATACAGTATTCTGCAGGACTTAGCCCTCAGGGAAAATTTCTGCCTATCTAAAGTTGTGGTGAAAAGGAGGCATTTACCTACTGGAAAGCAAAGGAGGTGTGATGGGGTGTGCATCTTGAGAGTGTTAAGGTGTCATCTATGAGCTGGAACAGTGGTCAGCTTAGAACCACTGATCAAAGATGTCCAAAGATCCTATGAACAGAGAGGTAACGAGAACGTAGCAAACCTTGCAAGAGGTGACCATCAAGGCATAAGAAATGAGATAGGACATGAGAGCACTATACTTACTTCAGACATCCAGAGAAGGATTAACCATTTGGAGCAAAATTCAGGTGGATAAAGTTAAAAGAAAATGGATATACTCCAAAAAGAAGAATGTGTTGAAGGCATGGAAAAAATGTATAGCAGGGGCTCTAATCTGAGATATGAGGTTGGTTGCCAGCAGTGCCCATGAATAATGAGATATGCAGAGCAGGTACAGGGCAAGCCTGCGGGCTAGTGTTGGATTTGAATAAAGGGGAGATAAAGTCTCCTGTGAGTGCTTGGGCATTGAAGCAGACCAGAGCCAGCATCACCAGGCTTGCTGAATACAGGTGAGGGGGTGAGAAAGGGGTTCTCTGTAAGACCAGAAGCTGATTTCTGTGTCCTTAGCATATCCTTCAGCACTCAGCTAACCGGTCTGATGGGCAATGCAGCCTCTTGCCTTCCCCTGTGATCCTCCGTCTTGCTATATGTAAATGACTTGAGGCAATGAGTCAGCTCGAGTGTGACATTGCATTAATGCATGGCAGGTCCAGGACCATGAGGTGAAGATCACTATTGGGTGTGCTCAGTGAAGCTGTGAGGAATAATTCAAGCTATGCTCTCAGAAACCATGTCCTGAGACTGTGGCCATTGAGTAGAGATGTGCATGGAAAGATGACTGCCCCTTCCATGCAGGAGCTACCAGGGCTTATTTCCTATCCTGTGCCAGGACAACTCCCCCACCCACTGCTTTGAGGACACCTCAGCATCTTTCCAGTAGCAGCATGAGACCACAGAACTTATCCCACAGGGTGAGTAATGGCCTTGGTGTACTGACCTGAAATGTGTGTAGAAATGGTCAGGCTGTCTCCTCCCACACCAGCTGTGGTATGATGATGGTAGATGGGGGGGAGAGGTGGTTTCCCAGGCATCATGGTTTTGGGTCAGCTTTTTCTGAGGTAGGAAGATGGGTCTTGCCTTTCAGTACTACCCAAAAGAGATTTTTTTTTCTTAATCCAGGCTGTGTGTTGCTCTTGTTTCCCTGCATACAGACTCCCTGAACTGGTCCCAGAGGTGTTAGTGTGAGGCTACCTATGTGTGCCCAGGCAGGCTCATGCACAACTTTTAGAGCAATAAGCCTCTGTTGTTCTCACCAACCATCCCTGCTATTCTGAATCTGGGGTTTGATACATTTTGGTGGGTTTGGGGCATTAGTATTTCAGCTCCAACAGCAAACTTGGTACTCTGTAAAGAAATACGAAGTTGTTCAAGCCTGCAGGAATTCACCATCATCTAGCCAGAGACAAAAACAATTTCAAGTATAATTCAGTGAGCCCAGGGGAATGAGTTGCTGTGTAAAATTGGAGCAAGCAAGATGATGGCTAGGAGAAGCACAGCAGAACTCACTTTACTTTTAACTTGGGTTCCTAACAATGAGAATCTACTGAAACACTCTGAAACCACAAGCAAAGCAAAACTCTTGTTGGAAACTGTTGGAATAACAACTTTTTTCTGAAAATGCCATGCCTGTTTACAGCAAGATTTCCTAATTTTGTAAAGGTCTAGGGGAAAAAACCTATCGCTGCCATCTCTTCTGCATTCACTTAAACTATCTACATTCTTTCATTTGTTTTAGATTAGAGGAGCCAGAGTCTAACAGATAAAGTCATCAGCCTCAGTTCTGCTGAGGGTTTATTCACTTTAGGTCAAACAATGTTAACGTGTTTCAGAAAGCCAGCAGGGACTATTAGATGTGCAGCATTTTCCCTCAGAAAACCTCCCCTCCCACATACTCACAGTTTAAAAGAGTTCAAAACAATAAATATCCAATCTATTTAAAATTGGCCACGACAGAAAAAGTTTAAGTGCTCAAATGGCAGAGGAAAGTGAAATGACAATTTGGGTTACCTCAGCTCCTCTACTGAAATAACAGCTCCGTGTTTGGTTCTGTGCTGTCGACTGGGAGATGATAAATCAACTCTATTTTGTAAAATGTTTAGTTTAACTACTGAACTGACAATTTAGGTGGAAGTAGCTGGTGATGAATTCACAACAGTGTTCTCGCTCTCTCCTTGCTTTATCACATAATCAGCAGCTTGATCTGCTGATTAGTGAAACTGTGTTTTAGTAGCAGAGAGGTGCTAACAGCCATCTCCAAAATTCAGGCTACCCATCTTCTATTCCTTCCAACTATCCACATCTTCTCTTTAGATGGACGAAGTGTGACAGCTTTCCCCAGAGCCCTGCCATTTAACAGATCTTCCTCTATAGCTGCAGCTGGATCAAGATAGCTTTCAGGCATTGAGAAAAACCTCAGGAGTAAAAATGATAAATTTATATCATATGAATATATTGATTTCATCAGAACCCTCCCTCCTTCCAACAATGACGTGTTCCACCCAAAGGCAATGTATGAGTTGCTGCTTTCTTATCTTGCCTACCCTGCCCAAAGAGCTTTTACTTTGAGTGCATCAGAACCTCACTACCAGATACCCTGTAGAAACCTGGTACTCAGCTCTTACTGGCTTCTCAACCTGACTCCATGTGCTGCTACTTATGCCGACCAACTGCTACTCAGCTCTCTTTTCACTGGAGAGAGACACAAGAGATGCTCTCTGGGACAGCAGGAGCTATCTAAAGGCCAAAAGGTCTCTAAACCTGTAAGCTGATTACTATTTATGGGGACTAGGCTCCGAAAGTGATATTACACTGTTGTTGTTTTGGGTTTTCTTTCCCACTGCTTTCCCACCACCCATCTTGCTGCTCTGGCTTTCTAAAAGTGAGATAAAAAATGGGGAGACAGTATCCAGGCAAGCACGACACTCCCCCCCCCCCAAAAAAAAAAAAAAGTGAGGCAAGCTGGATTGTATTTATGTCAGTATGGTATGAATTTTCCAGAAGAGGCAGGATTAGGAATATTTTTGGTATTTTAACAGAGCTAAACTGTCACCATAGCTTCCTGGAATGATATTATAGTAGAAGTATTATAAATTCCCCAGCAAGCTACATCCTACTTCCAGAGAAAAGGTTGTCTATGAATGCTGCTTTCAAGGAGAAGAAAATATTGGATTCATTCTCTTTCAGTATTTTACAAACCCTTTGAAGAAATGGCAAATGCTACAGAAGATGCTGGCTGATCAGAGTTAGAGAAGCTATCTAATGAGTGATTTTGCTCTAGTTTTAGGGATTGAGAGAGACAGCTGTGGGAATTGGGGATATCTGGGGTTGGGTTCAGGTTCTGAGTGGCTCGTCTGCCTGTACAGGGAAAAAAACCCATAGAAATCCAGCCATGTAAATTATTGCAACTAATGAACAGAAATGCTCATTAATTTTCTGTGAACAGGCTATGTTGTCTAACTATGAAAACTGTAGTATATAAAGAAGAAACATGCTTTTGAATTGACTAAAGAAAACGTTGAGTATAACATGTTTCTAGTGTGACGAAATTAATTGTTAGCACCCTCCACCAGTTTGCCCCTGTTTGGCAATGGACTTAGAATTGCAAATGTAGACAAAAATCAATCCAGAAATCTGATCAGCAATATCATAGTGCTGGGAGAAGTTGAAACGAAAGTAATGAGCTAAGGAACAAAGCCACGTTTACAGAATATTTTCAGCCCAGTCTTCTGCTGAGACATCCTCAGATGTTCATTTCAGAACTGCTTTCCCAGAAGAAAGCAGCAGCCAAATATTTTAACTCATTAGATATACTTGAACTCTTCACTGCAATATTGTGCCATTTCACATGCACCAGACTCCAAATGGCTCCATGTGGATGCAAAGTATGTCCACACAAAGGTCATTTTGCAGGATTAGACCAAAGCGTTACAAGGGAGGCAAGGGGAAATAGTCCAAGTTAATTTAATTCTCAAGGCGGTCTTTAAGCCCTAAGCAAAATGCAAAACAAACTCTGAGCACAGTAATGCAAAGCATTTTTCCCTAGAGTCTAAGGACAGGGCTTAATCTTTTTGATACAGTAAGAGTGGTCTTTCCTTATACTCAGATGGGGATGGACTGTTAGATATCAGGACTATACAACTGCCTGAGGTGGGGGCCACAAGTATTATACAACTTCTATAAAGGTAATTAGCCTCAATAATTGGGTGTGTTTAGTATAAAAAAGAAATCTAAAGGCAAAACCCTCCTCCTTGATATGCTGTATTCCTGTTCGCTCTTCTCATTCCCAGACCTGTAGGATCAGCTGCAGGAGCAACAGGTTCCATTCCATTTGCAATGTGTCAAGCTCCTCTTTTGGAGACATCCTTAAGTTTTAGAGAAATCTTGATGAAAGACAGAGAAAAAGCAAAGATTTGCACATCTTTTGTCAAACTTCTCTAAGACTAACTTCCCACTAAGACATTTTTTGCACTGTTGATATCTTCTATGTTTATTTAATCTGCTTTCCCTTATTTGTTGCTTTTATTTTACAAACAGTTGTTAAAACACAGCCAGCACAAATAATTTTCTTGAAATTTAGTCATACTGCCTCTTGAACTGTGTGATACTTCCAAAGCACAAAAGAGTTAAAGAAAAATAAACAGATTACTGCAACTTTCTGCATTTCAAAACAGAGGTAAATAACAGCTGTGCAGGGCTCAAATCCCTTTCCAACAGTTATCTGCTTTAGCGAAGGGGGTGAACTGAGTGGAAACACTGCAGCAGTCATCTTTTGGCTTTTCCTCCTGCAAGATGTTTTCTGACTCCGGCTTGGAGGATTACGCTCATCTTGATCATAACAATATTGTTCTTACAAGAACAAAGATGAGGGCAGAGAGTGAGCCGTGCTGCTTGGATCACTGGGAAAGGATGGTCCATGTTAGTGTCTCTTGAAGACAGCTACCTCACACAGCTGCCTACTTGAGCTACACCTAGAGCCAAATGGTTATTTCACAGACTGCTGGACTCATCAAGTACTGCCCCACCTTCCATGCTACTCTGCATTGAAGGAGGGTGGAGGAACAACTGACCCAGCCGGAGGATGTACCTGCTACAGGGAGACTAGCGCTTCTGGCTCAGGGATCGTGCTGGGCCATGATACGGCTCCTTGCAGCATCCGCTGCAGAAGCGTTGCTGGAACACCTCATTGCTGTCAAATGCGTCACTCGGCGCAGAGCAGACTGGCAGGCTGCTCTGAACTGTGTCAGGGCTCACTTGCCCCTCTTCAACAGACAGCGGGTCCACTTAGTAGCTAAATCTTTTGGTTCTCTGATAAATGCCGGAGCCTTAGTTTTTTAATCTACGGTCTAGACTATTGTAGTCTTTGCTCATTTTACGTTAGCTTTCTCCAAGCCTTTTCAGCATCTACTCATGCAATTTCCATTGACTATGCATAAGATACGTGCGGAATCTAAACGTTCCTTAGCGTATTGGCTGGAAATGTTTTAATTAAATGGATCTCATACTCCCTCTTTCCTTCTGGCTTTTAATGAAAAGACTTGCTTTTGGTTCCAATTCAGAGCAGGAGTACTGCTGAAATATTGAAAACGTTAATGGATTAGCAAAGTGTGTGCTGGGTACTCTCTTTCAAAAATATGAATGTCTTATTCACTTTCAGTTTAGCTCACTGTGAAGACAAGAATGAGGGGCTCTTGTCTGGGATAAAGGTGTTCCAAGCATGGCCACAGTTGCTAACTTCAGGTGCAAGCAGATCCTTACAGATCTGGCTGCAATAGGACTCTCTTTCTGGGCAAACAGGGAGCCTAATAACCCAACACCTTAACATCCTGAGGCAAAGGAAATTTTCTGCCTGCCTTGTGCTCTCCAAGTGCACTAGACCCCGAGTGTGGTATTCATGACACCTGATTTTACACATCTATAAATTATTCATTTGATCTGAACTAATCAGCTAGGTGCTCTCAGTAGTCAACGAAGAGACACAGACGCTGACCAGACACGTTCATACCACTATGTAAGATGGCTTCCATCAACTGCTTAGGGTTCTTCTCTTCACTGATGTCTAGGAGAGCCCAGACTATTGTAACTCTAATGACATGTTATTAGCCCATTTCCTTTTGTCCACCCTTGTATTGTGAGAATTGCAATAAAAGTAGCACTTTATTCCTGTATATAAAACAGCATCCCTTTGAAGAGTAGCAGGGGACAGCTGTGCAATTCTGCTCTATATAACCACACATATACAAGTATTAATTATTTCTATATTAAGAAATAAGTATGACATGAGTTAACAGTAGGGCTTTCATCCATGTGCGTAGGGGGAATTTTCTCCTGGTAGCATTGCTGTTAACCAAATGTATTAACTGAGACATTTCAGTTATGTTAATTAGTTATTTCCTAATTCTTGGCTTATCACTTTATAAATTGCCATGCTGTTTTGTGGGGTGACAGCAACACTGTGATTGTGCTGCAGCATCTGTATTACTGGAGGTTTTCTTTTAGGAAGGAAGGATTTTTTACTCTGAGTAAGGCACCAGAACTTGTCTTTTGAAAGCTTCTGTAAAAGAAAATATTGATTTTCAGTTTAGTTTCATCCATCATGTTACAAAACTTAGCAGCCTGTCACAGACTATACCAGGAATAGTTGTGACCCTGGAACCAATATGCCTAGTACATGTCGGTTTTATTGACATAGAAATCAGGTCCATTTAATAGTAATAAAGAACTGAGTGGTGTCCACCACCATAAGAAACTATTAGAAGATCTGTTTCACAACTGACTTGTGTGTAAGTCTAGAGAAAAGTAAAATACTGAGACTTGATATAATTGACCTCTACTGAGGTGAAGAGTTAAGCATCATATGTGCCAAATGCATTAAAACTGAATTAAAATCTTGTCTTTTCACAGTATACACTCTCACAAGGGTTGGGGATTTTTTGTTCATTGGAGATCGGTTCTGTATGCCAGAGTTGTAGAAAGATTTTCAGCACAGATATTCTCTAAACTATTCTGTAGCAAGGAGCAACTAAATCCTTATCTTGTTCACTGCTGGACAAGGTAGTAGTTGGAGAGGTGTCCCTTTCATGGAACTGGGACTGAGAACCAAAGCCTCCCTACAGCAAGTTATTTTTCAGTCCTTGTGGTTGTAAAGACAGCCTTCGGTGTGTGATTGAACTCAAACCACTGCAATTACTCTCCTGATGCTGCCAACAGGCAGCATGAAACAATAACTTTGTTATCCAAGAACTGCCACATTTATCATAGCCGGGATGCTGATTCAGAAAGCAAATACAACTCAGGGGTTTAACAGTATGTCTACCATAAGGTTGAGTGTATGGGAAGGTACACCAGAAGTCAAAGGTGCTTTTGACTACAGTTGTGGATTAAAGAGGAAGAAAAGAAGTTTTGGAAAGGAGATGCCAGTGCGATCAAAAATGGACTTAGTTTTGTGAGTGTTAGCACTGCAGAAACTATGATTCAGGGACCCAATCTAACACATGCAAAAAGAATTTGGCAGTGAGAAAGGCCTTCGGGAGAAACCATAGTATTTCAGAAGGCGCCAGAATGCATGAGTAGCTGGGTACAGCCTCTGTGGACCATTTGGTAGCTCCTGCAAAGTGCTCCAAAGCCAGTGCATCTCTCACTGTATATTATCCTGTACCTACTTGCCTTTGGTGTCAAGAAACAGACTCCCACGAGTTCCCGAGTACCAAAATTACAGCTGCCCACTCTCTCATTATAAAACCCTCTAGTTCTCCTGTGACAGCCGTTGGAAGAGAGCAGTGCTGGGGGAGAGTCCTGCAGCCCACCAACAGCCGAGATGTACAAAGGCAGCGTGAGGACTGAAAGATAATCTGTACTGGATATTGATCGTTACTTCAACATATGCATATATGAAATAATGTATATAGTATTGAATATACTGTTCATTTTCCTGCTTAATTGTAAGAACCCACTTTTCCAGCTTTCTATGATGTGGACATGAAAATGCTCCTGTGTCACAGGACCTGCAAAACTCACATTTTCTTTTTTTTAGACACTTCATCTTGATTAGCAGGGTTTCCAGTAGTATAACTATGTCAATGAAGTCAAACAAATGAAAAAGGCATCTCAAACACTCTTGTATTAGCCTGTGGGCAGATCAGGCCTCATTACTCCTTTCATGAAGCTATAGCGATATGATCACCATCACAAAGAGCTGAGGGCTTCTGGGATATCAGTGGCATGTTAGATATCCTACCCTATGTTCGTTATGAACTTCAGGGTTTTTCATCATTTTCTTTTTCTATGGAGAAATCCCTACAAATGTAGGAGCCAACATCTAGTCACCTAACTGGTCATACACGTAACCCAAAATTACTGAATATGTATTCAGTGAGCAATGCTCACAATGTTTATCTTACCCACTATGTACCTGGATGGAAGTACGTGGCTCCATACTTGTTTCAGGCTAAAAGCATGCAAATGTTTAGCACTGAACCAGAAGAATATCTTTTCCTGTTTTACCTCCAAAGTAGTTCTGTTATGAAGATCTATTCCTAAACGAGCACATAGATGTCACTTAGAGACAGGTTGTAATGGGAAACATTTGCTTTTTGGCTAGATTAGTGCATTTAAATGGATCAATGATGAGACGCAGCTGTAGGGTGGAGGCTTTTTAAAAGCTGCACCTCTCAGTGCCAAATATAATGAAATACGGATGACTTCCAGCTAACTTATTGTTGATCTTTATATGAGGGGAAATTTTGCAACATGAGTGTTTGATACTGTGAAGCTGTGCTGTGGAAAATCAAAAAAGATATACAGGAATCATAAGGATAAGATAGGTAAAAGGAGGAAGCAAAAGGTGACAAAATAGGTAAAATAAATACGAAATGAGCTGGAGACAATCAAAGATGAGTAACAAGTTAGAAATGGTAAAACTCTTAGCAAGAAAGAGATGAAAATAACAGAATGTATAATAGATAGAAGGAGTAAGAAGGAAATGTTCGGTAAAAGAATGGGTGCAAGCAGTCAGAATAACCATGATATAACAAAGAAAATTCTTCGGCAAATAAACTGTGAGGCTATACAAATTCAGAGTGAATAAGGTTAGCCTGATTCTGAACCAATGACTTACCAACACATGTAAAGTAATTAATTTGTTTGCTGTGCTCTACTCACAACTCTGATTTAGATTGCATTACTTACCTGAACTTACATGCTCAGATGTATAAGAAAAGGAGACTCTTGAAATAAATCAGATCAATCTTCTTTCTTCCCAAGTAATTTCCTTTTTCCCTCTCATATCTACCACAGCCATTATCAGTTTATTTACTTTGTCTCTGACTGTAAGATGGGAAACTCTCAGGCATCTCGTGCCAATCCAGCAATAGTTCAAAAAAAATAAAGTCTTTTGCCAGCTTAGAAATGCAACTGCTCAGCTGAAAAAGAAATCACACACATAAAAAAGCCCCTGACCTGTTGTCCTCTTCTGCAAAGTGTACAAAATGAAAACAGTTCTGGAGGTAACAGGAGTCAAATAATTTTAATCAGACCCTTAAATTTACAGAAAGCTGTGTGTGTAATTTCAAAAGAAATCCTCAAAATGTGACCCAGTTTGTATTCAGCTTTCTTCAGCACTTTAATCCAAAAAAATGCATTGCGGTGGAATTCAATTAGTAGGAAAAACATCTGTGTGTGGACAGAAAGAAAAAACTGTGTGGACTAACGCTACTAATGGGATAACATGTAGTTTTACGTAACAGAGGCTTGAAAACTGTAAATGGACAAGAAGGTCACTTGTATCTTCTCTGAACTTGCCTCATCATGTTCGTTGCTTGCCCAAGCATTTGCACAACTGTATCAAAGCTGGATTGTTGTTTTTTTTTTTTTAAGTCAGTGTAGCTGGACCATGGGGGTTTGCTAAAGACACAACCATAAAGGAACCGTTTTCTTGGCCTGCTGTTTTTGAGAACTGGAAACTTGAATCGTTTATGGGAAACAATATCCTTTTGGGGCCACATCCTAACTGCATTAACTGTACGTGGAGTTGGACCGTCTCTCTCGCACGCGGCAGAGACTGAACCATGACAACAGAAGCTGTTTCTAGCAAGTAGCTCTCAAGAAATTAGTGGGCTGTCTGTGGCAGTCTCTCTTACAAGCAAGGCTGCATAAAGCATTTTGCATTTTAAATTGCTTCAGCTCTGCCATCTAGGGGAGCTCAGCCCAACAGGGTACCTGGTAGAGGAAATACTGAGGAACTGGCGCAAAACAAAGGAGCATTTTGACTGAAAAATCCTATGACGGTCCCCAACCAGGTCTGCGATACGGAGAGGAGGAGGGCCTGTGGGGGACGGCTCTGGTTCTGCGAGCAGGCTTGAGCTGTAACATTACCACAACACAGAAAAAAGATCAGTTAGAGTCACATTGGCATTTCAACCTGACCATGATGAGGAGAACACAGTGCAGCTGCAGGTTTGGCAGTCCTGCCTGAGCAGACCCTATGCAGAACAAGGCATATTATTTAATTTCAGAATAAGAGAAACTGAGACTAAAACCATCTTTCAAAACCATCTAGTTCATCCCCTTCCAATTCCAACTGGGTTGTTCCCAGCCCTCTGTTTTTTAGTGATTTATCTAGTCTGATTTTAAATGACTCAAGAAATGGAGTTTCCACCACTTCCCGTGGGAAATTAGTCCATGGTCTGATAGACACGGCCAGGATATTTTCCTGATGTTCAACCTTCAGTGGTTTTCCTTTGTTCAGTTTAATCTCATTACTCCCAGTTATTCCCCATCGGCCAGTTCTAAGCACTCAGCCCCTCTCCTTTGTGCTTACACCTTCACAGTTGGATACAGTTGTTTTTAGAAGAATCTGGTAGGCTTCATTATATATTATTCACCTTTTCAAATGCAGAGATACAATAAAGAAATATGAGCAAAGGATAGTACCAGTTAGACTTAAAGGATATTTTCAAGACTTAATCTACTTCCATTCACCAAACCTAGCTAAGATATGCTCATGTTTTTAGGACTGAGTGACTTTTTTTACAGTCACTGGTGACCCCACGCAAACCTACCACCTCTTTCCTGCCTGTATCAGAAGTATGACACAAGTTATACAAGGTGGGGTAATGGATGTGGGAAATCAGAATCAGGTTTCTATAGTAAGAAGACATAGAAGCAAAAGAGTTGCAAGAAAATGTGTTTAGTGGAGTGGCATTAAAAAAGATTACCGAAAATATCTCCGTGTGGGTGTTGCACTAGCTTAGCTTAGGAAATACCAGACAGTAGCGTGGCAATTAATGCCAGAGAGACAAGTCAAAATTTTCACTTGGAAAGACAAATCTGAAGTAGAAAGGCTGGTGAATCATAATGATGGAGAAAGCTGCTGAAATGGTATTTATGGTGAGATCCTTCAGAGGCATAGTGCAGACAAGGAAGAAAAGGTGATTGAATACAGCTATTTTTTGAATTTGCAGAAAATGCTGCAAAGAGAATAAGGATCCCTTAACACCTTGTAAGAAAGATTAAAGATGCGGAAGCTGAAGCAGAATTGTGGAAGCCAAATGAAAGCATGAAGAGCAACCTGAGCAAATCTTTTGAAAGTAGGAGACAGATCAGAGGAGGGAGCAGTAGTATTAACTAGAGATAAATCAATACAGGCTTTTGTGGGACCCTTAAGAGATAACTGGTCGTTCTGGAAGCTTGGGCTGAAATGCAGCATCAATAGAACAGTCTGTTCCTTGTTAGCCTTCATCGTAAAGAAGCTGCTGAGAGAGATGCACTATTCTTTCTCCTTCCCGAACAAGCTCCTGTCTTTAAAATACCCGAGTTTTACAAGTAATGTGTTTTTAAAGTGACAGTTTAAAATTAGAATGAAAGACTCATCTTACCTCCAGTTCTGAACTTTATGTAAGTCATAAGCTAAGCACACTGATTCAGTGGAGCACTGGTGGCAGAAGCCAAATCAGGGAAGATCTAGGTCAGAACTGAAGAAGAAAACTATGAGCAATGATTGTAGATGTGCTGCTCAAGGAGCAGACCCACAGCAAGGAGCGGAGAGCACCTGGATGGGCAGCTGGGGTCAAGGGCAGGTTTCTTAAGGTGGGAGAGACTCAAGTATCCTTGGGAAGCATTGCTCCTTGCACCTGCAAATACGCCGTTTCCTCTTTCACAGTGAATCCACTGAGGAGGCAGCAAGAGAACATTACTTTTATCAGGGATAATGACTGTAACTCTGTGGCACTGACTTTATCAAGGGCCGCTCAAATAGCACGTGCAGAAGCTCTGGACTCTCGTCTTTTGGCCACAACGGAAAACAAAGTACATTCAGATACTGAGTAGGACAAAACCCAGTTGTTACAGGCTCAGGCGCGGCTACTCTGGGACGCTGCGTTGCCTTCCAGCCCATCTGGACTGCAGCAAGGTGCAGAAGAAGATTCTCTGCCATATCGTCATGAGCTAAGTGTAAAGTTGTTGTTGTTGTTACGTGACGGGATAGTGATAGAAATGAATGAACTCGTCTGGAGACAGCAGAATCTCCTTTCAACTAGCTCAATTCAGGTAACACCAAAAAGGGAGACCCTACCTAGCCAGAGATGTCCAAGCCCAGAGATACGTTTAAAAATGTGTAAGACATTCAGATTTTGAATTGTAGATGTTTAAGCCTGATATTCTCTCTTGCCATAGGTAACTTCTTGTAAGGTATGTTTAAAAAAATTTCTCAATGATCTCTTGGGGGTTTTTTCTTATACTTTTTTTCTTATTGGACAGATAGTAAGGTTTAGAATGGTACATTTTCAGTTTGACTTCCTACAGCATGGAACAAGCTGAAGTGCATGGTCGGGAGTGCCAGCACTGCAGTTCTCAGGCAGAAGTGAAGAAATGCTGCAAAATGGCAAATAGGATCTCAGGTTGAACTTTTTGAAAAAGCAAATAAATAGGGGGTTATGCTGACAGATAAGACATAGGGAGATTTTAAACACTCTCTTAGGAGTTGTCAGGCTATGTCATTTTTATTTCATCTGGAAAGCCATAGTACAAATATAAAAATACTGTACAGGCCAAAATCTGGTGATTGTTTTTAATTCTGCATTTTGCAGTGACTCCACCTAAGCCATTTGTCTAGATATTATTTGGCTGGGCTGTGGTGGCGTGGTATGCAATTTCACTTAGTTATCCATTTTAAGGATCAGCCTTCAACTCAAAAAGATAAGAGAAATGTCAGGACAGAAAGCAAGAATCTGTGATTCACAAGATGTCACATGCTTTGGTTTCTTGACTGAAATTTCTGAAATGAGAACCACCTGCTCCTGGTAGTAATGCAGCATCTCTTATTGGAAAGTCAAACAGCTATTTCAGTAGAGTCTGGGGGAAAAAAAAAAGCTACAAGAAAGAAATTCTGCCAGAAGCTTCAGCAGCAGTCCTGTGAGACCAGGGAGGAAGTACAGCAGATCCTTCAGAGTCTGAGAGCCCAGCAGAAGGCTGCTAGTTCCAGCGAAAATAAGACAAAGCTGAATTCAAAATACAACAAAAGATGAAGGCAGGCAGTAGAAGAAATGCAGCGAGGGAAAAAGGGGGTGGTATAGGGAGAGGCCAAGGTGCAGCAAGCAGAGCGTGATGTACCAGTCGATCTACTGGAGAAGGGGTCAGGTAGATAACGCCAGCGCAACGGGCCGGTGCTGTGCCGAGGGCGTCCCCTCAAGGTGCTGCTGCTAAGCAGGACACTTTGCCATCTGCAGTGCCACTGTGGGATATGAAGAAGCATTAATACGACGGCTCCTACAGCGGTTTGTGGTCATTTGTGGTGGCACACTCCCTATTAGCTTGAAAGTAGAGCCGATACCTATCTCTAAAATCAGGGCTGTAACTTCTCGATTTCAAACCAGAAAATCTAAGACTATACGCTTGCCCACAGCACATATTTACGTTGTGAAAGCCAGCTTAGAAATGTCTGCAAAGCGCTGGCTTGTAACGCTCTTATCTGGAGTAGCACTTTGCTCTTGGATGTCAGTACACTTGGCTGTCCACACGATTAGATGAACTTCCACGTTTTTCAAGAGCGATTTGAAAATATGAGTAATAGAAGAGAAGACGATATCCAGAAAGAAGGAGAGGGGTGGAATCTGGCCTCGAGCGATACGCAATATTTGGGTGGGAGGTGCTGAAAGCATACAACTGCTGCTTTCGATTTTGACTGCAATGGATTTTAAAGGACTTGCAATTAATAGGACATGAAAGCTCAGATGGAGTGGCCTGGCATAAACCGAGCCTGTGGTTAGTTTAAACATCTATCACGCTGACCTCTCGTAAATCAGGGTCAGGAAACAATGAGAGGGCAGGCGGGTGTTTGCACTGTTGTTTGCTGACGGGCTGTTCAGAGGAATGCTGGAAGAATGCGCCAAGAATCTGGCTTTGTCAGGAAAAAAAGTTCTTGTTTTTTAAAAGACTGACAGATCTCTAGAGACAAAGAGGAGCGAGCTGGCGCGCAGGTGAAGACGACTAAAACCAGAAGCAGGACTTCTAGAAGTTTCTCCGGGTGTTGCAAATAATTACAAACAGCAGGAGAGGCGCGAGGCCTGCACTACGCCGCGCCCGCCTGCGAAGCAAGTACGAGGGCGGGAGCGAGGAGAGGGTTATGGCACCTCGGCCCCGCGTGGGGCTTGCGCGGGCACCGGCGCGGTTCGGGGCCAGGGGGAGCAAACCCGGGGCTGCTGAGGTGACGGCCGATCGCGACACGCTGCGCGGAGCTGGCCGGCAGCCTCTGGCAGCGCCGCAGAAATCTCGGCTGGGAACTAAGATGAGGCCCAGCGTACATTTTATGCTATCGTCACGGCCAGAAGGGCTCAATGATAAAGCAGAGTCCTTGCTTTTAAGGCTGTCTTCTTGTGCCATAAAACGTGACCGCAGCAAGAGAAAACAGTGTCCTGGCTGCTGAAATAATTCAGCGTTTTAGTGGGAGCGCTGCGATGCGCTATCAACACACGCAGGGTGTATCGGAAACGGCAAGCGGACCTGCCGCGGAAAGCGCAAAGAAGAATAAAAAGGAATTTAATTTGGATGAGCAATCTGGATGCCACCTGTGAAACATGCTGGTTGGAAGGAGGAAAGGTGAGCACCCTTAATTAACACCAAACTTGTGAGGGTTCCCTTAGCCATAATTTCTAATGCCAATAAGGTAGAGCTAAGGAAGTACGCTCAATAGGCAATCAAGCAGGAATCCTGTGACTGACTTAAAATGTGGAACACAGAAGTTCTGGTAGAGCTCTGGAAAATAACTGAGAATATGGGAAGCAGAAAAAGATCTTTTAGCTGAGACTTTATTACAAACTGGGATAAAAATACTGATTTTTATTTTGAGCTGTTTTTCTATGTCCACATTTCTCCTAACGATCATTATTATAGGAATATTATACATAAATAAAAACTACTTTTTGTCTTTCACAAAGCAATTCATGCAGACAGTGAAACATAAATGCCTAATTGCATATTTTAAAACTTTTAAAGCAATTTTGGTGTGATGACTTTGCGTTGGATTAACTCAGAAGAGTGATGGCAACTTCCCAGGATTTTTCACCTTAGATGAACCTATAGACAAAAGATCAAATCATAAAAGCTTGTTTTCCTGGAATGGCTAATTAGAAGACTTTTGAAAAGATGCTGGCAAAAGCCTTTTGCAAAGTGTGTCAGGGCAGAGGGAGATTTAAAAAAAGCCAGAAACCCTCCAAAGCCTATGCTCTTAAATAATTGTTTATAAGTTTGCAGCTCTTTATCAGTGAGTTATTAGTTATGTTGTGGATAAATACAATACTTGCTACTCGGACACCACATTTTCTTATATATCAAAACTGTCTGAAGGAGTGAAAGCAGCAGCTCCTTTCAACAGCGGCAGAGGACATTAGCCAGGCCTTGTTACTTCAGTGTTTAAAGTATCTTGGAACTATAATTTTGATTAAACCTACACATGAAAATCACCTACTTCCTTGATTTTGGAAATTATTTCAGTTGGAGCCATGGGCTGGCAAGGGAATGGCAAGTCAGGAATGGTATTTTTGGACTGTAAAAGATGCATTTAGAGAGCAGTCTGGGGGCAAAAGCAGGAGTGAGAAAAGCAGAGAATGAGAAAAACTGGTTCTGGAAAGAAACTGAGTAAAGATAGCACTGGCGGTCAGGGAGGCCAGCACAAACCCTGGAGAAGGACAGGGATGTTTAAAGATGTTAACTTGATGACATTTTTTAATTTAGAGCTTGTTCTTGGTGAAAAGCTAACTCCTACATCTTTACAGTTTTAACCTGTGATCCTATCTGCTCTAACATTCAGCGCTGAGCTTGGAAAATACCAGGAGACCTCGGCAGGATGCTAGAGATGACATTGGTAGCGGCATTGCCATCTCTTCTCTGCCATGACAGCCTCTGAGTCCTCAGGGAGCACTGTGCTTCTGGCGAGGCTGCGTAAACCAGAGGCTGTGATAGTCCTTCTCATCCTCCCGACCCTTCCAAACATGGCAGGGTAAAATGCCACCATCCCTGTCCCAGTTCAACACAAGTCTGTTACGCCACAGGCTCAGCCGATACCCAGTACTTTGTGGCTGCTCCGGCAATACATGTTATAATTGTACATGGTTTAGTGCTTTGGCTGGGGAAGGGTTTTTCTTCACAAATTAAGGTGGAAGATGCGGAGGCTCTGTCTGCTCTGTCAGGATAATGGATGCTTTCAGACTTGGATGAAACTATGGCTTTAGGCAGGCCAGGTTTGGCCTTGAGGACCCTCAAGGAAGGATGCTCTGGCATTTATGAGCCGGTGAACTACAAAGCAGAAAAATGCAGATGTGCACCATGTTGATTGTTATGATTCATAAAGAAGAGTTTATATTCTACTCCTTTTATCTTACTAGAAATGGGACTTGTAAATGTTTATTATGAACTTTGGAAAGTCTACGTAATGATGGCTGAGAACAGCTATGTCGTGCCTTTCTCTCCTCAGGTAATGAAGATTCACCTCAACAGCTGTGACTCCACATTCGTGAAGGAATGTTTGGTGAGCCTCACCACAAACTGCATGACTGTGTTTCCATGCTATTTAGTAATGTATTAAAAGTTGTACCAAAAATTTAATTTCTCATACAATAGTCCAAGCATTCCTATTTTTAGGCCAATGCCATTATACTAAAGGAGGCTAAAGGACTGTTTGGAATGACATCTACACTGAAACTTATACTATTTTCATGCGTACACCTACACGAACTAAAAGTTGTGGCTCTGATCTTGCCAAGACTCAGTAGGGGCTTAACTGGGGGCGTGTGAGCCGTTGTGTTCAGCTGGTCTGGGTTCCTCTGCAGGAATGGGGCCTGTACGCTATGGCGTTCATTTGCTATTCAACTACAAAGAACACGCACTCCTTCAGTAGCTTTACATACAGTTTTCACAACATATTTTGACTTCACAAGATGCTGTTGCCCTTCTGCATAAAATAATTTACATGTCTCAGAGACTGCTGAAGTTGAGACAGTCTAAACACAGTTTAAGGGATGGAAAATAACGCGGGTAAGTCTGTGCCCAACCGAAGACTTCAGATCAGCCTGGGGCAGTGCCATGACGTGCCTTGACTTCCTTCTTTCCTTCTGCACAGGAAATCTGTTCTTATATTTGACTCTTTTTCTATAAATAAATGGAACATAATCAGGAAAACACTTGCTAGCTTTGGACTCCAACTTGTGACCCGTGTGAGGAAAGTATCAAAATATTTTGAGACATATTTTGGCTAGGCTGCTGCAAGATATGGCTGAGGCCTGACAGAATCAATTGTGTGCCAGACCTGACCTGGATAAACCCTCTCTGTGCTTGTCTGAGTACTGGAGCTAGAAATGCTGCAGCAAAGCGGGATGTTTGTTGTGCTGATTTGCGTCTCAACAGACGGATTCCTCCTCCACCGCAGCTGCTGCCTAAGCTCCGGGAGCAAATTAAACCAATACTGGGAGATGGTGGTGACACAGAGAGTCCTCTCCCTGTGTCTCGCAAGCCAGTTAGCTTCTCCACTCTGATACCTTTGGGCACAAACCGGAGGAATTTTTTTCCCATTAAATTAAGTATTTGCTATTTTTCTTAAAATCTCTCATGAAAGACCAGTAGCTGCCACCCGGCAGAGTGTCTCAGCCATTCATGGGGTTTGTTTTCTCTAAGGGTTGCGGACTCGCCCGCATTTGTGCCATGTATCCAGGTCATCCTTCACCTCGCTCCCAGCACCTGCTGAGCTTGGGTTTCTGCCCAACATGGACTACGAGGAACTGGGAGAAATGGAAATAAAGGTCTAAGGAATAGGGTAAAGCCTGAGGTGGGAAGACCTAAAAATCTCAGAAAATAGGACAGGAAAGACTGTTAGTAACACCACTGAGATCTATTCAGATGGAGTAACACAGGTGTCTGATGTGGTTGACTAAATTTAAGACACGGATTCAGGTTGACTTTACGGAGCTGAGACGGCCTCATACACAGCTTAGGCAAAATAGTACTGGAAGCTTAAATTAGGTGTTTGTAGTTAAAAGCCTGAATACAGTTAATAGCATCAAGTTATTATGCGAAATGCCTTCTGGAGAAAGAGAAACAATTTCAGTTTATTATGGTTTTCTTTCCCATATGGCACAAATGGGCCCAGGACCAAACTGGCTCTCAGCAGAAAGCCTTCCATCTCCGCACTCATTCAGCAGGTCATATTTAACCAATTTTAATATCCTTCCTGTACACTCACGGGCGGATCCATTCCAGTCAATAGCCTACAGTTAAAGTTTTCAATGACACTTCATTTTTTACCCTCCTTGACTCTTCTACTGCTCATGCTACTGTTGAATATTCCTTTGCATCTGGTCTGCTTTTTGTCTCACTGTGCTAGTGTTTATGTTGAGCTATTATTTCCAAAAGCTAAATTTTGAGCCCTCTCACATCATTCCAAATTTCTTAAGAAAAAGCAGAAACACTACTGTAATAATTCTAATGAAAACCCAAACAAATCGATTAAACAAGACTTGCATGATTCAGAGAGACAAAGAGAGATTCATGCCCGCATCAAAGAATAACACAATTGTACTTGCCTCTCCCTTTTATTCTGGTACCTCCTGTTTTCATTCCAAGTTATGTTACTGCATATTTTCCCAGTCTCTCCAGATTAGGCAAGAAACATATTTTCAAAGGTACATAATCACTGAAGGATGTATTTACGAAGCAGGTAAAATCCCATAAAATTTTCTTGGATGCTTAAGCACCTTCAAAAATCTGGCCCTGAGTGTTTCAGAACAAAGGCTTATCTCTCCTGCAAAACAACAAATGTTTGTGGTGTCATTAAAAACTAAGGGACTGGCAAAAATTTGGTTAAAACACACCAGTATAGAACACAACATAAAAAGAGGGTATAACTGGAGAAAAGCAATCTGAAGAAAAGAGATCAATACTTCCAATAGGTCAGGAAAATGGAAAATTACTGAGAAAAGGCGCTTTAAGAGAACTCTGTTTTCTGGTATTGTTTCCAAAACATCTTTGTTAAATTCCAATGTTTTTGTATGCAAATTCAACAGCTATGAAAGGCATAACATCTATCTTCCAGCAATAGAGTTGTCCCTTGTATAACCTCATGATTTAACAGTGCTGAGAAACGTAGAAAGATTTACTAACAGTAGGACCAATGGATTTTGGAACATGTGTAGTAATGATTTAATGTTTTACGTCATGATTAGAAATGAGATTTTCTATCATTATCAGAGGTCCGATCGTGCTGGTCTAAGAGAGACTGCTAGATCACAGAACTACAAGTCATTTTTGTCTCTTTCTGCTATGGAAAAAAAGGGGAAATCTTTCATGCCACTCCTGAAACAAACTAAAGGTCAGCCTTTGAATGGCATCCAACCTTTTTCTCTCTTAGTATTACAAATAAATTGCTGTACTGCAAACTCCAGTAGTTTGTCAGTAGTTCATTGCTCCGTGCAGCAGCAGAAGGAACAAGGCAAGACAGCAAAGTATTTAACTAATTGCGTCTTAAGTTTCCACAGATTTGGAACCCCTTTTGTGTTCCAAAACAACCCCTGGCAATGCTGTGGAGGTCAGCTGCAGATACACGTGCTCCTGCGAAGGTACAAAGAAATCAAGCAGTAGTTTATTGACAGAAAGGCAGGTAGTGTCAGCCGGTACTTCACAACAGCACAGATGAGTACCTGAACTACAGCTGATGACCTTCAAGGGGCTTACAGAGCCTTACCCTGAGCTGATGTCTCCTTTTCCCCTTCAAAAAAATATTGGGTATTCTCCATGTTTTCTGCAAAATAAATGACCACCTTTCTCCAACGTGTTAGCGCTCTCTTCTCTATTTTGGTTATCTTTTCCCGCTCATCATTTATGGTTAAGTGCAGAATATTGCTCTTTCTTAACAAAGAATTATCCTTTCAGCACCAAAAAATAACCCCACACTATCATTCATGCTTGCAACCAGTCTTCTCTAGCTGGCCACGTGCTGTTGCAGTGTTCTTTTATTTTCCCTCCACTTCATTATCATTTTTTTGAGAGGATGGGTAAGGCACCTGGCACTCTGCTTCTCTCACCTACGAGGTTTCAAATGGGGACCACTGAAACAAGCACAGAAAGAGGTTGACTCATCCTCTTTAGTCATCTTCCGCTCTCTGGTGCGTACAGCCAGAGCTAACTTTTGGAAGACTAAATTGAGGTAACACACACCTACATAAACTTGTACCTAAAAATTTCTCCCTCCAATCTAAAGAGGAAAAGAATCTAAGCTAACTTTCACAGTAAACTTAGATACTGCATTCATCTCAGATCATTAGATGTAGAAAACCAGAGTTTTTGGAAAACAGTAAAAAAGTAAAAGCAGGGAAGAGCATTCCCAGATTTGATGGTTTTATAAAAGGGAAAGGATCCCTCTATCTCTTGCTATGCTACCCTGTCATTTTTTTCTTTTGAGATTCTCATCTTATTTTTAACCGAAACTGAAAATTAGTTTTCTAGGTAGCTAGAGACAATTACAGTCTGCATGTGTACAAGTTTGATTACAACAGAGATTTTCACTGCTGTTGTACCTGGAGAAAATAAAAATACCAACATATGCAGAGAAGCTGATTTAGACTTATTTTTTCCCGTGAAAAGAAAGATTAAAATTCAAAACTCCAATATTTTTATTGAAATAAATGTTATTCTCACCACAGAGCAATAACGATGACTCATGTCATAAGGACGTCTCCAATTTAAGCATTTTATTGCCTATAAACTGTGATGATCAGAAACTGCTCTGCAGCTGAGTATTATATACTGTTGATATTTTATTTTTGGGAAAATGTTGGAACTTCACATTATAGAAATTTAATAATAAAACTTTCAAGATTAACATAATATGTGCAGGAACTACAACACTAATAGTAAGCAATCAAAAACACCGATACTATTTTCTACTTTGTCCAACTATAAATACAAGAACACAGCAGCAAATGGAATTGAAAAAAATATTTTAATTACAGACCTTTTAGAGGATTTAAATTCTCGTTTTTAAGCAGAAACTACTAGATAATCAGACCATATCTATAGTTTGTAACATGAAATCCTAAATGATAGTCAGTTAACCAAGTTGCAGGAATTATTTTTCCTACTTGGCTTTCTCTCCAGAAAATCACTTTCAGATATTTTGGACTGGGACCAGATGTAAGCATGAATGACCTGAATAAAGTCTAAAACCTGAAGGCTGCTAAACATTTATGCAACTTTGAAACAAATTACTGCCCCTGTTAATTTGTATTCAACAGGTAGGGAAAGGATGCGGGTGTTAGGAGTATATGAGAAGAAAAACTGAGACAAAAATGGATGCCCGCCAAATACATAAACACCATGTCCAGAAAAATAATGGATTGTAAAGAACATCCTCTCTCCTTCAGTAACAGATGTTGCTGAACTGATTTTAAACAACAAAAAAAATGCATTGCTTTGTGGGTCATGGGGTGCAACTGCAACTGAAAAAATGTTTAATGGCCTTTTAGTTAAAGTACATTGAGGCACAGGGAATCAACACTATTGCTGAACCAGGAGACAGCTGCAGAAAAAAAATATGATTTTTTAAAAAACTATCATCTGAACGCACTGAAGAAACTAGACCCAATATTAATTAGACATATGCATAATTACCTGTTCCCTCAGTTACACTAATGATATTTTGGAATCAGATTATTAAAGTAAAGTAACTGAAAACTATTTTTTCACATGGAAGCAAAGAGTGACAGGGAATGGCAACTGAGACCATCTGGACATGCTCAGATAAGACAAAAGTACAAAATTCTACAAATAGGACATTAGAAGAGAAACTCCCCTCTTACAGTATAATCACACATGCAAATTCACTAGTGAAATCTGTATGGTGCTTTTTCACAATGTTAAAAATGAGATGGCAGGCAGAAAGAAAATGAATGTAAAGAAACATTCCAGTTCTTATCTTTTCTATAACTGTGGTCTTTTCTATTATGTATGTAGATTTTAATAATCTGAATCTTCCAATGAAACATCTTTAACACAGTCTGAATCATGTGCACCTACAGTACTTCGTATTTTCACACTAATTTCACGCTAATTCACTTGTTACATTTTTGCTGTTGTTGCTGGAGGCTGATCATAGTAGCAAGGCGAATTAGACTGTGCTTTTTTAAGAAGAGAATTTAAAAAGGAAATAACCTCATGAACTCCGGGACTAAGCCTAAGCCTAAGCATGTCTGTTTGCGCAATGTGCCAATACTACTAAATCCATAGAAATCAGAGGCATTAAGAAAAACTTTAACATGCTCATAAAAGAAAAAGAGATTAAACTCTTTTCACCGCTTCTTCCAGGGGCTGTACGGGTGTGCTTTCTTCTCTGTAACAGAAGAAAGTTATTCTGTGAGGGGAAGCTTTTCAACAAAACTCTTTAAAAACATAGATTTTTGAGTAAAGAAGAGAGGGGCTAAAGCGTTTCTCTAGTAACCGCAATAATTCTTTGATCTTACTTATTCAAGTCATTAACATCATCAATTTTATCCAAGTAACAATAGCTTGTGAGCCATAGGATACATATATAAGGTATGTTTAGATTACCAGTTACATGTATATTTTTGAAGAGCTTTTACGGGATGTGCAAAATATGCTGAAACAGGAAAATAAAAACTGTTCAGTGTAACAAGTGTTCTTACTGTTTCTTTATTAGTTTAAAGGAACCTAAAGGTAACAGCAATCTGCCTCTTACAGCTCAGAGCAAAGCTATCGATGTACAGCTACTTACTTTGCATTGGCTTCCCTCGGGAAGTTGAGAACAGTTACATACAGTACAAAATTAGATTTTTCACACTTAATAGAGCATGTAAATTAACAAACTTCTTCAAAGATAATGTATAAGGGAAGGAAGGAATTTTTACAGTCTACAGTGTTCAAAGGTTAACTTGTTTTCTATGTTTTCCTACACGTTTTTCTTCTTTTTTTATACATAGTCTTCAACATTGTCAGATTTGTATTCTTAAAGATGACAAATGGTTACAAAAAGTCTCAACTCAGACATGCTACAAAAATCAAATCATAATTGAATGTCTGACTAGCTTTACACTTGTGCTTAATGCGGTTTAATTAAGAATATAGGCACAGGAGAACACTATGTTAATTTTTTCACTTGTTTGCATCCTACAGAAGGATACCATACAGAAATTGAAACCTGCCTGGCATCGATTTCTCTTCATTAAAATTTAGAACATTAAACAGGTTAGATCTATGGCTATGTGACATACGAAAACCATGACATCTTCCAATTTCAGATCAACCGTGTCTTGCAAAGGTTCATTTTGCACTCTAATTCAGCACATTCTGAGAGTTAAAACTTCTGTTCGCAACAGGCAGTAATGGACTGCTAGAAACGTACTGTCATGCAATGCACAGCTTCAGCTGAAACTTTTGAATTGTGGAATTAAATAAAAATAATGCTTTCAATTTGACAGCAGCATATCCAACCAAGACTAAAGGGATGCTGAAGTCAATAAAATTCTGTAAAATAATCTTCATGCACAGATTGTCACTTTTGAATGACCTCATGCAACACAGTACATGAGGTGGAGTACATGCAATACAAGCACATGAATTGCAATGGGTAGAATGATGGATTGAGCGAAAAGATGCATTCACAGTGAGACCTGAGGCAGACAAATTATTAGTCAAGAGGCATCTTATGTGGTATTTTTAATACTTAAAAAAGGTAATAACTTTAAAAGCCCTCTACTTCACATTTTAGATAAGAGCTCTCACTTCTGTAAATATTAATCAGTATCTCTAGAGTAAACCCCTTATTATACTGAGTTGAAAGAAGCACAAGTCAGTTGAACTGCTCTTCTGGGAGACGCTTGAAGGAGTGTAGTCAAATTTCCACTTCACTGAGCTTACAAATCTTCAGGTGAGGATGTTGCTGCTTCAGACTCTGTATTTTGCTTTGCCATGATCATTGATAACACATATGTGCTGAAAAAAATATAGCAGATTGCAGCAGTGTTGTTGATTACATTATTAATTATTAATGACTTGTTCAGAAATACTTGCGCTTGACCAATCTAGTGAACTTGTAATTACCCTTTCCTTTTCAGAGACCTGGAATTGAATTCTGATTTCACTTTCTAGCTACAGCAAGTTTTTCCACTTGCAGTTCTCAGCTTTGAGGTCCACCCCTGGGAGTACCACATGAAGCAAAGGCAAGGCTTCCACTTTTTTTTCCATCATTATCTCACTGAGAAAAGGGGCAGGCAACATAGCAATAAAAGTCCAAAGCTGTCTGAACTGTAGCTGTGTTTCACTTTTTACTGCTGCCTCTGGATGTACTGGAAATGATGGACGTGTAAAGTCCTTGGCTCATGGAAGACATAAGCGTAGCAGAGGCTATGATTTCTGCTCTCAGGGGGAAGAGATGGGAAGGAAGTGCTCAGTGCTGAGCAGTTACTCCTTTGGATTACTTGAGGTTTTGCAGGGAGTTCTACACTCACTGAAAGGATCCCAACCATGACATTAAGGCCCCAGTGAGAAGGGAAAATATAGGGTCTTTAAGACATCCTGAAAAAGTAAAACAGTGATTTTTAAAATGTTTTTTAAAGACACTTACGTTTAGATCTCTGAAGTGCTCATTGTAGTCTAAGGCATAACCTACCACAAATAAATCTGGAATTTCAAATCCGTAATCTGTATTGAGACAAATAAAGAGCACCATCAATACAAGATAGATGGTTATTATATAGCTCTTACATTCACATGTTGGTCCTCTGACAAGCAATCTGTAGATATACATAGTCAGTTCAGGGTATGTTACTTTTGACTCTGAGACATCAATGTCAGCATTAGCCCTGTAGTCAGTTCCTGCTCATAGACTATTTGTGACAGGCATGTGAATAGTCAGTGAAGAGTAGGAGAGTTGTGTACAATTATAACTGGCACAACAGACACATTGTGGAAGGAAGCCAAAATCAGAGCTAAAAAATTCTGCCTACATTTGGAAGCTCCATGAGTGCATGTGTGTGATGACAACTCTCCAGTATCACACTAATGATGAAAAAAAAGTGTAATTTTAATTCAGAAGTAACTTTCAGATTTTTATATATTTTCTTCTGAGAGTAGCAAAAACTATTTTGCATCTTATGCTACCAGAACATGTCAAATGCTTCTTAAATTAAAGCCCCAACCTTATGAAGACTCATGAACATGCTTAACAAAGTAAATGCACACAGTGTAGCTGAATCATACAACTCACACACTTCAGGCTAAGCATAGGCATGTATCTTTTTGAGTGTGAAGTTTTGTGCAGTATCAGCACAGTTAGACTCTTTCCATATTGTTCACTAAGTAACTAGAGAAAAACACAACCTTACGGACACAAAAATAGGACAGCATAAAAAATTTTAAAGGTATTCAAGTAAGGAATTTATTCAATTGTCAAAAATTGTGGGTATTAGACACTTTGGAATCATAAATTTGGGTAATTTATTGTATTTTTATATTTTTAACATTAGTGAACCCAGTCAAATATATACTTTAATTTACTGGATTAATTTCTAAATGTTAAAAATACCACTGTTATAGAAAGTTGTACAACAAAATCTTTGTGTCACAGTTCAGATTATTGGGCTAAAACCACAGGGCCATGCCCAACACTGAGTAACTTTTGCTTCATAGAGTCTCCCTCTCTCCCACATCCCAAATCAAGACTCCTCATGCTGCCTCCTGGTACTCACCCGCCTACTCGCCTTTTACCCCCCACCCCAGCTCAGCTGACCAGAGCCTTCTTCAGTAGCAAATACTGGTTGATCTCTTCTAGATGGATCTATTCTTTTCAGTAGTTAGCCACATACCTGATATTACATCATTTATTCTAATAAGTTTAAAATGACAATAGCTTGGTATAGTTCCATTTACAGCTTCATCATAGCCCATTACAAGTACCGGTAATTCAGAGAGAAGTGGTGCTAGTCTGGCACAAACAGAGCAGCAGGAGGAAGTTTAACAAGCTCAATTTATCTTTTGCTTTTTGGGGAGTTGGATTTAATTATAATATTGTTCACCCTTTAAACAATAATACTTTTCAAAAAATAATAAAAAATGTTGTTCTGTTATAAAAATGTAAAACTTGTGAAAAACACCTTTCATGTTCAGATGGAATCCTGCAGCTCCTCCAAAGAGATGCAATGAGGAAGGAAAAGGAAGAAATGGACTTCCTCTTCCATATAGTTTGTCAGAGACAGAAGATAAAACACTCACCTTTCATGGATAAAATTAAACCCTTTTGTAACTCCCTTATAAAGTTAGTACTCTGCAGAAAACATCAGATTATAAGGAGGCTAGGCTTTCCAAACTACAATTATACAAATCCTTCCATTGCATCCCATAGGCCCACTGACAACTGATATTTTACAATGCTTCTAGAAGTTCACAGAATGATATGAAAGGCAAGTGGTAGAATATTGGTAACTTCTTGTGCTGTCAAGTACAGATTTTCACAACACTTACAATCTGGTCTGTACCCATCAGGCCGAGATGTTCTTTTCACCAACAAACTGTAATTAAAAACAAAATAAACCCCATGTAAATCTAGATATTTACCTGAATACATGCATAAAAACTATTCACTTTATGAAAAAAACTCCCGAGCCATGTGAATCACTGTTCTCATTCTGCTTCTCCTCTCGACAACATCCTAATGGCAGGGAAGAGATGGCTGTGTTCCCCTTCGAAGTCCATCACTGCCAGTCTTGAAATGGCTGAAGGGTCATTACCACTGCAGAACAATACAAAAGCATTTCCTCTCCTTTCCTCCACCCTCTTAGTGACTCAGGCAGCTCCTCTGCAGAGCTCCCCATGCGATACTGAAGCACTGAATTAAAGCAGGATCTCGGAATGAGAGCCTCCACTGGAATATATGTTGGGCTAGACTAATTAATTACTAAGTTTTGTGATCATTTTACTCACCTTGCCACTTTAATCATTTTTGGCTTGTATTTTTCTATATTATTAAGCAGAACCTTCATAGTCCTTCCAGTTCCAACAATATCCTTACAAAACATGAAAAATAGAGTAAGTAAAAAACAAAGGAAAGCTGAAAAGAGGAAATCTGGACAATAACTGAGGAGTTCCACCTTCTTATTTTGTGGAAATTATGTATTTTTCCCAGTGTATTGTAAGCCACATCCAAAAAAGGTTATAACTGAGTTCACACTCTTTGAATCAAGCACTTTCTACTCATAAAATAATCAGTTAAAGGACTGTCCACTTCCTTCTGAAAACAGCTACGTTTCTAGTACTTGGGATGTAACAGTGGACTGGAGATGACGTTACTGGGCACTGCAAGGACGCAGGGATGAGACTTTTCATATCATGCTCAAGAACACAGGATGTCAACATCTGTGCATGTCAGGGCTATATCTGCCCTATTTGTTGTTTTATTAGTCCAGTACAAACGAGTATTCCCCAGAGCTGCTGTACTCAACCTGATCTGAATAAGATCAGTAGATACCAGGCTACAAAACTGACCATGACATGGAGATCAGCTGCTGATCCTTTACTCTCGTGGGTGTGGATCTTTCATTAGCAACACCTTGTCTCTGCTCCACAGCTATCTAGCAGTTGTTAATAAAATTTGCCGCAGACATTTTTCACTTCTGCTACAGCAGTTAGCATCAGCAAATATGGAGCTCCTAGCAGATATTCAGATATCCAGCCACCTCTGTGGCTGATGACTTTTTTGCCCTCCTTTGCTAAGGGAAGACATTCCAACATTTATACTTTTCCTTCATTACACTGTCCAGCTTACTTCCCACACAAGCAGACTGGGCCTGAAATGCCAGTCAGATCCCGACGTGCTCTCCAACCATCCCAGTTGCTTTTCCAACATTTTAAAAGAGAACCACGTGTATTAATTAAGAGAGAACTTGCAGCACCAGTGAGGCTACAAATTCTTTCTCTCTACAACTGAACACTGCTGATTTACATCAGCCACATATCTGTGATGGGCCCCCCCAGGGGACACGGCAGGATTCAGTGCTAACGAGCAGGAGTCACAGAGGACTTCAGAGATGACTGACATTCTCAACCAGCATGTGAACAACCCTGAAGTTGTAAAGCATGTGCAGGGCTGTGCTACTTTTTCAAAGTCATGCAACTGAGAAGCGTAGGGCATCACTGCAGTTGACGCATTGCCCTCCAAGGAACAAAACAACTTGCAGAACAGGAGCTGATGAAACCGTAGAAAGAACAAATCAAATGACGCCGAAACAAAGACTCCCGGGTATCACAAGGCAGAGTACAATTAGAGCAGCAGCAATGTAGTTTGATCCATCATGCAGTTGCAAAAAGACTGAGAGGTCATTAAGCAAATCAACCCCTCCCCCTCTTCACCACCTCCCAGCTAAAGAAATGTAAACACACATGGATTTTAGAAACTGGACACACAATCACGACTTGACTATGTGACTTTATCTAAGTACAATATGACATAAGCACCCAACTTACCTCCACAATTAGAACATTCTGAAAGAAACAAACAGAAAGGAATACAATTACACAATATTCACAACCTAAAAGAAACACGTTTGAAAATGTGAAATGATGATAGATAGGTCCATGTGCATACAAACACCATGGTAGGACACAAGGAGGTTCCCGTTTCATTTTTGTGCCCTGAAAAAGAGCCAGCCATAAAAGCAAGCCCTGCAGTCAGGGGCTACAACTTTATTCGGCTCTGTCTAGATTACCCTCATGTGTAAGAACAGATGTAGCGTCGAAAAATAAAATTAGATGGAAGAAATCCAAATGAGTTGAGCTTCATTTCATTCCAGTGTGTCTAGCCATGTACTACAGTGCACCCTATAGTTGGCTAAAATACTATTTCCAATGTTGATATGAGACTACAGCAATAATAGCCTTACTCTGAAATGAATAGCCTTCCTTCCTGGGAGCCCCCGCCCACCAGAAACCTCACAGTAAAGGATTACAAGCCAAGCTGTATCACCCATTCTCATACTGTGAAGCACCCTCCTTCCCTTCAAATATTGCTGCTGAAATCAGTAGTATTACTTGAAGAGAAGGGGAGTGGTCCAGTCAAGAGCAGTGATGTCAAGCATTCTGACAGCCCGATCACACAGGCTGATCTTTTTGCTGAAATGGTTCATCACTGTTCCAGGAATCACAGTATCTAAGGTGACTTCTGTTCTTCTATTAAAAGCAATAATAAGAAGTAATGTCCTTATTAGAAGAAATAAAAATCTATTCATTAGTGGGCATCATCATATGTATGTTCAAAAGGATGGATTCTTATAACCTTGCATTAAGATCTACTTTCTGAGGTAAAATCTGCAATAGCGAGAGGAAAGTTATTTCACAAATACCTGTATCTATCTATGTATACATCTTACATGCATATGCACACTGTATGTCCCACAAAACCTTGAGACAGACAGTTTCATACCCAGTCAGTATTCACCAGACTAGCTTACATTCCACTTCCTTTCTATCAGGCTTGTTGGCTTTGCTACATACATAAGATGGAGACTGTCTAACTTCCTTTTCCATCACAGAATCCCAAGGTTGAGAGTCCTACACCATGGAGGAGGAGTGTGTGAAGGGTGTGTGCTCATAAACACACCTTTGACAATTTCATTAACTGCTATGTAAATATTTTTTAATCTTCAAAACATAAATTATTAATATAGATTATCCATATTTATATTCATACTGCAGTTCCTCCTAACAATCACAGTGTTTGGTAGGGAGACATAGCATGCTTCATGCATCAACCACTGCAGAAACATGTTACCACACATTGGATTATACCTGGATGCTTCTAAAATGGCAAAACACTTGGTAAAGGTGTGGAGGGAACTCCTGGTAGTAGTTCAGCAGATGTCAGCAATGGAGATATCACTCAGAAAGCCACTAATATAGACTGAGCTCCGATGGAATGTGTATTAATCTTGGAGGGTGGCTCCTTTTTGGTCTTCATAACAGGTTTCACTGGTGGTTATCCTGCTTGGCACTCCTGACTTTCAACCTCTTGACTGCTGACACAAACAACTCTGGATCTGGAAGACCAATTCCAGTGGAGGTAAAAAGTCAAAGGCCTCTTCACAACAAAAGTCCAAAGACGCCCTGCCTCTAGTCTGTCCTCTAGATAAGATGAAGAGATCAAACCATGTTCAGGAGAAGCTTATGACAGGTGTGCAGGGACAAATTTTCTTGAAGGAAGCCATTTGGATCCAAAAAGGGTTTGGCTCTCATCTGGCTTCCTGGATGAAGTCATAACTAGGAAAAACACTTCCAAAGACTAGCCCAGGACACCTGGGTCTGAGGCATAAGCAAATTACTCAGTTTAGTCAGTGGATACCTGAAGATTATGTGCAGGAGTAATGGTTTAACCATCCCCTGGGGAACTCGCACAGCTGGTAGTATATATAAATATTTATGTGTGTGTACACACACACACACATCATATAGAGAGAAAGCAGAAGAGTTGACAAGGAAAGAACCTCACCAGAACTAAAGATGGAAATTAACTCCTTTAGTACCAGCAAACAGTCCAGGATGACTGCGAGTGGCACCTGATAGGAGAGGCTGACCCGGCATCAGCCTCACATCCTGACTCATTCTGCCAGTTTTGTGCATGTCTTGCTGCTCTTCATACTTTTGACAAGAACCTTCCTCGTAAAGGAAAAGCACAGTTCTTCTAGTGACAAGACCTATCCAGCAGCTATGGCATGAGATGGGACATACCAAAACTGACATGGCAGAAAGCTGCAAAGTCCTGCATTAGCAGACTGTGGCACGGTGCAGCAAAGGTTGGTTGCTCCCTGAGTGGAGGGTAGCCATGAGCAGAGTGCAGTAACACAGCTGGCAGCACAGGGGCCTCGCCAGCCAGGCCCCAGCCCCACAGTGCCCCAGCAAGGCAAGCGGGCAGACCTGAGACTTGTTCAACCACGAGTGCGTATCATCAGGTGAGTTCATGGTGATGAGGCAGATCTGAGGTCCAGTGAGAGTAACCATGATCAAACACAGCCCACTGATCTCCAGGAAGGTCCATAGCGGTAAGACAGGTCCAAGGTTAAACTGGGAAGTCAGTCTGTGAGTTAGGGTCTGGACCAACATCTGTAGTAATGTACAGGTATGGCTGTAGCTGCGCTGACGATTGGTATCCATACAGCATAGCTCAGTCATGGACTAGAAGCCCAGGGCTGAGCTGGTTCAAAGCCCACAGGTGTGGGCAGGGGCCCCAAGTGACACAGGTCATGGCCTCTTAGTGCACACAGGGCTGTGACAGACTGAGAGAAAAGCATAGTCCTGGGACATTTCGTTGATAGACAAATATGTTTCTTTGCTACCACAGCTGCGACAGCTATCCTATCACGAGCAGCAATAAGGGATTCTCTTGCTTACTCCCAAGTGGAAGTCATAAAATTAGACAGAACAGAAGCCTCCATGCCCATGGAATCAGGATTAAACCAATAGGGAAGAGCAGACCTTAATTATTAACTTGTGAGGAAAGAATCATAGACATTAATAGAAAATGGGGCTGAGGAGACCATGAAAGGTCATCAAGACTATCCTGTTGGCCTGAAGAATCAACTTAAAACTATCCCTCACAGATACCTGATTTACCTGTTCTTGAACATGATGAGGACTTCAGAACTTCCCCAGGCAATGTGTCTCAGTGCCTCATTATCTAAGAGCAAAAATACAGTTAGAAAACTTCTGTTGCTATTTGACCTGAACTTGTTTGCAGTGGACATAGAAAAAGCTTTGTTTTCTTCTCTTTTTAACTTCTTCTATATTTGAAGACAGGTGTATTTTCTCAGTTTCCTCTTATTCAGATTAAACAACCCTATTTATTCAACATTTTCTCACAAGTTATATTTTCTAGTTTTCTGATCATTGTTTTAGTCCTCTTGGAACCTGTCTGGTTGGTCAGAATCCTTCTCCAGTTGTGGTGCCCCAAACCAGAGAGAAGCCTTTTCCAGCATTGAGAAGAATAAAAGACCCACTTTGTATGTTTCACAAATAATCTTCCTTTCTATATATTCCAGTACAACAGTTACACCTTTTATAAAGGTACACTGTTGTCTCATGTGCAACTGGTGATACACCTATTGTCTCCAGTTCAGAACTGTTGCTTAGTCAGTCCTTCCTCACTTGTATTTAAGCAAAAGATTACTTCCATGTAAACACAGAAGTTAGTATTCGTCTTTATTGTCATTACATGTCATTCTTTGAACCAAATTCTTAAATAATTTCATAAGATCATAATACTATCTTGTAGTATTTTTCCAGGTAGTATCACTAGCATTAAATGCTAATTCCATCTTTGAAATCATGAATTAAATATTGTATAGTCCCTGGAGAATATGCTTTAATGCATCCAGTCTGACAGTGAAGCATAATTAACTGCTCCTTGAGAACAGCTTTCCAACCAGTTATACATCCATCTAACAGAAATTTAATCTTGTCTACATTTCCTTATCACAAATGACTCATATGAAGGAAAGAAGATTAACATGGATCCAGACATGCCTGAAGGGTTTGTCTGGCCACAAGAGTGACAGTCACCTGCGCATGACTTCAGCTGAAGTGTAAGATCTCATATTTATTGACTAACTTGAGAAGGAAGTATATTGGTCAACCCTGAAATTGCCTGACCAGCATTCTGTTATTCTTGCCTCTTCTCCTCAGAGTCACGGAGTCCAACAGTTGCAAATTATATGCATTGGGAGATTTGTTCCTTTGAAAGTCTCTTTAATCAGGCAGTTGTCTAGGTCAGGAAACATAGATTCTGTTTTGCATTACGCACATTCTCATTATTTCCAAAACATTGATGAGGATTTTCTGTGCTACGGAGAAATACTGTATGTAAGGACTTTGTAGTGGGAAAGCCACTATAAAATATTTAGACATGAAAACATTTTGTATATATAAATAAACAGGCATCCTGATCATTGAGAGTGATACATTAATCCCTGTTCTGATTAGGCAGGGTTACTGTGACTAAAGTCATCATACTTAATTTTTGCTTATGACTGAAGGCATTCAAAACGGTTTGCCATCCTCTGCTACCAGAAACCATCTCCTACAAAACCACATGAGGTGCTGGGAAACTGACTGTATCGTTGCCCGTCTCCTACCTTTCTCCTGCTGAAGCAGGCTACTGCTAGAAGGGTTGCAGAAAAGGGATGGCATAGCAGAGTGGTAGAGGAACAAACTGCCAAGAAATGTTTTGATATACAGTATCCAAGTCCAGACAGTGGTGATGTGTAACTAAAACTGGTTGAAATAGATCAGCTTATCCTTGAGCAGATGGATAGAAGAAGATGAAAGAAGTATGCGATGGATACAACAAACTGATAAATTATCAGTAATGTCACCATCATCCTAAATGCACAGCCGGCTGCATCCAGCATATCTTGCAGAAGGTCACAGTTACGTGAAAGACCTTATTCAGCTTCACCATGAAATCCACCTGTGAGCTGGTGGGGAGGAGACTGGTGAAACTGCTTGTGGTGCCACAGCAGTAACTGATAGCTGGACAAACAACAGGAAGCTAACAGACACTGAACAAAAGATCTTTTTTCAAGTATATATGTTTGAAGCTCCTGTACCACATAGCTCGAGACCGTTTTGTCCTTTCAGATATATCTGAGACAACTGCAGAGGAGGAAACCACATGAAAAGAAAAGTAATCTGGCCTTCTGGCATGCATTTGATATCTTCTGTCTACTTTTGGAGCTTGGAGAACAGGAAATAGGAATATTTACTGACATGTTGACTAGACTGAAGACGGCTTAATTTCTGAGTAGAGCCATCATCACCAATACAATCTGTGAAATACATCCAGAAATTTAATAACAGTGCTAATATATCTTACAATGATACACAGAGAGCAGTATTTTTTAAAAATATGTCCTGGAAAGATTTCTTATGTAGTCCAAATAAAGAGGTGGTGGCTCAACTCTCAGAGACTGAAACACCCTTCTACTAAGTCATTGCAAGAGAATCAGCAGCTTTCATTGCTGATGGATCAGAAGGATGGTTGGAAGCTGACAGATATGGACGAGACTAATTCATCCTGTGTTTACAGCTGTTTCTACCAGGTAGCTGGCAGGAAGTAGGCTGGTGCAATATAGAATCATAGGATCTCTCATCTTGAGTTGAAAGGGACCCATAGGGATCATCGAGTCCAACTCCCTGCTCCTTGCAGGACTACCTAAAATGAAATCATAGGACTAAGCATCATCCAGACGCAACTTGAATTCTGACAGGCTTGGTGCCATGATCACTTCCCTGGAGAGCGTGTTCCAGTGATGAACCACCCTCTCAGTGAAGAATATCAGACCTTTTCCTAATGTCTGATCTGAACTTCCCCTGATGCAGCTTCACTGCATTTCCTTGTGTCCTGTTGCTGGTCACCAGAGAGAAGAAGATCAGCACCTCCCCCATCCACTGCCCTCCTTGAGGAAGTTGTAGACTGTGATGAGGTCATCCCTCAGCCTTCTCTTCTCCAAGCTGAACAAACCAAGTGACATCAGTCTTTCCTTGTAACTCTTGCCCTCAAGACCTTTCACCATCATGGTCACCACCCTCTGGACATAGTAGTGTAGTGATCTAGTAGTTTGATGCCCTTCTTATATTGAGACACCCAAAACTGCACACAGTACGCACCAAGTACTTCACCAAGTGAAGTACCACTTCACTTCTACCAGTGAAATGTAGAGTGGGACAACCTCCTCCCTCGACCAGCTAGCTATGCTGTGCTTGATGCACTCCAGGACATGGGGGACTTCTGGCTGCCAGGGCACACTGTTGACTCATATTCAACTTGCCATCAACCCAAACCCCCAGATCTCTTTCCACAGGGCTGCTCTCCAGGCTCTCATCCCCCTGTTTGTACATACAACCAGGACTACGCTGTCGCAGGTGGAGAATCCAGCACTTGCTCTTTTTAAATTTCATATGGTTGGTGATTGCCTAGCTCTCTAATCTATCCAGATCTCTCTGTAAAGCCTCCCTACCCTCGAGGGAGTCCACAGCTCCTCCTGGTTTAGTGTCCTTGACAAACTTAATGTACAGTCAATTCCTACGTCCAGATCATTTATAAAAACATTAAAGAGCACTGGCCCTAAAATCGTACTCTAACCGTGTTTTTAAATGCAAACGGGTGCTGTGAAGTTTAAGGCTCTCCAGTTTTGAGTGATCAGGGTGCATAAAACTTATGACACTGAACATGGACATTTGCACTGAGCAGAAATAATATTTGTGGTTTGAACTGGGTCTACACAAACATAAAATTTGTGCTCTCATATCTTTTTTTTAGACAGTAGTAGAAATGGTTCATAGCAGTATGTCTTGGGGCATCTGGAAAAAGCAGGAGGTTTCTGACAAAATTAGTACTATGTAAAATGAAAAAGAAATAATTTTTAATCACTCCATTCCATGTGAATTTGTCTCTCATGTTAAAAAGACATATTTTCACTTTTATAATAAATTTCAATGCCTCCATGAGTTTTAAAAATTTTAATAATGGACTGGAAACCTGTCAAAATTTAAAATCTGTAGTTTCAAAAACTGCGTTTCAAAAACGCATGAGCTTATACATGGCAAGAAAGTACGTTGTTATTATAATACATGTACAAAAAATCCTGACTTGTAATAAGCTGAAAAATACTCCGGCACCGAATCAATACATTTCTATTGTGTACTTTCCCACAGGTCAGTAATAAACGGAACAATGTCAGCTAACAAGACCAAGCAGAGTAATGAGATCATGTATGCCTCCTGCCTGACGGCAGTAAGTGCTATGGAAACTATTTTTCACCTTCCTGGAAAAGAATAACAATTTTTTCCAGATTTTCATTTTATGTTCCTTTTAGAAGATTGATTTCAAAGGAAAAATTGCTATGAAATAGCAGTACTTTGAAATTACACCTTAATAAGAGTTTGAGGGAAAGGCTGTCTTTGAATTCACATAAAATGTGAAATTGTAACAAGGTAAAATGCTAAGTTGCAAATTTAGAAAGGGGGAATATTTCCTGGAAAGCAGAAACTCTCCTTAAGTAATGAAATAAACAACCATACTTAATGCAATACTACAGCTAAGAGGAAAAACACAGCCCTTGCATGTACAGCAAGAAAATCAGGTAGGTACACAAAGAGGGTATTTTCTCCTTAAATGTTTCAGCGTAAGATCAGTAGAAAAACATGCACACACATTTTTTAAAAAAGGCATTAAAAAGCCCAGAACTTAAGACTGAAAAAGGAAGAATGATTTGAGACCTGGAAAAAACACCTTACAGCGAAGTAAGGTTTGTAGCAGGAAGTAATAGCTTTTATTTAATTAACAGCCCAGTTCCCAGTGGGAGAACATTTTTCACAAAAGAACTTTGACCTTTCCGCTCACAACCTCAAAAAGACCACAACATACCTTCAACAGCTGAGCCTGGGAACAAAAATTCAGAACTGCTGTATGCACTAGAAATCATGGACTCAATAAAATACTGGTTTTACAGCACATTATAATCTTCTACTGCAGCTGACCTCTAACTCATTTATCAGTGTTCCACAGCTGATAATTTGCTCTCTTATTTTAGCTCAGAGGAATTCTTAACATTTTTATCTGCCCCTTTGGTCACAGGGAAGCTAATCATGTAGGGCAGTCACTTCTTTTCTCCCAAATTGTCTGACTACCACATTAGGTTAAAATTAAGAGTTTCTCCCAATCTGTACTTGGCTTGAATTTTGCTGATTCTGTCCAGACCAACAGAAGGGCTGCAGGCTTGAAATTTTGTTTCTTCCAACTATATCAGTTCCCTAGTATTAATCTCCTGTTATTAATTCTACCTTCAAACCTTGTCTTATTTACATCCTACAGTATGCCAGTACTTTACAGCAGGCTCCCAATGTATTAGTTTATCTAAAAGAAGCTTAAGTAATGACTGGATGATAGGCAAATATGCAACCATATGGCAATATAAATTTGATAATAGCAAGCTGCTCAATCTGGAAGGCAAAGGTATTAAAAAAGGCAAGAGCAAAAGGCAAAAAGCTATCCAAATTCAGAAGAGAAAATCAGGTTCACCATTTTAGCAGTGATGACAGTCGACTGTTGGTAAAACATGCCTGAAGTATGGAGGCTTCTCCATCAAGTCTTTAAATCAAAATAGTTGGTAGCTCAAAAGAGAAACTGTAGGCACACTGCAGAAACTATCATTTGGGACCCTTCAATCTAATTACCCAGAAGTTCAGATAAGAACATAATGCTTTTGGGCCTTAAAATACAGGAATCTCTAAACAAATCTCTGATTGTGATCAGACCAAATAACTGTACTAAAAAAAACCACAACACACCCCCCCCCCCAACTTTAATGTGGCAAGATTTGCAGAAATTATTAAGGAAGCAATTCAAAAGGGCAGATTTACCCAAGTCTTGTAAAGCTCATTGAAGGTAAACAGGTAGCAAGCTTCAAAGAAGAACTTTTTCATATGCTACTTAAAATACAAAACTCCTTATGATAGGATCTTGTGGGACTAGAGGTGTAACTGGAGTTACAAAGAGATGACACTGAGGTGTAGCAGTTTTCTAGCACTGGATGTACTCAAAATGATAGCCCAGATGTAACTTGGATTTTGGAAGTCTGTTCTTGTTGTGTTTCATGTACCCTTTCCCTAACAAAATTCCAGATGTCTGCTGCTGAAGACATGATACAAGCCTAGACAGACCTTTCATACTATTTAGTATAGTGGTAATGGTGGTGTTACAAGTGGAGAAAATACACAGAAATTGGGAATGATGGAAATACTTTTATCTTCGAGTCCCCGTTGGTGTCCTTAGTTCCCTCCTCCTTCCTTCTCGGACAGAACTTTTCTTAAGCTATTTGGGGATACATGTAACATATTGGTAGTTATACCAGCTTATATAGTATGCATGAATACACAGTTGCTGGAAAAGGTGAGTTCTTTTATACATCCAGTTCCATGGATGAAGGCGTATTCATAAAAAATACAAAAGATTAAAAAAAAAAGATACAGCTGCTTTTTACCTATCTCTCTTTTTTTGGGGGGGGGGGAGGCTACAAAATAGAGTACTTGCATTCCCTTTAGTGCAATTTCCATTCAGAAGTCTGCATTTTTTGTTACATCATTTCTAAAGACACCTTCTTTTCATGGGTACTCCATGTCATCAGAAATACCTAAGTTGATGTGATTCTTCAAACTTAATTGTTAACAGATTATCAGCTTACTCATCACACCTGCAGTGCGTGCTTTCTTAGCATTGTATTTGGGGGACCTCAGGTACTATTGGTTAAACAAGACATTTTATGACAACTTAAGCTAGGCTTGAAGAAGCAATGCCACAAGGCTGAAGAATCATCAGCAAACAAAGGTTAAACAATAACGCATCAAGTTTCAATGAAGAGGTCCAAAGGGAGCTACAAGGACTGCTGTTAGAAGTGAAATCGTTTTATGGTACGCAAAGGAATGAAAACCATATATACTAACACTTCATCAAGATGTTAGAAAATAGTATGAAAGACTTTTGAGATTAGACATCTAAGCAAGAGCTTTCTACAGGGTTCTAGAAAAGGTCATGAAGATCTGATCTTAATCTTTTCTGCTGGGCTGATCCACAGTTTCTAGCATTCCTGAAAGAACAGATATACCTCAAAAATGTGGTTTTTTCAGACACTCAATTTGGTCAGTGTCAGCTGGTGATGGGAGCAACTTGGTTAGTGCATTAAGAGTCTACATATACAGACTCCAGCTACTTCAAGTCTGTAAAACTAGTTCAGTATCTCCAAGAGTTAACAGACTGGGGGACATAATGGAGGGCATGATGATACACTTTCACTGATGTTTTGTTCTTAGAGAGCATTGTGTTGAATGCTGTACATGCACGTGTTCTGCTTGCAGCCATCTTTACAGCATGCTGTGCATAAGAAGTAGAGCAAATTGCCATAATCAATCTAAAGGTAATGCAGGAATGGATCACTGTCTCCATTCTCTTACTTGAAGGAAAAAGTACAATTTTCTGATCATCTGGAATTGGAAAAGGATTTTCTGGACACAGGCGAAATCAACAGAACTATGAACACATATGATGTAGAAGCAGACAGGGAGTGGGTGAGCAGAGCCCATGTGAAAAATGGGATAGGAAGGCTAGAAAGTTTTCTTTGTACTTTCTTTCCTCCAGAACAACAACAAAAAAAGAAAATAACGATCAACACCACAACAGATTACCTAAGAAGGAAGTGCAAACAAAGGTGATTGACTTTAGGGAAGAAAAAAAATAGTGTCTTTCACTGTGGAAAAAGCAGTTAAAGATGGCAACTGTGAGAAGAGCAGATGGTACAAAATCTAATTAAGAAAAAAACACAGAACAACAAAAGTGACTAAAGATGGCAGTTAAGTAGAGGTACTGAAGATGTGGAATGCTCCAAGACACATAAAAACAACCTTTGAAAAGATGAAAAAGCAAGGCTGCACATCTGATAGGAATACAGTAAGATGTAGAGATGAGTGGGGGACATGACTACTGCAGAAGCATCTAGTGGATTTTGTATACCTTTACTGTCATATAAATAGTCTTCTCATGTACATAATGTTCTAAAGAGAATGCCCTTTTTTTTTCTGCAAATCCATGGGCTCTATTCCAGGAAGGAATGCATATAAGGGGAGAAAACACATTAGTCAAGGCAGTGAATACTGAAGGAGAAAAAAACAGTAAGTATCGAACCAACAGAATCCTGGGAAACAAACTTGGAATGGTGGAGAGGATAATAAGTATTTTAAATCTAGAGAATAAAACTTTGTGTTACACAGCTGCCATGTGTATGGTTTATTAAATACTGAAATGCTAACATATTTAGGGGAATGCTAGAGAAACAGCTCTCAGACTGTTGTTAGAACCTATGACATGCAGGGAAAATGGTTTAGTAAAATAAGAGAAGACAGGAAAAGCGTAAGAATGTTCCTGGAACATATTCCCATATGACAAGTGGGGCAAGAAAATGGTACACAGTGGATAAATTGATTTAGGTGAGACATGTAAAGGAAGTTTGGAGATTTTATAGCACAAATCCTGCCAGAAGGAAGTGAGGAGTGCTGCATAGTGGATATCGTCCTCTGAGTGAAACCTCTTTTTGATATGAGCTGATCAGTCGTTTTGGTGTGGGGAGCACCACAGTAGTGATGGAGTGCTCAAACTAACACAGTGGGGTACAGAGAGCATATAAGACATTCACTTTCTTTTTTTCTTGATCAGTATTTATCACCTTCTACACTTCTCCAAAAATGCCAAAACCACTGGCTGTCAACAAGATGTACTTAATATGAACAAGGGGAATAGTCCTGCATAAAGAACATAAGCACTGATCCATATTACAGTCGTGTCAGAATATCAGAAATTCACTGGCTCCATAATTGTATCATACTAACTACATAACTATTTTGTTTTAATTATAAGTTCTTATTAACCGAACAAATAAGAATGATTCATTTTGTTCACATTCTATGTTATGTAGAAATAGTGATAATGACAAAAATATATGGATCTAATTTTGACATCAAATACAACTGTAATAAGTATTTAAGTGTGAAATGACATAAACCCTAAGTTTATTATTTTGTCTAACTTGTCTCATTTGCAAGGAGACAAGTCAAAGTCGTATAGGAGCTTTTTTGAAAGATTACAGCATGTACTACAGGTGGAGTGATATGCAGAATGATTTCTGTCAGTAGCAACTTTGGACTATATAACCAGCTCTTAGACAAAAATATATGTTTTGGGACAAAAGATACACAGAGGTATATAAGAGAGCATAAGAGGTAAATGGCAGTGATAACTCACAACTCTGATACAGCTGAATCTACCAAAGTTTCTAGATGTTTTAAAATTTACCTTGTTTAAATGCCACCAATACTTTAAAATATGTTATGAATTTTTACAATATTATGCAGTATGATTACAGTATTAATACTAAACAGGGTTGTATTATTTGTTGTTTCACCTCATCTACAAAAATTTTCATAACCATCTTGCTTTGAAACAGTGTCTCTAGTTTTCTGGACAGTTATTAATTATCTCCCTGTTTTTAAAATCTGTTACTCTTTACAAACATTAATGATAATTTTCACCCAAATGAGCATTTCAGCTTTAAAGTAATGGAAAACTAAGCAGCTACTTAACTATGAAATCCGCTACTGAGAAATTTTATGTTCACCACTTACATCATTAAAGGAGAGATTTCAAAATTACATTTTTTTCTGCATAGAAATGAATAGTTACAAAGCATTGGAGTCTTAAGCTATATCAGGACTCATTCTTCAAGTACCTTTATTAATGATTCATGCCATGGAAATGTGCATTCTTGCCTCTGTGACCTTCTTCACAGAAGAATTTCAAATTGTGGATGCTTTTCTTCAGGTAACAGTTTGGGTCTGTATGCTAACTCTCCTCTCTCAGAATATTTCTCTTTTTCATGGTTGGGGTCATTATACATTTTTCCCATATTTCTAGTATTTTTATAAACAAAAGCATATTGTTCAGAAGTACAGAGGAGATATTCTTCCTTCTGAAGAGCTATTATCTTTAACAGCCTCTTTTTAATTAGCTTTTAAAATTTGTTGCTCTCTTTAGGCTTTCTCAGAAAAAAAAAATTGTTATAGAACACCATGTTCATGAATATACTCAGTAATCTTTTTTGCCAGTAATAAGTAATGCACGGAAATGATTCAGTTGTTCACTGAGATTACAGGCTAGCCGAGGTTCTAGATATTGCTTGAAGAAGAGCACTCTGAGATCAAAATCTCAGAATCTTTTGTCTGCAGGTTTCAAAACTGTTTATGTTATTGATAGTTTTGAATTTTAAAGAAACTTAATGGAACTTACATTCCGAACCCATGCCAACACTTTTGAAAACACCTTCCATGATGATTAAATTAATGGGACTTAACCTGGCATATTAATTTTTCAATATAATTACAATCTTTTCTTAATAAGTACTCCAAGCAGGCAGAAGCAGCATCCAACTCACTTAAAAGCAGGGAAGTTGAATTCTATCAGTAAGTCTTCCACTAATTCACTCAGTGACTTAGAATGGTTACTAAAGCCAGCAGATTTAAAAGCCAGCAGCTAAACTAAGGTACTAAAAAACACTTCAAGGAAAGATTTGCATTGACTGTAGGAGGCTCTGAATCAGCCTGCAAATGGCTGATTAGTAAAATGTGCTGAATACTTGCACTAATTGCTTAAGTCAACAACAGACGGAGGAGTTGGCATTCATGGACATACGGCCACTCCTTCATATACCCAACTTTAGATGTGCAAGTACGAACATCCGAGCTCAAGCTTTGCATGTCAGCTTTTCAATCAGTAAAGTAAGTCTTAAGGAAACCCCATTCTTACATATAATAGTGAAAAATGCTATTTAATTATTCATACATCAGCTGTGTCACTGACAACCACACATACAAACAACTGCCAAACCTGCCCTTTCAGCAAGTCTGCTCCCCTGGGAGTCCCAGCCCTCCCTTCCTGCTCTGCTTCAGCCTCTCCACACCCGGCTTCCAGCACTGGGCTCCGTTCCTGATCAGCAACTGCCTTCGTTCCCAAACCAGCCCCTTCATACCTACCCAAGATCCCGGCCTCCTTACCCTGCAATCTTAAACCATATTGCTGTTCAGTCTCCCCAAATACCTCCTAGCCTCCCAACAGACAAATTTTATGTCCTGTTCCATGTTTGGGAACAGGAGGGCCATCCCAAAAAGAAAAAGGTCAACTGGATTTTCAGTATAAGAAAACCATTTACTTCATTTTTTGAAAGAACAGAACTACTTGGGGTGAAATTTTCCTTCTCTCTCATATACATGTGGACACACACAAATACACAAAAGCCCTGTGAAAGAAAATAATGTTTTGGCCCAATGAATTTAAATGATACTAGAAAGATTGTATCTGGAAAAGACATTAATAACTGAAACCATTCAGCAAGAAAATTTGGGACTGTAAGATGGGAAGGGGAGCTGGGCCTGGAAGCTTAAAAAGCGTTTGGACTACCTAGGAAAGAGAAATGTTAGGTAAGTTGAATAGGTGCACTGCCAGTTCTGCCTGTGAGGCAGAGAAACATATGCAAAATCATCACAGGAAAACAGGTAGCTCCAGTGTTTGAAAATTAGAAAGTAGCAAATGAATGAGTATTTCCCAAGAACATGATTAACACTCTAGTGATAATTTGGAAAGAAACACCCAGCAGGAGTATTTAGAAGTCCAACTAAGGACACGTATCACTAAAATATTCTGACTGTAACAGCATTGTTTTCATTTAAGTTCTAGTTGCATCAAAACCTATTTAATATTAATGACATATTTAAAGCTAAGTGTTTTTCTTCTTTTTCTTGTCTGCTATAGTACAACAAAACAAATGAATTTGCTAGTGCTACTACTTGAGTGCTTTGAAGAAAATGGTATTATTTAGTACCAGCTAATAAAAGAGTAACTGCACGTACAGTACAAATAATAAGTACTATGTTGCCTTAATGCATAAGTATAGAATCTATTTCTGACCATTTTCCACATAGACCATTAGCCTAATGAAATCAGCCTTCCTTCCTCTTCAAAGTACTGCTTTGTATTACCATGCTTGGATGAAAATAGCCTTTTCACTGACTCAAACCACTCTCTCTCATTACCACAATGTTCAAGCATAGTGCAAAGCAAATTCAGTCATATAGCCAGCCTGATGTTGAAATACAAAAAAACCATTTGATTATCCAAGTGAAAGGTTCCACAACTGAACTTTGTGCAGTAGGCAAAATTGTATTAAACTCCTCATATGCTGAATTCAACAGGGATACACAATGTGCAGTTTGCTTGCATGCACCCATTAAAGGCAGAAAAAACAAGGCTCCAAGTCATAAACAAGCTCAGGGGAAGCATTCCAGCACAAATTTTGCCCACAATCTCACTGAATGTATGTGTATAACTACAGGGAAATCCCTACACTAGGAGGGAGAGGCTACCTTCTGACCTTTTTGGACATCTGCAATCTGAAAGCAATCGCATTACAGCAATTTAATAGAGTTTAATACATTTAATAAATTAGTATCTGATAGTCCATGTGCAAAATTACACATCTTTTCCGACATGTTTTTAGTGGATGTACTTTCTTTCTTAAATTTAAAATTAACAAACCTTCCCAGTCAGCTTTGAAAGATCATCTCCTCCCATTATCTGCATATCTTGCATAGATTGATCATTCTGAAAGAAGAAAGACAAAACTTTGAAATTTGATATAACTGTAAAAAATAAAAGTATAAACAAGTTTGTTTGGACTTTTCACAGTGTTGGTTACCAATGTTTTCTAATGCTCATTAGTACTGGTATATGACAAAACCACACTCTGACTTGTTCCTGTGGCTTCTATCATCTCCTGGTTGTAATTAAGCTAGGATCAAGCTCCAGGCTTTACTGAACTAGAAAAAATTGCATCTTTCTTTTCAAAATACATGAAGTTCCCTTGCTTGCTATTTCTTAATATGACACGTGTTGAGTAACATATTTGTCCCTTTCACAACAGGAGTACAGAAGCACTCATCACTCGACCACACACCTGTGAGCATATTTTTTTTTGGAACAGTCTTTAGAAACACAGGCAAAATGTGCTTACATCTGTCACTCACACAGAGGACCCAGCTATTTTTGAAGAAATTCACTCAGTATTTTTTTCAGGGGAAAAAAAGTTTTGCAAAAATTATCACTTGTTATCAAGAATAGTTTCAGTGTGCCACACAGTTTCGAGAGTTTCATTTTTGGATTTTCAACCAACTTAAAGTTAAAATCCTTGAGGTCAATTTTGTAAAATAAAATGCTGCCAATCAGGCTGAATGAGATGCAACAGAATAGTATGCTTTGCTTTTGGTATTTTTTGAAAAAATCAGTAAAACTTCTTTTTTTGATAAATTTCTTTTACAGACATTTCTAGTTGAAATTCGTTCTGAATTCAACCACCTCTAGTTCAAATTCATTATCAGCAGCACACAAAGTTAAAATCACATAAAGGAGACATACAGAAGCCCTACTTTTAAGGGGAGACAAAAAAGGCCTTAAAGAAGGTAGCAAATTAAACGATATACAGTCATGGCCAGGCTATATGAACTTTCCAGAGAAAGCAAGAGCAAAAGTAAGTATAGTTAATGTGAGGTTTTTGCCAAATTGGTGCACGTGCTAATCTAATCTCCCTACCCATAGGAAGACAGCATTAGTCCAATTTTAATAACAGCTGCAGTACCACAATGTGACACTGTGGTTTACTAGTAACATCAGGAAGCTTTATCATTACAAACAACTGACAAAAACGCAATACTTGAAAACTTTGCTTTTATTTCATAAACCCAGTGCTCTGAAGTCAAATGTTTTTCCACGAACAAATAATGGCACAGCAGGACCTATAAGGCAGGCGAGGATATACTGGTCTAAGGGGTTTATAAGCTCTTCTTCTTCCCCTCAAAAAGCAGCACCAGCAGAGGTAGCATGCACGCACCTGCCATGCGGCACGGTTACAGCTGTACACCTGTGCAGGTGGCAACCGCATCTGCCCACAGCCCGGGTGGCAGAAGTCCAGGGACTTTCGAGGCACCTTTGCAGCCACTTGATCACAAGCAGTCTCACATCCCCAGGAACTATTTGTGGTCCCCATGGGAATGGCTTGTCTAAATTTACTCACAGTTCCTCGGGAAGGCTGTATTAAGGTTGCAGAATTGCTCAGATAACAATTCCTCCAGGTCTGCATACTGCAGACCCACCAAAACGCTCCCCTTTTACCCGGACTCCACTCCCAAAAAACTCTCACACCACAGCTTTGTAAGAGGTCCTTAGCAGTCATTGCCTTAAAAGACAGTTTTTTCTGCACCAGATCTAGGAGCTTTAGATCCTTTTTATGCTGCTCTGATTCGTTTCCTGGGAAACAGAGCTAGGGAAGGAATGAAGGTTACAACCCATATGTTTTCTAATAGAAGTTTCAACATTTCTCTTATTTTTATAAAGAAAAACAGAAAGAAAAAAACACAAGCAAGTAACTGATTTCCTCAGAAGATTATTTTAAAACTAAATAAAAAGTTTTATAGAGAAGATTTTAAGTTCAGGCTTAAAAGCATAAGCCTTTTGTTGGAGAGCAACACTGGTCACTCTTCAAAAGTCAGGGACATATTCAGGTCAAGAATACTATAAGATTAGAAAAAGCAGATAGACTAATATCTACAATGGCATATGTAACCAAGGCAGTGACAAAGTATTTTTTCATTTCCAAATGAGAAAGTCTGGAATTTCATTAACAACCAACACACAAGAATTACTGAAGAGTAATTTGCCCTTAGTTGCTAGCTGAAAGAGGGGAAAAAAAAGATAATAGGGAGGTACAAAGATTAATGAATTTATTTATGTTTATCTTTAAAAAAATCTCTTTCAGCAGTCTTCACAGCAGCACTGTTTCCTTTCCATTTGGTATTTCTGGCTCCAGCTGAAAGGAAGATGCTGAAATAGCATCTTCATTGCTGGCAAGCAGTTAAGCAAACACAAAAGCCACTGAGAGCTGGGGGATCACAGCATCCCGTCAATCTGCGTATTCACACATTGGCTGTTCTAACACAACTGCACACAATTATGAAAATCCTTGTGTTCTGACTGGAGAACAATTGCTGCCAGAGGACAGGACGGAGTATGCACTGTGCCTAAAAACCATATAGAAAAATGCAGCTCAGCACCCTCAGCGACGGTGCTTTCAAGAAATTTAAAGAAATTACTTGCGTCATGCAGTAGAGCAATTCTCTTGAAAAAAAAAAAATCAGATCATTGATCTTCATGCCATTTATAACTATTTCCACATTCATCTATTAACCTGTATTTTAAAATACATACCTGCCAAACAGCAAGACTCAATACCACAACGTCACATTACCACAATCATAATGTTCATATAGACAATGTGCACATGATGGTTGCCATAACAACCTCCCAATTTCTCAGTTTATAATCTCAAAGTAACACAGCACTAAAGGTTAAGTATGAAGTACAATACATGTCAGGAAAGAAAAAAAATCTGTTTCATTCAGTACCAATTACAGAATCACAGAATCACTAAGGTTGGAAAGGACCTTCAAGGTCATCAAGTCCAACCATCAATCCAGCGCCACCATGTTCCCTAAACCATGTCTTGAAGGGCCACATCCACATGTTTTTTGAACACTTCCAGAGATGGCGACTCCACCACCTCCCTGGGCAGCCTGTTCCAATGCTTGACCACCCTCTCGGTAAAGAAATTTTTCCTAATATCCAATCTACACCTCCCCTGGCACAACTTCAGGTCATTTCCTCTTGTCCTATCGCTGGTTACTTGGGAGAAGAGACCAAGACCCTCCTCACCACAACCCCCTTTCAGGCAGTTGTAGAGAGCGATGAGGTCTTCCCTCAGCCTCCTCTTCTCCAGGCTGAACAACCCCAGTTCCCTCAGCTGCTCCTCATAAGACTTGTGCTCCAGACCCCTCACCAGCTTTGTTGCCCTTCTCTGGACACACTCCAGCACCTCAATTACTGTCAATTCAGAACTGTGTGTTTAATTTTCATGGTCTCCAACCATTCAGAACTTTTTTCCTTTGGGAGTTGTTCCATACCTTGATGAAACTGATATGATTGAGTCTCTAGGACTTCTTATAAATGCAGAGGCATGAATTAAAATTTCATTTTCTATCACCCAATGTTCCTCAATACTTGCTTTCTAACATCCCTAAACCCTATCAACAAAATTTTTGCTGTTAAATGCTTGACACTAAATATAATGTCCAGGATAGAGACATATCAAAATCACACTATGTTTTGGTTAATGCAGCACAAAATTTATTGCAGCTGTTTCTAACAAGACATGACACATTGTGTCACATCCCTACACCTCAACCCAAGCTATATTTAATACTGCATTTCTGATTTTTTTCCCTGTGTTTAATAAACTGCATTTTCCACAATACATTTCAGTTTCTTTGTTTTTACATCATGTGTTGTGCTTTTTCACCTGTTTGTTTTATAGTTTTATTTTATTCAGTCCTTATCAAAATACATCTTCAGATCCTATGAACACTTGATGAATGAAAGCAAGAATGTTGCTATTTCCACCTCCATTTTTCACGGCATATGAGATAAAACTTTGACTTTCTATGTTGATTGGAAGTATAGATATTTAAATTCCATCTATATTAAGTCATGTCTTTTGAACTGGGTGGGGCACAGAATTATTACATCTCTTTTACATCTCCTGAGATCAACACTTGGACATAGTTCAAGTTACAAGTGAAATGGGTTGGGTGGTCTCAGGAAAATTTATTATAAACAGCACTGCTCATCTGAAAATTGCACCAAACTGTGAACATCTGTTACTCTTCTAAAGAAACAGAATATGGAGTACATTAATACTGGGTTCAGTGAAACAAAGATTCTTTAATCATGGCAAAAAAGTAGCCCTAATGTAACAGTTTAAACCCATAACTAAATTATTAAATGTGGACACCAGATCACTGTCACACATCTAGTTACTACAGTCTGCAGAGTTCATATGGAATTTCTTTGAAAAAATGTGATTACCTTTTTCTCCCAAAATTTATTGGGGAAACACTTAAAGAAGGATGTGACCATCAGGCCTGTTCTACTTTGCTTTCTGACACTTGGGTGATACAGCAGATCCGCCAACCTGAGGATTCCTGTGAAGACAGCTCTCTCACTTTGCACCATCATCCCATCTCCTACAACCGGGTCTTCCAGGAATGTTTTGAAGTGACTGACAGACCATCATTTTCAGTTGTCCTTCGGAACCTCAAGCGACTGAATACAGAGCATTTCTAAGGCTTTCCTTATCCTTCCCCAATGGCCAAGTGAAATGGTTAGGACAGAATTACTGCTTGTAAGGTTTCTGACTTATACCCACAGTTGGCAGAGTTTGAAAAGCATGAGTCCAGCACCACTTCTCCAATAGGTTTGGTGCAACATGTCCACTAAAGCAGAGCAGAGTTCAGTCTCCACATTCACTGTGGCCTCACCTTTATATTTTCCATTAAGACTGTCATTAACTGCACGTGATCTATGATGCTTCTGTTCTCATAGGGTGACCTATGACTTTGAAATGTCCATTAGGGACAGGATTACTCTGTTCCTAATTTAGGTATCTGAAAGTTAAGACATCTAATCTATGCATCCTGGCCTCCCTTCATAATCAGTGAAGAAAACAAAATAGGTCACATAAATCATCTATTTCACCATATAGGAAATCTACAGCAAATAACTTAGACCTAGACATCTAACTGAGAAATTTGAAGTTAGGTGAGATGAATCCCAGTTTAAGAGATGAGATCAATATTTTCTTCCAAAAAACCTCACTGAGCACTCAGAAAGTATTTTCAATCGCATTTACCACAGGTACATAAGAAGCAATGATCTTGACTATTTTCCATTAGTAACATCCTGAACTATCCACTCAGGCTCTGTCTCACACAAATGTTTCACACAATTCTCCTTGATACCACTCCAGAATAATCTGCTTGCACGTTTACTCAAAGATTTCATTTTAATCTAGGTGAAATATATTTGAGGAAAGATTTCAAAATACACAGCCAATCTAATATTTCTTCCAATTTGTATCATGAAAAAAATATTAGCAAACAGTCTTTGCAGATTTTTTACAAAAACATTATGCTGGATGATTAATAGGGCTCTACACTCTAAACTTCTTGGAGCAGAAATATAAATTTACCTATAGGGTTCACCTACTGAATAATGAAAACAATTGGATTTCATGTGTGTAGGGTTCATGATCATCAAGAATGGAGTCTCAGTGAACCTCAATAAAACAGTAACTTGCATTTGATACCGGAGGAAGGACAGCAACCGGGTAGGCTACGCTAACAGTAACTTTGAAGGTGATCTGAACAGCTACATTTTGAATGGCACCGAGGGAACAAGGTGGATGGCATTAAAGCCAAAGGGGAGAAGACATTTACCAAGTTAATGAATGATGACGATTTGAACAAAATTCTTGGTAGTTCATACAGTAAAGAAAAGCTGAGACTTTGAAACATCATACAGGCACAACTGACTTATGAAATGGATCTATGTTTTCAGAGCCTTGACTAAAATACGCTGCTGCAACAGAAATTGAAAATGACAGAAAACTCAAGCAGAGCGGTATACTCCGGAATACAAATTAACACATATTACAGATACGTTTTTCAGTTAAGAAAAAACATAATGCTCAGATGAAAACAGTGCAGATAGGAAAAGAAATTACTTTCCAGTTACTGTCTTTCAGAAATGAAACCACAGAAGCAGTCTCTCACAAAACTCTGAAATAGAAAATTATTACTTCTATGTGACTTAGTTGCAGCAAACTGATTCATAATATAGCCAAGCTTTCTGCACTTAAAAAAAAGTGTTGCAGAAATTAATTGCATGTGTTGGCAGAGTTTAGATAGATGTATCTGCAATTATAAAGACTTCTGCTTTGAAATTATACACTGTTCAATAATTATGATACCTCCTGCTACATGACCATGCTCTACCATCTCAGTCATGAACGTAATAATTAAAATGAAAATTCTGATGCTCCAGTTTGGATGCTGACACCTTAGTATGAAACTTAATTGCTTTGCAGCCTGCCTCCTGAAAAGTACTTCAGTGTACTTACATGGACATGTACTTACAACCAACATATAATTGAACTGATACTATTTTGGGTTTCTTTTCTAAAGAAGAACAGCTAAGAACAAAGGACCTCAAGAGTGTAGGCCAGAACACAGACTGCTATGGTTTTCATGGTAGGCAACTAGAAGGACTGTCCAGGCTTAAGTAGCAACATCCAGAAGACAACTAGTAAGTACTGTTAAGCTGGAGACTTGTGCAAATGAGTGGGAATGATATGGATCACTTCCCAGTAAAGACTGGAAAGCATACCTTCCCTTCTCCAGAATAAAATGTATACCAAAGGGCAGACTGCAACCTCCAGGGCACACCCACATTCAAAATAATCAAATGCCAGGTCACTGATGTATTTGTAGGAGGTGCTTTGAATACCTTGCAAACAAGCCAACAATGTTGACTCAACTGGAAAACAAACACAGTAAACTGGCATACACCCACGGCCAGCGCATCACCTATCCCGCAGGGACAGTAAAGGTACATCTGCACTGAAGCACTGATGGTTTCAACTATCTCTGTTAGCTTTAAAGTTGCGTTCCTGAGCTGCTTGGTAACCACACCACTGACTACGCTGCACTGAGATCTGCCTTATTGCTACTGCCAGGATAACCTGTGATAGGAAATTTTAAACTGGTGTAGGTATATCTATCAGAGCTCCAGTTACTACGGTGTAAGACATATTTTACTTCTCTATGGTTAGATCTGCAATATAACTAATTTGAAGAATTCACTTATTTTTTTATTCTTTTTCTTCTTATTCTTTCCTTAACTAAAAGCTCCATCACACAGGTTTGGAAGTGCTTCAAATTCAGGCTAGTCTATCCAGTTCCAGGGAAGGCCAGAGTTCTGCAATGAGGAAGTTAGCTTTCGACGGAGAAAGACAAACAGCAAACTTACTGACAGCAAGGCACTCCGTATCAGCTGACCTTTGGTAACACGTGTATGTTTTTTCCCTGCTGCAAAAGCAAGGCAGATCATTCAGCTTAAAAAACTCTCAGGGCGACAGTAAGTTACTAAACTTAGTAAATTGGATTGTTCACAATCACCTGTTCAAACATTCAGTAATTTCTTGTGTACCAGGACTCCTGCATGCCTTCTCCATATTTAATCCAAAGAAGTTAAAATATCTTGAAATCGAGACTAGAAAATTTATCCCCTAATAGGAGTTGCTTCCATGGAGATTCTCTGGTATCTAATGAAGCCTAAACTGCCATTGAAACTTTTCCCTTCCCGGTCAAGGCATTTGGAATTGATTTCTCTCGTGCGTACTCACAGGTAAACTCACATGCAGTATTAATGCAGTTAACACAGTTAAGCACAGATTATACCTGCACTTCAGAACGTATTTGCTAGGGGCAAATACTAAAAGCTGTAAATTCTTTACACCCTTTTATTTTGCTGGAAGCATGTGTTCAGCACTATATTTCCACCTATTAATAAGCTCTGTAGATATACAGAATAAAGATATTTCAACTATCTTCAAATAAAGAAAATTTTCTAAAAATATGACTGCATACCTGATCTACCCCTGTAGTTTTACTGCAGGTAAAACTTTCCTTAAAATCACTAAACAGAGTTATGATTTCAGTTTTATTACCATAAACATGAAGTAACTACAGGAGAAGAGCCAAACTGCTGTAAATTACAGCAGAATTTAGACCAATTAACTTGGCTAATAAGAATTATAGACAATAAATTATTTCATATTTTCCTTTCTGGTTTAGCAATTAAGTTTTGTATATTTGCTTGGTATTGGTTCAATGGGTTATTTTGTTTAAGAATGAGGCAGTAAGATTGCAGCACCACATCAAACCATATGGCACAAACAGCACTTGTACACTTAAAAAGATCAGCAAGAACTGAAATCAAGAACATGTGATACCACATGTTTTTAATGGTATACAAATCAGAAACACAATATATCCTCAAACCTCAGGTTAGTTTCCACAGAGTGTAGTCCGCGTTTTCCTTGTACTACAACTTCTTTTTATTCTGTAAAAGTAATATTTAAAACATAGAAGTAAAATCTGCATATGTTCCAGGATGAGAAAAGGTACTAACAATTTCATACGGATGTTCAGTCGTGCGAGGTGAGGTTCAGACCACATACTTTGTCTCAAGATGGAAGGCAAATAAAATTTAAAACTTACAGCAAAAGAACAATTCAGGAAGCGTACTCTCCAGAACTTCCACAGTCCTACTCAGGTACTCATTCTGGACTGCCAGGAGGCATTACTAAGGGTGTCCATCTTTTGTGATAATAATGTAATACAAGCCCACAGTCTTGCAATAGACTTGGGCTTCATTTCTTCCTCAGTTTTCAGAAGACCACTGTAAGCTAAACACTGTAGGGGAAATCTTCTTGTTATGGTACAACAAAAATCATAAAGGACATCAAGCATACTATGGCAGCTACACTGGACCCAGCTAAGAAAAGTTCAGTCTGGATTCAAGTCCACGTTAACTGGAGTATCTGTCTTTCATCCAATTATTGTTTAGCATTAAATGCATGAACATGACAAAAGCGGAACTAGAACTCACGTCTCCCAGCATCAATAGAGGGTCTCACCATGCCAGCTGGGACACTACTAGATCTTTAAGTACCATCTTACCTCTTTTTTTAATTGTGTTGCAAAGTAATGAACAAAAGTAAATTAAGATTGTGAAAAAGTGTAGGGTGAATTTGCAGCTCCGTACTAAAAACCCTGTCCCTTGAGGGGTTCTGCAGGCACAACAGAGAACAGCTTTCTCTAGACTAAGCACAAAGTACTAACCTTCTGACCCTGACTATGAGCAGTTCCTAGAATTTGGTGGTAAAAGGAAGGTAGGAGAAGAATCTTCAAATCTGTCGAATAGCTACAGGCTGAGAAAACAGATAGATAGGTGTAAGCAAATTCACGAAAGATGAGACTGATTAAAAACCTCAAATGCTTAGTCCCTTCCAGCAATTTAGAGTCTAGTGTATCACTGACTCTCACAACTCACTAGCGCTCTTTTTCATACCACTGTGTTTAGTCCCGTGGCTAGTGACAACTTGGAAACTTTTGACAACACACATATCCTTTGTGAGTTTTCTTGCAAGGTTATTTTCCAGTATCCCTTCTCAATTTAAATATTCTAACTTCCGTCTATCAAATAAGGAGGGAAAAGGATTTTGTATTTGTCACATAGACAAGCACTGCAATACAGTACTTCTTGTTACTGCTATATTCCTTTAAAGTAACCTTTTTGTTTTATGCCTTACAGCACCCCTGGGGTGTGGCACTGCATGAACATTGCACATGTTATGATCTGTTTTAAGAAACAGCACTTAAGAGATGCCAGTAAAAGAGAGTCATATAATTCCTTGGGAAAATTAGAACCCTCCGGCTTCTTTTAATTATTTTACCCCATTTCAGATTTCATCTGAAAAACCACACACTAGCATCCAAATAAGTAATCAAGGTGATATTTTTCCAATGCATAAATATGTCACAGTACTTTCAAACTTGTCAGATCTTATTTGTACAACAGGATTGTTGTACAAATGTTCTGGACCTTTCTTACACGTAAGAGCCTATTTCTCTGTCACTGTAAAAATCTGTGAAGCAAACTGAAAATACTGACTACAGTCTCTCCTAACGATGATCTATAGTATTGCTGCAAATGTCATAATTTAGTAGTAGCTTGCTGTATTTTTGGCAGAATATGAAATAAAATATTTTACTAAGACTAAACTTCAATTTTTTAGGCTTTGTAACAAACCACTGCTTTACAACAAATATTGTCTCCAGGGGAACTTTAGAATCTAACTCTTTGAAAAGATGACCTCTTGAATGCTTTTAATGAAATCCCTTGATGCTTTCAATCTGTTCTAAAACTGACCATTTTTTAAATCATCCATAGTCTCTAATGTTAAGATGTTCCAGAAACCTAGATTGCTTAAAAATACCAAAGATTTAAGCTCATGAAAAAAAGATATTTAAAAAACTTAAGAAAAACGAACTTGAGATATAGAACTCCATTTATACATAGTAGCTGTACCCTCTGTAAAATACTGTAATCTAAAACATTTATTTCAAATTGGAAAACATTTTTCAAAAGAAAACATTACAGCTTGTTAGAAAAATGTGACCTTTGGGGAGACAGATTTCTCCAGAAAGATTAGAAAATACCTCTTGTGGAGTTTGCATTAGAGCTGAAGTCCATAAGAACAGAGTATGAACCCACCGTACAGGAAAACTAAAATTTTTGCAGTTAGAAAAAAGAATTCCACAGCTAAAAATCACAAATCATTATAAAGGAAGGTAATACCTAAGCGGTATAAATGACGGTAATACTTAAGCAGGGAACAATAGATGAAAATGATAAGCGTGTTGACAAAGCAAGTAGTGACTTGCTGTAATATGCCCCATAAATGCCTTAAAACAGTATTTTGATATTGCTGGAGAGCTGTAGCACAGCTCAGTACCACTCTGCCTTCACTGCCACATCTGTTCTCATTCTGTCCCCATGGCAATCAGGCCACTTCCTACTCAGCTCTCCCCCGGCTGAGCTGTTTGGTTCCCCCAAATCTTTTATATGTGAGTCACTGAAACACTTACTCATACTTAAAAAAAATCACTAAGAATTCAGATGGTGCTAAAATATATAAGTGGTGTGTAGGTGTGTTATCTGATGCATACAGTTACAGAGATCATCCCTCTATGAGTAAGTTTTACATTACAGATAAACTTGATAAACTGACTGTATGATAGGTTTATTATGACCTTTCCTGAACTATGCCCACAAATTATCGCCTACTTATATTATTAGTAACACTCCAAGCCCCTAAGCAGTGTCCAACAGGAAAATACTGCATGTTTTAATTAAAGTAACTTAAATCAGAAACACTTTCTTCCTCCTTACACTCAAGACAGCCTGGAGCGAGTGATGAATTTAAGCTCTCGTATCTCACAACTCTGCCATTGCATTAAACGGAAGCTGCAGATGCCTAGAGAAGAAGGCATCTGCCTCCGGACCTGAGAAGTTCCACGACACTGAATTTTAAGGTCACATTTTATTACATACAGTATAGTCTCCTCCAGTTTGCCTTAGAACACTATGAAAAGTAGGCTGGTTCTCAAAATAATTAGGGTTGAAATATCCATGCTCCTTCTGACGCCTCTGAGGAGCACCTCTCAGATAAAGAAGAGAGCGGTCTGAAGCTTGCCATGCTGCACTCTTGGAGACAAAGATCCCTCAACTATGGGCAGACTTCTTTTCCAGCAGGAGCTGTGCTGACTAAAGAAGTTACTGCCCACAAGCTGTCCCCAGCTGCTTGTAACTCTCCCGCTGGCAGGGGCTACTGGCAGGCTGAGATGTATGCGTTCATCTGGGTCAGAAAAAATGAATCCAGCAAGCTGAAGCCATTTGAATAGGCTCTCTGGTAACTGGTCTCGTCTGGGCTGAGACAGGTTAGGAAGTGCTCAGAAGCAGCTGAGCTGGCAAGTGTGACTGGCAGGAGACTACTGCAGTCGCTGAGGAATGAAGCAGAGACCGTCATCATATGCAATCAGAAGAGACACCCATTTCCAGTAGTTTTCACACCAAACCACCATCTGCGCCTAATGTACAGATGAATCTGGCAGGAGAGCTTATTCTCAAAGTTACCTGAATGCTGTTACTCTAATTACACCAGCCACAGTTTAACTAATCAGGCTGCTGTTCTTCTCATTACATTTTTGTAGATTTCTCAAAAAAATTCATCAGCTAGTTGCAAGAATAAGTTTTGGGGACAACTTCTGCTACTAACATGTTTTCAGCCATTTCTCTAAAAAGCTTTAGTGTCTCTGAGGCTGACATTTTGCAGTAAGACACTGCTGCATGTAGAAGTGTATTTTGTTTCTTTCATGAAAAATATTCTATTTTTAAACAAGTCTTAACACTTGGAAAATGAACATTTGGACACAGTTAGGAGGACTGTGAATTGTTGCATCTCCAAACATTCTACCCACGCAAAATACAATCTGTTTCCACCATTCCTCACCTTACCATCTCAGGTCTTACTAAGTTTCACGAAATAACTGAAGCATCAGAGATACAGAGATAGCATCAGTGCCTGCTTAAGACTTGGCAGTATCTTTGGCTGGGAACTGTAAAGGACTTTTACTCACTCGTTTTAGCGGGTTTGAGCATTTCACAGAGCTTTCACTCAAAAATCATAGCATCATAGAATACCAGGTTGGAAGGGCCCTCAAGGGTCATCTGGTCCAATCTGTCTCGGTGAAAGCACCGTCTAGACAAGATGGCCCAGCACCCTGTCCAGCTGCGTCTTAAAAGTCCAATGTTGGAGAATCCACCACTTCCCTGGGAAGGTACTACTACTTTAGGATGCAAATGCCGTTTTATCCATTCATAGACTTGGAAAAGTACACAGATATAAAATCTCTTTGGCAATTCTTGGAGTAGATTTCTAGTCCCAAATCTCTCATGTTTAGCTTGCCCATAAGACATTTGTTTTGCAGCACCATCTACAATCACTAGAACACATTTCTCAGAACAGCAACAACTTCACAGTCTATATCCTTGACACTGGTAGCTTCTGTGGACTAAATTAATGTCATATTTTTGTTAACCATTAGCTTCTGAAAGTATATCATGGTGCAAAATTCTCTGCACAGGTGTTCACTGTCTACAGTGCTGACTACAAGCTATGCATGTGAAAAAGGTTAAAAGAGTATATTTTAGATTTTTAATGTCTAGTACACGCACAACCTCTCTCAAAATTAATGAACCACATTTTGCCTACATTGAAGCTATTTATTTGCATGTCAAATTGGTAATTTGCAGATAATTTGGAGATCAATCCTGTGAAATATTGCAGAATTTGGCCTTAAAGTTGATAGGAATTCATTCTACCAGGTAGGCACCCATTTGTAATTCTACCACGGCTACTCAGTATCAAGATGATGACATGGTCATCAGCTAAACTGTGTGCATGAAGCAAAATAAAGGGAACTCACAACCTGCCCAAGACAAAACCTGTTAGTACAAAAGCTGATGTGGATTCTCTTTCATCTCAGGACACATATCTTTCGCAGTAGATCGTAAGTTGTGTTTTCATGACACACAGGCATGGAGATAAACAATCATTGTAACACTGGTGTAAAGTCTGGGTATAGATATGAATCATTAAATGCAAGCAATACACTTAGTTGTTTCTGTTGTGCTGTTAAACGAATAAAACCATTTTGAAATTACTTGCTTTTCAGGGTCAGGATTACAAGATATTGTTTTCAGATGTAAAGTTCATACTGATCTTAAAAAAAACAAGTTCCATACAGTAAAATTATACTGAATAATATTATGCAAAACAGGAATGTACATTTTAGATCATCCTTTGCTCTGATTATAGTCTGTTGCCTCATGCTGTTGTCATTTTTACAATATAAGTATTTAGTAATGGTGTATGAGAAGTAAAGCTACATAGCAGAAAATAAATTGTTTTACTACATTTACCAACCAGCTTTCAACTCACTCGTTTTAAAATTCTTCTCTTTCCTTACTCCTACAGTAGAGAGATTTAGCAAAACTGTTTACTGAGATGGCTTCATATAGCAAAACCATTCAGATTTCTACTAAGCAATGCTTGTTTTGTTCCTTGTCTTTGGAATTTTGCAGCACTAATGGTCCTGTTTATGCCAAGATTAATAACCAACAGTTGTAAATATATTTCAAACAACTGGAAGCTGAAGAGGAAACAGATCATATCAATGGATTTGTTTGTGAACAGACTTCAATTCAACCATTGTGCATGGATCACAATTCAGAGGTCACTTTTTTAATTAGTTATGCTCTAGAAGCCATAAATAATGTATTAATTTTAAAGAATTACATGAACTGACCAAATCCACATAATCCTCTAGAAGTTTCCTCCAAATGACTAGCAAGCAACATTCCTTTGAAGTTTATTCATAGTTTTCAGGATGATTTTCAACAATATCTTCCTGACACCAGAAGATAAAAAATGCACTTCTAGAATCTGCAATTCAGATACTATATGGAAAACAGATTAATATTCTGTAATAATCTGTGATCAAGATGGAATTAAAAACCATGATGTATACTCTGATTATCAACAATTCATCTACTATCCTCTTTCAGATGTGCATGGCACAATTTCAAAACAACAGAGATGATTGGTCTTCTGTCACTTTAGTCCACACAGGAATAACCAAAGAAAAAACAAAAATCTTAGCATCAGTCTCACTCCTATCTTAGCTCACTGTGGTTCCCAGAGAAAAAAAGCTGTCCTGCCAAGATTCACTTGCATTTCCCTAAAACGTGAGATTTACTATCATACTTACTTTGTAAAATATAATTAAGAGAATTAAACAGACAGCTATGGATAATGTGGGAATACTAAACTTTTCACAAAAACAGGTAGCCATGCATGGAGAAAGCACACTGGTCTGCCTAATAAAAGTATGCGATGTTTTACCTCTCTTCCATCAGCCTCCCCCCGCCCAGTTTCAACAATGACTCTTAGCACTATTCTTTTAATTTTTAGCTTCCATCATCTGTTCACTAAAGAAGTCATAATTCACATGTATTTACTTTCTCTTCTAGTGACAGGTTGCCAAGAACTTCTCAAGAAAGCATACAGACTCTGCATACTCCCTCTACTTCGCCACTTAATTTTTCCAACTCCATTTCAAAACTGAGCTTTGGTTTAAAGATCGCAGTTGGCATACACGTGGAACAGGATTAGGTGATATTGTTGCATCTATTAGTAGGGGATTAGACTTGAAGAGCCAGAACATCCTCTTCTGTCTCAAGTTCTCATTTAACCTTTACCTTTATCAGCCTGTCCTAAATTGTCTCTTCCACACTGAACAAAGAGAAGCTCTAATCATCGTTCATGAACAGTCTAGTCTTCTGGTATGGTTCTCATGCTATGCGTTTTTACTAAAACATATGCCATTCAGCCCTTCCCTTTGTGACATCCATGTCTGTCTATTCCTTTGTCCACCCCCTCTTTTCACTCATCCTTAAACATTCTTTCTTGTCTAGTCCTGTCCACTAATTTGTAAACACCCTAGTAAAACACCTTCCTGCTGCTTCTGTTGTACGTCACTCTGGACTCCTCCTAATTAGTTCTTTAATCTTCTGAAGTTATCAATATCACAAACATATTAAAGAATTTCTGGTTCTATGTTTCTTACCTCTCCTGCTGGTGTCATACTCTCCTTGGATGACATTCCTAAGCCCAACTTCTTCCTCCATTGCTTTTCATCCTTGACTTCAACATAACATGTTTCTGAAAATAATTTTGAATTCTTCTATCAATCTGAAACTCTCACCTCTTTTCAACTTCAGAGCTCTGATTTCCTGTGGAGGCACGATCACTCAGGAAAAAATTCAGTATGGTGAAAACTGAATATATTAAATTATATTCATCCAATTTTAAACTTAAAATTCTCTGCAGCCAATTCTGCTGTTCCTAACTTACATTAAAATACAATATTAGAACTTAATATCTAAGAAGCTGACAAATTCTATCAGTTCTTATGTCAGCATTTCCAAAATACATTTCTTTCCCCTAAAACTTGGCATGCAGCTTTCCATTTCATGTGAGCATATTCTAGCGCTTCCTGGTCTACTCACTACACTTACCGCCTCACTACTCTTGAGTTCATTCAAAGAAGTGTATGTTTTCTCCTCTCTGCCTCTTAAAACTCAGAGCTGCTGCTTCTCATTCAACTTTCAATCACTGGATTTTATTTTCCTCTCCACCTACTTCCTGACTTTTACCGTTAAGTCTGCATGATACTTCCGTATCTTTTATTGCTGAAATCATATTTTCTAACTCTCACCTTGGTGCTTTCTTTTAATTTGCCTGCTGTGCTAGAAATTTTCTAAAGTCACCATACAGCCTCTAATCAAATCGCCACTTAAACAATCTCCCTATTTTGAGCTCATTTAAAAACACAAAATTAAAATGAGAACAAGTATATCATATCACCTGTAAGTCCACAAGAAATGGCATTCTCCAAAGAGTTTATTGTACTTCTATGGAGCAAAACTATACACGTCTTCCAATCACCATTCTTTTCCTTTTCATAATGATTTTTGGTATAATTCTTACTGATTAAGAAGCCTTCAAAATCTGAGTTATAACAATGTTATCAAGTATTTCTTTGTAAATCCATAGATTTGGATTTACAAATATAAACTTTGTTTACTATTAAGCACACCTAACTTTTTATTTATTGATCTACACCTAAGCCTACAAGCTTCTGTCCGTATGTATAAACTCCTTCATTTTCTCTACTGTTTCATTTTAGCATTCTAGTGAAAAAAAAACCCTAAAGAAATGGAAAAACATAGTTCGAATTCTAGAGGAAGTAAAAACATGCTTTCAGACAAGGCTGCACCTCCAGTTTCAGTTACAGGAATTCTATTAAAGGTCTAAGAACTAATACTGATGTCTGTAGAGTATAAGCAGTTCAACTACATTATTTTTTAAGCTATGGTTTCCTAAGTTGGATTCCATTTTGTTTCCTCTGAAAATAATAAACAAACGGTATTTTCACACTTTCCCTGTATAGATACTAAACTCAGTAATCTGACATGCCAATTTGAGATAATGAAGCTAAGACACGATTTGAAAAACACAGGTTTTCTCATAAAAATGTTCAGGCTTAGGCACATATGTCAATACTTTGCAAACCAGATAAAACCATCCTGATTCTAGAAGCACAAACAGCCCCTCATCTCATTAATACCCAGAGAATCTAAATGTACTATGCTTTTTTAAAGAATCAATTCATTTATATGAAGAAGTCTAAAAAAGTATTTACATGCCCAACTTTCAGCTACTTAATATGAAAGCATAAATGTCTAAATTCTGGAATATGATGACAGGTTTGAAAAACAGAGCACCACATAAAGCTGGTCATATTTGCAGTCTCCTTTTATTTGAAAGGTAATCGTGTCCATATGCCAGACAACAAAATACAACATTTTCTGCTGATACTTTGTAGTTAAGATGCACTTTCACTGATGCCAAGATCTGACTTTGGGTCACAATTACAGCCCATTTTTGCTACATGATTAAACCAAAAAATTCCACTTTAAATTACAACGTCTAAAAATCTACTGACCTTTCAATACTGAAGTTGGAATGAGACAATTCAAAGATCCTATGAGTTTGAGCTGAAATTAGCTGTTGAATTTAAACAGCTGGAGGGGGGAAAGGTGACATAGCTGAAGGAAGTATATTGAGAGCAGCAGCACTCCCTTTAGGAGAGAAACAGAGAACAGTTAGTAAAAGGATGCAGGATAAATAATGTAAGAAAACCCGTGTCTATAAAATGAAAAAGGGATAAAAAGAGAGAAAAATGTGTTGAGAGCAGTAGTAAGTCTTAACAGAAAGTGGAACAGAAAAGACAAAGGGAAGCAAAGAAGTCTTACCTCTAAAACTGTAATTATTTGCCTCTGATTAAAGTGTAAAACAGAGAGGTATGTTATTACAGAATAAACTGGCACGGGGTATTTGGGAGCCTCATGTAAGGCTGGGATAGAGAGTCACTCGAATAACAGCTAGTTCCACAAGTGTTCTGACCATGGCTATGTTGACAAAGGTACATTCTCTAAAACCTGCAGCTGGACAGGACAAAACAATAACTCAAAATGCAAATGATGACAGGTAGTGGTACTGGTACTTTAGTCAGCATTACATCTATGCATATGTCATGGAATGAATCTAGCAATATCAATGTAATTTCAAATTTATACTGCAGTGTCATTCAGCTTCTCAAGACCAGGAAGATACCAAGCACTGTTCCAAGCACTAAATCAAGCACAGCCTCAGGCTCTAAATATATGACACCTGTTTGGAAGCAGTTGTAAGAAAAAAAGGATTTAGTTTCTAAAAACTATATGCAAGCACTAGTTCTAGGGAAGGTGCTACCTTCCTGCTAAAGCATGAGGCTATGAGCCAGAATAAGCACAGCCACTAAATGCTAGGCTGATCTAGGACTTGGTCTTGATAATTGCATCCTTGCATAACAAGATTTGTATTGCAGTTTCAGCTTGATACAACATACTTTTATTTTATTTCCTAAGCAATGATGTGATGATTTCCACACTTCCATGGTATACATCTTGTGACACTCATTGTTTATGGGTTAGCATGGCTAATAAGAATTGACTTGTCACCAAGGAAAGAAATTTTAGAACCAGGCTATCTTCATACTGGATAAGAGATGACCCAACATGATCCGCCAGATGCAAAATAAAAACCAATTTAAGTAATTCCACTATTCCGCAAGCAGTATTATTGAAGTACTATGATTACTACACCAAACAAATGTGAGTATAATTTCCATGTGCCTTTATGTGAGACAAACATTATATTTTACCTTATTAACTAGTTCTGTAATGCTGCTAAATAGCTAGAAATTGTACCATATTAGCATTGCAAATGCCCTTCATAGACCTGACTAATTCTTGAAAGGGAATTCCCAGGACCAAATCCTAACCAAATGGCTACAAAAGGCTCTCATCCACTTCTCTCTTCCATGATGGACAAAATTCAGATTGGATTTGTGAAAGTTAGGAAAAGTTTATGGTCACTGGGATCAGAGCAAAATGCCAACCAATTGACTTCTGTCTGTGGAAAGGACGTAGCGTTATAGTGGGAACTACTGAACTCAGCAAGCTGCATTTGTGCGCAGAGAGCAACTGTACTATCACTCCATTTACTCAGTGTACTTACTCAGACCTTTCTAGGACAACTTACTTCTAGAAATGCTCCCTCACTATGGAGTGTGAACTACAAGGTGGAATATAAACATACAGCTTATGCAAATACAAACTGTAATCACGCATCCTAAAAAAAGGCCGGTCATCTCACTATCATTGCTTCACTGAAACAAACATATCATTACTGCATAACTTCCTCTGAAGATAACAGGAAGTCTTGATCCTTACTTCAACACTGGATTTGGTTCAATGGCTTATTTCATTTTCTTATAAAACACTATCATCATCTAGTGGTATATTTTGCTACTATGTAAACTGCATGTAATGAAGATGAAAACATTTCATTTACTTAGCATTAAAACATTTAGAAGAAGACATAGATTTATCATCTTGCAGTTATGCCAAACTATGTGGAGATGGGAGTGAAAAATGAAGTAACATGAAATAAACTTGACAGAACCATTGAGGATATTCAGAACAAAGAACATGGTAACATTTTATATGATGGAAACTTGAATAATTTTCTGTCCAAAGATGAAGATAGACTAAAAAAAAAATACAGCTTGAGGATGCTTCATATCCTCATTCATATTATCCGTAAAGTATAAAGGGACATGAGCAAATATTTTGAAAGAAAACTTCACAGGTTTTTTAAACAAAGTATTTTTCACAGTGTTTTTCTAATTGGAGGAGGCGGGGGGGAAATAAATTTCCCATTTACAAAAGTCCCCTATTTATTATGAATGTACAACCAGAATCTACATAAACAAGTTGTTGACTTACGTGGTAACTTTTCAGTCTAACAAAATCGACTTTCATGGAGATGAACCTTTCTGAATTTCTGCTGAGATTTTTAATGTGCTCCACAAGGTCAGCACAGAACTTGTAGCCACCTTTGAGGACACAGAGAACCACAATATCATTGTCTCCAATGTCTTGCATAATATCTTTGGCCAAACGTTCTGTCCTGCGACAAAAAAATTAAGGATAAAATAACATTAGATGCAGATTCTCTAAGTTCATGGTATGCTTTCCATGTTGTTATAAAGAAACACTATGGTGAGTGTACTGCTTGACTGACAGTACTTTAAGTGTCTTGACTTGACTGGGTTTGGATCAAGTTCACAGCAGGCAGATATAGAGTGATGGATACAAGACGCAAGGCATGTGAATCAAACTCCTTTAACCTTAAATGCATAAATTCCCCAGTTATAGGAAAGGGAGTAACACATCGCAGCATACGTTGAATTCATAAGCATTTCAGAGACTTCAGAGTTCAGAATGCACTTAGCCTTCAGTTTTACCTCACAGGAAACATCAATATAAAATGATCCAGTACAATCCCCTAACTTGTTGTGCTAGTTACTATGCAAGAACAATAAATTAAGTGAAAGATAAGGAAGAGAATTACTAGAAATACTTCACACTGATAGACTTTGGAAGATGCTGCCCCTACAATTTTAATAAAAATACAAACAAATACTATAAAGAAATATAGCATCAGTCAAAATTTTATAAAAAGTGTACATTATCACTATTTCACACAGCAAAAAAGAAGAGTGCAAAGAGCTTAAGTGACTTGTTCAAAGTCACACACATGAGAATAATCAAGGTTATGCTCCATTTAACCCAGAATTGCAGTTTCTTCTTTTTGACAATTCCGCATTGCAAACACGATGCGGCAGATGATTGAAACCAAAAGATATGCACTTCTGCCAGACAACAGTACGTAAATTTTCAAGATAAAAGTAATAAACATGAATGCTTATCTTAAGTACCTTTGCTTTCTAAAGAACAAGGTAGATGGCATTTCTAGACCTAAAACAGGGTACCAGGTAATTTTTAGATGTAAAGCAGGTTATCAACAGAAAACTGAACACTGTTGTTTGATGTTTTGAGGAAAAACGGCTCAGGGCATTATTTTCTGTGAACACTTTTGCTGGAAAGTTTTTTGCTAGCTCTCTGAATTAGATCAGTAGTTTCAATGAGAGTGGACTTCTTGACAGGATGCAATTTATTAAACAATCCTGTAATTTATCCCATGTCTTTTATGATTACATTTTTCAGGTTTTTTTCTCTACCCACTGTAATATGGGAATCCATTTGCCACTAGATAATCGAACTTCAGTGAAATCTACATGTGTGCATATACCAGAGAAGAATAAGCTCTAAATTGAAGATATCCTAGTTATGAGCAAAAGCTGCTGCTTCATTTTCACATCTTTGTATTTGTAATGCTTGAGTAAATTCCATAGAGCAGCAATTAGTATTTTTTACATTTGAAAAATAGAAGGTATCATTAGATCATCTTATTTGACCTCAAATACATAATTCCTTTTACTGATGTAAGAATGAAGATTAGTAGAAGACTTTCATTTTACTGAAGATTAGTAAAATAGTCTTTTATAATCTTTTATCAAGTCTGAGCATAATGGTGAAAACCTCTCATTAAGAAACATTTCTCTAGTAATTTTCATTTTTTTATATTATTCCTTAGATTGTTTGAAGAGCTGACGTTTAAAAATTCCAAAGACTGCTTCGTATTTTAAGAGTATGAACTCCAGTATAGAGAAAAATGTACTAATTTCAAATTCTAAATAAAAACATACCAGTTTTTTAACCTACATTTAATTGCTACCAACTGACAAGAAAATTTTCTCAAGTGCTGAGCCTTCTTCCTACATAAAAATTTTGCATGATCATCACAATATATTCAGTTCTGTGTCCTTTTCCGTCAGAATAGAATCAGTCTTTTCTGCTGGAGTAAGAAAAAACAGTAGAGTTCATTCTGCTGGAGTACAAAAACACTGGAGTTCAATACTTTACTTCAAACAAATTTATATTGAATTCTATGAGAACTGAAGTTCTAACATATTTATTTAAAAAAGAGGAATTAAAAGTCAGTTGACCCTAACCAAGCGAGATGAAAAATTCAACACAATGGTAACTGAAAAGGCAATGAAAGAAAGCTTGTGTTTAAAAACAAACACAGGAGTCATAGCTCTTCCTTATGATGGATCTTTACAATCTCCTTTCAAGGCGTTCCAACAATTTTAGTACTTGCGACTGGCTACTTAAATGTGGTAGGTAGAAAGCTGCAGGCTGAAAATATCCCATGAAATTCCATTCAGATAGTCCCAATAAATACGCTGCTGAAAATTACCATTTCCATTTTGTAACTTTTTCATAATATTTTTAACAGCATGCCAAAATAATAACTGAGCATGAACACTGAGGTGGACTACCACAAATATCAAAGCACCATCACACGGCTACAGTGAGAGCACATGGGAACTACTACAAGGTAAGGAATGAGGTATGATCAAGCTTTCCCACTGCCACCCTTCGAACCTAGCATCTGGACCCAAACGGTCCACAGTTGGCAGAAGTCAATGGTGCAGTTGGGAACCATTAGGGAGTTGCCAAAGTTGTACATAACTGAATGTAGTTTTTTCTCCTTTTTGTATTAAAAACACAGCATGGTTAGGGTGCCAGTGGGACATTCAAGTATAACTGTATTCAAAGCTTTGCACTTGCCCTTTCACCTTCAGTTCAGCTCTCTTGTCATTCATATTCCAATGTCAATTTCTGTATGATCACAGTCTCCTTTTTGTGGGACCCCTGTCTCATTCAATGCCCAAATCAGAAATTAGGTGAAAGAAATGAGACAGTGAGTTGCAAAGACAACTACAAGTCTATCATTTCCTTACCTTTAAGCATTTATTTACTTCCCAAATTAAAGTATTTTATAATTGCTAATATAACATTTTAGGACAAATGTTATATACACACTGCCTGTGGATGACAGGCTTTATAAAAAAGAATAATACTACTGACCAAAGAATTTATTTAGTAACATTCAAACTACACATACCTGTCAACAATAATGCCGTGAGGTATGAGCACATATTCCAGATCTCCATAGTAGTGCTGAGGATAAGTGAACAAATCCAGACTGTATCCGGGCCAATTGTCTGAAATCTATATATCAAATAGTACTATTAAGAATACTTCATGGTGTTTGACAACACATAACTGATAAAAAACGAGTGTTCTAGTACACTCTATTGGCTGAATTAATTGTATGACACACTCCCTTCCAGTTATAATTTCACAGAATCACTAGGTTGGAAAGGACCTTCAAGATCATCAAGTCCAACTATTAATCCAGCGCCACCATGTTCCCTAAACCATGTCCTGAAGCGCCACATCCACACGTTTTTTGAACACTTCCAGAGATGGCGACTCCACCACCTCCCTGGGCAGCCTGTTCCAATGCCTGACCACCCTCTTGGTGAAGAAATTTTTCCTAATATCCACTCTGAGAACCTCCCCTGGCACAGCTTGAGGCCATTTCCTCTCGTCCTATCGCTGGTTACTTGAGAGAAGAGACCAACACCCACCTCACCACAACCCCCTTTCAGGCAGTTGTAGAGAGCGATAAGGTCTCCCCTCAGCCTCCTCTTCTCCAGACTGAACAACCCCAGTTCCCTCAGCTGCTCCTCATAAGACTTGTTCTCCAGACCCCTCACCAGCTTCATTGCCCTTCTCTGGACACACTCCAGCACCTCAGCATCCTTCTTGTAGTGAGGGGCCCAAAACTGAACACAGGATTCGAGGTGTGGCCTCACCAGGGCCAAGTACAGGGGCACGATCACTTCCCTACTCCTGCTGGCCACACTCTTTCTGATACAGGCCAGAATGCTGTTGGCCTTCTTGGCCACCTGGGCACACTGCTGGCTCATGTTCAGCCGTCTGTCAACCAGCACCCCCAGGTCCCTTTCTGCCGGGCAGCTCTCCAGCCACTCCTCTCCAAGCCTGTAGCGTTGCATGGGGTTGTTGTGACCGAAGTGCAGGACCCAGCACTTGGCCTTATTAAACCTCAATTTACTATTTCACTTTTCCTATTCATTCTTTTGTTTCTCAGTATACGTCAGAAATCAAATGCTACAGTTTCTTTCCCCACAGAACGGGAAATTTCACCTGAAGTTACAAACAACTAGATAGAAAAAGCAAATATTTAATACTAAACTAGTGGCAAGTCTAAGTTTCTTACTACTTTTAAACTTGAAATGCAAATGTAAGATTATGCAAATATAAGAAGGGATTCTCCAATGGGAGAGTCAGACAGTGGGATAAAGAGTCATAAAATCATACATTAAAATTGTACATTTCTGGTTTAGAGGTATTAAAAAGTTGCACATAAATAAATATTCTACAGATGAAACAGCACATACAGAGAATACGTGGTTCATGGACGGTATCTCTGCAAATCAGTGAAAGACTTTACTTCTTTGCCAAATATGAGGTTCTTAATTTAGATAAGTCATCAAAGAGAAGTGATTACAAAATGTTTACATCTCACCTCACTATCAGCTAGTGTGTAAATGCACTTACAGGAAAAATATTTTACAGATTTAATATATGTTAGTTTCATAAGTATAAGAATATAACCACTAGGAGATCTTACAGCATACAACAGCAGTAGAGATTAAGTAGAGCAAAAATCAGCCAACAGGCAAAGGCTTCAGAAAGCTGTGAAAATGCAAAGTCATCAGCACAGGAGCTAAACAAATTCCAAACCAACAACTTCCACAATTCCTTATGAAAGACAAGACCTGCGGGTTCACAAGGTATCTTGAAACCATTACAAAGCTCTGCTTCAATATTGGTTCAGGATAAAAAGTGATACCCAACAGGCGTTCTTTAGAATCATGTTCCTCAAGTCACGTATTGTCTTTCTTCTTTATACAGCTTGGCCACATGAACCTTGAGTAGAAGGATAAATGGTGAGAAAGTTGCCTGTGTGAAGTGCACGTTTTAATGGCAACGGCCATGGGTTTCTTTGGAAGGGAGATGAAGGGGACGCTGGCATGGACAGGGTGTAACCTGTCAGCCCTGGGCCACCACCTGGGTGGCTGTCCTGCAACTCGGTTAAAAACCCAATGCCACAATAAAATAAGAACATACCTAAAGTGGGGGCAGTGGAGGTATTTGTTTCACAGGAGACTCTGGCTTGTCCCTCAGAATTCGTTTATCTTTGCATAATTTATTCAGCCCCACTAGTACTCAATACTCACTGGCAAAGCTCGCTTTTTCGCACCACAGAAGAACAAGGAGCAGCCAAGAGTGTGCTTTTGTGGCGCTCCCAGATTCTCAGAGGCCTCTAAAGCATTTCGGTGGGAGCCCAACACGTCGGGATCCCTGAGGATCCTCATCTCAATTACTCGAGCAACCTAGTGAAACGCACAGCCATCGACTCTGCTGATTCGCCATACGGGCTAATTCAGGACCGTATTTTCGCGGTGGAAGCCAACAGCCCGGTGAGGCCCGGGGAGCCGGCCGGCCGGCCTCTAGCCTGGGGAGCCCCGCACGCACCTTCCCGCAGCGGGCCGGGCCAGGCACCGTGCCGCTGCGGCAGCCCCAGCAGGGCTGGGGACGGCGGCTGCGGCGTGAGGCAACGCAAGCGCGGGGACGAGAGCAGGGTGAGGGGACGCGGCCCAAGTGCTGGCCAACGGAGCCGGGGCGGGGGGGCCGGGCAGAGGCGCAAGGCACGGAGCAGAGCGGCGCCGGGGCCCGGCAGTTAAGAGCCAGGCAGGCGCGGGGGCTCAAGCACAAAGCACCGAGGGAGCTGCAGCCGCGCTGACGGGCGGGCGCACGGGGTCTACGGCAGCACATGGCGGAGGAGGGCGGGCAGGAGCGGTGGGGAAGCGGTGTGTGTGGCGGGGCGAAAGGTGGGAGGGCGAGGATCGCGCACCGCGGGGGGCGAGCGGCCGGGGCGACGCTTTGCATTTACCACAACGCCGCGGCCTCCGCCGCTCCGCGCTTCCGCGCTGCTGCCGCCTTGCCCGGCCATCTTCCTCCGCGCCCGGCCGAGGGGCTGCGGCGGGGCGGGGCCGCGCGGGCCGGGGAAGCGGGGCTGGAGCCGCGTCGGGGGCCGGGCGGCGGAGGGAGGCGGCCGGAGCCGGGAGCCGCCGGGCTGCGCGGTGCCCGAGAGGGCCGGCCTCGGGGCGGGAGGCTGCACCCCTGTGTGTGGGGTCGGCCCCCGCCTGCTCGGGGAATAGAGCCAGCGGTGTGCCCGGCGGCGCCCCAAGCAGGCACTCATCCGCTCGCCTGACGCCGTGACGGGACGGGCTTAATTGCTAAACGTCTCTAAACAGGAGAGGAAGTACGGACCGTAACGCATGAGCTGAGCTGTGTGTGATGTCACGGGATCGGTGTTCAGAAAGCGCTGCCCGGGGCAGCGCCGTGCCGGCAGGCGGGTTCGCCTTCTCTCAGCCGTGGGGTACGGGACTGCTGGTGCAGGCGTGGGTCCGGCGGGAGGAAGGCAGCGCTAGTGACAGGCGGGCAGGGTGGTGGGAAGGTTTGGACAGAGCCAGGGAAGAGGCCTGGGCTGCCTAAGTTAGTGGGTAAGGTTAACCTGGTGTGGTTTAAACTGACATTTTAACATTTTTTTGCTTATACTCTAGGGAGAAAAAATGATGCCAAAAAGCAAACTTCCCACAGTTCATTAATCTTTGCTTTCCATCCTTGGTGACTTCTGCACTGGTGCTTCTTCTTCTCTACCACTGTGTACGTGCTGGAGCAAGCTATGTCTTCCTGGTGCCTTCAGCCCACCGCCGTGTTGCTCGTGCTGTCTGTCCAGTAGAAGGAAAACAGATCAGGAACCATTCAGCCTTCTGCCACTCCCCTTCCAGTTCTGTTAAAATTGTTACTAATATTTTGCTTTCACAGCCTCACAGAAGAGAAGGAGTTTGTTTCTTCTCTTGGGTTGCTCTGATCATTGTCTACCTTTACATTCCCGTATAAGAAGTTCAAATTTGGACTTGCTTTTATCCTTTCTGTGTCGTATCTTTTGGGGAAAATGCTAACAGCGACTCAGTCACCTGCCAATAAAATTACAGCTTTTCACTTCCTTAAAAGTGAAAGTTGGTTATGATTTCTGGTATTTATCTGTTAAATATACAACTGGTAGAATTCTGCCATTCCTATACCAGAAACTATTAAAGGAAGAAGAAGTTGATTTTAGGGGAGACCTGGGCATAGTGAAATATGCTTAGTGATACCTGAGGGGCTCTTGCAGGCCAAGCAGGAAGACATTTCAATTTGGTACACTACTTTTCTAGGATGTAGTCACTGAGACTTGTAGGTCAGAAGTCATAACAGATGAATCCAGAGAACACTATGGGTGTGTCTACACCAAGAGGTTGGTGTCCAACTTGGTCTGGTTTTTAGGTGCATCCTGTTAGTGCACTTATATTAGAACTCATAGGACAATTAATAGCTTAGGAATCTGGTGTTAAGAAGGCTGTAAATGAATCGCCAATTGAAGTCTGGCTGAGTACTAAAGCAATTGAAAATTGTCTTGTCATAAATACTTTGTTTCTTATATGAAGCCAGATCCATTTGCTTTTTGGTGGATTAAGGAACTACTTACAAGAGCTATCACAACGGTTGACAACATGTCTTACAGAACAGAAGACCACAGGTTTGTAAAGTGACAGAGACCTGCTTCAGAATATGTCTGCCATGGAAGTGATGCCTGTGTATGAAGACTGAGGTATGCTGGAAAAAAATACTTCCTGTTCACAGTGCTTTAAAATAAACTTAATAAAAAGTAGTGAATTTGATAAACAGCATATACAGACTTGTACAAACCTACATAAGGCCAAATGCTGGGTCCTGCACTTCAGTCACAACAACCCCATGCAATGCTAAAGGCTTGGGGAAGAGTGGCTGGAGAGCTGCCTGGCGGAAAGGGACCTGGGGGTGCTGGTTGACAGACGGCTGAATATGAGCCGGCAGTGTGCCCAGGTGGCCAAGAAGGCCAACAGCATCCTGGCCTGTATCAGAAATAGTGTGGCCAACAGGAGTAGGGAAGTGATCGTGCCCCTGTACTTGGCCCTGGTGAGGCCACACCTCGAATCCTGTGTTCAGTTTTGGGCCCCTCACTACAAGAAGGATGTTGAGGTGCGGGAGCGTGTCCAGAGAAGGGCAATGAAGCTGGTGAGGGGTCTGGAGAACAAGTCTTACGAGGAGCGGCTGAGGGAACTGGGGTTGTTCGGTCTGGAGAAGAGGAGGCTGAGGGGAGACCTTATTGCTCTCTACAACTACCTGAAAGGGAGTTGTGGCGAGGTGGGTGTTGGTCTCTTCTCCCAAGTAACTAGCGATAGGACGAGAGGAAACGGCCTCAAGTTGTGCCAGAGGAGGTTTAGATTGGGTACTAGGAAAAATTTCTTTACGGAGCAAGTGGTCAAACATTGGGACAGGCTGCCGAGGCAGATGGTGGAGTCGCCATCACTAGAGGTGTTCAAAAAACATGTAGATGTGGCATGTTGGGACATGGTTTAGGGGGCATTGTGGTGTTGGGTTGATCGTTGGACTTGATGATCTTGAAGGCCTTTTCCAACATTAATTATTCTGTGATTTTGTGATTCTGTGATAAATAAAAGTATTTTTGTGAAATATGTAGGAGGTTTTCATAGTGGGCAAAATCCCTAAATACTTTTGCATTTCAGTTGCATGTCAACATTGCATACAACTATTGAGAAAAAAAGTCTAATGTTTCATTCAAAGTTTGGGATTAAATGCTACTGATTTGTACCCACAGTCACTTTGCAAGATTTGAAGATTCTTCTTGCTTGGAGGTGGGCAAGAGTCCCTTCTAAAGCCTGCATTTACCTTAAAGCTAATGCAATCTGATCTAGTTACCACCATGTTACAGATAAAGCTGCTGTTGCATAAACATCACAGAACTGGTCTCTGTAGTTCTGGAGCTATTTTGATTACAACTAGAAACTTGGATTACTTTTACTACTGCTGTATGAGTACTGGTTTCTTCTACCTTTTGGACTAGTTGGGTTACTATTGCAGAATTTTCTGTCTTTTTTTAACCACATTCTTTTATCTGGTCACTGTAATACAAGAGATTGTTCTAACTACACCACAGACAGAAGTTTAACAATTTGAAAAAGATTAACATGAAAATACTAAAAAATAAATTCCTCTTGCATTGTGCTGAAAATGTTAAGCAGGAAATGTTTGTTCTTCCCATCAAGGTTGGATGACTGTGTTTTGTCAAGTCTTCCTTTTGGTATTCTTCTCTTCCAGCAATTTTACAGGGCTCACTTAAGAAGTGTAATGAAGTGTCATGTAACAATAAATTAAAATAAATAAAATAAAATAAAATAAATAAACTAATAAGTAAGTAAGAGTATGGAAATAAAAAACTAGATAAATTTAGGTGGGGTACAGTTTGAAGGCTATCGGCAGCCACCAGGCCGATCCACAAAGCTGCTCTTCTCCATGTAAGATTTTTTCATTGACATAAAATACAATACTTTTGCATTTGTTGCAAATGAGAGGAATTGATGGTTCTGTAAACTCACAGAATTAATAGAAACCAGAATTAATGAGGTTCTTTGTGCATGATGGAAATGAAGCTGCTAAGGATTTTGCTATGGAGGTATATGTACTTACTAAATGTTTACATTGTTTTTTTTTTATGGTATGAACTGGTGTAGAATGAATGAATTTACAGTAGATTTTCAAAACCTTTTTTAATTTGGGCCAAAATATTATTTAAAACATGATATTATGGCCTTAACTGTGAGGAAGACTGCAAGCATTCTGAAGAATGTTTCCATTATCTTTGTTTAGCTGTTTGTTTATAAACTAAAAACAGGAGGAAAAGAATAAACACTTTTAGATATACAACCATGGGAAATGATCAAAGAGTGAAAGAACAAAGAAAATAGGGTAGATCATACTAACAAGTAGGTCTGGACACATAGCCAAAAGACATAAAGGAGCAGATGGAAGGAGCGACACACAGAGAAACAAAGCAAAGTGAAGACTTGTATGCAAATCCCTTGTGAATGTGTTTATATCTTGGACCTTTACAGAATGAACTTTGTAATTTCAGTTACACATCTTTTCCTCTCTTACCCTGTTACTGATAAAAGCAAGACATACAGTATCCACCCTTTCATAATTCTAATGTAAAGAAATACTGAAAATAGAAGGTTGGGAGCAGGGATATATCAAGAAAGCAGTCCAAGACAAATATTATCATGGAATTACCTGCTAGCCTTTGCATCTCCACTATGTATCCTCTTCCCAAGAAGTTGTAACAAACATTTGACAGCTTAGTTTAATATGTAAACACCAAAAATAGACAAGAAAAGCATGAAAATCCAGAATATTTCAAGAGGTATGGCTTACCTTGGTAGAAGCTTGCCAATTAGGGGATGAAATAAGAGCTCTTATTTTGGTTCTGCCTGTTGCTGCAACTGTTACGTGAACAGCAGAACTGTAAGCAATCTTACCAAGCATAAACCTGCATTTCTTAGTGGCTACAAGGTAAGCGACCCCCTCCCCAGCTGTTGCAGAGAAAGATATTTTTGGGCAAAATAGTCACCAAAGAGAATATTAAAAAACAAAAGTCTAGCGTATACAGTACTTCAAGGCATGTTGAAAGCAATTCCAAATTGCTTTCATATCCAGTTTTAATATATGCCAGAATTTTTAGTTCTTTTGCATTACCTGAGACAGTTACCCAGTCCCTAGGGTGGATGCTGAGCGCAGCAGAACATATTTGCCAGACAGTGTTACGGCCATCTGGGAGAACATAAAGCAGTGTTTCAAACATTCAAGAACCTGGGGAGACTGTAGGAAAAGCTGTCCAGTTAGGCAGGGCTAGGTAGCATCCTACAATGTATAGATGCTATACTTCCCCTTTGTGACTACTCTACTACAACAGGTGATGGCGTGGCACTGCAAGCTGGCATCTAGCTTCTGTGCACCTTCCCTTTCTGCAGAATTAGCACCTTGAGGAATTTGAAAGTTCAGCTTTAAAGCTATTGCAGCATCTAAGATCCACAGGGAAGCTCAGAGCATTTAGCTATCACAGTTAACCTGTTCTGAATCTACGAGACTGACTTAGGCTTTGCAAATAAACTACGAAAACTTCAATATCAAGAAAATGGTTAAAAGCTGCCATTCAAGATGTTAATCTGTTTTTTAATTTTTTATGACCTCTACAGCAGTGTTAGGCACTGCTTGACAGAGTTCTGGGCTTTGACTTATTTGGTCTATGATAAACATCTTTAATATGAAACTACATTTTTGTTTGTTATTAATCTCACTGTGCCAGACTAGAGTAGCAAGAGCTTCAGTTTGCAATTTCCTGCCTCCTGAAGATACTCTTCCTGCTTTTCAGGTTCATATTATTAACACAGAGTTCTTTATAGCTGAAATAAATGCAAACAAAAATTTCCTCTTGTCCTTTAATACTAGAATAGACCTTATTTCCCTCATAATATTATGCAAATATTGCCCCTAACGAGCTATTGAGAAGTATTGACATGTGAATGATCACAGAATCATAGAATGGTTTGGATTGGAAGGGACCTTAAAGTTCATCTAGTTCCAACCCCCCTGCCATGGGCAGGGACACCTTCCACTAGACCAGGTTGCTCAAAACCCTGTCCTACCTGGCCTTGAACACTTCTGAGGATGGGGCAACCTGTTCCAGTGCCTGACCACCCTCGTAGGGAAGAATTTCTTCCTTATATTTAATCTAAATTTATACTCTTTCAGTTTAAAGGCATTATGCCTTGTCCTATCACTACATGCCCTTGTAAAAAGTCTGTCCCCAGCTTTCTTGTAGGCCCCCTTTAGGTACTGGAAGGCTGCTGGAAGGTCTCCCCAGAGCCGCCTTCTCTCCAGGCTGAACAACCCCAACTCTCTCGCCTTTTCTTCATAGGAGAGGTATTCCAGCCCTCTGATCATCTTCATGGCCATCCTCTGGACTCGCTCCAACAAGTCCATGACCTTCTTATGTTGGAGGCCCCAGAGCTGGAAGCAGTACTCCAGGTGGGGTCTCACCAGAGTGGAGTAGAGGGGCAGAATCAAGTGCCCTCAACCTGCTGGCCACGCTTCTTTTGATGCAGCCCAGGACACAGTTGGCTTTCTGGGCTGCAAGTGCACGTTGCTGGCTTCTGTTGAGCTTCTCATCAGCCAACACCCCTGAGTCCTTCTCCTCAGCACTGATCTCAATCCATTCCCTGCCCAGCTTGTATTTATGCTTGGGATTGCCCCGACCCATGTGCAGGACCTTGCACTTGGCCTTGTTGAACTTCATTAGGTATCTGTGTGCACAGGCCCATATCTCAAGCCTGTCAAGGTCCCTCTGGATGGCATCGTTTCTCTCCAGCATGTCAGTCGAACCACACAACTTCATGTTGTCTGCAAACTTGCTGAGGGTGCACTCCATCCCACTGTCCATGTCGCTGACAAAGATGATAAAGCATTATTTTCAAGAAATGCTGCTCACATCATATCCTGTGACAAATTCATCAAGCATGGCCATGAAAACTAGTCAGGGAATTGTAAATATACAGTGGGTCACACCCAATGTAATAAATTTACCTGTTAAGAGTTTGTTTTCTTTTTAAAGGACGTTGTTCACTTGGCTTCATCCCTCTCTCTCTTTTTTTTTTTTAAATAAACTACAGCAAATTTGGGAAAATCTGAAAAACAAAAGAATTCTGAGTGTTTTAAAGAAGTAAATGAATAAGACCTTAAGGACTTTTTTTGCCCCCCAAATAGCTCAGTCATCTTTAATGTAATTTTGTATACCTCACAGCCTGCCTAGAATAAACAGTGCAGTAACAAAAGTGTATTGAAAAGCAGAATCTGGTCCAGCAAGTTCTCCTGTAGCGTAGGCAGGCTAAATGTTCATGGACGGCCAACCCCTGAGCTGTGTTGTTGCACAGAATGACCCGCTCCCTGGGGGCTCTGGAATGCTGGATTTAGACCATTAGCTAATTTGTGTAAAAGATAGACCATTCTCTTGAGCAAACAGCAAAACGGGTTGTTTCTTCATTGTGCAGTGCTTGGGGCCACATGTTGAACACTACTGACTTTTTTTCCTCTGAAGAGAGAATTATTACATTGCTTCCTCTGCTTTGATACGGCCCTCGAAGCAGTATGGGAACAGTTCTAGAGATACTTGTCTAACTTGACAGCAGCTCTGGGAATTAGAGGATTGAGTCACCTGAATTTTCCATATGGGGGCTCTCACTTAGCAAGAGTAAATTAAACATTTATTTCATTAATTTTGAATGACCAGTTTGAGCCAATAGCTTTCAAACTGTTACATAGTGCTGTCTAGGTTCAAAGCATAGCTTCTAACCTTAGGCACACGTATCCTGTATTTAAAACATGCAGGCTCAAATTGCAGAAGTCAGGAACCCCCAAAATGAGAAATGCAGTGTTAATGGCTACCAGTGAAAAAGGCAAGTATAAGTCATTTACCATTGCATTTCAAAAATATTCTATGACAAAGACATGAATAAGTCATATTGCTCCAGGGAAAAAGTTAAGTGCTTTAAATCTCATTTCTCTTCCTTCAACTCCTACTTTCCAGTTGCTGAAACAAATGAGATGGGGTTCTTGGAAAACAGATCCTTTTAGTAAACAACTTGAATCCGTTCCCTTTTATTGCATGGTCTTAATTCATCCCCAGATGATCATATTTTTTATTATTATTATAAGCATGTAGGAGCTCTACTTAGAGACAAAAATTTTACTGTGTCAGACACTAAGCAAAGCGAGAAAAAGACGATCCACATGACAGATGACTTACAATCTAAGCCTAAGACACAAAACAACTGGCTACAGTGCCAGGGGGTTTCAAGGAAACTGCACGGGTCAGCGAGATAAGCCCTAATCTCAGTTCACCAGCCGCTCAGCTGTTGTTAAATTTTTGGTGGGCACCATTGCAAAGAACATTTGAGAAAAGATTTGAAGGCAAAGTTATTCCAGTATTTGCATGTTTGTGTGAATTTCTTCATGGTGTGGAGTCAATGTGGAGGCAGGCATGGAATAATGAATTAACACCACAGGCTAGTACTGTGGCTGAAGAAAAGTTCATCCTCATAGCAGCATCAACAAGACCAGCTGACATGAATGTAATCTACTATTTGGCTATACCTGCTCATCGACAACCATTCATTGGAGGTACAGTCTAGAAAAAAAATTAAATATGTTTTTTATATCATGGTGAAATAGAAGTCACATGTACTTCAGCACCCTTTAAGCAGTAAAGAAAAGAACGCAAACAAGAAACTCAGCTCACCTTGGATTCCTACCACAATGCCACTGCTTAGCCTGGAGGATGAAAACCCTGACTTTACTCACATATTATTTACATAACATTACATAACAAAAATGAGCTGGAGCAAGATTGTGACAGAATAAAAAAAAAATACAATCTAGGCATTCAGCAGTCATGTATACATCACTACCTTGGATGTCCACTCATGGGGACAAACCGCCAGTCCTCCTTAGCTTGGTCAGTCTCAAAACACCTCTAGTTACTGAGGTGGACGATCCCAGTCAGCTGCAGGGCTCAGCAGCTGACTTCCTTGACTATGGGAAATGTCAGGCAACCTTAATAATAGGTTTTGCCAACTGTCTCTTCTGTAATTACATTATTAATATTATAAGCATCATAAAGCGGAGGATGAAAGCGTTGATTAGGACTAGCATTTATCTAGGACTCCCATTAATCTGCATATACATGAAATTTTCTTATCTGAAAGATGTCTGCCTTCATTAGGGCTGAAATGGGTAGCTATGTTGTTTTCCCTGAAATGTATGCCAGTGAAAGGACTAGATTTTAGCTTTGTGGCAGAGTGATCACAGCAGCAGTTTGTGATGCCATTTTTTCACAAAAATATAGAAAGGGCCAGAACATGCCCTCCTACAGTAATACCCACCTACAGAGACTAAGGAAAATGAAATCGGTGAGGAATTTCTCCCATATTACTTCTCCCACAGAATGTTGCCCTTACTGTTCCATGAGGAGAATGAGGTTGCCCCTCTGCAAGGAAGGTTTTGAGGAACTGTCCCAGACTTAAGCCCCAGGAATGCACGCAGAGCCCAAGCAACCACCATGCGTTGAGACCGGGCACATGGAGCCCATATGCTCCTGTCAGATCTGATGCTTGCTCGAGGCAGCTCTATCGGAGCCATACAATCAGGAACTCCCTGTGTTTGTGACGACCATATCTGATCCCTTCCTTCCTGGATATAAATAGTTTCATTCTGAAGAACAGCCAGTGAGATATTTATCATAATTTCATGTTGCTATTTTTAAAAAACAGATACACAGTTTTGTCATGCACAACTTCCAACAGGAAATATTTTCAGTTTGTGGCAACATAACTCTTACTGGCCAATACAGCATTCATACCCCATTTAGCATGTGTTTTGTGATGGTTATCCAATTTAATATGGACCATTTAAAAACAACAGTTTGATAATGATGAAGGACTAGAAGCATTTTGATGATTTTCTTTCTCATTATTTCATTGATTATCAATAATTGACTAGTGAATTTAGAGAACGTTTCAACTGGTAACGCTACTTTTTAGCCTGTGGACAGATTTGTTTCTGTTAATATTTAGTATCTTTTATGAAGGAAGCATTCTATCAGAACAATTGAGCTTACCTTTTTGCTTTAGTTATATTGATGGTACATATTAGTTGATTCATGAACATTACATCTTCAATTATTGACATTTCCTGAACATATAAATACAGAGTTACATTCTTCAGCACTGTAAATTTATTTTGTCCAACTTCCCAGAGAGAGTTAAAGGGTAAGAATCTTATCCTTCTGTGTGTATTTTCAATAGTTTTCATTATATTTTTTCCATAATCAGAAGCGTTGGTAGGTTGCTGGAAGATGGAAGGAGTTCTAACCTCCCCATGGGGTGACAGAAGCTATTCACATATATCAAGAGGGGAACATCCTGTGTGGCAGCAGAGCTACCTGCAAAGCGCTATATGAGGTTTCACAGTACTGTTGAAACGCACAAGTGACAGCCCACTCAGCTACAGAAGTGCACTGGCTTTAATCTCTCCTCTTAAGCATCCTTTCCCATTCACTTCCTAACTTCCCAATAATATACTAATATCCTTCTGGCAATGTTTAAAATTAGTCATTATTACTGGTGAATGATGAATGGTTCCAAGTGTGGCCTATTGCTTGCCCCAAATTTTGGGATAGGCCATCATCTGCTTTGCATTTCCATAAAGTTAGCACTGATGATAAATCACAGAATCACAAAATCATTAAGGTTGGAAAAAATCTTTAAGATCATCAAGTCCAACTTGATGACCATGACCACCATGACCACTAAACCATGTCCCAACATGCCACGTCTACAGGTTTATTGAACACCTCTAGTGATGGTGACTCCACCATCTCCCTGGGCAGCCTGTTCCAATGCTTGACCACTCTCTCCGTAAAGAAATTTTTCCTAGTATCCAGTCTAAACCTCCCCTGGCGCAACTTGAGGCCATTTCCTCTCGTCCTATCGCTGGTTACTTGGGAGAAGAGGCCAACACCCTCATCGCTACAACCGCCTTTCAGGTAGTTGTAGAGAGCGATATGGTCTCCCCTCAGCCTCCTCTTCTTCAGACTGAACAACCCCAGTTCCCTCAGCTGCTCCTCATAAGACTTGTTCTCCAGACCCCTCACCAGCTTCGTTGCCCTTCTCTGGACACACTCCAGCACCTCAATGTCCTTCTTGCAGTGAGGGGCCCAAAACTGAACACAGGATTCGAGGTGTGGCCTCACCAGTGCCAAGTACAGGGGCACAATCACTTCCCAAATGGAAGAACCAAATCCAGATCCTCAACCTAACTCAGCCAAGTGGTCTATCAGTAGCTAAAAGCTGAGAGTGAGGCAGTGGGAGTACATGCTGCTTTGGAGTCAAGTCTAGTTTTTTATTTTAAGCCATAAGAAACAGCCATGTTTGATTATATTGCCATTCTTAAGAAAGGCATCTTGTCCTTCACTAGGAGATAATGTGACATGTTGTTAAGTGCCTATAATTGGTGTGGTTTTGTTAAAATATACAGTGTAAGTCATTCTTTTGAGTAAACAGTAAATGAAATTCCTATTTTACAAAACCTCATCTTTCTTCCAGCTTAGAACTTTCAAAAATAAACATGATTGCTTAACAATAAGTTACAAAGAACAAAATACACATTCCTGCTCACCCACGCTTTCCTAGTGCGACAAGTTTAAGATGGACAAGAAATATAGCCTAGAATCACTGTGAACTCTTCAAAGCCATTCGCTGACAAATTTATGAAAGGAACTTCATGTACGTGAAAATTTGGCTTTTAATAGTTTATTTGAAATGTTTTACTTCATCCTCTGCTGCTATCAGATACTATGATGTCACAACAGCTGCTGGTGGTAATGATTGATACCATACAGAAAAAGCTGTGTTCTGAAGCAAAGGTTAAGCAGTAGGCAAGAAAAACAATTTTTCTTTTTATGCAGATAATTGCAGTATAATGTGCTGATATAATTTCCGCCTAGGCATTGACTCACATGCTAGTGTATTGCTTTCATTCTAACATTACACACATAATAGCAATCAAAACACATTTTTCTACTTTAATTGTAGATTTACTATAGTATTACAGAATTATTTACACATAAACACACACAGCAAGCTACATCTGGTATCTGTGTAGCATGAAGTCTATATTATTATGGGCTTCCACTATAAAAATCGGTTTTGGTAACAAAAAATGAGTACACAAAATGTTATGCAGAAGCCAAAGCCAAGCTGTTTACAAATACAATAGCTCAAGCTTTTAAGTAAAGCGCAACAGCTCTTTAATAACTAGTCCAGAAGCCATCCCACCCTGAAGTTACATTTACCAAGCTGTCTTCAGCTGCCAATTATTTAACTTTGTTTTGGCTATGCAAGGAAAGAAGTACTCTAAACATATGAAACAGTATTTTTTATGCTTTTGTATGACATTTACCGAAATCTTAGTAGTTAATCAAAAATACAAAGAACAAAAGATCAAGTTCATGCTTTTATACTCAAAGTTTAATTAAGAATTTTATTTCAAAAAGTTGAAAGTATACAGATGAAATTCAAAAAGTGTGAATTATACAGATGAGAGCTATATATAACAACTTTTCTAAGAAGCTACATACTTGTATTAGTCGAATATTTCCTTCTGAATAGTTGGCGGTGTCAATTTCTTCTGAGAATTTAGGGGGGTGCTTCTTGGAGATGTAGGGATAGAGAAAAAGAAAAGGAGGAAAGAGGCAATATCTGAAAAACAGTTCTTACTCATTTGCAATGTAGATAACTTTGTGCTTCTCAATTACTTCTATGTCATGTTCCAGTTGTTTCATCTGTGATTCCAGCTTTTCTTTATGTAACTTCTTGGGTATGGTGTCTATTTCTACCGAAAGACCCTGAAATTCACGATACACTTCCTCCCAGTTCTTTTTCAGCCCCTAGTGCCATTACATGAAAAGGACATATATAAAAGAAAGTACTTCATTAACAATAATATGCACATCAACTACTTGGGATTTTTAGAATCACAGAATCATTAAGGTTGGAAAAGATCTCTAAGATCATCAAGTCCAACCATCAACCCAACACCACCATGCCCACTGAACCACGTCCTGAAGTGCCACATCTACATGTTTTTTGAACACCTCTGGTGATGGTGAACTCCACCACCTCCCTGGGCAGCCTGTTCCAATGCTTGACCACTCTCTCAGTAAAGAAATTCTTCCTAATATCCAGTCTAAATCTCCCCTGGTGCAACTTGAGGCCATTTCCTCTCGTCCTATCACTAGTTACTTGGGAGAAGAGACCAACACCCACCTGACCACAACTCCCTTTCGGTTAACCACTCTATCAGAGAGTCCTAACCCCCTACCAGAGAGTGATAACGTCTCCCCTCAGCCTCCTCTTCTCCAGACTGAACAACCCCAGTTCCCTCAGCTGCTCCTCATAAGACTTGTGCTCCAGACCCCTCACCAGCTTCGTTGCCCTTCTCTGGATGCACTCCAGCACCTCAATGTCCTTGTAGTGAGGGGCCCAAAACTGAACACAGGATTCAAGGTGCGGCCTCAGCAGTGCCGAGTACAGGGGCACGATCACTTCCCTACTCCTGTTGGCCACACTATTTCTGATACAGGCCAGGATGCTGTTGGCTTTCTTGGCCACCTGGGCACACTGCTCATGTTCTGCTGGCAAATTAATTGTTGCTATTGCATTTGATAAGTTTCACTGTGTTTAATCATCTTAATTGGACCAAATTAATTAAATGCTTAAAAGTCAAAGTAGTTGCAACAGAATTAATTTTGACTCATTCTGATGCAATATAAGGAATGGTCTTTAAACAACTCTGTGCCTTGGAGAGAAAAAATTACAATCTTTAAGAGGCAAGAAAACAATAATTAAACTAACCAATAAAGGACAAGTTACAAAAATGCTAAACTGAAAAAAGATATTTCAATGTGACTAACAGTCAACTCTGTAGCCTACCAGGAACTGAAGGAAGCCTGTACAGTTCATTTTAAGTCCTCAGTATCATCAAGAAAAACTGCACAAGGTAAATGAAGAGTGACTCTTCCCTATTCTATAAAAGAGAATTTCTATGCTTTCAGTGATCTAGAGGTAGGCAACTTTAACTCCTCCATTGTACGTAATGCTAATATGCTCGCTGAGGAACTACTAGGATTCATAAAAGCTGCCACAAAACTCATATCACTCAAATGTCTTCTTTTCTCCAAAATGCAACAGGAATTATCTTACAATCTGCACTACAGAAACCACTTCCCCATAAACAGCAACCTGGCTACCACAGATATCATTACGTCACACACAGTGGTGCTACCTATCTTAACTAATCACAAGAGTACCAATACTTGTACTCCAGGCAAAATTCAGCAGCAGTTTCAATTAATCTCGCCATTGCCTTCATTCTCCATAATTGAGACTTTGCTCAGACCATGGACACCAAACTGATTCCACAGTATTTTAACTTCCATGAACTACTTTGAAAAAATTCCAAATAATTGCATTCCTTTCCTAATCTACATTTACAATAACATCTATAGGCAACATATATCAGTTGGACTAAAAAAACCTAGCTGTCACAGACCCTATCAACAATAATTTCAATACCTGCTACCTCTCTTGAATGCTGCTGTGCAAAGTATTACCTTACTAGATAACGTGAACTGTATCTTCCATACATAAAAGCCCAAGACTAAAACCCTGCCTAAAAAAACCCATGCAATCATCTGAAATGTATTCATAAACCTATTAATTCAACATCAGAGACACTTTTATCCACCAATATATGCTGAATGGAACCAGACTGTGGTAGAAAAATGAAATATAAAACTTGTCTATACAATCTCACAATTACTGCAACAATTGCTCTTACTTTCTCTCCTCAAGAGGATAATCAAATTCTACACATCCTATACATGCATGTATGAGGGTTTAGTAGAGTTTATTCAGTGCATCAAATGTCCTCATGAAGACTGTATGGGTGAACTTAATAATCACACCTACTACAAGGAACTCATACCGCAATCAGTAAATAATACAATATGGCTATCAGTGAGAAAATACGTTTCCAAATGTTTTTGGCTCTCAGTTCTGTTTCCTTAAAGATCACAAAGTATTTTTGAAAATGAAGAACTGAAGTTACTCTCTTGGGAACTAAAGTTTTCAGCTCTCCTACATGACTAAAACTGGATTCAACTGACACACTGATTTTATGGCACATTGTGATTTACAACCTCATGTCTTTCTTCTCCACTATTATTAAGCACCTTTTCTCCCAGATTGGCTAATTGATTAATATACTAAAGTTAAATTTAGAGGAATTATTCTTAATACCTGTTTAGCTTTGAAGATTGTTGCTTCTATTTCAGAACTCAAGGACTCTTGTGCTTAAAAACTTGTCTGATTTTGTCCACTGTATGAATTGATTTAACAGAAAAAAAAAAGACCTCTCCCTGCCATTATTGACTAGGAAAAACATACTTTTTCGTATGAACTAATATTTTACTGATTTAAAGCAGTGTATTTATTGCACAGCAATTCATGCTTTTTGCACATTTGTATTAAGCATCTAAGTGTTGTCCATAAAGATTATTCTAACAATCTTCATATACAAGTATCTACATAAATTTAAAAACTATACCTCAACATGTGAAACAGAGCAACAAGGCTATTTATTTACTGTCTCGTAAAGGTACTTGTCTTTGCAACCCAAGACTGTAAAGTACTTAAATAAAGCTCCCAGTCTACCAGGCATTAGGTATAGTTTACAAATATACAGTCATGAAAATAAATACTGTATTTCCAAAACTTTAATCGAAGAGTCATTCATATTCTTTTAAATAATTCTTCTTTGTGTACATTAGTAAAAAACTAGTTTGGAAATCACTGAAAACAGTGAATTCTAAAACACATTAGAGCATGCATTCATGCCAATTTACTCTATCCCTACCGAGTGGAGAGATCAAAAGCATATCGTGACTCCCTCCATAAAAATCTCCCTCACAGCTCCTCCAACAGCAATGTAATATGCTGACCACTATTGCTATGGCTAGATCACAAACTGAATATCTAACTCTATATAAGGAGTTCCAATACATGCTGGAGTGAGAAATATGTACTGCATCTATCAACATTCTCTTTTATTCTTATAAAATCCCAAGCAAAGTAAGCATAATAGAGAGTTCAAAATGTTAGCACAAATTTTTTCCCTTTATTTTTTTAAGTTTATGAGGCTTGATTTTGTTCTCAGACATCTACTGCCACGTATTCTTTCAAATCAGATAGTGCACATGTGTTCACTAGCAATGTCAATTATTTTAAAAGACAGGAATTCCCATATGTCTACAGCTGAGCACTGGGTAGAAGCCATATACCCTGGGGACACTAATTCCTCCTGACAATATAACTGTGTAAGTAATATGGCCCATGAAAGAGCAAACTTTTTTGAAAAGTTTTGAAGAAAATACTGAGTTAATAAAAACAATCTCAAAACTTCTTAATTAAAAAATATTTCAGTGCACTCTTGTATTTTAAAAATATAGAATATAACTTAAATCAAATCAACTGTGAGCAGCCTTTTTGCACATGTATTTTTGCTGCACAGTTAACTTGTTTGACGGTCAGCTTGTCCCATGCCTTTCTTACCACAAAAACATATTAATCTTCACCCTTTTTGTTATGTTCTTTGTATTACTGTCAATGCAATACCCTTACCTCTCTCCCATACTACTTTCTCGCTTCTGCTGCTTGCTGTATAAGCAAGAGACACTATCGTGCTAGCTATTTTGGATCTTGATGATTAACCAGTTAATCTTTGCAAGTGAGTTAGACACTGTGTTTTCTCTCTAGATATTCTACTGGCTTTTTTGTGGGAATTCAGCATCTTGGAGATGTCCATCCATCTGCTAACTTTTTTCAGGTGGCTGCTAAAATCAAGTTATTAAGGGACAAACTGATAAGCAAATACCACAGTAATGTAAACCTCATTTTCATAGGAAAATTGGATAAAATGTGGTCATGAGAAATTCCAATTCAAGGATGGGATATACTTTTAAAATGACTCTTTTCTGCTCTACTTCTTGTATGGTATTATTTCTCTTCAGAAAATCTTATGCAATAAAAACTGTATGAAAGACAGTATCCAAAACAGCTTGACAAAATATGATTTTTCCAGTCATAGTTCTATGAATATATCGCAATTTAAAGCATGACCTTTTGCTTTAGTCAGTGAGGCCACAAAGTGAAGATAGAAACTGCCAATAAAAGAGGCAATATTATGCATCAGGAGAAAAAAAAAAGCAATCTGTGTTTTTCCTTCTCTCACAAGTAGAGAGTCAGAACTGTAAATCCATATGGGTGCTTTTCTGCATTCCTTTGAAATTTCACTGAAATCCCAAGTCATTATGGGGGACAGGAATCTAACAGAATTGAAGTACTTGTAAAACTGGACTAAAACTGTAGCTGGAGCAGCTCCCTTCAGTTTACAACTGTTGTACAGCTCCATCTAGTGAAAAAGTAGCTAACTCATTTGCCTCGCATAAAAATCTAGTATACTTTTATTATTTATATGGACTTACATTACCTTATTTAATCTTTTGTACATATTACTAATGACACGAAATCAAAATACGCACCTGCAGAAGACTTCTCCTTTCTTCATCAGATAGCTGTTTCATGGCTCTTTTCTTGAGATGCTCCAAGATACTGGCCTCATATTCTTTCTGAGCTCTCTTCATTTCTTCATTTCTCTGTGCTACATATTTTGGTGTAACACCATAATCCTATAAGAGTAAATGGAAGAAGTTTCTTATATGTGCTTTTAAGAAGGAAACAAAAACATACCTGTCATCCATAGTATATTACATTTGCAACAACAGCTTGACATGGAATTTTGTGCCACCGAGCAATAAAATCTTAAATCACTGTGTCCTTAGAAGTATCAAATGTGATTGCCTTTGTAGCCTGAGCAAAATGTGTAAACAATTTCTTTCAATTTCTTTTTGCAACCTTGGAAGACAACAGAATCCAGAAACCAAAACATCTATTTATAAGAACTGATGGTTGAGTGAGCAGTTTGAAACCTGTTAATGACAGCAAGCCAATTTACTTTTTATATGGTGTCAAATTCTACATTCTGAAACACATTCCTTAGACACTTTCTTTGAAATGTCTTCCTGTATCCTGATTTTTGCTGAACATTGCATGCCACAGAAGAGAGTGAATAGTGTTAACACATACATGAAAACCAGACTAGTTAGGAATCATAAACTATCCCACACAGAATGTGGCAGAATTGTGTTTCTGAGAGGAAAAATAAGTTCTGAATATCAGACGTACTTGGGAGAACACATCTATTTTGCCTTATCCTTTGTAAAATGAAGCCTATCTAGCTCTGCCAGAAAGTACCAGAGTCTACTTTCTTTCTACCAAACACTAAGTGATTCACAAATCTTCTAGTGTTGGGTAGCACTATGACCAGCATTGTTTATATACATATGTTTAGCCATGCAAAGGTACTGCAAGAGCTGCAGGTTCACTTGTTTGCATGTTCTCTGTCATGAGTTATGTCATATGTCATGTCTCTTTTTGCATAATGGTCTGTCATGAGTTACCTGTTTAGATAAGCCAGACTCCTGATACATCTTGTTTTCCTGAGTAGTGGAATGGACTGTTCTTGTGTGAGGAGGTTGTCCCTAAAGGCATGCCAGTTCTCTCAAGCTCTTTTGCTTTTCAGAGCTGTCTCCCACAGGATCCTACCTACTAGTTCCTTGGATAGGCTGATGTTTGCTCTCCTGACGTACAGGGTCTGTACACTACCACCTGCCTCCTCGAGAGTAGGGGATCTTGAACTACTTCATGGCCTGTGCAACCAAGGCTACTATTGATTATCACACCTCTGACCAGTTCTTTCTCATTTGTAAGTAGCAGAACAAGAAGAGCATGACCACTGGCTGGCTCATCTACCATCTGTGTTAAGAAGCTGTTGCTGACATGCTCCAGAAACCTTTCTGGATTGCTTTCATCCTACTGTGTTGTCCTTTCAGCAGATATCATGGAGGATGAAGTCTTCCGTAAGAAGGTGCACTGTGATCTGAAGATTTCCTCAAGTTGCTTAAAGAGATTTCATCCAGTTCCTCACATAATTAAATGGTCCATAATAAACACACTTTTGACACTTACTGGCCTCTCCTCTGATCCTGACCCACAAGCTCAACCAGCCTGTTGCCAATTGCATAGAAGACCTCCATGTATTTGAACAGCTCCTTCATCCAAAGGGCAACATCTCCTCTTCTTTCCTGCCTGTCTTTCCTAAAGAGCCAGCATTCATTCATCACAGAACTCCATTTGCCTCCCCATTAGATACTCTCTGGATTCCCAATGCAACACATATGCTTTAGCAGCATTATTCTGCCAATTTTTTGCTGACAGCTTAAGCAAGTGAATACATAGCAAAGGCAAGGCACAACTCTAGTGCCAGTGATTTTTCCTTGATGAATTTCAAAGGTCTACTACAAACATCAGTGCTATCTAAACAGCTCAAAAAGAATCATAAACATTTCATAGAAGAATGCAATAGAGAACCTAAAATAGGCATTGCTACTAGTATTTCCACTATAATTTAATAAAACTTACCTTTTTTTTAATATATTTTGGAACAAGTCCTGAAGTTTCAAGCAGATATTTATCTCCCTGTCTTCTATCAACATAAACAGGTTGAGGCTTTTTAGGCAATCCTGTGATAGCAGCCACTGCATTTGTATTTATAAAATTCTTTTTACTCTGAATTCCCATAACTGGGTGATCTGTCCTCCGTGGCACTGATAATGCGGGCAATTTCTTACTATCCTGTTCTTTTTTTCCTGTGAATTGAGCATGTAAACATTCTCAGCAATAACCATGAAGAGCTTTACAATTTAATGTTATTACAATTTTCAAAAGGGAAAAATTATATATAAAATTACATGAAAATAGAAACCAACTGTATCTACAATGAAAGAATTCACTGGGGATGTACTATGATGAAAATGAGTATGCTTGCTTGGCATAACTATGTTGGTTTAGATGGGTTTTCATTAAAATATGCCACTCATTTCCTCTTAACTGCAGTAGTATAGGACTTTTTTCAAATGTAATTAAAACTACTTCTACTAGAGATGCTCCTTGTCAGGGCCCTTAGGCATTAATGGCCCTGCCCAGACTCACTTGGGGCATCCACCCCACACCCTTGGGCTCAGGAACCCCATTTCAGTTCATCCCTGTGCTGTCAGTGCCTGGCTGAGCTGTCTCAGCCATGCGTGTCCCTAGTCCTATTCCTGAAGAGTTATGTGGAATCAGTGGATGGACCTGACTCGTTACCCCATCTTGCCTGATGGTCACTAGGCCATTGATAGGACATATTTTCATCACCACCCCACTCTACTTGCTTGCCTCTGGTGTGGTGGGACCGCATGCTGTTGGTGAGGTCTTTGCCCAGCCTGCATTACAGTCGTCCTCAATTTCTGGCTCACCTCCCCTTAGAGAAAAGCCCTGCTCTTATTGGTCCCTAACACTCATAAACAACTTCAATCCTTCCTCCAGAGAATATTTTATTGGGTTTGCATGGCAAGGTTTTTGTTGCAGGAAAGCTGCAGGGGTGGCTTCTGTGAGAAGCTGCTAGAAGTCTCCCCTGTGTCCCGTAGAGCCAATGCCAGCTGGCTCCAAAGACAAACCCACCACTGGCAAAGGCCAAACCAGTGAGCAACGGTGGTAGCACCTCTGGGATAACATATTAAGAAGGAGGAAAAAAACTGGCAACAGAAATTGCAGCCGGAGAGAGGAGTGAGAATATGTGAAAGAACTCTGCAGACCCCCAGGCCAGTGCAGAAGGAGGGGCAGGAGGTGCTCCAGGTGCTGCAGCAGAGATTCCTCTGCAGCCCCTGGTGAAGACCATGGTGAGGCAGGCTGTCCCCTTGCAGTCCATGGAGCTCCACAGTGGAGCAGATCTCCACCTGCAGCCCATGGAGGAACCTACACCAGAGTAGGTTGATGCCCGAAGGAGAATGTGACCCTGTGGGAAGCCTGTGCTGGAGCAAGCTCCTGGCAGGACCTGTGGACCCATAGAGAGAGGAGCCCAGGCTGGAGCAGGTTTGCTGGCAGGACTTGTGACCCCATGGGGGACCCATGCTGGAGCAGTCTGTCCCTGAAGGACGGCACCCCACAGAAGGGACCCAGGCTGGAGCAGTTTGTGAAGAACTGCAGCCCATGGAAAGGACCCACATTGGAGAAGTTCGTGGAGGACTGTCTCCTGTGGGAGGGACCCCACGCTGGAGCAGGGGCAGAGTGTGAGGAGTCCTCCCCCTGAGGAGGAGGGAGTGGCTCAGACAAGTATCATGAACTGACCACAACCTCATTCCCTGTCCCCTTGTGCCACTCGGGGGGAGGAGGTAGAGAAAATCAGGAGTGAAGCTGAGCCCAGGAAGAAGGGAGGGGTGGGGGGAAGGTGTTTTAAGATTTGGTTTAGTTCTTATTACCCTACTCTGATTTGACTGGCAATAAATTAAACAAATTTCCCCAAGTTGAGTCTGTTTTGCCCATGATGGTAATTGGTGTATGATCTCTCCCTGTCCTGATCTTGACCCAAGAGCTTTTCATTACATTTTCTCTCCTCTGTCCAGCTGAGAAGGGGAGTGAAAGAGAAGCTTTGGTATGCACCTAGCATCCAGCCAGGCTCAACCCACCACCAATATAGAAACTCTTCCTTTTTAGTGGAACCTTTTCTCCAAGGCACCAACAGAAAGTCAGCAGTCTCTTGAGTAGTCTCACTTCAGGTGACTGATGAAAAACAATTAATTTCCCACCATATTTCCCAATAGATATAACTTTAACTGACAGTCATTATCAGAGATAATGATTTGATTCAGGTTGTCTGAGTTCATATTCTTCTTTGGCAGAAAATAAGTGTAATGTCACAAGTGACAGAGCTCATTCCTACAACAGCTGGTTTCCTGATAATGACCACAGGAACCAGTGCTTGCCTGGGTTTTGTTTTTACAACCTGATAGCTTGCCAGAACTTAGTACTGTACGGCGCATAGACTTAAATTTCTATTTCTTTTAGGATGTCTTTTTGGAAACAAGATCTCTGAAGCTTCTCAGTGAGCACTGGCTCACCTTTATCTGCAGTACACTGGTCCACACTTGCTGTTTTGGGAGCCCCACTTCTTCTGGACTCAGGGACCAAGCTTGGTTAAAATGAATGCCAGAGTCCAATAACACAACAGGATTCAGACAAAGGTTAGGAAACACACCTTTTGTAAGGAAGTGGTGAGTAATCAGACTCTAAAAGAATTACACTATCCCAGGCTTTAGGGAAAAAACCCACAATCTTTCTGTTCTGCCCTTGCAATCTATTTTTAACTAGTTGGATCAAACACAGTTTGAAGACAGCACAGATACCACAAACACAACGCCATAATCCCATTTAGTCAACTGATAACTGTTTAAATTCCAAGCAATGAAAGTGCCATGCTTTAAAAGAAGTGATTAAGCAGTGTAACTTCTCTGAGGTAGGTATGAAATTCCATCCAACAAAGGTACCAGAACTTTCTGAGTTAATGATACAGCTCCTTCTCAACATCTGTTAGGACCTAATAACAGCAATGAAATTACTAGTCTGGATTGAAGCTATGATGTGTCATATTCATTTTGAGGCTCTGGTACATTGACTCCACATGCAAACACCAAAGCACATATTGCTATGATGAAACCCTGATTCAACAAGTTGAAATATTGTGAGTCGCTCACCTGAGAAAAATGAGTCAGAGTGCTGCATCTCAATATATAGCAGATTTGAAGTAGGTAACACTAATTTTATAATACAAGTACTTAGACGGGATCTTACGGATTGCTCCAAATTATTGGTAAATTAACCATCTTTCCTATGCTCATCTAAAACACTAATGTGGCAATTTAACAAGGTCTTGAGCTTGGAAGCATTCACGCTCAGATGTATTATTACATTCCAGTATACTGAACGCTGTTCAGATATCCTGGAAAAGTGAAGGCTTTATTCAGAAAGGACCACGGATGCCTACAGAACCTCGGGGACCAAAGCTTGCTTTAAGGTTCTAATAATCCATATTGCCTGATGCATTAAGCCTCCAAAGCCTCCTGGGACAGCCTGCATTTTCAGTGCTAAAGCCATTTGTGTGTGCCATGCAAATTCAGGTGCTGTACTCCTACATTCTCTTAGACAGCTTTTTTTTTTTTTAATACTGTACGTTAAGCTCTTCTGTTTTCCAGGCTAAAAACAATTTCAAGCTGAAATTTTATAACTCAATTACAAATTCTGGCAGCAATGTACCTAGAACCGCAGCAGCACTAAGAAGGTCACTCCACCCTTGCAGAACTGGCCAGAGTTCTGAGGCTGAACGTTAGAACTGTCAAATCTTTATACCCAGAATTATGGTTTGTGCCCAAAGATAGGATGCGTTTTGCAAAAATATATTCCAATTTTCTTATTTCTGTGACATGCAGCTCTCAAAAAAATTCTATGGTTTGTACACTGCCAGCCAATTTAATGCTATGGGATTAAGAGCTGACAATGAGTGCTGAAGAGTAAAAGCTGTATGTTGCTTATAACATCAAGAAAGGCATGCAAACTTTTCCCATATCTCTTCAAGCATTAAAAATAATTAGTTCACTTTTAATACCCCCATCCATATTATTTAATATTAATGATCAACTGCAGAAGAGAATGATGTACAAATTTAAACTATATGATTACAAATTGAAATATCAGCAGGACAGAACATACCATCAACACAACTTCAACATCTGAATAGCTGCAGCCAAAAAGATATAATTTTTATTTATATTTCAGCTGGTTTTGTACCACACGACAGTAAATATTTACTGTATTTTCTAATCACATGTACAATCTCCGTGTTGCTTATTTTGGTATTTTACACAATAAATAAGAAACATTCTTGTAAAACAGAGAAATAATTTTGGTATCATAGATACTATAAAAGGAACAATGGAAACTGCCCCAGCATACAAAAATAATTTTAATTTTTTTTAAATTTGATTCCCCATAACTAACTGTTACTTTCAACATTAATATTATCAAAAAATACATTACATTTCATATATTTCATGTCTACACTTACTTGCTGGTAGCTTGGGTTCCTTTGAATGTTTCTGCAGAAAATTTTTTGGAGATGGCACCGTAACTTTTGCTGGTCCCATAGTTTTCCACTGAGCTTTATTTTTCTCTGCTTCACATTTCACAGATGGTCTAAAAGTGGATATATACCTTAGACATTTTAAAAAAAGCCATAAAGAAGTTAAAGGTTAGAAAATTATTAAAAATATTTCTTCAAAGAATATACATTTTTGCAGTAGTTCATGCAAAATGCCTAAGCTATTTTGTTTTGACCTCTCTCCCAAATAAAGGCCATCATTCATACAACCTCCATACTAAGGCTAAGCCCAGCACTGCACTGACAAGTGGTTTTTCTGATTCTGAAGCTAGCATGCTGCTGCTTTATTCTCTTGTGTCTCTAAGGTCAGTATTATCACACTTTGGGAAATGGTTCCTGTATGCACTGGTCATATAAATACCGAACATAAACATTTTGAAACTCAAGAAAACCTAAATTTTGGAAATAAACTGCTTTGAGTATTGCTTGCATGAATTCATTATTTTTATGAGGTTGTGCGTTACGTACTTTGGTCTTTACTTTTTAATTAACTCAATTTTGAAAAAATTTTTAATGTGGCTCTTTGTTTAAAAATGTATCCAAAATATGCAGCTGCTGTGCTAGAAAAATAGTAATCATGAGCCTACTTTGCCAGATTTTCTGTATTTGAAAGTTTGTAGTATGAGAAAGATGCAAATACCAATGTATATCGGCTATTTCAGAAGCTGCAGTTGCAGTACATTGTAAGGCCTTACACAGCAATCAAACGTATCTAAGGAAAAGCTTGGCTGGCTTCAAAAAAGATGAGAACATTCACTGCTTCATTCTATGGGATGAAATATTTTGTAGAGGTATGTAAAACCTCATGCTTCAGAAAACATGTCAAACATAGTCGAGAGTTGGACAGAATGTCCTTGATCATCCGTTTATCTTATTACTACATCATTGTCTCAATGTTCCTGTTGAACCATCTGTTACAGACTATTATAAGAGATTAGATGAGATGGATGACTGCTCTGAAACGGCATAGCAAACCGTGTATTTCTTATATTAGACAGATCTGAACTACGACCCCGAACTATTGTAATAAGTGGTAGTTTTGGCACTGACTGAAACTGCTAATGTGAAAATCAGTAAGGGCTCAGACATGAAAAGCTCTATGCACACACTGCTGTTTTGGCGTAATGTTGCATATGGCACCATAACTTCTGCTTTAATCAAAAGTATGCAAATATGTTCTCCAAAAGAAGCCAAATGCTGATCATTAGCTGATTAGCAGCATCTTGCCTCTATCTGAAGGCTGAGCTGTCACAAATGTTTTCCTGAGGGAGCAGAACTTCCTGCTCCTGAAGCTAAGGCAACCTTATTGTACCTTTTAAAATCTGTACCTTTTGCAAACACATCATATTAATTTATGGTAGACAAAAGCTGATGAGCAGTTGCGCTCTTCTTTCACAGAAAAAATCCTAAGTGTTTACAAAAAAAAAACTATACCATGTTTTCAGGTAAGGAAAAAACCCCAAAAACTATTTTAAGGTAATACTGAAATAGTATGAAAGAAACGATAAAATGCTGGGCCAATGAATGGGAATCATAGTAGCAACACTGATAGAAGCTTTTGTATGTGAGCTGCAAATATCCAATACATGTATTTGTACTTGATCATAACATTAGAATGTGTAAGAGGACTTCATTAAAAAAGTACAGTTATTTTGTCTTTTGGAGAGTTGGTCTCCAAAATCAGAAAAAGGATTATGTTCATAAGATTATATATAATTCCAGAAATACCTCTAATTATAAGGAATGAGGATTTATTTATTTTTTCCTGTTAAATTCACAGCAAACAGCTATAGACATAGCCACAAACCCACAGCATTCGTAAATAATTGCTTTCCTCACCATTTGCTAGGAGTGACATTGTAGCCACACAGTAGGGAAAGGTAGGGACTTTATGGGGAATTTGACCTAGTAGGGTTCACACAGTCTTGGCATGAGAAAGTGAATAAGAAAGTATTGAGTTTATTACATACTGGCATAAGGTAAAGACGCCTTTTGTAGACAGCTATAGGCACTCCTTTGGACAAAGAGAGGTGGCAGTTATATCTTTTCAGGCCAAGAAAGTGGCTAAATGCTATCATACACCAGTATCATAGGCTTAGAGAGGGTTGCAAGGAAGAAAACATGGTTATGGGGGACTTCAGAATCTTAATCCATTCATCATTTGGCAAGGGGAAAAAAGACAATACATTTGTAAGAAGACGGTTACTATTCCTTAGCTGTCAACTCAGGACATTGAAGTTGGTAAAAATGAGGATGCTTGCTATGGTTTCATGAGTAGTATCTGGTCAGTTGAGAGTGAAATATCTATGATGCCATATGAAAAAAAAAAAAGACCCTAGATTTTGTATGCACTAATTAAAACTGATCATGCTATTAACCAGGTTTAACACTGTTGGAAACAAAAAGAGATGCATGATTTATTTTTACACAGAAAAGGTTCAGAACGAGGAATTTCAGAAGTCTGAACCCTTTTACCTGAAAAGGATAACTGTCTTTGTTTTAATGAGTGTCACTGATATTTCTAGTAATTTTAAATCTATTGAGTTATGACCTATGTTCACCTTTCACTGAAAATGCTAACTGTAAGAGCTTTCTTTCATAAAAAATAATAGGGACTTGAAAAAACAACACGTTTGCATAATTATCAAATAATTTTATAAAAACTCTCAAAGGAATTAATACTAGGGGGCAAAAGGCCTTTTTTATGTTTTTAAGGTAAGGGGTGAGAAAAGAGAAGCAAAAGAAACAATGTCAGAAGACACACTTGACCCATGAAAAGAATGGCAGTGTGGCACTGGGAAAAATTAAAAAAGAAAAACCCCAACTTTTTAGCTGCTCATTGAAAAATTTTTATAAGTGCAAATAACAAAGATGTCATGTAATTCCTCTGCGTGAAAAGAGTGCTTTTTAAGTTCTTTTTGATGGCATTGAAGATACTAAATTGAATCATCCGTTCATGGAGCAGGCTGTAAACCCTCAGATGTTAGTTAGTGACTCATTAGGAGGAGCAATAACTACGCAAAACCGAGATTTTTTTTTTTTTTTTAATACCTGTTACCCGTAAGCTGTATTGCCTTGCCAGCACCAGTCGCCGTGTCTGCCAGTGGTACTGTCACACCCACGTACCTGGGAGGTTTGACAGGCCTCTCATCCAGGCGGGGCAGGAGGTTATAGATGCTCTCCTCAGCACACTGCGTCGCCATCCTCCGGCCGAGGGACCCCGCACACGGAGGACCCCGCCCCCGCCGAGGGGACCTCGCGTTTCCTCCCTCCTCGGCCCGCTTCAGGGAACGGCTGCCTCCGGCCGCGAAGCCCCTCAGGCCGCCGCCGAGGCAGGCGCGGGCCAGCCCGCTGTTGTCTCCGCAGTTACTAGGGAAACCCGTTGCTAGGTGACAGCGCCATGACGGGGGGGGAACCTACGCCATCCCGCTTCCGCCCCCCTCGGCAGACGGCAAGCTGTCGGCAGGCGCCAGGGCCAGGAACAGCAGCGCAGGCGCAATCGCGTCAAGCAGCTCCCGGAGCCGCGCAGACGCACTTCGCGGAGGTGAAGCCGGCAGGGCCGAGTCAGGGAGCGCCGAACGGCTTGACTGCGCGTGCGTGGCGGCTCTGGGCGGAGCTGTAGAGGGCGGGGGGGGGGGCAGGTGGCTGCGCCTGCGCGGTGGGGGGAGGGGGAGTATGAGGGGAGGTTGAGATTTGGTGGGGTGTGCGCGGTACCTGTGGTAGTTGTTCCTGCTGCTGGTACGTGCGCGCGGCACCCTGGGGGCGTCTGAGGGCAACGGGAGCCGCGCCGAGCCGAACCGCGCCGCGCCCGGCCGCGGGGATAGGGAAGGGGCGCCGCCGCTCCCCAGGGGAGGTGGGAGCCCGGGGCTGCGCTGGCCTGGCGAGCGGGCAGGCGGGCGCACGCGCGACTGGGCCGGCTCTGTGGCGCCGCCCAGGCGGCCCCCTCCTCCCACCTGCGCTTTGACACCTTCGGGGCGTCGAAACGGTGAGGCGGGAACCTTCGCAGGATCTTTGTGGGATGATCACGAGAAGGTTAAAGTTGAAGGGTTTACTTTGGGATTATTGTGCTTTGTGTAAAAGCTCTGAGAAAAGTCAAATGGCAGTTGTATAAATTATGTCGTTGTAAACTGTGTGTCTGTACCAGTAACAATGCTCAGTTTTCACTGTAACTCTTGTCATCAGCAGTGGTTGTTAAAACTGGATTATTTGCTGCTGATGTGTTGCTGCTGTCAGCAGCCCAAGTGAAGGGTTGAGGTGTATCGTCAAAACGTAAAACTACATTGGATGTAAGCTCTGCTTCAAAAAAACCCCCACTCTTTTGGGAGAGTTAGCTCTAAAGTTGGGTGCTTTGGTGTTCTAACTAGACTGGTGAACTGTAAAAGATCTGAAGTCTAATTTGAGCTGTTTTTACAGTAAGGTTTTGCCAATTGAATATAAAATTACTTCAAAGAAACAGTTAAATTCAGTGGTTGCAAGCTTCTGTGTAAATGTACTTTGTATGAGTGCAAAATTGAATTGCACTGGAATAGATTAAGCCAAATAAAGAAATTCCCTGCAAATTTTTGCGCCAGATTAACCGAGTTGATTTCAAACAATACCATAGACTGCTTATAACTTCATGTTAACATGGTAAACTTATAACTAGAGAAGTCTGCTTCCTTTCTTGTCTACACCTGTAATTTGGGGGCATTTAAGTCCCTGTGGCCCAGATTCATAAAACAATCCAGATGTTACATCCAGCAACTGTGTAGTTTGTACTGAGTGCCTGTACCTCAAAGGGAATCTGTAGTGCAGCTAGACATGGTAAGCGGGACGCTGTGCTTGGCATGGTTTGTACTCCCTTAGTTCATACATAATGCTTGAAGTGATTCTTATGTTCAGGAAATAAGAGCTAAATATTGTCTCTAAATTTTTTAAAATGCTGTGCATAACTTATTTACATCTGGACATTTAATAGAAGTATCTTTCTGGCCCTGTAGCTCTCTATGTTTGTATTCACTGGAGTGCATTACTAGTATGGTACAGCTTTATAATGGTACTGAATATTACAACCACTCTTCACAGATTGGTTTTTTTCTTTGTAAGAACTATTACAAAAACCTTACATTGCATCTACACATGACTATTCCCTTCTACTTTGCAAGGATTGGGAAAAAAGTAGTACAGTGTGATAGCCAATCTTTACTCTGATCTATGCCTTGTAGTTACAGCATTTTCATCATGTCACAGTGCTGGGTGCAAGCACAGGGACTTACTGTTTGCAAGATCATCCCTCCATACGGAAGCAAGCAAATGCAAAGATTTAAATTATTAGAAGTGCTTTGATTTTGTAATGTATGCTAAGTTTGGAAAAGAAAGCAGAGTGCAAAAGATGGAGCGGGGAATACAGCGGAATCTAGAGCAAGGAGAATCTGGAAGTGAAGAGGTTGGGGTTTTTTTTTGTGGTTTGCTCTTACAAAACTTGAGCTGCTGTGTAATTTTTGAGGTTTGTGATGTGTCTCTCGAGTCATTTGGTATTATGCACACTGATGAGGAACAGCAGGGTCTTAAAGGACTGGTGTGATAACTGTAACTGTGGGTTAGTCATGAGTAGATTTTTGAAAAATGATGCCATTCCCATTTGGTGCTCACTTGCCTTCTCCTGCAATTACAGGCTCTCTTCTGCTTTCCATAGCAATAAAAGGCTGTTGGACTGGAGAGCACCTAGAGAAAAGGCACTGAACAGTTGAAGGATTTGGAAATTTTAGTCTTGAGTGAATTCCTTTAATTTTTTATTTAGTCTCTCTTGATTAACGTGGGGAGACACTTTCTCTTTTTTTTTTTTCACTGGTAAAAGTAGCTAGTATATAAGCAAAAAACTTAATAAATATTGCAAAGAAAATGCTGGGGTGCTTGCACCTCGATTGAGTCTTTAAAATGTAGTTATTAAAAGTTGCAGATTGCCATTTTGATAACATGTTACTGTGCCAGGAGAAAAAAAAAAGTACAACTCGCAGCTTAGTCAACAATCTATTTGTACTGCATACTACAGCAACTAAAAGTAATAATTTCTAAAAAATGCTGATTTTATATACATTGCAAATATATAAAAAAAAATTTTTTTAGAATTGATGAGTAACCAACAAGTTGGATTTTTGCATCTAAAATTTCATTAATTTCCTAAAAGGACATTCAGTGTAGCTTTTCTTTAAGCATTTTTAGTCACGAACATGTATAAATAGCAGTAACAAAGTGATACTTGTTTGCCTACCTAAAATGAAAAATGACTCTGTGGGGATTTTTCTGTGCAAATTTGTGCTGGTTTCGGTCCCCACACTTCATGGAGATTTTGAGAGTCCTTCCCCTTCTGACCTAAACATCATGCACAAATCATGTGCTGCAATTCATGCTGATTACTGGTGTTGATTTCTCTAAGCAAACAAAATACCGTGTTGAGAACTTCTTGCTTAATCTTTGTTGGGGATCCAACTTTCCTAGTGACTTTTTTTTGTGTGTAGAGTATCTTCATGATGTTGTCTCTGTCTCTGTCTCTCCATAAACTACACTTGATACAGTTCCATTCTAGGAGTTCTTCGCAAATCGCTTACTTGGTTTGCCATCCCTTTGGAAGAGAATTGAGTGCAGCTCTTCCAGCCTTGCCGTTGCACAAGTCTGTGAGTTTTCTCTGTATTTAAGTCAGTCCTACATTTGGGGGGTTTTTTTTGTTTGTTTGTTTGTTTTTTATGAAAGAAAATAAAAAATCAAAGGCATCTTGGAAGGTGGGAAAAATGCATATTTTGTTAATGTTTTGGTTACAAGAAGGTAATTTAGTTAATCTTCATTATTTGTAAATGCATACTTAAAAGTAAGTCTACTGGAGGAAAAACAAATTGGTTTTGAATTCCTATAAACAATAGTATTTGCAAATAGTATTGTAATGTTAGGTTTGGATATCTTTGTTTACCCTGAGGACATGGACTGTTTGAAGTTGGATTTGTCAGTCGAAGTAAGCTGGAGCTGTGCAGGAAAGGGGAATGAGTCTTGTTCTGAAAAATACCTCCGTGGCAGTAATGAAGTCAAAACTGGATTTATGTTTGAATTCTTCTTGTTCTGAACTTCATATCCTTTAGGATTTTTTCATAGATATTTGCTGAAGGACTAATTACTGTTTCTTTTTTTTTTCTTTTTGAAGCAGTTAAGCGGATTGTCAAGTTGGCTTGAAAAAAAGAAAAAAGCCAACGCAGCAGAAGATGTTTCACGTTGTTCAGTATCGGCCTTTAAGACTAATAACCCAAACCAGTCTTTCTAGCATGTGTTTAAAACTCATACTTTCAAGACCTGTTGCATTTGCACAGATATGGAAGTCATGGTTCTCAAGCCATTCTCTTGTTGGAAACAAAAATATTATTCTGATGGGACCTCCGGGTGCTGGGAAAACAACGGTTGGGAGAATAGTAGGTCAGAAACTAGATTGCCCTGTCATAGACATAGATGATGATGTCCTTGAAACAACCTGGAATATGAGTGTGTCGGAAAAACTGCAGGATGTTGGTAATGAGCAATTTTTAGAGGAGGAAGGAAAAGCCCTGTTGAAGTTTTCAGCGTCTGGAAGTGTCATTTCCCTTACTGGGTCCAATCCAATGCATTCTGCTGGCATGCAGCATATGAAGAAAAATGGAATAGTTGTGTATCTGGATGTGCCCACAGCAGTCATTATGAGCAGGCTGCAATCAATGAAAGTGGATCGCATCGTGGGCCAGTCTTCTGGTGTTTCTCTCAAGAACATACTTCAGTTTAGGAGGCAGTTCTACAAAAGGTGGTACGACATCCGTGTTCTTTGTGGAGGGGATATTGCAGCAGAAGTTGTAGCAGAAAAGGTACTAGATGCTGTGAAGAGATACCAAAACTCGGAACTGGAAACTTTCATTTCCACTAGGTCTAGTAGGTCTGGAAGGAGTATGGAAAAAGACTCTTGTAAATATTTCAGTGACGTTGTTACTGAGGGCTTAGCCCCTGATGGAGGACTCTTTGTTCCGGAGAGAGGCCTTCCAAAATTCACTGCTGGAGAATGGCAAAGCCTAATAGAAGCAACTTACATTGAAAGAGCTCAGGTGATACTAGAAAGATGTATACATCCAGCTGATATTCCTGCTTCTAAGCTGGCAGAAATTATTGGAACTGCTTATGGAGAAAACTTTACGTGTTCTAAAATTGCCCCAGTTAGGCATCTGGCAGGCAATCAGTTTCTCCTTGAGTTATTTCATGGACCAACAGCGTCATTTAAAGATTTTGCATTACAGCTGGTGCCACATATATTTGCATACTGCATTCCCAGAAGCTGCAATTACTTGGTTCTAGTAGCTACTTCTGGTGACACAGGGAGTGCTGTCTTAGATGGCTTTAGTCGTCTCCATGACACTGACAAACAGAGAATTGCTGTCATGAATTTTTTTCCTGAGGATGGAGTAAGCCCAATTCAAAAATCACAGATGATTGGCTGTCAGAAAGAAAATGCCTGGTCAATAGGTGTCAAATCTGATTTTGATTTTTGCCAGACAGCTATAAAGCAAATCTTTACTAATTCTGATTATACTGGCTTTCTTACAGTAGAATATGGAACAGCTTTAGCTGCAGCAAACTCCATAAACTGGGCACGACTGCTTCCTCAAATAGTTTATCATGCCTCTGCATACCTTGATCTTGTTCATCAAGATATTATTCCTTTTGGAAGCCCTGTAGATGTTTGCATTCCTACAGGAAACTTTGGCAACATACTAGCTGCTTTGTATTCTCAAATGATGGGAATTCCTATTAGAAAATGTATTTGTGCTTCCAATGAAAATAATGTTTTGACTGACTTCATAAGAACAGGTGTTTATGATTTGAGGGGAAGAAAATTAATTCCCACTTTTTCACCAGCAGTAGATATTTTGAAGTCCTCCAATCTTGAGCGATACTTGCACCTGATTGCTAATGAGGATGGACAACTGGTGACACAATTATATAACCATCTGGAAAATCAGGGCCACTTCCAGCTACAGAAAGATCTACTTGAAAAGCTTCAGCAGAACTTGGTGGCTGGATGGTGCTCTGAGGAGGACTGTCTAGCTGCCATTCATTCTGTATACAGTACTACAGGATATATTTTGGATACACACACAGCTGTTGCTAAAGTAGTTGCAGATCGATTACAAGATAGAACTTGCCCAATTATTATTTCATCTACAGCTCATTATGCCAAGTTTGCACCTGCTATCTTGAGGGCCTTGAGGATTGCAGAAATAAAACAGAATCCATTAAGTCAGCTTCACTTGCTGAGTTCTTACAGCCCTCTGCCTCCAGTCCACTGGGGCCTATTAGAGACCCTGAAAAAGAAGGGGAATGAGGATCACCAGGTCTGTGCTGCTGATATGAGTATGCTGATGTCCCATATAGAAACCCTAATTCAAAATCATTTTATGAAAGTTTTCTGAGTAACTGATGAGACGTCCACTGTGTCAGTTGTGATAGCTTCTTAACAAGCTGCATGTTTTAATAAAGTCATGGTTCATTTGGACCGTGTCCAATACCCAGCATAATGTCCTCAGTTTTATACTCAGTTGTCAAGTTTTCAACAGTATTTGTAAGTAACACATGCTAGATTTCTAGTAGCGGTAAAAGGTGGTGAATTGAGAGCATAAAAGATTGGACTACTTTTTTGCAGGTCATACAGAGTAGAGACAGCAGTAGTGCCAGCTTTCCTTGGCAGTGCTGTCTCTTTCACAGCCTGCAGTGTTCTCCATGGAGGGAGGAAGGTAATGAAGTCTGACCTTTCTGAAACTAATAGCTCTTGTTTTATTGCAAGAATGATGCGATCATTTCGTCAGTAGGTGATTAGTTACACTTTAACTCACTTCACTTAGGGCACCGAAACATAATAAGATATTGTAATGATGTTCGTATGTCACTAATGAGGTTGATTTCACTACAAAGATTGAAGTATATTTGTATTGTTAATCCTTGAACCATTCAGTTTGGTGGTATGTTATCTTCCTGTATAATATTTTTTATGTATTGTGAGGCCATCATTTATGTAAAAAAATCTGGTTATTTTGTTTTTCAGGTGTTTGTTCCTCCCAGATATTTTCCTATGTAAAATAGAATCCTTCATGTGGTATTTTTAATAATTTTTGAGATGTGACTCTTCTTCCAGTGTGTTGTAGTCTCTTTCCTAGATCTTGTCTATTTTTCAACTTTAGAATCCTTTTTTGATGCTATACAAGAATTTGCTAGTAGTAGCAGCAGTATCCTTAAATAAGAACCAGATTTCACTATTTATTTACATTTACTTCCTGTATTTTCAGTTTTCAGAATATAAGTTTTATGTTAGAGATCATAGAGCTTTCTTTTCTAATTACTTCTGTTTTCATATTTTTCTTAAATTAATTTCCTTGACATTTTATTCTCTTTATGCTTTGCATGAATTAGTATAAAAAAGAAGCTTCCCAAAGTGCTTGGCATCTCATCAAGGAAAGTGAAGGATGAATTTCAGTGTCTGGGAAGTGTGATAGCATCAGAGGTATTTATTGTACAATCTAAAACAGATCTACATTAGCAATCTGTTTTTGCTAATGACAGGCTGTTTTGGGGGGTTTTTGTGTAAAATAAAAAATAGAGCAGGTTGCCGTAGGAGGTTGTGTGGTTATGAATGAACTTACTCTGCTAACTGTAGATTGTATTTGGCAAGGGCATGAAGTATAACTACATTTCACACTAAGACGAATGGTAAAATGATGTATTGGCAAGTTTTGAGTGGCAGGCAGTTACAGGTAAAGAGCTAAGAGTCATCAAATGTGAGGATGTGTAGTTACGGGAGGTTGTGGTTCCCACAAGATTGAAATGGGGAAAGTATTGGCAAGAGAGGTGGTAACTGATAACATTTTTTGCCTTTTGAGAGGCAACATGTCCTAGACGTCAGGACTCATTTGGGGCTTTGAACTGTTCCCACATCCACCAGCTTCCTCTGTGTGTCTGCCTGTACTTTTTGCCCCATTAGAGGTGAAGAAGACACCATCTAGCAAGCTATTTTAAAAAATTGTCATGTCTTCCAATGCAAGGTAAAAGACCCAAGCATGATGTGCATTTGCCACAGTGAATACATTATACAATAAAATTAAATGTATCTGATAACAGAGATGCGACACAATAGCTTTCTAGATTCTGCCATTCTTGGATGCCTGTTTAGGACCTTTCTAGTTCTTTGCTCAATCCTCATTAACTATTTCTGCAATAACTCTGGAAAATAATTTTTCATTTTTATTTTCACAGAATCATAGAACAGCTCACGTTGGAGGGGACCTCAAAACATCATCTGGTCCAGCCTTTCATGGGAAAGGGAGCCTAGATGAAATTATCTAGCACCCTGCCTAGTCATGTCTTAAAAACCTCCAGTGATGGGGACTCCACTAGATCCCTGGGGAGGTTGTTCCAGTGATTGAGTGTTCTCAGTATGAAAACTTCTTTCTTATACAAAGATGAATTGTCTCATGGTGCAACTTGTACCCATTTCCGCTCGTCATGGCTCCTTGTGAAGAGAGAGCCTCCGTCCTCTTTCTAGCTGCCACTTAAGTGCTGGAAAACTGTAACAAGGTGCCCCCTGAGCCTCCTCCAGGGCAGACCTAACTCATTCAGTCTCATCTCATAGGGCAGAGAACATGATAGCACAACATAAAAAAGACCATAAATATATAAATAAAAAAAAAATTAAATTCTGTAAGAAAAAGTTGCATAAGCATATTGCCAAAAAAGAAGCATTTGCTTGTGTAGATGGTAAGTGCACATCCACCTTGTATTTCTGTATGTTTCAGTCTGATTCTCAGAGTAGTTCCAAGTCGAAAAAAATATAATGCTTTCACTGGATGTGCTCAGTACAAAACCAGAATTCGAAATCTTAAAAAAAAAAAACCCAAACCCAACTGCCTGGATTGAATTACTGGAATGGGAATTGGTTTCAGCACAAGGACTCTGTGGAAATCCTGCAGTAGCTGGTTCCATGGGGCTTAATGCCGTTTGACATCATAGGGCAATTTGTCACGTGCTGTGACTATACTTTATAGAAATGTTTACAAAGAGAGCTTGTTTTCATAGAAAGCACCTAAAAGAGAAAAGCTGAGATTCTAAACAAGATTAGGCTAGAAGCCTACCTTAAATTAGCTGATTATTAGATAAAACAGTCAGAACTAAACTAACAGGATTTATTTTGGCATGGCTCAAACAATGTTTCAAAGTTCAGGGCAGTAACTCAAGCTTGGTTTGAAGGAGAAAGTATTAGTAAAATTCCTAGTTGCTATTTTCATATGAGCCATTACGACAGTTGATATGGTTACATGAATTGAGTAAGTAAAAAAAAATCAGCAGTTGTACTTCTGGGCTTTCAGGGTGAAGGTGTATAAAGGCAGTAGTTAAAGAGCGTGTATGGTATTAGTACATTTCTCAGAGTTTTTAAAGGCTTTTACAATAGAGTATTTTTTTAAAAAATGAATTAATCTTTGGACTTCCTTGTAACTTCAGTGAACTATCTTTGTGCACCACATCTGCTTGTGGATTCTAGTATTGGGCATTATAAAATGCTGCAGTGGTGTCATGATCCTGGATGTACGCAGTGTTTGTGACCAGGTGCTGATGATGTATTGTGGTAAGCTGTAATGTAGATCTTTTGCTTGGCTTGTCCTGCTGGGCCTGGGGGAATGGAAGAGAAGAAATTTCCAGTGTACTCATTACTATAGCTGGCTGTGGGGTGATGGGGTAGTGAGGGAAGCAATCTTTCTGTCTTCCCAGCCCAGCTTTTCTAAATGTCAGTCAGCAAAATACTGTGGTTCAACAAACATTGTGTTACTGTTACTGCACTTTTTTCCCCACTCTCAGTATTATGAAAGATTCAAAGGGCATTAATGATTAAGAGTGGACACAAATGCTGTTTTTTTGTCTTTTGCAGACATTGTGCACACAATGTTGTCATGCAATATTTTCTATTAACTTCTTAAGGCAAAAATGGTATGCTAATGATGCACAAAAGCAAATCTACATTGTGATGGTTAGCAGGATTCTTTAAGACATTTCAGCTTGGTGTAATACATAGTTTGCTCCTGTTTGTCTAAAGATAGGATGTTGCAGTCTAAATCAATATAAGCCAGGTTTACAAGAGAGTGTGAGCATGCATATATACACATTTCCACTGGCTTTGTTGACCTGGAGTAATAGCATAGCTTTAGTTAAGCTATTATTCTTCTGTATAGATAAATCTTTGCTGAATAGTGATACTACATGAAAAACCTTACGGACAATTGTAACAAATGTAAGGGCAAATGTAATGTCTATATTTGCTTTTCTTATTATAAGAATATTTATATGGAAAATACTTTTTTGCTTACAGGTTTGCCAGCTGCTTGTGCTTAGTCACAGTCCTGCTTCTCAAGGTGACAGTGATTTGAGGTAAAGGGTGAATAGAGCAGATAGGGATGACTTCAGAAGATAATTCTGTTTTCTTAGAATCTTACGATTTAGAAAGAATTGCTATTTATGTTTTTGAGGTGATAGAATATTTTAGCAGATGGAACTCTAAAGGGAAGATTCTTGTTTTTCAAGCAGTGAACTTTGCTCTTTGAGGACATCATTGTGAAGTATATCATGTTTGGCATGCCTGAAATATGCATTAGTAATTTGTATCCACTCTATTTTTTCTAAATAAATACTGTGGGATCCACTTTGTAGCATTTTCTTTACAAATATGTTCTTAAATCTTTATCAATGTGATGTAAAGAAAATCCACTAAAACCAGTGGTTTCAGAATTTGGTATTTTTAAATCCTGAAGGATATGTTCTGTTCTGTGTTTACTTGAAAGTTAGGTGTATAGTAAATGATCTAGTAATTCACTTTGCTGAGATTGTGAGGTATTAGATAATTTGCATCATCCTGGAAGGAAAGCATGTATAAAAAATAACCCCACATCAAAAATAGCAAATGTCTAAACACTCTGTGTTGCACCACAGACTTCTATGGTGCTGCATGGAAGGTCTGTGTTCTGAGGAATTAATGTGGAAAAGGAAATCTATAACAGTTTAATCTTACTTATACTTAGTTCAGTGGAGGGATAAACTGGTTGTCTGTGCTCTGTTGCTCTGGAGCAACTTTGGTTCACTTGGAATATGATTATAGGATCGTGGGCTTAAAAATTACTTGAATGGTTAAAAGAGAATAAGAAATGCGTTTATTTCAGTGAATTAAAGTGAACAAGCAGTTAATTCTGAACATATATTAGCTTGAGGAGGATTTAAATGTTACTGTGTTTTTTCATAGTAGTCATAAATGTGTTCAGCATGCTTATCAGAACTGGGAAGCTGTTGCTTCAACAATTTTTCAGAATGCAGCAATCTAAAAGATATCGATCTTGGTCTTGCTCCACAACTTAGGTATAACTCTTGAAGGTCCCCCAGCATGGAGGTAGATCTAAGCTGTTTGAGCCTTTTACTTTAAAAGACTTTATTCCCTGGTAGCTGTTTAAGGTGGTCTCTGGCTACTTTCTTGACAGCACTGGAAATAAATGTTTAATAGGCCAAACAGAACAATTTGCTGTAGGAAATGCTGACTTTGAGCAGTGTCTGGAGATGATGTGTGTGCTCACCTGAACATGAATTTTCAGCATGCCTTGTGGCCAAAAGGACCAGTGAGATCCTTAGGTTGAGAAATGGAAATACTGTCAGGGAAGTAACATTGCTGTCTATATTTGACTTTGGTGTAGCTTTTTAGAAAAATGCTGTGCCCAACTCCAGTGGTCATGATTTCCAGTAATGCTGGAAAATTGGACAGAAAAGAGTCATTAGAACAATAAAAGGATTAAAGAGAAACACTGGCATGAGAGTCTCAATAAGCAGAATCTGCTTAGTTTAGTGAAAGGAGGGATAGCCTAGAAGAACCATCTTTGGTGCAAAAATTAATAAAATAAGTCTGTTCTATCTAGTAGAGAAAGGTAATCCAGTGATTAAGTAGAAATTGGACACATTAGAAGAAGTGATAAAGGCATGTAAAAGAATGGTAAAGGTTTCTCTAGTCTGGATGTGTTAGATGATTCCCTAAAAAGATGTGATTGGATAGAGGACTAATTCAGGCAAGTCAGATCCACGTTGTGCAAGAGGTCAAACTAATCACGGCAGTCCTATTTGGCTGCCCCAAAAGTATGAGCAGATTTCACAGAGGTACGAGTGCTGAGAGTAGAGATTGTGAACTCATTTCAGTTCTGCTATAGTGTTCTCAGTACACAGAACAAGTTGTGCGCTAAATAGGCTACAGGATACGTTTAGCCTTGTTCTTTCTGTCTCTAGAGAATTGCAAATGGACTACTAATGCACACCCTGACTTGACTCATGGCTATTAGGATATGGCTCATTAGTTTTAAATTTCATTATACAATATGTGTTGTGATGGTTTGGGCAATATATACTTTCATTATGAAAATGAGGTGAACGTACATAGTAGGAAAGTGCCTATGCAAATGTTCGCTGTATTGAATAGAGCTTATTATTATTAATTTTTCTAAGCTTTTAAAAGTTAGAGGTCTTTTAAAGTTTATTAGATGCTTTTGGACCCCTTCTTTCCATTCCTGTTTACCTGTCATTTCTCTCTCTGCTTTCATGAGCAAGTTGTGATCCAATGGCCGTTTTCAATTCATTTTCAGCTCTATAAGACAAATTGAAAAATCAAATGTTTACTTTTTATAGTTAAACTTGACCTTTTATATACCAACCAAAGATGCTCCATGACGTTTAGAGAAGATAAAGTGTGCTCATAAGGTTCTGCTCTAGAAACATATTTTGAGAAAAATATGTGTATTTTCTATACACTAAATTATAGCTAAATAGAGTAGACATTTAGTAGACTTTTTTTACTAAGTACATGTGGCACTCTGGTTCTGTTTAAAATGCTAATAAATGCACCCCATCTCCAATGAAACTAGTGTTCCTTGCATAATTAATTAGCATTGTATACAGAGGAGGATGGGAAAGCCATATTCACAGCCATTTTCATCCAGAATGGTTAATAAAAGAACACTATACCATTCTGAAAGGTCATGCATGAATAGCTCATTTCTGCAAAAACTGGTATTTTGCAAGTAAAAATTTAGTTAAAATTACCTCGAATCGTTGTTATATACAGCTTTTAACCACAAGATGGCATTCCTAACAGAAGTTTGCTAGACATGGTAATTTCTTGCAATTTTTGAAGGGCTCTAAATGAAAGGCTATGGTAAGCATTTGTAACGTTATACGACCTTTTATATTTTCATTTTTATACAACATAATTAACAGAAATTTAAGTAAGAAGCCTTAATGATAATTAGGCTAATACTCTTTGATATGTGGAGTACCCAGAAATATGTAATGGTTCCAGGTCAGAGAAACACCACATTAATTCATGGCATTATATGCTGTTAGAGACTTTTCAACTGTAAATCTTAAATAAATTTTGCTTTAATATAAGAATCTAAAATAAAAAAACCTCAATTCTTTAAATCAAAAGCACAAATAATACTATGGTCTTATATGTAAAACCCAAGTGTCTGGGGTTTTGCATGTGATGCAGCATATGGGGCTTGTAGTGAGTTTTGTGATAAAGAAGAGCAGACAACATATTCACAGGAAAAAAACAGTATAAATTGTGTGTCTTGCTGTGCAGGGGAGGGTTTTTCATAGCTTAATGTTAAAATGACCAAGCAACATATTTTCAAATGCCTGTCTTCCAGGTTGATAACTCTGTTAAAAGCAGGCAGCCCTGCTTTCTTTCAGGCTTTATTTCTTTTTTAGTTTCTTGTAATCTTTGCACGCTAAAATCAAGTATCTTGTTATTCTTTTTCCTTAAATACAACCATGAAGGGAGCATAATACAACCTACTAAACTAATACAAGTGAGCTAGATTTTACATAACAGAGAGATGCGCATATTATATTTGCTTTTTTTTCCCCCTCATGAATAAGGTCCTGATCTTACTTTGCTTATTTTTGCTGACTCTGTAAGATCAGACCTGAGCTAAGTAATCATTTATATTTCCATTCTAGCTCCATTCTAGATAGTGCTCTAGTTGCATTTTGGTTTGTAAAAAAAAGACAGTACCTTCAATTTGTGCTTAAACTGGAATCCAATGTCTGTTGTGGGATTTTCTTCAAGTCTATTTCAACTCAACAGAAAGGATTATGATAAACTAATTTTCTTTTTTTTTAATTGTGTTGTGATAGTGAAAATTCCATGGCATCTTTTCTAACGCATGTGTACATTACCTGCTAATCCTTCTGCTCCATGTGCCACCCCCCGCTGATGCCTCAGCCCTCTGATTTTGGTTCCTATCATTTAACACAGCTGAGAGGACAGAGTAGTGGCTGCATCCACCGCTGACACTAATGACAGTCTTTGCCGAGTGAGTGGGTACTACTTTGACATTAAGCAGATGTTCTTTTTCCTAACATGCTGTTATACCTCTATCATCCTCAAAGGTGGCTATGCAAAACAGAATATGATTTTTTGTTGGCTGAAAACAATTGTCAGTAAAAAAAACACTTTCAGAATGATAAGGTTGGTAGAACCTATCTGCTGGTTGAATCTGGTACAAGGACTGCAGAAGCAAACCTGAGTTAATAGTATCTCATGTTGACTACCAGTAAAATTTGAGGGCCTGAACATCTCCCACTTGCTGCAAATTTTAAAGAAATGTGGTGAAGTGAAAATTACTATTTCAAAGATGTGGAAATGGCAGTACAAAGTTATACATAGTAATTATGAAATGTTGATGAGGAAGTAAATGATTTGTTGCTCTTACCTTTTAAGTTAAGTTACACACTGAATTTTCTTTGTAGTTATTAGGCATAGCACTAGGTGAATATATGGGGGCAGGATTCCACACAGAAGAGCAAGAAGCCTGTCCCACAGAAGAGGTTTAAAAAAAGGAAAAACCAATGTACTGAGGAAAGAAACATTTTCTGCTCTGAAACATTCTCTGCTGATGGCTGGCACGTGGAGAGGCCTTATGCTGAAGGACAAGTAGAAATACACACAGCTAAACAACTGAAACAGGTTAGTCAAGGCAATGGCAGGGTTCAGGGTTCCCCCAAATGCCATAATGAGCAGGGTGCACTGGACACCACCAGTGGAAATTAGTGGTCTCAACCATTGCTGACGTTGCTTCCAGGACATCTGTGTCATTCAACATCATGATTTTGAATCAGATGGATATGTACTCCAACTCCCAGAAATGGGGGAAATAAATGACGCTGAATTTGTCCTTTTGCCTGAGAGTCTCTCAGTTGCATGACAGCCACTGTAAGTTCACGTGACCAAGCCCTTGCAGGTAACACTGTCAGAAAAAATGTCCATACAGGCTGCTGACAAGTACAGTACTGATACTTCATGACAGATCTGCAAATGGCTTTGCTAGTACAAAGCACGTCAGGGGCTGATTTGATGTGGTTTATTGTTTGCAAGAGATGGATTATAAATGTTTGGAATTGCATCTTATGTAACTGCTGCTGGATAAGCATAGCTGTGAGTAAGTGTGAACTGGGAAAGGAAAATGTGATACTGGGAACTGTAATGACAAGTAATATCACTTCCCATATGTAACAAACATGCCTAGGGCAAGCAAACACAATTACCGACAGAGGCTGTGTTTGTTCGTGCAAGTGATTTTATTGTTCTTAATGATTTATCACTCTGGATTACATTTTTTTGATGAAAGATTTTTCTGGAATAATTATACTCCAAAGGAAATGAGTTGTTTACTTTCAATAGATGACCAGGTTTGCCTACTGAAAAAAAGTTAGATTTATAAAGCACTTCCATGAGGTTTTTAAATAAGTGGGATACAGAGGATCATTATGCAACATGGAGATTTGCTTCCCCAAGCTAGTAACATAATTAATCTCTTTCAGTCTTAATTTCATTTCCTCAGCCTCAGAAATCTAGAAATATGCATTTTAGAAAATTATCAGATACTTAAATATTTAATATACTTCCAAATTGTATGATTGTACTTTATCTGTGATTAAAACAATATGTTGGATTCTCTGAATTTATACTGGATGCTGAAGATACACTGATGATTGCTGAAAACAGAAAAACAGCTCTCACTTCCTTTACAAAAAGCAAAAAGACATTACATTTTCAAATTGTTAAAATTCGCTTTTAAGTCCAGATTCCAGGATGTGTGCAGCACCTGAATTGCCAGCATCTCTGTTTCTTGTGTTCCTAGGTCACTGATGGTAAAGCTCTTACTTATTCGTAATGTTATTGTGAAAAGAAATGGTTAGAAGTACAGGTCCCTTCCTTCTCAAAGGTGTCGGAATATAAACTAGACAATTATCTACTGTGTTACTTTTGCCTGACACTAGAATTACTTTACTAAAGACGAATCAAGCCTTGTACACAGTCAACTCCTTTTCAAAACACAGAGCAGTGAAGCTGAGCCGGAAGATCTTGAGTGCAAAGTGAACTTTCTGACGCTGTATAGAGCCGGTACAAAAGCTAGATGGAAAACTACTTCACAAACTACTAAGATCTCTGTAGTGCCCAACATCACAGACTGTTATTCATTTCCGCAAAGCACAGCTGACAGCTGACAGGGGGAAATGAAGAAATAGAAACTACTTTTTTTTTTTTTTTTTAATCAATTCAAAATAAAAAGTGCCTTCTGTGAGTGTTTCGCTTGTGCTTAGCCTATGGGGTGAAGAGTGGATCTCCTACCTCCCATGGTGGTGGCTGTTCAGTCAGTTCAGGGTCAGCAGAAGTATCATCTCCACTGATGAGTTTTTTTCCTTGTACTAATTGCATGATCTGCTTCATAAATCAAATTACATATAAATGGAACGGCTTAAAAGTAATTGTGCAGCTGAGAAGCTGACAAGTTATTGTGCCTTATGGCTACTGTGGCTGTGTGGGTAAGGACCAAAAAGACAAAAATCTGTCTCTAATCACCAATGTCTCTTAACTTTACTCTGATGAGTTCCCTGTCACTGTTTTTTGATCAATTTATGAAAGCAATTTTACGATGTCGTTGTCTCCAATTCCCCAGAAACAATTGCCCAGTCCCATGTTCCTAAATTCCCTTCTGTATGCACCGTGTTTCCTTTCCTTTTTTTTTTTCTTTTTTGACAGCTGCAATAGGTGTTCTTAGTGATGATGCGGTTTGTAGATCTGATTTTACAGGGTAAACACAAGAAATAAGCCACGTAACAGTAACATTTGGACTGTCATTGAGACCACCTTAGTAATTTTTTTTGGCTTGCAAAGCAGATGTCTGTGTAGTGCACTCAAATTCTTCACCATCACCCATTATCATAAGGTCATTTTAGCAGAACTATTTTGTAATTTTCTATTCCTTTTCATAGAAGAATTAAAAATCAGTCTTTGTAGAGTAAATTTAACTCTATATTACAACTCAAAATGCCAGAATGGTAAAATTTAAAAAATACTAATCTTGTAATAAGCATTTTGTAGTTAATGTAATTAAGTTCCTTTCAGGCTGATGCTTGGACTGCAAACCAAGACTTTTATTTCCCTTCTGGAATTAGGTACCCTTTGAAATGTTAATATTTAAGTTCTGTGAGCTGTGTTGTCATTAACTCTACTCCTGACAGCTATCAAGTAGCAGGATTTTACAAATTGCCCTGAGTTATGAGTGGAAGGAAAAGTGTATGTATGCAACAATTTTCAGTGGAGAGGAAAACCAGAAGACATTATTTTATTATTGTAATGACCTAAGAGGAGAAGAGGTGTATATGCATGAGTGTGCTGATATTTGATGAGCTTATATCTTTCTCAGAAAGCTTGAAAGTAGTGATTTTTGCAACATTTCTTTTTGTTCAAATTGATTAGGGGATGTTGGGTTTTTTTTCCTACCTTCCTCCTCCCCAAATTCATAAATGAATGACAAAACATGAAGAGCTATTTTTAAAATCACACTTCAATATGTAAAAAAGGGTGAAAAAGAGCAGCAAAAATCATCTCCAGCCAATAGTCAGAAGCAGGACACAATTCAGCTGAGTGCCTGTGAATTAATGCCCAAGGTTGAAATTCTGACCCCTTAAAGAATTCCTTTAAAAGTGACCATAACTAAAACAGTCCACCTCTGGCCTTAAAATCTTACTATAAAATTGGAGCTGTGGTTTTTTTGAGAGTTTTATGTAAATTCCTGCTGCAGGGAGGCCAGATACCAGGGAAACAGCTTTTTTGGGGCAGGGGTGTTGGTGGTTCTTTTTTTCTGGCAGTAATCCTGAGGTAAAGGAAGAAGAAAGCATTGAAAAATTTTTTTAAACCTCAAAAGTTGTGTTTGACATGGGATGAGCATTTATATTTTAGTGGTCTGTTTAACTGAAGCTCTATGACTTCTTCCTGATTATGAAGGTTCCCAGGGTACCTTGCTCAGTTTACTGTATGTTTTGAGAGACAAAAAATGTGAGAGAATTTACATATATGCACATGTGTATATAAAGTATGTGCATGTAGATCATATATGTATTTCTGTTTATTGCATGCGCAGAATATCACGCTCAGAGCATCATTGTGAAAGTCATCTTGACTGATGCATCTCCGATCATGTGTAGAAAGAGCTGTGCATCCCCGTGGGTACCAATCTGCCGCATCAGCAGGTGGGATGCGGCCCATGCAGTTGTCTCTCCTACGCAACGCATGTGAGATGTCGCAGAGGGACCACACGACCTTCCCGAGCCGTGCATTCAGGCTCAGGAACGCGGTGTGGTCTGTGGCCCAGGACTCCAGCTGGCCGTGACCCTTGGCTGGTTGCATGCAGCATTGCCACCTGACCTTGGTTCACTGTTGCTGAGAAAGCTGTCACCGAGCTGTGAGAGTATGTAAACTGAAACTGTGCAAGGCAAGAAGAGTAAAAACAGGCAGAACTGAAAGTGCTGAGCTGGTGAGGGTGTCTCGGGGGCTGGGGACAACATACTGACATGGAATCTATAAAACCCAAGGGAGAAAGCAAAGACTTAGAAGATGGCATCTCTGCAACTGTGAGCACAGGTACTGATTTACTAGGGTATTTTAACATGACTGAGTGTCGTGGTTTAGCCTCAGCCGGCAACTAAGCACCATGCAGCCGCTCGCTCACTCCCCCTCCCGCAGTGGGACGGGGGAGAGAATTAGGAAAAACCTCGTGGGTTGAGATAAACACGGTTTAATAGGACAGAAAGAAAGAAGGGAACAATAATGATAATACCAACAAAGGAATGTACAAGAACAAGTGAGGCCCAATACAGCAATTGCTCACCACCCCGTGATCGACAGCCCGTCCCCGAGCAGCGATTTCCGCCCCCCGGCCAACTCCAGTTTATGTACTGGGCATGACGTTGGATGGTAGGGAATATCTCTTTGGCCAGTCTGGGTCAGCTGTCCCGGCTGTGTCCTCTCCCAGCTCCCCGTGCACCCCCAGCCTGCTCGCTGGCAGGCCAGCACAAGAAGCTGGACTGTCCTTGACTGCTCAGCAACAACCCAAAACATCAGCACATTATCAACAGTTCCTCATCCCAAATCCAAAACACAGTCTCACACTGGCTTCTGTGAAGAAAACCAGCTCTATCCTGGCTGAAACCAGGACACTGAGATACATTTCTTAGGACATACAGAGGATGCAACACTAATAAAAGGCAACAGAAACCACCTCATATGCTTTTCTCTTCTTTCCCTCTCTCCCTTTTCCACATTTTTTCCTGCACTGTTCCTGATTTCCTCTTGTCTACTCCCTCCTGACCTGTCTGCACCATGCCAATCAGCAGTCAGCCTCTGATCACTGTGCTCTCACTGCTCTTGACCCTGCTGTCCATGCCGGCACAGTGTGGTGGCCCTGGAGCGCTCGGTGACCACCTGTGCGGGTGCCCAGCTTGGCATCAGGGGTGAAGGAGCAAGAACATCATTCCCAGCCCCAATGTGCTTATCCAGAGTTGGGGTAGGGACTAAGGGCAAACAAACTCTGTGTTATTACTTACACAAGCGCCCAGATGAAAATAACTTTGTTTTCCATTCACAGGGGTCCCTGGGCTGCTGGGCCCTCCATAGGTCCCCCCTTGCTGCCACAACCAAAGCCAGCAGCTGTCTCCAGAAGCCCACCACATTTCACATATGGCAGAAATTGACTCAACTGCCTTTGGATCCCTCTGATTAAAGAAAGCACCTCGTTTTGGGAGTGTCTAATAGCCTTTATCGGCTTAATGTTTGGATGTACTATGCGTACAGCCGGCATTCAGGTGCAGCAACACCTTATTGAATCTGTGTTGGTTTTCACTTGGTTTTCACTTGGTTTGGACACGGAAGAAATGTGTGTGCCATCTGGCACGTGCTTTGCAGCTCCTCAAACCTCACTGGAGATGCTGTATCTCCCTGTCTCTGCATGTCTTTCATAACAGGCTCATTCCTGCCAGCACCGTATTTCTTGTTGCCAGTCTCTTCATCTCATGTCTCAAGCCAGGTGATTAAGCAAGCAAAAGGGCATTAGACTAAAAGGGGCTCCCTGGATAATTTAAGCTCGGCTGCAAGTATACATTGGTTCCACCCATTTTAATTTTGGGGGGGGGTTGGTTGGTTGGTTTTGTTTTTTTTTAAATGAAGGTACAAACACAAAATGGTTGGCAATGTAGCTGTCCCTGAAATGTCAGTTCTGAGGACCAGGTTTGAAATGGGATTTATCTCTGATCTTGCTTAGACTATCCATTTTGGCATATAATGAAAGTTACATTTGATTCGCTAGTTTCAACCAGACTAATCGATACATTTTTATTACAGTATGTAATGACGTTGTGTGGATTTCAGCTGTAACTTCAAAAGCAGGAACAATGCTTGCTACTTGCCAAATGGTATTTAAAGAAAAACCTTAAAGGTTGGAAAATAGAAACATTCAGGGAACTTACAGATATGAATTGGTGCTTGAAGTGGTTAAGGAATTCCTTCAGCATATTCTTAACTGAAGAGAAGAATAAACAAGTGATGGAAAACCAAACAAGAGGCAGGGGCAGAAGACAAGAAAGTGACTGTAGTGTTAGGAAGACTTATTAATGTAGTGGAATTGTTTGAAGATATTAATGTTATGGTGTACAAGGGGAACGCAATAGCTTTTTAGAGCATTTGGCAAAATTTCAGATCCCAGTACAATGTCTGTGATGCAGAGTAATGGAATAAGTGGAAAGTTGGCTCATTAGGTTGATAATTGGGCAAAAAGCTGGAAACAAAATGTAGCTGTAAAAAGGAGCCTTTTTTATCTGGGAAGAAATTAGGCAGTCATGTTGGAAGGCTGTTTATTACAGAGAAAGATGTGACCTCGATTTGGCCTATAAACTTCGGTCTTGGATGATTTTCCCCCTGCTGCCGTACAACAAAAACCCATGAATGTTAACTGCAAAGTAGCAGTGAGACACGACATAGGTCTCCAGTGCTACAAAGTGTGAACTAGATTTAGGCAAAAGATGGGAAAATACATCCCATGAACTAACCTGTTGAGTTGATTAAATCACTCAGGAACCTGGAGAAGTAGGACTTCATACAGAAGGAAAAGATGAAGGTGCTCATGAAGAAAGGCTTCCTAGCTGCATTCTGAGCTCCTGCCCTGTAGCAGCTGCCCAAGCTCCTCTAAGCACATCAGTCTCTGCTTGGTGAAGCTGAAGCCAGAAGGGTTGTTGCTCAGTGTACAATAGCATTTATTTTTGAGCATTTGCTTAAACAAGCAAAAGGCACATTTTGGAGAAAGACTCACAGCAGTCTAGCAGCTGGAAAATAAATTAACCTCTTCTGCAGCACAGGAAATGCACAGTGCACAGGAAATGCACAGGCGGTGGAAGCAGGGACAGGTATCCTGGGAAGAGCACAGGGACACTGCCCGGTTGTGTAGGGATGGGTCAGGAGGGCCAAGGCGTGGCTGGAGCTGAACTTGGCAAGGGATGCAAAGAATAATAGGAAGGGCTTCTACAGGTATGTCAGCCAGAAAAGGAAGGTCAGAGAAAGCGTATCCCCCTGATGAGCAAGACTGGCAAACTGGTAACAACAGACAAGGAGAAGGCTGAGGTACTCAACAACTTCTTTGCCTCAGTCTTCACTGGAAGTGACTCTTCCCACACCTCTCAAGGGGATAGACTGCAAGACGGGGACTGGAGGAACAAAGTCCCTCCCACTGTAAGAGAAGATCAGGTTTGGGACTACCTGAGGAACCTGAACGTGCACAAGCCTATGGGACCTGATGCGATGCACCCCAGAGTCCTGAGGGAACCGGCTGATGTAGTTGCCAAGCCACTCTCCATGATGGAGGACAGGGAGGTGATTTGAGACAGCCAGCATTGGCTTCACCAAGGGCAAGTCCTGCCTGACGAAGCTAGTGGCCTTCTATAATAGAGTGACTACATCAGTGGACAAGGGAAGAGCTATGCATATCATTTATCTGGACTTCTGTAAGGCCTTTGATGCAGTCCCCCACAACATCCTTCTCTCTAAATTGGAGAGAGATGGATTTGATGGGTGAACTGTTGGGTGGATGAGGAATTGGTGGGATGGTCGCATCCAGAGGGTAGTGGTCAATGGCTGAATGTCCAGATGGAGATTGGTGATGACTGGGGTCCCTCAGGGGTCCATAGTGGAACCAGTACTGTTTAATATCTTAATCAATAACATAGACAGTGGGATTGAGTGCACCCTCAGCAAGTTTGCAGATGAAAACCAAGCTGAGTGGTGTGGTTGACACACCTGAGGGATGGGATGCCATCCAGAGGGACCTGCACAAGCTCGAGGAATGAGCCCGTGTGAACCTGCTGAGGTTCAACAAGGCCAAGTGCTGGGTCCTGCACCTGGGTCGGGGCAACCCCCAGTATCAATACAGGCTGGGGAATGAAGGGATTGAGAGCAGCTCTGACGAGAAGGGCCTGGGGAGACTGGTGGATGAAAAGCTGGACATGAGCTGGCAATGTGCACTCACAAGCCCAGAAGGCCAGCCCTGTCCTGGGCTGTATCCAAAGCAGCGTGGCCAGCAGGTCGAGGGGGGTGATTCTGCCCCTCTACTGTGCTCTGGGGAGACCTCACCTGGAGTCCTGCATCCAGCTCTGGAGCCCTCAGCACAGGAAAGACATGGACCTGTTGGAGTGAGTCCAGAGGAGGGCCACAAAAATGATCAGATGGATGGAACACCTCTCCTATGAGGACAGGCTGAGAGAGTTGGGGTTGTTCATCCTGGAGAAAAGAAGGCTCTGGGGAGACCTTATTGCAGCTTTCCAGTACTTAACTGGGGCTTACAAGAAAGATGGAGACAGACTTTTTAGCAGAGCCTGTTGCAACAGGACAAGGGGTAATGGTTTTAAACTAAAGGAGGGTAGATTTAGACCAGATCTTAAGGAAGAAATTTTTCACAATGACGGTGGTGAACCACTGGCACAGGTTGCCCCGAGAGGTGGTAGATGCCCCATCCCTGGAGACATTCAAAGTCAGGTTGGACGAGGCTCTGAGCAACCTGATCTAGTTGACGATGTCCCTGCTCACTGCAGGAGGGTTGGACTAGATGGTCTTAAAAGGTCTGTTCCAACCCAAACTATTCTATGAAATTTCTGGACACGTCTGGGCTTGGAGAACATATTATGTAGCACAAAGGAGAGCAGGTGGTCCTGTGCAGCCCTGTTTGCATTCAGCCTTGCCCAAGAGATTGGCTTTTGGAGGAGGAGCAGGGAGGAGGGGCAGAGATCTGGGGCATACATGCAATTCGTCATTAGTATTTTCAACTGACTGGGAGAAACTGCTACATCTGCTGCTCTTCTTCAGATGGGCTTTGAAATATAGGCAGGCTGAAGGACATATGAGTTTTTCTTTCAAGATAACAAAAATAATCCCTTTGTTCTGGTGTCTGTAAAGTTAAGGGAGTTTCCTACAAGCAATGATAATTCAAGAGCAGTTTTTGCCTTGTGATTGATACATAAATGAGAAGAGTATTTTTAGAAATGCTGGTTGCTTTTATTATTAAAAAAAAATAATCACTGTTAATTTTCAGTTTGCTGAGTCTTTTAATACATAATTTCCAACAGAAACACTTTGAGTTATCAGACAAAGGCGAAATAACTCGTCGCCGTGAGACAAAATCAGCAGTGCCTACTACAAAGTAACTACCAGAAATCTGCATCTTGCTCTCGGAAGGAGTCCAGGTGCCTTTACGCCACAAGAGCTCCAAACAGTGTTCAGCTCCAAACCAGGACCCAGAACGATGATGCAGAGCGAATGTCCATTGCTTTATACGGCCTGTCCAAGGGGAATAGGAGTGTGCTGGGAAGATGCCTAACCTCAAACTGCTGGTGCGGGTGCCCTGATGGGAAAAAGACACAACAAATTGTAGCTCGGAGGCTGCGTTGGAAGATGCAGCTGTGAATGCACTTTCTGTGTCTGCCAGGCACTTCTAGAGAAAACTGGGAAGGTTCATTCCTGATTCATCAAGGCTTTTGCAAATCTGCAGACGCCAAGCCTGCCTTTGAGGTCTAGGAGAGGCCACGTGCCGCCCGTAGAGACTGTTACAGCAGCAGAGCTTACGCGGCCTCCTCGGAGCATCGCCGCTGCGGGAATTGGGGAACCTCACTGCCCTGCCACGGGGAGCAGGTGGGTATCACGCCTGGGGCGAGCGTGGGGCTGGGTCCCGCGCCCCAGCGCTGCCAGTGCCGGCTGCCCCATCCTGTCCCGGCCCCCTTCGCCCTCCCCCCTTGCTGCGGTGCCGCCGCGGCCTGGCACCGCTCTCCTGCCCCGCGGTGAGCGGTGGTACCTGCACTGCCGGGAGCCCTTGAGCTGATTTGGGTATTTAGGGAAGACAGTAACAGATATCTTAACCGTTGATAAAGTAATATTTTACTTTGGAATGAATACTTGGAATACAGTTTCCAAATGGCATTTAAAAACTGATGACAAGAAAAAGCTGTATTTCCCATGTAAACAATAAAAATGGTAAGTTATCCATTGGAAATACAATCTGTAGCTTCACTGAAGCTCGTTTGTTTAAGCAGGCTACGAATTATTCTTTCCTTGCCCATCACCTGACCATCTGGGTGACTCTGTGTAACATCAGTGTCTACATCTGTATAATGGGAGTAACAGTACTATGCATCTTTGGACAAGTCCTTGGAACTTCAGAATAAAGGGTTTATTTAAGTAAGTGCTGGATTTTCCCTTACATGGTAGCTCTGCAGCCTGATTCATTTAAAGTGAATCACAAAACTACCATGGTGTTCAGTGGGAGCAAGATTGGACTGCTGCAAAATGCAGACTGGAAATTAATTACATGTTTATTAACTTTAAAATAATTATCCATGATGTTCCCTATTAACCCTTTCATTATTGTTTTACACAGGCTAAAAGCCAGATGCCCCGACGAGTGACTCTGTGTAAATTTGAACACGAATAGACATCATTCTTTCCAAAGCAATTAAAAATCTCACTCACTTTTTCCATCTCCCTCATGCTTCCACGTGTAATGAAGCTGAAAGACAACAAGGGACGTCGTCACTGGAGATGCTTGTCAAGTCTGTGACTGAAGCTACTGAAGTTCCCTCTTAAGATGACATGTGAAAGCTTGGGTAAAGAACTGCTACAGTTCCAAGGTCAAACACTCAGCTGCTAGGAAATAAGCAAGCCATAACTTCCCAGGCAGCCTTAGCTCAGTTTCCCCATATATACCCTTTACAATACATTATTTAATTACATTGTCACAGATAATTTCCTCCTGAAATTTCCTCCTAATATCCACTGTGAGCATATGGGTATGCTTTATGTAGCCCTAGAAGCTGGGTCTTCATCTTTGTGTCTCACAGAGAGCATTGCGTTAGAACCCAGCAGAGCGACGTGTGGTCTAAACTCTTGATTTCCTAAAATTTCAAAGGCCAATTCAACCTGGCATGACAGCCTGGGTGAGGATAGCCGTGGGTCTATGGCTATCAGAGGAGAGAGGTGGGCCAGGCGTCTGTCCCATCTGCTTCTCCCTTATATTTTGCTGGAAATAAAGTGGCCAAAGTGATGGTCCAGTGCCTCCTCAGAAATACTGCCCCACCACTCGCTGAGTAACCAAAAGCCCCTTGCCCAGTTGGAAGAGCTCATCCTGGCTAGCCGAGGGTTGAGGATTTCATTTCACTCCAGAAACAAGAAACATGCAACGTGGTTTTAAACCCTATCACAGAGGAAAGGTACAGAGCAGGTGGCCAAACGTGCTAAGGAGGGCTTTGGACTTGGCCCATGGCTGGTCTGAGAGCAGGAGGTGTAAGGAAACACCTTGCACATCACTGGGAACGAGAGCGGCCAAGCAGCTCTGCAAGTCGCCCTTTCCCTTTCGGCAGTAGCTAATTAGTCTCTGCTTAGGGAATAGGTTCATGGCGAAGAGCAAAGCCCTGCACTGGCTGTTACCAAGCAATTACTCACGTCTGCCTCTGGGACAGCAGCTACTTTCTTATTTGAGAAACACAGGAGATGAATTTCTGTTAAGAAGTGAGTCTTGTTTGCAGAAAATGCACAAATAAGTAATAGAAATAATCTACCAAGTCAAAATTGCACATTTCTGATTTTTAAATGAAAAACCTGAAGGAAGCTACCGGTATAGAAAACACGGAAGATTTTTGGCTCTAACCTAGGGAAAAACAAAAGGAAAAACCCCAATAGTTTAAAGTAAAAGATTTTTTTTTGCTCCTTAAACCTTTTCTGTAAAAGATTTATCTTATGTTTTAAAAGATAATGATAACCTCTCCAAACAGGTGGGAAAATGTCACTACTCCCACGTTTCGGGGGGAACAAACAGTTTGCACACCTTTCCTTTCAAACTTTTAAGTTGCTTTCAAGTGTTCTAGTTCCCGATCATTTCAAAGGGAAAATTTGAAAGGATGAGCGTGGCTGTCCGATGTCCAGGTGACACTCAGGGTGGTCCTGGCTGTGTGCACTGGCTCGGGGTCACTGAAGACCTGCATTTGAAGCCACATCGATAGCAGTGAGGTTGCCCATTCAGCGTCTCACAGAGCCATCTGTGCTTTAACCGATATATTTTTATCTGGATATAAGCACCATACATGCTTAGGTGTCTATTATGCTTAATTTTGGGGTTTCTTGCAGGACGCTGATTTATAAAAAGCTGGTTAGAAATAACGAAGAGGATCAAACGGAAATAAACGGCACGGCGGTGAAAGGATCCATCCCCTTAACAAGCGGTGGCAGTTGCAGATGAAGCAAACCGGCCTTCCCTGGCTCCGCAGCTCGGCTGGGAAATTGCCCTCACGAGGGGCCGAGCCCACGCTAGCGCGGCAGCACGATGGCTCAAAAAACTGAAAATGCTGCTTTCCTGGGGAGCTTGCACGGCACGCTGTGGTGCGGAGCTGGGGAAATAATGTGCACGTTGCTCTTTCGGCCTTACAGTTGGTATTCGTAGGCTTTTTCACGAGTTTTGCTGACTTACCATATCATACTTTTTTAGCCTAAAGCCGGATCAAGGGCACGGAGACGCCGCCGCAGCCTGCGTTCTGCTCGGGAGAGCAAAGGCAGCTCTAGTGCTGACACTGCCCGGGGCGGGAGAGCTCCCGGGCACGCCGGGCCTGGGGACGGAGCCGGCTGTCACCGAGGGATCAGCTGTGCTCGGGGCTTTTCATTCCCGGTTTTCTGGACAGAAAGCCCCCCAGCAGCCATCTGCCAGCCCCCCGCCGCCGGCCCGGCCGGGGAGTAACAGCTCCTGGGGAAAGCACCCACTCATTCACCCCGGGCTGGCAGCATGGCGCGGACGTTCTGCAGAAGACAGCGGAGCTTTTTGATGCCCCCTGATGCCTGAAGAGCATTTTGTCCCTTTTGCCTTCACTGGAAACACTGGTTCCTCCACTGTGTTTTTGAGGGCAGAACCTGCCATCCCATGAGATATTGCTTGCTTTCGTACATCCGCCTCATCTGAGAGAATTGGGATGTTGGTCCTTCTGAAGACATCAGAAAATAGTCTTTTAAAGCGGCATTATTGGTCAAATAAGCTACTGTTTACCTAAGAGTGCATGACCTGCTATAGGTGTTCATAGAACTTTGGATGAACGCTTTAAAATCAGTAAACATTATTTTATTGTATTGTAGTGTATTCTATTTTATTCTATTTTATTTTATTTTTTCTTATTTTATTTTATCTTATTTTTTATTCTTCAGCTTGGTCTTTTTGCTCCAACATAGCTCTTATGCACACGTGTTACTATTAGTATATCAGGATCAAAGAAAGGAAGGAAGAAAGGAAGAAAGAAAGAAAGAAAGAAAGGAAGAAAGAAAGAAAGAAAGAAAGAAAGAAAGGAAGAAAGAAAGAAAGGAAGAAAGGAAGAAAGGAAGAAAGGAAGAAAGGAAGAAAGGAAGAAAGAAGGAGCGTCTATCGCGGTCTCTTTTCATCCTCCCTTGAGGATGCTGTGACTTAGTCTCTAATCTGGAGGGCACTGTCATTGGGAACAATGCCAAGGCCTTTTTTCATAGCATGTTTGAGACTGAAATTGCTCATTAAAATTCTTTCCCACCTTAGTGCACAGTGTTTGCTGTGGGCTCCACTGTTATTTGACTGTCTGGTTCAATACCATCTGGCCGCTCAGCAGCTCCGGCCTGGGAGGGCCCCGTTATCCCTTTCTGACCCTGCCTTGGAGTTCTTGCAGGATTTTATTCGGATGCCTTCCAAGTTTCAGCATCTTCCCTTTATGGATTTAATGGCCTCGCCAGTTTTAGATGCTTCTTTTTTTTTTAAGCTCATTTATCTTAGTTACATTTAGTTAATCGAGACTAATGTTTTGTTGAAAAATATCTCTCTCTGTCCCCAAGTTGAGCTTTTGAACTGAATAGATTTGGGTAAAAATTTGCAAATACACTATTAATACCACCACAGCAGAGATACTTTCTTTTCACCTATCATTTCCACATTGGCCTGGAGGGGATTCCTTTCCCTGAATCGACAGTCAAATAGTTGCCAGCATCACTTTCCCCTTTCGGTACAGCTGGGGATCTATGTCTGTAAGCCTGATCTACTTCTGACTGCTATACTAGAGCAATCTTACTTTGGAGATGAGACTGTCTTATATTAGATTTTAGCCCAAAAGAGGGGAAAATATATCTTTTCTCTCTGACTCCTTAATGTCATTCTATAAATGAATCTGAATTCTTATTTGGCTCTTAAGTTTGGGTATCACCAGATACAGTTTGGGAGCAGGAGGCAGAAGTAGTTACGGATGTTAAACCAAAACCACGCTCATTTGTGTTACGTCGGAACGTGTGAAACTGTGCTGAGCTGCTTGACAGATCCCCATCACTGCGGCCAAAGATCACCTCCTGAGTAACCAGCTCAGCAACAGGGAAGCACCTAGTGGTCTGCATGGAGCTTGTCAGTCCTCTTGCTTGTGAAAGGACCTGCAGATTTCTTGTGTTTATGGACCCAATGTTGCAAAGTGCATTAAGGTGCATCCATTTTTCTGTGTTAGGAGTAGTTTTGGGCATTCCTTCAAGGCAGGGTGAGCCTGGGTTTGTCTCGACTCTGAGTTCCTCTGGCTGAGGATGCCTCCACCGCCTCCCTCTGCAGCCTGGGTGCTGCGATACGCACCGTGCCAGGTCCTCGCGGTCCGGGCACCACGAGGCTTGGCTGCTGGGCTGCTCCACAGCTGCAGCACTCCACTGCCCAGCTGGAGAAATGCCATTTGTACCAGCTGAAGGTCTTCCTCAAATCTTTAGGGGCCAGATCTTTCACAGCTCCTGCCCATTTTTGTTTCCTGAACGGCATGTGAGTGAATGATTAGATAAGAGTAGCAATAAATTTGGAAAAAGTTGGATTTACACCCCGCAGAAGGAAGAAAAATGTCATCACGTTTGGCCTTGCATTTCATAGAGTAACTGGTCAAACTGTCAGAGTTACAGATCAAGTTGAAAAACAAATCCTCTTGTTTCCTAAAATTGGAAGAGAACTTGAGGGACAGCTTCATCTTAAACCAACAAGTGGTTTTATTAGGGGAGAACCAGGAGACGGAGCCAGTCCAGGAGAAGAACAAGCTCCTCCATGCATCAGTCCATGACCATGCAGCACTGCCCGGGCAAGCAGGAGCAGAGACCTCGGGCAGGCACAAGCCTCTCCCCGGCGGGGAAGCAGGAGCGACGGCAGCGTCACAGTCCTAGGCTGGGGTGGCAGATGGCATTTCTTCTGCAAAGTGGGGATGGGGGCGTCCCACCTCTGAAGTCCCGGGCTGCGTTTCAGTGGGCTGCAGAGATTTGCACCGTGTCCAGGGACAAGGAGGCAAACAGTCACAACAAGACTTACCTGCACCGTCAACCACCTCCTGTCAATGCAAGAAAGTTCTGTGGGAGTGACCAGACTGGAGGTGAGTTTTTTGCTCCTCGTGCTTTTTCCCTCTGCAAAGATACATTAGCCAACAGCCTGTGAGGCATTTCTAATACTTTTATCATGATTTATTACCAAGGCTGCTTTCCATAGGATATTCCCAGCCTCACAGTCCACTTAACATTTATAGCAGCTATCACCAAAACGAGTGCAATATGTCTTCAGTCTCTCTGTCCGCTCCAGGACGGATGGGGCGCAGAGGTCTTCGGCAGCGAGGCAGGGAAGGGGAGGGTGATTCTCCTGGAGACCCTAGTCTACTGCGGCCATTTAGCATGTGCTGAAACTAATCACACAGGTCATATCATTTAAAAGGAATACTCCCAGGTGGAAAGGTGAACACATGCTTCAGTCTAAGGCGAGGTTAGGGGCTAAATAAACATGCCTGATACTAAGGGCTGTTTAATGTGAAATGTTAATTGTGTTACAAAGGGGTCAGATTTGGCAGACTGAAAAAAGACTAGCCAGCATTTCTGGATCCCAGAGGCAAGTTGATAACAGATATTTCACTCTGTAATAATCCATAGATTATAATCTAATGACATCAAATTACTCCTAATAATGCTAACCGGTGGCACGGAGTTTAAGAACGCTGCATTGCACATGCGTGTACAGAAGTGCACCCCAGCGACCACTGCAGGACTTGTGCTGAGTGGGGCAGGTAACACAACACACGCTGGCATGGGTGAAAAGTCTTCAGGAAGGCAAAACATTTTTCTTTCCCTTTGGAAAGTGCTTTCTCCAAAAGCACTGTTTTGCCTTAAGGCCAGAAAATTGACTTCATGTTGCTATGAGGAGGTGCTGAATGAACAGGATGGGATAACCAGATTATTATTGCTAGGTACTGGTATGATATTTATAAAGTAATATTATATGATATTAATACTAAGAAAGCTCAGGTCACTGCTCCCTGGTCTTGCCTTTGCAGTCATGGAACCAAGTAATCCCAGGAATGACACCTGAAAGAAAATAAATCTCAGTATCTCCATAAGTAACTTGTGTTCTGAAATAGATTTGCTTTTTGGTACCCAAAATTAGACAGTTGACAGAGAATTTTTTAGAAATTGTTGATCATGTTCCAGCTCTGAACATAAAGGCGCCTGGCAATTCAGCCATGGTGAGTATGCACAGCTCTATATTTAGGTATCTGAATGTGAAAACCCTGGCCATGATCCCCAAGCCGACTTCATGAAAGCATGCAGAGCTGCTGCAGCTCAGCTCCTCCTTGCTATTTTCACAACCTTTAGTGCTCTGTAGATATATTTGTGATGACTGAAGGAAAACATCCCTGTTTTATGGGAATCTTGGGAACAAGATAGCATTTGTTAAATACGTTTTTTGTTTTTTTTATTTAAAGCTGAACAGGGCACTGAAGCTTTTGGCCTCCACAAATACAATAAAGTACTTAAATACTGAAACATTTTCACTCTTGGCTCATTACTTGGGGCTTTCAGCATTGTGTTTGAAGAGCAGCTATTTATGGGCTATCAAAAAAAAAAAAAACATTGGGAGAAAGCAATTTAAAGAATATCCTTGAGGCTTTGGGCAGCTTTGCAGAACAGGAACAACAAAAACTTGTGCCAACGCTTGGTGCTACCCCAGTCAGGCTACCCCCTTTGCACCTGTCTGCTGCCACAGTGGGATCCTCCCCTTGGGCGCAGTGACACGGGGACACGTTACAGGAACGGAGTCACAGAATCACAGAATCCTTAAGGCTGGAAAAGACTTTTAAGATCATCAAGTCCAACCATCAACCCAACACCACCATGCCCACTGAACCATGTCTCCAAGCACCACGTCTACACATTTTTTTAACACTTCCAATGATGGTGACTCCATCACCTCCCTGGGCAGCCTGTTCCAATGTTTGACCACTCTCTCCATAAAGAAATTTTTCCTAATATCCAATCTAAACCTCCCCTGGTGCAACTTGAGGCCATTTCCTCTCATCCTATAGCTAGTTACTTGGGAGAAGAGACCAATACCCTCGTCGCCACAACCCCCTTTCAGGCAGTTGTAGAGAGCGATAAGGTCTCCCCTCAGCCTCCTCTTCTCCAGACTGAACAACCCCAGTTCCCTCAGCTGCTCTTCATAAGACTTGTGCTCCAGCCCCCTCACCAGCTTCGTTGCCCTTCTCTGGACGTGCTCCAGGAACTCCATGTCCTTCTTGTAGTGAGGGGCCCAACACTGAACACAGGATTCGAGGTGCGGCCTCACCAGTGCCGAGTACAGGGGCACAATCACTTCCCTGCTCCTGCTGGCCACACTATTCCTGATACAGGCCAGGATGCTGTTGGCCTTCTTGGGTCAAACACTGCATCCCTTTAAAGATGGCTCAGGTGCTGTTCTCACAGGGGAAGGAATAGTCACAAAGCTCTACAATGTAGTATTAATTGGGAGGGATTCTACACAGGACCCAAATGAATAGTAGAAGGCGTCCCACAGGGGAAAAGACTGATCAAGACAGAGCCATGACATTATTTCTTCATACTGGGACAATAAGCAGTGATGTTTAAAGCATGTTAACTAAATATTTGTATGAATTTAAACAGAGCACATTTTGTAGATCACAATGGAAACAAGAAGAAATCATAATAGAAAACTCACTCATCTCTCACCATTAAATTTAGTGATGGGCGGAAGGAAACGCTGCCTCAGCCACCGTGTGGGCTCACATGCCCCATCCTGACCCTCTTCTGGCTCCTGCTCTCTTCCCTTTTACACTGGGGCGATTTCATCAGGGAGACCCAGGAGACTTTGTCCCATTGGCATGGACTGGAGAGCAAGGATGTTCTGCCCTTTGAGGGATGACTGCGTGGGCTCCTTGCAGAGCTCGGTCAGCGATCTCAGGGATGTGTCCCACCTGCCTCGAGGTTGTCGGCATCCTGCATGGCTGCAGGACGAGTCCAGCAAACCACTGTCCCTGTGTGCCCATACACCAAAGGGGAAACACTGGGAACGAAGAGATGCATCTATTGAAAGGATGGTATGGGCCCACAAACCAGCAAGCAGAGAGGACGTAGAATATATTTAGGTCAGAAAGCTTCTACCTCCCTAGACACTGAGGTTTTGCAATAAGCCCTTCAAGCTATTCACAGAGCAAATGCTTTGCTATTTTGCCAAAGTGGCCAGCATCTGGAGGGGATGACACAATCTGGGCTGTGCGACAGCAGGGGATGGGACTTAGTGACCCGGCTGTCTGCTCTAGGTCCCTGTTCTTCTCTACCTTTGAGGAGAGCTTCCCCCTCTGCACCCCCAGTAATGCATTTTCAAATAGTCAGCATTTCTAAGCTTGCTTGTCCTCGAGTGTGAATCCTACACAATCTGTCTAACAAGCATTATCCTCATCAAAGACAGGTAAATTAGTATCTCACTGCAGCACAGCAACCTAAACTCTGACTTAGACAGCTGGTACTTGTGTTACTTGGTGTTTTGTAGTTCAGTGGGAAACAGCTACTGTATTTAGCCACTTCTGTTGAACCCAGAATGCTTTGAAGATGCTCTGTGGTGCCTCAGGGACAGAATTCCCACCTCAACCTCCTCCATGCCTTGGATGATCACTTGTGGGCAGCCAGGAAAAGCGGTAGCTGAGGACAGAAATCAGCTCTCCGAACCCCAAAGTCCTGCTGTAGAGCTGAGGAGAGAAAAGAGGGCTAAGTCAAGAGCACTGCTTATGGCGTAAGTCTAAGGAATAACAGCAGAAGACATTTCCCCCCTCTCTGGCCCAACTCCAAGGAAGGGTTGTGAATCCAGCACCTGAATTTTTGAGTTTGTTTTACCAGAGATGGCACTCTCTCCTTTCCGAGTAGGAAGTGATGAAGTAGGAAAAGGGTTTGAACTCCAGCTGCTTCCCATAAGCCAGGGAGATGTACTGGAGAAATCCTGCCAGACTGAGGAGACAGACGGGCTGTTCATTTAAGGGCATAAAAAGATCACTGGCTGGAAGAACCGATCTCCTGGCACTATAGGGATGACATTTGCTGTATGACATTATGTGAACTTTAAGATAATTAAGCATGAGGTCTCCGCTTGGCTTTTACACTTCCATAGTGCGGCGTTTGCCCAGGTCACTCCTGTTGAACCGGAGGGGCATCACCAGGGTCCCCGCTGTGCACCCACAGCCGGCAACGTTCATGAGCGTTTTCCAGATTTCCTGCCTTAAACTAACCTGAATTTATCACCTGACAAACTCAGCAGCAAAATCTAGTTTTTATCTGTCATGGGGCAGACAGCAGTGGAAATGAAGGTTCATTACTTTCTCCCCGGGACCGGGGACTGCCAGTGACTGACTGACGGACCGGTCGCTCTGTCTTCATAGCTGACAAGGGCTGTTGCAGGTGCCATCTCATCACTGATTCAATCACGTTGAGATGAGGGAGGATGTGGTTTTGAAACCTTGAATGCCCTTCACTCTCAGCCTGCTCTGCTGTTCGGCGGCTGCTGTGCGGCGCAGGCTCTCCAGTTGTCTCCTGGATGAAATGATCTCATTAGGTGATTTCAAAGAGCTGGATGGAGCAGAGCCACCTGCTTTCTCAGAAGAGTCTCATCAGCTTTCCCGGAATTGATAAAGCACATGTGAAAGCGATGTCTTCATCCCCTGAAAACCTTACTTTAAAGATGTAGCTCCAAGATTTCTTAGTTTGGAGAGTGGTTAAACAGAGCAGCCCTTTGCCTCCTCTCCTCCCTCCTTCTCTTTCTCACCTCTTTCCCCAGGCTTTTTTGTCTCCGTTAGGCTTCCAAACAGCTTAGGGATATTTGGCAGTTACCAATATGTTTATTCTAGTACATGTGAGCCAATATGGATGCACGGATATAAATCCCCATGGGGAGACCGCACCTCTGGAATAACAGGGGACTTTGATTTCTAGTCCACAGTGGTAGAGTCAAGAAAAAAGACCTCAATCCTGGAATAAGACTACGTCGTCCAGGGGAGTTCTACCGCCGTGGGTGTAACGGTTTGCAGTGCCAGGTTAGCATGTGCTGGCACAGCTCTTCCACCTACAAGAGCTGCTGCCTGGTTATAAGTGCTGCCCTGAGACTTCGGGAAGGCAAATGCCCGAGCGGCCCAGGGACGGTGCCCGAGGAGTGCAGCCCGGGCATCCGCATCCCTGCCTGTCTGCGGGCCCCGTGGAAGGACCATTTCTGGGAATGGACAGCGGCCGGCCCGGGACTGAATTGTCTGCCTCCAGTAAGAAAGATGATAGCTGTGATGATGATTTTTCTAATGAGAGTATCTACTGCCTCCAAAAGTGGGGTGCTATTACCAGTTCGTTTCATACAGATCATTAAGTAGCTACCTAATCTGCCTCGGAACAGTGGCCTGCCCGGTTTGTGTTTCAGGACCATTCTCCAGTCCTCCTCCCATCCTGTAAAACAAGCAGTATTAGAGCCATAACTGTGGATATCAATTGTGGGGTGGCCTATTATCTTTTTAATAAGCACCACAGACTATTTGCTTGGCTTACAATTGACATTCTTCCATCGCAGTCCTTTTAAACATAACCTGCACTGCTGGAAAGCCAAGCTGGTTTTCTGCAGCGCGTGCACATCGGCAGCTGAAAGGTAGAAGGCAGCATTCAGTTTTCCCGACGTGGCAAAGGAGAGACAGACTCCGCTGCGCTCCTCTTGTGCTATATCGCCTTTGTGGGGCTGGCAAATCAATTTTTTTGGGGTGGGGAATGTGGCTGGGTAAAGCAGGAGCGAGCACGTACTTGCAGAATGAAAGTGCCGTTTCATGAGTTTTTTTTAATCTTAATTGAATTTGTAAAATTACAGTTGGTTTAATCCTTTATATTGCTTTCACTCGAAAGCTGAAGAGTTGCTAGATAGATTATGGAAAACACACAGTCTCACAAGATGGTTTTTTAAGACATTCTCAGAGTTATTACAGGAAAATATCCATTTCTCACAGCATCGTAAGTTCAGTCTGTTGTCTGCTCCTGTGATCTTCAGAATGGTTAGTATTTAATTATTGATATTTACAACACGGCAGTAGTTAAACGTGGCTGCTGTTCCGCGGGTACTCTTTACGTGCCTACGTTCAGAGAGGAAAATATGCGTATCCTGATGAGTCACAGCAGCCGATTTGAAACGCCGTATGTAAACATCTACGCGACCTCTCTCCGCAGCCCGGAATTCTCGGCGTAAGCAGCGGTTGCTGACGGGCGCCTGCAGGGTTTAATCCGCTGCCGCTTCCCTTTGCCGGCACGCGGGGAACGGCGGGCCTGCTCCCGCCGCTTCCCGCCGGGCCGCGGCCGCGCCCGGGCCGCTGCAGCGGGAGGGCTGAGCCCGCCGGCGGCACGCCTGCAGCCGCGCCGTCCTGCTTGCTTTATCGGACGCGTCCGACGCTGCCTTACGGCTGCGCAAAACCCTCTTGGCTTTTGTGCCTTCGGGTGTTGGCGTCGCTGCCCTGAGGAGCTGGCTGGCGGCGAGAGCTCGCTGCAGCGGCGGGAAGCGCGCTGCGCCCCTCCTGACGGGCGTCCCCAGCCCCGGCCTCTGCCGCTGGGACGTCTCTGGGCGCCCCAGCCTCCTCCGTTAGGTGTATTGGCAGCAGCACGGGGGAACAGCAGCCGAAGGCACCAAGGGGTTAAAAAGTGCTGCTTTGTCGCTGTGCGGGGCACGCATTTGGGGAAACATCAGTGACAGCGGCTGGGATGCTGCCTCTCTTTAGTACCAGGCTCCAGGCAGCCGGCCCGGGGGTGAAGATGCTTTTGCCCGCCCTTCTGCCGAGGGCACGCTGGCTCCGGCGCCCGGCGTTCCTCCAGTCGAGCCCCACGAAGGGCAGGTTTAGCTTTTGGTAAAAACCCATCGAAACAATCTCTCATTAGGGCTCAGCAAGCTCGGTGGTCTCTCTTGCAGACAGGTTAGTCGTGCCAGGATTTTACGCTGGTGGATGGAGGATGCCCAGTGCGTGGCGTCCATGCTTCAGGAGAAGTGGGCTTTCATGCTGAGCCCCGGTGGCCCCCACTGATCTACTGCTCTGGGGACTGGCTGATGAGGATTAATTGACTCATCTTGGGCCACCAGCTTTCTCAGCTGGTTACCACTCCCCGGGAAACATTATTTTCCTCAGTCAGACTTGACTAATTGCAAGCCTTTAAGAATGGCACTTCCAAAAAAGAGGAGCCTGCTGAGTGAGTTATTAGTCACCCTTATCCGGGAGGGAAGCGAGGGCTGCTCTAACAGCTTCTTTATCTCCAGAGAGGGGGCTGTGGGGGTGCTCTGCGGCGGGGAGCTGCCTTCCACCTTCCTTCAAGGATAGCAAAGGGCGGAACACTTTGTTTCTGAAGTGCTATCTCTACACTCTACAAATCATGGCTGAGTTTTTAAAAGCTATTTATTTTTAACAGGCTAATACACACCACCCCCACCCCCGGTATTTTCCTAATGATGTCTGGCACTGTTGTTGGTTGGGGGGGGTTTGGCAAATAGGTGGAGCTCAGTGTTTCCCCTGATGGATGATCTGACTCTGTGTCTGAGAGCGCTTTGCAGCAGACTCCAAATGTCTGGCAGGAGATATCCTTGCTCTGCAAAAGTGTCCTCTCTTTTTGTGGGCATGACAGAGCCCAGAACACATTTTGAACAATGTCATGGTCAAATTCGCTTTGGTAGCTACATTTCACCCTCTGAAGCACTTCCTCTCAAGTTTTAATATCGCTTCTCACATTCTTTCCAAACTTAACTGTGTTGTGGCTCCTTTTCTGTGGTGATGAGGAGGACTCCGGAGAGAGTATTGAACACATTTTCTGTTACACAGATGTACAACCCACTGTTGGGAAATCGCTAGGGCTGTACCAAACTGGTCTTGTCAGAAGAGGAGCCCTAAATAGGAATGTGAGAGCATCACTCTGTCTTTGCTCTTTAATCCTCATGTATCTCTAGAAAGGAGAAATCAGCCTTGCTCCAAACCTCTCTTAGCAAAAAGTATGGTGTCATCTTGCGTTCAGTGTAACTGGTAGATCTCTTCAATCAAACTTTTGAATTTGGTCTGTGGTTCATAGATTCCTTCATTGGCATTTCCTACCAAGCAAAATACTTGTCCTCCAGAAAAAATGTCAGTGATCTGCCTGTCCAAAGTAACTGAATCGCAGCCAGACTGCCCATCTTGCACCTCCTTTGCGTAATGCCTGTTTGATACAGCAGCGTTCTGTAATGACATTTGGCTTTTGCCTTGACAGGTGTTTGACGGTATCTCACCACCTTTCCCATTATTTCCCCATCACAAGGTTTATCCGTAATGAGGCTGAGAACAGGGGCTGCTTTGCACTTATCCCAGAGATTGTCACAAATACACTTATCCCCAGCTTCTTGGAAGGACCCATCAGCACGCGGTTTACGTGGCTGTCACTGATCAGTCTCTCTGGGACCACGGGACTCCAATCATCAGCAAAGCTCTCCGGTGCAGCGAGAAGATGCGTCTCTGCAAAGCCCTGGCTTCTGCAGGTGGAAGAGCTGCTCTGTTATTTTCATTAGCTGTATTATCCACACGGACACATTAATGGCTCAGGTTTTGGTCCTTATCTGTGATCTTCAGTCCTGTTTGTTAGGACACTTGTGTGATAAAAGAGTGTTTTTTATGAGACCTGTATTCGCATACCAAATACGTGGTATTACTTGCAAAAATAAAAATAAATTTAAATTTAATATCTGTCTTGTTCGTAAAACATTCCAGGCAAATTCTGTATCAAAAAATAATTACAATTTCTGTTTCAGAAATTTTCTGTTTCTTCTTTCATCCAACAGAACTGATCTCACATGGGCACACAGAGGGGATGATGTCATTGTCAGGGGCTGAGATTAACATCAGGTTCCTAAGAGTGTCATCCTGTATGGTTGTTTTCCAGTGAAAGAAAAACAGAAAAAAGTGCATTAAAACCATTTAGAAGTCAGAGTATTTGCTCCAGTCCCATCAAGCCTCCTACTATAAGAAAGAAAGCGAGGTATTGGAGTGTGTCCAAAGAAGAGCAGGAGACCTTATCGCTCTCTACAACTACCTGAAAGGGGGTTGTGGTGAGGTCGGTGTTGGTCTCTTCCCCCCAGTAACTAGCAATAGGACGAGAGGAAGTGGCCTCAAGTTGCACCAGGGAAGGTTTAGATTGGGTATTAGGAAAAAATTCTTCACTGAAAGGGTTGTCAAGCGTTGGAAGAGGCTGCCCAGGGAGGTGGTTGAGTGACCATCCCTGGAGGTATTTAGAAGACGTGTAGATGTGGCGCTTAGGGACATGGTTTACTGGTGGGCTTGGCAGTGCTAGGTTAACAGTTGGATTCAATAGTCTCAAAGGTCTTTTCCAACCTAGATTCTATGATTCTATGAAAAGGCTTCTAATTCAGAATACACCAACTACTTATTGATTGTGCTACTGAACTTATAATTTCCTATACATTACAAAAAGTTGTGCATAACCGATGACATAAATTTTGCTTCAGCAATTGCTTCTGGTTAAAGTCATATATGCAAGGGCTCACAAATTCCATTATGGTTTATAGAAGAGGGCAAAAAGTCTAATGGAAAATATATATTCACTTTGCTCAGAATTTAGTTAGGTTAAGAAGTTGCTGAAACAATACATTTTTAATTTACACACATATAAATTTAGAGAGATTTCCCTTTTAATGATAGACCAGAGATGTGCCATCACGGTGACAGACAGCTAAGTCTCTTGGCTGATACAATACTGTTTGTCAAACAAACGGCATGGAGAGCGGGTTGCAGTAATCTCTCCGCCAACAAAATGCCTCCTGCCAGCGCCGTAGGTGGCTGACTGACGGCCCCTTCCAAATGAGGACAGTTATACAATAATAACTCCGCTCTGTGTCAGCGGTGATGCTAATGTATGCAAATGCTGCTGTAATGAATGCAATTAGATTTCTCCGTATACAGAAATATGCCAAACTACCTGTACCTAATCTCACAATAAGGGGAGAGAAGAGGACCTCAGCCTTGGAGATGTGGTCCTCATCTCTGCTGCTGGAGCTGCTCTGCATGGGGCTGGGCTGCCGGTACGGTGCAAAACTCTCAGCTCCTGCAAAGTCCCGGCTGCTGCTGCTGCTGCCTGGGCAAGAGAGACGCTGCGGTCAAGGGGGCTCCGAGGTTGCCCGCTTTACCAGGCTGCAGTGGGTTCAGAGGTACAGCTGATCAAAACCAACAGAGAAACAAAGACCTGCAGAGCATGATCACCTGCTTTATATTTTCAGGGGCCCACATTCACTTTTATTACAGAATCATAGAACAGCCCAAGTTGGGAGGGGCCTCAAAAGATCATCTGGTCCAGCCTTTTGTGGGAAAGGAAGCCTATTCTCTAGCACCCTGGGATTGGACCATCTTGAAAACCTCCAGTGATGGGGACTCTACCACATCCTTGGGAAGGTTGTTCTAGTGAATGGTTGTTCTCACTGTAAAAAAAATTCTTTCTTCCATCAAGGTTAGGTTATTGCTTTCTCTTGGGACAGGTAATCAGTGCATGACAAATCCCTGTCACACTTTTTGAGTATTTTCAGCATATTTCCTGAGCACAACAGTGAACAGGCTCTGCTGTGCAGGGAGGCTGGAGGGGAAGCTGCTAGCTCAGTAGTCATGAATGAGACACTTCCAGACGTCACAAAAGAGGGGGTGTTGTTTGTTAAAGACATTTTACTTTAGGGCCTCCTGAATATTCATGATGTGCTGGTTCCTGCTGATCAATGTTTCTGTTGTCCCGATTAATCAGCTGATCTTGTGAAGAGTTTTAATCAGCTCCAATGTTGCCAGAAACTAGCCCCACTTCAAGTGAAGGAAACATCACCGTCAGCAGCTGACAGGACACCCAGCTGTAGAATGGGCCTGGAAGCTGGATGCTTGGGGTGTTATGTAGGCAAACTGGAGATGGAAAGAAGACCTATCTGTCGCGGCTGTTCTTTGTATAACACCCTTCATGTAACCTAACCAAACTGGTTCCTAATCAAGCAAGATGGTAAGACAGATAATGCCAGTGTGACAGAGCTGCTGAGAAGGATGCACAAGAGAAGGGAGGTTGGTCAAGACAAAAAAAAAAAAGATGGGTAAGAATCACAGGAGGCTATTGCCACGAGCAGTGATTGCAGAGAAGGCAGTGGCACCATGAGCACGGCAACACGCAGCTGGCCAGAGAGGTGGCCAGTGCTAATGGCTGGGGAAAATCTCATGCTTGGATTTTTAGGTCATGCAATAAGAAGTGGGTAGCCATTGCATAGACCAGAATCAGGGTAGGTAAACTTCATTTGGCTGTATTTATACCGCTGTCCCTGATCTTCAGGGAACAGATTGACTTAAAATCACAAGATTTTCTATGTAGTATGTTTGTGTTCATTTTTGTTTGTCTCGCAAGATGTGCATTCACCCAATTGATATGCTAAAGCTTTTCCCTGCAACGACAAGAACCACAGCTACAAGGACCACGGCTGTCTGAGTTTGTCTGACCAAATTCAATGAACCTGTGGGCACTGCGGCTGTGTGTCCTGTCTCTCTGCCGCAGTGGCCAGGCAGCTGGCTCAGACGTGGCAGTTGGCGAGCTGTGGCCATGCTATCCCATGCACCTGCAGACAGGCCAAAGCAGTTATGGGGAAGGCAGCTTAATGCAGCGTGTGCACCTTTAGACGGGCGCTACAGCAGTGTTTTGTGACAGACTACTACTCCCTGTCCCCCCAACACAGACAGCAGGCTTCATCCAAGCTAATAAATTCCACCAAGAGACCTATTAGTTTCCTTGCTCTGATGGAGCACAACGTAAATGTGATCAAGCTGCACCGTGCGAGCTGCCCTGAGCTGCTGGAAAATCTTGCTCAGATGTCCATAGGGATTCCTGCAGTGCTTCCCAGGGCATGCTGGAGCAATGCCCCTGCACTCCTGCACCCACCAGAGGTTTGCAGACCATCAAGTGGTCCTCTCTAAGAACCCTGCACAGATGCTGACCTGCTGGCTGCGTTTCATAATGAGATTTGCCTTCCTTGTACCAGCAAGACAGCTCCAACCTGATGTCTACTTGGCCTGGCTGCAGGTTTGCAGCGCTCAAACTTTCCACCTCACGCATTTCATGGCACACCTCTTCCCAGAGCTCCAGCTTCTGGGTCGTTTAGTTTGTCTTCTCAGGGTCAATGTAAATGCATACCTGGCTGCCAGGTACCAGCTGAGGAGGTGAAGGAGCCTCCTTTCATCATCTTGAGTGTCGAATCACAGAATCACAAAGGTTGGAAAAGACCTCTAAGATCATCAAGTCCAACCATCAACCCAACACCACCATGCCCACTGAACCATGTCTCCAAGCACCACATCTACACATTTTTTGAGCACTTTCAATGATGGTGACTCCACCATCTCCCTAGGCAGACTGTTCCAATGTTTGACCACTCTCTCAGTAAAGAAATTTTTCCTAATATCTAGTCTAAACCTCCCCCGGCACAACTTCAGGCCATTTCCTCTCGTCCTATTGCTAGTTACTTGGGAGAAGAGACCAACACCCTCGTCGCCACAACCCCCTTTCAGGTAGTTGTAGAGAGCGATAAGGTCTCCCCTCAGCCTCCTCTTCTCCAGACTGAACAACCTCAGTTCCCTCAGCCACTCCTCAGAAGACTTGTGCTCCAGACCCCTCACCAGCTTCGTTGCCCTTCTCTGGACACGCTCCAGCACCTCAACATCCTTCTTGTAGTGAGGGGCCTAAAATAGAACACAGGATTCGAGGTGCGGCCTCACCAGTGCCGAGTACAGGGGCACGATCACTTCCCTACTCCTGCTGGCCACACAATTCCTGATACAGGCCAGGACGCTGTTGGCCTTCTTGGCCACCTGGGCACACTGCCGGCTCATGTTCAGCCGGCTGTCAACCAGCACCCCCAGGTCCTTTTCCGCCAGGCAGCTCTCCAGCCACTCCTCCCCAAGCCTGTAGCGTTGCATGGGGTTGTTGTGACCGAAGTGCGGGACCCGGCGCTTGGCCTTATTAAACCTCATACAATTGACCTCAGCTTATTGATCCAGCCTGTCCAGATCCCTCTGCAGAGCCCTCCTGCTCTTGAGCAGATCAACACTCCCACCCAACTTGGTGTTGTCTGCAAACTTACTGAGGGAGCACTCGATCCCCTCATCCACATCATCGATAAAGGCATTAAACGGAACTGGACCCAGTACTGAGCCCTGGGGAACACTGCTTGTTTCCGGCCGCCAACTGGATTTAACTCCATTCTCCACAACTCTCTGAGCTCGACCATCCAGTCAGTTCTTTACCCAACGAAGAGTACAGCTGTCTAAGCCATGAGCCTCCAGTTTCTCCAGGAGAAATGCCCCTTCCGGGGCTGGCTCCCCTATCAAATGCTGGTGACAGTGAGCGCTGGTCACCATTAGCACTGCTCACCCACGGGCACGGGCAGCTGCACTGGAGCCTGCTCGAAAGCCTCCTCTTTCTAGGACCAAACTCCCACTGCCTTCCTCACTTCAGCCTGACACCCCGTTTGTTATGCAGATTTTCTCTTGTGAACAGAAAGCTGCAGCCCGTGATCATCCTTTATACAATTCAGTTGCTTCCCTATACATTGCAGCATACATTCTTTCATTAGTTTTCCTATTCCCACGATGTGTTTTTCTAATTATACTATCCATATGCTAAGCATGTGCGAAGTGGGACCCTGTCATTAGCAGCTGTTGATCTGTAAACCTGAGCTGAAAGGAAGAAAGTCCAAGGAGCGCGCTCCACAGAAACGATGCGCTCAGTGTTGTGGACGGAAGAGAGGTTTACTTTCATTTTTGAACACATGATAAAAAGAGTAGAAAAAGGACAATGCGATATTGCTAAGGCAAAAGAGTTTCTATAAGGCTTCAGTACTAAATTTCTGATAACAGGTGCAGGAGTGGGAATTACGGCTGAAAGCTCTGAGCTCTGCCTTGAAGATCACTCACTGATAAGGGGGCCAGTTCTCTGGCAGGGGAGAAATCTTACCTAAACTTACCTGAGCTCTAAGGAAGCTCCCAAGCCATCTGCAGATAGGAATCTTTTCTTGAACATGAGCTCAGATATGGGCTGAGTTGTTCTTTTAATAGCTTATCTCTAATATGAAATTATCTGTCTTTTGAAGGCCAGCAGATACACCTCCTCGCTGTTTGCACTCCAGCTTCTTTCTGGTAATCCAGCGGATAGGATGTCACGGCTTATCGCTCATGTCTGACACTCTTTGCCTCTAATGCTTTCCTGTTACTTTATTTCCTATTAACCTAAATTAGCATGATTGAAGTCAGGCTGAGGCATGCAGTAACATTCAGTCACGTTCTTCTGCCTGTCTTGCTCTAAACTACTTCTAGATTATTTTACACTATTTAACATACCAAGGCCCACAATAATGTTGCATATTGTAATATATTGAATAATTAAGATTATTAAAGAAGTTCATACAACAGTGTGTGCAGTTCATGCTGCATGTCTTTTAAGGCCACATGGAGCCATTTCCTGGTTTGCATGGCCTGCTCAAGGCAGTACCACGGTTGTTTTTCCTCAACCTTTGTCAGCTCTTTGAGGAACCACAGACAGCCACAACGTCTAATGCCTTACCTGTCACACCCTCAAGCACACCACTACTTCATTTGTACAGATACAATAATAAGGTTTCACAGTTTTAGGGCTTCGGGGTATCACTTTTGCCTATCGTGTAACCCTTGATCAACGTCACCAGATGTTCAAAGTCTTCACAGCAGGGGATCTGTTGAGTAGACACTAGCTAGTTTTCTTCACCTGTCCACCTTCTCTGCTGAAGAAGATTTACGTTTGAGTAGGACGCACGTAAGCTTTAGCAAATCTTGAAATTTGTCTTTTGTGATCAGCGTTGGCATCTACTCCCCGGAAGAACTGGAAAGACAGTGTCAAGAAAGGCAGATTAGCCTCACAAAACAAAGTTTGCAATTTAATATGTAGTTGCTATTGCATACTGAGAGTTTGTGATAGAAGTCTTTAATTGGAATTTATAAATTGCTGATAGACAGATTTCCAAAACGATTGCTATTCCACTTACCATCAATCTGCCAGTATAAATGACTGACCAAGGTACACAGACAATTGGTATAAAAATCAATCTTATAACCCTTTTATCAGGGTTGCCTACACAATTCTGTCAATTTTCCACAGAAAATCAATAGCAATAATAGCTGTCTCGTTAGTGGCCGTCTCAGTGTCACTAATATGGCTTCTTTGTAGGGCCAAAATATTGTCTGGCCTATTTTTTTTCTTTCACAGGAATTGTCTAGGGATCTAGAAATACCAGAGATGAGCTAATTGTTCAAATTACATGTGGAAGATTTCTCCAAAAGAAGCCCCAGCCTGCTTTATGGGGACCCAGGCTAATCTTCCAGGGTCCAGTTTTGCACGTCAGCATCTGTTTTCTTGCAGAAATAATTTTCTGTATCTAGAGTCTGGCACTGCAATTCTCTTGAGCTTTTTTAAGGAAACTGATGATAAAATTAAGACAATTAATTTTCCTATTATTTAATCTGTTAAATATCCACTCAGCCCTATTAGCTAAGGCTTCTTATAAACTGAAAAAGACCAAACCAGGCCTTTCTTCTCTGCCCAGCTGCGTCGGGCAGGGAAGCCTTCAGGTAGGACTGTGCACCCTGAACTTCCCAGTCGTTCCTGTTCCTTCCCACTGCTGCAGAGGCACCGTGCCCTGCCACCACCCTCCCTCAGTACCTCCTTTGCCCTGGTCCATAGCATTCATCCTTGGAGAACCTTGTTATCCAGAGGTAGTTTAACCATGCAGTACCTGTACCACCTCAGTATCGCCTGCTCTCACTGTCAGCAGTTGCCATTAAAGCAGGAATTGGCTTAATTTCAGCGGTTTGCTGAGAGGGCTCAGTGATGGGGCCCGCTGTATGCAGGACTGATCTGCCACAGCTTTACTTGTCATCACTTCATGGACCTGACCCGGACCTGAGAGCTGATCTGACTCAGAGAGCTGAGAGGTTTTATTTGGAGACAAGGAGATAACAAAGCCAAATAGTTGAGAAGAAAACTATTCCCTGGGGAGAACTGTTATCAATTAAATTCTGATTTAAGAATAAAACCGAAAAGAAATTAAAATTGTTTTGAAGAGGCTCTTTTTCACAATGATACTGCAATTTTTAACTGAGTTGATTTAAAGGCTGTCCGAGAAGGTTGCACAGGGGCTACTAAAGGGTGCCACAATGAGTGGCTCTGCTGGGAGGGTCAACCGGGTCCTCACAAGGATCAGCTTTGCTTCTGAGTGTGACCAACACCCCTGGAAACAGGGGGCTCAGTCCCCATCTTGTCCTGAACACCTGGTTAGAAAGGTCAGTGTTGAAAGAACTACAACAAAAAATCACAGATTATTGCCAGTTTTTAAACGCCCCTGCCTTTCTTAGAGAGCAGGCAGCAGGCAGAGGTCACAGCAGGCCCTTGGCCAAGGTCATCCAGCAAAGCATCCTGAGAGGGGACCGTAGCGGGAGAATCGTGCCTCATCACCTTGGTCTGATCCCTGCAAGTGCCCTCCGCCTTCAGAGGGCTGGAGACCTCAAACTACACCAACTGTTGGAATTTCACTGACAGACACAATGAACCCACCACCACCGCATCTTAACTCCACATGCTCAACTCTTTTTCCCTTTTCCTGTTCCTTTATGTGTAGGCAGCGCCGCACTAAAGGGTGGTTTTGATCATGTTTTTGTGCCATCATTTGATCCTCGGAAGTCTGTTTTATATCCCTCAAGTAAAACACTGCTCCGCTCCAAGGCAAGAGCGTCTTTTTGCCATTTATCACCTTGCTCTTTTATAAACAGATTCTGTGTTAGTGCTAAACAGAAGAGGATCAGAGCAGAAGAAACATCTATTCTCATGAGAGATTAAGTCTGAGATGCCTCCACACGTGGTCGTAGGAAAACCCAGGAGTCTCTGCCCCAGTGCAGAGATGTGCTGTGGGCACATTTAATCTCCAAACGCTTCCACCTTGTGCTGCCTCTCAGCGATGCTGATGCTTCTGACCTCACCACGTGTGTGCAAATTGCCAGAGCTGTTAAATAATTGCCGCATTTTCACCCCATGTTGGTGCATATCCGTGGTGACCAAAATATTTCCTAGGAGTATAAGGCTGTGTTATATTTTCCCAACTGTGAGTCAAGGGCAGAGGTTTCAAGCTGACTCCGGCTACTGATAAAGACGGGCTCCCTGAGACGCTGCTTTCTTTTCCTCATAAGCAGAAATGACATGAGCCACAGAGGTTTCCTGGGAGAACGAACGCAGGAACACCCCACCTTCTGTTTGCCTCTCCAGCTCCTGCCCGTAACTATTTTTTTAAGGGATTTGGACTCTGCAGCGGAGTCTTGGTGTGCATGACTTCTGCAAGGACAACTGGGCCGGAGGAGGCTGGAAGTCCCCAGGAGGGAGCACGGAGAAGCAGGAACTCCGCGTGGCCGCCCCATGGCTGCATTGGTCTCCTTATTCCTGGGCAGATGCTATGGGATACCAGCGGTGACTAATTTTCCTGCTTTGTCCTTGGGAAGAAAAGAGCTAAGCCCAGTTTAAGTGGAGTGGGAAGAAAGGATAGAGTGCTGTGAGGGAAGCTCGCTGACTGCAATGTACTGAACAGGAGTAACCAGAGAAGGAAAGTCGCTACGGTTTACGGTTTACGGACCAGGCAGTAATTCGAAAAGCATTTCCATATCCTTCAGTGCCAAGGTGCCGGGAAAATGTGACACCCAGTCAACAGTACAGATGGTGAAAATAATTAGGAAGGCAAGACACGTGATTTTGGTATATAATAACAATAACAACCTCCGTTTCATCCTAAGAGCTCTGAGGCTAATCCTGCTATTTTATTTCTGAGCATTCTCGAGTGCAACTTTTAAAATCTCCTTGACTAATTCACTGCCTCCTATTTTGGGAAAGCTTTGAGAGGTGCTGCTAATGAAGACAAATGAAGGAAAAGGAACTTGACCCCAGAGCATGACATTTTGTTCATTAACTTGTGCTTCCAATTGCCTGATTGATATTACTTGGATGTAGATGGGGTAATTAATGACAGGAAATAATGCAGCAGGATATGAGTTGTGTGGAATGCACTTCAGTAAATCTACCTTTTATTATGTCTCGGTTTATTTATGCGCGCTATATTTGTTATGCCACTGCCTGATGTAGTTACCACCTTCATTCGGAATTTCCTTAACTTAATTGTTTTCTTCATTCTTTTATGCTATTTTGGGAATTTTTTGTTTATGTTTCTGTACATAATAATTTCCCGGTCTGTTTTTAGTAGCGTGAGGATGCATTTTCATGGCCATATGGAACATTTCAGCATGTGAAGTATTTCTTACAATAGGAATTGCCATTGAAATGAACTATGCTTCCTTCCTACTTCATTGGACAGGCTATTGGTATTGCCAGTAAACTCCTATGTACTCTCACTTACATTATTTCTCTGTCCCAGAAGGAAATGAGCTAAATATGAAATATTTTACATTTTTGGGGTGGGTGGTGGGTGACAGGCTATGTCAGAACTTTTTTCAAGTGACACATCCTCCTGGGAAGGAAATTCTCCTATGGTTTAAGCTGAAGGATTTTAAACCAGTAAAATATCTCTCTGCTTTTGATTTAGTTTCTTGGTGTGTGAAGAATATATATCACCAAAGAAGAAGTTGAGCTTAAAATACTGAATGATGTAAAATGACCCCTGGAAAGATTCTGTATATGTTTATGCGTGTGAGCAATTTTACACAAACTTACTGAGGTGATAAGAGAACATGCCCAAGAAAAGTTATTCACCTGAATCTTTCTTTGAAGGATCAGGCTGTTGCTACGAATATTTTTACCCAGGTCTCTCAAAGAACACTACGTTTTGTATGTTTATCTGTCCACCTGTCTTTTGCCACCCAAAAACCTTTGAAACCTTTGACATAAACCTGGTACTTATACCTGAGGTTGTACAATGAAACCTCTTGTATAGTGCATGGCTCATAAAAGAAAAACATTTGAACAAAAAATTATGTCCTTTTATGGAAGATGCAAAGCAGCAGATGGAAGAAAGTGCCAGGTCAGATTAAGAATCTGAAACCAAGAGTTAATGCCTGATTAAAAGGAGCTGGTATGGTCACAGGCGCAGATTCCTAGGAGCCAGACAAAATGGGAGTTACAGGCATTTGACCCTGTGTACTTTTCCGAGTCCAGGGGACTGAGACTTCTTATCTGGGAGTGAAAGAGGGGAAAATGACCTCACATGTCCTGCAAGGAAGAGCATTCAGATGAGCAATTATCAGACAATAGCTGATGCTCTGGAATTTCCTCTAATAACAATAACTTGATTGCTTGCATAGGAATTCTCACAGGAATTGAAGAGGAGAGGCAGGGAGAACCAGGTACTTCAGTAACTTTGATGCTCCTCACAATTTTATTTAGAAAATGTGAGATAAAAATTGAAAGTGGTGTTACAGTGTTGCATTCCTACTGGTGGTGATAGTGTGGTTCAGGTGTTTGTTGCTTTTAGATTAGTCCCCATCCCGGACTGCTCCATCCTGCTCACTTCAAACATGAACATGTCGATGACATAAAACTGAGATCCAGCTCTGGAGCCCAGGAAAGACATGGAGCGGGTCCAGAGGAGGCCACAAAAATGACCAGGGGATGGAACACCTCTCCGGTGAGGACAGGCTGAGAGAGTTGGGGTTGTTCAGCCTGGAGAAGAGAAGGCTCCGGGGAGACCTTATTGCAGCCTTTCAGCACTTCAAGGGGGCTTATAAGAAAGATGGGGGCAGGCTTTTTGGCAGGGCCTGTTGTGACAGGACAAGGGGTAATGGTTTTAAACTAAAAGAGGGTAGATTTAGACCAGATCTTAAGGAAGAAATTTTTCACAATGAGGGTGGTGAAACACTGGCACAGGTTGCCCCGAGAGGTGGTAGATGCCCCATCCCTGGAGACATTCAAAGTCAGGTTGGATGTGGCTCTGAGCAACCTGCTCTAGTTGATGATGTCCCTGCTCACTGCAGGGGGGTTGGACTAGATGAGCTTTAAAGGTCCCTTCCAACATAGACTATTCTATGATTCTATGATCTTAACTCCTGAAGTGTTGGCTGCAGGATCTTTGCTAAATACAGAGTGATTGAGTTATGATACTTCTCAGTGTCCTGTACCTGGACATGGCATTCGCTTGTTATCTTGGATCACTATGCAGTGAAAGCATTGCAGTGTTTGTGTTTCACCCCAGAGCTGCCTGCATTCCTCACTTCTTATAAATGAAACACATTAGGAAGAAAAATCTCTCTTTAAAATTACTTTGTTTATTAGAACAACCTTGGAATAGCTCAAGTATAGACTCAGTAAGGGATCTTTAAGTAATCTTATTCTTTAGTCTGCTTCAAAGACCCCTTTAAAGTTCATAATATAATAGCCTAATAATGAATATTACTCCATATGGGCTATTTTTATGAGATAATAATAATCTGAAGTGAAAGTTCATCTTGCTGGAAATATATAAAGTAGCCAAGAGAAAAAAAAGCCCTCACACTCTCCAGTGACAACTGCAGGAAGGAAAAAGCAGACTTTTATCATTCAGAATTTACTGAAAACATGTTGAATGTTTATTTGAAATGAGAGGAATGGCCAGCCAGCTGGCAGCCTTATGAAAGTCTGTGTGTCTCCTTTCAGCAGATGGTGCACACAGAACCTGAACACAAAGCCTCTTCCTTTTGTCTTAGGTGCTGAAAAATGTGCTTCAAGGCATAACTTTGGACTGCTGTGCAACCATTGCCACTGCTTTCAGGGGACTACTCAGGGTATAAAGCATTTTAAGATGGGTAAGAGACCATTTAGTACAAAGCATTTTCTTTTTCTTGTTGAAATAGGCTTGGAGCTGATCTTTGTGTCCCAGCACTAAAAAATATAAGGAGAATAATAATCCCTCTGGTAGTATTACATAGACTTTGTTGTCTCTTCCAGTCTCTTCTCCACCCTCCTAGAGTACAGATCTTTGCCCTTCCTCACAACTGCTCTGCTGTGATCTGCCCACATTTATTCTCTGCAGCTCAAATTCACCCCATCTCCTTTGAATCAGAAATTTTATTTTACTTTTTCTCCATTTCTTACCTAATGATTATTTGTGAATTAAATTATGCACATTACAGTTTATATGAAAATAATAAATGTTCTGGGATAATTACTGTGGTAAACTGTCCGGGTCATAAGCCCTAAAAATTGCAGGGAAACTGCCAAATCACTTCATTGTATAGGCACCACAGCCTGGGAGCATGAAGCTCCCATGACTAATTATTGATCTCATTAGCCAGTCAGTCTGTGGATGTAAAGGCTATAGTTAAAAGTAACTCTGCGGCACTTCTGACTTTTTGTCAGAAATGATAAAACCATTGCTGATAATTGGCCTCTTCTAAGGGTGGGATTAGCTGGCTGCCAGTTTTTCTAATAAGAAAATATCTGTGATCAGCTTGACCTTATTACTCACCAGCACTTGCCCTTGCCCAGCAGCCCGAGACGGAACTGGGAAGAAGTGATTTCCTGAGAACTGGAGCCACTGCTCTGCCACTGACACAAACGCTCACTCTTTTAAAAAACTGGACGAGGTAATGGAGCTCCCCCTAATGTTGTTTCTATATTATACATCCCCCGGGCTGCCGGCTGCTGCAGCCCCTGGCTGGAGAGGCCAGGCCAGGGAGAGTGGCCGGGTGGGTGCTGCTGTGGGTGCCCCAGGTACTTGCCCACACAGACCCGGGCTCTTCCCGCAGAGCCCCTGCGTCTCTAGGGACGGATGCTCAGGGTACCGCACCTGGATAAGGAGCCTTTGTCATCCCACCCCAAAGGTGTTAGATGGTTCCACTCTTAAGGCTGGGCCATCCAAGAGTTTAACAGCTATTCCTGCTGTTAAGCCTTCTAGGAAAAGCTCTTCATAGCTATTCAGGTTGCCAACTCTAAAGTAGGAACAAAGTGAAAACTAAATTTCTAGCCTACCTTTAAGGATTAAAGGCAAATTCCACCACTGCAGGTCCCAGGGTATTGACTCAGGTAGAATTATTCAGCTGCTCTGTTAGTCATTGATTACATCTTTGTGTAATGTTTCTTTAATCAGCCTTGAGGATCTCAGGCATGATGGCTGCTTTTATTATAGCCACAGATCCCCGTGGCAGATCCTGGGAATTATGTAGTAAAGAGAAGCTGTACAGACTGGAGTATTATCTAGCTCCCGTCATTCAGGCAAAGTGCATTGACAGAAACCAAGAGGGGAAATGGAGCTGCTGGGGGAACTGCAGGTTAACATGTCAGCTTTGGCTGGCCATCAGCAGGACAATACACATTTGAGAAGGGATGCTAGGGATGCTGTCAGGCTCAGTTACTGCAATTCACCTACCAGGACAAAGCATTTGCAGATGTAGAAAGAGAACAAATTCTGGATGCTAATCTTAGCATTAATGGCTTGAGTAAATATACAATCATAGAATTATTTATTATTATTTTTATTATTATTCTTTAGTTGGAAAAGACCTTTAAGATCATCAAATCCAACCATAAATCTAACACTGCCAAGTCCACCACTAAACCATGTCTCTAAGCGCCACTTCTACATGTCTTTTAAATACCTCCAGTGATGGTGATTCCTCCACCTCCCTGGGCAGCCTGTTCCAATGTTTGACCACTCTCTCTGTAAAGAAATTCTTCCTAATATCAGTCTAAACCTCCCCCGGCGCAACTTCAGGTCATTTCCTCTTGTCCTATCGCTGGTTACTTGGGAGAAGAGACCAACACCCTCCTCACCACAACCCCCTTTCAGGTAGTTGTAGAGAGCGATGAGGTCTCCCCTCAGCCTCCTCTTCTCCAGACTGAACAACCCCAGTTCCCTCAGCCGCTCCCATAAGACTTGTGCTCCAGATCCCTCACCAGCTTCGTTGCCCTTCTCTGGAGATGCTCCAGCACCTCAGCATCCTTCTTGTAGTGAGGGGCCCAAAACTGAACACAGTATTCAAGGTGCGGCCTCACCAGTGCCAGGTACAGGGGCACGATCACTTCCCTACTCCTGCTGGCCACACAATTTCTGATACAGGCCAGGACACTGTTGGCCTTCTTGGCCACCTGGGCACACTGCTGGCTCATATTCAGCCGGCTGTCAACCAGCACCCCCAGGTCCTTTTCCGCCGGGCAGGTCTCCAGCCACTCCTCCCGAAGCCTGTAGTGTTGCATGGGGTTGTTGTGGCCAAAGTGCAGGACCCAGCACTTCACCTTGTTGAATCTCATACAATTGACCTCAGCCCATTGATCTGGTCTGTCCAGATCCCTCTGCAGAGCCCTCCTGCCCTTGAGCAGATCAACATTCCCACCCAACTTGGTGTTGTCTGCAAACTTACTGAGGGAGCACTCGATCCCCTCATCCAGATCATCAATAAAGATATTGAACAAGACCGGACCCAGAACCGAGCCCTGGGGAACACCGCTTGTGACCGGCCGCCAACTGGATTTAACTCCATTCACCACAACTCTTTGCGCCCGGCCATACAGCCATTTTTTTACTCAGCGAAGAGTACACCCAGCAAGCCATGAGCAGCCAGCTTCTCCAGGGAGAATGCTGTGGGAAACTGTATCAAAGGCTTTACTAAAGTCTAGGTAGACAACATCCACAGCCTATATAAAACTATTTAAACTAGGGGACCAGACATGTTTTAGAAAGACTTATCTGACTTTTTCTGACTTGTGAACAAAACTTGAACCAAAGCTAGAGATGAAGGAATCTTGAGTGAAAAAAAAAAAGGGTGTTGCTTACTCTATTGGACTCTGTCATAAAAAGTGGTATTTCAGCATTTATAGTTCTTTCAGACTAATGTCTAAACTAGTTTTAAAAAGTACAAAAGACTCTCTGGTGCGATTTGTAATAAACACCAGTGCAAAAGTTCATTTTGTGACCTTAACACATTCTGTGTGTGCCCGTGCATCCACCTCTGATAGGTCTTACCTGTCACTCAGAGCAAATTCTCACCATTTGTTTCACTGTGGTGCCCTTTGGGGCACCCTTATTTCCCATGGTACTGTCAGGAGCCACGAAGTTAGTGTAAGGAAATTACAGGCTTAACATTGGCTGCAACCTTTGTCACAGGAAAAACTTAGAGAGGACACTCAGAAAAGACTACCACAGGCAGTGAGTATCTCATTAGAGGAAAAATCTGGCCAAATGTGAAGTTTTTATGGAGAATTTTGAGCACGCTGGCCTGAGAATAGATGCAAAAGGTGTGAATAAATCAAAGTGCAAAATAACTGCTATAAAATCTTTTCTTGCAAACATTACACCAGGGATCCCAGCTATTACTTTTCCCCAAAGCTTATATTTTTCATCCGTCAGAGCTTTTTCAATGTGATCTAATGCTGCAAATCCTGAAAGGTCACTGGTTGTAGGTGGATTTATATCCTTCTGTTATTTCAAATAGAAATACAGCACTGAGCTTTGTGTGTTTGGCCCTTTATAAGTCTTCAGGAAATTCCAGAAATGAAATAGTGATAGATAACACAAATCCTGTAATTAACCCCTGCTACCTTAAGCAGAAAGAAAACTGCTAGTGAAAATGAAATGAGCTACTTTACTTAGAAGTAAAATATTATACACTAGAAGAATTGACAATGAAACCAAGGGTACCCTCAGCCCAAAGACACTACTAAGGGAATTAAAAGAAGAATTATTAGGAGAAAGCGACATACCCTCTGGTGCAAGGATGACAGAGGAGTGAAGCAAGCATGCGCTATATGATATCTGAATTATTTCAAGTGTTTCTACATATATTAACAAGCATTCACACTTATCTTTAGATCATACAGAAACCACAGTCCTCAGCACTGAGACTTCCTCCCCAGTACAGAAGAGTGTAAGTATAATGGGGAATGAGCAGGCTAATGGAGAGGCAAATATGTCTCTTCAATAAAGCAGGGTTAGTGTGTTAGCATGAGTAATCTGGCAGGGAGAGAGATCCTGAGGGACCTGAGGGAAGAACATAAGAATGGTCAGATCTCTAGAAAATATGACCCGCGGAAAAAAGATTGAAATCCCTGTGGTAGCTCAATCCAGAGAAGGGAAGGCTGAAAACAGATATGTGCAAAATCTAAACGGTAGCTGCAAAGAGGAAGGAGTAAATAGTTCACCATGTCCACTGTGTTGGCACAAGAAAAACAGGCTGACATTGCAACAGGGATAAGCAAGGGCGGGGAGCACGGCTAGCGGGGCAGTGGTCAGGTTGCTTGGGAAGGCAGTAGGAGCTCCACATCTAAGGAATTTTGAGAAATTATTTAATCCTAGAACAAGAAGTATACTTTCAGTGTGCATTGTAGTGGCGAAAGTGAGTGACTGAGAACAGCAGGGCAAGGTTTTAGGGAAATGATGATTTTCAAAACTGACATAAAGGTACAGACATGGAAAAAGAGAGAAACTGAGTGCCAAAACCTCTGGGCTAGATAAAATTGATTGGCACTAAAAACAAGGATGAATAAGAAATCTTGGGGCATAAATCTTTTTCCAATGCTATATCAGGATCTAGAGAGCTGTGCACTAATTTTAACAGTGTTTGCAATCTGGTATTCTTTGATGTTCGAAAGAAAATTTCCTGTGAAACAGCACTAGCTAACAGGGCCCTTCTGCCTCTGGGATAAAAAGGAAGGGAGAAGCAGTACAGAAAAGATTAAACATGATGTGGGGAAAGCTGTGAAAGGCACCAGGAAACCCAGCTGAAGACTAGACTATGCAAGTGCAGACCAGATGTAAAATGAGAAGCTGGGGCACGAAAGATGGCAGGTGTTGCACAGAGATGAATAGTTCCTGCGAAGATTAAGAGTGGCCGCTGCCTACGCAAAAGAAAAGGAAAAAGGGGGGGGGACACGGGTAAAGCTTGCAAAGCTGAAGAGGGAATAGCAGGGTGCTGGTGAATTCTAAAGATGTGGGAAATCAATATGAAATGACATGGAAGAAAAGTCAGTGGAGAAGATGACCAAGAGAAAAAGGAATGAAAGCAAAAAGGAAGAACTATGAGATTTAAAACCTTTTCTACCATATGTTATCGCTTCCCAATAAAAGGTGCTGCCACCAGAATCAACAGAAGAAAGGAGAAGAAGGGAGATAGCAAAGATGGAAGAGCACCAGTAGTTTACACAAGATTTGAAGGAGAGAGTGTTCAGAAGACAAGAAATGGAAGACAGTAAGAGGTGGTGGATAGGCAAAACTGAATGCGGGAAAGGCATCAAAGAGGAAATGTCCAAGAGTTGGATGCAAATGAGAATGCAGAGAGGGGGAGAGAGAGAGCATGTCTGTTTACAGAGGTACGGCTGATCTTGAAATGGCTGAATCTATGGGGTAAAAATAGGAAAGACAGGAGCAAAGTCAGATGAGAGCTGTAGGCTGTGTCTGCAAAATGGCCCAGGGACAACTCAGCGGCTGACTTGCCCCGTGCAGCTTACAGGGCTAAATGCTTCCAGACCACTGAACAGGGTGGCCGTGTCCAGAAAGCTCCCAGGTTGGCATCAATGCCCAAGCACCGCCATGGAAGTGGTGCCAGGCAAGGCCAGCGGCCTCCCAGGGTCCGCACTACCTGCGCAGGCTGGGGGCCGCTGCTCGGGGCTGTGCCCTTGCTCCCCTGCCACGGATGGCCCCCGACAGCGGCCGAAACTCCGAGGGATGGGGAAGATTAAAGGACTATGGGGAGTGCTCTACCATTGCTGCTGATAGGACCACGCCGAGTTCTGTGTCCTCATTCAAAATAAGGTGGCTCGAAGCAGAATATGTTAAGCTGCTGAGTGGGGTCCTGAATTAAAATCCTGTTTGGGTAAATACAGCATCCTCACACCACTGCCAAAAACAAAGGTAACCATTTCAGCTAACAGGAAGATGCAGAATTGAGTCCAACTGGCATAAATGTAAAATATATGCATCATGCATACTCCTGGGGTAGCAGAAATGAAAATAGACTTGGTATCATTCCACTTTGCTAAACATGGAGCTTATCTTCTGTTTGCAATAGGAATTTATCAAGTCTGATGGCCTAGAGCAAAGTGACAGGTGAACATCTGCAGCACAGTGAACAGCGGTGGAAAGCGGAGCAGAGCTGGCTAGCAGCTACACACCTTTGTGCAGCTCCCAGGGTGCAGAAAAAAATAAAAGTACTGCAAGGTTCAGTCAGAATATGTGCCCTGGACCTCAGCTGACTTAACCCTTACTTATAGCCAGCAGGCACTAGTCCTGGGCATAACGGGAACACTGAAAGAGCTCTTCCACCTGTCTTGTCCCCTGCTCCTTGTGCGAGCCAGCTGCACCTTCCTCTTCTCATCCTCGCAAACGGTTGCTGTGACGTTGCCTCAGCTGAGCAACGGAGTCTTTCAGCGTTAAAAATGCAGGTGGGCTAAGGGGGTTGGGGTAGAAAAGGAACATGGTTGGGACATGGGGGACATAGGGCTCAAAGCATCTTGATGCATGTGTGTGTACACACATAGATGAATACATAGGAGTGCAACGGGAGAGACAAAAGCAGAGAACTTAATTAGTATCGGATGATCAGAGCCATTAAACAGAATGTGAAGATCAGGGAAGGAAAGGGATGGCTCTTTTCAGTGGTGGATTTAATGAAGCTACCTGGTGTGTTTGGCATGTGACATTTCGTTAGCACAAAAGCATTGTCGTTCATCACAGAGATAAAGACAGTAGGACATACACCTACAGCACCGAGCCCAGACGTAAGTCGTGTGGTGGTCCCTCCTCCTGTAGCAGTGCCTGGGTCTCAGACAGACCTTGGTGAACCCCGGCCAACAGCACGCAACCTTGTGCTCGGGTCAGGGTGTGGCTGCTGGGATATATGGTCCTACAAGACAGGTCCCTCCCGGCTGAGCCTGCGGGAGCTTGGAAGGTAACGCTGACACTGGGACACTGAGAGTGGGTATGATGGGTTTTAAGCAGATGATGTGAATTTTACCCAACAGGTACATCAACACGACAAGGGAAAATCTTTCATTTGGGCAGAGGTAGAGAAAGGAGACTCCTGCTGCCTTAAATTGCAGAGACGGTGGGATGCGAGCCAGCTGCAGGCAGCTGAGTTTTTCATTTTTGTGTAGCATAAGCTACAGTACTTTGCAGGCTCTGAAGACGTGCTTCCTTTCTCTTCCCATTTTTAGTGTAATGGAGCCCTAAAGCCAGATTGCCTTCATTCTTCAATCTTCATTTGTTGTGATTGTTTCTATGCAGCCTTTGTGGAGATTAAAGTGCCAAAGTTACAGAATGTTTTTTTCTAGAGTTAGGAGGAAAGCTATTACAGCTGATTTTAGCTTTAGGGAAAGAATGAACTCACCAAGTATTGCAGCTGATCTTTACAGAGAAACATTTCTTCACAAACTAATTGAGCATATTTAATTAAAAAAGTATTAAACCCCCTTAAGTACAATATTTCTGTCTTAAATAAAATTACAGAAATTCAGATGGAATGGCTGGAAGAGGAAAAAATTATCAAGTCTCATATTTGATTTCCCTTACTGCTTCTTGTTGGCTCACTGAGCACATTCACTTTTTCATCAAAATGGTCACCAGAATTTTGTTCTGCTCTGTTTGTTACAGAGCATCACAGACACTGCAGATCTTAGGAAAGATCTATTCTCCCTGCTTCTCCCGATGTGTTAAACTGCCATCTTGTAAAATGAACTAACCTTGCAATTTGGTATTAAAATAAACTGCTATACGAGTCATTTTTACAGCAGGAACAAAATTTAAAAAACAAATGCTGATACGCCCACACAAATACACATACATGCACACACTCCCACACACAGCCATCCAAAGTGAAGACTGAGTCCCAGCTTCTGTATAAATTTGGTCTTGGTTGTGCTCATTTCGGATGTGGAAATCTGTAGGTTTTGTGGAAAATGCCTCAGAACAGTGTGCAGGGCAGTGATAACACATTTGCAGAAGGGCAGTATAAATAGCAGATCTGAGATAAGATGGCTGATAAGTTCTGGCTTATCAAACAGAAGATGCCTCTGCTGTTTGTGGAAGAGAACGGATGCTTTACACATCTTTTAACATAACTCCTTGAGATATGTGAGGAAAAAAAGTAGAATGTGGTGAATTGCCCAAGTCTAAAGAGTCCAAGTCTCACTTTCCAAAATGATTTTTAACTAAAACACCGTGATTCAAAAGAATCAGTGGTGCATAGGCTTCTTACAATTGCTGAAAATATTAGCTGCAAATGATTAATGCTGAGAGCAAAGCTGAAGGTTTTGTATCTTCTAATCACAGCAAGGTAAAATTAGAAGACGTTCTCTTGCAAGTAAGTAAAAAGAGACATTGACCTGAACCATCCTCAGCATATTATACATGAAGGCTGCCTATTTTCTGCAGCTTGTGTCCAGCAGGATGGGATGGATGTACTTGAGCTGTCTTTACAGTATTATCCAGCTACGTTTCAATCTACGTAACATGCACCAAGGGCGGACAGAGTGAGGGACGTAGGACTTACAGTGTCAAGAGCTATGCTGTCCGTATCTTCCACTCTCTTTCATTAAATGTCTGCATGGGACAACATCAGTCCAGTGCAGAACCTGATGGTGTGTCTCTTTTGCCAATGTATGCTAAAATACCAACTCTGGCAAAATCTGTGTGGTTTTACTATTGATTGCAGTGTAGATAGTTTTTAGCCTTTGCATCTACTTGAAAATGGAGTTTAGACTCCATTTGGAGTTAGACCAACCAAAAAAATCATTTTGAATATGGAAGCAGCACTAACAACAGAGCACTTGCAAAAATAGTTCCCTGGTTTATCTTACTACCACCAGTCACTGTATTTTTACCTCTCTGAAAGCTGTCATTGGTGTTTGAAGGAATTATCTGGAGCTGGCTGGTTTCTCTTATAGCTACTGAAAGTCTATTTTATATGAAGAACTGTATGTCCTTATGTAAGTTGCCCAGAATCAGTAAATTTACTGTATCTCAGCACAGGAAGAGGAAACTTATGCTTGGCAAAAACACTGGGGACAACCTTTTTGGCAGGGCCTGTTGTGATAAGGGGTAATGGTTTTAAACTAAAAGAGGGTAGATTTAGACCAGATCAAAGGCAGAAATTTTTCACAATGAGGGTGGTGAACCACTAGCACAGGCTGCCCAGAAAGGTGGTAGATGCCCCATCCCTGGAAATATTCCAGGTCAGGTTGGACAGGGCTCTGAGCAACCTGCTCTAGTTGAAGGTGTCCCTGCTCATTGCGGGGGGGTTGGACAAGATGGACTTTAAAGGTCCCTTCCAACCCAAACTATTCTATGATTCTATTGTATGGCTCTGAAAGCTGGTGGACCGCCTTTCGCACCAGTTAGAGCTGCACAGGGGACATGAGTGTTTTGTGAGTCCTCTTGCAAGTCCTGTTACCTATATTTGGTTGCAGTCAGTGGCCCATTACTTGTGCTCTTGGAAAAGGACACGCTGATATGGCTTCCTTGCATTTGGTTGTTCAGTGCAGCTGAGTCAGGAGAGACACAAGCTTAACAAACGACCTAGCTCATAATTCTCTTTCTGGAGCACAGTGGGGATCAAGAAGCATATTGATTCTTGGAGGGGTTGTCTTACTGTCTGGCTACCTGAGCTCCTTCTGCTCAGTGTTTTAGTGTGTAGACTCACAACTGAGGTTGCAGAGACGGTCTGTGAACACTGCACCTGCAGTAACTGGATGCATGGGCTTTCACCTAAAATAATGATTTGTATTCAGCAAATATCAACAGTCTATTAGGTGAAAAAGGTATATGAGCAAAATATCCTTGAAGCTATAACTTAACATGTAACTCACACACCTATGTTTTCACTTTATTATTTTAATTGCCTTTGGAAAGGAATTGAGATAATCAATGCAAAAACTGAACCACTGACAATGATATGTCTTAGGGAGAGGAACTTCAGAATGAGGCTAGGTGAGTAGAAAACCAGTTACCCTTCTTTTCTATTTCCATGAAGTAGGTTGTTTTTTTTTTCATGGGAAATCATCACTCTTTCTAGAGAAGGTAAATTGAAATGTTCCTCAGAAATAGCTTTCCTCTTGACAATAATGGTTGAATCCTCCCTCTACCTCATCTGCATTAACTTCCAATCTTTTTGGAAGCCACCAATTTGTGGAATCAGTGGGTAACAGGCACTTTCTCCTGAGTGTCATCCTTGCTCAGTTGAACAATAGATTTGAGTGTGTCCAGTTTTACAGAATTGTACAGAAATTCTCTTCTGCTCTTGAGCTGACATTCATTTTGAAGAGGATTCTAGGGGAATGTTGGGTTGGCTGAAGAGATTTCTATAGGGATTTTTTTCTGAGTTCAAAGACCAAAAGCTCTTATCCCCATAAGAACTCTTTACCATCTGTATGAAGGATGTAGCTCTGTGCATTGTTATTCACTACAGGTTCTTGTGACCAGTGATACACAGCAGCAAATACGAATGCCACAGCTGCAAATAAAGGGCATTAGTGACAACAGTCTCAGTGGGGACCTCAGACGGTACTTGCCAGTCTGCTCCTATCCATTGTCTGCCTTAGCTCTTCATGTCATGCCTCCCTCTTCAATGCCAGAGGACTCCTGAGTCTGGATCAACACTACAGAGTTCCCACCCCAACACTGCTCTGGCAAATGGCTGTGTGATCTTGCTTGTCTGCTGTCCTTGCTTTATAGGTTTTGTATGACTGTTGAAGACTTTGCCCTAAGGTTATCCAGCCAGGTGCTGTCTTGTCCATTAAAACTGCTTTTGTAAATCAAAAAGATGGGGTGTTTTGGAGCCTTGTATGTATGACAAGAGGCTGTATTATTATTATTAATATTTCACTGTACTGCCTTCCAGCACATTACCTTTCTCCTCCAGAGTGTAGTCTGGCTGACACATAGTCAAGCAGAGCCTCTCTTTTTACAAATTATAAAAAAAAGAAAAAGAGTCAGAAACTGAAATTGCCTTGTCTCCTCTTTCTCCTTCTCTCCCTGATATCATCAGTATTTCCCTCTCATTCACTGCTAATAGGAGTCAAGTATCTACTCTGTCTCACCTCTGGCTTCACTGTTGAATGTGGCATGGGGCAGAAGGACAGGAGTAGAGAGGGTAATCTGTTTTTCTTGGGGAAATCTTAGTTTTCCCAAGAAGAAAAATAAAAAGAAGAATCTTAACTGAGAGTTTATTTTGAATACTTTATCAGCATGGAAGCAAGGGCTGCCTCAGACATCAAGGTCCACGATCAGTATCTTCTGCTATTTACTTCTTATTTCAAGTGGACGACTCTGCATCAAGCAGCAGAGCTGTTAAAAGGCTAATGCCCACTTAACAACAGATTATAAAGGAACCATTTCCAAACAGAACTTATTCTGAGATTGTGATTTAGCTCCCAATTAATTCAAATGATTCCTCCCTTTGATGTTTATTTTCATTAGCTGACATCTGCAGATTCTTAGAACAAAATGTAACAGGATGTAGGTTTATGAAACATTTTAGTAGGAATTCTGGATTTTGCCTTCTGTATGTAAGGTGAGTGGGCAAATACTTAGCTATATAAATTCATATAATTTCATTGGCTTCAGTAAAGATATGCTAATCTACATCAGATGGCAATTTCTTCTATTTTATGTAGCTGAAAGCAAATACAAGAGGATTTTAGTTTTGAAATGTATTTGAAAAAAAGGCATTGGTGGAATAATTGGGAGGAAGAATATTGAATCCAGACATATAATTAAATGCAAAGCAGTCACCATGCCATCATATTGGGGGTTGCACCTTTAAAAGTTCAAAAAATTTTACAATGCCCTAAGCCTCAAGCAGAGAGAAAGCAAGGAAGAAAATAACAGCTAGCATTTTACTGCTGTACAGACTGGATTAGGATAGGAGGGTAAGACTTTGGTGGGATAGTGTGCATTCATGATCTATGACTTGAAAAAAGAATTAGTTTTGTTGAGGTATTGTTGGAAATACTATGAATGTTATTCTTGTAATAAGAGAACAAAGAAACCCACCCTGCCTGTGCTCTTATCCAGCAGATTGTTCTTCCCTCATAGTTCTGAAGTACATATATGAAGCTGTTAAAAAGCAGCGTATTGATTAGGATGCTCATTTTAATCAACTGGTTCATTACTGAATGCAATGTGTTCATAGGAAACTTAGCTACTCAGTGTAACGTATCCTACTTGAGATTCAGTTTTCCTGATGCTTATAATTTTTTTTAAACTTTACTTTTCAGGTCATTCCTCCTTTATCTAGTCTTAGTGCCTTTACCTTTTATTCATTTCTTGCCTGCTACATTCTGGCCCTGACTAGCTGCCAGTCTGCTGTTGGGCTGTCTTTCAAAGTTGTGGTTTTGAAGCTCTTGTTGAGAAGGGCCTCCATCTCTCGCTTGCCACAGAAGTGTTCTAGGCACTGGCTGTTAATCCGAAGGTGAGCAATGCCACCACGTCTGGCCGGGCTTTAGCAGACATCCATTAAGCTGTACCCAAATACATGACTGAAATGGCTAAGCACAAGAAGTATTTTTACCCTCTGAATGAGAGGCTGCAGTTAAATGCTGTTCTTTCTGCAGCTGAAACAGGTTAAGAGGGGAGCTCGCTCACCTTCTCCACGTGTGTTTCTGCTCTCCCAGGGATGGCTGAGCTCAGCTCTTCTTTCTGCTGCAGAGGCCAGGGATTTAGGCCAGCTTTTAGGCTTCATAACATAGTGACTGAAACACTGATATCTCCTTTTGGGTACGGCACTGAATCTTCTTCTACCATTATTGGGGGTGTTGCCCACTTAATGTCCTTATATAGCACAACATTTTTTACACTGGAAATTATGGGGAAGTGGGATTCACTCTGTGAAGGCAGCCCACGTACTCTGCTAATAATTTATTCCATCTGCCTTTATTGCCACAGATGTTTCTGGTTTAACTTTCATTTAATTTAAAATAAAGAAATTCACGGAAGCTGGCTCAGGGGTCTGACTGCTATTGGTATGTGTTCAGAGTTTCAGTTTTTTCCTCCTTAGTGTAAGTGCATTACACTGTGCGTCCTCGCAACAGAGTCTCAAGGCATCAAGAGCTCTCAGTATATGTGGGCAATGTCTCCCAGTATTTAAATCATTTCTGTAAAGTACAGGCAGAATGGGCTGTGTTTGCAACCTTAAGTTCAGCATCCCCATATCTTTTCCCAACTGTGAATAAGCTTACAAAGCTTTTGAATAGTGTTTATGTAAAATGCAGAATCTGCATATTAAATACATCTGCATATCCGTGCAAGTTTTCCGTAAACAATTAGGAGTCAAAGCCATCAATATGTTGTCTTTCAGACAATTTTCTCCTAATCTAGAATAACATTTTCTGCTGGAGATGAGTTGTGATCTTTCAAACATATACTACCGCTTGCCATTTCAAGTGTTTGGGAGGAAGATTCTAAAGTTGGAAAAAAATAATACTATGTATTTTCAGAAAAAGAGGAGAGATTATAAAGAAGCTCATGAAATAAATTTCACCAGGAAGATTCAGGAAAGAACTATTAAATTACTTTTTAGTAACCACCTAGAAAATAATAAATTGATTAAAATCAGACAAATGTGGGATTGTCAAGAAAATTCCAAACTGAATTTTTTTCTTTGATTCGTAACTGACCTCGTGGATAGTGTTGAAGCGGTACCTGTGCTGTATGCCTGCATCAGCAACACTCATTACATACTTGGCATGAGGCTCTCATCAGTAAGCTAAGAAAATATTGTGTAGGTAGGTCATGAGTGGGTAAGCAATTGCCTCTCAAGTCATTCTCAAAAACTAAGTGTCAGTGGCGTACTATCAAACCAGGAGGATATTTCAAGTAGGTTCCTGAAGGGTTCTGATCTCAGCTACATTCTATTAAGTAGGTAAATAAACAAATTGGATAAGGAAATAAAAGGTCATCAAATTAGCAAATGACTACAAGAAACAAGGAGATAGTTAAAAGCATTTTGAAGAACAGAATAGGAATTAAAGATAATCTTGAAAAATCAGAGAGGTGGCCTAAAATCAGTAAGGTAAAATTCAACAATGGCAAGTGCAAAGTACTACCCAGAGGAAGCAGAGTTCAAATCCTCAAATAAAAATAGATAATGGTTAACTAGGAAGCAATATGTTTTGAAAGGTTATGAGGATTACGTAGCATTACAGACTCAAGCAGTGGTCAATACTGTGGTAAAGATGAAAAAGCAGGCAGACCTCAACATGGGGTATATTAAAAGAGAATTTTACATAGCCTGCAGAAGATGCGTAGCAGGAGGCCTTGTCCAGGACACCTGGAGAAACAGGCTAACCAAATGCACAGTCAAGAAGAGAACAGCAGGACCAACAACAGTTTTAGAAAGCATAGCCTGTTACGATATTTGATTAATTTAGCCCAAAAAATAGAAAAAAAAGGAGTAAGTCAAAACGGTCTTTTGCAGACAGATACTAGCTTATGGTGATTGTGCTCCGAGAAGAAGAAAGCAAAGAACCAAAGTAAAGGAGACCGGTATATTAGGGAAGCCCCTCACCCTACAGTTGGTGCTAAGGTGATGAAAGCTGGTTAGGATGGCTGTGGAGTCTACCTGACTGGAAGTTCTCTGAGACAAAGGTAGATAAACTCCTGCCAGAGACGGTCATGGTGTACATAATCCTGCTGCAGTGCAGGAGTGCTGTACCGGGCAGCCTCTGTGAGACTCCTCCTGCCTCAATGTTTCTAAGAAAATATCCAGTGGCTTTGAACTTCTCACTGTAAGTGAACATTAATTGACAAGTAAGCTCCTGTTGCTTCCTCCATCAGCTTCTAAGAAAGAACATTTGTACTCTGCATTTTGGCTATTTCATATTTCTTTTTTCCCCCCCCCTCTGAAATATTTAGGTGATGGTTTCAATTCATTTGTGAGAGGAAACAAGAGAACTAATGAAGCCTCGTTTCCAACGGATTTGTGTTCACTCTCTCTCTCACCCTCTGCTGCAATAAAACCAGCATCTCTCCCAGCCCCCGTGTATTCTTTGCATCGTATATCAAAGCCTTGTGGCACTGTGCCCGCCATCAACTCCTCCTGGAGTGCCACCAGCTCCCCCTTGACTTTTTGAGTTCCCTCCACTAGCCCCCTCCACTGTTCCCTGTCTATGGGGTAGGGCGGCAGCAGCACATGCTCCAGTTGTTTTGGGGTATATTTACACTTATTGGCCAATATGAGCAGCCAACTGAAAGACCAAAAAGACCATGTAACTCTTGAACCCACTCTGCAGCTTTTCCCCCAGCACAAAAATGAATGTGGGCTGCTTTCTTTGATCCAGCTGTGAGTTTCACAACATGTATAGAAGCTTGCAGAAACTTCGAGACCTTGGCACTGAGGCCAAATGTAGCTGAAATGAACTAATGGGATCAGAAGTTATTGGCAGACAGAAGGGACTCATCAGACAGACAAAAAATACGACTGTAAGAACATTATTTCTTCAGGTAATCAAGCTATAAGTAAGAGTACTTCTATTTTAAAAAACTATTTTTTTTCATTGTTTTTGAATACATGGATTTTGGTAAACATTTTTATCCTGTTTTGTGAGAGAAATGCAACACATTATTCTCAAAGTTTTAGCACATACTCTTAGTGCGTTATACTCTGTATATCACCTAATTAGCTTAGGACAAAAATTAATAAATAACTGAGCTTTTAAATACATTTCACAGCTACAACAGTCTTTCCTTTGTTCCAATTGGTTTTAACAATGTAGTAATTCTGATGCCTCTAGCATTTCAAATAGTTCAGATAAACCAAGATCTTTTTGTATAGGCCATACTTGGAGAAAGTAGGTTACACTTACTCCAGTCTGTTAGAAACTGTTAACATTTTGCACTGCTATTTTTTCTACACTGTAATTAGACTCAGGTTGAGCTCACACCACATCTAAATGCAGAATTCTAGCCTGATAGGTAACACAATCGATCGAGACCCTTCATTTACGCGTACTTTGCATGCAGCAATTGCGATAGTTGTAACAACGCAGAAATATGCAGGACAGTGGTCAGGTGCCTCCCGAGTCCTCACTGGTGGATGGCTTGAAGCAGCACCTCTGGCAAAACTGAGGCAGAAGCAGAGGAAACATTACTCAATCACGGTAATCTCGTGTCTCAGGGACTCCCAGTCCCTTTTCACGTTGTACTGGTCACAACTGAACAGATTTCTGATGCAGTCAACTGATTACAAATGACAGGCCAGAATCATCAGTGCATTTTCGTATTAAAATAAAAATACAATGATCAAAGGTTCCTACATCTCTTCCACTCCTTAATAACATCATGTAAATAAAACGTTCAGTGGATTTATTTTATCTGTCTTTCCATATTGCCAGTTCCCTGGATCTGGGCAATGAATGGTAGGCTTCGGGTCCCGCAGCACAGTTTTTACAAAGCCGTAAGGAGATGCACATTTGCAATGGCTTAAAAATCTGTTTGTGTCTCGTTTTGGACCTGGCTGTACACAACAGCGGTTTGGGAGCAGGTCTGAACTGGCTGCAGGAGGAAGCCCTAGAGGGTAAAGAACGGCTCTTTGAACCCTCTGCAAGGCAGCTGTACAGGACTAACAATGAACCTGGCACCCTTAACGAGAAGGTCCTCCAGCTACCCTCTTCATCCTCCCCCTCTGACTCGGTAGCACAGAGAGCACAAACACAGAGCAAATGGATGAGGCAGGGAGAAGAGAGCCTTCTGACCCTGAGGTAAGGGGGAGACTTCCAGCAGCTGGAGCTGTGCCCCAACCCATTCGGGTCTTTGCTCCTGGCAAACCTTTGGGTTAAGAACAACAGCTTCTGGGGGTGTTAGTGAAGGACAAGGGGCTGGGGGAGGGTGCGACTGGAGAAGGATATTTGGAAGGACTATGAGGAGATCAGGAAATAGAAGGAACTTGTTATGCAAGTAGATTAAAGGGATATTTGATGATGCTGATAATGTGTGAACGTGGCCATTTAGCAGGCCTAGTGCAATTTAGACAGGCATTAATAGTCAAGCTGCAGTAGGGGAAGCGAATTCCCATCGAGGGAACTGACCTTTTCCGTTAGAGCAGTCCATGACAGTCAGTAAAGAGAATCAGCAGAGGCGCACAGTTAAAAAAAAAATGCTTGTTTATTTATGTTGCCATTGGTATCTCCCCATGTAACTGATCCCATCTTAGCTTAGCTCAGTCCTGGCAGCTGCTCCCGTCAAAAGCCCCAGTTCTCACTTATCCACAGCAAACGAGGTATCTTTAAGTATTCGTTCAGTGCAGACTTGGAAGCACAGACTCCCTGTGCTGTGCTAAACCATAAATAGCAGCTTCTGAGTTGCTCAGTATATGCAGTTTCTAAATAGTCTCACTGCCTATTTACTTGAGGGAAAGTTCAGTACAAGTAAATTATTCTTAAGCAATGAATATCCTCTTCAACTGCATGCAATGAGAAAAAAAAAGTATTTATCATTTTCTCTCTTATCCGCATATTATAACGATTAAAGGTGACCATAGGCAAAGATAAAATGCATTACATCACTAGGATATATGGACTGCAAATGCAATTTACACTTAGCTATATTAGAATGACTATTCTTTTAAGTATAGCTTCAAATAATTCTAAAATAAGAGTATGCTTTAAGGAGCAGGTATATCTTGTCAGTGACTTAAAATTAGATCATATATTCTGCATGACTGAAATCTACTCCTTATAGGATGTGCATGCACATGTGTGTGTGAGGGAGAAAAAAAAAAAGGATCCTCCTATTACTACTCTTTTCATCATTTTGAATTCCAAAAGTGAGTTTTATGTTCAACCAGAAGGGAATTAATTGTAATTAGGAGATTTTGGTGTGGACTATCTCCTCTGAAATTCACCCTTTGCTAACTGCTAACTGTCAGAAACTCTTCATCCAACAGTAGGATACTGAGCAGGTGAGTACTTCTGCCAAAGAAAATACACAGAGTTAAACATGTTGAAATGCTTTGCTGAACTAGATGCTTATTACTGATCATAATGGCCCTATAACTTAGCGGCTTATCTGGAAAATCCTAACTACATCTTCAGCGCATTTGGGTGCTTGCGAAGGCGGTTTCAGCAGAGCAGGAGGAAAGCTGGGTGATTGGCCAGCGCTGCTTCGGCTCCACGCAAGTGCTCTGCAGGTCAGCGCTGAAAGCCACTGGATTAAGGGCTTAGTTTTGAAGACAGGAGTAGGAATTAGCATCGTGGAGTTAAAAGGCAGGTGCTGGAGAGAACACCAAGGGAAAAAAGGAGGAAAGATTATGGTTACAGAAATACAACCCACTAGCCACTGTGGTTGAAGGAAGAGGGAAGCAGGTCGGTTCCCGTGACGGTGGGACGCACTGTGCCTGGGACACTCGGGCATGCACGAGGCGAGGGAGACACACGGGGCAGCCCACGCGAGGAGCCCGGGGAGCGCGGCAGCACCCGCAGACAATGCAGTTCTTGGCTGCGGGCCCCAAGGCTCCAGAAGACAAAGTTGTCCATTCCCACCCAAACACCTCCCTCCCGGGGCAGCGCGGCTGGCCCCACGCGTCGTGGGGGAATCCGAGGGGCAGGCCGCTTCCCCCCGGCGCCGCTCCACGCCCGGCCAGCAGGTGTCGCTGCCACACGCCCGGGGCAAGCCCCGCGCCACTCGCACACCGGCCCGGGCGGCGGGGGCGGCGCGGTGGAGCCCCCCCTCCCTCCCCGCGGGCCGGTTCCCCGGCCGCGACCCCGCCCCTCGGCCGAGGGCAAAGCGGAGCGGCTGCCAACTCCCCCGTCTCCGCCCCCGCCCCGAGCTGAGCCGGCGGCAGGTGAAGCGAGGTGCCTCGACGCCTCTCCGCGGCGGCAGCACCGCCTCCCTCAGCGCCGCACGGCGCCGTCCTCCTGCCCCGTGAATGGCTGCCGGCTGACTGACAGACGAGGCGGCCACACAGGGCGGCAGCTGCCTGGCATACACCTATAAGGGCCGGCGGGGAAGGGGTGCCGGGCCGTGCGGGGCCGTCCGTAGCGGAGGCGCCCGGTGAGCAGTCTCCTACGGCCGCGAGTCCTTCCCTCGGAGAGACGAGCGCTCGCGGAGGCGGGCGCCCGCCCGCCGACTCACCGGCAGCAGCCCCGCCCGCCTCGCCACGCTGATCCCCGCAGCAAGTGGCAGTCCCGCGCCGCGGGCCCCCGTCTCCGGCAGCGGCGCCCGAAGGATGCGGAGCGGCGGAGCGCGGGCGGCGGCGGGGCGCCGCGGGGGGACCCGCCGCTGCGCCGGGCGCGGGCGCCGCTGCCCCTGCGCGCTGCGCTGGGCAGCAGCTCAGTGAGCGCGGTGGCCGCGGCGGAAGGAGGCGCAGGCGGGCTCGCCGCTGCCGTCGCCGGAGGGGCTGCGAGCCGCTCGGCGCCGGCGGTGGGGCTGCGCGGCGCCCCGCGCTGGGGGAGGCGCGGGCGCCGCCGCCACAGGTGACTCGCGGGGCGGGGGCCGTTTCCCACCCCGCTGCCGCTCGGCCGCCCCTGCGCGTTCGTGCCCCTGTGCCGCGGCCGCCTGCGCGACCGTCTTCAGCCACTTCGCCGTGCCTGCGCGACCGGGAGCGCCGGGGGACATGGCTTTGCTCCGGCTCCTTCTCGTCTTGCTCCTCGCCCAGCGGGGGCTCGGGGCCGCCGGCGACCAAGGGCAGGTGGTGCGCGGCCGGGAGCCGGCTCTCGGGGGCAGGCAGCCCGTTTACAACCACATCAAGAGCCGAGAGCCTCCGCCGGCCCCGCGGAGCCGCTTTACGGAGAGCACCATCTTGGCGCAGCGGCTCGCCGAGGAGGTGCCCCAGGACGTGGCCTCGTTCCTCTACACGGGCGACTCCCGGGAGCTGCGGCGTGCCAACTGCTCCGGGCGGTACGAGCTGGCCGGCCTCGCTGGCAAGTCGCGCTTCACCTCGCATCCTTCCCTGCACGGCGCCCTGGACACCCTCACCCACGCCACCAACTTCCTCAACATGATCCTCCAGAGCAATAAGTCGCGGGAGCAGAACTTGCAGGAGGACCTGGAGTGGTACCGCGCCTTGATCGGGAGCCTCCTGGAGGGGGACCCCAACATCTCCAGGGCAGCTATCACTTTCAGCACGGAGCCTTTCTCCTCCACCCCCCAGGTTTTCCTGCAGGCCAGCAGGCACGAGAGCCAGGTCCTCCTGCAGGACTTGTCCTCCTCGGCTCACCGCCTGGCCAATGCCTCTGTGGAAACAGAGTGGTTCCACAGCTTGAAGCGCAAGTGGAGGCCACATCTGCACAGAAAGGTCTTAAACACGGGCCCCAAAACTCTGGAGAACAGCTGGAAGAGGCGGGAGAGCTTCACTGCTGATAAGAACCACATCAGGTGGTCCTCGCCCTATCTGGAGTGTGAGAATGGGAATTACAAACCCGGCTGGCTAGTGACTCTCTCGGCGGCTTTCTATGGGCTGCGACCAAATCTCCTCCCCGAGTTCAGGTAGGAGGAGTGTTTCTCTGCTTGCTTTCTCTGGAGAAGGGGGGTCGGATGGGGGTTTTGGATCTGCCCCGCTCCGAGGGAAGGGCATGCTCGCTCTCTGGAGTGACCCGATCAACCCTTGCCAGATGGGCTGCTCAGTCACACCGCAGAGCAACCTCAGGCCTTCCTGTCGAGCTCTACCTTCGTGTGCCTTAGGGAGCCCTTGCTCAGTGAAAGAATCGTTTTCATCTCTCTCTGTGACAGCGTTTGCTTTACCTGCTCCCACTGAAACAGGTGTGTGTGTGGGTAATGCTCCTGGTGCGCTTTTGGTGGGGAGAGGAGAGCAGCAGATGCCAGTTGTAGTTTATTTCTGACTGCAAGAGGAAGATGTTTGCTGAGGTGTTATTTCTTCCTACACTGCGTAATTAAACCTGGCTTGACCCCAGCTATGACTTTAACCAGCTGGGAAACAACATTGTTACGCTGAGAAACTGCGATTTCTGGTCTCCAGAGCACACCCACTGTGGGGTGCTCCTGCCTGGTCAGTGGTCAGCACGTTTGTGGGTAAGTAAGTATTAGTGACTGCAGCTCTGTCATAGTGCATGTGGCTACAATGTGAACTGCCAGTCCTCCCCGAGGACACCCCCAGTTATGTAGCTGTGTAGTGGATACCTGGCATATGCAAAGAGTTGCTTATTTTTTATTGCTGTTACCCCCAGGAATTTGCCACTGGGCTGTGACTCGCAGAGAGGAGCATATAAAAAGGCCCGTTTTTGTGTCTTCGTGTTCTGACAACAAAGATTTGTCCAAGGAACGAGAGCAACCCGTGGGGTATGAGATGCCAGATTTTCCCACTGGCGCTTTTATGGTGGGGCTCACAGGTAACTGTCCCTTGGGAAATGCCTATTGCCCAGAAGTAGCTGGCATTTGTTAGATGGTGAGAGGAGCACAGAATTTGTTTTGTGCTGCAAATCAGTATTAGGTGAAGATAGACAAGAACAGAGCAGACACCAAAGAGATTTTTGCCACACCTAGGTGGTGAGGCAATAGTGTTTGTGAACAGTGGTTTTCTTGGCTTAGTCTGAAATCCAGTGGTATCAAACAGGTATGAATGCAGTCATACATCCTTGAAAAAAAAAATCTGTTGAATAAAGAGTGGCTGCTTATTTCTCTATTGAATTACCTTTTCTCCTGAAGCTTTCACAATTATAGGGCTGGTAAGGTTAAGGTTAAGTGAGCTCCTCTGAAGGCTGTGTGTTGTTGAATTCCTCTCAAGACCAAAACCCAACTATAACTCTGCAGAACTCTTCTGGACCCTAGCAGGGGGTCCAGAAAAGTTCAGGAAACTTCTCATATTTCATTGAAATGCAGTGTTTCACACTTTATGAACTTCAGGATGCAGATGAAAGCTAGTGTAGGCTGATACTCTCTTGTTGGGGATAGAGGTTCACATAGCCTGAAGAGCCACTGGGTTAGGCGTGGGGTGGCAGACACTAACCAGCTATCTGAGAATTTAGATCTTGATATAAAGCTTAAGTCAAAGAAGCTTCAGTCTTGACTTAAGTGAAGACAAAAAACACATCTTAAGTGAAAGAGTCTAAAGCTTTAATCTCAGCTCTGTGCCAAGATCCTGTGATGCCAAGCATCATCTCAGTGGTGTAGGTTTCTGCAGTCGTAGCTCTGGTGGGCAGACCAGGTCCATTTAGGAGTAATCCTGGCCAACCAAGGCTACCAGTAGAGGTCCTCCTGGGTGCAGTACAAAGAACTGCCTTCACTTCCTCATTTTCCCAGCCTCTGTTTACCATGTGGGAGTGACTTCAGTTGAAGAAATAAAATAACCTTTTGTAACTCTGATACTTCGAAGGGCATCCATTAAGCACATCTAAGCTTGGAGAACCTCTTTTTACTTAGAAGATCTTGTGATGGGGTATGCTGTGCAAGTTCAGAGTCTTGTATTGCTGTTGTACTGAACAGTTAGGACAAAACTAACAAAGTTCTGTTTCATCAAAACCAGAGATGAGTTGGTAAGCATTTCTAAGAAAATGGGTCAGTATGTTTTTGGTAGCTATATAAAGAAGCAGGTGGAGGAAGTACATACACACATACGCACATGTTCTGGCAAGGCTAAATGATAGTTCCTGTGTTCCTAGTTTGAGGTATGTTATATGAAAAATGGGCTTCTAATAAAAGCTTATTATTTAGGATATTGAAAAAGTAACTGCAGCTACATAGGAAATACAATAAAATACACATTTCCCAAGACTTGTAGGATGTCTTAATATTTGTGTGATATTTTCTATACTTGATAGGCACACAACCTCAGTGTGAGTTCTTAGGAGAAGAAATGGTTTAATGTGTAAGCAGGTAATCTAAAAATGTGAAATCTAATGTAGTTATTAGAGCATTAGTATTAATTACTATAAGGTGCTTCTTTAAAAAGCTTTATTTCCCCTCACCATCTGTCTTTGAGTGGCACAAAGGTTTAACTTTAAATTCTTGTTTAAGGCACATATGGTAAAAAGCAATATATATTGACCTCCATCTTTCTCAAAGCTACATTGGTTCTCCCAACAAAGTATCTCTGAACCATCTGTTAGGAATGTGTTAATGGATCAGTTTACATGCTCCCTCCATTTAATAGTCTGGCATGGGGTCACTGATGGTAATTTAGTGCATGCCTCTTTAATATTCTTCTAACAGTTTATGTACTTTCTTCTTTGCTGACATTGGGTTTATGGCATGGTACATTAGGGTAAGAGACATTCAGGAGCACATTATCTTCACGGAAGAGAGTTCTTTCAGATTACAGAAGGAAACGCCGTTGCTCTTGCTTCCCGGTATCTCTTCTGTTGCAGTAACAGATGGGTATGTCACGTGGTACAGCAAAGGAAAGAGTTTAACAAAGGCAATACTAATAATTACTACTGGTTATGTTCAATGCATGCTACTACTGCAGTGCTGTTGTCAATGACATTCTGAAAGTGGAGCAAAAAAAAAAAACTTTGTTTTTCATGTTGTGAAGGGTTATAGTGCCTTCTGCCAGAGGAAGCGAGTGTTACAGGTGGGGGGCTCTTGCGAACAGCTTGCTGTCTGTCTTCAATTTCACCTCCCACCCTCTCCCCCCTGCTTCCCACGAGATGACAGCCAGACTGTCCAAAGTGAAGTCCAAGGAAGGTGAGACGGTATGGTTGCTTAAGTTGTCTTGCCAAGGCTAACGCTGTAGGCCGATACTGGGATGAAGTAGAGAAACCAAAGACAACTTGATTGTGCTGATAAATGTACCAGAAGCCGTTCAGGCCCAGTGGGACCACATTAGCCCAGCGCAATGCGAAGCTAGTGGCGCTGACTGTCTGCAAGCTTCTTAGAAGTGCTTGGTGGTGTTTTGTTGTCTGCATACACTGGTCTTTGGTCCACCTAAAGTACAGGGAGAGAACATTACCATTTGCTTACAAAAACAGTGTAGGCTATCATTGAGAAATGAGGATCCACAGACACTAGAAGTAATCACTTGGTGATATTAACCATTCCCTTCTTCTTTCTTAAAAAGTCTAAGCTGATGCAGTTTGCAGCTGGAATTCACCATCTAATTCTAGTGCTGCAGAGGGTAGAGCATGATGGCATTTTTCCCTGGTCATCTCTGACCCTTCCCTGCCACTTCCTTTTACATGATGAGAATGAACCGTGTTCCATGGCACATGGTGACCCAGCAGGTCTCTTTGCAGCCCTGCTGTGGAAGTGGAAAGGTGTGAGAAGCTGCATGTTATGAATGTTAGGAGTACATTTCCTTCTCTAAAAGTACTTGGTTGGCCCCTGGAGAGGAAATGGGAGGCTTTCATTGCTTCAGCAGTCTAGGAGGCCAGTGGGGAGGATCACTACTTGATCTGGACGAAAGTATGCAAGTAGTCAACTACTAGGGAACATACAAGTTTGAAACAAAAAAAAAAGTCCTTCTGGGTCACTGAGTCAATCTCTTGCTGTCACAAGCCCACTTAATGTCATCAGCTGACCAATCTCCATCTTCAAGTAGGTGTGTTTCCCTCTTGACTCTCCAGTCCACTGGCATGCCAGGCCTAATGGTTGGATAGCTGCTTCTGATTTCTGATCTAAATTTATTCACAGTCAGTTCTCATCCATTATTCGTGTTCCAGAACTGCCTTCTGTCTGAAATAGCACTCTTTGCTGATTTTTACTGCCCTGACCTATTTATAGGCAGCAGTCCCTTCTCCACCTTTGTTTACTAGACCACACAAACCAGCTTTCTTTAGAGCTTGCTTTAGTCTCCTGTTACAAGCTCTCTGTTGCCATGGTCCCTCTTCAAGTCTTGTTCCAGTATTTCTTGAATGTGGTTAGTCAGCTTTGTGTGCAATGTTTCAGCCTTGTGCAATGACATCAATTATGCCCAAACTCTGATGAATGAATTGTTGCTTTTGCAGTTCAAAATGTTCTTTTGCGTGCTGTCTTCATTTTCTTTAGTGTCGTGTTGTAATATGTCAGCATTTTGGGAACTGGTCATCGCTCTTGCACTATTTTTCATCTAGGCGGTCAGAGTATCTTTAGGATAGAGGGACATATTTTCCCTCCCATCATGTTCCAGCAAGGCTTTTTTTTCCACCAAATCCAGGGCAGTGCTTGCAATTTTTTTTTTAAGTAATATTGGGAGAATGCAATGGAGTAATGGCTGTTTTGGCAGAAAGGTACACCATCAGCAAGCTGAGTAAATTTGTTTTTTTGATTTTGAACGATGATGTGTTCTGGAACATTTGCAGGTAACTTCGTTCTGAAGCTTGGCTGAATAAAGTGTTACCTTTTTAATATTTTTTGTCTTCCTGACATTTGCTACTTCTCTTTTAATTATTGGAAAGGTCTTCCTTGGTGCAAAGATTAATCTCGATTGCACAGTTAAATTTAGGTCTTTCTTCCCTAAAGCCAGTGTAGTGTAGTGATTTCCACTGTACTATTAACAATGACTTGGACCACTCCAGTGTTAGGCCGTAATGGGGCTCTTAGTTAAGGAAATACTATTGAAGGCAAATTAAACCATAGAGGTAGAAGTATATATGACAAATAAGTAATTTTTTAGGGAATATACATGATTTCATATTTTGCTAAACATTTCACAACTATTAAATTTATGGCTATTTTACCAAACAATATAGACATTAAAAAAATTTGTAAAAATTAGTAACTTTTTTCTTTTAAAATATGTTTTAATTTCTTCCTTTGGCCCCTTATTTTAGTTTCCCTCCTAATCTCTCTTTAGTCTCAGTACTGAACTAAGAAGGAAAGTTAATTTTAACTGTTTAGGGAGGCTTTCTAATTTTCTTGGTGATGCGATGCAATGCATTAGTTGTATAATCCTAAAAATCATTTAAAATGGTGAGGTTGACACTTTTTCTATAACATGCCCTGGCCCGTACAACATGATTGAAGGTGTGGGTGGGTTTAGAACAGGTTTTAAAAATGAATAGGAGTAATTTAATTCCTAGAACTTCTGAAAGTCTTGGATATATATTCCTGAAAAGAGGTGAGAAAAAAGAAACATCTTTCTATGATTTACTGTCTGCTTATAGAAACCCCCAGTATGTTTTAAGTATTCTCTAGACAATTAATTATGTCTCTGCCTTTTTCGTACGAGGTCATGGATAAGGATAGAAAACTGGATAGTGATGAAACAAAAGGAACAATAAATAGGGATTTATCTTTTAAAGACATGATTCAGCTTTCTTCACTATTGGAGAAACAGAAGTGAGTCTTTGAAGAAAGTAGTTAAATATGGCCGGGAGAGGATTGAAACACACACTGCATTTACGTCCACAATTATGTAGCAAGTGGTAAACTGCAATAAAAGGAACTAGCTTTTTGGGTCAAACTGCTGTTTCCACTCCTCTTCTCTACCCCCATTCCCCTTGGGCAAGGCTTCCAGCACAGCAGGTTATCAAACCTCTTTTGAAGGGAGTGGACATGTGACAGTCCTTACTATCTGAGGTTCAGCTCCAGGACTGTCACCTCCTATTCTGTCTATTCATGAACCTGGGCTGAAATAGAGAAATGTTCCAAAGGTAAGAACAAAAGCATTGCTGTGTTGTGTCAGATGAAAGGCTTACCTAGCCCTCTCTTCAAGAACAGCTTCTGGCAGGTACTTACAGAAAAATGTAAGAACAGTGGAAGTGCAGAGTTCTCATACATTGGTTATATTCCATTTACAAATAATAGGCCATTAAAAAAAATTGTTTTTCAGACTCTATCTGAATGAGTGTTGATAGTAAGTATGGATTAAACTGACCTCCATGATACTAATTTACTTTTTAACTAATTTTTGCCTTCTGCAATGTAGTTTGGCATTGGATTCCATACTATAATTATGAACTATTTGGAGAAAAAAAAATTCTTTTCTATTTTAAATGTGCTGCATGAATCTAAATTCATTGGCTGATCCAAGATTCCTGTGATTTAAAAAAAAAAAACTTTGGAAAGTGTTCATTCAGTTCTCTGTGTCAGTCAGATTTAGTTGTGGATTATATTAAATCACCTGCAAACTTTGTCATTGGTCACCCATTTATGGTCATATGTCAATGTGTTGAACAAAGAAGGGATAGTTGTGGTGCCCAGCTTGTTAACCTCCCGGCATGTGAAAGCTGACTTTGGTCCCATTGATGCTCTCAAGAGTGGCTCAAAGGTTGTATATAGCCTTTTGGTCTCTAAAGTGTGCAGTGATGAAAATAATTTGTTCTCTGTAAAGGCTGTCTGTACTCTGAGCAATTTTTATATCTTGGTTGTCTGTTGGCCTTAGAGATTCTACTTCAGGCTTCCTTTTTCTGAGGTATTTGAAAAGTTTTTAATTAGTAGAGTGTATGCTTTTAACATGCTGCTTCTAAAAAAGTCTTTTGGTTTTGTCTTACATTCTTGTAGATTTGTATGTTCCTTGCCCAGGTTTATGCCTCTCCATGTCCCTTTTTTTATTTCTAATGTTGGCTTCCACTTACTTTTCAGTTTTAAAATTCCCTTATTACCTTTAAATAAATCTTTAGTGTCAGAAGATTGGGTATAGTTAGGCTGAGGCCATCTCTCCCGTGTAGGATCCTTCTAATTCAAAAGCTTTTCTTGTTCCTAACCTCTTCTCTGATGTCACTTTCTATACTGTTCCTTGAGGCCCTTTCTCTCCACCTGTTTCTTTGACCCCATGGATAGTAATGGGAGCATTAAAAAAAAAAAGTTGTCTTTTTACTAAATAGCTTGATTTTTGGCTCCAAGACCTTTTTTCTAAGGAAGAATCTAATGTAGGTGGTACTCCACCATCACAGACATCTTGCATTCCTATACAAGATGATGCTTTCCGACAGAGTTAAGATGCTAGCAGCAACTTGAACATCCTCAAGCAAAAATAGTATCACCACCCCTCGAAGTATCTAGGAAGCTCTCTGAGTAAATTGCAGGGAAATCCCCAGAGAGGCAGCACTGCGTGCCATAAATCTGAAGGCAGATTTAAATCTGAAATAATTCTTCAGACAACAGAGGATTCAGTTTTAAGTATTCTGCCCTTATAGTACTGTTCCAAATGGCCTAGAGGGATTTTCTTTGCAGGTGAATCCTAATTCATGTGCCCACAGTGCTATACCTTACTCTTCAGTTAAATTTATTTTTAGTGAAAGCTGGTTCTCCTGTGAAAATGTGTGCTGAAATGCAGCAGTCATGCTATGGCTGAGAAATTAGGCAAATCTGTGTCTGTCCTATTAGTAAGAAATCAGTGGTAACTGTGTGACCGGATCAAAATTGTGTTCTATGTAATGTCCCACTAGCCTTTTGTCAACCTGGCTGGATATGCAAAGGTAATAGTTTTAAAAACGTTTAAGTGATGCACAATCCTAAATCGTAGAATCATAGCTTTGAGCTGGATGGGACTTTAAAGATCATCTAGTCCAACCCCCCTGCCATGGGCAGGGACACCTTCCACTAGACCAGATTGCTCAAAGCCCCATCCATCCTGGCCTTGAACACTCCCAAGGATGGGGAATCACAGCTTCTCTGGGCAACCTGTTCTAGTGCCTCACTGCCCTCAGAGTGAAGGGTTTCTTCCTTATACCTAATCTAAATTTACACTCTTTCAGTTAACTTTCAAAAGCAACTTGAATCTGCAGAAGCTGCTGATTGCCACTAAGACTTACGGCTAAAAGTCACTTGTGAGTTTGACACCAGGATTATTTCTGGATGCTCAGTTGACGGTACATTGCAGGAATCACAGGTGTCGGGTAGTATGTGCTGTTTGAAAATTAATATTCTTGAAAGTGTCAGCCTCCAAAACGAGAACGGTCAGAAAAGGTATCTGCCCTGAAAAGATTGGCTATATTAATTACAGTGTATGGTTATCCAGAGGTGTGGACGTTTGCAGGTTTGGGATGGCTGTAGAGAATTTTTCTTATCTACTTGTTTTGTGGTAAGGAGGACTTATGAAGGACAGCATGTAGGGGTGAATGAATATGGCAGCAAGAATCTAGGCACGCGTTTAGATTTGGGGGATGTTCGGCATGTGATAACCATGCCTTATACCTGAATTGTGGCTGCTTGCGATGCTTACAGGTACAAAAATAAGTGTACAAATTTAGAAGAGAAACTTCTAAATGCCTGTTCAGCTGAGCTGCGATGACCTCTGTGCCAAAAAGCTTCTGAAGATCTAGAGGACAAAGATATTGTTTATCACCGTTTAAACGTTGGCAGGCTGTTATTCTGTGTAGTTCTGGCTTAAGCTGTCTGGGAGAAAGAGAACATGCTTCTTACGCTTTTTTATGATATAACAGTGCAGGCAAAAAAAATCTTCTGTAGATACAGGTTTTACAACATGTTGTTACAATGAAATATTATAACTCCTGAAACTATCAAGATAGCTAGTAGGTTGGGGGAATAAACTTAAATCAATTTCTGGCACAGATTTCGAGGCAAACAGCATGCCAACAAACAGTGCTAGTGGAAATTCAGACATGAAAGCCTCTTGAATCAAACTTCTGACCTGACAGAAAATCCTTGATGACATCATTCTTCAATGATTATCTATAATGTACAATTAAACTAATTCTTTCTTAACTACATGTTAAACATGTGCAACCCTTGAGTATCTTTTTTGTGTAAGGACTGTAAAACTGTGGCAGAGAAGAAATATTTATTGTTAAGGAGATTAACAAAATACACTTACTTGCCAGATGGTCCACAATTACCAGTAATATTGTTATTAACTTACCACTGTGGCTTGGGTGCAGCCAGGCAGCATTGTCAGTGTGGATGAATGTGTTGATTTGACAAGCTGAGTCTACTCTTAGACTGTTGATATTTGTCTAGATCACTTCTATCAAGATAGCAGAGCTGCAGTTATTCCCAGTTAGTTCAATAAATACAACACAAGTAGTCAGTCCATATATATTCTAGGAGGATGTGTTCTTCCATATGTTCCATTTCCCGAATGCTGAATCAAAAATAACTGAAAATGTGGGTGGCTAAATAGGCAGTGCCAGCTACTGTATTAATCACAGATGAATTTCAGAAATATATCTTCATGTACCTAGTGGTATACTCTGTATAGTAATGGTGGAGTGCGAGTCTGAGAGAGTGTTTTAAAATGGCAAAGCATCCCAAACGAACGCAGTAAAAGTCTTGTACTATCATGATGTGATCTGTAAATGCCACAAGTACGCTTAAAGAAACTTTTCTTTTGAAAGCATTATATCCTCAAGTAGTTGCAGACCCTGTTACTGCCTCAGCAGAACTCTGATGTTACCATGAAGCATGAACATACATTGCAGAGGCCTAGTGAAAAAAGGAAAATATGCACCATGGGGGGAAAATGGAAAGCCCGTGATAGATTGTAATTGTCAGGAGATATTGTTTTCATATGCCTGCTTCTGGACTGTACTGATTTTCCTTCCTGTAGACTTTTACCCCAGACATTCATAAAACCCTGAGAAGAGGAAAAAGCAGAAAAACTTGACGTATCAGAAGTTCAGGTTATGCTACAGAAGAGCTGCAGACAGGAGAAGAGTGTAGGTAGAAGTGTTTGTATTGAGTTCATGAAGACTGGCTTTTGTGAAAGGCAAATGTTGTAAGAAAAATTTTAACACGAGAGAAAAAGGGAAAACACAGTTTCAAATGGAAGAATTTTGTAGTGTTTCTTGAAATACTGTGGAAATATCTTGAAATTAGATAATTTTCAGGCCTGCATGGCTGTCAGGCAGCTCCTGAAAAAACTTAGGCATAAAATGGAAGTGCACAAGGAGTGGAAGCAGGGTCAGATAACTGGGGAGGAATATTGAGACACAAGCCGAGCATGACCATGACACTGAACATGAGCATCTTGTATCAGAAGTAGTGTGGCCAGCAGGAGTAGGGAAGTGATTATCCCCTTAAACTCAGCACTGGTGAGGCCACACCTCAAATACCATGTTCAGTTTTGGGCCCCTCACTACAAGAAGGACATCAAGCCACCGAGGCGAAGGGCTACGGAGCGAAGGATCGCGCCGGGGGAGCCTTCCCGAGGTGGCCAAACCGCGAAGGCGGCAGCACAGGGAGCGAGAGAGTGCCCCAGCTTCCCCCCCCGACCCCCGGCCGGCGGAGCGGGCTCCTAACGAGCGGCAGCTCTGACTCAGTGTGGGCGGGGCCCAGGGCGGCGGCGGCCAAAACCCCTCGCCTACAAGAGCAGCGACCCGGAGCGCGAGCGACCCGGAGCGCGAGCGACCCGGAGCGCGAGCGACCCGGAGCGCGAGCGACCCGGAGCGCGAGCGACCCGGAGCGCGAGCGACCCGGAGCGCGAGCGACCCGGAGCGCGAGCGACCCGGAGCGCGAGCGACCCGGAGCGCGGCGAACAGGGCGTGGCACGTCAGGAGGGCGTAGCGCGTCAGTTTGCGCGGCAGTTCGTGCGGGCGGGGTACAGTACAAGTGGCCATCGTCCTCCCAGAGGAGGCGCAGCCATGGTCGCCACTCGGCTGAAAACCGGGGCCAGAAAGACTGTGGCGACACAGACGGAGCTCCCGCTCAGGCACGTGGCTGTCCAAGTATCCGGCTGCAGAGAGTGCCTGAGCCTGTCGGTTGTCCCAGAGACCGATGGGGACGCTACCTGCGTGCGGTGCGACCAGGTCAGCGACCTGCTCAGCCTGGTGGCAGAGCTGAAAGAGGAAGTGGAGAGGCTGAGGAGCATTAGGGAGTGTGAGAGGGAGATAGATTGGTGGAGCCACTCCCTGGCGGCCCTGAGGCAGGGGCAGCTGGTGGAGGCTCCACAAGCAGCAGGAGATCCCCTGTCCTCTTGCTGCCGGGCAGAAGGAGAGGACCTAAGAGATGAGGGGAAATGGAAGCAGGTCCCTCCTCGGAGAGGTCGGCAAATTCCCTCCCGGCCTCCCTCACCGTCCCAGCTGCCCTTACACAACAGGTATGGGGCTCTGGAACATGAGGGACAGGAACATGAGGACCCTGATGAAGGTCCGTCGGAGAGGGTGCCTAGGGTGAGTCAACCAGCCCCACGCATCAAGACGTCCTTAGTTAAGAAAAAGAGGAGGGTGATTGTTGTAGGTAACTCCCTCCTAAGGGGTACAGAGGGCCCAATATGTCGACCAGACCCAACTCACAGGGAAGTCTGCTGCCTCCCTGGGGCCTGGGTGAGAGACATCACCAGAAAACTCCCTGATCTGGTTCGGCCCACTGATTACTACCCGCTGTTGGTCATGCAGGTTGGCAACGATGAGGTTGCGCTAAGAAGCCCGAAGGCAGTCAAAAAGGACTTGAGAGCACTGGGGCGACTGGTCAATGGAGCGGGAGCACAGGTAGTGTTTTCGTCAATCCCTTCAGTGACGGGGAAGAACGCTGAAAGGAACAGGAAAGCACACCTGATCAACACATGGCTCAGGGGCTGGTGCCGTCGTCAGAATTTTGGGTTTTTTGACCACGGAGCGGTTTACACGGCACCAGGTCTCCTCGCAAATGATGGAGTGCAACTGACGCCGAGGGGAAAAAGGATTCTTGCTCATGAGCTGGCAGGCCTCATTGAGAGGGCTTTAAACTAGAATTGGAGGGGGGAGGGGCTAAAACCGGGCTCACTAGAGTTGAACCTAGGGGTAGGTTCAACGTGCCAGAGTTGAAATCTATAGCCCGGCTCAGGTGCATCTACACCAATGCACGCAGCATGGGCACCAAACAGGAGGAGCTGGAAGCCATTGTGCAGCGCGACAGCTATGACGTAGTTGCCATCACAGAAACATGGTGGGATGCTTCTCATGACTGGAGTGCTGCAATGGATGGCTATAAGCTCTTCTGAAGGGATAGAATGGGAAGGAGAGGTGGTGGGGTGGCTCTGTGTGTTAGGGAGTGTTTTGATTGCATAGAAATCGAAGATTGTGAAGACCAAGTAGAGTGCTTTTGGGTAAGGATGAGGGGGAAGGCCAATGAGGCAGACATCCTGCTGGGAGTCTGTTACAGGCCACCCAACCAGGATGAAGAGACGGATGAGACATTCTATAAGCGACTGGCGGAGGTCTCGCATTCACTGGCCCTTGTTCTTGTGGGGGACTTCAACCTACCGGACATCTGCTGGAAGTATAACACGGCAGAGAGGAAACAGTCTAGGAGGTTCCTGGAGTGTGTGGAGGATAACTTCCTGATGCAGCTGGTGAGTGAGCCCACCATGGGAGGTGCCTTGCTGGACCTGCTGTTTACAAACAGAGAAGGACTGCTGAGAGATGTGGTGGTCGGAGGCCATCTTGGGCTTAGCGACCATGACATGATAGAATTCTCGATTGTGAGGGAAGTAAGGAGAGGGGTCAGCAAAACTGCTATCATGGACTTCCGGAGGGCAGACTTTGGCCTGTTCAGGTCACTGGTTGAGAGAGTCCCTTGGGAGACAGTCCTGAAGGACAAAGGTGTCCAGGAAGGCTGGACAGTCTTCAAGAAGGAAATCTTAAAGGCGCAGGAGCAGGCGGTCCCCATGTGCCGTAAGAAGAGCTGGCGGGGAAGGCGACCGGCCTGGCTGAACAGGGAGATTTTGCTGGGACTCAGGGAAAAGAGGAGAGTTTATCACCTCTGGAAGAAGGGGAAGGCAACTCATGAAGAGTACAAAGATCTCGTTAGGTCAAGCAGGGACAAAATTAGAAAGGCAAAAGCCCAGCTAGAGCTCAGTCTGGCCACAGTCGTAAAGGATAATAAAAAATGTTTTTACAAATATATTAACAACAAAAAGAGAGGCAAGGAGAATCTCCATCCCCTACTGGATATGGCAGGCAACATTGTCTCCAAGGACGAGGACAAGGCTGAGGTACTTAATGCCTTCTTCGCCTCAGTCTTTAATAGCCACTCCAGGTATCCACAGGATATTCAGCCCCCTGAGCTGGAAGACGGGGATGGAGAGCACAATGTACTCCTCATAATCCAGGAGGAAGCAGTCAAGGACATGCTAAGCCACCTGGACACCCACAAGTCTACGGGGCCTGATGGGATCCACCCAAGAGTACTGAGAGAGCTGGCGGAGGAGCTTGCCAAGCCACTCTCCATCGTTTATCAGCAGTCCTGGTTAACAGGGGAGGTCCCAGAAGACTGGAGGCTTGCCAATGTGACACCCGTCTACAAGAAAGGCTGGAAGGAGGATCCAGGGAACTACAGGCCTGTCAGCCTGACCTCTGTTCCAGGGAAGATTATGGAGCGGTTGGTTTTGAGAGTGCTCACAGGGCATCTGCAGAACAGCCAAAGGATCAGGCCCAGCCAGCATGGGTTCATGAAAGGCAGGTCCTGCTTGACCAACCTGATCTCCTTCTATGACCAGGTGACCCGCCTAGTGGATGAGGGAAAGGCTGTGGACGTTGTCTACCTGGACTTTAGTAAAGCCTTTGACAGCGTCTCCCACAGCATTCTCCTGGAGAAACTGGCGGCTCGTGGCTTAGACGGGTTTACTCTTCGCTGGGTGAGGAACTGGCTGGATGGCCGAGCCCAGAGAGTTGTGGTGAATGGCGTTAAATCCGGCTGGCGGCCAGTCACGAGTGGTGTTCCCCAGGGCTCGGTTCTGGGACCAGTCTTGTTCAATATCTTTATAGATGATCTGGATGAGGGAATTGAGTGCTCCCTCAGTAAGTTTGCAGATGACACCAAGCTGGGTGGGAGTGTTGATCTGCTGGAGGGTAGGAGGGCTCTGCAGAGGGATCTGGACAGGCTGGATCGATGGGCTGAGGCCAACTGTATGAGGTTTAATAAGGCCAAGTGCAGGGTCCTGCACTTTGGCCACAACAACCCCATGCAATGCTACAGGCTTGGGGAGGAGTGGCTGGAGAGCAGCCCGGCGGAAAGGGACCTGGGGGTGCTGGTTGACAGCCGGCTGAATATGAGCCGGCAGTGTGCCCACGTGGCCAAGAAGGCCAACAGCGTCCTGGCCTGTATCAGGAATAGTGTGGCCAGCGGGAGTAGGGAAGTGATTGTGCCCCTGTACTCGGCACTGGTGAGGCCGCACCTTGAATACTGCGTTCAGTTTTGGGCCCCTCACTACAAGAAGGATGTTGAGGTGCTGGAGCGTGTCCAGAGAAGGGCAACGAAGCTGGTGAGGGATCTGGAGCACATGTCTTCTGAGGAGCGGCTGAGGGAACTGGGGTTGTTTAGTCTGGAGAAGAGGAGGCTGAGGGGAGACCTTATCGCTCTCTACAACTACCTGAAAGGGGGTTGTGGCGATGAGGGTGTTGGTCTCTTCTCCCAAGTAACTAGTGATAGGACAAGAGGAAATGGCCTCAAGTTGCGCCAGGGGAGGTTTAGATTGGATATTAGGAAAAATTTCTTCACTGAGAGGGTGGTCAGGCATTGGAACAGGCTGCCCAGGGAGGTGGTGGAGTCGCCATCCCTGGAAGTGTTCAAAAAACGTGTGGATGTGGCGCTTCAGGACATGGTTTAGGGGACATGGTGGTTCTGGATTAATGGTTGGACTTGATGATCTTAAAGGTCCTTTCCAACCTAGTGATTCTGTGATTCTGTGACATTGGGGTGCTCGAGCATGTCCAGAGAGCAGCAATGAAGCTGGTGAAGAGTCTAGAGCACAAGTCTTATGAGGAGCAGCTGAGGGAATGGTGGTTGTTTAGCTTGGAGAAAAGGAGGCTGAGGGGAGACCCTATCATGCTCTTGTTGCCATTTAGGGGGACTGAAACAGGCTGGAGAAATGAGCAAGCAAGAACCTTGTGAAGTTCAGCAAAGGGAAATGCCAAGTGCTGCACCTGTGGAGGAATAGCCCCATGCACTGGTACAGGCTAGGGGCTTAATGCCTGACAGCAGCTTTGCAGAAAAGGCCTGGGGAGTCCTGGTGGACACCACTTTGACATGAACCACCAGTGTGCGCCTGTGGCAAAGACAACTGATAGCCTCCTGGGCTGTGAGAGGAAGAGCACTACCAATGGGTTGAGTTTTTCACCCAGCCTAGTGAGGCCCCATCAGGAATGCTGTGTCTGTTTCTGGGCTCCCGAGTACAAGAGACATGAATGTACTGGAGTGAGCCTAGTGAAGGGCCACAAAGAGAATTAATGATTGGAGCATCTCACAGGCAGGAAGCACTGAGTGAGCTGGGACTGCTCAGCCTGGAGAATAAAAAGCTCCAGGGGGATCTTAGACGTGAGTGTAAATACCTGGTGGAAAAGTGTAAAGGAGACACAGCCAGGTTCTTCTCAGGAGTAGTCCGTGAAAGGATAGAAAGTACAAGAGGCACAGATTTAAGTACAAGAAATTCCATTTAAACATCCAAGAAAACTTTTTTTGACATGGTGAGGCTGATCAGACATTAGATCAGGTTTCCCGGAGGTGGTGAGGTCTGCATTATTGGCAGTATTAAAAAACTGAACTGAATTGAGCCTGCTTTGAGCAGGTGGTTGGACTGGATGATCACAAGATGTTTCTTCCAAAGATAGCTGCTGTATCAGTCTATGATTTTCACATCTATTTTGCACAAAATAATTGTATCAAAGAGTTTTCAAAGGGTACAAGTTGTTTAATAAATTGTGATGTGAAAAATCTGGAATTATGTTTCCTTTCTTTCCAGTACGTGGCTCTGAGCGTTAGATGCTATCCTGCTTTCTGCCTCTTGGCCCACTAGAACATGCCACTCAAATCCTCAAATTGCAGCATGTCTGGTACAAGGCCGTACTCAAACGCTTGCTCATTGCGCTTACTGTCCCCAATTCCTCTGGCTTGTATGTGTTCTCTTTTTCAGAAGTAACCTCTAGGTAAGTTTTCTTTTGGAAATTTTTATATCCCTTTGTGCTGACACTGTGCTTCTACAGGGCCTGCTCACAATTCCACACAGCAAACTCTTAAGGTGTTTCTCCTTTCCTAGCAGTGATTAGTTTACCCTTAATTGCAACCTGTACCTCTCTCTTCGCCAAAGTGTTTTAGAGGGAAATGGAGTTTCCTCTCCTACCAGTTAAAAACAAAATGTACTCCAGGGAAAAAGATTTCCATGTAAAAGAAATAAAGACCTACTTCCCTAAGGTGCTTGCGAGTCTCCCAGGTGAATCAGTCCTAATAAGGGTGAATCATCACTGTTTTTCTTGCTGTATAAACTGTTGTTTTTTTTTTTTTCAGAGTAGTCAGAATGATGCTAATGCTTGAGAGACTCTTGCCAAGGTGCCTGGCGTAGAACATGAACTAGGAGAGTAAGGAGTAGTGTTGGTCTTGGTCCTGCTGCATGCTTCATACCTGTGTGCAGCTATGGTGAGATTATTAATTTGCAGAACAGGTCCTGTCCCCACCCCACACACTAATTTATGCTCAGAAAGGTCCAGAAAATATTAGGAGCCTACCTGGTGGGATCTGCACATGACCTGATGAGGATTACCTCTATTCCTGTGAGCATCTGAGGCAATTACCTTGTTACCAGGTTAAGATGAGCTTGTAATCCACTGACATCAACATCTTATAAAGAGTTAGTCTCTAGAGAATGGCAGTTTTTCCCTTGAGGTCATTGGTCACCTAGAACATGATAAAGATAGTTCTTTGGGGAGGAAGTGTAGTTTTAGCAGTCCCTGGAGAAGCTGTTGTTCAAAACAAGAGTGGGAACGCACAAATATTTTTGTAAACTAAAAATATTTCTGAATGTTTGAGAAGTATGGTGTGTGCTCTTTCAAACTGAACTTGCTAGAGCCAGCAGTTAAACATTTAAGGTCATTGCTAAGTGTGCCCAGCACCAGATTATTTAGATTCTAGGCAGGGCACGGAGGGGGATGAGGTGTACCTGTACTGTCTTAACTTCCTACTGGCTATCCTACATAATTTCCTAATGCATTCTTCAGATCACTTAAATGATGTGCTTGTGTTTCTTTAATGACTATATAGCATGTCTGAAAGTGAATGTCCAAATAAGATGTTGTGGGCACTTTGCACTTGGTTGTTCTGGGGCCAGGTATGAAGGAGCAGTATTGCCCTGGTTTTGATCAAGCTTTCTCTCTTATGTCTGTTCTGATTTTATTCATAAGTGGCCTTTCAAATGTATGACTCTGTAGCTCTTTTATTATTATTATTATTAGCATTCTTATATATACACTGAGCTTTTAATTAAAAGAGGCAACACGCTTTGAGATGAGTGAGGTGTTCTTGAGATAGAAGCTGGGCCATGCCCTTGATAGCCTGAAAGGAGGGATGATGGTTTTTGTAGTCATGGAAGTTCAGACTGTGGAAATAGAAACTTTTATCTAAAGTGGCTGGAACAGTTGACTTAAAAGGAGTGATACCCTGGAGTTAAGAAATCAGTACAGAGCATTCATCCATTACGAGTGAGTCTGTGTAATGATCTAACGATCAGAAGTTGCACGTGGACACTTTTGGTAAGACCAGACTGCAGCAAAGCAGTCACAGATACGTGCTCTCCCAAGATGATGTTATAAATGTTCTATATCCGAAGTTATTCTTCAGGTTGTTTTAGAAGGACTAAGGAAACTTTTGAAGGTTTTTTTAAGGTATGCAACTACAGTCTTACGGCTTTTTTTCTTCTGGTGATTTCCAAGTTGTTTATAAAATAGACTGTTAGTTTTGAAATTGGGGTTGTTAGCTTTTCATTCAAAAAATTTCTGAGGGGAACTGTTGATGATGAAAATGTGAGTGTTCTTGGCATAGAACTAATACAGTTCAGACAGTCCTTGGGGACCTGTGTGTAGGAAACCTTTTTTTGTGTCGGAGACATTGGTGGCCTACTCCTGGCTCGTGTTGCCCTTCTGATGTTGTATCAAGTATTATACCAGTGCTGGCTGGCAGAGCTGGGGAGAGAGGGGCTTGGGTGCCTTCTGCAGGAGGATGCTGAGCCATGGAGGAGAGAGTTCTGAAGTCGCTGGAGATCAGGGTTGTCGCAGGGGAGAGTACAGAAAAAGGCTTTTTCCAGTTTTGGCGAATAGTGTTCCCTGGAGCAAAGGGGAGGATGTCATCGTCACCGCGCATGGGGGTGAGGTGCGGCACCTGATACTGTACTTGGTCGGCCGGGGAGGTTGCTGATGTCAGAAAAAGTAGTGGAGGTTGTTCGTTGTATTTATTTTAGTTCTTTGCTGCATTGTAAAATGTAAAGGGCATTAAATTGTTTGAGTGTACAACTTATTCCTACCTGCTGCCTTACGTTTAGTCCGTGTGTTAGATTTACTGAGCTTTTGTCATAATATATCTCAGTAAGGTCTAAAATAAGACTGTGTCTCTGCAAGCATGGCTTCGGGAACACAAAACTTCTCTGTTTTCAGACATTTCATCAAATTCTGTATTTAGAAGAAAGGTGTAGTTCTGCTTTGTAGGCTACAGCATCATGAAGAAGTTTAACCTATTTTTGTAGTCGCTGTGTTCAAGGCTTTTCTTCTCTATTTTCAGAGGTGTTGTCAAAGTCGACATCAATCTGCAGAAGGTGGACATTGACCAGTGTTCAAGTGAGGGGTGGTTCTCAGGGACGCACAGGTGTCATCTCAACAATTCTGAGGTATGTCTGTCCCAAAGACACTGAGATACATTTCAATAACAAGTCTTTCCACCATGAATAATTTTCTGTAATATAAATGCTATCTATTTATAGACTTTAAATGTGGTTTGTAGGCTGAAGAAAGTTATTGTGCAGAAATAACAGCTATAGCGAAAAAAATACTACCAGTGAAATGATGTATGAATTTCTGCTTACAAGTCAAACAATTATTTTACACTCAAAATCAAAGTAGGCTTTTAATATCAACGTCACTTTTGACTGGACAGCCTTGCAAAATGCAGTAAAAGTAGTTAAAAATGCTAATAGTAATTATTCAGAAAATATAGACTTTTGGTAGAATGATAGAGAATAACGGGCAGTTTTGGATACTGTAATTCTTTCTTAATAGAAATGCCAACATTTTGACAGAGCTGACTAAATGTTTCTGTTCAGCTCCTTCCTGCTTCCCCTTTCTTCTAAAGGTCTGTGTCTGGCTCCATCTGTCAGCATATCGTAGATCATTCAGCCTGGCCAGTCATATGTGTTCAATGAAACTTTAAAACAAAATACATTCAATGATTTTTTTTTTATTTATTATGGCATATGATGTTGTTTTCAAAGGCACCCATTTGTTTTCTGCGAGAGTAGGCGCCTCGTGCACTTCTGTGCTTTCAGAAAGGACAATCAAAACATAGGGAAAAATTGACGGTTGTCTAACAGAAGTCAGGAGATGTTTGCCTGTTTTTTTATAAAATGATAATTTATCAAAGCCAAATCTAAATTTAGGAAAAGAGTTGGCTTTGAATTCATCTGCTAACATTTTTGAGCAAGAAAAACTCATAATTTCTGTAAACATCCTTTTTGTTATTTTTTACTTTTTTCCTTAAAATAAACATGAAATGAGAAATTAAGTAGTCTTTGATAAAGACTAATTGTAAATGAAACACTTCTGCAACTGGAAAATAATTTTTTTCTTTGTGAAGTACTTTTTGACTTCTAAATTCAAGGGGACACATTTTTAATATTTCACATTTCTTCCTATGAGAAAATATTGTTTCCCATGAGATTTGGTAAACCTTGTTTTTCGATATATGCTAGTTACCCTGAATGTGTTTATATATTTTTGGCAAGTGCTTCTCCTTTTCCTAATGTCTTATGAGGAAAATCATCAGCAAAGGGGTGGGATTTTAAGTTGCGTCTATTCCTACAACCAAGAAGAAAAGGGGAAAAAAAGCGCCTATGAGAAGACTAACAAAAACCAAGGCAAAAGTAAAATGGAGAAAATGAAGAAAGATCAACAGTGGGCTTTAATGCACCTTTGATCTCGTTGAAAGCCCATTGATTGCTGCAACGCGCTCTGAATCACTCTCTATTCTTAATCACAGAATCACGGAACCATTAAGGTTGGAAAAGACCTTTAAGATCGTCAAGTCCAACCATCAACCCAGTACCACCATGCCCACTAAACCATACCTAGGCAAACAGAATCGGAGTCAAACCAAACTGGATATAATTCCACAATTACACTTCCTTTGCAAATCTTAAGTCCTTAAGAGTGTGTCCTGGAGAGAACACTGCAGAAAGCTACTCTCTCTGGAGGAATTTGTTGGAGAAGGGGGGGAAATAAAAGGATTTTTTTTCACTCCTCACAATTCATTTTCATGGGAGTAAAAAGTAGTTTTTATTTCTCTGTAGAATTCACTCTGATTATGAAAAGGGGTTTTCTTCATGAATATGACATTCAGTAAAATTTACCTTCCATTATATTATTGCACGAGGCGAGCAGAGTGCCGTTTAGAAAACTGAGTGCTGTTTTCAGGATTTGATGAAATTCTGCATGAAAGACAACCATAAGGGTTACAGAAAGTTTTCTATCACTTGCAAAAAACATTTTAATTCTTCAGTCTTCAGTGTCTCGATGGGCAAGCTGGAACATCTTACCCCTATGATTTGGTGTCTTGCTGTGCATGAGAAATTGAGGTGGCTGTCATCAACCACTGATGCAGAGATGGCATCTCCACCAGCTTTGAGCCTGGACCGAGTTCTTGGTGTTCTGGGCTTCACTCTCCTGCTGAGAGGCTGGTGGGCGTTTCCTGTCTGCTGAAGGAGAGAATAACATTTCTTTTACTTAAAATGTACATTACAGATCAGTTCTTTGTATTGAGATTCTGGGGTGTGTTGTTGTAAAGCTGGCTGTGCTCAAGTAAGTTTCTTTGCAGAGCTTTTATTTACCAGGCTTACTTGCACTGTTGTTTTTACTTCTGTTTTCTGCCCCTGTTTGTTCTGCATAGTGTTTTTCTTGTTCTTCAGAGCTAACAAAGAAATAAGCTCTACATAGCTGACAATAATCTTGTTTTATACAGCACTTCTGCTACAGTTGAGTCCAACTTGATAAATCAGTATAAAACCAGAGCTGCTTTGTGCTGTTTTGACAACAGGAAGCACTGCATTTGCTGATGGTACAAAGGACGTTTTATTTTTCATACTGGACAGTTGCATTGTTTTTCTTTTAGTAAGCCTACTGTGATGCTGTAGTCCGTAAGTGAGTTCTTGTGATGCAGAAGGAATTAAAACATACTTTCTAGGGCAGTTCTTTAATGAGTGATACTGTATATGTGAGAGTGGCTCATGTTCACACCTTAAGGTGTTAATAACATGAGCAGGGAGATGAATGCCACTTCATGAATTGGCTTTTCAGCTTGTATGTAGAGCAAAAACCTGCCAGCAGTTCTTCCTTCTCCATGGCACTTATTAGAGTGTTAAATCAACAAGGCTCTCATGGCTAAGAGAAGGATACATAGGTAATATAGACCCCCCCCCAAAATGAAACCTGAAAGCAGGCAGTGCTCTTCCTTCCTGCGCCTGAAGAGGATGAGACTCCTTGCTTAATAACAGTGACCCTGGGGATGAGGAGTTGCTGTGAACAATCTATCGAGAAACTTTCTCTCCTTTTACCCTATGGTCACCACTTTAGGAGAGTTCAGTCTGATGCGGACTTCTGTTCGTTCTTTACAAGCAGGTCCCATATGCTGCTTTTCACACGTTGTTTCATTGGAATCTACCCTGTGGAATAAGGGTAAATTACATAGTTGTGCAACAATGCTTTCCACGCAGTTTTCCTTATAAATGCTGATGAAATGATATTCCCCATCCTCTCTTTTATCATCTTAGAGACAGATACAGACTGGAATCCTCTGCCCCAGATTACAAAGTCTGTCTCCAGCAGAGTAAGGAAGAGAACAGAGATCTCGGGATTTCCAGTTCTGCTTAAGTTAGACCCTCCTTCCTCTCTTCAGTTTTGTTAGGTGACTTCAGTATTTAGTGCATCAGTCTTTCTGCAGACCGTTTGGTAATCCTTTGCCATAGTGAATTTCTGATTTGGCTCTGAAAGTCCATTTACTGCATAGCCCATACTACATGGTTGGGTTACCAGTGCCATTAAGTCTAAGGCATAAAGCTCAGTATTTCAGAGATACAGCTCCCCTCTTCCCTAACACTATGAAAATATAGTAAGTGACAGAGAAGGGGAAGGGAGTAACTTAGGGAATGGACAAGAGGAGGAAAAAACCCAACTTTTGGGTTACTGAAATGCTTCTTTACTTTCTCTTATATTTCAGTTAATTTTATAGGGTCTGAAAGCTACTAGACACATTGCAGACAAATTTTCCTACTTTCTGTGCTGTCCTGAAGTGTTTATCTTCTAAATAAAAATCAACTGAAAGGAGGGAGATGGAGGTGCATTACAGTGAATGTAAACATATGGTAAACCAGTGGTCTGTATGTGCTAGATGGAAGAAAGGCAGGCATGGATAGGACCCAACTTCTAGAGAAAATAGAGATTGTTGTTGAAAGTACTGTATTGCCTTCACGTGCTCTGGCACAGAATTGCTAGGAGATGATGCTACCTGTGATGTTGGGATTTGGCTTTGGAAGGTCATGAAGAGTAACCTGATTATGTGATGGAATAGTTGTAGTGCTAGTCCTTGCTTGAAAGAAAAATAGTCTGTGGTTGGAGAATTAAAGAATATTACGACTCAAATACACAAAATGCTTAGACATAGTATTCCTTCTGCCATCTGTCCTTAGATTTAGGTGTTCCTCAGGAGGTGGATTGGTGACTCCTGAATATCTTGTGTTATGGTGCCCTCAAATTGAATACAAAACAAAAGCAAGTGCTGGGGACTTTAGATTCCCCACTTTTAAACTGACTACCTAAATTCCTAATATATAATAATATTTTTTCTTTATTTCTCTGTTCTGTGCACAGGACCCATATATTCCTGATTTGATAGCAGCCTAGATGAACTGGGAGAACAAGTGTCCTCCTTCAATCTCAGGATGACTGGAAACTGCCCAGTCTAATTAGGCAGAAAGTTAGGTGAGACTTCACACAGGAAAGCAGCAGTTGCTAAAGTCTATTTAATTTGTGATTTTTTTTCTCTTTTTTTAAATTGTGCCAGCCAAAAAGAGGCTGATGGCCAGGTGTTCTTTTCTTGACCTTGGCGAAGAAGGGACAACTCATGGTGAAGCAGAGAGCACTACATTCTCCTTCCTGCCCTCCACCTTGACAGCCCAAATAAGGAACAGTTTCCCTGAAAAAATACATGGGCAAGAGATTTGGATTCCATGGGTCTGCAACAGAGGAGGCAGGTAGTATCTGCAGGGTTAGAAATAATTAATGAATTGGATAGAGAACACAATTATGTAGTTAATTCAGAAATTAACAAACATAGAAAAAAAATATAGTTACCCAATAAAAAATCCAAAGTAACTTCATTGTACAGGCAAGGCTGGTTATGGGGCTAAGAAAACATGCATTTTAACTCTGTTTGAAACCTTTGAAAGTTTTTCTTTTAATGTATTAGATTGCTTCCCCATATGTGCTGGCAGCAGCTGCTGGCACTTTTAGTAACAACTTTAGAGTCCTTGTTGAGACACCAACAATAAAACGAAGGCTAAGGAATCGGCCAGCTTAGCCCGTTGAGCTCAGCCGAACGCTTCCAACCAGCAGCATCAGTCTGTGAAAAACGGCAGTGGACTCCACGCTGTTCCCCCGTCCTTAATGAGACTGCCAACAGCTTGCAATGCAAGGCAGGCTCAGCTGATATCCCTTTGGGTTTCAACAGTATTCCACAAATGACAGCATGCAAAAATATCTAGAGGGAATGAGAGAGGCAGAGTAAACAAAAAGGCTGCATTGCTGTCTGTATATAGTGTGTGTATATCTGTGTTTGTAGAAAGATGCGTAGGCCTACTGTGTGTGTATTTATTCTGCACAAACACAAAACCAATCAAGAAAGGAGAACAAATGAGCAGTACAGCCAAAATCTTTTTTCTATTGTTTAGTAAAACATTTTGGACCATTGTATTTTGTTATACTGTATGTAGTGTTACAGACAACCAACCAAAAAAAGGGGGAGGCAGGGGCTGATTAAAAATAAAATTGTAATGGGCACTGATTTGGGAGAGAGGAAAAAACCCAGTGCTTTCCACGTTTTTCAAACAGATGCTTTCCAGTGCCCTTGTCAAAATGTGAAAAAGCTATTAATGCACATACTCAGCGGGAGGGGAAGCACGACAAGAGATTAGCAACCAAAGTCATAACCCAGTGGGTCATATCCAGTATCGTTGGTTTTGCTCATTACTTGCATGTATTTTCTGTCCAGTAGGAAAAATGCAGTCAGCATGAGAAAAATTTGAAAGGAGAGCTGTTTGATGATTCAATTTGAGTGAACAGGGTTTACAGAATATAGTTAACTTCTAATTTGGAAGTAATCATCATCCTTGAAGCTGACAGATTGCATCCAGGTTAGGGCAAGAGAAGTACCTAAACCAGGGTGGAGACATATGTCAGGATATATTTCCTCTGAGAAGAAAGCAAGATCTTTAGCTGTAGAATATAAATACTAAATGCTGTACCAAATACTGGGCTAAAGGAGCAATCTAAGACAAAGGGGAGCGGCTCAGTTCAGTACACGGGGAAAACATAGCCAGCACTTCTGGGATCCAAAAGCAGAAAGGCATCTCTGTTCTCTCAGACTGATGGCTGCTCACACGACTCGGTGTATGTGAAGAGCATGCAGTAGCCACAAAGAACATTTTGGATGCTATTTTAAAAATAACTTTGCATCATCCGCATTCATGGGAAAAGTCCTGTTACAACAGTATACCAGATCTAATCTGGCACTCCCCCAGACATGATTACATAAAATAAGGTGGAGGTTTGTCAGAGCTTTCAGTGATAAACAAGGTGCTATGAAAACCAACTTTCAGTTTAAGGAAGAGCCAGGTTGCTTAGCTACAGCATCTTTGCCTTTTTAGAAAAAAATGTAGATGACTCTGTTTTGCAGGAGCTAATCTTGGTTATCAGTATTTTCTTTAAAAGAAGAAAACCTTTGCAACAATTTCTTTCATCCTGGTTAGCAGTGTTAACTTGAGCATTTAAATTCATCTGGGTCAGTTCTATTTGCTGCTATTTTCCTTCCCCCAGAGTTAAGAAGTGAAAAGCTGTAGATGATTGGTTGAATGATGCTGTCTGACAAAAATGAAAATAGCAGGGAGGTATTTGGTTTCTCTTGCAGCTGACAGGCAATGATAGCATTGCATCAATTACCAGTTCTTTCAGATCTATTGCTACAGCTTTTACGTCTTTGCTCGACAGAGCATCCTGTTAGGCAATGCCAGTTAGCTGAACTGGTAGTTCTCCCCACTGTCTTTGGGAAGGAAAGAGGCAAGGCCCAGAAGTTTACTTAGCTGGAGGGACGTGGGCAAAATATACCTGGAAGGAGTAAAGGGGAAATTGCAGAGAGTGGGACGGGCTCAGGGAAGAGCTCTTCCCTGGAAGAGAGACCAGAGAAACTGGCTGTCTGTGGCTGGGGCAAGAGATGGAAGATGAGTGTCTGTTGGGAGCCACAGAAAACCTTGCAGCAAGGAGCCTAGGGCCTGTAGCCAGGCTGGACCGTTGTCCTTTGGTAGGCTGGCTGTGAGTTACCTTTCCCAGATGTGAAGTGGCAGTAGCTGTATCAGATCTAGGCATAAACAGAGCACAGCTTCTCTCGGGGTTCTCGTTTGTTGTCACTACGTTCAGGGGACTGTAAAAAGTCTGAAAAATGTCTCTAGTAGCATTAAGCACAATTAGATACCTGCAATTAAATATACAGCATTTTGATATCAAAGCATCTGGTCCATCCTATGTGAGATTTCATATGCTTATCTTGGAAAATATGCAAGTGCTCCCATATCTTGTGAGATAATATAAGACCCTGACTCAAATTGAGGTGTGATCTCCAGGCGTACAAATTACCCTCTCCAGAGTTTGGTTTCTGCAGAAAGGTACGCCAAGCATGCGAGCCGAAAGAGAGTCCTGATGTGCTCCAGCCAGGGCCCAGGCTGGATCATCTTCAGTGTGGGATTTTGGGGTGCATTACAGCATGCATCTACCCCATGTTTCATATGGGGTATTATGGATACTGATATATCCTGATACCAGGATGCTTAACTCTTCCTGGAGGTATGTTTGAAACCCGTGTCTGACCAGCTTTGTGGTTTTGTTAGTGATCTTGATTTGTGATAGCATTCTGGTCAAAAGTGAAGCCACCCAGCCTAAACACACTGGTGCTGCACTTGCTGTCATTGCAAAGGACACCTCCCTATGAACTGTGCAGACTCTGTTCCTGACTTGCATACTTAGCTATTTGCTTACTCAGGCAATATACTGCAGAGGGTTTTTGGTTGTTAAAATACAAAAAATTTTGCTCATGCATGTATTCTAGAGTTAATTATTTTGTTGAAAAAACACGGACTTGAGACACAGTAAACCAATGGAGAAAAAAACTAGTTGTCTGCCTTTTTAAAAAAAGCTTTTATTAAATGTAGCAACTGCTTCTCCTGCTTTTTTTTTATACTTCATGATACCTGCACGAGAGACAAATTTAATTTAGCCTTGAGAAGAAAGTTCATTCCTCTTTTTCTATAACAAATTAAAATTAGATTCAAAACATATTAAAGATCCCAAATGAAAAACTAGGGAGAATAGCTGCTGAATCTTCATATTCAAAGCAATGTACTGGCTCATAGTAATAGACTTAATGGAAACAAACTCATTTAGTTTTATTTTTGGAGCACAGTTTTATAGCACTAGACATTCAAATACCATCATTTTTGTTGGTGACTTCTGGCAGGAGGTGAATGTTTTTTTGCAAATTAAAAGGAACTGCTTTTAGTTGGTTTACCTATGCTTTTGTTTAGATCCCAATAATTCATATGATTTGTTCTTCTAGTTTGCATTTGCCAGTACTGTAAGCTGATGACTACCAGGTCATCCATTCCCTGAGCAGGGGGCTGGTCTAGAAATTTCTCAGTCTTTACTAACCTACTTAATATCTTCTTGTGTGTTTTTTCATTGCTTTGTCCCCTGTGCTGTTTTAGATCATGAATATATTAAGCACCAGTACTAACAGGGAGATGCAGAACATCTGATTTTTAATTTTTATCTTTTTGTGTATTTCTTCTTTCCTTTTTTGTGTTTTGACTGGTTTATAAGCCATTACTGAGCTTCATTGTATTACTGCTTTTCTTTCTCATTCATTTCCTTTAAAGGTTTTACTCTTCTTTCTGTCAGTGAAGAAGTAGTGAAAGAAAAAACGCTTCCCCCCAACACCTTAAGCATGTAAAACTTCTGATGATAAATATTTACTGTCTTTGCTTCCTCCTTTACTTGGAAAAGGTGGTGAGGCAAAGTAGATATTACTGTAGAGACAAATAAGACAATTTCATATTTGTAGTACTGCTCTGTTTTCTTCTTGCAGCAGGATCAGAATTCCTTTGCAGTTAAATTTAGTCCCTAGATTCACCACAACTATTGTTCGCAGGGCAATCAGTTTCCATTTACTTGCATAAAATAGATAGTAGGATTTGCTTACTGAGCTCCACTCTTTCTGTCAGAATATAGCAGTTACTTTTTTTATGCCACCACTTCCATCTAATCATTCTGTTAATTTTTTCATCTTTCAAATATGCTTAGCTAGGGGGAAAAAAAATCATGGAGTGATATAACTATGCATTCTAATTTAGGCAAAGTGAGTCCTGTAACTTTCATCTAAAACAGTTATGGTTTTACTCTTACAATTGAAAATAAAGCTAACTGGGTTGGCCTGATCTGAGAAACAAACAGCTTTCTCTATAGCTGATATGTTGAAGTACTTGCAACCCTAAAATAGTTTTTTGTGTGTCTGTTTTTATATATACATTTATTTACAGCTAATCTGTATATGAGTGTGCGTATGTATGAACACCGTATAAATGCACACGCATGCATGCCTATATATATAGGTAATTGTGAATGACTTGGTCATTTACACATAGGCATTCTGCTAAACCTGTTGTGTGATGAGATGTTACAGGGGCTGGGGAAATGCTCATCCTTGTCTTGCACCTACCCCCATGCAAGTACAGGCTGCGAGGCTGAATGTCTGGAAAGCAGCTTTGCAGAAAAGGCTCAGGGAGTCCTGGTGGACATCAAGTTGACTATGAACCAGGAACGTGCCCTTGTGACAAAGTCAACACAGCCCAGGAAGCTGTTGGCTAGGCAGAGCATTGCCAGCTGGTCAAGGGAGATGATCTTTCCTCTTCACCCAGCCTGATGAGGCAACATCTGGAGGCCTATATCCAGTTCTGGGCTCTCCAGTTCAAGAGACGTGGATGTACTGGAGTGAGTCCAGTGAAGGGCCACCAGAATGATTATGGGTTTGGAGCACCTGTTGAGTGAGGAGAGGCTGAGCAAACTGGGACTGCTAAGCCTGAAGAAGAGAATGTTCAGGGGATTTTATCTCTGTGTGTAAATACCTGATGGAAAGGTGTAAAGGAGACAGAGCCAGACTCTCATTGGGGTAGTCAGTGACAGGACAAGAGGCAATGGGCACAAATTGAAACAGAAAAAGAAAACTTTTTTTTTTTTAAATACTGTGAGGGTAGTCAGACTTGCACAGAGATACGGTTGAGTCTCCATCGTTGGGGATATTTGGAACCAGAATATACATGGCCCTGGGCAACCTCTTCTAGCTGAGCCTGCTCTGAGCAGGGTTTGGGACTGGATGATCTCCAGAGGTGACTTCCAGCCTCAGCTGCTGTGTGAATCTGTGGTCAGCTGCTCTTTAATCTTTTGCATGATTTGTTTTTCCTGTCTGATTTACATCTGGAGAATATGGTATCCCTTTTGAGCTTTGTATTTCCACTCTGTTTTATTCACGCTTATGTCAGGACTGTCTTCCATTGCCATCTGCTTTTGCTCACCAGTTGTTTCTTTCAAACTTCTCGTGTGTGAAGATGTGCATGTGAGTTTTTTGAGAAATCATTTACTTCTGATACTTTTTCTATAGAAAGTTCAACACTTCTTTCTCCTACCACAGTAGAAAAAATGGAGTAAGTATATTCAGATTCTTATTTTTTAGTTAATAGCTCCAAACATATCTACTTATTTACTTTCAGAACTTCAAAAGTTGACTTAGTAGAGATAATGCTAATATTTTGAATGATGATTCTGGCTTGCTGGTTGGGCTAGGGTTGAAATGTTTTTATCCCTTCATATATGTTATCTAAGTATCTAAAGTATCTAATGGTTAAAACTTTGAAAGGGGGGAAGATCTGTAATATAGATATGGTAGTGGGATTTATTTGGGTAACATATGCTGCATTATAAAATGTGAATTTTCTAAACAGAGTAAATTATCCTACACTGTGTCAGATACTGTCCTAGAGATAGAGGAGGATTGCTAGGGCTACTCAGTAAATTGTTATTGGCTTGTTTGAAATCACGACATTTTGACGCTTGTTTTCATCCTGAAATCAAGTGAAACCAACACTAGCAGTGCGTTTTCCTGAATTAACGTTTTTAAAAAGTATTAATTTGGAAATATGAAACTATGTAGTTCAGGGAGCTGCTCTAGGAAATTAGATAATTTGAAAGACTGATGAAACTTGATTAAAATGCGCATTAGTTTTAATCCTTTCTTATGGGGAAAAATGAGGAAAAAGGCATTTTGAGAAAGTCCTGTTGTGTATGGTAGTGGAAAATGGCTTGGTGGTAACATTTTAAGCAATTCTAGAAACCTATCTGCCAGTCAAAGCCCCACCAAAACCCTCTCCTTTTTTCCTCCTGAAAGTTTTAGAAACCTTTGATTCATTCGTCCAGTTCCATCACTAATCGTAGCTATCTTAGGCCGTTGGATAATTGTGTTTTTCAGCTCAGCCAGACCAGCTTGTCTGTCTTCCAAGAAAGGAAGTCAAATAAAGCAGCACTCCAGAACTTGTAAACTTTTACAAGACATGATAAAACTTCTTTATATTCTTGTACATATGTACAAGACATGGCACAAATTGGTTTTAAGCATGTGAGAGCAAACATTTGCCCTGTAGAGCTTAAACTCCTGAATTAACATTATTCTAGAGCCCTTCAAAGCGAATACTGCATTATACTAGATGAAGGAGGCATTTCTTGGTAGTTCGATTATACAGAATTCTTATATGGATAACTAATGGGATGCTTGTTTGAAATAAATGTCTAAATAAAATGCCCAATCATGCTGATACGAATCTTCTGGAATATTTTTGTGAAAAACTCCAAGACTAAGTTGTTTTTTTTTCTTGGTAATGGAATGAAGTTTCATTTTGAAGTTTGAGTTTTTTTGCAGGATAGGACTCCATAATAAAATTTGCTTTCTAAGGAGCTGCTTTATTGCTACATAGTCTGTATAATTATAAAAAGCAATTTTTATGAAGTATTACTCAGACACTTAAAGAAGAATTATTTTTACAGGTTTAATGCATATTTCAGTTATGTTTCATTTCCATAGGTGATTGAGAGTTGCTTTTAATTACACATCAATGGATTATTCTAGCTGCTTTCTAACCTTACTTAACAAAAATGATACATTATAACAGTCATTTTTGTTACAAGTGGAACTTAAAAATATTTTCTTCGGTGTTTACATGATTATAAGGAGTCACATTTTGCATCTTTATCATTGTATTGTACTGCACTGAATTGAAAAGTCTTTTCCCTCTTTGTATATCTTTGTTATTACACTGCTAAATGGTGAAAATGTTGGAACACCTGGAATAATTGAGATACATGAATTTTGAAGTCTTCACTTCTCACTGAATTTTCCATAACCCTTGAGTTAATTGTACGTTTAAATGTGTGTGTGTGTTACACAAGAAATGACTGTCGTGTCTCTCAGATGTATGAAAGAAAGCAAAGTTGGTGTGTGTGTGAATCGTGTATGTCAGTGGGATCCTGTGGCTGCAGAAGCTCCCCTTAAACTAGAGCTACAAGCTTCAATGTCCTATCGAGGAAAGAGTGATGGAAGAAGATGAGGGCTTGAAAACGATAAATTCTGTACACCAGCTGAATACTTACCTTCTTAGTAATGAGTTACATGACAAGAATAATGCTGTTAACGTTAGCATTAACTCTTATTTACAATGAAATACTGAGTTGTCGATTGCAAACATCAAACATTTGACTTTGTGCCCTTATTCCACTGTATTTGTTTTCTCCAAAGATATAACTGCTGTTACAAAGAACAGTCCTTGGGTTTTTTCCCCCTATTATTTCTTGCCTTGATTAAGTCCCAAATGATTTCGTGTTGCAAGGGTGAATATGTTTGTAGTTATCCATTCAGATGTTCCACAGCTGTATGATTTCACAGGAATAGCTTTTACATTATGAATTGGTGTTTCAGTCTGGAGCATGCAGACAGTTCTCACTAATATGTTTTTAATCCTTGTTTGATCTTGAAGAACGGAAGTAGTAATCTCTGATCTCTGCCAAGATGAGTGGAGCTGCTGACCTGGTTGCATGGGCACTCAGAGCCCCTGTTGTGCTTTGTTCTATGACCGGCTTTTTCATGTATCCTCTGTAGCCAGGCATTTTAGATGTTGGAGGGAGAATGAAAGCAAATGGGATATGTTCCTCCCTCTTGCAACAAAGGCTAATCAGCTCACCGTTCAGTGGATCGTTCTCCCTTTATCACCTTCTCAGGTACTATTGATCTTCTTGTTCAATTTAACCATCAGTACAAGCAACATACTCTTAGTAAATATAGCTCTGTGGACGTGGTCCAAATTGTTGAGGTCAGACTGGTTTCTGGCAGGCGTTCATTCTGACTTCTGGAGCACGTCTGTGCAGGTTAAAAAAAATCTTTCGTTTATGCGTCCACTTTTGGAAAGGAGGACCTTTTTATTTTTTGAAATAAAAAAGTGCTTACCTTACTAGCAGCATTTCCCTTCATTTTTGGAATGACTGCAGACATCACAGTGGTCATGTTTTACCTTTCAAGAAGCAGCTTTGTATTGACAGCCACCACTGTAGTGATGTCTGTTTAATATTTTCTTTCATCGGCAATTTATTTGAGTGGAGGTGAAATCTCACTCTGTGTAGTGCCTGGTACAATGGGACCCCAGGGCTGTTTGGCCATCTTGGATGTTACCAATAAATATTTTTGCTTTTAGGTACAGTATTATAATTGGGACAATCAGACCCTTTCCCTTTTACCTTCTCCCCGCACCAAATCCCACACCACACTCTGCCTTCTTGGAAAAAGCCAACCCCAAACAACTGTATAAATTTGCACTCTTGAGTCTGCAGTCTTATGTTAAATGGGAGTCTCTAGCTTAGCCTAGCCTTATTTTTAGATTGTATTCCTGGTTTTGGGAAGTATGCAGATGTAAATGAAGGAAGCTATTTCTGTGCAACTCTACCTCAAATCTGTTTTTGCTTTTCTCCTCTCTAGATTGACTATCCAGTGAAATGCTTTGGAGTTTCAGCTTTTCTTTCTAACTGTATTCTGATCTCTTCTCTTATTCTCTCTTCTTATATTCTGTTTTCTTACCAGCTTATGTAGTACCTCTAGCAAATATGCCGGAATGCATTGGGTTGAAGTGAGTTTTGAAGCCGGCAGAAAGTTGTGTATTGTACAAGCGTGCGAGTGTTTAGGCATGCGGGGAGCAGCGGACTGCTGCACCCTCCCTTGGACCTGGGCCTTCCTCTTCTCCAATCTACGTGAAATGCCTTCTGCTGTCTGATAGCTGGGCCACTGAGGAGGGGGTGTGTGTGAAGGTATAATTATGCATTTGAGTTATTTATTTTGCCTGCATGTGTCTGTATTATTTGTTGAGCACAAATGCATCGTAGGCTGCTGATATTTGCACTAACAAGGAAAATCGAATCCAAATACGATCCAACCTCCTCTCTCTTTGGTTTTCAAATGCAGAGCACATACCTTTCTGGAAGACCCTCATCAGCCTTTCACAGGCTGTTGGGATCTGGGCAGAGGTGTTTTGTTTGAAGCAGCGTGGTCTGTGTTATATAGTTGGTCGGATTATATAATCTAACACTCCCCTATGGATTAACATATAATCAACAAAGTCTGAATCATTTCATCATATGTACCTTTGGTCCTGTTACTCTTTCAATTGCTGAAGGTTTTTGAAGTATAGTAAATGTCTGCCCCTGTTTGATGTCTTTTCTAAACTAAATTGACTGAGAGTCTTCCGAACCCAGACAATTGTACAACAGTCCCGTACGATTTGATCCCAGGGCTGCGCAAGACAAGTGGTGAAGATCTCTGCCTCTCCTGTGAGAGGTGGAAAGGCAGAAATGGCAGTATCTGGCTTGCCAAATTAGCAGCTTGTCTCTATTTTGAACCAGTTCTGCTCATATATATGAAAACTCTTCTTAGCACAGCTGAACAAAAACAGAGCAATAGTACAAGAAACTTTTTTTTTCCCCCTTCATGCATCTTCCTCAGACTTGTTCACTTGATGGACAGTTAAGAGCCTAATTCTTATTAAGCTTCTCTCTGTAATGAAAATCAAGGAAAGACGTCCAGTGGGCCTCTAACAATTTTCTTTGTGCCTTCTTAAATCGCTCTGCTACATTTTGATTACAGAATTAGTCTCATTTATTTGCTGCATCGCATCTTATTGAGAGAAATGAGGCAATGCATTGGTGTGCTGTGGCAGCCTGAGCGCCTTGTGGGGAGCACGACTGGACTGGTCACATCTCTCTCTCCCTGAAAATAGTCTGCAAGAAATAAAACAACAACTAGATTTTGGATGCTTGCCTGAGGCTGCCAGTTTGGCGTTTGGAGAGGAAAAACTACAGACGTGAATTGAATGAATGTTGTTTGGGATAGATACAAGTGTGGAGCCCTGTAGTAAGTCATAGACAATCTTTCTGCGGAAGACAACAGGTTTTTAAAGGAGCAGCACAGCTTTTTTAAAGCAACTTGCACAGTTTGCACATTCACCTCAAAACACTGTGGCCAGACATCTGGAAAGAGTCAGATTATCTTATATTATTTAATTATCTTATTATATTATCTAGTCACAATTCAGATCAGCAGACATTAGACTAGTTTAACTTTGTCTCTTTTTCTCCCTACTTGTATAAAGTAGGTTCTCCCTTAAACCACCACTGATGCTGATCTTGTGAGAGTTGACTCAAGAAAATGTGCTTTGACTGAAAAGTAAAGATTACATATTGGAGGGATGGTGAGTTGTCAAAACATCTAAAGATACTTACAACGTAGATTTCAAAATAAGTGTTTTTTCAGCACTCCATCGAAATAGGGTTCTTTTTATCTATTCCCCTTTCTTACAAATAATTGCTTTTTCTCGTCTCTGTCAAAATGCCATTAACTGACATTTCAGATGTGATGGTCCTGAATGTTGAGGCACAATCTGGCCTTCATAGGAAGGGCGCTGGTATAGCTTCTTCAGGAGAGATGATGATGAGGATGTGTTCTGTAATGTGATACCATGTGCCAGAGTTGCTCTAGTTCTTATGGAGACAAATGTTAAGAACTTTTCCTCAAAAACACCCACTTGTATTGGGAAAATGTGTGATGTGATCACAGATACAAGGAATACAGACATGTTTATTGTCATGGAAGGAAATGTTCCTAAAAACAAATGTAAATCAGACTTGAAGTGCTTGCAGTCAAGTAGGCTGTTTTCAAGACAAGGAAAAGGGACAGGATGAGAGGGAAAACATGCCACTTAGTGGGAAAGACCTATGGTTTTCCTGGTTTTCTTCTTTCCAGGTACTTTTTTAATGTTTTGTAATGAATCAGGTTACCAATAACAAATCAAGTTTTTATGGCAGTAATTAGCAATACTGGGATGGATTTAGACCTGGCTGAGGAACTTTGAATGATGCCTTTCCTCATGCTAGATAGGAAGGTTGGGAAGAATTTCTCTTTCTTGTGACTTGTACTGAAAATGTTTATAATGAATAAAGCTAATGTTTGTTGAACTATTTTGTCAACCTCTGTCCCCGAAAGTTATACCATTAAGTTAGTTGTTGTATAAGGGCAGTAATTTAAAAATGGGGTTGCATTTGGCTGTATACAGTCACGTTTGAAGTGATTAAAGTGTTAATGCCCTGTTTGTCAGCACAACTGAGTGAATTCTGACAGAAGAGCGAGGTGCTGTTGCTGTATTGCCAGCACACCTTGCTGTGTGCTATTGCTTTGTAGAACACAGCTCAACATCTTCTAGGTCACAGTGAGAAGATCCTTTCTTAGGTTTTTTTTTTTCCTAGAACTTAAAAATACAACAGTATTCTATTGATAATATAAAAGGTGCCTTCAGGTGTGAGAAGTAATGAGGAAAAAAGATCAGCAGGCTTTTTAGCAAAAAAAAAAAGTGTAATGAAAGACAAATAACAGGATTCTCTTACTTGAGGATGTCATTATTTGAGAGAGCATAGTGAGGATATTAACTAAATAAATCAGATGGGGAAAAAGCCATGTTATTAAATTTCCAATATGTACACACTGAGAAAAATGCAGTCCTATTAATTTAATTGTTTTCATTAAGGTAAGTGAACCATTTTTATTCAGTAGAGCACTATGTAGGAAGCTGTTAAAATGCAAGTTAGAACTGACTTACATTTTAGACTCTAAACTTAGACTTCTCTTGTATATACATTTCTATCAGTTAGGTTTTTTTATTGGAAAATCCCCTGGTTTTAATGTTAACTTTAGTTTGTCCAGAATGAAAGTAATGCCAGAGCTGTTCTGTAATAAGACGTTTTTTACCGAGTAGGAGTATAGTTCTGCCATTACAGGAGACAAGGATTCCTAAGAAATTTTCAGAAAAAGCAGAGCAAGCAGCTGTTCCTACAGAGGTGGTAATGAGCACCTATAAAGTTAGTTTGTCCACAGGTGATCTCAGGGTCTTCAAGTACACCATATATGCCTGCACCCTAAATTCCCACTTGAGAGCCATGGTAACAGTTTGGGCAGGCCCAGTCCTCTTCAGCTGCTGGACCAAACCTTCTGAGTGATCTGGTACTGACTTTAAGAACAATTTGAAGGGCCATAGAAATCTGGCAACAGTTAACTTACATTTTGAGACAAAATGAGGACCAAAAAATCTGCTATGGTTGAAGAGTTATGTCTTGTTTTACTCCTTTCTTATTGACATTTGGTTGTAAAAGTTGATACTATTAAGTCATTTGTAAATCTCTGGGTTTGTGGCTGAAGATGCTAGGAGCATAAGTCTAAAAGAATGCCAAAAACTATTCTTAGTGCGTAAACCTGTTGTTATTACTCGATAGTACAAGATATTTTGTTGTAAGGGCACCTTGAATTGGAAGACATTTGAAAACTATTTTTGATTTCTGTGCATTGATTTTAACAGTAATCTAAATAAATAAATAAATAATTTGTGAGAATAGTTCCCACAAGTATCGTGTAGGGAGTTCCAGAAAGAAAGTGATACTGAACTGAGTGTGGGTAGAAAAACTGATTGCAATTTCAGAGGAAATTCCTCTCACCAAAGAGGGTCTTTCTGTATTCATAAGAGCCTTTGTATTTCTGACAGATATCTGCATAAATACTGTTACTTTATATGAAAGCAGAGGAACTTTAGTTGAGAAGATAAAAATCCCTTCCCCTCTGCAGCATGTCCTAGCAGAATATTACTGCAGAAGAGCCACAGAGAAAGCGTCTCTCTTGTTTTGAGGTGAATGTTATCTTCTCAAGAGTAGTTTAAAAGATTAAAAAAACCCAAAACCAAAACAAACCAAAAATCCTAGACACAACCATCTTCCTGATTGTGTTTGTCGATACTGCTTTGCTTTCATTTTTGGCATTTCAAATGAAAGTAACATATTTTATTTATCTTGGGGTGGTGGTGGAAACTGTGACTGCTTTTTTTTCAGCAAGAAAGTCAGTGTTTACCATCCTCCTTTAACCCTCCACAGCACAAATAAGATTTCAAGCCAATCCAAGCAAAATACTTTCAGTTCGGACACTGGAGTGAAAAAGTGGTTGGAGACATCTAATTGCAGGAGCTACAAGACCTGTAGCTTTAAAACCATTGCAATTGTTTAAAAGTTGCACTAAGACCATAGGAGTTGGCAGTGCCATGTGTACCTGCACCAAGTGTGACTACTACATGTAAAGTCAACGGAAGCTGGTCTGGTGGGGGTCTTGGAGATGTTCAGCTTTGCTCCTCACTGGACAGTGCTGCTGTTGACTTCAGTTTAGCATTGAACTTTTCACTGCAGAACTTTGCCCTACAAATGACTGAACGTTATCAGACGGACTTTGAATTCACAAAATAATGATTAAGGCTTTTGAAAGCATTTAGAGGTTTCCAAAATGCTTATTTGGGGAGAAACTACTGTATTAAAAGTTCACAAAAATGTAGGTTGTTTATGGGTAAAAGGACCTTAAATCCATTAAAATAACCTCTCTGAAATACCTTTGTTCTTCATTCCCCATGCAAATTCTCTCTTCTTGCCATCTGAGCACAAATGGACATTTGTCTGCCACTTTCTGCATGAGTGCTGCAGCTTCTCATTAAATCAGGCAGATGCCCAGTGGTTGGTATCTTCCCAATGCAAGTGGCAAAATCTGCTATGCTCTTTTACAGGTGTCCCCACAACAGCTGGAGGTTTATTAGTATTCTGTAGCATCCTGTGGCCTTTGGGAGGACATGAGTTGCTGAGGACTTTCTTGGGAGAAGATGAGAAAACTGTTACTTTTTGCTTTTGCTCTGCCTGAGAAGTCAAAGTAGATCAAATAACTCCATTATGCAAACAAGTAACGGATACATTATTCATCTCTGTCGCTCCCAGTTCATGCATTTTGTATATGATCTATTTCCTTCCATTTAATGAAGAAGCCAAAAAACCCTTGAACCTGCACTAAGTAGCTTTTTTTTTTTTTTTAAAACCATCTTTTTGCTTGTGCTGGCATGTAAGAAGCCAGATCAGGGTCAAGGTGTCTAGTTTACCCAAAGTGAAAAGACTGGACCTAGTTTTAAGATTGGAAACTCCAGCAGTGGACATAATTTTTGAGTATTGTTTTGCTGCTACAGCTGGTAATTGAGTTTGCTTTTATATAATTGAGTGCCTGGATGGGCTGAGGAAAACTCGTGATTTGAGAACTAGGTATTTTAAGAAAGAGCCCAACTGAAATTTTGTGTGGTAGGGAGCATATCCTGCTGCTTGTTTCATGTCTCACTCTTACCCTGTCAGGAGGAAATAGAATACTTGAAGATTATAGAAGATTAATACTGACAGGTTACTGAAGGGTTACTTTTTCCTTTTGGTTACACAGGATTTACTTGAATGTGATTGCATAGACTCCAAGGAACTGCTGCTGAGTTAGGCTGTCAAATCATCACTGAGCCTTGCATTTCTGAGCAATTTCAACCTGAGGCATTGCTCTAGCAACTGTCATGTATAAGGTGTTTAGTTTCCCCAAAAGTCCCAAAATATGACTCGGAGGTTTTTTTGTAATTATTCCTTCCCTTTCTTTCTGTTTTATATTTGTGGCCACTACCTAATTTCTGTATTCACGATGTTTTACACATATTTTCACTTTAACTTCCACCCACACAAAATCAACTTGAAATTTCAAAATTAATATGTGCTCTTCCTTCTTTATATGAGACAAAATCAGGTTTATGTTTGTCCAGCCATGTTAGTGTATCGTATGGATACCAATGATTGAATTCAGAAATAAGAATGAAACTCATTTATCCATTTGAAACTAAGTTACTTGGTCTTTAAGGTAGTTGGGGAGCACCCTTCTCCAAAGTTTTGTGTGTGTGTGTGTTACTGCTAAAATTAGGGGAAAAAATTTCCCGGGCAAGTGCCATCTTTCTTCCCGTCCAAGTCCGTAGCAGGACCGAACTTACAAATAGTTTGAAGAATTCACTATTACGTCTAACACTGAGTGTTAAATGCAAGTATGTATCTAAACAATTTCCAGTTCAGTGTTTAATGTTTCAGGTTTAAATGTTTTTTTGACCTTGCTTTTCCCAAGTACTTGTATGCACTTGTCAATTAATCAGTAGGGAGCAATGTCAATAATGAAAGACAGGCAAACTAGTATGCATGTGTAGTCTGTGAAGAGACTTTCAGGGATTACCCTGTATGGTTGACTGTACCAAAATGGAATTTTTGTTTATGAATCATTACTATAATGAAATGCAAATTTTTTTAGGTTGTGTATTCCCACTGGAAACTAAGAAAAGGAGGTCAAAAAGCATGACTTGTAAATACATAAGCTGTTTTTGGAAGCAGAGCTCAGCTCTTGGAGACTTTGAAAATTAAATTCTCTCGTGACTGATAGGTGCTGAGCACTCTAAAGGTTTTTTTTTCCCTAAGAATGTAGTGAAAAATTGAGGAATTACATTTCTCATTTCAATTTAATGACAATACCTGTGTTGTTTCAGTGGCTATTGGGTTGTTAGACCTTAATGACCTTATTTTAGACTCATATAGTAAAATAGTTTGGGTTGGAAGGGACTTAAAGGTTACCTAGTCCAACCCCCTGCAATGAGCAGGGACATCTTCAACCTAGAGCAGGTTGCTCAGAGCCCTGTCGAACGTGACCTGGAATGTGTCCAGGGATGGGGCATCTACCACCTCTCTGGGGAGCCTGTGCCAGTGGTTCACCACCCTCAGGGTGAAAATTTTTTTCCTTCGATCTGGTCTAAATCTACCCTCTTTTAGTTTAAAACCATTACCCCTTGTCCTATTGCTACAGGCTCTGCTAAAAAGTCTGTCCCCATCTTTCTTCTAGGCCCCCTTTAAGTACTGGAAAGCTGCAATAAGGTCTCCCCGGAGCCTTCTCTTCTCCAGGCTGAACAACCCAAACTCCTTTAGCATTTCTTCGTAGGAGAGGTGTTCCATCCCTTTGATAATTTCTGCGGCCCTCCTCTGGACCCGCTCCAACAGGTCCCTGTCTTTCCTGTGCTGAGGGCTCCAGAGCTGGACACAGCACTCCAGTACAATGCTAGGAAGAAAGGCTTGAGGGCCTTGTTTCTGTGTAACACTCCAAACAACACCACGAGAACCAGCAATAAAGGAGCTGACAATAAGAATGGCTGTCCAAAGTCTTTTGCCATAAAATGAAGATGCTGACCTTGAATCTCTTCACATATTGGTTGAAGGTCCTAGATCAAGAAAACATCAAGAACAGGATAGAAGGACTTAAACCTCAGTGATACTGAAATGCCGCCTTAATTTTCAGCACAAGCTTAAGTTCATTCCTGATATGAAGTCTGGCTTGGAAGTGACTCAAGATATGAGGTCAGTACATTGTAAAACTTGTCTTCAATCAGAAAAGGGTACAAGACCACTCTTTAGATGTGTGGGCTACCCATCTTTGTAGTGAATTTTTTTACATGCCTCTGGGAGGAGACTTGTAATACTGAAAAGGATTGTTTGATAGGTCTATCTTGTGTCACTCTTTTCTGGCAAAGGTATTTTCACACTTAAATAAGGATAAGATGACAAAAGTTGGTCGATAAGACAACTTTCATCTACCTTGCCCAGGTAGCAGCAGTAACAAAGAAAGATAGGTAACAGTTTGGGACAGATTACACCAATTTACACATGTCTGTATGTTGCCTGGTCGAGTACAGGTAGCTGAGTTTTTTTCTTCTCATGCTGAAGACATGATTTTCCAAGTGTGGCATAAATACTTATGGGACACCATACCTCATAAATAATGTCAAAAAAGTATGAACTACATGAGGAGAAAAAAAGCTGAGGAAAATACCACGATGGATGGCATAATCTTGCCTGTGGTAATCAAAAGGATGCGTCAGCATTTGTCCAACCAGTTAAACACCAGAAACCTTTCTGGTCTGACAGACACAAAGCAAGCCATTTTTTATTTCAAGACTGATAAAGGCATACAAAGAATGCTACAGGTGCTTATATATCATATAGCGAGCTTGGTGAGACTCCCCAGGCAGAGAAAACAGCATGTGTTTGGGGTTTGTTTCATGGTGGGGAGGGACAACAACAGAGGTTTTTGGGGAAGTCAAACAGATGCGTTGAGCCCTGTGGATCTCATTTGTTACCTACTGAGAATCTTTACAGTCTCTATTCTCTTGCAAAAATGATAATTTCCCTACTGAGTAACCAGCAAAGTTTTTTAACTTGTCAGCATTGTCACAGCACTAGAACTAGTTATTAGTTTTAATAGACCAGAAAGAAATACTGCAATTTTCTTGTTCATATGGACTGTTTGGGTCCCTACCAGTGCTTAGTAGGAATAGGGAAATTCTTTTATGTCAGTAGAAAGATGAAATGATAGGCAAATTGTATCACAACTCTGTTAGAGGCATGATGAATATAAATTTAATGAAATACAGGACCATTCCCATTGCATTCTATGAGAAAGATGCTTATTACCCTTCTCTACTTCAGTTACACCTCAATTCACAGGCAGCTCTACTGGGTATAGTGAGGTGATGTTAGAAAAGAAGTGCTATTTAATGTAAAAGTTACAGAATCTAGTAGTCTTCATTTCTTTGTCACTGAGTATAAAGTACATTTTAAAACATCCTTTCTTATTTAATCTGAAATTATTAAAAGCTATTTTCAAGCTTTTTTTTTTTGTCCTTCCACCTTCAGTCTCCATCGCAACAGTCTCCAGGTTTCTTACAATTCCATTTGGACGGTCCTTTTTGCAAGGTCTGGTATTAGCTGATTCCAAGGGATGCCTTCCTTAAAAGGGAAAAAGGAATGTTTACTGGGTGGTTAACACAGATAAGAGCCATCAACCTCTGCATCCCTAGCTTGTTCTGATTAAGATCAGTTGGCTTGCCATTGGATAAAGATCCATTTTTCATTAAGGCTTAGTAAGAGCAAGAAAAAATACATAGTTTTATGCATGTCTTTTTGGAATCTAAAATATTTTTTTCCTTTTTTTTAAATGAATAGTGATCCTGAAGAATTCTTTATTTCTTAGGAGAAATGATTCTTGCTGTCACTCTAGTCCCAGCTAGCCCTACCTAGTGTGACCATTAAAAGCAGAGTCATATTTTTAACTCAAAAAAAGCTAAGGGAGTCTGTCATCCATTTTTACAGAAGGAACAGACATATTCCGTCAGTCTGCTGTTACTTTTATTTCAGATCATTTTTCTCTTGCTTTCAGGAAAGTCTTCATGGTTGTGTTCACTGTATTATCATTGTAATAGACTGCAGCTGCTCTTTCACAGTCGTCTACCTTTGCAGAATGCCAGGATTATAAGTTTTTCAAGGTGAAGCAAACAAAAATCAAAGGCACCAGCTGAATTACTTACTGATAGAGTTAAAAATCATGCAGCGGTAGCAGGCGGAGGGACTGAACAAGAAGCCTTCTGGTCTTATGTTATTACTTTAAGAGAATACCCCAGGCTTTCTGCGTTACATCTTTTGTGAAACAATTCTGTTCAGTAATTTCTTGAGAAATGAAATCAAAAGACTAAGCCCTTGTGCGAGCACAGGTTACCTAGAGTTGCCTACGAATTCCTGTATGAAATTGGTAGGCCACAAGGCGATGACTTGGAGAGGGGATCCCCTCTTGTGTTTATGTTTCAGATGGTAAATAATCTGTTTGGTGGTCTGATAGGTTTTCCGGTGAAACTAGGTCGCTCATTCCATATTTGCATTTGTCTAGCTTCAGTTTGTTTTTCATTATAAATGCCATACACAGATTCAGAGATAACATGTAAATATCAGCCTCGTCAAACCATGTATCTAAAGAGCTCCTGTACTATTGATTAACTACTTCTACTATAGATACTTTGTTGGTAATCAAATAAAATTTGCCGCCTTTGTGAAAATGCGTTTCAATCTGAACAACTCAGTCATTTTTATCATGAAGATGTCTTCCTGAAAAGCCCATTTTCTGGTGTTCAGATCATTTTTATGGATCTTCTTCTGAATTTACTCCAGTGTACCACTGATCCTTCACAAAATGTATACACCAGGAATGGGCACACATCCCAGAATGTGCTTCACCATTGCTGAATTCAGAGATGATATAATCTCCCTACTTCACTATTCCATTTTTTTCCTGGTATTATATTCAAAGATTATGTTCTCTGTTAGTCTTTCAGGTGACTGGAATGTTTACCTGTGTTCTTGCAGCATGCTTAGACTTCTGAATGGATCAAAACTTTTGGTAAAAAATAAATTGATTGGTATCTATACTCAAACTGTGAATGTAGCCTTTAGTGAAATAGGAAGTGATTTTCATAAATTTTGTATGCATTGATATTTTTACTCATTTTTTTGCTGCTGTTGAGAATTTGAAATGTGAAATACATGCAAGTGGTATGTCTGTGTACCTGTAACTGATACGAAAAAGAACTGGAAATTCGAAGTAAACTGCACTTGCAGTTCTGTGATGTTTCAGTACTTACCTAGGATGCTTCCCTAAGTGGGTTACTTACTTGAACCAACCGTGATAATTTTTTTTTTGGCTGGCCTATCACTGGTATGTCTATTTCATCTTGCAGCAGTTAAAACATGCCACTGAAAATAGCAGATGGCATAGTCGTGGTTTAACCCCAACCAGCAACCATGCATCATGCAGCTGCTCTTTCGCTCCACTACCCCCTCCCAGTGGGTGGGGAAGAGAATTGGAAAAAAGGTAAAACTCATGGGTTGAGATAAAGACAGTTTAATAGGACGGCAAGGGAAGATAAAGTAATAATAATAGAATATACAAAGCAAGCGATGCACAGTGCAGATGCTCACTACCGCTGACCAGTGCCCAGCCTGGTCCCGAGCAGTGGCCCCTGGTCAGTTTTCCCCGCAGTTTATGTACTGAGCATGACGTCATATGGTGTGGAATATCCCTTTGGCCAGCCGGGGTCAGCTGTCCCGGCTGTGCCCCCTCCCAGCTTCCCGTGCACCCCCCCCGGCAGAGCATGGGGAGCTGAAAAGTCCTTGACTTAGTATAAGCACTGCTTAACACACTGGTGTTTTCGCTGTTGCTATCAACGTTATATTAAATCCAAAACACAGCACTATACCAGCTACTAGGAAGAAAATTAATTCTCTCCCAGCCGAAACCAGGATAGCCCAATACCAAATGGTTTTAACTAACACCCTTCGGAGGCAATACTCAACACTATAGCATGCCGAGGTATCAGTTTTCCTTAAAACTTTCCGAATGCGTTTACTTCAGTTTGAACTGGATGTTGTAATCTTTGGTGTGTTAGTCAGAGTCACTGTGCCGGTGCTTAATGTCAGCTGTATTGAAGTGAGTCTTGGATAAATTATCTAAAATCAATGGCGTTGCACTGACGCACTGAAATCTGAAACTTTTAGAATAGCTTTGTCAACCAGGGATGGGAGGAACCACTGTCTTTGTATAATTCTGGCTAAACAATTTCATTTGTCTCTACAGCATGTTGGTAATTACTTACTCAGTTTCAACAAGGTTTCCATGAAGGTGTTTGATCTTGGTTGAATTTCTTCCAGTGACCTATAACCAACCACATGAGGCGACAGGCTGTTCCAGAAGTTTGTGACTTTAATTGGCAAAAATAATTAACTTTTTTCTGAGGTTATGTGACTTCAGTTTCTAATAATTGGAATAAGTCAGGCCATTTTGTTGGATAAAGAGGCAACCCGTACTAGAAGTCTGTCTGGCAGGGAAGTATTTATGAACCTAATTGATTATTATTTTATTTATTTTATTTTTAATAAATTAGACTATCACTGTGCATACTTCCCAACCTTTGAGTCATTCCTATAGCTTTTTTTTTTACTACTTCTTTTTATTTGTCCATATAAAATGCACAAAAATGTCCAGAAATCCCAAACAGGAAAAAAAAAGCACATGTATTTAGAAACAGAAGAAACTACTTTGTATCCCTATTGCATATTCCTGAAGTCACTAATTGAAGGCTTGAATTGCCTGTAAATATTAGCTGTTAACTGTCCATTATACATCTTTCTTGATAAAACTGATCATCACGTCTTCTGTGGCCTTTTAAAGTTGACAGCACTTAATTTTTGAAGGCCTACAAACGGGTAAGGCCCAGGCAAAGGGACGACCAACTAAAGAGATGCAGCGTCGCAGCGAGGCTGAGCTGCCCGGTTCCTCCGCCCGCCGTGCGGCCTGTGTCGCAGCCCCTCGCTGCCACCTTAGATGCGCCCGTGGGCACTGCTGCGCAGTTTTTCTGCGGTTTTGGAGTGTGGAGATCACAGCAGGCGGTTAAAACTCCCGTCAGCTTGACCCATTCGTGGTCCGGAGTGGGAATGGTGCACGGGGTGGTTAGGACTCGCTTTTTTGACCAAGTTCTGAGCGTTTACTCTGTTCTTGTATAGTATAATATTTTGCTTCAAGTTAGTGACCGTTGCCCATGTAAAGCAAGCATCGGCATTTGTTGGGAGTGTTTCCTGTGACTGTATTTCAGTTATATCTTGAAACTTGCTCACTGATATTTTTAGCCTGTTCTTGGCTTAGCGCATTTCTAATTTTTGCTCTCTTTTCTTGCTTGTGTCTGAGCAGTTTTGTTATTTCCTGCTGGCTAATGGCTTCTAGTAGGAATGGCTGCTGCTGTGGTAATGGGTTTTGATAGACACATTTCAAAGCTTCAGGAAAGCAAAATATGAGCTACTTAGGCTGTCACTAACAGAAGGAAGATAATTCTGTAGAACAAATGAAAGCCCTTTAGTCTTGTGAAGTTTTGTTTTTCTTCTGGAGAAGTCTTCCTAGAATTGATACTCTGCTATTTTGAAAACGGCAAAACTACTGACTTATGAAGATTCGTGTCTGTGAGAGCCAACGCACACAAAATCCTACCAGGCTGATCAGACTTAAATGCTGACTTGACTGGGGTAAAATGTCTTGACTCCCTGCCCCTGCTTAGTATAGCACGTTTTGCAGGGAAAAAGTAGTTTTCTTCTGCCTGTAGCTGTGTTACAATTGTGTGTTGTCCCTCCCTGCTTGCTTTCTCCGTGGCTGTAGTTTTATAAACTTCAATCATGCCTCTAGTGAAGCATGTCTTTTCCAAGCTGGAGAGTCCCATTCTGTTCAGTTCCTTACACTCATATGCATTTTCTCCTTAATTTCTTTTCAACTTGGTGAGCCTTGCTTTTGGTGCAAGGGAGCTGTCAGCTGAAGGTCCCATGAGGGAAGCACAGGTCAGGAGCGGTCCCTGGAGGCAGCAGGGCCACAGGGGCCGAAGTGTTTCTGTTCCTTTATTCTTTGGCCTTGGATGCACAGTTGTGCCTTGTCTGAGAAGAGACCAGGAGCCTGTGCTGACTACTTGGCTTCCATGAGGGGTTGGCTCTGTGTTTATGGAGGCCAGGAACTGTAGAGGTTCGTCTGCAGTTGGCAGCAGTTGCCTTGATGACTGTGGTATTATTCAATACACTGTATTCTACTGTAAGAATATAGACTACAGCATAGAGAGGCAATGCCTATCCCTATGGCAGCTGTTTTTCTTTTAAATTAAAGTAGCTATCCCGTAGTTCATTTTAATCTTGAAAATATAATCTGAGCTATTAAGGGCAGATGTTAGTGTCCCTACTCAAGTAGCAGGCCATGGACGTACACGAGAACTAAGATTAAAAGGATTGCAGCCTCCTCTCCTTGTCTTCTCAAACGCATTGTTTGGAGTGGTAGGTAGCATCAGGCAGTGTGGTAATGGCTGGCCAGTGTTGAAGTCCGCTTTGACCCTTACGCTCCAGTCTACTGTGGCAGTACGCAGCACTGCGTACATAGATGGAATCACAGAATCATTGAGTGGTTTGGGTTGGAAGGGACCTTAAATATCCCTTCCGCCCCCCCTGCCCTTGTTTGTGTTTCATGTTTAAAAGGACTTACAATATAAAGGCCAGTACTTTAGCACTGTTTTTTTAAACGCATTTTTTTCAAATAATGATCTTTCTAGTTTAAAAAGAAGTCAGTGAAAACACTACTTGGAACACACACGTCTGGTATGGTAAACACCAGCAGAACCCACTGGATAATGTTTGAAAAGCAGAATATACAATTTGTCAGCAAGCATCATTTCCAAATTCAGTCAGCTACTAAAAAAGTAAAATTAGTGATTGGAACTAAATCAAATGGAAAAAAAAATCAGAATGAAAAATCTGAAGTTTTTCTAGTTACGTCTGGTTATTTTCATTTCTTATTTAAGCGTTAAATTGAATTTCATGTTGATGAAGCACATAGTGTGATGTGCTCAATAAATTAGTAGCCAAATGAGATGGTGTGTAAGAGGAAGAGTTCTTGGATTCCTTAGTAAATATACCTGTGCTCTTGTTTGTATTTGATTTTTCATTTTTCATTAAATGGATAGAGTGTTGAAAATCATCTTGGGCACATGGCTAATTTTGACTGAGGGCTATCTTTAAAACAGTGGATGTGAAAAGGCATGGCTTTGTGTGTGTATATATGTGTATGTAACATAGCTGTTGAAGATTTGCGTTTTATTTTGGAGAAACAGTTGTTCAAAGAAGGGTTAACAGAAAAGGACATTTACTCCTTTCCCCAAATAATGAAACAGATAAATGCAAGAACATTAAAACTTAAAACATGATATGTAGCAGAATCAAAGTGGAGCTTTCTGTTTAAAATAGGTGAATATTTCTTAAGTTTTTTAAATAGTTCTGTACAGTGTGGACTAGATGTTTATTAGGGATTTTGTGTGTGAGTACTCCTTGTTGGCATGGGGGGAATGCATGTGGTGACTGACATCTGCCTCCAAGCCCAAAGGGTGTTATCTGTTACCAGTGCCATCAGACAAGACTGTGCCTTTCCTGAGCTCTCTGGTACAGACCAGCTCTGCTTACCGTGTATTCATAGCAGTGGCTGCTATAAAGCAGGGTCTACTAACTGTCTCCCGGGATTATATGCCATTATGTGACTGTATCGGAAGCCTGTGGTGACAAACCTCTACAATTTTGCTGCTGCTTGTAGGGTGGTTACTTCCTCATTACTTTCAGCTCCCTTCCTTGGACTAGTTCTACATTTAACTTCCCTAAGTCTACGCTTATTGACCTGAGCGTATTTATTTAATTCCCTGCCATGTTCATGTGAGAAATGCAGTTGTAGGGAGTTTTCTGTGAAAACGTTGTACGTTTCTGTTTTGCTCAGGAGTATTCTTTCAACATTTACATAAAAATCCTGTTAAATGGCTGGATATAGATACACACTGGACCATGCACATAACTCCTTTGAATGTGAGTAATTCTATTGATTAGTCTAAGGGTATTCGGTGTTGCCGTCCATCCCTCCCAAACAGGCTGGCAGACCAGAAAAAATTCAGGTTCCTCACTGGCTACGAGACTTGTGGCAATGACTTGACTTCCTCACGTGAGCCCGGGAAGGCAGAGCCCTGCAATCTCTGCTGCCAACTACAGTTAAAACCACCACCTTTTATGGTCTGCTGTAGCCTTTGGGATACAGCTGTCTCCTGGAGAAGGCTCTGGTTTCTCAAGCTGCTAGAACACCACCCTGTATCAACCTTCTCTTCCAGCACTGGCTTGTTATCGTGTACAAGGAGGTCAAGATCTGTCTGATTTTATTTTATTTTTATTCTTTCCCCTGCAAGTGGTGACTAGGTACCAGAGATACTTTCTCTTTCCATAATAATGACATTCTGGGAAGGAAGATACCAAATGCATCGAGCAGGTGACAAAAAGAAGAAAGGATTCCTTTGTGCGCTGAATAGCTCAGCACTGAAATTCCTTGACAGAGCACCGTGGAAGCTAACAGTTCGCATGCGTGGGTTCAAAAAATGTCTGGACACATGAAGGGAAGCAAAATCAAATGGGGATTATCAAATCAAATGATACCACATTTACCCCCGAGCTGGAAATGGGGAGAGTGTGGTAGAGAAGTATGACTGTAGGTTATTCCATTCCTTACGGGCTTCCCTACATTTGCCATTAGCCACGGTACCAGACTGGATGCTAGGCACCTTTGCACCTTTGGTCTGATTTAATGTGGCTCTCCGGTGCCCTTGCCTGCTTTCTTCAAAGGATGCTCATAATAGGAAGACCAGCTGCGGTCTCTAGCTGTATGGAACAGAAAGTGGGAGTGGTTGCTGGCACCATGTAGCTGCACCTTTCTAGCTTTATGGAGAGTGGGAAGGGTTAAAAATAGTAGTGAATTTCTCTCTCTTTTCCTTATCTTTCTGAGGTCTCCCCTTGCTCTGTGCCTATCACCATACATTACTGAGTCCTAAACCTATGCAATTTTTTTTTCCAAGAGATTCTTACAAGCATCATTTTGGATAGGACACACACAACTGTACAGTGATCTCCTAGAAGCTGAAGAATTATAAAGATCTGTGTTAAAACTGGAAATCTACTCTACAGCTCCCAGAAAAATACACAGGCAGACTAAGACATATTATCCCATTGCTGAGTGCAGTTACATTTTTTTCTGCTAAGTCTACTTTATATGTGATTATCTTTTGATTGCGGATGGCTAATAGCTTCTTGAGTTCTGCTGAAGATGGTTTGTGCTGTCCCTCAAGCAGGGAGTGGTTCCTAATGCGTGTCTGGCCCGCCGGGCTGCTTGATCCAGGGCTGTGCTGCAGGTGATGCAGGCTCTTTCATATAACCCTAGTTTTCCAGGGTGAATAAGTGAGAAGATAACAATTTCTTGTTTTCTCTTTGGGTTTTTGTTGAGCTGGCTGTCCTGAGCTAGTAACTCCTGCCAACAAGGGGGCTTACTAACTTCTCTGCAACACTCCCTACGTGCAGATACTCTCTGGAGCTGAGCAGTAACTCTGCCAAAACAGCTTTCCACATCCAGGTGTGAGCTTGCTCTTCGTCTTCTAGCCTCTACAATTTCAGGACCGTTAAGCCATGAACATGATTCAATAGCAGAGTTACTGCTCATACCCTCAGCACTTCAAGCCCACACAGGTTCAGTTTAGCTCTCCAGCAGCTTGATTTCTAGCTCCCCTTTTACCCAGTACACATCCCAGTATATCGTACCATGCATTTACTACTTTTTTTTAATTAAGGTTTTCATACACTACATGTGTATGTGTGCACAGTGCAAAAAGGTGCCAAATTTGCTCCTTTTATTCCTTCATGTTTTGTGTACACCTAAACTACACAAGTCTGTAGGTGTTTCAGATTATTATGGTATGCAAATAATATGTACCCTGATTCCAGATATAGTTATTTTCAGTTAAAACCCCAAATACAGCAATTTAATTGAAAGTGTCCTATTCTTTGTTAGCTTTGTTACTTCTACCTGCTTAGTCATCCCTGTCAGTAGTACTAGGATCATCGTTCCTACTGTTTAACTCGTCTACAGGTTTGTGCAATTAGCATAGCTCCTTTTCAGTGTAAAGCAATTTTACTTGTTGGCAGATGTACTATATGTTATTCTAATGCATGTTATATCAAGGTGTCTGAGACCTTGCTGAGCTGTCATAATAATGCAGCCAAAAATCCCACTGCTTGATATCCATGTTCTCAGCTGGCAACATCCCACAGTCATTTTAAGTGGTTTCTTTTGATGAAAATTGTCAAGAGATCAAAGATCTTCGGTGGTCCTTGCGGTAATGTAGAAGTGGTGACAGATCCTTTCTCTGCTGTGGAGAAATGCTCTGGGTTCTCCTGTGGTGTTTGGTTTGCATTGTGTTTGAAAGGAGATGTGAACATGGTTTTGCACAGTAGCTTGGATTGGATAGTAGGACTATGAAATTCAGAATGGCATTCTAGACCACTGGTGGAACAAAATGAGGCTGCCAAAGTCAAGGTGTTAAATGAAAAATTGTTGGGGTTTTTTTTTTTTTTTTTTTTTTTAAATCCCTATGGAGGTACTGGAACACTAGACACTTGAAATTTTATGTGTAGTGGTATCACTGGACAATTGTTACAACTTCTGTATTGTTTCTATGAAATTTTTAAAAAGTTTCCAATTTTTTTTTGTCAATTTTGAGAATCCTTTAGAGTGAGACAGGAAGTAGGAAAATTTTATTTCACTCCGCTGACTTCAGTTTTCTCTAGATCAGGCCCAAATAGAGCCTCATATTTATCCCCTTTTAGTGTCACTGGAGTGTGATACAGCAGGGCTGAGTTTGGTCCCTGTTTACTTCCCCTGGTCAAATTTAGCCTTAATGATATTTTTTCATTACACTGGTTACTGCAGTGTAAAAAGCAATGAGACAAGGAATATATTGCAGTCAGTTGCAGGGTGCTTTATGGTGCTGCTACTGAAAGAGATTATGGGGTACAAATAACGCTTGGAAATTTTTATACAACCTTGTATTATTCATGCCTTTGCCAAAGTATTTATTTACTGTGAATTGTAAGATGTGACCCTTTGATATCTGCTCCTAATCTTGCCTCCTCCCGTTTCAGATATGACTGAAGGATACAGTATATAATACTTTTTTTAAAATGTTAAAGGAGAAGGTTAATGCTTCATAGCCTTTGCAATGTGTTTTTAAGCTATTCTTGGATAGTACAAGGATCTGATTTCTATTTCTGGCTGCTCTTGAATTTTTGGTTTCTAATATCACATCCAAATTGAAATGAGGGGGAAGAAAAGTAAAAATGCTATAAAAATGAAATTATGTGATTTTAATATCTGATATTGTGCCACTTGCCAGAAATAGAATAAAATGCTTTCTACCATTTGGTAGTTGAGAATTGCTGTGTTCCATTAGTGCAAGGGATGTTCTGCTGGTGATGGCCCATAAGATATTAACTTCCCCAGCCTCAAAGTTCCCTCGAGTTCCCTCCCATTTTCTGTGGGGAGCTGTGGAAATTTGAATTCACTGAGTTTTGCACTGGTGTAGTTTTTATTCTTTGAGTTCTTCAAAGACATAAAAAGAATACAGTAAAGATTACAAAATCACTTAGTATTCCTCTGTCTCAATATTACTGCAAATTATCAGTGATAAGAATTAATGTATTAAAGTTACTGAAAAAAAAGTATTGGTGGATTTTGTTTTCTTTACCCCATGCAATCTAAAACTGATTATTACTTTACTTTAGGGCTATGGCTTGTGCATACATAAAATGTTTCCTAATTTTGGACTTGGCTTAAACTAAAGCTGAGAAACATGTTTGTATCCAAGAATATTAAATTTGGAATCATCCAGGACCTGGTAACTTGATGAACTGTGCCACCTTACAATTGTTTTAGGCAGAGACTAGTCTGTAAAGTGAAATACTTACTTGGAAAGTCTAGGCCACATCAAATCAGGTATCGTAGCCTCAGCCGTGACTCACCGATTTCAAGGCCACATAGAGAAGATACAAATAACTGGTCTGATCCCCTGCATAATTCAAAGCACAGAATGTCACTGGGTAGTTCCTACTGTGGAGGAAATTCATCTTTCTAGGATGCGAGTAAGAGCTGTCAACTCTGACAAATTGTAGCTGAACTCAGGTACGTCTTTGAGAGAAACCTGCAATCTGACATTAAAGGCTCTAACCAATGAGAAATTCCTTAGTTCCTTTGGTAATCTACCCCACTGTGTTACTCATGGCTGTGACTAGCTCATACTCTGCTGTTGGGCTGAACAGAGGTGTGATTTGAGTGGATTGAATGTATGCTAATGCTAGCCTTTCCCATTTCTGCCTTTCTCCTTCTGTGCTTTTTTCAGACTAATTCTCAACTTGATGAAAAATGTGCAAAGTGAAATGAAATCACTAAATCATAGCAGACCAAAGACTAGTGGGAAATAGAATTACCAGTGAAGAGACAATGAAAGGAGAGAATTTCAACTGCGGAAAGCACCTCATCCTGTAATATAGTGGATATTTCAGTTGCTTTGCCAATGGGCAGAAGTGATGCATATCGACTGAGATAATTAGGGTAGTAGTGTTGAAATCATTGAAGTTGTTTAAGTTTGATTGAGAACAGAATTTGTCCACTTATGATCCATTTTTAGCGTATTACTCATATAAACCCACAAAGATTGGTTTAGTTTTCAGAACAGATGTCCTTAATGTTAATTTGAGCAGTCCCATCCAAATGTTCTGGAACTTCTGCTGGTCGTGCAGGGTATTTCTTGAAGCTCGATTTGCAAAACTCTTGGTTAGGGAGGAAGATGTTAGTTCTTGCAGAGTAAGTGGGAATTTAAGACTGCACAACCAACCTATATTTTGAACTGGTAATTGTGGAAAAGGTGATAAGAAGGTATGTAGCTCATCTCTTTATTAATTCAGGAAGGCTTAGCAAGGCTGGATTTTGAAAGGCACGTCTCTGACTTCTGGGAGCAGCAGGATTCTTCCTTGTCCGCTGTGCTTTGTAATTTGTGCTTTCTCCCTAATTCTTACCTTCCCGTTTGGTAATTCTTTGGAACAAGCAGTTACAATTTCTGGATACTAAACTCAGGAATGCTTTGTGACAGAAAATACTTTAGGGGCATTTGTTTTTCCTAATGTCACCCATCTCTCTCGCATCCCACCGCCCCCCCCCCCCCCCCCCGAAAATCTGATTACAAATTAATATCATGCTCTAATTCCAGCCTGCAATATGGTGGCACCATTTTTGGTCCAGCCAGCTACTCTGTCAGAATTAACAAACTGTACAAGTGGTTTTATAGTGGTAGTTTCTGAATTTGATGTACTGCTGGTTTTCACGGGTCCTTCCAGTTGCAGTGCAGCCCTATGTCTAGGATGTTGAGAGGTAAATTCAAGTATGTTGCTTCTTTATCCACATAACTTTGCATTATGTTTCAACTGGCTGCGTACACAAGAAAAAGCACAAATATAATCTTTATTCTTGTAGTAAACAGCATGTTATAAAAAGTATTACTTCTAATTTTCTTTAGATCAGAACAAAAGTTTACAATTATATGTATGTTATGTATACAACTGTTGTACTAACTGTTGTATTCTGAGCTGTGTTCTTAACAAGTGAAAACTGAACAATTTACTTTTATTTCGAATTTAACATTATATTGCTATAGGACCTTAAGGTGTAGGCAGTTGTCCCTAACAATATTTATTTATTTATATTCAAACATGATGGCAAGCACAAAATTGATACTTAGTCAACAACTTAGTTTTGAGAGCAGTGTTATTTTGGAGAGGTAAGATGGGTTATCCTGATCCCTGAATGCAAGGGGGATCTTTAACATCCATGTGCTCAGCAACCAGGGATAGGCAGAAGGGACTTAGTTTTATCCTCTTATCAAGGCTATAAATAACTTTATAATTAAAATATATAGCCTTTGTGAGTTGAAGTTCTAAAGTAATTTCAATGTCAAATCATTCCAATACCTTATCATTAGTCATACTGTCTGCTAATTATGTCTGACTGGGGCTGAGTCTGGAGTCCCCTGCAAGTGATGACCGTGGATTTTGGCCTTGGTTTCACGGAGGTCGTGAATTAATAGAGACACTAACACTGCTGTGCAGCAACACCCATTTCTGTTGTTGATGTAATTCAGGGTCTTCTCAATTGCCTCCAGAAGCAGTTTGTAAAGATGGGGTGTGGTGCAGGGGATAGTAAGTGTCCTCACTGTTCACTCAGCATCTCCGAGTGATTTTTCCCACAGGGAATGACAAGAGCTAAGGAGAGAGCAAATGTGCTGGGCACTGGGAGACAGGGAGGCTCATGGACTGAGCCAAGAGTATGGACAAACCTAAGACTAATCCAGATTTTAGCCCCTGGAGCTGCTGAAGTTCCCTTTATCGGTACTCCTTAAGAGTCTGCGTGTACTTGTCTAAGGTGCAAACGTGTTTTCTAAGCTACAGTGACTACATTGTTCCCACATCCAGTCTTACCTTGCGATAGCTCCCAAAGTCTCCTGTAAGTCATTCTGGGTGAGTAGGAGAAATAATAGCAGCAAGGCGTGCAGTGGCACGGGAGATGCTTAAATATAAGGGCCTCCGATTTAGGGAAGAGTCACTCTGGCTCGGGAAGCTATTGTACTTTCTTGGAGCAGCCTGGACTTCAGTCCTGGGTATGCTGCCTGGCTGCCCAGGCGAGAGCCTGGGCTGGCGGCTCCCTGCCCTGGCCCTGCTCGTGCCCTCTCCGGGTGGTTCTGGAGGGCTTGCAGGCTGGCTGAGAGCAGCAGCATTGCAGCCTGCTTCAGCCCGCTCCCATCGCCTGTTCTTTGACTTCTCAGACTACAGCCAGGGACCAAGGAAAAAATTTTGTGGAAGTGTTAAGGAATTAATGTGCTGGTCCAAACCGGAGCTCAGCGCTGCTGCGGCAGCGTGGTTTCCCAGTGTGCAAGCCAGCCCCTTTAAAGATGGTATCTCTATGCTGCACTGCGTCCTGCAGCATCAACACACCCGCTGCCTCCTGCTGTTTGATTCCTCCTGTGCTCAGGGAAATAGGACTTTTATAAATATAAACACAATTGCACCAGAGGAACTTGTGGATCTCTAATCAATTGCTTCTCTTTCTGAAGGCAGCCCCCAAACAACTGACTCTTAACTGTGTACGTTAGAAAAAGCAGCAATACCGTATAGTCACATATATACACACAGATTAGCAAGTCACTTCAGCTTGGTTTGTACTTCTGTTTTATGCTTTTTCTTCTGAGCTGCCTTTACTTGTCAAGGTAAGTAGTCTGTGGTGTGACCTCAAGTTTGTTTCTAAGAGGTGACAAAAAAATACGGCAAACTGACAGAAAACTGAAGGGCAATGAGTCTGTGGCAACTGAAGTAGAAAACCTGTAAGAAGACGGTACTAAAATTTCTTTTAGGCAGCGGGAATTTTGCTGATTCAAGCCTGACGAAGAGGAAGAGTCAGGGAGACGGATCAAGCGTTTTGGCTGCGTGGAGGCACCAGGGAGCTCAGCCTCCTCAACGTGACCTGCTTCTGGAGAGAGCTGGCGCCGGGTGCATTTGGTAACCGGGCCTTTTCAGGTGAATTGAGCTGAGGCATCCTGAAATCAAGAGTATCTGCAAGAGCTGGCCCCTGTGAAAGATGTTGCCAAAGTCTATAAATACCTTCGAGGTAGTAACAGAAATGTGGGAGGGGAGCATGGCTCTGCCCGCATCCGTAGGAAGACAAACAATTACCTGAATTTAAGTCCAGGGAAATTCCAGGCTCTGGCAGATGTCTGATGGCAAACATATGTGCGGTAGATTGAAACGCTGCTGCTCCCAGCCCTCTGCGTGTCCCTGCTGTCGGCGGCCTGCGCCCCGGCCGCAGGGTGCCAACGGGATTATGGGCAGGTACGTAACCCGCATCGGTTTTCCATCCTGAGCTTTAACGCAAACCCTGCTCTACCAGCTGACGCTGGTAAGGCCAGAGTGTGAGCCGAGTCATTCAGCTGGGGCTGGGGCAGAATAAACACCAGAATAAACGTCAGCAGCGGCAGCTAGAGCTGGCCCGGCTGGCTGCTAGCCTAAATATTCAAAATAATTAGCAACGGGCGGGTTCTCCAAGGAAGATCTGCGAAACCCACCTGTGTTGCATGCCTGTGCGCTTCCTTTCCTTATGAAGCATCTGAGCGCTGGTGGCCTTTAAAGCATCTCTTTGTGTGACTGCCCGTGCGATAGGTACGCGCTGTGAGCCGTGTCTTCAAATGGCGATGCGGCCTCAGACGGCTAGCTACGTTATGGTGGGGTAACAAACTGCTGCTTTTTATTGAAGGCGCTGTAATCTGGTCAATCTGGTAGACTCACAGAGCAGTTCAGGTTGGAAGGGACCTCAGGATCTCATTTGCGTGTTTGTAGTCTTCCCAAATAAAATGTATAAGCTTAAACTTTTTTACCGAGGTTTTAAGAGAAGCTGCTTTACTTCATAACTCGAAGACAAATATGGGGAATGGAAACATAAAAAGAAATTCAAGGGAACGGGAAGCAAGTTGAAGAGAAGGTATTTAGAGACAGCCATTGATTAGCCTAGTTCATGAGACAGTCTACTTAAATGACATGGCGAGAACAGCCACGGGTAGGATGGTCAATGTGAAGAAAGAAAAATCAGATTTCTAAACCCAAATCTGCCAGCAAGGGCTGAAACCTGGAGTATAAAGTGATTCTAAGACTGGAAGCACTCAAAGGACAGATTACTCAACAGTGGTACACAGTGGTACAGATCCTATTGGCAGCAGTAAAAAAAATGAATGAAACTGTCTTCACAGAGTTAAGAAAAGGAAACTAAAAACTTTGAAGGTGAGATCACAGAAGAGACTACCTGGAGAGTTGCTTAAGGACATATGGGAGGAAGACGGACAAAAAAGAGCGTGAGGGAGTGGAGTGCATTAATCAGGCAACAAAATGAACGATGAACAACTGTGCGATGCAGTTTAGTGTGCCCTCAGCTTTGGCACAGAGCCGTCCGTCCTGGCAGTGAGGTCCAGGGTATGAGAGACCATTTTGAGGCACTTGCTTCAGCACCAGGTAGGTATCTTAGCTAAAGTTTGATGGATCAAACCAGATAACTAGATGGACTTTTCTAAGTTGCCTGTCTCTGTAGTCACTGAATTTTTCTATTTAATGAATTTTCTCCCTTCTGTAGCTCTGGGTAAGACCCTAAAAGAAAAGCCTTATAACCTCTGCAGACAAAGACTGTTCTGCCTTGTGGTTCACACAGGCTGGACCACATGTGGTCTATAGATGGAAATTTGCATGAGTTCTGCCATCATGTTTGGGTGTTTGCTAATTTAGATCTTTGCACAATTTCCGATAATCAGAATTATAATTTATAATTAATATATGAATTATGGTAAGCAGACTTACCAGTTCATACTGTTTGTTTCAGATGATCCAATCTGATATTTCTGCTACCGTCAAGTGAAACATGATGGATAAATGCCTTATCACATTTACATCTAGAAACATTACAATTTGTTATTCAATGTGTCATATTTATCCAATTCTGCTGACAGCTTTAATGAACTGTAGGTCTTGTAAGTTTTTTTTTTTCCCCCTGGGGTCACTCATGAAATCATTACTGAATGGTCAATGAAGTCAGGCAATCAAGCACTTCAGCAAAAAGCCTAACACAATTTAATTTGCCATAATAAGAGGGATGTTATTTGTGAAATAGGAGGTCTAATAATGAAAATATGGCAATTCACGATGTAACTCGTGGTTTTCTTTTGTGCTATTAATATACATGTTGTCCCTTTACTTTTTGATGATGTAATTCCACCTCACTCCTTGCCTCACAAATCTACCCCTATAGGAAGCCCCTCTCTAAGTTATATATTTGGAAAACTAGGACAATTTCAATTCTTCCTCCCAGAAAGGTGCCTTTTCTTCAGGCTTCTGAGTCATGATGGCTGTGACTCACATAGCTTGCTTTCATGAAGATGAGTCACTCCAAATTTTCTGGCATTAAGACTATCCTACTGTCTGTCAGTGTGTTATCTGCTGTACAATGAGAAACGTTCTGAGCCACAAAGTTGTAAGCAGACATTAGAGATGGGTGACAGAAGAGAGGGAAAATCTTTAAGCAAGTGTTGGTTAGTTTGCTTTATCCTTTTGGGGGAGAGGGGAAGGTGGGAGTAGATGATGGTGATAAAGTATAGACTGTTCTGGTGACATTAGCAGACGTTGTTCCTTTGACTGCCAAATTCCATGGACAGCAATTCGGGAGACAGTGTTAAAGAGAGACTCTTTGCTCGTTAATTGTGACAAAGAGAGAGAGAAGTCTTCAAGAGGCTGAAATAGCTGATGTCTGAAAATAAGAAGCCTTTCCCCCACCGACAGCTATAGGAAGCGTGTCACCAGCTGTAGTAAAAGCCAAGGAAGCTGGATCGCAAACACGTGCTATGTAAACTGCAGGAGTAAATATTCACTTTTTTGTGAGCTGTTTTTCTTCAAAGGACCCAGAGAAGAGTGGTAACAGCAAAAATGGTTTTGCTTTGATCATTTGACCATAGGCATGTACTCTGAGAAGGCTTGCCACAGGCTGAGCAGGTTGTCTCTCTAAATCTTCCCCATTTGACTTTTTCTCTGCTTTGTTCTTTTCTTCAAAGTAGGGGGATGACACCTAGATAGAAAACCAGCAGGGGAGCAATAGTGTGTGTATGTCTTCTTGGATTTGTCCAGGAGGAAATGTGCTGAAGGGCTTCAGCGTCCTGCAAGGCAAACTCATGTAAAGTTGGGGAATTTTGGGTGGCTGAACTCTACTTCAACGCTGGGAGCTCAGAAGGTGCGGCAGAAAGGGCACTGGGTTAGGAGGCAGAATTAGATTCAGTTCCCTGCTTTGCTGCTGACCCATTGTATGACCGCTGGCAAGTCACTGAAGGCAGCAGAGAGGTTTCTTTACATGCTGCTGAGCCCCCTCCCCCCTTCAAAGGGCAGCCTTTTTTATTTTTTCCCATGGAACTCACCATGCCTCACTCTTTTAATTTAAAACACAGCTGGAGGAAGAGCTTGCTGCTGGTATCTTTGTTCTGCAATGGCTCAGTAATTAAGGCTCTCACCCAGGATGAAGGAGACCAGATTCCAATATTCTTCTTTCTGAGTGAATACAAACCCATGCAGATGAGAGGAGTAACATGCCACCAAGCTAATGATGTTCTTAGCTGAGACACTCACCTCTCTTCTTGATGACTTGATGCCACTGTGTAACCAAGAATTCAAGATGAATAGGATGGGAGAAAAGGGTTGGGGAAAGCACTGTTCTGTAGCCAACTGGTCAGGGACCTCACTACATACAGAGGAGACTTGCCTTCTTCCTGTTGCATATGTAATTTCTTGGTCTTGTACAACGAATCTTTAATTCTGTTTTATAATGCTTCAGCTATATGGCTGAGGAGCACCCCCCACCTTCTCTTGCCCTTTGTCTACTTTCACATGCGCAGTCTGGTGGTTAATGCTCTTTCCTGGGATTTACAAGGTGTGGGTTTGAACCTTGTTCGGACAAGCGGGACCTGAACCTATGACTTTCCAGGCGCCGTGCAACTGCTCTAAGCCAGAAGTTATTATAAAAATGGGGGAGAGGGGCAGGTGCTCAACTAAGGCAACTGAGCTGCCTTCTGCCGGGAGCCTGCTGCTGTTGGTACTCGCGTGCCTGCTGCGCTGCCCACCAGGTACGAGGGGAGTAAGGTCAGGAGTACTTAGCTTCTGCACCTTCCTCAGGTGTCAGCATCTGTTCAAAGAGTGTAAAAGCCTGGTTAACTCTTGTTAAGGGACACTGTCAACAGGCTTAGGGCTTTTAGTACTGTATGACCCAAGTTCTGCACTTTTTTTTTTTGCAGGGGTTGGGTGGGTCATCAAGGCTAGTAATGGAAGAAGTGTTAAGGCTGAAGTCCACCTGCCAATTTTGGATGCATTCCTGAGTGGACTGAGGTAATGAATACTCAGAGCTGAAGGCTGGGGTTACCTTCTCTGAAGGTTTTGTCAATGAGAGTGAAAAGTTTTTAGACTTAACCAAGATGCTTGAACTTCTCTGCGGTAGTATCTTTACTTTAGAGCTATCTTTTCAGAAGATAGCAACAGTGGAATAGGCAAAGATCTTTGCTTGGAGGTGTTTGTGCAAAAATAGAGAAACATTTCAAGTAATTTTAAAAAATTACATCATTTTGATTATGTCACAGAGTTCTTTCTCCTAGAGTCTTATTTTGGCACAGTCATGTTTTGGAAGGGGCTTCACAACTTTATGGAAGATAATTTGAAAGAATTAAAATTATTCTGAATTAAAGTTTAAGATATTTGTTGCAACATATATTTTTGTAGTTATTAGACTTGTTTAACATCCAGCACCTCCAAACACACATGCTGATTTTGAGTCAAACCATTTTTAAGGCCTCAAACCAGTTGGTGGTGTCCCTTTAAATCTGCTATTGCGCTGCTTTCATCAAGCTAACTAGCACAATAGTCAGTGCCATGAAGCAGCTTAAAACATGCATATTTTATGAGTATTTCAGAGAACTGCCACACAAAAGGAGAAGTAGGCTATGTCTACAGTATTATCACTTCACCTATTGTAACCTTCTCAAGGATTTTTTTTTTTTTTAGATAAAAGAAACGCTGCAGTGTATGATCACTGCAGAGCAGGGTCAGAGATCATAGGAAGGGGAGGAAAACGGTTCACACCGAGGACACTTCTTGTCACCTTAGTGCATGCCATCTGATCATCAAACTCTGTTCAGAGCTTTATTCTCAGGTTATTGTTGGAGTAATTCAGAACATATTAACCCCCAATACTTCTTTCTGATTTTTTTTTTGCTAAATTATATGAAAAGTTGGCCGGGTGTTTCCTATTTTTTGTTAACTCTGAAGGCTTGTGAAAGCTGGGAGTTACATAGGATTCATAAGACATATAGCACCCTTTACTCAGTATCTATCAACCCCTGTGAAAACAGCTTTTCCCTTTAATGAGAATGAAGAGAAATGTTTGCTAAAATGAAATGCAGTAGTTGCCTGTTTAAAAATGAAATAGCACAGTCTGCCTCCTTTTAGTGTTTTGACACCTAGAATATTTACAGGTTAATTCAACTATAAAACACCATTGGGAACAGTAGTTTAGATGTATGCAAGTAAAACTGAGTGTGCAACACACCTTGTGTTTGCTAAGCCATGCAGAAATAGGCGGAGCAGTATTATTGCATACAAGTATATAGGAAGAACTGCAGCAGTTGTCACCCACCGGGAAAGGCGGTAGCCAGGGGCAGAGATGACCTCCACGCAAGGCGCAGATGATGTGTGCAGGGTGCTTTGGGACCGGGTGGGCACAGAGTGAAGCTCCTGCTGCCGGGGCCGAGCGGCGTCGGGATCTGCGCCCCTGGCGCTGTGGTGGTGGGTGAACAGGCACCCCGTCGGTCTGCAAGCCCCGGTGCTCGGCGCGCGGGAGGCTCCCAGCCCGCGAACAGCTGCAGGCTGCCGCGCGCTCTGGCTCTAGCCTTTGTTCCAGACTTCTCGTGAGCTGGCCTTTGGAGGACTGTTTACACAGTTGTTTTAGAGGCACTGTTAAGGCAGCTTTTGCTGGAATTATTTTCCATTATTTACTCACGGGCTTTGTTTCTGTGCCATCTTTTCTTCTTCCTGCTCCCATCTGGCTAACCATTGAAGCTGCTGATTGTACCACGCGTGGTTATCAGACTGCTTCAGCTTTCCTCCCCAGCAGCAAAAACGCGTGAGTCCGGTGTTATCTGCTGGGCACTTGTTTCTTTCTTCTGATCTCTGCCGCTTTGCTTCTCTTGATTTTGGTTTAACCAAAGCACACTGTGCCCAGGGTTAAGAGATCTCTGCCTCTTGGAAGGCTATTTTTTGCTTCCTGTCTTGATAGCATAGCTGTCAGGAGAACTGCCCTGAGCAGCACACCTTTCTGTTGGCAGCTGTTGGGACAGGACATGAGTTATCCCTGGTTATGATGGGGTTCAACCAAATGGACTTCAGTAGAAAAACTCACGTTCTTAGTAAATACTTCACTCTACTGATTTCAGACACCTTACATACAGCTGAGTGCCTGGCTTCCTGCATAGGGCACACGAGCCTGGGCTTTGTGCTATGGATGTACATGGTCCTGGATCAGCTCATGGGCAGGGTGAGCTCACGTTGCTTTGGAGAAAGGGCAGGGCGAGCTCAAGTCTGCCAGATCGACTACACATACCCTTTGCAGCCTGGGCAGGGATAGAAACAGGTTCTTCAGAGAAATACGTAGTTACCTGAATCATGAAATTGTCTTGCAAGTCCTCTACTGCTTTGCCTTATTTTCAGTGCACTGCTCAACTGCTGCAACAAATGAAGCAAGGCTTACGCAGGTAGCAGGCACTGTCAGTAAGCACCGGGATTTGTCCCAAGTCCAGATCTAACCTGTGGCCTGCATGAAGAAGGGGTGACAGCCTTGGATTGTACAATTACAGATAGTATCCTGTGATTCTCTTTGTTGTCTTGGTGTTTGTTGGGCTGTCCGAAGTTCCTCTCCTTGCTTCTTGTGTTAAATAAAGCAGTGCTATAAGGGTCACAGAAATAAGAATTTCAGGACCATGGGGTGGACATAGAAGACAAGATCAGACAAGTCATTCCAGGAAGTCTACTGCTATGTTCAAAAATAAAGAAGGCCAGGTGGTTTAGCTCTAAGTGACACCAGGATAGAGCTGGGTGTGATTTGTAAAATGGAGCGGTCAGTCACATGAATTCAGAGGCAAGTAGATGTGTAACACTTACGGTACCTGGCTTGAGAAAATGGTAGAGGAAGAAGTTGGTGCAGGGCATTCAGAAGTGCAGCTAATGACATGGCCATGAAAGGATGGTCCAAGGAGTCTGCAACAGAGAGGTACATGTGGCTCACTGAGGCTGGAGTGTCACCAGGAGTGTCACAGGGTGGTGATGAGGAATGGCCCCCACCCCCTGGCATGGTGTTGGCCTCGGTGAGCTGTGCTGGAAAAGTCAGAAAGCCAAGGAAACCACGACAGGGAAGCGAGACTGTAGTTTGCTCTCCCCAGCTTTACCGGGAGCAACCTTTCTGATTGATGTCCCCCGGAGGAAGGTGCTGTGACTGAGCAAGCGGGCTCCTGGGAGCCACAGTGCAGGGCAGGACCAGGGCTGAAAACACATCCTGGGTTGTCGCTCCTTCCCATCAGTCAGAAGCTGCGGCAGAGCTGGTCAGATCTTGGAGCAGACAGTTCACAGTTTATGCTGTAGTCTTTTGAAGTACAAGCTATTAGATATATATCGCTTTTGAGACAGACTCATGTCTTCTGCAAGTAAAGCATGAGCGAAGATTCAAAGCATGGGAAGAAGATTTTTTTTGGTCTAGAAGTGGGGGTGCAGAGACCACTGATCACTTGGCCTTCCTGGTCCTTTCCTAATACTGTCCAGAAATCCAGAGCGGTGGACAGACCTGGATCTCTCACTACAGACTCTGCTTCCCTGAATTGCTGTGGGTAAGGGTCGTTTGGCTGTTCTGTGGAGAGAAAGTCAGGTTTCTATTTCCTACAGAAAGTAAGTCATGTTTCTGTGCTCCAGGAAGCAATGTCATTGCCCAGTTTCACCATGCTGAACACTTCCATATTTGTACCAGTGAAACTTAAAAAAACTCACAGAATCACTAAGGTTGGAAAGGACCTTCAAGATCATCAAGTCCAACCATTAATCCAGTGCCACCATGTCCCCTAAACCATGTCCTGAAGTGCCACAGCCACACATTTTTTGAACACTTCCAGAGATGGTGACTCCACCACCTCCCTGGGCAGCCTGTTCCAATGCTTGATCACCCTCTTGGTAAAGAAATTTTTCCTAATATCCAGTCTAAACCTCCCCTGGCACAACTTCAGGCTATTTCCTCTTGTCCTATCGCTGGTTACTTGGGAGAAGAGACCAGCACCCACTTCGCCACAACCCCCTTTCAGGTAGTTGTAGAGAGCGATAAGGTCTCCCCTCAGCCTCCTCTTCTCCAGACTGAACAACCCCAGTTCCCTCAGCCGCTCCCCATAAGACTTGTGCTCCAGATCCCTCACCAGCTTCGTTGCCCTTCTCTGGACACGCTCCAGCACCTCAGCATCCTTCTTGTAGTGAGGGGCCCAAAACTGAACACAGGATTCCAGGTGCGGCCTCACCAGTGCCGAGTACAGGGGCATGATCACTTCCCTACTCCTGCTGGCCACACTATTCCAGATACAGGCCAGGATGCTGTTGGCCTTCTTGGCCACCTGGGCACACTGCTGACTCGTGTTCAGCTGGCTGTCAACCAGCACCCCCAGGTCCCTTTCCGCCGGGCAGCTCTCCAGCCACTCCTCCCCAAGCCTGTAGCGTTGCATGGGGTTGTTGTGGCCAAAATGCAGGACCCGGCGCTTGGCCTTATTAAACCTCATACAATCGACCTCTGCCCATCGATGCAGCCTGTCCAGATCCCTCTGCAGAGCCCTCCTACCCTCCAGGAGATCAACACTCCCACCCAACTTGGTGTCATCTGCAAACTTACTGAGGGAGCACTCACTTACTAAGAGTGGTGGTCATCTTGTTGCTGCCACAAACTGCTCAAATCGCAGGAGGTGAACCCTGGCATCACTGTGATGCAGGGAATATATAATACAGGATTTCATTTTTATCTTGAATAACAGGATGGGTAACAGCTTTTAATAGGAATGAATAGCCAATAATGACAGAAATGATCCTGGGGTAGATTCAAAATATTCCTGTATGGTCTGGAGAAGATTTGTGGTGATATATGAATATGCAGTTAATCTTGGGTGGGAAGGAAAAAAGAAAAATGAAAGGAGGAAACTACCAGTACTTGAGTAACCTTAGCCTAGTGGTGTAAAGTACGGATGAAATGGCGAAGGAGTAAGTGACAAACAGCAAGGGTCCTGTGCAACCAAGTTATCTACTAAAGCAAAAAGAAAATGCAGTTAGAATGCTATGGACTATATTTCTTCAGAAATCTATGTAGTGTCTTCACGGTGATATTTATTTAAAGCTTGGTTGAAACACTGTAATAAGGCAAGAGGAATTTTTCCACTAACTTTGACTGTATTTGACTTACATTCTTTATTGGATTTAATAAATTTGGTATTTCTGGATTTTTGGGTTTTTTTTAATTTTTTTTTATTTATTTTATTTCATGTAATACTAATTAGCACTGAGAAGACTGAAAAATGCACGGGCTGGTTTTAGAAACTGACTTCCTATGTGTGTTTTTTTCAGAGACATTCGTAAAATATTTTGGTGGCTAATTCTTGGCTTACCGTAGCTTTTCCCCACAATTTACTATTCTAAATTCAAGCCATCTCTTTTGGTTTTCTTAGAACATGGTTGTCGCTTATGTTCTGTACCCTTATTTATATTACAATTGTCTAACTATTAGGTATTTGTCATTCAGTTTTTGTCGTTTGCACCATTATTTCTCTTGGTGAACTGCTTGGCTGATTATATGTGGGAGTTTGTATAAGGGAAGATTCATTGAAACTTTTAATCATTCCAGAGTATTATGTGAAAAATATGATGAGAAGATATACAAATGTGCATTTAATGGTTTAAAACTATTCTTAGGATTGATAAAGATGATGCATATTTGGAATGACAGCTATTTGTATTGCTAGATAGTTAAAGAAAACATAATTTCTTATTTATGAAAGCAAAACAGTGATCATAATATAAACACTTCATTAGTTTCTAGGTAAGTGCGTTTTTGAACTGAACAACTGCAAATGAAGAAGGTATATAAAATTTAAATCCTTTTAAGGAAAGTCACTTTGAAAGAAGTATCAGCACTGTGTGCTTTCAGTCCACAGCCACTGAGAAATGAAGTGAAAAATGTATTTTCCAGACAAAAACCCCATCCTTAATTTAGCTGAAAGTGTAAATACATATCTGCTAATTAAAAATCTTATTAGAGTGTTGTTAGAATTGCCCAATACACCAAAAAGCAAATCTTAAATTCAAACAGAAGGCTAAGCACAAATGCAAATGTGTACCCATATCTGCACTGGGAAGAGTAGCAGCACACAAATCAAAGACCTTTTTATCTGTCAGTAATGATAATGGCAAAACCCAGTAGTGGTTTATTCAACCTTGAACTTGATTTAATTTTTTTAAATGAAAAAATTACCTTAGTGATTTGACACTTCAATTCCTGCATTTTTTTTGCTATTTATATGTTTTTGTTCTGACGCTGAAACTCCTTCTTAGGAAAGGCATCTAATAATTATTAAAACTCTGGAGACTTATGAAGAGGAAAAAGAAAATAGATGCTGCCTGTGTCGTAGAGTCTGACTCCTATTTCTCCTAGAAATCTTTTCACACTATTGCTTAGGGGACAGCAAAGACATGTTCCTGTCTATGTGGGAAAAGAATATAGATTTCTTGCTGTGTGCTTGCTTTTAAAAATAGTAAAGCAGAATGTCTTGAATTGAATCCATCAGGAAAACAAGATAAGAAAGTACTTTTTTTTTTTCATAAGCAGTTCTGGGTAGTCCATCCTCGTATTATATCCATAAAATCGCAACTGCAGCCTTGGTTAAGATTGAGGACAGGCTGATCAAATATGTCTGTCTCAACAAGGTGCAGCAGCTCCCCAGCTGTGAGGAAATTTCCAGTGATTCTCAAACTGAAATGATGCAGGTCGAGGCTGCCTAGCTTGCTATCAAGGCTACAAATGTGTCAGATGATGGATCAAATGCTGCTGTGTTTTCTGGCTGGTTGTAGGTCCGCGGTGCTAACCGAATTGTTTAGGCAGGTTTGTATTATCTTTGAACCTTGGGATTTTGGGGCAGGTTCTTTTAGGCTGCAGAGAAGTCACCTCCCTGGTTGGGAAAGGTACGTGAAGAAACCGTTATACACTTGTTTACAGTGATTATTAATGCTTTTTTTTAAGAGGGAAGGATAGAGTATCTGATGGTGAGGCCACTGGATAAATTTTGCTCAGGAAGCTGCTTTCTGCTGATGAGAATCAAGTTAATTATTGATCAATAAGCAGTTAGGATTATGTCATTATCCTTGCTTAGTTGCTGCTTTGAACAGGGCAGGAGCCATACTGGGAAGCACAAGTAGTGGTGGGCACGAGTGCCTCAGAGTGCTATCAAATAAAGCAGATGATGGTTAGCTGCTTGGGGTCAGTGGTTGGCTGGTGCTGTTGACTTCCTTGTAGCTGACTGAGAAGTGGATGGGGCTGGTTGGAAATAATATTATACTCCACTTGCTCAGAAAGCATGAAGTGTTGGGTGGTTCTCTCTCTTCTTAAGACACCATCAATCAGTAGGAGCCCATCTTCTTTCTGCTGTTGGATGGTTACAGAGGTTATTAGCATGCTAATGTCATGACTTTTGTGTGTTGTACTTGACTCAGTCAGATTAACCTATCTGCAGCTGTGGCAGTACTTGTAGAAATGTGGAAGCTATGGTGGAGATAAGTGATTATAAGAAAAAGAAAGTTTTTTTTCTTATGATTTCTACCTTTAATTGGTAAAGTGTCAAATGTGTTGGAAACTCATACGTTTCTACAGTCACCTCTCTATCCAGGTCATACAGTTGAAGTTGTGATTGCAGAGTTGTGCAAGCTCAACAGCAGAAAAGTGCTGATATTGAGAAAATTAGAAATCTCTAATGGTGTTCAGTCCTGCCCTGGGATGAAGAGTCAGATCATGGCAAATTTGTGGGTACACACCAATACCCCAGTGTTGCTAAATACAGAGTCTGCTTTGAAGTGTTTTGGAGGTCAGCCATCCAGGTTACATAGGGACAGTCTTGCCGCTCGTTGGGTAATGAGCACAGAATCTAGGGTCTGCAAGTGACGGAGTGAAGGGAGACTGCGTTACTGTTGCATATATTTTTATTGTGATTTTAGCCTGGTTTCCCATGGAAAAGATGCATTCACAACTGTGTTGTGTGACTGTCAGGTCGTCTCACGCAGAAAATTTTGAACCAGTTGGCCAGTATGCCAATGGGTGGAGGTCACAAATACGTCATGGTCCTGCACGTTTTGTGAAGAGAAAGGAGCAGAGGAGAACGAAAGCTGTCCGTGAGGTGAAAAATGTGGGGTGACTTTATCTGTTTCAAACAGGAGCAATTCTGCAAGTGCAGGAGACATTGTAAGTGTCCCAAGCACATGAGATGGTTTAAGTAGAGAAACGTGACATACATCTGTGAAGAAACCAGACTTCCTTCATTGTACTGCCTATAAAATTTTTTTTTTAGGTGGTAACAAAGACATCCAGAGTAGCAAGAGAGATGTTAAATCCTATTTTCATCTGCCCTTTATATAGTCTAAGGTCTAAAAGCAAGGACTTTATATTCTGCCAATACTATAAAGCACTGCACAGTCATTTTGGGCAGGCATTTTTGAGAAAACTAATTTCTAACAAAATTCAAGGGACAAAGCCTTGCGCCAGCCCACGAGCCTGCTGAATTCCTGCCTACTAACCACGAAGGGTACCTCTGCAGATTGCTTTGATGGGGCTTTGTTCCTCTGTGGCCTTTTAACTATTCGCTGTTCCGATAGCACGCAAGTGGGTAGTAAAGTGTTACACAAAGCAGCATTTCACTTGTAGCTGCACCCCTGCTGTTGATGCTTCCCACTAGCGAGCCGTTAAGTGGTGCACAGTCAGCTGGCCGTATTGTTCTTCTCTCCTATGCAATGACTTCACCTCATTGCCTCCCAGGTGAAACTGGAGCTGTCTGCATCAGCAACCTGCTTCTGATTTCAAAGAATGAGTTAGGATTTATGACTGTTGACTGTGGAAGGCAGGGGCACTGGAACACTAGCCTATTTTAAATCTATTATACCAACTTTTTGTTGCAATCACTGCTTCTGGAGTTAATGGTTGGGATTTCTTGGTCAGTTTTATTTTCAAATACTGCAGTAGAAAGTTGAAAAACATAGGAAAGGAAAGGAGAGCAACACTACTGAAAAAACTGTATTAAAAATCTTCCCCATGAGTCCTGAAAAATGGCACAGGAAAAAATGCAACATTCAGATAGTGCTTGCAGGGCTCTGTGTATCAATTTAAAAAGTATATAGTTAAATATCTAAGTATGCAGAACATAAAATTCTTTAGTAAAAAAAGGGGGAATAATACTGGTTTGTTTTCTCCTCTGCCCTAGCAGCTTTTTAGATAACACAGACTGAAAACTTTTAATTGTCTTTGTAAGATACATTTGAAAATTCCTCAAACCCTTACCTATTATTCTAAACCAGTTATTTAAAAAGATGTAAATCCTTTCATTTCTATGGAGATGAGCAGTGACAAATAATTACAAGTGTAAGCTAGGATCAAGTGTATATGCAAATAAAAGCCTGTGCTCTCCCAGGGCATCTGCAGCCTCATAGTGCCTGAATCCAGGCTGCCCAGTGAGAGGTTCCTTGGCATTCATCTCCTAGCAGGCTAATCCTATGCTGACAACACTTAAGAAGAAGAAATCTTTTTTCTTCATTCTCCCTCAGCATTCAGCATAACCTGTTTAATACAGAGGCAACAACTAAAGAAAAAATCACAAACTCAGCTTGTTCCATTACCCTAAACCCAACGTGGAAACCGAGGAGGTTGGATCATGTGGTGCGTATCCATGTGTATTTAAGGCAGCTGCAGGCAAAGCATGAGCAGGAGGGAAAAAACATTCTCAAATTCTGGCCCCAAGTGTAGTTTCATACTTCTGCATGTGCTGCTATTTGCAGCACTGTTTCTCACAGGCC